>NC_047055.1:118454473-119876981 GCF_011762595.2 Tursiops truncatus | reverse complement strand
TTGGTCAGGAAGAAGGGAATTTGTGGTCTAATGGGAGGGAACAGAAAAAAACCAAATGTCTGGAGGTGGAAAATCACAGGGAGCTCATTGCATTCTTTAATATAATTGACATGGAAAGTATGAGAAAGGGCCAGAAAGCAAGGTTGGAAAGAGATGGCAGAGGCCTTGAATGTCAGACCCAGAATTAAGGACTTTATCTGAGCAGCTCTAAATAATTCACAACACCTTCCTTTAGATGAGTATAAAATTATTTTCTCAGCTTTAAAATAGTATTCTTGGGCTTCCCTGGTGGCACAGTGGTTAAGAATCCACCTGCCAATGCAGGGGACACGGCTTTGAGTCCTGGTCCAGGAAGATCCCACATGCCGCGGAGCAACCAAGCCCATGAGCCACAACTACTGAGCCTGCGCTCTAGAGCCCACAAGCCACAGCTACCAAGCCCACGTGCCACAACTACTGAGCCTGCGCTTTAGAGCCCACGTGCCACAACTACTGAAGCCCGTGTGCCTAGAGCCCGAGCTCCACAACAAGAGAAGCCACCACGATGAGAAGCCCACACACCACAACGAAGAGTAGCCCCCGCTTGCCGCAACTAGAGAAAACCCACGCACAGCAGCAAGGACCCAATGCAGCCAAAAATAAATAAGTTGAATAAATAAATAATTTTTAAAAAATAGTAGTCTTCTTTTTCTATTGGCTAGTCAAAAAGGATGATTATGTTCATAAGTAAAGTCACTCAAAGTGTACCTTTAGGTTTTTTTTTTTTTTTGCAGTGCGCGGGCCTCTCACTGTTGTGGCCTCTCCCGTTGCGGAGCACAGGCTCCGGACGCGCAGGCTCAGCGGCCATGGCCCATGTGCCCAGCCGCTCCGCGGCATGTGGGATCCTCCCGGACCGGGACACGAACCCATGTCCGCTGCATCGGTAGGCAGACTCCCAACCACTGCGCCACCAGGGAAGCCCTACCTTTAGTTTTTTAAACTAAGCAAAATAATCCAATTTTATGTAAAAACATAAAATGAAAATATGAAATGTAATCTTTCAAATCCGCTGCTCTTGGATATTTATCATCTTTCTCTCTCATCCTCGAATATAAGGTCTTTGAGGGTAGCAACATGTGATCTAAGTCTTTCATATTTGCCATTGCACAGGCCACTCGGTAGGCGTTTAATAAATCCTTGGTATCCAGCTGTAATGTAAAAGTGCAGCAATTCAGTGAGTGTTTCCAAGTTGAAAAAAAAAAGAAAGAAGAATCCACAGCACCCAGCCAGGGAATAAATATGGGAGATAGGCTAGACATAAAGAGAGTTTATTTCCTGAAGCTCCTGCTTCTGGGACCCAGCGCTCAAGTGGAGGGTCTTTCCCCTCTCCAGGCCACGTTGAGCACCCTGGACAGTTCCCAAGGCACACAGCTTCCTCCTCCTACAATCCAGTCCATAGAGGGGGACGTGGTTTACACATCTCAGAACACCATTCTGCTTTATTAAAAACTCTTTCTTATCCTGAAGGAAATGGGATGCAGCACCCTTCTTTCCCTGCCCACTCAATACCCTTTCCCATAGGAACATCAAAGCACAAACCTCAACCCTTCAGAGACTGACCCCTCCATAGTAACTTCCACAATAAGCCCTGGAGTGGACAGACAGCCATACTGACACACTGTACCACGTGAGGAACTCACTTTCCTCTTGATCACACCAGCTCCTACTCAGAAAGGAAATTCTGAGGCTCTGAAGGCTGTTCCTTCTCCCAAGACAACTTCCCCATGGCAGGGTTTCTTCTAGGCATGCCAGTCTTCTTTTTTTTTTATAAATTTATTTATTCATTTATTTATTTCTGGCTGCGTTGGGTCTTTGTTGCTGTGCGCAGGCTTTCTCTAGTTGCGGTGAGTGGGGGATACTCTTTGTTGCGGTGCGCAGGCTTCTCATTGCAGTGACTTCTCATTGCAAAGCACGGGCTCTAGGCGTGTGGGCTTCAGTAGTTGTGGCATGAGGGCTCAGTAGTTGTGGCTCGCGGGCTCCACACCACTGGCTCAGTAGTTGTGGCGCATGGGCTTAGTTGCTCTGCAGCATGTGGGATCTTCCCAGACCAGGGCTCGAACCCACGTCCCCTGCACTGGCAGGCAGATTCTTAACCACTGCACCACCAGGGAAGTCCTTTGCCAGTCTTCTTTTTTATTTATTTGTTTATTTTTTTTGGCAGTCTTCTTAATGAGAAGATGTCCACCACCACCTGTGGACTGGCTGATCTGTATTTTTTGTTTTGAAACCATGTGCCTAATTTTCTCAGTGTTGAATTTAAATAGATTGCTATTATTGTATTTACAGGCATACCTTATTTTATTGCACTTCACAGGTATTGCATTTTTTACAAACCGAAGATTTAGAGCAACCCTGTGTTGTCAGATGATGGTTAGCATTTTTTTAGCAATAAACTGTTTTTAATTAAGGCATGCACATTGGTTTTTTTTAGACATAATGCTATTGCACACTTAATAGACTACAGTATAGTGTAAGCATCACTCTTATATGTACTAGGAAACCAAAAAATTCATGACTTGCTTTATTGTGATATTTGCTTTATTTCCGTGGTCTGGAACCAAACCCACATCTCCGAGGTCTGCCTGTATGTGTGTGTGTGTGTGTGTGTGTGTGTGTGTGTGTTTGTGTGTCTGTGTGTGTGTTTGTGTGTGTGTTTGTGTGTCTGTGTGTGTCTGTGTGTTTGTGTGTATGTGTGTACATACAGATTGATTGATTATAAGGAGTCGGCTCCCATGATTATGGAGGCTGAGAAGTCCCATGACCTGCCATCTGCAAACTGGGGACCCAGGAGAGCCAGTGGTGCAGTTCCAGTCCAAGGTCAGGAGAAGGCCCATGTCCCAGTTCGGAAACAGTCAGGTGGAGAGTGAATTCTCCCTTGAATGAGGCCCACCCACACTGGGGAAGGTGATCTGCTTTACTCAGTCTATGGGTTGAGATGTTAATCATCTCATCTAGAAGCACCTCACAGGTACACCCGAAATAATGTTTAACCAGATATCTGGGCATCCCTTGGCCCAGTCAAGTTGACACATACAAAACCATCCCAAATAGTGAGCGGTTTGCAAATGTAAATGTGGAGTTTGTATTCCCCACTTTATTTATTGATTTATTTTGGCCATGCATGGCTTCTGGGATCTTAGTTCCCCAACAGGGATTGAGCCCGGGCCCCAGCAGTGAAAGCTCTGAGTCCTAACCGGTGGACCTATGTTCCCCACTTTGAATGTGTCTCCATTAAGGCAAATCGAATTGGCCACCTGCATATGAGTCCTAGGGTTCACCCACAGCCTTGACTATTTACCTACCACCTGTGTTTGGCATGAGCCTATCTCCAATGTAAATAACATTCCTCCTGTTTTGAAAAACTTCACGAAAGAATTGGGTCTAGAGCAGTGGTTTCAACCCGGGTGATTCTACCTCCCAGTGGATATTTGGCAATGGCTGGAGACATTTTTAGTTGTCACAGCTGGAGGTGCTACTGGCATTTAGTGGGTAGAAGCCAGAAATTCTGCTAAACATCCCCCAGTGTACAGGGCAGCCCTGCAACAAAGAAGTATCCAGCCGAAAATGTCAGTAATGCTGAGGTTGAGAAATCCTGGTCTAGAGAAAAGGAGACATTCCACAGCACTCAACACAATGTGCCCCAAATGTCCCCGTCTGTGTCATGGGAAGCCAGTGCTTTCTGAAAGCTTTCTGAATCAGCATCTTCCCACTGAGTTTAAATTACTCGGTAGGATCTAGCATTAACACTGGCAACTTCGAATGGCTTTAAGGCAGGCATGTTAAATCTCAAATTTGGATGAAACACAAGCAAGCCATGTGAGAAGTTCACAGCACTTTGAAACCTAGGAGAGCTGTGAGAATTGCATGCAGGTGTGGCTTCATTCCAGCTCATAGTGCCAAATAGCCCATAGTGAGTTCTCAGATGGGTGGAGCAAATATTCGTTTTCATCAGAGGCAAATGCTGAAATTGCAGTTATGGGCCTCTTTAGAAGGTGCCGCTTTATTCCCAGTGTAACATTGCTTCGATTCCAACTGCACAGGGTTGTCCTGATTCATAGGGGTCAGTGGCAGAGCTCTGATCATCAATCTTGTTTCTTGACTTGTCGATTTATGTGCTCCGTGCCAAACCTGATTGCTTTTTTTCTGAAACGAGTAACCTGTGAATCTTTACTCATGGTCAGGAAAAAAGTCCCTGTTAATAATTTACAAAAGACAGAGCTCGTCCTCTTTTGCATCCTCAAATCTCTCAAAGCACGTGATTGTCTCAGCATATCTGGTTTCCAAGTAGCTGAGTGATGAAATACGATTGGCCTCGCAGCATCGATTCCTCCTCTCCTTCCCCCTCACTCTTCTTGTCTAGCAGTTGTTTGTTGTGATACAAACATTCTTCTTATAAAGGACTCAAAAACCGAGTTCTTTCTCTCCATCTTTAGGCAGAGGTGAGCTGATTTGGCTTGCTACCATGGGTGAGGATCTTGAAGGAGAAACTTGGCTGAACTTCTCCATTCCCTGGGGCTTCGGCAAGGCAGTAGAGGATGAAGGAGCACACCTATGCCCGTGAGTAATAGTCCTCAAGTGCAAATATCAAGAGGCTTATCATTGCTTTTGGAGATTAGCTCATGTTTTTCGGTAGGGTGAATTTTTTTGCACAAGGGTTGAAAGCCATGTGTCAGAATGATATAAGAATGATGCCTTTGATACAAAAGTGATGAGATGCTTCTGAGTTTTTGTCCCGGTAATTCTAATATCTCAAAAGAATATTGCAGGTGAGGTGGGAATATCCTGTAAAAGAAAAGTACAAAACTGTACACTACTCTGGTTATTTCCTTAAGACTCAATGTCCAGAGGCATTTTGGGGAAAACAGAAACTGGTATCAGCTGCTCGTCCTTATATATGGTATTATAATAGGGTATAATTCTGTAAACTTTTGATTGCACTTTTTGCAAGGGAAATTGGATTGTGCTGTGTTTATTTTCTTTTAAAAAGGTATCTTCTCAGAGAAAAATGTATCTGTCTGGATGAAAAGTTTTGATTTTTAAACAGAAAATGCTATGTTGCCTATGCAAATTGGTGTGTGTTTAATCGCTTCTTTGTGTTCAGTGGTCTTGATAAAGAAGTTTTGCTCTTTTGAGAAAAATCAACGTTTTACAGCAAGTTCAGATCATTGCTGAGTGGCTTATGGTTTATATAAATATGGAATTCTTTCTCGAGGTTGTCAAAGTTTCAAGTCTGAGAAATTTGTCAGTGATGAGTACATTTCGGAGTGCTGATTGGAAGGTTTCCAGTCATTCTGCTCTTTAATGCTTCCTCATTAATCACCGGCACTGTGTATTTTAAGCCACTTACGAATTTGTTTAAATGATATTCTTTCAGTAGACTCTATGATTATTGAGTGTTTAAGCATTGCAGTGGGAACATTGTGTGGAGGCCCAAGAATAAAGGAACTGCCACAGGTTAAAGAAGCTCTCCAAATGGATAAAATTCATTACCCTTGAATTTTACTACTTGGGACTTTGAGCCAAATAATTTTTAGAGGCGCCATAATTTTCCACGACAGTAATCACTTGGTGGCACTCTTTGTTTTAAAACAGTTTAACTCATTTGCATGAGTGCCGGTGAAACCTCTTTCTGTTATGTAGTTCACTGTAAGGAAAATTTAGAAATTGATGTTGTCCTTATGTGGGACTAAAACACACAAAACGGTCGACATTTTGGAACTAGCAACGATGATCCCTCAAAACTACTGTTTGCTTGTGACATAATTTCATTGGATAGCTTTCCTTTTTAGTGCACACATTTTCCTGCTGATTTCATACTTGAAGGATGAAATGATTGAATATTTGGGCTAAGGAAAGGGACTCCTTAAGACATAGGGTCCTGAGACTTGTGTCTCTTTCTTGCCTGGTCAATAACATAAAAAGAAATAGATTCAGCTTCCAAGCATATTGTTTATGAGTTTGGGAGAAAGTAGGTAATAAAAGAGAGAAGAAATATTTTAAATCAAAATACTAAAGCCAAACTACTGAATTCCAATTTGATGGTTTGTTGGCCATAGTTTTAACTCCATGCATCCACTGAAAAGTCTAGTATGTCTTGTTTTATTAGAATTAATGCTAGGTATATCTCTAAAGACTGAAGTTCTATGTTATCCCTGGATGTGCTCAGTCATTAGATGATTCAGGTTAGTACATTATTAATTTTATTATATATATATAATTCTATTTTATTTTTATGACTCAACGTAAAAAGCAGCCATTATTATAACTTCAGCTCATGTCTCCCGTGGAGGATGCTCTGAAGTATAGAAGTATGTAAATGTGGTTCAAGATTCAGTGAATGGGGGTAATTTTCATAGAGCAACAAGTGATGCTCAGTTGAGTCCCACGTCTGCTGCTGGCTTCACAGGAATAAGATCTAAAATCCTGAGTCTGTCCTCCATTCAAGCAGTGCAGTGTTCCCAGACTAGTGGTCCCTGTACCCCTCATCCATGTGCCTCATTGCTGATCTGAAGGAGTTATCATAAGACTGATGTGAGGAGGAGAATGGTTCACTTCCTGAAGTTTTATATTCCTTCAAAATTAACGTGATTTGAGATTGTTTTTGTTGTTGATTAGAGAGCAGCTGGTTCCTTTGCCCAGGAGAGCAGCTACAGAGGATGCTTAGGACTATGGTTTCTGGAACCAGCCTGACCTGGGTGTGTACTCTGGTGCCTTCTCTTATTGGCTGTATGACTTGGGGCAAGTTTGTCAGTTTCATTAAACCTCAGTCCCCACATCTGTAAAGAGAGGATAATATCTACCTCGTGTGGTTGGAGGGGTAAGTGAGTTACTATAGGGACAGCCCCTAGCACAGTGCCTGGCTCATCCAATTATCTAATTACCAATGATGATTCTTATTGTTAGTACTAGTAGCAGTGATAGTGAAGCCTTTCAAAAGCAACCTTGCTTGCAGGTCTTTAAGTCTGAGTGAAAGGTATAATATTGCTATATCAATCTTTTAATAGGAAGAGTGATTCTTTTAGGACTTGGGAAAAGGAGTGAGTACAGGAGGATAGGAGGGAGTTTAGTACTTCTATGCAATTTCTTTGGTTTTTAAGCACAAAGCTTGGTAGAAAGTATAGTGAAAACATTAGTGAATTTGAAACAGGAGTGAAAAAATGGGATAAGTTTATTTCAGTTCAACAAATACTTATTGAGGATCTACCAATGTACTAATTGCTGGAGTACAAAGATAAAAGTCAAGGCTATAATGAGAAGCTACAACACACCTAACAGAATGGCAAAAATGAAAAATGCTGGCAATGCCAAGTGCTAGGAAGGATGTGGAACAACTGAAAGTCTCATACATTGCCAGTAAGATATAGCAGCAAAACAGTATCGCTTTTGGAGACCACTTGTTGATTTCTCATAAAGCTAAGTATACAGTTGCCGTAAGCCCATATGATCCCACTCCTGGGTATTTACCCTAGAGAAATGAAAACTCACGTTCACAGAAAAACCTTTCACAAATGTTTATAGCAGCTGTATTCGAAATTGCCCCAAACTGGAAACACCCCATATATCCTTCAGTGGATGAATGGATAAACAAGCTGCATTAAATCCTCACAATGAAATACTACTCAGCAATAAAAAGGACCAAACTATTGATATACACAACAATTTGGATGAATGTCAGACACGTTACGCTGAGTGAAAGAAGCCAGTTTCAAAAGGTTACATACTGTCTGGTTCTATTTGTATGACAGTCTCAAAAAGACAAAAGTACAGTGACAGAGAACAGATCAGTGGGTTCCAGGGGTTAGAGGTGGAAGGAGTGTGTGATAGTGCCTTGTGTGACAGAACTATTCTGTATCCTAATTGTGGTCATGGTTGCAGGAATCTATACATGTGATAACATTTATAGAACTATATGTCCAAAAAAGGTCAATTTTAGTATGTGATAATTTAAAGCATAAAAAATGAGAAAACAGAGTTCTTGTCCTTGAGGAGTTCACAGGTGCAATGAGGGACAAACACAAACACAAATAATTACAGTACAGTGGAGTGAATGTAGTAATTGTAACCTGCTGAGAGCAGTTACCAACAATCTTGACGTGCCGCACTGGCATACCATGACTGGGTCACAAGTGTACCTAGATGGTGCTGCACAAGGACTGTGATGGCCTGAGACCCAGGCCGTGCGCAGCCTTATGCATTTACCCTCAGCCATTTTCTATGTGTACCAAGATGTGAAAAAGTTTGGGAAGGCCTGGCTTAGGATATTACGAGGGCACAGGGGAAGACCACTTTGCCTGGTTGCTTGGGAGGAGATGGGTACCGAAGAGGCTTCATAGGGGAGATAATACCTGCAGTGGGAATTGAAGGATAAGAGGGAGATAGCTAGGCAAAAGAGAGCTCCTCCAGGGGAGTGGGAGGGCATTCCAAGCGAGCCATTCCTTGCCTGAAAAAGGCACAGAGGAGAGAAAGACTGGGGTGTGAGTTGGGAACTCTAGGGTATTCAAAATTATAGGAATACAGAGTGAACAGATTTATAGATAGACTTGTATAATAAAGGAACATTTTGTTTTATGATAGTAGATTTTGAGCATATTTAGAGGTGGATGGGGACGAGGCAGCAGCGAGGGCCATTTGATAAAAGAGAAAGGAGGCTGGAGGGATGAGATAATGGGAAGAGGTATAGGGTTCCATCTTAATTGTCAAGTGTTGGAGAACCCTCTTGTAACATGTGGAGCATTACTGAAAGACTCTGCCTTCTGGGAGGATCTTTTCATTCATTCATTTTCATGCATTCATTCATCATCAGTTCATTCCACAAATCTTTATTGAGCACCCACCTGCATGCTAGGCACTATTTTAGGTCCTGGGATTCCAACAGTGAACAAAACAAAGTCCCAGCTTTTATACAGTTGATATTTTAGAGGCTAAATGAGCTCAACTTTGGACAATTTTGAAGTGTAAAGGGCCTCTCAGGTAATAATACCTAGTAGGCAGGAGCTGTAAAGAGCAGTCTGGGCTGAAAATACAAATTGGGACTCACTGGCACAAAGATAGAATTAGAGCCTGAGAAATTGATTAAATAATCAATTTTTATACCTTAACAAAGCTGGAAAAAAATCTAATTGTTTCACCAAAATTCTCAATGATTTGCCATCAGGACCTGTCCTTATGTGAGAGAAAGGAGAGATGCATCTAGCTGATGCTATAACCCAAAGGTACTCATCCATCCATATTCCTTTTTTATGACATCCTGGTAAAGGGTTCTCTAATCTTTCTAGAAGATAATTAAGTCTTAAAATTTAAAAATATCTTGGATGTGCAGAGCATTATACTAAGATCTGGGCAGGGTAGAGAGGAGGTAAAAAAAGGAGTAGACCTAGTATCAGTTCGGAAAACAGAGTCTACAAGGAGAGAGAGCCTCTGGACCCTTTGTAAGTATTTGTGGTACTTGAAAACAGCCATAAGCAGACAAGCAGAAATTCTCGGTTGCTAAGGGGACTGAATCTTGCAGTATATATGCACAGGAAGAATTGTAAAGTAATCGAGGACACTTCCAAACGCAGTATGTTCTGAAGTCAATTATTGATGACCTGAATCCACAACAGCTTGGAATACCATAGCCAAGTTCTTGGGTTTGACTTTAGATAATGTAAATAGACACACGGTGTTTTGAAGAGATTTTTTTTTTTGGCTGCATTGGGTCTTTGGTGCTGCACGTGGGCTTTCTCTAGTTGTGGCGAGCGGGGGCTACTCTTAGTTGCGGAGCACGGGCTCTAGGTGTGCGGGCTTCAGTATTTGCGGTGTGCGGGCTCAGTAGTTGTGGCTCGCAGGCTTAGTTGCTCCGCGGCATGTGGGATCTTCCCGGACTAGGGATCGAACCCATGTCTCCTGCATTGGCAGGTAGATTCTTAACCACTTGCGCCACCAGGGAAGTCCGAAGAGATTTTTTAATGAAACGGTTTTGACCCAGCTGTGTTGTTAGAGCTCTTGTGACTCAGGTAGTTATTGATGCCACTGCATGGACATGGCCCAAGACCAAATCGTTAAAATTCCAGCTGCTCTGATAACCAGGAAATAAACCAATGGATGTCCTTTCTCCATCCTAGGGCCTCATCTCCCCTGTGGTGGGCTTTGGAGAAGGTGGGAGTTAGAAGTGAGGAGGTAAAGAGTAGGTTCAGGCACCCTCTGGCGGGCAAACCCCCCATAACGAGGAGTCACATGCTAACCATTGTCCTCCGCTCATAAAGGCCACGCTCAGCTGAGTGACCACTCATTCTTGGAGCTAACATAGACATCTTGAATGGTCTATACCTCGTGTTAATGAATTTCACCTATAAAATTACAATGGCTCTACTTGTTTACATTCAACAGAGAATTATACTTAACTAAAAATTCAACTTATTTCCTTTTCCATTTGATAACTCAAGGATAGACACCTCTGATATTTGAAGGCCTCTTGAGCATACTCAATTTTATTGGTCAGTGTTATGTTGGACACTAGGGGGAAAGAGGAGGAAGTTGTGTTCCTATTCTCAGCTCCATACTGCACAGAAAGTCTTGAAATAAAGTTCGTTTCCCCAAACGAACTTTTTGGCCAACCCAATATATATTCTCTCTCTATAGAATCCATTCACCAATATTCATATTATAAATTTCCTTTGAATTGATGGTTTTAAGAGATAGTTGAGATACCCTTAGATACTTAGTTCTAACAGACTTTGAACGATCTTTATTGCCTTTTTATTATAAAGTTAATGGATACTTATAAAAATTCAGAAAAATAACTGAAATGAATAAAGTAGAAAGTGAAATTCGTAGAATTGAAGAGGGGTTAAGTATAGAATAAGGATCACAGAAGTCTGTCCTATGCATGACTTGGTAACGACATGCCAGTCTCACATTTTGGAGAGGGTCCTTTTGGCAAGGGACCTGACTCAGAATTGCTGAGTCCTAGTGTTCCTTTCATCAAGAGGGCCCATAAAAATGGCTCCATCAGACTCATTGTGTTATTCTTCTTCTGGGTGTGCATCCAAAAGGATTGAAAGCAGGTTCTCGAAGAGATATCTGTACACTCACGTTTATGGCAAAAGTTTTCACAGCAACCAAAAGGTAGAAGCAAACCAAGTGTCCATCACAGATGAATGAATAAGCAAAATGTGGTCTATACATGCAATGGAATGTTATTCAGCCTTTAAAAGGAAGGAAATTCTGACACATGCTACAGCAAGGGTGAACCTTTAGGACATTATGCCAAGTGAAATGACAGACACAAAAAGACAGATACTCTTGTATGAGGTCCCTAGAGTAGTCAAATTCATAGAAAGTAGAATGGTAGTTGCGGGGGGGGGGAGCGGGGGGATGGCGGGTTGTTGGAGTTTCAGTTTTGCAAGATGAAAAACTTCTGGAGATCTGTTGTACAACAATGTAAATATACTTAACACTAGTGGACTGTACAGTTAAAAAATGGTTACGACAGTAAATTTTATGTTATGTATATTTTACCACAATTAGGAAAATTTTTTAATGTTAAAACTGTATGTCAACACGGCCTGCTTGAGTATACACATCACCTATAAAATTAAAACTCCTCTAGTGCCACGCAGCCATGAGGTGTTACTGTTGTCACGTTCTTTGTCCTCCAGTGTCTTCGAGTTAGAGGGCTTCAACAACAGACCCAGGGGGTGCATGAACTCCTCCATACTTAATGCAGATTCTTATTTGTTTAAGCATTTTTTTCTGGGGAAAAGGGCCCATCGCTTTCTTCAGTTTCTCAGAGAGGCGTATGGCTCCCTCCCTGCCAGTAAAGGCTTAGAAGTGCTGCCCAACAGATTGTCTCTATTCAATAGACTTTATTAAATTAACTGTGCACAAAAGCTATTATGTGAAAGCTTTGAGTTTAATATATACTCAAATAAAGCAAAATCTTATTAAGGCTCATTTGTGTGATTGATTATTCCATCTACGCTTTCAGTAGCTGGGATGAATTTATGGCTAAATACTTATGAAACCAAGGTCCCCCTGTGAGATGCCCAGCTTAGAGAGTGCTTTATTCCGCGAAGAGATACCTGCCTTGAGGAGTCATATTTGTTAGTTTCTCAGCTCTTCTGACACAAATCAAGAATGTGTATCCGATAGTAATCAGTAATTCAGACCTCGCCAATGTGTACTCCCTGTTCATAATTTTCTCCAAAATGCACTCCTGTTTTCTGAAGATTTTTAAGATGACAATTAGGGAGTCTCCTACTGTCTCAATAAAGTGGATTTCTAGAAGGAAACAGCTAGGAAAGATGTTGGAATTACAGAGAGGAGATCGATTTAGACAAACCGTTTGTTGTTGGTTTTTTTCCTCAGTTACAAAGCACAGACAAACTCAGTGTTTTGAAAAGCAAACAGAGATGTCACAAGGTCCTTCCCCAGGCAATTCAACATGCACTTGAAGGACCCTTCTGTGACAAGGACTATGCTTTGCCCTTTCAAAGCCCACTCTCAGGTAAAGATGGTTATCCTGTATTATAGATAATGGCTGACAGGATTGAACAGAATCCTCCCAGGGGACTGAAACTAATGGGTTGGAAGTTCTGTGTCTTTAATTTATTTGCCGGAGGAATGCCATCTCTCCTCCCCAATACAGAACTCAAAACCCCAAAGCAGAGAATATACACACTCACACACAAAGCCATTTTTGATTTTTTGTTATTGAATTTTTTTGGCTTATTCTGTTTCTCTGTTTTTTAGTATTAATTTTGTAACCTGTTAGTCATATCTTAATAGCAACTCTCCTTTCTGACTCAGGATTTTTGTGCTAATGGCTCCCTTTTTCTGGAATATTTTACCACTCACATCTCTGCTCACATGTCTCCTTCTCAGACACAAAATTTTCCTGAACACCTTACCTAAAACTTGTTCATGCTCAGTGCTCGCCTCCTCTAGATGCAGCTTGAATTTTCTTCAGAGTACTTGCAATCATCCAGCATTCTATAAATTTATCAGTTTGCTTATTGTCTGTTTTTCCCCACCCTGGTTTAGGTACTCAACAAATAAATATCCCTTTACTTAGGTTTTTTTTGGCTGCACTGGGTCTTTGTTGCTGCACCCGGGCTTTTCTCTAGTTGAGGCCAGCGGGGGCTACCCTTTGCTGCGGTGCACTGGCTTCTCATTGTGGTGGCTTCTCTTGTTGCAGAGCACGGGCTCTAGGTGTGCGGGCTCTAGAGCGCAGGCTCAGTAGTTCTGGCACATGGACTTAGTTGCTCCGTGACATGTGGATCTTCCCGGACCAGGGCTCGAACCCGTGTCCCCTGCATTGGCAGGCAGATTCTTAACCACTGTGCCACCAGGGAAGCCCCTTTACTTAGGTTTTAAATTACTGTAGCTTTTTCAATATTGGCCTTTTAACTTCATTGTTAAATGGATAAGTGAAGGAATGTTCAAAGGATTTAACTATGAGATTGAAAAAAAAAAGAAGTCCTATATTTTCTTACTTCCTCTCTCCAAGGCTGTCCTTGAGAAAGCTTGCATGCATTGACGTGTGTTCAGGTAGTGACTGTAGATTGCGGACTATGTACCTGGCACTGATCTATATGCTAGTGGGAGGGTAACATTATACCCTTACTAAGCTGGTCTTTGGTCTTTGTGAATACTTGAACACTCGACTATGATTTTGGGTTGGAACTTTCGTCTAAAACAAGTACTATTCTGAGGTCTCACATTACCAGTATGTCAGGATTGTGTTCTTTCCCCTTGGGTTTTCATGGGGAAAGAGGTAGCAAAATGATAACATAGACAAATGGAGTTTTGAGAGGGTGCCTACAAGATTAATTTCTTGTTCTAAAAAAATGTATTGGTTGATTTATTATCCAATACGGTTAAAACATGATGTGTAAATGCATAATCTTCTTATAGAAAATGCTTTAAAAGAGTATTATAAAAATAAGCATAATTTTATTTTTCTTACATCTTATTCTTAAACATTGAACTCATTTTATTGGAATATTATTGGAAATTTTTAATTCTGAGGTTTCACATTGCCAATAGCAACCACCTAATAGAAAAGACTTTCCAAAATGAAGTATATTATAACCAGGATGTGGATGAGAGGGCTAAAGATGATCACTACATACATTGAATCCTTTATATTTATTTCCCAATTCTATTTTGTATACTCTTTTCACTTTCAAAGTTCTATGTCGTCATCTTTTGGCTTTCACACTATTCCTTCACAATTTTTACCTGTGTTAAATCTCTGAAATTCAACTATTTGTATTTCTATCACATATATTCTATAATATTCTTAAATCTCCACAATTTACTAATATAGTGAAATTATGTGTGTCATAGCAAATAGTAATTTCAAAGATCTCTTTAAAATTGTCATTCTCTGTATAAAGGACTTTGAAAACTTTCTAGAATGTATTTGTCAATAGGGCTGAGTTTTTCCTTTTTGTACAGCAAATTTGAACACCATTACTCAATCTTTACATACTTCTTTTTACTCCTTCATTTATCCAGGTCTAAGTTGTACTTCCTCTGGTGAATTGTTCTCTAATAACTCCAGAATACACTGATGAACTCCTTTTAGGTGTCCATAGAACTTTATTGTTGATATTAAAATATTTTGATTCTCAAATATAGGCTTAGTGCACTTTTATTAATTGATGCATGTTTTCTTTGTAACATACTACCGTTCCCAAATATATTGCAAGTTTCTTGGAATTATGTCTCCAACTTTTCTCACAGGAGCCCTGAATAAGTACTTATTAAATTGAACTGAATACAGAAGAGAGATCTGTAAATGTAAACGTCAGCTCTTGGCATATATTCTACCCTCCATTTGGTAGGCATGTTTCTTTGTAGTTCTTCCAACAGTTCTGGCTTTTGAAGTTTGTACTATCTCCTATGTGAGTAAAACATGTATATCAGCTATGAATAGCTATGTAACAAACCACCCCCAAAACATAATGCCTTTAAAAATTGATTTATTTCTTATAATTCTGTGGATTGGGCTCAGCGGGGTGGTTCATCTGCTGCATGAGATCTCAGCTGGAGTCACTTGTATAGCTGCATAAAGTTAGGTGGAACTGGGGCTGGAATGTTCAAGACAGCTATGCTCACATGTTTGGCCCCTCAGCTGCAGTGCTTAGAGCTGGGGCAGGTGGCCCTCTCCCTCTTCTCATTCAGCAGTCTAGCCTGAGCTTCTTTACATGGCAGCTGGGTCCTAAGAAGGCAAAAAGGAAAGCTGCTAAGCTTCCTCAGGCCAGATCCTGGAAGTCACACAGCTTTATTTCTGCCACATTCTCCCAGTCCAGACAAGTCCCAGGACCAGCCAGATTCAAGGGGAGGGGCTCCACCTCTCAATGAGGGGGAGCAGCAAAGTCACACTGCAGAAGAGAAGGTAGTGTGGGAGGAACTGTAGGCAGCCGTTTTTTCAGATAATCTATCACAGCATGATAGCATGAAAGGAATGTGAAATCATCTAGGTAAACTTTAAAAATTTTACATATGAGAAAGCTGAAGCCTAGAGGAGTGAGATGGCTTACCCAGGGTACCACAGCTGGTTTCCTAGACCCTTACTACATAAAGTGTGGTCCCTGGACCAGTAGCATCAATATCACTGGGAGCTCATCAGAAATGCAGACTCTCAGGCTCCCCCGGACCTACTGAACCAGCATCTGTCTTTTCCCATGATCCCCAGGGGCTCTGAATGCACATTAAAGTTTACTGAGAGGCACCATTGCTCTTTTTACTTCCAAAAACTGAGACAGGGGCTTCCCTGGTGGCGCAATGGTTGGGAGTCCGCCTGCCGATGCAGGGCACACGGGTTCAAGCCCCGGCCTGGGAAGATCCCACATGCCGCGGAGCGGCTGGGCCCGTGAGCCATGGCCGCTAAGCCTGCACGTCCGGAGCCTGTGCTCCGCAGTGGGAGAGGCCACAACAGTGAGAGGCCCGCGTACCGCAAAAAAAAAAAACCCACAAACTGAGACAGAAGACCTACCACCTACGAAAGAAGAATATTTTACAGTCAGAGACTTGACTCAGCATGGAAAAAGCTTTGTTTACTTAGTACCTATTATGTTTTTTTTAAAAGCACTGCCCTTAGATCTTTACAATTACTCTTGAATTTAATCTTCTCAACAACACTGAGGGGTAATTATTATAATTTGCATTTTACAAAAGAGGAAACTGATGCTCAAAGATCTGTACCTGTACCTAGTGGAGCAGAATTCAAACCTAGGGTTTTCTGACTCCAAACTCCATGCTCTTAATTATGGGACCGTATACACTGGCAACTGCCATATGGCAGCAGTGAAGGAGTCTAAATGTTTAGAAGAAGAGCCTGTTAGAGGGGAGCCATGGCGTGTGGCTGGCTTGGTGAGCTGTTGCTTTTCTCCTGACGCCTCCCACTCCCACCTTGCCTAAAGCGAAGAGGCTGGCACGGGTGTGTGACAGATGGCACGGCCCCACTCTGCCATATGTGTGCTGCTCCCCATTCCTGGGCACACAGCTGCCTGACACAGGCCTTGCCAGTTGGGCAGCTGCCTCTCGAGGTGTGTCCAAGGGCTGTTGCTCAGAGGGTGCAGTCCAGCATTTTCTCCCCTTTCCCTTTTAGACATGCTTTCCTTCCACTACTTGGGTCTCCACTTGGAGCAGAGAGCCCTGTTTGGGCTCTGACAGGGAGCCAGTACCAGACCTTGAGCTGCACATAACAGGTGGCATGTGGATGAAGCTCATCCAAAAGTGGGCGAGCCAAGGTGAGGAGCAGGGAACGGCTCCTCCTGGAATCCCGCTTCTGGAAGAGCTCGGTGCCCGCCAGAGCTTCCTTCCAACAGCTGCGCGTGGGCTGGAGAGGCAATTTCCTCCCTGCTGTTCCCTTTCCAGGAACGAGAGAGGAAGGAATGAAGAATGAGGACCAAGTGCAAGCAAGGGCACTCCTCTTCCTAGACGCAGAAGCCGTGGGAAGAGAGAGCCAAGAAAGAAAGCTCCAGAATCCTTCCACATTGGAGTAAAGAGAGCAAGATTCATGTTTGCTTTGGTCCTGTCAGCACGTTATGCCACCACTGGATAGGTTAACAGTTGACATCTAACACTGGTTGTGCAGTATTAGCCCCAGTGCTATGATTACCCTCTCTGGATTCAAATTTACATGCTATCACTTTCTTTGGGTAATTTACTCCATCTTCATAAGCTTCAGGGTTCTCATCTGGAAACTAGGAGTAATAATTTTATCTCCTCATATGGTTGCTCTGAGGAATAAATGGGAAAATGCGTGTAAAGGGATTACATGGGCCAATAACTGGCATTTACTATGTTTTTGATAAATGTTATGTAGTAATGCTAAAGTTTTTGTGAGGGTAGAAACTTTGACTCTTCTGCTGTTGTATCCCCGGCTCCCAGAACAGTTCCTGGCACATAGTAGGTACTCATTATTTGATAAATAAATGAATTATTTGATGAATGAATTAATGACCAAATCCTATAATACTGTAAGAGTTATTTTTGTGCTTGATCAGAGGACTCAATGGCTTTAGGTAGAGGGTTGAGCACTTACATGTGTTTGTATGTATGTGTGATTGTGTGTGTGTGTGTGTGTGTGTGTGTGTATATATATATAAGAATAGACCAAGATTTTTCAGATGCTGCTAAGTTGGTCAGAAATGATACTGCTTTTGGCATAAGGAACCAAGATGGCAGAGTAGAAGGACGTGCTCTCACTCCCTCTTGTGAGAATGCCAGAGTCACAACTAGCTGCTGGACAATCATTGACAGGAGGACACTGGAGCTCACCAGAAAAGGTACCCCACATCCAAAGACAAAGGAGAAGCCACAATGAGATGGTAGGAGGGGTGCAATCACAGTAAAATCAAATCCCATAACTGCTGGGTGGGTGACTCACAGACTGGAGAACACTTATACCACAGAAGTCCACCCACTGGAGTGAAGGTTCTGAGCTCCACGTCAGGCTTCCCAACCTGGGGGTCTGGCAACGGGAGGAGGAATTCCTAGAGGATCAGACTTTGAAGCCTAGTGGGATTGCAGGACTTCGACAGGACTGGGGGAAACAGAGACTCCACTCTTGGAGGGCACACACAAAGTAGTGTGCGCATCGGGACCCAGGGGAAGGAGCAGTGACCCCAGGGGAGACTGAACCAGACCTACCTGCTAGTGTAGGAGGGTTTCCTGCAGAGGCGGGGGGTGGCTGTCGCTCACTGTGGGGACAAGGACACTGGCAGCGGCGGTTCTGGGGGGTGCTCCTTGGCGTCAGCCCTCCCAGAGTCTGCCCTTATCCCCACCAAAGAGCCCAGGTAGGCTCCAGTGTTGGGTTGCCTCAGGCCAAACAACCAACAGGGAGGAAACCCGGCCCCACCCATCAGCAGTCAAGTGGATTAAAGTTTTACTGAGCTCTGCCCACCAGAACAACAGTCACCTCTACCCACCACCAGTCCCTCCCATCAGGAAACTTACACAAGCCTCTTAGGTAGCCTCATCCACCAGAGGGCAGACAGCAGAAGCAAGAAGAACTACAATCCTGCAGCCTGTGGAACAAAAACCACATTCACAGAAATATAGACAAGATGAAAAGGCAGAGGGCTATGTACCAGATGAAGGAACAAGATAAAACCCCAGAAAAACAACTAAATGAAGTGGAGATAGGCAACCTTCCAGAAAAAGAATTCAGAATAATGATAGTGAAGATGATCCAGGACCTCGGAAAAAGAATGGAGGCAAAGATCGAGAAGATGCAAGAAATGTTTGACAAAGACCTAGAAAAATTAAAGAACAAACAAACAGAGATGAACAATACAATAACTGAAATGAAAACGACACTAGAAGGAATCAATAGCAGAATAACTGAGGCAGAAGAACGGATAAGTGACTTGGAAGACAGAATGGTGGAATTCATTTCTGCGGAACAGAATAAAGAAAAAAGAATGAAAAGAAATGAAGACAGCCTAAGAGACCTCTGGGAAAATATTAAATGCAACAATATTCACATGATAGGGATCCCAGAAGGAGAAGAGAGAGAGGAAGGACCTGAGAAAATATTTGAAGAGATTATAGTCGAAAATTTCCCTAACATGGGAAAGGAAATAGCCTCCCAAATCCAGGAAGCACAGCGAGTCCCATACAGGATAAACTCAAGGAGAAACACGCTGAGACACATAGTAATCAGATTGGCAAAAATTAAAGACAAAGAAAAGTTATTGAAAGCATCAAGGGAAAAACAATAAATAACATACAAGGGAACTCGCATAAGGTTAACAGCTGATTTCTCAGCAGAAACTCTACAAGCCAGAAGGGAGTGGCATGATATACTTAAAATGATGAAAGGTAAGAACCTACAACCAAGATTACTTTACCCAGCAAGGATCTCATTCAGATTCGATGGAGAAATCAAAAGCTTTACAGACAAGCAAAAGCTAAGAGAATTCAGCACCACCAAACCAGCTCTACAACAAATGCTAAAGGAGCTTCTCTAAGTGGGAAACACAAGAGAAGAAACGACCTACAAAAACAAACCCAAAACAATTAAGAAAATGGTCATAGGAACATACATATCGATAATTACCTTAAACGTGAATGGATTAAATGCTCCAACCAAAAGACACAGGCTTCCTGAATGGATACAAAAACAAGACCCATATATATGCTGTCTACAAGAGACCCACTTCAGACCTAGGGACACATACAGACTGAAAGTGAGGGAATGGAAAAAGATATTCCATGCAAATGGAAATCAAAAGAAACCTGGAGTAGCGATACTCATATCAGATAAAATGGACTTTAAAATAAAGAATGTTACAAGAGACAAGGAAGGACACTATATAATGATCAAGGGATCAATCCAAGAAGAAGATATAACAATTATAAATATATATGCTCCCAACATAGGAGCACCTCAATACATAAGGCAACTGCTAACAGCTATAAAAGAGGAAATCGACAGTAACACAGTAATAGTGGGGGACTTTAACACCTCACTTACACCAATGGACAGATCATCCAAAATGGAAATAAGTAAGGAAACAGAAGCTTTAAATGACACAATAGGCCAGATAGATTTAATTGATATTTATAGGACATTCCATCGGAAAACAGCAGATTACACTTTCTTCTCAAGTGCGCACGGAACATTCTCCAGGATGGATCACATCTTGGGTCACAAATCAAGCCTCAGTAAATTTAAGAAAATTGAAATCATATCAAGCATCTTTTCTGACCACAACGCTATGAGATTAGAAATGAATTACAGGGAAAAAAACGTAAAAAACACAAACACATGGGGGCTAAACAATACGTTACTAAATAAGCAAGAGATCACTGAAGAAATCAAAGAGGAAATAAAAAAATACCTAGAGAAAAATGACAATGAAAACACGATGGTCCAAAACCTATGGGATGCAGCAAAAGCAGTTCTAAGAGGGAAGTTTATAGCTGTACAAGCTACCTCAAAAAACAAGAAGCATCTCAAATAAACAATCTAACTTACACCTAAAGGAACTAAAGAAAGAAGAACAAACAAAACCCAAAGTTAGCAGAAGGAAAGAAATCATAAATATCAGAGCATAAATAAATGAAATAGAAACAAAGAAAACAATAGCAAAGATCAATAAAACTAAAAGCTGGTTCTTTGAGAAGATAAACAAAATTGGTAAGCCATTAGCCAGAGTCCCCAAGAAAAAGAGGGAGAGGACTCAAATCTATAAAATTAGAAATGAAAAAGGAGAAGTTACAACAGACACTGCAGAAATACAAAGCATTCTAAGAGACTACTACAAGCAACTCTATGCCAATAAAATGGACAATCTGGAAGAAATGGACAAATTCTTAGAAAGGTATAACCTTCCGAGACTGAACCGGAAGAAATAGAAAATATGAACACACCAATCACAAGTAATGAAATTGAAACTGTGATTAAAAATCTTCCAACAAACAAAAGTCCGGTACCAGATGGCTTCACAGTTGAATTCTATCAAACATTTAGAGAAGAGCTAACACCCATCCTTCTCAACCTCTTCCAAAAAATTGCAGAGGAAGGAACACTCCCAAACTCATTCTATGAGGCCACCATCACCCTGATACGGAAACCAGACAAAGATACTACAAAAAAAGAAAATTACAGACCAAGATCACTGATGAATATAGATGCAAAAATCCTCAAGAAAATACTAGCAAACAGAATCCAACAACATATTAAGAGGATCATACACCATGATCAAGTGGGATTTATCCCAGAGATGCAAGGATTCTTCAATATACGCAAATCAATCAATGTGATACACCATATAACAAAGTGAAGAATAAAAACCATATGATCATCTCAATAGATGCAGAAAAAGCTTTTGACAAAATTCAACACCCATTTATGATAAAACTCTCCAGAAAGTGGGCATAGAGGAACCTACCTCAACATAATAAAGGCCATATATGACAGACCCACAGCAAATATCATTCTCAACAGTGAAAAACTGAAAGCATTTCCTCTAAGATCAGGAACAAGACAAGGATGTCCACTCTCACCACTGTTATTCAACATAGTTTTGGAAGTCCTAGCCATGGCAATCAGAGAAGGAAAAGAAATAAAAGGAATACAAATTGGAAAAGAACAAGTAAAACTGTCACTGTTTGCAGATGACATGATACTATACATAGAGAATCCTAAAAATGCCACCAGAAAACTACTAGACCTAATGAATGAATTTTGTAAAGTTGCAGGATACAAAATTAATGCACAGAAATCTCTTGCATTCCTAAACACTAATGATGAAAAATCTGAAAGAGAAATTAAGGAAACACTCCCATTTACCATTGTAACAAAAAGAATAAAATACCTAGGAATAAATCTACCTAAGGAGACAAAAGACCTGTATGCAGAAAACTCTAAGACACTGATGAAAGAAATTAAAGATGATACCAACAGATGGAGAGATATACCATGTTCTTGGATTGGAAGAATCAATATTGTGAAAATGACTATACTACCCAAAGCAATCTACAGATTCAATGCAATCCCTATCAAATTACCAATGGCATTTTTTATGGAACTAGAACAAAAAAATCTTAAAATTTGTATGGAGACACAAAAGACCCCGAATAGCCAAAGCAGTCTTGAGGGAAAAAAATGGAGCTGGAGGAATCAGACTCCCTGACTTCAGACTATACTACAAAGCTACAGTAATCAAGACAATATGGTACTGGCACAAAAACAGAAACATAGATCAATGGAACTAGATAGAAAGCCCAGAGATAAACCCACGCACCTATGGTCAACTAATCTATGACAAAGGAGGCAAGGATATACAATGGAGAAAAGACTGTCTCTTCAATAAGTGGTGCTGGGAAAATGGACAGCTACATGTAAAAGAATGAAATTAGAACACTCCCTAACACCAAACACAAAAATAAACTCAAAATGGATTAGAGACCTAAATGTAAGACTGGACACTATAAAACTCTTAGAGGAAAACATAGGAAGAACACTCTATGGCATAAATCACAGCAAGATCTTTCTTGATCCACCTCCTAGAGTAATGGAAATAAAAACAAAAATAAACAAATGGGACCTAATGAAACTTCAAAGCTTTTGCACAACAAAGGAAACCATAAGCAAGACGAAAGGGCAACCCTCAGAATGGGAGAAAAATTTGCAAACGAATCAACGGACAAAGGATTAATCTCCAAAATATATAAACAGCTCATGCAGCTCAATATTAAAAAAACAAACAACCCAATCCAAAAATGGGCAGAAGACCTAAATAGACATTTCTCCAAAGAAGATATACAGATGGCCAAGAGGCACATGAAAATCTACTCAACATCACTAATTATTAGAGAAATGCAAATCACAACTACAATGAGGTATCACCTCACACCAGTTAGAATGGGCATCATCAGAAAATCTACAAACAACAAATGCTGGAGAGGGTGTGGAGAAAAGGGAACCCTCTTGCACTGTTGGTGGGAATGTGAATTGGTTCAGCCACTATGGAGAACAGTATGGAGGTTCCTTAAAAAAACTAAAAATAGAATTGCCATGTGACCCAGCAGTCCCACTCCTGGGCATATACCCTGAGAAAACCATAATTCAAAGAGACACATGCACCCCAATGTTCATTGCAGTACTATTTACAATAGCCAGGTCATGGAACCAACCTAAGTGTCCATCAACAGATTAATGGATAAAGAAGATGTGAAAAAAAAAAAAAAAAAAGAAGATGTGGCACATACATACAATGGAATATTACTCAGCCATAAAAAGAAACCAAACTGAAGTATTTGTAGTGAGGTGTATGGACCTAGAGTCTGTCATACAGAGTGAAGTCAGTCAGAAAGAGAAAAACAAATACTGTATGTTAACACATATATATGGAATCTAAGGGGGAAAAAAAAGGTCATGAAGAACCTAGGGGCAAGGCGGGAATAAAGATACCCACCTACTAGAGAATGGACTTGAGGATATGGGGAGGGAGAAGGGTAAGCTGTGACAAAGTGAGAGAGAGGCATGGACATATATACACTACCAAACGTAAAATAGAGAGCTAGTGGAAAGCAGCCGCATAGCACAGGGAGATCAGCTCGGTGCTTTGTGACCACCTAGAGGGGTGGGATAGGGAGGGTGTGAGGGAGGGAGATGCAAGAGGGAAGAGATATGGGAACATATGTATATGTATAGCTGATTCACTTTGTTATAAAGCAGAAAGTAACACACCATTGTAAAGCAATTATACTCCAATAAAGATGTTAAAAAATACACAAAAACTAAAAATAGAATTACCATATGATCCAGCAATCCCACTACTGCGCATATACCCAGAGAAAACCATAATTCAAAAAGACACATGCACCCCAATGTTCATTGCAGCACCTTTTAGCATAGCCAGGTCATGGAAGCAACATAAGTGCCCATCGACAGACAAATGGATAAAGAAGATGTGGTACATATATACAATGGAATATTCCTCAGTCATAAAAAGGAAGGAAATTGGGTCATTTGTTGAGATGTGGATGGATGTAGAGACTGTCATACAGAGTGAAGTAAGTCAGAAAGAGAAAAACAAATATCGTATATTAACGCATGTATGTGGAACCTAGAAAAAAGGTACAGATGAACTGGTTTGCAGGGTAGAAGTTGAGACACAGATATAGAGAACAAACATATGGACACCAATGGGGGAAAACCCCGGGGGTGGGGGGGGTGGGGTTGGTGGTGTGATGAATTGGGCGATTGGGATTGACATGTATACACTGATGTGTATAAAATGGATGACTAATAAGAACCTACTGTATTAAAAATTAAATAAAATAAAATTCAAAAATTAAAAAAAGATACTGCTTTTTTTTTCTGAAGCTAACTAACTTCCCTCCCCCTCCCTCCTCCCTTTCTCTTTCACTTCCTTCGTCCCTCCCTCCTTCCTCCCTCCCTTGCTTCCTCCTCCCTCCCTCCCTTCCTTTCTTTTTCTCTTTATTTCTTATTCTTATTTTAGCTTTGGCATTAAAATCCTGCCTCAGGGCAGAAAAGAGTAACATAGATGGAGACCCAAGGTCTTTACCAGGTGAAGTAGTACCACCTTTGTGCTCTGGAGGTGGTTTTTCAACAATGCACTTGCTTTTTTTTTTTTTTTTTTTTGCGGTACGTGGGCCTCTCACTGCTGTGGCCTCTCCCGTTGCGGAGCCTGGACGCGCAGGCTCAGCGGCCATGGCTCACGGGCCCAGTAGCTCCGCGGCATGTAGGATCCTCCCGGACCGGGGCACGAACCCGTGTCCCCTGCATCGGCAGGCGGACTCTCAACCACTGCGCCACCAGGGAAGCCCAATGCACTTGCTTTTGTTGTTATTCAAACCAAGCGCCAGGACAGTCCTTCTGCAGCCCTCCCTGGGAGAATGAGCATCTGAGGGAGTGGACGTCCTCCCGATCTTGGCCTGTTGCAGGCCCGGAGGCTCTGACAACCACCTGCTCCTTCAGTCCCACATGTGTTGGAAGGAAGACAGGGTGAGCAAAAGACACGTGTGCAAGAGGACACAACTAGAGGCTCAAGAATCAGTACCTAAAAATCTGCTGTGTGGGAAATGGAGTTACTCTGCTCAATAATTAAGTTCTGAGGTGGTGAGACTGAGGGCACTTTCCACAGTTAAAGAAAGGGCCAAGAATACAAGGCGAGCCTTGCATTTCCTAGGGCTCTGTTGCTTTTGGTCAGAGATTGGAGAGCCCAGCAATGATCCTGGGCAGACATTGCTCTCTTGTCCCTCAGGTATCCTCTGTTTTCCTGAAGGGATGATTTTATAACAAGAACTGGGAATAGGGGACTTCCCTGGTGGTCCAGCGGTTGGCCCTCTGCACATCCAGTGCAGGGGGCATGGGTTCGATCCCTGGTTGGGGAACTAGGATCCTGCATGCTGTGCAGCATGGCCAAAATAAAAAAAGAGAAGAACTGGGAATAGGATATGCTCTTTCAGAAAGGAAGCCTGGGATGGGTCTCAGTCCTGGGGTTTGCTTCAGAATCAACGAGAGCTTTGTCACTCTACACATGTCTGGACCTCAGAATTTTGATCAAACTCCCTGTAGGATCATCTGGGTTTGTTTGCTTATTATTTTATTAAATACCCTTTTAATTTGAGAATAATTTCAGATTTACAAACATGTTGCAAAGATAGCACAGACAGTTCCCACATAGTCCTCACCCAACTCCTCCAATGTTAACATCTTGAGAGCTCCATGCTACAATGTTATTTCTATTAACTGAACTTCAGACTGGATTTAGATTCGCCAGTTTTTCTACTACTCCCTTTTCTGTTCAAGGGTCTCATCCACATACCACATTGCGTTTACTTTGTCATGTCTCCCCAGTCTTTTCTGGTCTGTGACAGTTTCTCTGTTTCCTTGTTTTCTACGACCTTGAGAGTCTTGAGGAATCCTGGCCGAGAGTATATTTACTTTTTAAAAGTTTGAAGTTGATTCTGATGGGCACTGCTGTTAGGAACTCCTTCCTATACAGGTGCTTGAGCTTGCATTTTGTTTTGCATATATTTTTCCCCAGAGTTCTTAAAGGTCTTATTAAGATTTTATACTGCCTTTTTCTGCATGTAGGAGATATTATCACCGAAGACTACTTTCATTCACTCAACATATGTTCGTGCCATACGTGTACCTACTCTGTGCCCTGCACTGTGCTAGGTGATGGGCATATATCAATGAAGGATGCTGAGAAAAATCCCTGCGTTCACACTGCTTACATTCTGGTGCAGAAGACAGGCAGTAACTGATTAAGGTAATAAGGAAATAGATTGTATAGTATGTAAGACATAAGTGCTGTGGGAAAACTAAGAGAGGGTAAAGGGGTCAGAAGTTGGGGAAAGGTGCAAGGGACAGGTAGGGGCTCATTGAGGAGTTGTGTGCTCAGGCCAACTGAGATGACATTTGCATCAAGTCCTGCAGGAAGTGAGGGATTTAGCTCATGCACATAATGGGACAGAACATTCTAGGCAAAGAACAACTAGTGAGAAGGCCTCAGCAGGAGCTGCCTGCGGCTCAAGCCAAAAGGAGGAGGCCCTTGTGACTGCGTGGTCCGTGCGGGAGAGGGGAGGAGGAAGTAAGAGAGGAGCTCAGGCAGTAATGGTCCAGATCAGTCATGGTAATGAGTGACCTGCTGTGAGATGGAGACCACTGCAGGTTTAGAGCAGACGGTTCAACCTGACTGTTGTATTGAGAAGAGACTCAAGAGGCAAGGGCAGAAGTAAGGGGGCCATCAGGCAGGTGACTCCACTCGCTGGGACTGTCCCCAGTGCCTTCTCTCATGTGCTGCATGTAGATCACTCCATATCCTATTTTTCACAGCCAAGGATACCCTCCTCTTTTCCAGTCTCTCCCGCTCTCTCAGATATCCTTCCGTTTGAAACACTCCAGAGCCTTGCCACCCAAGTGTGGTCCCTGGACTGGCAGTGTCAGCCTCACCCTGGAGGAGCCTCAGAGATGGCCCATCACTAACGCGGGTGAGAGACTGTGGGAGAGTCAGACAAAGTGGCAGCTCTGGAGCCAGGGAGAAGAGGTCAGATTCTGGAAATGATTTGAAAGTAGAGCCGACAGGGTTTCCTGACCAACTGTTTGTGGGCTATGAGAGTACCAGTGAGTAGAGCATGTCTCCAAGCTGGAGCCTGAGTAAAGCGAAAAACGGAGTTGCCTTTGAGATGAGAAGACTGCTTTGGGTGTCTGAGTAAGGGTTTAGAGGTTGTTTGACAAACCCTCCACTCTGCAGTGAACATAACATCTACCTTCCCTAAAGACAGACTTATGTTTGTGCGACAGCTTCATACAGACGACAAAATGGCTTTTCCATTGTATTGAGGAATACAGAAGTCTGAACTATAAATTCGTAGGACACTTCTGTGATGTAGCAGCTAATGGCATCATGCTGTACATTTCTCTCTATGGCACCCTAATTGTTCATGCTGAAAATGCACCTGGGTCGTGGAGAATGTATTTGTTTCCTTTCAGGCTGTGGCTGGTGACTGTAGCAAGAGGAATGTTGCAGGATAATTTGTTAGTGCAGGAGAAAATGGCTGAGGAGTTTGTTGTGGACTAAAACCTAATATCAATCCTAATCCTGTGCTCACTTGCTGTGACTCAGAAGTGATGCTGACTTGCTTTGCAGCTGACGCTTTGTGCTGTCAACCTTCACCTTTATTTCTTTGTTTTTGCTTTTTATTGTCACCCCATTGACATCTTTCTCTTTCTTCTCATGAGAGCTATGGTTTAAGGCTTAAATGATAGATAATACGTTAATGATTATTTTGCTGTAGCCCCTGAGTTACCCAATAATACTTTTGTTTTAGGAGGAATTTTGAACATGAGTACACATGCACTTAAATGGACTATTATGTGAAAGAATTTTTATGAGTCACTTTGCACCAACAATAGAGAACACAATTCCAAATGGACGGTATTCCTTCCTTTCCATTAATTTGTTATTTGCTCTCAGTATAGCATCATCCTTCCCTGAATCATTTTCTGCTGTTACAACTTCACAATAGTACAAAAGTATTGGATATTAAAGAATTATCCAAGTGCCTGGTCTTTGGAAAAATACTCTGTTAGTGACTCAGGGGTCTAAGCCTCTGAACAATATTCTTCAGGTCAATATTCTTTTTTTTTTTTTTTTGCGGTACGCGGGCCTCTCACTGTTGTGGCCTCTCCCGTTGCGGAGCACAGGCTCCGGACGCGCAGGCTCAGCGGCCATGGCTCACGGGCCCAGCCACTCTGCGGCATGTGGCATCTTCCCGGACCGAGGCACAAACCTGTGCCCCCTGCATTGGCAGGCGGACCCTCAACTACTGCGCCACCAGGGAAGCTCCTAGGTCAAATATTCTTTAGTTTCTTTAAGGTCTGGCAAAAGCTGAGTTCCTGTTTCTCTTTCGTTTTTTCATCCAATCGTAAGCAATCCAATATGAAAGATATAATAATTTGACAGGTTATTAAATTACCTTTCAGTGAGATTTGTTATTTAACTCTCACTCCAGAAAAATAGAATTAGTAGGAATCTACTTTGTGGCCACTCATACTTGGCATGGGAGATCATCTCTTTAAATGGAATTGAAATGGAAATGGCGATGGCCTCTCACCTCTCTCTCACACCCACTATGAGGCAGAATTCCCTGAAGGAAAATGAGTGCCTGAGAAAAGAGCAAAGGTAAGGGTCAGGAGACTGGATGGAGGTTATTGCAGGAATCCAGGGGAGTGAATAGGGAGGCTGGAACCACTGGCCTGGCTGTGGAACTTGTAGAAGATGGGTAGATTCTGGATATGATTTAAATACAGGGCTAACAGGATTTGCTGATGGGATAAATATATATGTGTGGGTCAAGGATAACTCTGAGGTTTCTCGCCTGAATAACTGGAAGAATGTAGTTGATAGGCAGGGCATTCTCAGAGGCCGATAGAAAGGAAACTGAGGAAGGCGGGATTTGGAAGAATGAGGCATTGTGCAGGAGACAGCTGCCATTTTTCATTTTGTTTATAGTCTTTGAGTGTGATTACTAGTCTAATGTACCACTGGACATCTTCCAAATCTTTCTAGTAAATGAAAAAGGCTGTCAAAGGTAAGTGGTATGTGTTTGTATGTTAGTACTGAGCATAGACATCAGCCCCAACATGGAATATATGGCCCTAGTTTTCTAAACTGTAATATTTTCAGTTTTCATATTTATGCTAATATAACACTTTTATTGAAGAAAAATTGAATCAAACTTTGGTTGAAGAGCAAATTAAAACCACATTTAGGGCTTCCCTGGTGGCGCAGTGGTTGAGAGTCTGCCTGCCGATGCAGGGGACACGGGTTCGTGCCCCCGTCCAGGAAGATCCCACATGCCGCGGAGTGGCTAGGCCCGTGAGCCATGGCCGCTGAGCCTGCGCGTCCGGAGCCTGTGCTCCGCAACGGGAGAGGCCACAACAGTGAGAGGCCCGCGTACCGCAAAAAAAAAAAAAAAAGAAAAAAAGAAAACACATTTATATATGGCCTAAATTCCTTGACCCAGAACATCCATCAGGTGAACATTAGGCTACTGAAGAAGCATTGTCAATTTATTTTGAAATGGTCACACTTATCCCCTCTGTCTTTCTCTTTCAAGTGGGTAGGTATAAATAGTTATCATCTGGTTTAAAACATTGTCATTTTTACTTTTTACAGTATCTATTTCAGTGAAAACCAGACAGAGCTCTCCATCATGAAAGCAAGACTTCATAAAGTGCCGCCTTACTCATTAAACTCACGTCATTACGGAGAGACTTTGCCACTAAGCTCGAGGCTAAGGAGGGTGTATGTCTCTTTCATCAAATCCTGTTGATCCTTGACCTTTTTAGTTGAAGGGCAAGAGACAGTCTTACAATGTTGGCTTCGAGGAAGGCAAGAGCTTAATTTGGGTTTTAAATTTAGCATTCAATTTTGCCCTACCAACATCAAGTCAAGTGGTTTTACACAATTAGCTGAATCCAATATTGAGTTTCCTGTCTCGGTCCTTACTTTCACCCTTCTCGGGAAGCAAGTTGGAATTGACTGTGTATCAGCCTTGACCTCCAGCACTCATGGGAGGTCAATACTCATCAGCACCTTTTAGGAACATCAACAGTGACCATACTAGGACAGAGTTGTTATTGATTCTTTGATGTTCTCACTTTAATGTTAGGACTCTGAAGTCTTGACCTTGTCCCCACAGCTTCTGAACTTTTATATTATCATTACGTTTAAAGATACAACAGTATTATTGACATGTAGAGAGTAAATCTATTTTTGGTGATAATGGAAGTAGCTCCTCAAGTAGCAGGACTGTGTTTTTTCTCTTCCTTTCTGTGGCACAAAGTTAGTTGTATCCATAATACTATTCCCCCTTTTCCCTTACCACCAAGAGCTCAGTTTTACTTAGGTGGCAGTGTGTACTATACCAGGAGATGAGTCTCAACAGGTCGTCTAAACTGGTGGTCTAAATAAGTGCATGGTAATTCCATTTCCTTTGGACAAATACTCCCTTTCTAAGCCCCTCTTGTAAACTAGGTGGCCATGTGACTTTTGACCAATGAGACATAAGGGTAAGACTACTGAGGGATATCCAGGAGAGATTTTTACTGCCTGAGAAAATAGGGAGCTTGGAAAGACACCTCCTCTACACTATGCTTTCCCCCTTCTTCTTGCCTTGAGTGTGGTTATAAGATGTAATGCCTGGATTTGTAGCATCCATCTTGTAACCATGAGGTTACAAACTAAGGCAAAATGCTGAGGGTGGCAAAGTGGAAAGATAGAAATGATCCTGGGGGACCTTGGTGATTTTGTTGATCTAAGGCAACGAGCTAGGAATGCCCTACCTTCTTTTATTGAGATAATAAAATATATTTATTTTCACATGGTTAATAATTCTATTCCTCAGCAAGAAACATTCCTTATTGATTCAGCTTCTGTCATATTCTTCAGGCACATCATCCATATACTCCACTTTGAGCTGGTTTTGAACACCCTACAGTGAAAGCAGTATAAAGGCCAAGGTTAACAGGATCACTCAAGTACTCTAGGAGCCCCTGACCACAATTACAGAAGCTTTGTGGTGCCGACGGCCAAACTGTGACACCATTTTGGGGCAAAGGGCCTCTCCGTCCTTCTGAATGGACCCCAACTCCATGCTGGCGCTTTAGAGAGCAGCCACAGAGAGACTCTTTGGCACAGTTTTGGTGGGGCCTGATAGGTACTGGCAGCAGGGAGGCTTCTCCTGGAGACTCAGTGGGCAAGGGGACGGAGACCAGGTTAGCAAGAGCGAGGAGGACAGGGTCGACATCCAGGATGGACTGTAGCTCACAGCCATTTTTGTGGGAACCGAGAGCTACTGTGATGATAATGGCAGGAGAGAGACTCGGGGGCTTCACTGCAGTTGCTTCACAAATGAGTGCTGTTGAGCATGAAGAAGATGAGCAGTGCAGAGAGCGGGGGAAGCTTTCCCGGGCTCCGTCAGCGGCAGAGGCTGGCTCCTTCTCCTCAGAAGCCACTAAAGAAAAGGAAAACTGTGCTCCTTGGTCTTCTCAGTAGAAGCTGGCAGTTGGGGGAAAGTGAGTTCCTCTAAACTACTCCCAGCCCCTTTTCTAATTTTTTGCCTCTTAGTCTGAAAGTTTTAGTGTAACCAGATTGGCCTCCATGTTTATATGTAGCTCAGCCTTAGAATGTTACCCTTGGAAATGGAAACTCACGGTTAGCACAGGACAAATTGTATTCTCTTCCTGAGATCAAAAAGGAGATCATTTATCAGAAAGATGTTTTCCTCCTGTCTTACGTTTAAATGATTGACACAATGAACAGACAGTTTTAGTTTACTGCTGCTCTGGTAGGTTAGATAGCAAATGACTTGCTGGGATAATAACACATAAAAGAAATACAAAGGCTCAGATTCCTCCAAGGACAAAAACGCCACCTGACAGTTGAGTCCAGTGGCCTGACAAGCTAGTGAACTTATCTCGACCTATGGAGAAAAAAAAATCCTATGTATACATGATGACAAAACAAGATTTGGGACTCTGCCTGAAGATTTCCTTCTGGTCAAGCAGACAATTTAAAAGTACTCCGTCAATTCTTGCAATATTTTTCTATGTGGAAGCACTCTGTTGCTCAGTCACAATTGTAGGACATGGCTACAAATTGCTTGTTTTCTGATATTTATAGCTGAATAAACGAGATTACAAAAAAAGAGCCTTCTTCTAGACAGTGGCAAAATGGGGAAGGGAATTTATGCATCACCAATTCTGCAATGCTGTGGTTTTATTCCTTTGTATTATTTCATTTAATTCTGAGATCATTACCATTACCCCATTTTAGAGATAAAGAAACTAGTGCTAAAGGAGGTTAAGAAAGTCACCCTTAAAGGGGGTCCATAGCTTTTCGATGGCCAAGTTGAGACTAATACCCATATCTGCCTCTAATGCCAGTGGTCCTTGTAGTTCTCTACTTTTGTCTAGCCTATGCCTCACAGTCTTTACTGGGCCTACATATTTAAGAGAGAGCTAGGAATATGCAGATTCCTGAACCCTGGCCCCAGTGATCCCAATTCTTTTGCTTTTTGGGGAGTGTAGGCAGACATTCCCATTTTCCCAGGCATCCCCTATGATTGTGCTGCTGACTGTCTGAGGACAGTACCTGAGGTTCTCCATGCTGGCTGCACATTGAATCACCTAGGGTTACAAAGTTCCAATGCCTGGTGCCTCACCTCAGATTCTCTGGAGTGGAGCCCAGGCATCAGCATGTAAAAGTAAAGTCCTTCCCCCTCTGGGTCATGATCATTCTGAGGGACGGTGAGGGTTGTGAATCTCTGGTCCAGCTGTTTCTGGTCTTGGTTTCATCAGGGAGTAACTGCATGATCACTAACAGTCCTTGCTCCTTCATAACGCATTGGACTGTGATGGTGAATTTTGTGTGTCAATTTGACTAGGCTAAGGGATGCCCATATAGCTGATGGAACATTATTTCAGATTGTGTTTGAGGGGGTGTTTCTGGAAGAGGTTAGCATTTGAGTCAGTAAACTGGGTAAAGAAGGCGTGCCCTCATCAGTGTGGGTGGGCATCATCCAATCCATCGAGCGCCCGATAGAACAAAAAGGCAGAAGAAGGGTGAACTCTTGGCCTCCATAACCACGTGAGCCTATTCCTATAATAAATCTTATGTTATCTCTGTATATTGGCTCTGTTTCTCTGGAGAACCGTGACCAATACTGGACTTTACCTTCAAGATCTCTTTGGGATACCTGAGTCTTAGAGGAAAACTGCATAGCTGGTATTGGATGCGTTATTCATGGTTCAATAAAAATTCTAGATATATAGTTGCTTTCTGGAATTAAAATTTTCAATGTCATTTTCCCTTTGGCAAATAAGGAAAAATGTAATATTTGCAGGTTTCAAAACTGATTTTGTTTCAGCACCTCCTATAGAATAAAGATGAAGAATTTCCCCAAAGTTATGAAATAGAATAGGAGAAGAAGGACGGTGGCTGAAGATGGTAGATAGTGAGTGAGCAAAGGGGTGGTGAGACCTCAGGTCAAGTTTCCTTTTTCAGTGGGACTCCCAGCAAACACTGGAGAAAACAGATATGGAGGAAAGAGAATGGGGGTATTTGTAGATTTGGTAATTATAGTCATTTTAACTATGGTAGACAGTAAAACCTGCCAATACATCCCAGAATTCTAGTTCTGCTAGGATTCTGTGACTTGAAGAACACTGTGACTTAAAGAACATGGGTCTACAAATCTGTATTCTGTAAATATTTCCTGCATGAATTAATTCCTCCAGAATTAGAGAAGATTCATTAATGCAGGAAGTGAATTTGTCCTTTTTGTTTAAAGGATCAATAAATCTAACTTGGTGAACTGATGGTGTATTGCATCTGAACAGCGCATTGCACAGTGTCCTTCAATTATGGTGTCATTTGAATAATAACTAGGTAAGAATAGGACTTTGGGGGAAAGCGTCTAACTGCTCTGAATTAGTGGACTACCGCCTAATCAGGTGTTGCAAATTTAAATGCCTCCGGGGGCCACACAGGCAAACTAGATGGGAGTACTGAGCAGATATAAAACAAAAAGGAATGGAACATTTGAGCATGCAAGTCCTATCTGAAAGTATTCAGATATACATTTCTAAAAAAACATAGTGTGGGCAGAATAAAATACATCCAAGGGCCACCACTTTGTAACCCCGATCCAACAAAACCAATTAGTATCTTGTTGCAGCCTTATGTTATATAGCTTTAAAGCCATAATCCTTTGAATTATTTGAAAATTCATTACAACTTTTAACAGTCGCTTTCTTGCCAGCCCTCTTCTCTCCCGGAGAAAGCAAACAAAACTCAAAACATACAAACAGCCCTGTGTGTTCTTTAAACTGTAGCTAAACATATGGGGAAATTATTTCTTCGGATATTATTATTCTCTGTGCACTGTGCTGAATGGGGGAGAAAAAGTAACCTTTTCTCATGTATACATTAAATAACATGGTGAAGACAAAACATATGCTGCATTTGTCACTTAGATAATTTCATATTGAGTTATGAACAGTGTTCAGAAATTTAAATTAATGTAATTTCTTGATACAGATATCTGTCAGAGTTAAGCATAAATCTTCATAGGATACGGAGATATATATACACACGCACAAAAAAATAGCTTTCTAGCAACGCAAAACAAATAGCTTTCAGGATGTGCGTGTCTTTACTGCAGCTGACTTTTATTTCCTATTCCTTGGTGCAGTGTGCTGACCTTATAAATGTTATTAGATGTTGACCTGTAAATATAAATAAGAATTGTCAATAAGTGGAATTGTATATCTGAACACAGAGGTCAGATTCTCCTCTAAGCCGCATGAGGTTGCTTTGTGAGCTTGTGGTATGAAAAAGTAATAAAACAACTTTTTGAGAAGCATTTTCAATTAGAGTGATTGACCATATTTTCTAATGTTAGGAATTGTTTATCATATGTTACAAAGTGGAACTCAGCAAAATAGTCTTGTCCCTCATTTGTAGGGGTAGAAAGGCTGCCCTACATTTTTATGGCAGAAAAGGAAATACGCCTATTTCAATCTAACAAACATTGAAGCTGGGTCCTGGGGGCATATGAGCAAGCTGTAGTCCCTGTCCTTATACGGAGAGGAATATGGTACAGAGCCGTGTTATCCAATAAGGTAGCCACTGGTCACATGTGGCTGTTTAAATTAAATTAATTAAATTAAAATCCAGTTCCTTAGTCACCCTGGCCACATAACAAGTGCTCAATAACCCTATGTGGTTAGTGGTTACCATATTGGACAGCAGAGATATGCAGCATGTCCATCACCATAGAAAGTTCCATTGCACAGTGGTGGTGCAGAAATGGTGAACTCACCTCTGGAGTCAGACTGACTACATTTGAAACCAAGAAGAGTTCCTTGAGATTGCTGTGCCTCAGCTTGCCCCCGTCTGTGAAATGGGGATGATAATTATAAAGAGGGCTGTTGTGAGGATTAAGTGAGTTTCTCATATGAAATACTTTTATAAGTACCTGGCCCATAGGAACTGTATAATAGATACAGTGGGGGAATTCCTCAGTAGAGGTTCACCAGAACATTCTGAACACTCAGAAGAGGCAGCAAATTAATTCTGTCACAGAGAGATTGAGGACGCTTCATGGAAATGGTAACATTTAAGTTGGATCTAAGATGATGAATTTTAACAAATAAGGGAAGTGGATGGGGAGGAAGGGCATGTCGCATGTGCAAAGGCATGGAGGCATGAAATTGTGTGGCACATCTGGGTAATGGCAAAATTGCCCAGTTTTTCTATGGAAAAGGGGAAAGGCAGAAGGCGAAGCTAGGAAGGCAGGTGAAGAAAGACTGCAGTGCCTTGCGTGGCCCACTAAGGAGACCAGATTGCATTTTATTTGAAAAGTAAGGAGCTGGGACTTCCCTGGTGGCGTAGTGGTTAAAAATCCTCCTGCCAATGTAAGGGACATGGGTTTGATCCCGGGTCCGGGAAGATTCCACATGCTGCAGAGCAACTAAGCCCATGTGCCACAACTACTGAGCCGGTGGGCCACAACTACTGAAGCCCGTGCGCCCTAGAACCTGCGTGCCACAACTACTGAGCCCATGCGCCGCAATTACTGAAGTCCACACGCTCTAGGGTCAGCGTGCCACAACTACTGAGCCTGCTTGCTGCAACTACTGAAGCCCATGCGCCTAGAGCCCATGCTCAGCAAAACGAGAAGCCACCACACTGAGAAGCCCGCGCACCTCAACAAAGAGTAGCCCCCACTCTCCACAACTAGAGAAAGCCCGTGCACAGCAACGAAGACCCAGCGCAGCCAAAATAAATAAATAAATTAATTAATTAATTAAAAAGAAATAAAAAGTAAGGAGCCAGCAAGGAATTTTGACATGACCATATTCAAGGTTTGGAACGATAGCTATGGAGATAGTGTGGAAGATGGATTAAAGTGGAGGGGTCCAGCAATCAGGAAGGAGAGTGGCGATAAGATCTTGAACTCAGTCTGTGTTCTTTAATTAAGGCTAAGAAAGTATGGAGGTGGGGGAGAGAGGAGTGTTGACAAATCTTGGGGGTGAGTCACATGTGGGGAAGTGGAAAGAGGAGATTTGAAGACAACTCCTTGGGCTTCTGACTTGGGTGGAGATGCTCTTACTAAAACAGGGATTTCAGGAGAAAGGTCAGGCATGCATCTGCTGCGAAGCCTTCCTTGACCTCTCCAGACAGTGCTGACAACTCCTGTTTTGGGTTTTACATTCTAGCTCTAGATGGCAGCAGTGGGCTTGTGCTAATCTGATTCTCCCTGCCGTAGGCTGTGAGTTCTGTGAGGGCAGGGCCAGGCAGTGTCTCTACTGTTATGTGCCTTCTCGTGGAGCCTCTCACATTCTTTTCCTTGCCAGCAGACACCCCCTCCCACTAAACAGCCAGAACCTATTTTCCTAGCCTCCCTTGCCGCTATGGCAGAGAGATGGGCGTGTGCTTCAGTCCTGGCCAGTGTGAACTCAGGGAACTACCGGGGCTGGGCTGGGCAGAAACTTTCTTCCTTGACAGAGGAGCATATGGAAATGGCAAGCTTCTCTCCCCTTCCTGCTTTGAGACATTGTTCCATGGAAATGTAACGTGTAATGTAATGTAATGTGGCTGCCATATTGTCAATGAGGCAAATGTGAATAAATCCTAGAAGCTGACGCTGAATCCTGATACTGTTGAGGCCCTGGACCAAACATGGGCTGCCTTTCTCCTCAGACTTCCCCTGACTCTTTACGTCTCCTTAGGTAGGTGTTCTCTTACTCATGTCCCCTGAAAGGCAAACTTGTCCCGCAGTTGAGAACCACTGTTCTAGGCGGATGCTACGGTTCTATGTCAAAATCTAAAGGGCAAATAATAGGAACTACACAAATGTCTGTCATGAATCACTGGTGTGAATACATGAGAATCCATCAAACAGGATTGGATGGTGGGGAGGACAGGGCCCATGGGCGTGGGAGGCAGTGCACAGGGGGTCTGGGAGCCAGGTGACATCACGGGTGCTGTGGAGGGGTGATTGGTCTGCCTGGAGTGTTTCAGAAAACTCTTAGGGGCTCAGGGTCAACAGCGGGCACCAGGAAATCATCCTTGGCAGTTATCATTGGAGGGGTCTAATGACAGTTCTTGCCTACTTCAGGAGTTGAATTTGGGGATGAGTGTTTGGGGAAAACGCTGCCCAAGTCAAGAGTTCCACCATGAAAACTAGTTTATGTTTCCACTTCAAGACTATTAACTGAAGCTGCCTCATTATATTCCACTGTCTGGACTTTAAAGTCCGGCGCTGTGTGTTATCTGCTGGGTAACGATTAAACAGTTCTGCAATGAGTACTGAATCCCTGAAGGACATTATGGCCATGAAGAATAAGGAAGTGGATATTTACTAGTGAGTAAATCTCTTTTCAGCCCTATAATTCCTGAGTTAAAAACAACACAGCTGGTACCCTTTTATGAAACGTTACACAAACACACCAAACTCTCCCCCCTTCCACCGTCTACATTCCTGATATAATTTCCACCCTCCCCCCCATTTTGTTTCTAATAAAAATAGAAAAATTTTCTTCCAGACCATTGAGATTCTGCATTGCTAAGACCAGGGGGAAAATCAGGGAGGGAAAAAAAGCCAGGTATGTTTTCAGCTTTTGTAGTAACTGCAGGCTTTAATCAAAATTAATGATTAACACTAACATCTTTATTTAAATGCCAGCGTTGTTAGGACAAGGAAACTCCAGCCGGCTGCACAGTGGCCCTATTAACTAAATGCAGTGAACCTTTCTTCTTGCCTTCAGGTTGGCTCCAGCAGCTTCCATTCTTCCTTCCCCATCTCCACTCTCTACAATCCCCACACGATCAATCACAGTATCTTGTGTACAGTAATTAGTCCTGTAACATGAGCTTTGATTTGAAATAGTGATTTATGCAACAAAGGAAAATGTTTCTTTTGATAGGACTGATCCATGCTAAGCTTTCACTTCCCCTCAGGATGAACTTCTTCAGTTTCTAAGAAGAATGTAGGAAGACAGCAAAATAACATTTAATGAAAACCTACTATGTGCTAGGATTTTCTCTCCTTTACTTCTCACAGCAACCCTGGGGCACAGTTATCAGTGTTATTTGACAAACAGACAAAGTAAAACTCAAAGAGTTAATGAAATTTGCCCAAGACTACAGACACACAGATGGAAATAAGAGAAAGCCAGTGATTTCTTGGGAAATTGTAGTGGAGAAGCCTAGATATGGAACATATCATTCTGTCTTTATTTCTTTGATGAGAATTAATCTCATGGTCCAAACTTAAATGCAAGGGAGGCTTAGAACCATAGTTTTCCAGAATGCCCAGGAAAAGGAAATATCGGTGTGCATTTTGTCACCCTCTGCTTGGGCACCTATACTCCAGTGGCAAGCGTCCTCTTAAGCAAAGAAGAACACATGTACACAGAGAAGGCCACGTGAGGATAGCAGCAGAGACTGGAGTGAAGCAACCACAAGCTAAGGGATGCCTGGAGCCACCAGAAACTAGAAGAAGCAAGGATTCTTCCCTAGAGGCTTTGGAGGGAGCACAGCCCTGCGGACCCCTGATTTCAGACTTCTGGCCTCCGAAACTGTGGGAGAATACATTTCTATTGTTTCTGAGCCATGAAGTTTATATATAGGTAATTTGTTATGACAACCACAGGAAACAAATACATGAGGATGTGAAGAGTCTGTTCTCTGTCTTACTGAGGAGTTTGGACATCATCCTGGGAGCAGGGGATGGGCAGAGGAGGCATTACTGATAATCTTTAAGATGGAACCGATATGGCCTGCTTTGTACATCAGAAAGGCAACTCTACTAACACAATATTGTAAATCAACTATACTTCAGTTAAAAAAAAGAAAGGCAATTCTAGTGGCTCTGAAGGGTATCAGACAATTACTGTCAGTCCGCTTGTGCTTGGGGAGTGGGATGATGATGAGCTGTGGGTGAGCCCGGGGTACAGTGGAGCTGAAGCTGCAGCATGCCTCTAGAGACATAGCTGTGCCTTGGCCATGAGGTCCCATAGTGTCTTCCCAACCAGTGAGTTACCCCAGCACCCTCGTAGGGGATGCCTAATGGGCTGCCTTTATCTGGCTCCCAGAATAACCAGCTCATTACTAGAGGGAGGGGAATGAATCCTTTTCAGTGAGTCCCTTCTGTAAAAGGCAGAGATTCTGTAACCATCTGGTTACACAACCATACATTGCCTCTTGTGTTATGCTGACCTCAGAAATACTCTGAGTGCAGCGTATGTGTGGGAGTGTCTCATTGGTGAGCCCCCAAATTCCACTGAGGGTTATTTCATTATTTGTTACCGTATAACAAACCATCCCAAAACATAGGGGCTTAAAATAACAATCCTTTTATTCTCTCTCATAGTTCTATGGGTTGACTGGGCTCGGCTGTGCAGCTCTTCTGCTGGCCTTTCTTGGGGTTTCTCACAGTTGTGGTCAGATAACACAGGGTCTAGAGTCATTTGGAGGCTCACCTGGGACACTGGGACGGCTGGGCCTCTCTCCCTCTCCACGTTGCTTCAGTACCTCTCCCCTCCACATGGCTTCTCCATGTGGTCTCTCCAGAAGGGGAATGGGACTTCTTACCTGGTGATTTGGGGGTCCTGAATGTGAGAGTTCCAAGAGGGAGGAAATAGAAACTGTTAGTACTCTTCAAAGGCAGGTCTGAAATTAGGACGGCCTGACTTCTGCATTCTCTTAGTTAAAGCAGTTACAATAAAGCAGATTCAAGGAAGGAGAAATAACCTCCATTTCTTGATGGGAGAAGACAAAGAATTGGCAGCCATCTTTAATCTGTCTCAAGGCTATTTTTGAAAATTTGCACTTTTGTCATTTTCCTTAAGCAGAACAAATGGGAGCAGAAGAGGCACAGTGTAGGTATTCAGTGAATATTTGATTAATGGATTTATGACTGCATGAGTGCACACAGTCAGCTGTGTCTCAGAATTCCCAAGTCACTTTAAAAAGAAGATTTGATAATAGCAAGGACATAGTAATGAAATTGAGCAGAAATACTGTTTAAGGGTTAGATTAGAAAAAAGAGAAAAGTTTCTTGTCTTGTTAAGAGTATCATATCAGCATGGAGTAGTGTTATTAATTAAATCGTGTTGTTAATTGCAGGATGGGTATATGTACCATAATCCTGAGCCCAGAGAAGACACTGTATTTGCCCCTTGCCGTTTAGGTGGGAGACTTGTTATAAAGAAATATTAATGACATTTATTTCCTTTTTTAAGAATTGAATTCTAATCTGGCAGATAAAACTACTGTAGGCATGAATTAAGAAAGATGAGGTTGGGACTTCCCTGGTGGTGCAGTGGTTAAGAATCCGCAGTGGTTAAGGATCTCATAGTGGTTTGAGCCCTGGTCCGAGAAGATCCCACATGCCGCGGGGCAACTAAGCCTGTGTGCCGCAACTACTGAGCCTGCGCTTTAGAGCCCACGAGCCACAACTACTGAGCCTACATGCTGCAACTAGTGAAGCCCGCACTCCTAGAGCCTGTGCTCCGCAACAAGAGAAGCCACTGCAATGAGAAGCCCACGCACCGCAACGAAGAGTAGCCCCCGCTCGCCGCAACTAGAGAAAGCCCGTGCACAGCAGCGAAGACCCAATGCAGCCTAATTAATTAATTAAATTTAAAATAAAAGAAAGATGAGGTATTCACTGAAAAACTTAAGATTAAAAAGCTTTTAAATCAGTATATACATTTCATCTTTACTAAATAATTCTACATTCATAAATCACATTATTTCCATTGCTTAACTTTTTCTAACCTTTGCCTTTCTCTCTTTCCTATGCTAGGAATCCTAAAAGTCATAAATTTTCTAATATAAGATACCACAATTGCTTTAATATTATAAATTAAATACTACCAGTTATAGTAATGATTCAGGCAGCATACAAAAAGTTTATCAGCAACATTGTAAATCAACTATACTTCAATACATTTTTTTAATAGGGAAAAAATATTTTTTAAAAAAGTATATCAGATGCGGGGGGACGGACTTCCCTGATGGTCCAGTGGTTAAGACTCCTCACTCCCAATGCAGGGGGCCCGGGTTCGATCCCTGGTCCGGGAACCAGATCCCACAACTAAAAGATCCCGCGTGCCACGACTAAGACCCGGCACAGCCAAATAAATAAATAATTTTTTTTTTTACATGCTGGGGGAGTATTGATAACTTTTTGGGAAAATGCTATTCAAACTAAGAGGTTGGTCAACTGTCCAAATGTCATTTTAAAGCAGAAATCTCCGGCTGTATAATGTGCAATGAAATTCTTCAACATTCACTACTTTGAGTTGAGTGTCTCAAACCAGGTTCCAGATACTAAATACCCAAAGCAAGTACCGTTCTCCTGTTTGAACGAATGGAGGTCTCAAGAGGACCAAAGAATAAAACAAGAAACATTTAAAAATGCCTTGAACTTGACAAGCATGTTCCTAGGTACCTCTGCCCAGCCCACTCTTTCCCCATATTTTCCTCTGCCTGGAACTCACATCTTTGGCAGGACTTGCCGCTGATTCCATTCACAGCCCTGCTCAAATTCTGCCTCTCTCCCCAGAGTCACCTTTGCTAAAATGGCATCCCCATTATTCGAAGTTTCTTCTTGATGTGTACATTGAATGGTTGGTTTCCTGTTTATAATTTGTCTCTCTCCACTGAAAGCAGGGGCATTGCTTTCTCACTGCCACCCTATAGTGCCTGGCACATAGCAGTTGCTCAGTGAATGCCTATGTATTATTCATAAGACCAAATCCCCAAATGTCAGCTTGATGTAATACACAGGAGTTGAGGGCTCGGACGCTCCAAAGTCAGGTACACGTTTCCAGAAAAGAGAAAGATAAACACTGCCAGTGTAAGTCCCAACCCTAGATTCTAACATGGAGACATCTGCACCAATTGTGTAAAAGGCTGCCAGTTTCAGATTGGCCTCATTATTCATGGATCATAAAAAAGAATTGTTTCTTCCTCTTGGAAGATGGCTCATCAGCAGTATTTATTGTTTTGTACTAACCATACCCTTGCGATGCTCCTCATGAAGATGGGCTTCCTGCCTTTCATGGCAGTCCCCTCTCTTCCCATTGGCTGCTCTCCTCTATTGTGTTTAAGCTTTGAGCTATCTCAGCAACCTCAAATGATTCGTTGGAAATATCTTTCATTTTGATCATTGAAAGTTTTCCAGATGCATGGAGTTGCAGTAAACCAGGAAAAAGTCAGCAGAAAATCAAACATTATATTTTAGTGCTGCAAAATGATTTTCAATTCTTCCCACAACAAATCAGTGCCAAGAAATTCCAGAGGATCAAAACCCTCATTGTTTCTCATTGCCTCCACCATCAATTCTATTTCAGAAACCAGTTGTACCCACCCACTCTCAACTGGAGAGACTAATCGTATGCATTTGTAGGATTGAAACTGAGTTTCCAAAATATTTGTTGACATTATTGAGGTTAGCTTTGTTTCTTTAGGGACGATCAATATAATGCTAGAATAAATGCAGCATCAAGTTGCATTATTTCAGTGGCAGGGCTTCTAATTATGATTCAGTTGATAAATCTGGTGCTAAGCATGCAATAACCTTGCCCTTTTGTTTATGTTTGCCTCTGTGCTAATTTTCTTTTTAAATTAAACTCTTCAGAAGAGAGCTTAAGGTGTGGAATTTTTATTTCAGTTAAGTAGTTCTGGCTTATTCATGGCATGTACCCAGCTCTCCTGGACCATTGCCAGTCATACTTATAGGGGGATGAGCTTATCAAGATGGTTTGACAATGCCAGGCAACCAGTCTGCTACCCGATAATCTCAATTTCAAAGAATTTCAAGCAAGAGGTGTGGATTTAGTCTACCTTTGCTGGCTAGATGAAAGGACCACTGCATGCTTACTGGGACACTGCATTGGGTACCAAGACTTGAAGTTGCTGGGATTTTGTCTGTTTGCTTGCCTTACTTGAGTCTCCCTAACTTTTAAAATAGGAAACTGTGCTTGAGTTCACACGTAAGCGTGGTTCTACCAACCTGCATGGCAGTTGATCTAAAATAGAAACAGGAAGTTTAGGGCTGGAAGGAACATCTTGACACTCAATATCTCCAAGCACAACACCAGTACGAAAGTTATTGAGAAATGGAGAGCATCTCTCTGGCTGCTTGGGACAGTGGTTTATAAACTATAGCCTCTCCCAGCAAAGTCTTCATGGTAAGGGTGGTTTACTTAACTCATGAGGGAGATGGACCTTCATTATGAATGTAAAGAGTGCGTTTGGGGAAATGTTTTCTGTTCCTATATGAGGAAGTAATGTATTCTTGCCAAACATAATTGGGTAGTATTTTGAGACAATAACTTGATGAAGGAAGCCTTCGTCTTTTCTAAAACAATTGTTTGTTTGTAATTATTCACATCTGTGTTCCTGTAAGATTATAAACTCTTTGAAGTTATGAACAATGATTCTCTCTCCCACTGCTGTAGCCCCAACCTAGGACAAAGTCTGATATATGGCAGAGTGTCAATAAATATCTATAGAGTAAATGATGAAGGGATGAATGATATCCTTATAGTCAGTAGCAATCTATTACCCAAGATAGTTTTTGTCGCCATTGTTTAATTTGTTTGTAGAGGAAGAGGAATCTCTATATTATGCGAACAACAAAACACAGGCAAGACAAATTACATGCAATGCAATTGGTCTTTTCTTGTGAATGCTGAAGGTCAAGTTCATCCATATATACTAGTTTGTCAGTAAACTTTGGCCCTTTGTGACACTGAATTTCTAGCAGTACAATAAACTATTGATGAATTTTTTACAGTACTTTCAGAAGGTTTTAGGAGATGATTATTGTGAGAAATGCCATATGTTTACCTGTAGGCCATTCTGGTATTTGCTAATAACTGCGTTCCCCACGGCCCCCAGCACGTGATGAAATATAGAAGCATTCTGCCCTTCCTTCCCCACAGTTAGCCATATGCCACTTCATATCCATAGGTAATTCTTACACATCACTCCTTCCTGAGAAGGAAAAACAGTTCACATATATGAAGGCCCGTTCCAAAATGAGAAGCATGGATGATGTTTCATTTGCTTAAGAAACACTTCAGCCTCAAGTATTTAAAAGCTTAAAGAGAGCAGTACCTTTGTTGGAATAAATCCAGTGTTCAAAGTCCGAAGAAATCCAGTCGGCTTCAAGCAAGCTTCTAGACTTATCCCCTAGTTTAGAGGACTTAGGCAGGGGAGATTGAAGGCATGGCAGTTACTTGTAGCACTTATCATGGAGGGACATCTTTATCACTCTGCAAGTTGAGAAGGCTTTTCTCCTGTGCTGAGAACATCGGGTCTTCTTCCTCCTTCCTAAGGCAGTGCGCGTGTGAGGCCAATAGGAGCCCTGTTAAACATCAATCGCCAGTCATCAGTTGTGACCAGAGGCTTCCAGGAGGAAATGTGCAGTGAAGTGAGGAAAGCACACCACCTACATGCATATGAATGCTAAAGCTTCGGAGATGCACAAAGGCTAAACATTATTGCAAATTGGCTTCTGGTTTTAATGCATGTATAATAACAAGGGAAAGGCCTCTTCCCAATGTAAACCTTTTTTTTTTTTTTTTTTTTTTTTTGCGGTACGCGGGCCTCTCGCTGCTGTGGCCTCTCCCGTTGCGGAGCACAGGCTCCGGACGCGCAGGCTCAGCGGCCATGGCTCACGGGCCCAGCCGCTCCGCGGCATGTGGGATCTTGCCGGACCGGGGCACAAACCCGTGTCCCCTGCATCGACAGGCGGACTCTCAACCACTGCGCCACCAGGGAAGCCCTGTAAACCTGTTTTTGAAAGAGTGGTACTGTAGTGGAAATCTGTGCTAGATTTTGCATTTTAACAGTAACCTTGCTTCAAACCCTATGGAAATTTTCTGGATGATTATGTTGATGTGTAGTTGCAAGATACATTTTTAAATGTATCATTACTTAAATAATAAAATAAATAATAGTATTTAATTTAAAAACCATTAACTACAAATTAAGGCACAGAGGACACACAAGTAGCATTCTGGCTATAGTAGAGTTAAGGCAAAAGTAGTAACCTCCTACCTCATGAAATCAACCGGAAATGAGAAAATGAAAGTTTTCCCTAAACATGAGGTTTATTATCCATTTTGGACCATATTTTTGTGTCTAACAAAGTGGTGTTAAGGATTAGATTGTCTTCAGTAATACTGGTCTCTTATTTTTAGAATAAGTAAAAGGAAAGCATATGGGATCAGTATTTTTATTGTGGCAAAATTCATAAATAATGAATTTTTTGAAATTCACCAATTTAACCATTTTAAAGTGCACGATTCAGGGGCACTTAGTATATTCATAATGCTGTGCAGCATCAGATCAGGCTAGTTCCAGAATGTTTTCGTCTCCCCAAAGGAATCCCCGTATCCATTGAACAGTCACTTCCTCTTTCCCCCTCCTCCCAGCCCCTGCAACCAAGTATCAGACTTAGGCAACCAGTAAAATATGCTTCCTGTCTCTTTGGATTTACTGATTCTGAATATTTCATATAAATGGGATCAACTTTTTAACAGGGGAAAATCTAAGCCAGCAATCATCATCATTTGATAAGTGGGAAAAACAAATGGTTGGATTTTGAAATCTGGGACCTTTCCTTCTGCCAGAAGTGAAGGACAAGCTGGAGAATCTTGATAATTGAGCAGAAAGTGATGCTAGAATACTTAGCTACTGTAGATGATAGTCTAGAATTTCAGATGAATTCCTGTGTCTCAAAACCAGAAATCTGGGCAGAATTCCATACTGGAATCTCAAATCTTTACAATGACCTAAGTCTGGTACATGAAATTACCCATGCTGAGCTGAGAATTAAACTTTATCCATCTCTCCTACCCTTCCAGCCTTCTTTTTTAAACAAGCGTTATTGAGCACATAGCATGGTCAACACTATGGAAACAGTGATGTACAAAGCAGGCATTATCTCTGCCCTCACAGAGTCTACACTCATATGGAGACACGCAATAAAATAAGTAGCTACACTGTGCAGTGTGTTGTGAAGGAAGAGGAAAACATAGTATGTGTGAGAATAAATGAAGTAGGAAGCTCTTTTAGACCAAGTGTTCAGGAATGGCCTCTCTGAGGATGTCATATTCAAGCCAGGAGCTGAAATATACAAAGGAGGCAGCTGTGTGAAAGTGATGTACGAGAGTTCCAGGTAGAAGAAACGCCCTGTGCAGTAGCCCCGTGCCAAGAAGGAGCAGAGCACATTCTACGAAGAAAAGACCAGAAACTTAGTGAGTGAGATGAGGCTGGAGAAGTAGCCAAGGGTCCAGTCATGCAGGACTTCATAGCCCATGGTACAGAATTTATTATAAAAGCAACGGTTGGTCATTGGACGATATCAAGTAGGAGATTGACTTGATGCAACTTTTTTTCACTTGCTGCTGTGAGGAGATAAGATTAAGGGAGCAAGAGTAGAGTCAGGGAGACCAGTTAGGAGGGTAATGAAAAGGTCCAGGTGAAAGATAGTAGTGGTCGGACAAGATGGAGGTATATCTATTCATACAGTGGTCATCTCTGGAATCCTACAGCTGTGCCAGGCAAGATGGAATGAACATGGGTGTTTATATTCCTGGGATATTTTGTCCATGTAATATTCCTCTAGGGGACTTGGAAGAAAATACAAATCAGGAATGAGGTTGGTAATTTGTTGCAGTTCAGTAAACATTTATTGAATATCTCTCCGTGCCAAGCAGGTGGCACCATTTTCCTTCGGAACTTTGAAGGCATTGCTTCCACGTATATCTTGCAGGAATCTGTACTGCTGTTGAGAAGGCCAAAGCTGTTCTGATTCTTGATCCCTTGCTTTGACCTGGTTTTTTCCTCTGGAAGCTGGAGGGATCTTCTCCGTTCTGCTGTTTCATCATGACAGGCCTTCGTTTGGGTCTCTGGTCATCCATTTTGCTGGGCATTCACTGGGCAGATTCAGTCTCAACATCCATGCTCTTCAGTACCTGACATTTAAAAAATAATTTCATCAATGCTTTCCTGTCTCCCATTTTCTTTTTACTTTCTAGATATCTTATTATATTCAGATACTAAACTATTAGACTGGTTCTTTATATTTTTCCCCCTGGTTTTGGAACATTTAATCTTATGTTCTAACCCATTCATTGAGCTATTTACTTTTAATTTCTATGAACCCCTCTCCCCTTTTGTATTTAATCTCTGGATGTTCCTTTTGTACAAGATCTGAGAAACTGGAAATTTAATTGCTTCTTATACATACTTTTAACTAACCATCTTTTTTATAACTTCACCTTCTCACCAACTCCCTGAGGTACTTGATACTGCCAGTTCCTGCACCTTTGGAGTAATCTGTGGTGGGGATCTGCAAGCTTCTCTAAAGGGCCAGATAGTAAACATCTTAGACTTTGTGGACCATACAACTGCTGAACTATAAAATCACAACTGCTCACAACTGCTCAACTCTGCTGCTGTATCATGAAAGCAGCCATAAACAATACTGAAATAAATGGGTGTTTCTGTGTTTCAATCAAACTTTATTTTCTGACCCCTGGTCTGTGATATAAATTGAGCTGCATTGTGGCTTTTCCCACTGTCAGTTTAGGACGCAGCTTCTTTTGGTCTGCTAACTTTCCAACTTCTTACCCATCTGCTTTCCAGCTTCCAAATTTTTGTTGCTGTTGTTTATTCCCTGTCCAATTCTTGTTATTTTGAGATTAAATGATTTTAATACTCTTAAAGTAGTTCTATTGGAGTTTCAGTAGTGAAAGTAAAGAAATATCTTGTTTCTTCCATCACCTTTACCTGAACACTGCAGTTAAGCATTAATAAAGGGTAGTGTGGGATTTCCTTGGTGGCGTAGTGGATAAGACTCCGCTCTCCCAATGTAGGGGGCCTGGGTTAGATCCCTGGTCAGGGAACTACATCCCACATGCATGCCACAACTAAGAGTTTGCATGCCACAACTAAGGAGCCCAGGAACAGCAACTAAAGAGCCAGCCTGCCACAACTAAGGAGCCCACATGCTGCAACTAAGGAGCCAGTGAGCCACAACTAAGACCTGGTGCAACCGATAAAATAAATAAATAAATAAATTTTAAAAAATAAAAAAGGGTAGTGTGAGGGTTTCCATTACTTATTTCTGTAATTTGACCCAGACATTGTAGGCCATTTAAATGATTTTACTTGCTTCACCCCTTCTCAGGGCCCACTAATTTGGGTCTTATAATCATTTGTTTTCCTTTCTTGTCATACAAATTTTACTCTCATTTCAGACTTTACCAATAAATCTATTTCCAGGAGTTGGTAGGATCTTAGCATTTGTAATTTTGTGTAAAATTAATAGAACATAGATTTTAGGCAGTGCAGTCAATGTATGAGGCTAAGTTGAAAATGGCAGGTGAGAAAAACAGCTCTCCCAAGGAGAGGCCAGTACCAGCAGAATATGCTCAGATAATCTGAAGGCTGCTGCTTCCATGACCACCCACCAGGGGTAGGCCACCAAGAGCAGTTGCTAGTCCTTGCACCCTGAACCTTGAGCCATGGTGGCAAATAGGACAGGAAGCTGCTCTCTGAGCCAACACTTCCCAATAAGCTGAGGGTAGCAGCATGTATGTCCCCAAACCATGATTATGCTCCAAAATTCCCTCCCTTCCTCTCTTAGAGCAAAACACAAAAGTTTTGTGTGCTATTGCTGAGGAAAGAGAGCTGAAAAATATATACACTGTTTTTTCCAACTAGAGAATGCTGGTTCCATGTTTCAGGAAATGCCATAGGAGCGGTGGCTTTCTAATGGGACTGTACGTTGGTATCACCCAGGGAGCTTTGCAAAATCTTGATGCCCAGGTGCCAACCAAGATTATTTACACTCAAGAAATAAGTGGCAGGGCTGGAAGTCCATCTCCAGGGTTCAAGGTCATGGCTACACTGCCTCTACATTTAATTTTGCAAGCAGGTGATGTCTTTATGGAAAAGAACCAAATTATAGTAGAATAAAATAAATATAAAACTGAGCAAAAATAGAAGTCTCTGACCACAGCACATGTCTACCATCCTTTATCTTAAGCCTGAAATGCCCAAAGCTTGAAAAACAGAGATTTATAAGTTTGGCCCCCAAACTCATTTGTGTACAAGACCAGAACTGAACCAATGTGAGGTCACACATAATCTCTTTTTACAACCGCCCACCCCAGTGTAAATATTCACAGTTTTTGTGGCACAGGTATTGGGTTTTCCTATTCCTTGCTGTGGCAGACCCTGTTACATAATACATGGTATGGAAATCCAGAGGGCTGTGTATCAAGTATTTCCTGCTCTCCACTCTCTGGGCACATTGTAGGGTTGGCACTTCCCTTCCCCTCTGAGTTTAGGTTTGACCATGTGACTTGATTTGGCCAATGAAATGTGAGCAGATGTGATATATGTCACTTCCGAGCCAAAGTTTTAGGAGGCAGTTTGCAATTGGCTTTCACTCTTTCCCTCTGGAACTCTGACCAGCAATACCCCTGACAGTCTTTGCTCTGACAGCCTGGACCTGGAAGAGATGGAGAGCAGAGCCTCCATCAACTTAGATTTTGGAGATATTTGTCTTTGGAGCATAATCTAGTCTATCCTGACAGATACAGTGGTATAAGTACCACCTTACCTTTCTAAAATCTGAAAAATTCTAAATTCTGAAACAGATCTGGCACCAGAGGATTCAGATAAACTATTGTAGATCTTTATTTAAATATTTGAAATTGGGTTTTTCCCCCAAGAAAATTTGAACTGTGTCAGTGCTTTGAGCACAGCTGTTTTCTGAAACGAGCAAACTAGCATCTGGGCAACGTCCTCTGGACTGAGCTCTTGGAAGTCAAGGATTTTCTCATTTATCTTGGTAGCCTCAATGTCTGATATGAAGTGAACACTTGGTAAATAGGCACACACAAAAATGATGGCACAAATACAGATAATCCCTGGAGCTTGAGGCTGTGAGAGAGAGCGAGAGAAGAAGATATAAGAGGTGAAGGCAAAAGTTATGTTTCATCTAGTTCACAATTTTGCCTTGTTCAAATAGAGAACTGGAGGCAGAGCGAATCTTGTTTGAAAGGATAATACAGTGGCTGTGAGTAAATGCTCATGGATGGATGTCAAGATTAATTGAGGTAATTCGAACAAGTAAGGCTCTTAGCACAGAATTGGTTTATAGTTAACCTGTAGTAAATGTAGCTATTATTAATATTAATTTAAAAATAGATTGGGATTTTGGGATTGACATGTACACACTGCTATATTTAAAATAGATAACCAACAAGGACCTACTGTATAGCAATAAATAAATAAATAAATAAATCCAATCATTAAAAAAAAATCGATAGCAATTCTCCTGAAACTGTATCAGAGAGGGGAAATTGGCTAACAATTATGGTTTTCAAACTGTGCTTTACTGTGTTCCATGAATTCTGAAGCACCTCTTTAGTACCTCTAGGGTGGAAAATCTCAGAGCCCTGGAGAGGGGAAGAGGCAGCTGAGTGGATAGGGCCTGAACCATCAGTGCCCACTCCAACCTCAACAGCTCTGCTTTGCAGCCATCATGGATTAGCTTCCACATAGCACTTTGTTTGAGGAAAGGGTCATGAAGATGAAAACAACCTTGAAAGTCATTAGAATAAGATATTTGAATATATATATATATGTCTAACTGAATCACTTTGCCGTACGCCAGAAACTAACACAACATTGTAAATCAACTATACTTCAATAAAAATAAAATAAAATAAAAAAAGAAAATTGTATTTCAGAGAGACCTTCTGCAGCTATTGTTGAAAACCAAGGCTTTTTGGTAAATTTAATTTTAAAATAAATGAATTAACAAGTTATTCATGGTGTCCTGGTATTCTGGCTAATTAAGGTTTTAATGTAGCACTTTGACATAACTTTTTTTTTCTTGGCTGCATTGGGTCTTCATTGCTGCGCGCAGGCTTTCTCTAGTTGCTGCAAGCAGGGGCTCCTCTTCGTTGCAGTGCACAGGCTCCTCATTGCGGTGGCTTCTCTTGTTGCAGAGCACAGGCTCTAGGCACGTGGACTTCAGTAGTTGTGGCACGCAGGCTCAGTAGTTGTGGTGCATGGGCTTCGTTGCTCCGTGGCATGTGGGATCTTCCCGGAGCAGGAATCGAACCCGTGTCCCGTGCATTGGCAGGCGGATTCTTAACCACTGCGCCACCAGGGAAGTCCCTGACATAACATTTAAAAAAATATTTAATGCTCTAGCAATCATGAGCATATGAATCCTTACAACATTTTCCCTGCCTCCTCAAAAACTAAATAATAGACTTGGAAATGTGTAAGGTTAATTGCATGAGAGCTCTGCTAAGCTAGAATTTAATGAAATATTATTTAAAGTTCCTAGAATCTCCTCCTTGGCTTCTGAATTAGTCACTCTGAAGGGCTCTTAGTGTTCCGATTTAAGGTATAGTTAGAGACTTCGAGAAAAAGCTATTGGGGGGATTCTATTTTTGAGGTCCCATCGACGTGGTAAATGTGATGTCACTGAGTAACAAAAGCTCAGTCTGGGTTTTGAATTGTGTGGGTTGTGAGGTGTGTGTGTGTACAAGATGGTGGTCCCCTCATGCACTGACTGATCTGTGAGGTCCCATAAGAAGATGCTTTTAGTTCTCATCCTTCCTCATCGTTGGTACTTCAAGGATTCCTGTTCCTGGGAGCCCTTGTGTGGAAAACAAAAAAGAGACTTGAAACTTTCAGAGTATTTGTTCAGAAGGGGAAGAGTTAGGAGGGCTGCTTGAACACCTAATCCAAGTTAGAGACTTGCAGGAGATGGCAAGTTTCCAAAGACAAATCAGATTATTTTGAAATTTCTAGAGTGAACCCTGTAAAAGTGTGTACATATATGTTGGTGAAGGGTAGCTTGGGGGAGAATGGAATTTTTTCCTTTTCCTCTTTGCTCGTATCCAGAACGTGTCTGATTTCCAGGATTCTTAAGTGAGAACAATATTATTAAAAGTTTACCTGACGGGGCTTCCCTGGTGGTGCAGTGGTTGAGAGTTCGCCTGCCGATGCAGGGGACACGGGTTCGGGCCCCGGTCCGGGAAGATCCCACATGCCGCGGAGCGGCTGGGCCCGTGAGCCATGGCCGCTGAGCCTGCGCGTCCGGAGCCTGTGCTCCGCAACGGGAGAGGCCACAGCAGCGAGAGGCCCGCGTACCGCAAAAAAAAAAACAAAAAAAAAACAGTTTACTTGAGGTCAAGGATAGACTCGGCAAGGGCTGTGGTTGGCCTTGGACCATGATTACCCTGTGCAACACTATCATAAGATGTGGAAAACTGCAACCTGGCCTCAAACTGGCTTAAAATGGACTCAGAACAAGCTCTCAGTTCCATGCAGAAAGGAATCAGTGACAGGATTTTCCACATCTCTTCTTTACTATAAGTCTCTTTGGTGGTAATTATTAATATTGCCATTTAATAGTTGATGAAACTGACTTTCAGAGTCTAAATGATAAAACTTGAGTTTAAACTCAAAATGTCTAAAGCCAAGTCCTGCCATTTTTTTCTCACCCATAGGAAAATCATTCCTAGTCTAGAACACAACTGAAAATATGGCCTGTTTTATTGTATTAATTCTGTGGGTGATGTGTCCAGTGACTGGCAGCACCGAAATCATGAATCCTCAGTGTGTAGGTGTAATAAAATCAAGCAGACTTTTCGTAGGCTTGATTGGTTTCGTCACACCACTTTTGGCTAGTACTTCTAGTGTGAGTTTTGTTCACTATCCCACTTCAGGATTAACTGCTAAGAGAAGTGGGTTTTTAAGAGGCTTCTATCTGGTACTCACTGGAGAAGGGATATGAAGTTAACTTTTAAGACATAGGTATAGCTTCCAGTTAGGCTGTTCCTAAATGTCTGGAGACCCCGTTGCTTCAAAGGGCAGTCACACTCATACTGACCCAGAGGTCTGAGTTTGGCAGGTGGGCTGTGGCTTGGCAGAATTTGAGGATTCTCCAACTTTCCTATGAACTGCCTGCTGGCTGAGACAAAGTCACATTCAACTTTTAGACTCCCAGAATGTGCTTGGTTGGTTTTGTTTTTTTCAGGTTGTGTAGCTATTAAAGGCAATTTTGTTTTTTAAAAAATTGAGATATAATTCACATACCATTAAATTCACCCTTTTAAAGTGTCCAATTCAGTGGCGCTTAATATGTTCACAAGATCGAGCCCTTGGCACTAAGCCTCCTTTGCCTAAGTGGGTGAGTCAGCCCTGCTTTCATGAATAGTCTAGCCGCTGGTCAGTGTTTTGGGTGCACCCAGGGCCCATGGGAGCCTTATCCCCTTAAGGGGAGCCTTAGGAGAATAACAGGATGCAGGCTCCTTCCCTGTCAGGCTAAGCTTGGTGCTTTTATTTCTTGAAGCTACAAAATCGACCCTTCTTGGTACATCAGGATGGGAGCATTAAATCGCAGCTGGAGCTGTACAAGGGAAGTGGTGTTTATCAGGGTAACCCACTCCTCAGATTTATCGCAGATGCTGCAGTTTGCGTCCCAGGGGAGCAAAACCTAATCTGCCTTCCCCAGAGCCCAATTGTAATCTTGGAAAGGCAGTGGGAACTGGCAGCTGTCCAGCCAATGCCTCCTTTCTCCTCCCATTGCAGGAGGTGCTTGAGATTGAAGCTGTTAGTTACTCAAAGCTCAAAAAAGTGTATTTGAAAGGGCCTAGTTGTTTGCATTTCTTCCTGTCCTAGAGACTCTAGGAGGTGAAAAACTAACCCTGAGGATGTATTTGCAGCCATCACCCTACCCACGTCATACAGCATCTTCCCTGACACCAACCCCTCCCTTGGGGATGGCTGCCCTGGCCAGGGGGGTGGGACTCCCTGGCTGAGGATGGCCGAGTAATGAATAGACTCAAGGTGGGGACCATCAGCACCACCAGCATTGCCCTGAAATTTGTTAGAAACGCAACATTTCGGGCTCCACCAAAATCAGAACCTGAGAGTGATGTCCAGCGAGTTGTGTTTTAGCAAACCCTCCGGGAGACTCTTTTGCACGTTAAAATTTGAAATGCAGTGAGAACACCATGATCAGGTGGGGCTCGGAGTGCAAGATATCATGAGATGGCTGTGAGAGCTGGTGCAAAACCAACAAAAAGAAATCAGGTGACATGAATCCAAACCTCTGAAGCTTGTATATGCGTGGACACAAATACCCACCCATTGTACCATTTTCATATAGGCTAAAAGTGAAGGAGACTTCCTCTCTCCTGCCTGCCTGCCTGTTGTTTTATCATTTGTTAATATCCTTCTTCCTTCAAGAAGCACTTTATTGTTAACTTCGTTGCAAATAGATTAAATTAAGAAAAAAAATAGTGGGGAGGGTATAAAAAGAAAGGAAACTTTTTTTTACATCCTGGGATTTAGGAGTCAAAGATTCTTAACCATGGTACTGTTTAAAACTTTTACCCAGATTTCCATTGTCAAATAAAAACTAAATCGGATTTAGGTAAGGAAAGACCTTAATTCAAAAGGATTATTGCAATAAGTGGAGGGGACCATTGCATTAGGGAGAGAGAACTTAGAACAGTCTGACTATAAGATCTCAAAGGCTGGGGAGAAAGGAATTTTCTTATATAAGGACAGGTTAAATAAGGCTAGAAAGAACCAGATATGGGAGAGAGGGAAGAGCAGGTGGTATGATCCAACAGTCGAGCAGGAAGTGTCTTTCCTTGGGGTCAGCCGATTTTCTGGAGGGGTCAGTAAAGAGGGGTTCCATTCTGATGCTGTCGGCAGGCATTGTGTCCAGACTGGTCAGTGGGTACAACCATAAGCTAATCATTTATGGCAGTGAAGGGGAATGTGGAGGGTCATGTCTGACATTGTCCTGGGTAAACCCACAAGTCTTTTGGAAGTAATATGGGGAAGGTGATCCTTTGAAGTAAGTAAGCCATTCCCCAGAAAACAAAAGGACGGAGGTATTTCTTAACCTTTGCTGTTTTCCAAGCCCCGAGGGCTCAGATAAAGTCTAACATTGTCACTGCATGTCACTGGAACATTTTAAAACACAAACCTCTTAGCATTTATTTAGTAAAGCAATTCTCTTTAATACAAAACACATTTGTTGACTTTTGTTTGATTAACTGATGTGTTTTATAATTAAAGAGATTTTGCTTTTTAAGATAAATGCTGAATTTCTCTTTTAGGAGAGAAACCAATAACCAAACTTAGCATTAAACACATGCAAATACATAGCATAGATTTTTATTTTTAATTAATTTATTTTATTTATTTTTTAACATCTTTATTGGAGTATAATTGCCTTACAATGTGTTAGTTTCTGCTGTATAACAAAGTGAATCAGCTATACGTATATGTATATCCCCGTATCCCCTCCCTCTTGCGTCTCCCTCCCACCCTCCCTATCCCACGCCTCTAGGTGGTCACAAAGCCCCGAGCTGATCTCCCTGTGCTATGCAGCTGCTTCCCACTAGATATTTTATTACCTTTGGTAGTGTATATATGTTAATGCTACTCTCTCACTTCGTCCTAGCTTACCCTTCCCCCTCCCCGTATCCTCAAGTCCATTCTCTACATCTGCGTCTTTATTCCTGTCCTGCCCCTAGGTTCTTCAAGACCATTTTTTTTTTAAGATTCCATATATATGTGTTAACATACGGTATCTATTTTTCTCTTTCTGACTTACTTCACTTTGTAGGACAGTCTCTAGGTCCATCCACCTCACTACGAATAACTCAATTTCGTTTCTTTTTATGGCTGAGTAATATTCCATTGTATGTATGTGCCACATCTTCTTTATCCATTCATCTGTTGATGGACAGTTAGGTTGCTTCCATGTCCTGGCTATTGTAAGTAGAGCTTCAATGCACACTGTGGTACATGACTTTTTGAATTACGGTTTTCTCAGGGTATATGGCCAGTAGTGGAATTGCTGGGTCATATGGTGGTTCTATTTTTAGTTTTTAAAGGAACCTCCATACTGTTCTCCATAGTGAATGTATCAATTACATTCCCACCAACAGTGTGAGAGGGTTCCCCATAGCATAGATTTTTAAAAAGTACTTTGAGGGTAGCTAGAATTGAGTGAACTATTTAAAGCTGGATGGGAGAGTTGCAACTGAGAAAGATATTACATAATTTTTCCCATGCCAGTAAATCTGGAATACACCAATATGTGACTTTGGTGAACAAAGGAATGCTGGGAAGTCATTAATCACAGTAATGAGAGAACAGTGTGGCTAAAAGGGTGTTCACAAGCTGTCCCATTATTACCTACTGAAAACATGGCTGAAGTGCTTTCTTTATGTGGAAAGCTTAATAATTTAAACTAAAAAAAAAAACAAAACAACTAAGAGCAAGGGAATCCTTAAATGGAGGTGAGGGAGGAAAAAATGTTAATTTTTTTAACACCACATTTTTCAGTGCTGTGGTCCGCTATGACCATCAGCTGACCATAACTTCTATAAAACAATGCCAATTCTTTTTAATATCATCCTGAAGTCTTGCCATAGTGTTCTACAGTTTGCACTATTGTTTGCTATCATTCTGTCTTTCATTATAAGATCATAAATTGGTTGTAGGAACTGCTAATTTTCACTGAGGATTTGTTCTTAACCTTGTTGGTGTTCTTGGGGTTTTTTAGCAGAGTAGGAAAGTCTTATCACCAGGGATGATCACTACAAGTCCTCCCAAACAACCACAAAGACAGCAGTAACAAGAAAACCATTTATTAAGAATCAGCCAGGGGGACTTCCCTCACCGTCCAGTGGTTAAGACTCCACGATTCCAATACAGGGGGTGTGGGTTCAATCCCTGGTCGCGGAACTAAGATCCCACACGCTGTGCGGTGTGGCCAAAAAAATTAAAAAAAAAAAAAAAGAGTCAGCCAGACACTGTCTTAGGCAGCGTTAAAGTTAATTCTTATGTTGGGCTCCACAAAATGGAGACTGCCACGTGGCCCAATCCCCGTCACAGATCTAAAGCTCTAAAGCTAAGTCAGCCTGCACTTACAGGAAATGCCTCACGGTCAAGGAAATCTAATGCCAATCACAGTCCTCCAACTCAGCTTTAGCTAGCTTACTCTACCCTAGAAAATAGCAGTTTATAAATTTATTTCATTTAAACCTCACAACCTGTTTAGTGGATACTGTTTCACTCCACAGATGGCAAAATTGAATTTGCAAAAGGTTACTCTCAGTCTTGTCACTACACTACAGGAAACTTCTAAAACACATGGCAAAGCAAGGGGTCCCGTTTTGAGCCCAGATTTCTGAAGGACAAATAAGGGGTCATGGAGGGGGTGAAGGTAGGGCTGATGCTCCCAGCTTCTCTCAGCTATGGGCCACAGTGACTTCACATTTCACGTTCATCTTTGCCAAGGTGCAGAATCAATTCTGACACAGGTAGGCAGTATGGCAATGGTTATGGGGTTCAGGATACTCTACCCCCAACTATGATACCTCAGCATATTGAACATTTTAAGCTGAAGGAATTTGAGAAACTATAGGTGCAGGAAGTCCTCACTGACCTTCCCCTGAGGCAGGTCATAAGACCCTCAAGTGAGAGGTGCCCTCTCCATACCGAGGAAAGGAGCATCCTTATCTCTGCAGATGGAGGGATGCTGGAGGGAATCGCAGTGAACGGGTCTTTCTGGGTTTCCCCCAGTTGACCACCCTTAGCTCATACTGTTTGTCCCTTCACATTTTCCCACAACTTTCCACTCTTCATCAAACCTAGTATAGAAACACCCAGGTAACTGTTTCCGAAACTGAGCACCACCCTGTGGGGCCCTCCTAAGTACACAGGCCTTTCCACATCCCCCATTTCTTGTTTATCGGACAAAGGTTTCAGCCTCCTAGACCTACCCTGAGTTCCAAAGGGCAGATTCAAATAGTTACTAATTAGAGGAGTGAGGGGATGCAGAAAGCAACAGTAGTGCAGCCGATGGTAGCTGGTCCGGGTTCCTCCTCGGGGGAGTGCATAACAATTTGATGCGTATCTCTGAGTTCTTCTACAGGAACTCAGGCACCCACCCAGGTGGAGGATGGTAACTTCAGGCTGAGCGCAACCAAGTGGACCCCGAACTGGTTGGAGCCAGAAGGCTGATGATTGAGATTCCTGGAGCACCGCCCTGTTACCTCCCCACAAACCAGAGGAGGGTTACACACCCTGCAGCTCTCCCCCCCAGATTTTGCCTATAAAACCTTCTTCCTTGAAACCCACTGCGGGGAGTTCAGGTCTTTTGAGCATTTGCCACCTGTTCTCCTTAGATGGCCCTTGCAATAAACCTTTCTGTCCTCCACACTCCGTTTTGGTTTGTTTGACCTCTCTGTGCATTGGGCACGCAAACTTGGGTTCAATGACATTTCTTGACATCTTCATTTCCTTATAAAGGCTCCCAGGTCACATAAAACATAAATGTGGGTGCTTTTCTCATGTTAATCTGTCTTTTGTTATGGTGGCCTCAGCTGAGAACCTAGAAGGGTACAAGGGAAAGATATTTTTCTTCCCATCCAATGGCTCACACCCTCTGAAAGATGTGCTCTAGAGCTTTTACTACCCGCCATGTGCTTGACCTGTGGCGTGTCCACGAAGCCCTCCTCCTCCCCAGTTCTCCGCATGCACAGAACTCATTGCCCAGTTCTGCTCCATGCCCTTATTAGCATGCCGTTTTCTGCACTTGGACTGGAGGCTACCCCGACTCTGTATTCTATTTCTTGCTTTCCAGAAGGTGGTATTATAATAAATTCAATTAAAGATGTACGCGAGGTTTGAAGAGAGGAGGACTGCTTTAGAGAATAGTAGCTACTCAAAAATAACGCAAAGCCATTACATTAGAAGATGCTGAATATAGTAAGGAGAGCTCACTGCACTGTTAGTACAGTTGGATTAACCCTTAGCGGGATTCATGGCTGCTGTGGGCCTATGACACATGTATGCACATTTAAAATTAGTCTCTAGTGTGACCTAGCTCTTCCCTGCTTGTGGACAGTTCCTCTTTTATCACTATGCTTTCTTTTGTGTAGAAAACGCTTTGAAACATTCTTCTGTACCAGTTTTAAATAGCATCTTTGTTCTCTTTTTCATCTTTGGCCTTTGAGAAAATATACTTAGAATATTTCAAGAGCATTAGAAAAAATTTTCCATGTTAAAGTTAGAGAATTGAAGTTGAATTGTTGCCAGAGGAGGCAGGCTGGCTACTAACATATGTTCTGGGACCTGGCCCTCAGGTCTGCAGTTTCAGAAATGGGAATTGTGTGGTACTCAGAGCCAATCAGCCTCAAATGTAGCCTAACAATGCTCACAAGAGGCTGGTTTATCATCAGTCATAATTTATTTATTCACACTGAGAAATCCAGTTTCCAAGAACACTAGACTGCCTGTTATATCTGTTATTGCATTTTCTCCCTTACAGAAAAGCTGTGGTTATTGGCAAGCCAGAGAAAGAGAACAATAAAAAGGTAGATGAACTCACTGGCTGGCGTCATCTCCGTCTAGATCCCTTGAATATTAACAACTTCCTGGATAGAACCTGTTAAAGGATAATTTTTAACAAAAGGTAAAATCATGACTCATACAAATATAAAATGAACACGTAAAATATTTTATTGTAACTCGTTAATTAAATGAGGGTCCCAGAAAAATGTTCCAACCAGTTCCAAGGAGGATTAATGAACTACTGATTTGTATAGAGTCAAGAAATGTTGAAGTGAATTTACAAATGGACACAAAACTGGCTTATTTTCAAGGGATGTGGTTGAGGGAGTCAACTGCCACCAGACGACTTATTTGCACGTCTACAGGCAAGAATTATTTTACATTGCCGTTATCTACAATTTACTCTTGTAAAATAACTCAAAGAAAATGAAAGGCTAGAATCAGATAACCCAGAATGTTGTGCTCCACACAGTGCATAGCTTTCCCATTGAAGATACCCAGTAATCTTTTTTGCTTGTTCCAGATTTTCTTATAAACTTGTCTGACATCTTCTTTTGATGGACAGTCATTATCTGAAGATCAGTTAGTTGTAGAACTGAATTCTCCTGGCCTTAATGATGCAGTAGAAGGAAATATCAAGCCCCTTATGTATGGGCTGGGTAATTTCATATACTAACAAGTGGGAGGAATATTCTATTTTGGGGAAGGGGCAGGGATTTCCAGGAATTGGGCCACCGCCCGCTTTTTGGCCTTTTATGGTCAGCCTCAGAACTGTCATGGCACCTGTGGGTATGTCACTTAACATGCTGATACGTTACAATGAGCGTATAATGAGGTGCAAAGTCTACAGGAATTCACATCTTCCGCCATCTTGGGCCTGGTTGGTTCTAACCAGTTTTTGCTGTATCCTGTTTTTCTCAAAGGCTATGTCATTCTTTTAACTCTTGTGCCCTGCCCCCTTCCTTCCTGTTTTGTTTAAATACCTTTCTTCCCTCCCTTCTTTACTGGCCAACTAAGGTTCTTCAGAGTCCCTGAATAGGTCTTGAAAATTAAACTGACAAAGAGATTAACAGGAAAAAAGTTCACTTTAGTCTCCCTTTGTGTTCAGAGATAAGGATATTCCTCTCCCGCCCCCATATAGCGAGGGCCTCTCTCATTTGAGGATTTTATGAACTGTTACAGGTGAGAGTTGGTGGCGGAGGCCATCAGTGACCTTCTTGCTTCTGTTTTCCCAAACTCCCTCACCCTCAATATGCCAAGATGCCATATTTTGGGGTAGCGTGTGATCCTCATTTATAATAGTGGTTTATAATAAGAAATACAGTCCTCCCTCAATATCCTATTCCAGGACTGTGGCAGATACCCCAGTCTGAGGATGCTCAAGTCCCTTATGTAGTATTTGCATATCACCCAGACACATCCTCCTGTATACATTAAATCATCTCTAGATTACTTATAAGACCTAATACAATGGAAATGCTATGTAAATGATTGTAAATACAATGTAAATATTATGGAATCAGTAGCCAACTTGAGGCAAATTCAAGTTTTGCTTTTTGGAACTTTCTGGAATCCCCGCCCCACCCCCAATGTTTTCAATCCCGATTGGTTGAATCCACAGATGCGGAACCTACAGATATGGACTGTATACATTTGGTCCCAGTTCCTGGCACAGAGCTCCCAAAATCTCAGTAACACCTAAGTGATTAGAGCGATAAAGCTTATTACTCATAACAAGCCCCTTTCAGGCACACCTGAGTTATGTTAATGAGGTGACTTGGAAAGCCCCAGGTAAGCTAAGGATGGGGGCTGGTTGTCAGGGGAACCAATCTCAGTTAGAGGGTTGGAACTTTCAATGACCCCTCGCCGCCACCTCCGGGGAGGGTGAAGGGCTGGAGTAGAGTTCAATCGCCATGGGCTAGTGATTCAATCAGCCTTGCCTGTGTAATGAAGCCTCCACAAAACCCCCAAAGGGCAGGCTTCAGAGAGCTTCTAGGCTGGTGAAGACGTATTCAAGTGCCTTTTCATGTTGACACATCCCACACTCTACTCCAGGAGGACTCGGGGCCCTTCCAGACCCCACCCTATGTAGCTCTCCATGTGGCTGTTATGCACGTCCTTGAGTATCCTTTGTAATAAGCCAGTAATCTAGTAAAGCTGGTTTCCCGTTCTGTGAGCTGCTCTAGCAAATGAATCGAATCTGACGAGGGAGTCGTGGAGACCTCCAGTCAATCCGGAGCATAGGTAGCAATCTGGACTTGCTATTGGTGTCTGAAGTGTAGGGGTGGGGTACCAGGTATGGCAGTGGAAGTCTTGTGGGACTGAGGCCCTTAACCTGTCAGATCTGATGCTAAGGCCAGGTAGACAGTGTCAGAATTGAGTTAAATTGTAGGATACCCAGCTGGTGTCACAGAATTGCTTGGTGTGACTCTTGTGATTACATTTGGGCCCACCTGGATAACCCCAGCTACTCTCCCTATTGTAAGGTAAACTGACTAACAAATTTGATTCATCTGGAACCTTAGTTTCCTTTGCTACTTCGTGTAACGTAGTCACAGGTTCTGGAGATTAGGACATGGACATCTCTGGAGGAGACATTATTCTGCCTACCTCATGTCCTGTTTTCCAAATTAGATTCCCAAGAGGACAGGACTACATGTTCTTCTTTTCAGCTAGAAGGGTGTTTTGCCAAAGTAATTAATTCCGTAATTGTTGAATAGTTGAATGAATTTGAGGTAAATGCTGAATGAAAGTGCCTTCATTTTTTAGTATTATTCTCTGGAAAGGATTCCTTTCCTTCGTGTTACTTACTTCATACTCCAGAATAATTTTATTATGTGTATTTTAATCAGGAATGAGACTCATCAATTCACTATAGCTCATCTCAGTGTCCAAAAAAGATATTATACCTGCTTATTTACATCAATTCACATGCTACCAAAGCTGTTGTCATTTCACCAGGACCACATGCTCTTCTCATTGTTTGATTCCGTAAATGTTTCACTCCTTCAAGAGTCCCTGGGCTGTCTGGCAGGATGAGTCCAGCAAAAGCATCCTCTTGTTTAATCGTTGTTGTTGGGACTAGAAATCAGCATTCTTGTGTCAGTTGTACATGGTTCTTGTCCGTTGCTTTCCACTCTCTCAGCATCTTAAATTTAAAATAAAAGAATCAAACAATACATGAATACAAAAGAAAATGGTATTAGCTGTTTTCATCCCAGTATGGAACTTGAATAGTACCTTGATTTGATTGTTATTTAGAAGCAACTGTCTTATGTTCCATAGTCTTGCAAGGCAAGTTCTTTCCTCTCTAACAAGGGAGAAATAATAGTTTTCTTATATCTTGTCGGCGAAAGAATTAATCAGTTGCTCTAAGAAAAGAAATGGAAAATTTTATTCTTTATTCTTCTGAGGATTATAACCCGGAAAGAGCATTTCAGAAAGCTCTGAGAACTGTTCCACCTGTTAGGAGTCAAAGCACAGATACGTAAATTTTTGAGACAGGGCTGTGCATTAAATGATGTATTATCGACAGTTTACACAGTCTAGTGAGTAGTGGGTCATGGGTCATTGTGGCCCCTTACATGATCAAGAAAAAAGGTTATCTTTTAAGGAGTTGTCTTGTTGGTGCCAGGAGAATGATGCTCTTTATGTCTGAGTAGGTGTTTCTGCCGATGGAGAGTTTTGTTAGATGCATAATGCAGATACACAATGCCCAGTAGAGGGGAGAGAGGAGGCCAAAGGGCAGAGAAAAGTCTTTATGTTTAAATTTGTCGACTGAAAAAAAAATGCACAACCTAAAACTTGAGAATTATGTTTTGTTTGGTGGACTTTCTGAGAACTTCAAGCCCGGGACACAGCCTCTCAGGTAGCTCTGAGGAACTGCTCTGAAGAGGTTAAGAAGGGAGCCAGGATACAGAGGAGTTTTGCAACAAAGACCAGGTAGTCAGAACATCAAAAGATGACTGTTAATGAAAGAAAACCAGATATCTCAAGTTAATGAATTTAGTGCTTTTCTAAGTATGGGAAGATGCAAGAGTCTGGGCTCACTGAAGTCATTCCTTTCATATGTACCTTAGCTATCTAGGGCCAGTATCCTGTGCTTTTCCATCCTGAGTCCCCTCAGGGCTCACTGTGGGGCGGCTGTAGTGGCCCATGGCGGCAACATCCTTTGTTTACTATGGCAGGCAACATTTTTCATTCGCAAATTTTTCTTGTCTCGCCATAAAATATGAAATTTATTTAACAATTTCTCACAATATTGTCATACTGCCTCAACTCCATAGTTTATATTTAGTGACTCAATCAGGGAGTACTTTTTAAGCCCTGTGCTTGATAAAAGACGTCTAAGGCACAAATCCCGCCTAAAAGACTTAAAATCTAGTGAAAACATACACATAGTTGGAAGAAGCCTTTTATTTATTTATCTATTTTTGGCTTCATTGGGTCTTCATTGCTGCACGAGGGCTTTCTCTAGTTGCGGCGAGCAGAGGCTACTATTTGTTGCAGTGCGCGGGCTTCTCATTGCGGTGGCTTCTCTTGTTGTGGAGCACGGGCTCTAGGCGCGCAGGCTCAGTAGTTGTGGCGCGTGGGCTCAGTAGTTGTGGCACACGGGCTTAGTTGCTCCGCGGCATGTGGGATCTTCCTGGTCCAGGGATTGAACCTGTGTCCCCTGCATTGGCAGGCGGATTCTTAACCACTGCGCCACCAGGGAAGCCCCGGAAGAAGCTTTTATACAAAGAGTAGAATTAATTAAACCTTTTCTAAGCCACGGACACGTTTGCATCTAATCATAATAATGTTATTTTAACTTTAACTTGCCTCAATTTACCATGGCAGTGGGTTGAAATTGTAACAGGGAAGAGCTAAATCGGACTCCACTTTGGATCTGTTTCTTTGACTTTAACATTTGCTTTTCGTTGCTTTTGTTATTATAATCATACATAATGGCCTGCCTTAGGGAACCCCGCCCGCCTGTGGATGGCTGCAAGAAAAAAAAAAACTAACACATTCCTTCACCGAGGCTGGTCATTCCAGGAGATGTTTTGCAAGACTGATGGCCCTTTTACTCTACTTCCTTATCTCCTCCCGCTCTGTGTGCTATAAAAGAAACTGGCATCCAAGCCCTGATAAGTTGGTTTTTCAGAGACTCTAGTCTGCCATCTTCTCGGTCTGCCGGCTTTCCGGCTAAAGTTGCCTTCCTTGCATCAACACCTCGTCTCCGATTCATTGGCCTGTCGTGCAGCAAGCAGAGCGAACTCGGACTCGGTAACAAAAAGATCGCACGGATATGTAAAAATAATCTATGATTTCAAAACGTTTTAACCAAGACTGAGTTTTTCATGAATCTAATATTTTCTAAAGCATAATCAATAAGTATCACCAACTAAGTTGAATTTTGCTTTCTTTCTCTTGATTCCTTCCAGAAATGCCAAGTGACAGTTCCTTTGATTCACACAGACTCTTGCTTTGATCCAAAATCCTCCTGAATGCTTCATTCTTTAAATCTCCACTTTCATTTATTTTTAAGAGACTAACTTGTATGAATGCAGCTGATTTTTTTCCAAGTAGGATAGATTAAACATTCTGCGTGGCCACACTTACTTGGATTGCACTCGAGGATTCTCTTCTAATCGTGCTCGTTTCAGTCCCCACTTCCCTAGTCATCAGAAAGTAAGTAGCTTGGGTGTGAGTTTTAATCATTTATCTGGGTTTCCTTTATGCTTTTCATGGCAAAAGGTAACAGCAATTAAAAAATAAAGTGCTACTGCTATCCTGAAGTTTGAACTGAGCAGAGACTTTAGATGTAAATATATCTTATCCATGTTGGGGCTTCTTTCACTGCCTTCAGAAATTGGAGACACTGCCTCCCCCCACCTCCATTACTACTGAAAATGTATAGTCATGAACTGGTTCTGCATGGACAGCACTGTTATATGGTGGTGTGTTGTGAAACTCTGACTGATGCATGTTTTAGTTTACCTTTAGAATCACAATATACTGTCTCAATTAGAACTGTGCCTCCCAAGAGTCCCTGAATGACTTTTATTTGCACAATGCATTCACAGCAATAAGCATTTGAATTTGTAAATTTCCAGTGCCCTGAGCTCTTACTGTGGGCCCTGATCATTTGCATTTTTACAATGAACACCTGGTCTTGCAGTGCCTCAGGACCAGACACCAGTCTTACAGACTCCAGAATAGAGGGGAAGCTGCCAGCTTCCTTCAGCTTAGACCCAGACTGACGGGAGCCTGGGATGCACTGACAAGTGGCTGACTCCTGGGTGATGTGGTTTCTTTAAGGAAGCTGACTAGTGGCAGCTGGAGTGGGTTTGCTCATTGCAGATGCTACAGTCACTGACCTCTTGGTTTTCTCTGAGAAGTGGAAGATTCACAGGAATCTTCACTGAGGGAGGTGCCCCACATCTTGAATTCTGTGTCCTCTTTTTTCTCTGTTTGACCATGTAGGTCCACCAACTCTTTCCATTCCGTCTTCTCTGCTCTTGCATTCCCTTTCCTGTGACCAGCTGGGGACCCCTTCACCGCCACTCCCCCATCGTTTGAGCCTTGGGTCTAGTTCACGATGAAAGCTATTGTTTTATGCCGGGCACTGTACTCATGTTTGCAACAGCCAAATGAGATGCTAGCATTTTTTCCTCTTCCCTAGTTTTTCCACGATAAGGCAACTGAGGCACAGAGAGGTTAAGTAACTTGCCCAAAGGTAAACATGGGTAATGGGTGGCAGAGAGGATTCAAATCCAGGCAACCTGGCTCCAGCAACCGTGTTTTCAACCAACAAACCATTGTGTCACTCACTTAAGCTACATCCCATCTCTGCTCCATCTTTCCCGGTTATGGGAAGCAATAAAGCTATTTATTTCTGCCATTTGCAACCGCATGAGGCCTAACAAATAGACCTACCAAAACCCATTTGCTTTTATTTCAACCTCTTTCTTATTCTCTGATTGGAGAAAAATCAGGAATCAGTGGGGGGTTTACTTTCAAATATTATTTAGGCTAAGTAAAGTTTTAGTCTCTCTATTGTATTCATTCCAATTCAGATATTCTTTCAACTGACGAAATTTCCCTTCATATGTATTACTATAAATGGGAGTTTCCTGGAGATGGTATTAGCTATTTTTCAGTCATTATAGGGAAGTACTTTTAAAAGGTCATAGGTAGTCCTGAGGAAGACAAGATAACCATGAATTTGTTGGCAGGAAGCAAAAGAATGCCTGTTGAGGGATAGGAAGCTCATCCGTTCCATGAATAAATTTAGGGTTGTTGAAATGATTTTTCCCTGAAAGTTTTTTTTTTTTTTCCCACTATGCGGGCCTCTCACTGTTGTGGCCTCTCCCGTTGCGGAGCACAGGCTCCGGACGCGCAGGCCCAGCTGCTCCGCGGCATGTGGGATCTTCCCGGACCGGGGCACGAACCCATATCCCCTGCATCGGCAGGCGGACTCTCAACCACTGCGCCACCAGGGAAGCCCTCCCTGAAAGTTTTGATGACTGCCTAAGTCACTTGCTAGTTTTGAACTCTGTGCTTTGGTGAAAAATGCCGATCATTTATCTCATACTAAAATCATTGAAGCAGAGAAATATAACCACAAACAAGAGTCTCATAGATGTTGGATCACATTTTGCGGCAGTTAGTGGCCTTGCCTTGCTGTCGTAAAGAAACTTATAAAAGGATGCTGGGATGGGAAGACAGTATATGAGACAATTTTAGGCAAGTCTATTATTAAAGTAAAGTTTACAGCCAGACAGGCTATGATTGGGTGTGAAGGCAGTAAACTTGGCCTGAACAATCTGGATAATTGGATCTCATCTCCAGCTTTATTGGGTCATTGGCAACTTGACCAAAATCAGACCCCTTCTCAGCTCTCAGGATGGCAAAGTGCCTGCAAAGTCTTCTTGGGTGACGCCTCTAGTACAGCCCCATTCCATTTACCGAAAGTAGGCTGAATTACTGAACTTCCTTGTCAATGTCGATGAAGTCAGCTGTGGAGGAGCGTGCCCCAAGAACATTACTGTTGGGGCACTGCCAACAGTGTGAAAGCAGTAGTGGATTTCCATGGGGTTAGGCCTTAGATCTCAAAAGAGGGAGCCTTTCATCAATGACTTGGATAATATAGAATATAGAATAAAGAAATCACGGGTATTAAGATTCCAAATGGCCTTAACCATTTGTAGGGGGTTGTCATGCAGCTTGGAAATTGGGTTCAAGTTTAAAGTTGCCTTGATAAGTGGCAGTAATCATCAGGATGAAATTTTTAAGAGCCCAAGGCCATCTTGATATAAACCCACTGATGAATTTGTGTGAAATGTTGTGGTCTGTGAAAGGCTGGGTAAATTTGGGATTACGGAGATGCCGAAAGCCTAGAATCTGTATGATTTAATAAAACATCATTGTCTTTGTTATTTAAAAATATGTAACATGTCAGTTCCTTCTTACTAACATCTGTCAAGGTAATTAGCTCAGTCGACTTAAAGGTTGCTTTAACCACTCCCCACCCCCATTTCTGCCTCTCTACACTCCCAACAACCCTCACTGGAATATCCAAAGTACAGTTAGTCTTACTGAGTTACAGTAATAAACTGTTAATAGTACATTCCTCCTCTACTCTCAGATCCAACAACTGTGGTGTTTGGGGGTTTCTATGATACTGTAGCAAAACCAGAGACAGATATAACTTGCTATATTTAGGGAAACCTTACTAATTTTATGATGCCTATTGGCACCAAGAGAGTAGGCAATTTGGGGCTCTAGCCTAGATCAAAGAGATACACTTTTCCAAAAGTGTATATCAAGTCTCTTCTCCATTTCCCTTTCAACTCAGTAACCTTTACCCCTCCTGTCACCATAACAATCTTCATCCCATATTAAGCAGTGATTATCAGAAAAGTCAAAGGAGGAAAGCTTTTCCTGATGTCTTTTTTTTCTCTTCCTGGGGCCCATCTGGTGATCTGATCTTCTTGCAGGCCCTTTGCACTTGGTAATACATAGATGTAATACATACATTGGACTTGCCTTCCCAGATAGAGTCTGATGCTGCCACATTGTGTGCAAGCTTTTTGATCACTTTTGCCTCTCCATTGCCAAGGGTCCACATACCATGATCAGGGTAAATGCCTAATCACACCGGCTGCCTAGAAAACAGGGGAGAAGGGCTTGGTCTCAGCACTAAGCGACTACATCTCAATCGCAACAATTAACTAATAATGCTCTATGCAGATGATCTGCAGGATGCCACTGTTCTTCATAGATAAGAACTATATAGGAGCTACCAGAGCAGCAGAAAGAGTAGGTATCAGGAGGAAAATTTCTGCCGACTGCAAATCTCTGCCACTTGGCTGGGCAAAATGATTTCTCCCGGCAGGTTTTGGTGATTGCCTAAAGCACTTGCTAGTTTTGCTAATGTGGTTTGACCTCACTGGGGCTCTCATCACAAATGTCTGTTATTTATCTCATACTATACGCAGCTGAGACAGAGAATTTGTTCCCAGCTAAGAATCTCATAATCATCCTTTGACTCAATCCAATTCTGTTTGATTGTCCCCTGGTTTAAGCTTCCCCTGCAAATAAATATAGTATCGATCCGGTGCTCAGTATGTGTAATTGGCAATTGTTTTTCCCCTCTTCCAGATCATTTGTGTCTCACATGGTTTGTAGTGGTTGAATTTGTCAGGGGTTTATCCACTGGGCTTCCTAGATTTCTGCAGGTCATGATCTGATCCTCAGCGTTTCTTCATTTCCTCCCTTTCCGGAATCTATGAGTCACTGACTGCATCTTAGCCGCGGACCGGCCTGCCATTCTTACTCCAAAATCGGAATCTGAGTTGCTGCGTCACATGGCCCAGATTTGTTAGGGCCTGGGAAACGTGCTTCCTTCACTTGCAGCAAAGCTCTTTGAGTATAAGATTCCATATAACACATTATCTATGGCCTAGCCATTTCCTTTAGCTGATTATTATCTGGTTATTATTCGTAGAACATGACTCCCGAGTTATTACACTATTATAATTGTACTGCTTATGTAGAAACATATGTATATATAAAATTTAACAATGTAATAGCAGTATAGAGTATGAGCTTGTCAATGGCAGGGTCTGTATCTCAATTATTTTTATTCTAGCCCCTCGAAGAGTACCAGCTCATAGTTGGAATTCAATAAATGCTTTCATTTTAATGAATAAATAAGTGATGGGATAAAAGAACAAATGACTTTGCACTAGATTTTTCTCTATTAGTACGTGCCTAGTAACTTAAAGAACATTTCGACTGTCTTCCCAACGTTTGTTCCACCCTCCCCCATGGGAAATAGCAGTACGGCATTTGGTACAGAGATTGGGGCTGCCCCAGCTCTAGAGATAATTCCTGATTGGTCTAGGCCTATTGTCCCAGTGTTAGGTACCAAAAAGGACACACTGTTTTAGGTATCATGAAGAAAAAATGAGGAAAACCCCTGACATAACTATACATCAATTGTAAGATGTATTTTTACTTCAGAGATGTTACAATATGAAAAACATGCATCTTATAATGGATCCAATATGATGAGTTGGTTCTATCAGAGTGAAGCTCAGGACTTTTATTTGATGGTTTGGGGAAGAGATGGCCCTCCTCTCAAGTGCAAATGAGAAAGCATGTAGCTCTGAGAATCCCTGCTCATCGATCTCCTAGGACTCTGAGGGGGGGCTGGCCCCAGGTGAGGCCAACAGTTTCAATGCCAATGTGAAATGCTGAAAAGAAACTGGGTTCTTGACTCTGTCCTGTCTTGGGGGTTCTTCAGTTATGTGGATTAATACATTCCCTTTATCATTTAAGCCACTTCCAGTTTTATTTTTAAAATTTGGAACCTAAAGCATCCTGAGTATGACTTTTAGTAAAGGATCCTGGGCTCAGAGAGGACAGATCATACACTGAGCAGCAATTAGAATTGTAGGGGAAGAAAATCCAAACTGTGATGCAGTATAGAATGTGGATGAAAGAGCACATGTAAGGGGAGTAGAACGTCCCTTCTGTGTTCTCTCTCGAGCTAGATTCTCAGGTCATAATTAGTTCCTGCTCTGGAGTCCACTTGGAGAACTTTTCATTAGAATTCCAGAGCAGTGTTCCAGGGAAAGTTTATGAGAAAGTAAATTGTAATTGTCCAGGTTGAAAAAAACAAAAGTAGTAATGAAGAGGCAGGATAGCGTAGTGGAAAACTTCGGGCTAGAGTCAGATGCCCGAGTTCAAAGCCTGGTTCCGTTGCTCACTCCTGAGACCTCAGGTACATTGCTTGCTTCTCCCTCTCTTCTTTCTTCATCTGCCAAATAGAACTAAAAGAGTACCTACCCTTTGTGTTGTTAAGAGAATTGAGATTGATTCACATAAAGCACATATTGAATGCCTTACAGATGCCAGTCATTAATATTGAAAAAATTTAGAAATCATCTTCAATTATATGCCACATCTAGAAGAGATAGAAATCAGGTGGCCTTAGCCTTATGAGTATGTAAGAATAAATTAGTTTATATTAAAGCTCAAGGATTTAGGTTGATTACAAAAAGGGAAAACTTTTCAGCCAGTAAAAGCTGCCGGACCTCAAGATAGATAATAGACAAGATTCTTACCTGTCTAGATTCAGTCAAGTCCTCTGGAGTTAGCCCAGCACAACTTTCTGAAATGAAGGCTTGATGTTGCCTCCCTCTCTCATGGGGTCATGTCTTTGGGGGTCTTTTATTTGTTAAGCACTAGAATTCAGTAACTTTATTTTCCCCAGGTTACACAGTAACCTCCACTTCAATGCCTATAATTCACACTTTCTATGTCCTTTCTCCTCCCCTTGTTGAAAGAAACAACCTCTATGTCTATTAATTCAGGTTCCCATCCATAGCTAGGAGTAAAGAAATCACTGTTATGTTTGAAAACATTCGGTTTTGCTTAAATGTATTCTGTAACATGTGGTGTTTCTAAGATGAGGGCTGTGGTTTGAGTCAGAGACCAGGGCTATCTAATCTTGCATGTCCTGCTTAAGGAGGAGGCCAGGTATACATCCATCTCCAGCTGTTGATGGATCTACGGCTTTGCTGCTCAAATTGTAGGCCTTGATGTAGCCAGGGCATCACCTGAGGCCTGCTAGAAACATACCCTTATCCCCTCACCTGCTGAACAAGAATCTGCATTTTAACGAGTACCTCCAATGATTCTGAAAGTGGGAGAAACACTGCTGAGAAACACTGCTCTCCAGAGCATATCTGGATGAAGATGGGGAACTGACTGTGAAGCTCATCTTCTAATTGGAAGAAAGCTTCTGTGTGATTTTTTTGCTGATAAGTTTTCATTCTTTGTTTTCTCTGTCTTTTGTGTTATTCTCCTTTCTCATCAAGAGAGAAAGCTAACCACTTCCTAAGAAAGAAACTGGACCGATAGAGACCCGCTGGTCATAAGGAATGCTATAGAACACTAGGAAATAGGCAGTAAAACTTGTCTTCTGCCAAAGAAAGCTCACAGGCTCTAAGGATGGTGGCTAATGAACGCTACCCAACTCTTAAGGATTCGATCCAGCAGCGACTGACAGTGATCAGAGGTTCCTGACATGAAAGGGAGTCGGGCCTGACAGACCCTGGGCACAGCTCAAAGGGGTGGGCATAGGGTCAGGTCCCAGGAGGGGCTGGAAGCTGGGAGTAAGGCTTGCACTAGAGATCTGGAGTTGGGTGGTTTAAAGTGGAACACAGGTCAGCCTGGAGGTGAAGGATTTGCTAAGAGAAAAGTCAAAGTCAAGAGACAGAGAGTTGCAAGCAGCCTAGCAAAGAGCAAAGGCAAAGGTTAAAAGTCCAAAGCAATCGTCAGAAACCAGGAGATCCGTGGGAGTCGAAGAGGTGGGAGAAGTCTCGCGGGAGATCCGGGGTGGCAGCCCTGAGCAGCTTTGCTAATGAGAATCTCTTTCTGAGCCGGCGATGAGCTGTTGGTAAGTGCAGGACATTGAGCCCTGTGTGTGGGTCGCCGGGAATCTAGGCTGTCATTAAATGGGAGCTCCTGGCTGGAGTGAGGACAGAGGGTCACAGAGAGAGGTGGCTGCTGACCGCGAGCCGTTGACCCAGGCCGACCGTCGTCGTGTGTGCGGCGGCGGGGCAAGACTGGGCGGGAAAGATGAGTCCACGCGGTCAGAAAATCTAGAGCAGGAAAGCTCAATGGGGGAGCCTTGCTTTCCCCACTGTGCCAGGCCCAGGAGCAGAGTTCCTGAGGGGTTGCTGGGAGGCAGGAGAGCCACACAAGCTCGTCAGCTCAGGTGGAGAAGGTGAGAGGTGTCAGGCAAATGAGGCTGTTGGCCTGGGAGGCTGAGATTTGACTGTTGGTTCTCTGCTCTGTCGCAGAGTCTGATGGGCACGGGTGACCCTGAGTATAAATCACATCACAAAGGAGGGCAGAGGCTTACATGGAACAAGAGGCCTGTGTCTCCGTTTAGTGCTTTCAGTTATTTAAGTGTTCATCCAAAGAAGGCGATACCATTTTGAATATAGGACAAAGCATTCTATCAAGAAAATTTGCAGGCATTGCAGTCAGACACATCAAGGCTTTGGAAAATTATCTTTTTTTTTTTTTTTTTTTGCAGTACGCGGGCCTCTCACTGTTGTGGCCTCTCCCGTTGCAGAGCACAGGCTCCGGACGCGCAGGCCCAGCGGCCATGGCTCACGGGCCCAGCCGCTCCGCGGCATGTGGGATCTTCCCGGACCGGGGCACGAACCCGTGTCCCCTGCATTGGCAGGCGGACTCTCAACCACTGCGCCACCAGGGAAGCCCTGGAAAATTATCTTTGAGCTTTAGTTTCCGTTTCCATAAAATTGAGAAAAATGCTCCCTCCTTTGCAGACTTGTTGGGAAGGTTTAAAACATGTAGAACATCTAACTCAGTAGCACCGGGCACATAGTGGGGGCTTGATAAGATCCAAGTAAATAACCATGGGGGTGAGAAACCATTCATACTGCTGCCTGAGCCTTCTACCTACTGTTGCCTCATTATGGACCTTTCCTTATTCTTTTTGCATTTGGGGATACTAAATTTTGGGAGCATTTACTGCGCAAAGAAGATGATAATTCTATTTCTGGTGGGTAAGGGATGAGGACAAATGTAATTCCTAGTTAATATAATTGATAGAGGGAAAGTTGAACTCTACCTGGAAGCTGTGTACAGTACAGCTTTACTCTGCCCGCTTTCCTGCTGGTGGGCAGAGAGCCTGGAGGAAAATAAGTCTTTGGCGCTAGCCCTGAAAATCCATGTCTATAAAGTGCTGGCCAACTTCTCAGCTTAAATCAAAGAGCTGCTATTTATTTGGTGAATTATGTGAAGTTAGTGGGTGGGTATAGGTGAGTACCCTGCCCTTTCCAGACATGACATTTGCATTTTACCAGGGGTCTCCAGGGAAAAATACCACCATTAAAAGCAGTGACTCTTACACTGGGAATTGTTGAGGTTGTGGCAGAGTCATGGGAGAGCAGTTTGCGGACAGGGAGGTTTTACGATATCCCTCTCCTTGGCGCTCCTGAACGTTCCCTCTTTGGGTGAACCCCTCTTCTGCCAAATTAATCCTAAACTTCGCTGAGGGTGACGTAGGGAGTAGATTCTTCTCAAGCTATTTTCTGGCCTGCGATTTTAGGTTCTGCAACAGAGGTGTCTGAATAATCTGTAGCTTATCACACAAAAAATTGAAAGACAAATTCTTCATGAAAAAGTAAGGAACGGTAGAGGAGGGCCTACTGGTCTTTTGATAGTGAATACCATAGAAGATAAAAGTATTTCCTCTAAAAGCTATTTTTTTCTTTCTTTAAAAAAATCATGCAGCCTTGATCTGGTGCTGTCTTCCGTTTTTTTAAAAAAAGAAATCTTTAAAACACAACACTCTTGACTACACATCCTTTTTCAGGTAAGCTGCAGCCTTGATCAGTAAACCGATTTTTGTTTAAATGGAAAGGAAAACCTACTTTCTGGCAAGGGCATCAATCTGGTTGTCCCTTTGAATGTATTAATTGCAATTGTCAAAGGAATTGGAAGACATAGTTTTAAATATTAGATCAATTGACCAAGTATAATGTGATTCCTCAGATTACACACTTCTGTTGTGTATCAAACAAGCCCATCATTATTCAAGTTGTTGCCTAGCGAGAATTACCAATGACCAGCCAGTTTAAGAGATTAACTTGGCTCAAAAACACCCTGAATGGCTGTGATTCCGCATCTTCATTAGACCCAGTTATTTCCTCCTTATTTGCCATGACTCATCAGCTTTGATGGGACCAGTTCTGTGATCATTTTCACTTTATTTTGTCCTTTCTTTTGGATTGCATCAAATTTTTATTTTAACTTTCCATTGCACAGGATCATATTTATCACAGAGGGCTTTTTCTTGTCAAACAAAACAACCAACAAAACAAAACAGGATAAATCCTGGTTCATGGAAACAGTAGCAAACTGTACTTGACTATTAAGCAAGTAGTGTTTTTTTGGTTTTTTTTGTGTTTTTTTTTTTTTTTTTTTGCGGTATGCGGGACTCTCACTGTTGTGGCCTCTCCCGTCGCGGAGCACAGTCTCTGGACGCGCAGGCTCAGCAGCCATGGCTCACGGGCCCAGCCGCTCCGCGGCATGTGGGATCTTCCCGGACCAGGGCACAAACCCATGTCCCCTGCATCAGCAGGCAGACTCTCAACCACTGCGCCACCAGGGAAGCCCCACAAATAGTGGTTTTTTTCTCGTGTATAATGAGTAAAAAGTGTCAAGAAGGCATTTAGGTATAAATTTTGCTGCTGCTTCTTATTAAAAAGTAGCTGGAACTTTAGAAAACAAACTCTGAGCAAATGGCTGTGTTTGTGTAAATTTGCTTTCCAGAGTATTCTGGCATGGTCCTGGGTCTCAGAAGTGGAATCTGTGGATAGAGCGGACTCAAGGACATCTGTCAGCCCACGTGTTTTTGTTCTCTGGGGCTCTGATGGGTACTCAGAACAATCTGATGTCTTTGGGGCTTCTCATTGGGTTTTCCTCCTGGAAAACCTCTCCAAGGCTGATGTCCTTCCCTGTGATTCAAAAGAGTAGAATGTGTTAAATGATAAGTGGAGAAGTAAGAAGAGAACTATACCCATGACTACTGCAGCATAGCTACTTTAGCAAGATTGAGCTATCTAGGGCATTGTGCCTATTTAAAACAATAAAAACAAAACAAAGTACATGTGGAATTGAAAACCGATTCAAAGAATATATGCTATCCATCTTAGAGAGGAAGAAAAAGAAATCCTTCTGGTAATTACTGCAGGAGACATCTAAGCTGAATCACTGAAGTAATGAAATGGTTATTATGAGCAACATAAGTCAGGGCTGCTAGGAAAAGTAGAATCTTAATGAGTAGAGTGTGTTTGTAGAGAATAAATCACACACCAGAAATACAAAAATTTGTTTTGAAGCATTTAGAAAATTAGGAGACAAAAAGAGAACATCTTTAAGATTGAAGAAGATTTTTTCCAGATTTACTGAGGTGTAGCTGACAAATAAAAACTGTATATATAAAGTATACAATGTGATATTTTGATATACATTGTGAAATTATTACCACAGTCAAGCTAGTTAATACACCCATCACCTCACATAGTTATTTTTGTGTGTGTGGTGAGAACGCTTAAGATTTACTTTTATTTCCAGAACATATTCATCCTGCCTAGCTGAAACTTTATACCCTTTGACCAGCATTTCCCCATTTCCCCAACCTCCCAGCCCCTGGTAATATCATTCTACTGTCTGCTTTTATAAATTCAAGTTTTTTAGATTCACATAGAAATGAGATCATGCAGTATTTGTCTTTCTGTGTCTGGCTTAGTTCGCTTAGCATAATGTCCTCTCTGTTCATCTGTGTTGTCACATATGGCAGGATTTCCTTCTTTTTAAGGCAGAATAATATTCCATTGTATATACAGTTCACCCTTGAACAACATAGGGATTAGCAGTGCTGACCCTGTGCAGGTGAAAATCCATATAAAACTTTTGACTCCCCCCAAACTTAACTACTAATATCCTACCATTGAGCCTCACCAATAACATAAACAGTCGATTAACACATATTTTGTATGTTATATGTGTTACATACTGTATTCTTAGAATAAAGTAGACTAGAGAAAAGAAAATGTTATTAAGGAAATCATAAGCGGGACTTCCCTAGTGGTCCAGTGGTTACAATCCCTGGTCAGGGAACTAAGATCCCACGTGCCACATGGCAAAAAAAAAAAAAAAGAAAAGAAAATTATAAGGAAGAGAAAATATATTTTCACTATCATACCATATTTATCTGTACAGTGAGTTTACATCTCTGTTTATAAGATGAATTGTCTGTCAATACCTACATCAGAATTGTCTTACATGCTACAAAATACTGTAGATGTTATGTGTATTACACTAGACATCGAAATGAAAAGATAATGTGAAAATTCATATTTATTTACAGATGTAACGATTCATGCATTGGTAATGAAGAAGCAGCAATGTGATTGCATTATGGTTGCCTTGTGCAAGCGATATGATTGCTTCAATACAGTAGCACTGTACACTCATGAATGAATCCTTATAACATATTTGTGCCATACAGTATAAATCATATTTATAACACAGTATTGAAAACACTGTTACATTTTAAAAAACACTTGTGATTATAAGCTGATACATGAGAGGGAAAGACAGACATACTATAGAGTAATGTAATTCTTTGAAAACAAAGTTATAAAACAGTAAGAAAACTAACACTTAATTTTATATTAAATATCACCGTATACCTGTGTAAGGATAGATTATCCCCTTCAAAACAAGTCTTGCACACGATGTTTTACATGTATATTTTTGTATATTTATTGAAAAAAATCAGCATATAAGTAGAATCATGCAACTCAAACTCGTATTGTTCAGGGGACAACTCTGTGTGTGTGTGTGTGTGTGTGTGTGTGTGTATCACATTTTCTTTATCCATTCATCTGCACATAGGTTGTTTCCATATCTTGGTATCTTCAAGATCTTAATTCGCATTAGGGTCGGTGCTTTTTCTTGAAACTCAGTGTATATAGAAATACTGTGTACCCTGTCTTCTCTCCTCTCCATACCACAGCCCGCCAACATCTCACCCTAGAATAGGTCCCTCTTTATTCCCATAGTACCTTATTTTTTGTATCACTAAGCACTTGGGTAATTCTTACTAACTTTGAAAATGAATTATGGTGAAATATACCAATACCAGGAGGATGGGAATCATTGGGGGTCACCTTAGGGTCTGTGTCACAGAATCTAATCCTTAACAGCATTTCAAAATAAGGTCCAATGTTTCAAGCATAAACACTTAACAAGGTATGATTTCATAAACTAATTATCATGTAAAACAAGGAGCCAGACTTTTATTGTTACCTGTGCGGATCCCATGCCTTTGAATCTATTTTATCTTTTTCTTGAAATACAAACGTATTTCAAATGTATGTGTACAAATGTACACGTAACTTTGTACCTCTATTCTAACCACAGACAGGGATTTAAATTTAGGCACTAACTGCAGTTTAATAGGCTACCAAAGTCAAGCTTACGGATAGTGATTGCTTCTAAAAGTTCCACCCTTCTTACATCCTCTTGAAACTGGAATATTTCTTCTGTGCTTTGAGCAGTAGGAAAAATGATTTCCTTTACATTTTAGTTATCTACCTTAGTCACCTGAGAACATTTAGAAATTTGCTCCTCTAAACAGAAAAGGAGACAACCCTACCTTTGACACTGATAAAGCGTGCATCTCAGTTGAGATGCATTATATGAACTTCGAGTTGATTTTGGGTTTACTTGCCGTGATTACAAAGAGTGGCAATAGAAATCGTATAAAAGTTTTATTGCAAGTGCGCTCACATCCAGATCACAGGGAACCATTTTATTTTTATATCTAGACTACTATCCAATGATTTGGAAGATAGATCTGCTCTAATTTTATTCAGTGTGTTCTTTCTGAGTGCTAGAATAGGCTTTTGTTTGCATGCAGGCACCTAATTAAGAGAGGGAAAAAAATCTGTTGTTAAAATCAGCTGGGAATAATCAGAATGCTCATTCTGAGGCTCATAAATATTACATGAGCAATGTGGGTGCATCTGTAATATAGAACTGCTTTCCAGTTCCACTTCAAACTTTTTGTTCTAAAAGTCTCCCAGCCCAGGAGAAGATTGGTGCTTTAAATTCTTAATCACAAGAAGAGCTCGCAGGATTTCTATTTGCAGAGATTTGGTTTATTTATATACTTTCAAGGATTATTACAAAAACCAGCATGTTACTGCTGTTGCCACGTGTTTAGTCTCTCAGGATAGGAATCTAGTGTGGCTTTCCCAGAGTCCCAAGGAGATGCCTACATTTGGTGGGATCTTTCACCACCTGTGTTTTGTACCTTAATATTTTGATTGTCCTCTATTGAGTTCCACTGCCTTTAGAGAACTTGGAACAATGTGATACGATTACATAAATCTTCAAAAAAAAAATTAAGTGAGATCAGAGCTCTCATTCAAATATTTTAGCTGGAATTCCTGAAAAGAGATGTAAAGAGAAAATAAATTCATGGTGAAGAGATTTCCTTAAAGGGGTAGGAGGATTGGAGCCTCACTTGAGTTCTCTCTCTCTCTTTTTTTGTTTACCCTGCCCCCACTTGAGTTCTCCTTATTGCTCACTCTTTGTCCCCACCCTCTATCATCATGGCCTCCTTTTGCCCTGGGGAGGCCCTTCAGCATTATTGCCCTGCGGGGAGCTGCTTCCTCTTGGGGGAGGATGAGGGGGTAGAGGGTGAGGAAAAGAGCCTTAAGCTCCCTGTGGAGGTTCAAATGCATAGCCCACAGATACCAGGTTCCAAAATGGTCCTTGTTTTTTGCAAATGTTACAATTCATCCGTTTAAAAGATATTATTTTATTCCAACAATACTTTAATTTTTTAGTTTACCAAGAATGTTTTAAACAAGAAGAATGAAGTTATTTCTTTGTCTTCTCTTTCCAATAAATTGGATTTTTCAGGTAATAGCCTACGCATCATGGTCATTAAACAAATGGAGAAGATGTGGGTACCACCTCTTTCCCATAGGTTGTAACCAAATCAGGGGTTGTGTATGGGAGTTCTAATTATGTGTCCAGACTGGGATTTCTCAGCCTCGGTACTATTGACTTTTGGGGCCGGATAATTCTCCGTGGTGGGGGCCATCCTGTGCATTGTAGGATGTTTAACAGCGTCCCTGGCCTCTACCCACTACATGTCAGCCGTGTTCCCGTTCCCACCACCTCTGAGTTGTGATAACCAAAAATGTCTCCAAACATTGACAAATCCCTCACCCTTGCGGGGAGGGGGGCAAAATTGCTCCTAGTTGAGTTCCACTGATCTCAGGAAACCATCAGGAATGGAGAAGGGGAGTACCAAAAAAAGTTAAGCAAAAGTAAACATTCATTTAAAAATCAGCATGTTCTGGGGCTTCCCTGGTGGCGCAGTGGTTGAGAGTCCGCCTGCCAATGCAGGGGACACGGGTTCGTGCCCCGGTCCGGGAAGATCCCACATGCCACGGAGCGGCTGGGCCCGTGAGCCGTGGCCGCTGAGCCTGCGCGTCCGGAGCCTGTGCTCCGCGACGGGAGAGGTCCCGACAGTGAGAGGCCCGCGTACCGCAAAAAAAAAAAAAAAAATCAACATGTTCTATAGACCAGTATGTCTAATTTGAGCCAGAGACATGCATTGTACAAGTCAGGGATCTAATATTAGCATTTTTGCAAAAACAAAGCTCTGCCTCTTCATATGTTCTTAAGTTATTTTTTCATTCCATCTGTTTTTGTGATGCAGTAATTTCAAAAGCCACAGTGAGTCTAAAGGAATATAGTCATTTTCCCTTTAATATATTTTCAAATAGGTATTTGTAAATAAGTCTGAGGGCAAACAATGTGATGATGTATTGAGTCCTTGCTTGAGAATATTTTCATGTGTAAATTTTTCTTCAATGAAACAAGAACAAAAGCTCTTGACTGGAGTCCAGTTCTGCTAATTATTTTGTGATGAGCAGGTTTCCTGTGGGTTTTTTTGTTGTTGTTTTTGTTCTTTTCTAAAGAGTGATGTATGTACTAACAGCAACTGCACAGGGATAAAAACCGCAATCTGAGGCATTGAATTTAAGGTGACTGGTGTTTGCAAGTAAGGCCTGTCTTCACATAGACCAGCGCTTCTCAGCCGGGTGATTTCGCCCCCCAGGAGACATTTGGCAGTATATGGGGATTTTTGATTTTCAAAACTGAGTGAAGGGATGCTATCGGCCAGGGATGCTGCTAAACATCCTACAGTGCACAGCAGTCTTCCATGAAAAAGAGTTCTCCAGCACCAAATATCAGTAGCGCCAAGGTTGACAGAGCCTGGGATATGCATTTGGGAAAGGAGGGCTTCATCGCATAAGGTGGCTTGAGGGTTGGAGGAAAGTTATTTTGCCCCCAAATTCCTCCCCTACTAGTTCGTGGAGCTCATTCCTTTGAATCTAGCATAGACTTGTTCTCTTCTTTTAAAGGCTGATAGTCTTAGGAGAGGTAACATGTTGAGTTACTAAATACAGCGAGAGCCCACAGGTTGTTTGCTCTTATGATGAGAAGATAACAGGATAGAGCTAGTATAGTTTTGTTTGGGTAGCACATTCGGGAGTGGGAGAGGTCTTTGAAATGAGGGAGAAGCTGCCGAAAGGGGCTATGGAGTCTGTAAGGTTGAACTCTATTTGTTGCTTCATCTCCTTATGGTTGGTTGTCTTCAGGAGTGTTCTTAAATTCACGAACACACAAATAGCAAACTGTGTTCAGTGGGGGGTGTGTGTGTGTGTGTGTGTGTGTAGGAGCTGTATTTTAGATTAAATCTAAAAGATGATTCTTACAAAATGCAATTTCTATGCTTGCTAGTTCTCCAGATAATGAGTGATAATGGGGCATGTTCATCCCAATAACTCAGGCACCCCAAAGTTTACATTTAGGTCCTAGACTTCTAGAAGACATCAATTCTGTAGGAAGCTCTATGCTTAGTCCGTCATTCCAGTTTTGCGACTGTGTTCTTTCTTTTCATTATTGCATATTTAATGCCATATGTCTGCTCTAAAGTAGGCCCAGAATAATTTGAAATACTGGTTTCGCTTAAAAAAAAATCCATTTTCTCCAGTCCCTTTTCCACTTAAGACTCCAAAATACTTGCAACAGCTCTCCTTTTTGTCTCAGAACAGCTTGAATATGTGGTCTTTGGACCTTTTCTTTTCCCCCAGGATTATGTATTTTGTCTTTGTACTAAAATGTTTCTCGTAACTAAATTGTAGTTCTTTACAATGAAAGTTAGGTTTAATTGAGAGTTTAGCGAAGTCTTTCAAAAGTTTCTGAAGATCAAAGATGATCAACAAGCATGTCACACTATAGTGTGGTACTTTGAAGCACCACTTCCCCTCAAATTCTGGGTTTCCTGACATCTGTTTCTTTGCAGTGGCATACTGTAACACTTTATTTTTTTCAGTCACAGATCAGCCTGGAAGAGGTCCCAGAGAAATTTAATTTTGTCATCCCAAGCTTTCCCACCCTTGCCTGGGTCCTGCTATCTTTATTTGCTTAGGTTTCCCATTTTAGTTGCCAGGGAGCTGTAAATAGAGTTCAGTCTTCAACATTTCAGACTTCTTTCCCCCACCAAAGAGTCTACTTTTCTTGGAAAATACTCCTTCAAATTGAAGGATTGAGAATTGAAGACAATGAATTCTTGGATGCTCTTTCACCAGTTAGATATTTAAACATGCAGTTATTTGAAGTATTAAGAGAAACTAAATACTTTAATTTGTCAAAATCTCACTGTGTCTGTCAATGTAAATTAACGTAATTATTCTGCTTGGTCATTTGAAGGCTTTTACCCAATGGTGATATCAACTTCTCTTCTGATTTGGCATCTGTCATAGCCAGGGACCACGTGGACTTGGACTAAACATGCGGCAAAGTTATTCACTTATGTGGTTAAACATCCACTCTCGTAATTAGTATCAAATTGCATTTGAAATGTCCAACACTCCAACTCTTATGTTCATTAAAGTGTGGCTGACAACTATTTACAATAGCCAGGACATGGAAGCAGCCTAAATGTCCATAACAGAGGAACGGAAAAAGAAGATGTGGCACATGTATACAATGGAATAGTACTCCGCCGTAAGAAAGAACAAAATAATGCCATTTGCATCAGCATGGATGGATCTAGAGATTGTCATACTGAGTGAAGTAAGTCAGGCACAGAAAGACAAATATATGATATCGCTTATATGTGGAATCTAAAAAAGGGTATAAATGAACTTAATTACAAAACAGAAGTAGAATCACAGATGTAGAAAACAAACTTATGGTTACCAGGCGATCGGGGCGGGGGAGAGATAAATTGGGAGATTGGGATTGACATATACACACTACTCTATATAAAATAGATAACTAATAAGAACCTGCTGTAGAGCACGGGGAACTCTACTCAATGCTCTGTAATGGCCTATATGGGAGATTCAGTTATTTAGATACACTCTCCATTTATAAAAAGAAAAATAAAGCCAGACAGTATACCTAGAGAATGAAATTCCATTAGTTAGTGCATTGATTCTGTAATGTGATACACGCTCTTTGATAAATTAGGGAAGTTGATGCATCTCTGTCAGATGACAGGGGGAAAATTAAGAAAACGCATTTAAATATTTGTTTCTGGTAAACTGGAAACCTATACATAGTGTGCTTCAGCAGAAGGTTCCCTCCCCAGGTGCCCTTTTGGCTCCGCCTCACTGCCTTTGTGAAGAAAAAAGTCAGGATTGACAGTCATGTTCCCAGGGTAGTGGCAATTAGGTTAAGAAAATTCTCTGGGTAAGACATGAGTGTGACTTCAGCAAGTGCATCTGTCATGCTCCTCTTTCAGCCTTTTAGTCTGGCAATAGATATGAACATTTAAAATATATGCAGCAAATGAAGTGAGATTCCTTCAGAGGAAATCAGTAATGCTTCCTTTTGTATATTTATTGTTGCTGTAAATTGTAAAGCTTTTGAGGCCATAGGTGACAGTTTGTTCATCTTTTTTCAGCCATCACATATCACAATGCCTGGTACATAGTAGGGGCTTAATCAATATGTATTGAAGAAATGAAAACTTATTTTAGGGTATCAAACAAATTTCCATTGTCTATGGTGTCCAGCCATTCTGCAAAGAATGGGGAATGGGGTGGGGGAAGGGACAAGAGAATGTAGTAAAATTTGATGTAGTTCTGGCTTTCAAGGAGATTTCAAGGTAGTTGGGAAAGTAAGATATACACGTATACAAAGTCACTGTTTAACTAGGTGCTCCTGGGATATAGACTAAAAATGTCATAGAACCGTGTAGTCCTTGCAGCTCTAAGAAGTTTGGGAAGGGTGATTACTACATGGAAAAAACGTGGCTTAAAATGAAGCTTTGTAGATGAGGTGAAAAGAAATAGAGTTCTTCTGCCTGAACAAAGATAGGGCATAAAGAATTAGTTTGGGGTGCAAACAGTGAAGGGGTTAAACTACTTGGTGGTGTTTGGAAACACCTGCATTTGAACGTGAAATGCTGTGTAATGGGACGTCTTGCAGATTGTGAGATGAGATATGACATGAAGATGGTGTTTAAGAAGAGTAGTCTAGACATAAGACTTCAGGATGGATGGGAACTGAGCAAAACCAGGCTCAGAAATATTGATTAGGAGGCTGTTCCAGTAATACAGTTCTAAAGAAGGACTGAAAGAATATCTCCTTGGTATTTTGGATTTGGAAGGAGTACAAGGTTAAATGGAAGGCAAAAATTGTTGTCGTATTTCCTAACATGCATGTGTTAGTCAGCTATTGCTGCAGTAGTGCTGTGTTAACAGATCATTCCCAAATTCAGTGGTCTGTAACAAAAACCATTTACTTTTCTTGCTCGTAAGTGTTTGGGTTGGCTAAAGTGGCTCTTTTTCAGGCTGCAACTTGGTGGGGCTTGGTTCCATGTTTTGGGATCCATGGACCAGGCTTTGAACTCCAGGCTTCACAGCTACAGCATGGGTCTCATGGGTCCCAGGCTGAAGGGACAGAGGCTGACTAGAACATGCTCTTCACATGGCCATCATAGGGTGAAGTATACTTCAAGCTTCTGTTAGAGTTACATTCCTTTGGTCAAAGTAGGTCACACTACGAAGCCCAAGTCAATAGGGCAGGGAGGTATATACTCCAAGTAGAAGGGAGGTTAAGTGAATATTTTCTGAGCAATAGTCCAAACTTTCAAATCTGGTATAATTATTTTTGAAATGCATCTGGACAAGTCATTCAAGTGGTTCCCTACTGATATAAAGGTCAAACTTCTTAGTAAATAGAGTTCTTCATGATCTGCTCACATTCCCATCCTTGTTCTACCAGGTCCCCACATCTATCTTGCCGTCTGATTCCACTGACCTATTTGCAATCCCCCTTGAAATTTCATGCCTCCTTTTCACACATTGTTCCTTTCTGCCTGGAATGTTCCTCCTCTCCTTTCAATCCTTCAAGTCTCAATCTAAGTGTTGTCTTTTCTCAAAGGATTTTCTGACCTCTGTGAAAGGCTGTGATTGATACTGCTAATCTTCATTCCCTGATACTTTACGCATAACTCTGTCACAACACCAATCACATTTTAATGCTGTGCACTAGAGGTTGGCCATGTGGCTTATCCATCTATATCTCCCTCACATGTGTTGATTGAATGAGGCTACGATAATAGTGGTATCTTTAGAAGGAATTGGAAACTTGGGAAGCAGAACCACAGGTTTTCTTTGCTTTGTTTTTGTTGCTGTTTTTGTATGGGTAAATGAGGGATAAAAAAGTGATGAGTTTTCCCTTTGTGCCTTTTCAGATTTGAGGTGAGGGCAGGATGTCCAGGTGGCTCTCCGTAGCTCAGAGTCTGGGGCTGTAGCGAAGGTGAGAGGTCTGGGATAGAAAATCCAATTTGGCAACCCTCTGTGTTAACCTTGTACTGAAATCTTGACTATATGGTAATATGGTCTTTTCTGCCTAATCGTCATCTAAAATCCTGTTTTTGAAAGTTCTGCCATGAAAGGGGATCTTTAAAAAAGCCTTTTTGTGGTTAATCCATACATCGTATCTAAATCGTAGAAAGTGTATGATTGCTCATACTCAGAGGAGGAATGATTGTTTCATCAACGTGACATATCCTACCTCCAAAACTTTTTATTTCTTAGCATTGATGAAGAGTTATGCAAACTTTGAATGCTTCTTTAGGAGACAACTTGCCTTTCCGAACAGCTTGCATCAGGAACAGCTGCGCAGTCACTTAAAAGAGCGAGTTGACTAGTGCCTTTCAGTTTGGCTGGGAAGATGTTTTTCCTTTTATTTTTTTTAATAAAGAAGAGAAATCTGCTTTGGTTTTTTAAAGCAGGGATAGCTCAGGATCCCTATCTAAATGGGCTGTTAGTCTTTGTATAATTTCAAATGTCTATGAGACACACAGTAAATAACAGTTGATTATTTGACTGCTGGTATATAAGAATCTCATCTAGAAAGCCCTTCCTCCTGCTGCTTCTTGGAGAGGCCTTGGCAGATGGTCACCCGTGGAACTACCCCACCTAGCACTTCGCTTTATCCCAGGTGCCCATATCCTATCTCTACCCTTGTCCTCAAGGTTCCCTTGCGAGGTGCCGTATTTGTCAGTGACCTGCCACTCAATCCAAAAGCAATAACGACATTGCTAGCAGAGCCAGACCAAAACTGAATAGTTCGCCTTGTAACTTCTCTATAATAAGTGTTCTAAAGAAACTCAAGGAAGGAAGAAATCCAGAAATGGCCCAACCCCATAAATGAACACAGAGTTTGAATAATGAAACACTAACATTAACAATTAGATCAGAAACCTTTCAAGTTGAATAAATTTTTTTTTTAGCAACAGACAAAAGAACGTACATGAAGACAAATAACATTGGGTGTATTGCAGCCTCGAGGTCATTAAAGCATGTTTGAAACCTGATGGAGCGAGTTATAGAAGTCATTGACAAATTCACCACGGCAAGATGAGTTAGCACAGGCAAAGTGCCGCATGCACCTGTCACGGTCTCATGGGGACTGGGTCTGCATCACCTGCTGCTGATCACATCAGAGACTCAGAAGGCAGAAAGCAAGCCTGAATGGGAGATTACAGAGGAAGCAATTAGCAAATGCAGCACACCAGCTCCCCCAACTAAAAACCTCTTCTTCAAATGATTATGAGCATCTGTGCATGCCGTTGATGGCTATGTCTGTCTTTGGAGCCCATCAGTGATATTCAGAAAGTGGTAAAGATGAGCGTTTCCTTGTCAACACTCAGAGCACATCCTGAAAAGATGTTCTATGCTTTGAATGCTCATCTACTCTTTGAGAAAAAGAACCCAACTTTTACTGACATTTAAAAGGTCCATGTTTGAGAGTTAAGCTTGAAGTGATAAAATGATGTGCCTCCTCAGATTTATTACTTTTGAATTATACCAAATCACATGTTCCAATGGTAGTTTTAAAAACCCACTTTACTTTTTATCTTACCTACTTGAGTTCTTATACCATCTCTGCCCTGCCCTCTCTCTGCTCCTACTACATGAAACCTTTTTTGTAGGTTTTGATACAAGTTTGCATCATTTTTCTGCAGTTAATTTGGCATAGAGCAGAGCTGTGAAAATATCTGTGAAGATTTTGAGTTACATGGAGGTAAGGTGACACATAAGCCAAAGCATATTTGGATTTCATTTCTTTTTTAAAAAATATCCGCAGACATTGATTAGAATTATGCAGGAGAGGGCTTCCCTGGTGGCGCAGTGGTTGGGAGCCCGGCTGCCGATGCAGGGGACACGGGTTCGTGCCCCGGTCCGGGAAGATCCCACATGCCGCAGGGCGGCTGGGCCCGTGAGCCATGGCCGCTGAGCCTGCGTGTCCGGAGCCTGTGCTCTGCAACGGGAGAGGCCGCAACAGTGAGAGGCCCGCGTACTGCAAAAAAAAAAAAAGAATTATGCAGGAGAAACAAAGATAAGGTCCAGTAAGAGTCCAATAAAAGGCAGCTTTGACATAAATATACAGTAGCGTTTAACAGAAGAAAAGTTCAATATCATAATAGACCAAAAATAGATGTTTACTTGTAGAGAAATTGTCAAACATGATGCTGAGTTCAGCTTGTTCTGAGCATCCTCTGCTCGGTCCTTCCTGACCGTAGTAGCTGCCTTGGAGTACGTTTTCCTTGCCCAGAACATTCTTCCATCTCTTCCCTTCTTCAGGTTATGTTCCCACTTTTCAAGACTGAGACTGGGCATCACCCTCTCCTGGAAAATCTTCCCAAACTGGATTAGGTATCTTTTCTCTCCGCGACCTTAGCACCCTCTGGCTAGCTCTGTTGTCACACCGAGTTATTCTTTCTGCCTTTGTGAGCTCCTTCCCTAGGAAAGGATGTCTTTTGTTTCTCAAACCCCTAGCTTCATGAAAGTTTGTCGAATGAATGGTTCTGTAAATCTTACTTTTCTACTTGATACAATTTGTAACTTATCAGATGCATTTAAAAACTGACATGAACCTATTTGTAGTCTTTGTTTCTCTTGCCCCTTATGACTATTCATGCGCTTAGCTGCAGAAATACAAGGATGCTCGATGATCAGTTGCTATTCTGGACTCTACTGCTGGGTTATGGAATAAATGGTATATGCACTGCTCGCCTTTCTAAAGCAAAAGAAGAAGAATGACTTCAGGCGTGCATCCCACCCTAAGAGTTTCAGGGCTCCATGGCACAGCAACTATACTCAGTGGATATTTGCGTTACTTAAGGTTGGTCGTGACATCTGCTTTAATACAGACTGAGAGACAACCATATCCAGTATATTATTCCTAATACTTCTCTAAGGTGGACCACGTGAAATTGAACTGAGTGGGAAATGCAGCAGTTTCAGTTAGTTGTCTTTTCTGATGATTTACTTGACAGTCGCACAGAAGCATAATTGAAAGTATAGGAAGGTGATAGGTGATAGTTTACATTAAGAAAGAAGGCAACCTGTAGAAAGAAGAGACTATATAAATGACCATCTATTTCTCAGATATTTTATGAGTGTGGACAAATATTGATTTAGTAGAGCAGTGATGCCCTATCATCTCCTAGAAGCCAGAGTGCCTGAAACACAGAGAGACATTGTTAAAAAACAAAACAAAACAATCAAGCTATTAGAGAGGAGGGGGAAAGTTACCTGGTACACTCAGAGCACCAATTTTCAATTCTGAACCTTTCCCCTGAGTTAGAGGCTTGCTGGAATGACTTGACCTGTAAAATTAATGCATTTTTATCTTTGTAATTAAACGAGACTTTTGGAATTCTTCCCTGTAAATAAATTTTTCGGAATGGCCATTAAATTAATTATCTCCCTATCATCTTTTTCCAAAGATTATTGGTTTTGAATAAAGATAGACTTTCCATCCGCAGCAGACTAGAACCAATGCCCGGGCTTTCAGAAAATATGATCTGGAGTGGGCCATGAATGTAATGTCTGTGTATAACCAGGGTCTAGGGGGTAAATAATATTTGTAGCTCTCACTCTTCCCAGGGGCCAGCAGAGCATCCACTGACATACAGAGCTCCGTGTTAAACACAGGTTGAGGCAGCTCCTCGGAGGCCTGTTCTCATAATGCCAGAATGAAAGGTGCAAAATGCGGCCACAGAGCATTCGACTTCCTTCTCAGTGCATTTTGTAGAGCATTTATTACCCAAATTTTGGACAATGAAGAATGTGTTTTAATTAATTTGCTGTATCTCCATTGAGTTTTTGGGCCCCTCGCTCCCCTTTATGTGGCTTGAATGATACACAGAAGCAATAGCCTGCCTGCTTCTGCTCATGTGGGTATGGAAATCTGTTATCTTCCTAGGTTTGTTCATAGGCAGGCAGCTTTGGTTGTGTATCAAGTCAGCAATTCCAAGCAACGCAATAGCCTTTCTCCTAGAATTGTCTGTCTAATCACAGGACAATGCGATGGACTCATTTAAAGCAAGTATGTAATGGAAAAGCCAAGTAAAATTAAGTAATGTTACAAGTCAAAAGCAGTCCTAGTACATTCTTTTTTTTAAAATTTATTTATTTTAATTAATTTATTTTTGGCTGCGTTGTGTCTTTGTTGCTGTGCGCGGGCTTTCTCTAGTTGTGGTGAGCGGGCGCTACTCTTCGTTGCGGTGCGTGGGCTTCTCATCGCGGTGGCTTCTCTTGTTGCACAGCACGGGCTCTAGGCGCCCGGGCTTCAGGAGTTGTGGCTCGCAGGCTCTGGAGTGCAGGCTCAGTAGTTGTGGCGCACGGGCTTAGTTGCTCCGCGGCATGTGGGATCTTTCGGACCAGGGCTCGAACCCGAGTCCCTTGCATTGGCAAGCGGATTCTTAACCACTGTGCCACCAGGGAAGCCCCATACTACATTCTTATTCCTTTCTACCTTATGCCCATTTTTAAGCTCTTAATATGGGTGCAGTAGAGGTGATAATTGAGAGCCTTTATTGGTGTTCATTTCTGTATCCCCACTTCCTGGAATTGTGCATCATACATAGTAGATGCTCAACAAATGTTTCTTGAATGAATGAAAAAAATCCCTTGGAAACTGGAGTCGGAATCCCCTGTGGGGTCAGCTCTGTATTCATTCATTCATTCATTCAACAGACCATTGTTAAGAAGTTACTATGTAGCTATAGTATTATGTATTGGGGATGCAAGACTGAGTTCTTCATTCTTGAGTTTCTCAAGCCTAGAGAGGTGGGATTTGGAACATGTAGAAGCATTGACATAATATCTGTCTACAAAGCTGCTATGGTAGATGTATATTTCAGTAGTCCCACTAACAGAGGAGGTGGGGATGGGAGCTTCTTTCCCAAAGACCCAGGACCTGAGACACTACTGGGTAGAGTTTTAGTAAAATGAGCAGAGACTGAGTAGGTGTCTAAGAACTATTCTAGAAGCCACTTTGACATTAAGCTACTCTTATCAAGATCCCCCACCCCTACCTGTCCCAGGAACTCAAACTGAAAAACCCAAACTGCAGTGGCCCAGGAGCTGCTCAATGCTGTTGTAACCCAAGATAGTGGAAGAGGGTCTGAGGTCTGAAAGGACTGAATTGCTTTACCTTGGGTAAGCCTTGATTTCTTAATCTGTAAGATAGGGGTATAATAGGATTAACAGAGACAGTCACTGGACTGAGGGAAGTGATCTACTGCGCAATACTTAGAGCCTGGTACATACATACCTGTCAGTTTCATTCAGTTCGACAAATGAATATTGAGATTCTGCTGAGGAACTGTTAGTCCCCTTCCCCATTTGTCACCTGGTTCCTTTCACTGGTTCCTCTCATTGTGCCTGTTTTATCTACCCATCATCACCCAAACATACATCATTAACATGAAATGCACAGTTTTTTAAGAATTACATTTTATGTCAGGTTGCAGACAAATGTCTGAGTGTGGGTGTTTCAGGCACATGGGTTCCTAACATAATTAGCTCACTTGAGGTTCCAGTCGTGAATCTGTCCTATCCCTCCTTCCCCCTACCTCCCCAAGGCAGGCTGGATGAGGACTGGCTTTTTCTCTTCTCTCTTCCCCTTCCCTCGGTTCTCAGCCCTGGCTGTGATAGAATGACTTGGTGAGCTTTCTAAAAATGTCCCTGGCTCCCATCTTCAGCTATACAATTGATCTGAGCCTAGACATCATGTATTAAAACTCCAGAGATTGAGAGCCACTGCTCTAAAGAGAGCTCCGTTTAGGTCTTGGTGGATGGAGGACGTCTTCCAGGAGCCAAGGTCTGCTAATACAATTCCGGTGAACACTACTTCCAACCCAAAGATGGAGAATTGTGATGCAGCTGGTGCTTGGCGCTTGCTCAGTCATTGTTGTGGAATGCGTGATCGGCAGTTTCCTTGCTTTGAATATACCAACAATATATTTAACAATTTTTTTTTATGGCCACACTGCGCAGCATGTGGGATCTTAGCTCCCCGACCGGGGATCGAACCTGTGCCCCTGCGGTGGAAGCCTAGAGTCTTAATCACTGGACCACCAGGGAAGTCCCTATTTAACAATTTTGAATGTGACCTCCAATTTGCATCACCATATTTAATTTTCCCGCAGCACCCATGGGGCTTGTCTGGTTATGTTCACCATCAGCCTGGCCCACGCCACACTGTGAGCCAGCACCTAATAAAGGTAGGCCCCCAAACCCTTATACTGTTTATCACCTTGGTGTTGAGCCACTTAAAAATGGGACCAAATTGGAACAGGTTAGATTTTAAGCTTCTGATTGTGTGTTTCTGCTTGCTGTCCGTGATCTACAATTGTCCCCTTATATCCATGTGGACTCCCTGGCTCTGCTGCCTCTCACTGCCAGGGGGACATGTTCTGTCCAGCCCAACCTGGCCTCTTGACCTCTGTACTGGGCCCAGGTGTTTCTCTGTCCAAGGGGCAAGAAGCACGTTCTGCTGACCCAGCACTCTGCCTGGCTTCTTCCTCATATTGTTTAGGTCTTTAAACTTCATATATAACTTACATTACCATTTCCTGAAGTGCGGAGTACACCCTTAGTAATTTGGGGAGGAATGATTTTAGTAACTGATTTGTGAACTTGTCAAGTTTCATCTGTTAGCATTTATTCAGACCCTATCAAACTTTAGGCGGTTTCCTAAATACCTAAATAACACATGAATTATGCCTCATTTTGTTATGCATTCTTGAGAGTTAAGGCTGAGTCAACCAGATGTCTATTTTGTCATTTTTCCTCTATCCACAATCTGAATCGGGGCTTGTCACACAATAGTGTGCTTATGAATCATCTGGAGTGCTAGTAAAACACAGATTGCTGGCCCCCATCCCCAGAGATTCTGGGTCTGTAGGTCTGGGATGGGGCCCAAGAACTTGTATTTCTAACATGTCAGGTGATGCTGATGCTGCTGGTCTCATGGACCACACTTTGAGTAGCACTGGCCTCAATCACGGACGTACCATCTTGGGCTGACAGTTTATATCTGAACTTCAGCTTGACCATTATTGAGACTTCCCAGTATGAAGAACTTGTGACAAGCTAATCATTTGCTTGGTTCTCGTTATTTTACCATTATATATATTTTCCAGTCTAGACAGGATCCACTTTATTTCTGATGTTTCCTTTAATCCCTGAGTACCTGGAGATGCAGAGCCGTTCTGTAGAATTTTATTGTCCTAGTTTTTACCCCGATGAATCATCTTTTAACAGACATGTGAACCTTCACCAAATACATTATGTCATCCTTCTGAGCTTTGCAGAGAGAAGAATTGATATGCCTTTAGATCTGATGTGAAACGATGGCTTCACTGTGCCCATCCTGCAGCAACTCTGACTTGGGAGGGCTCCCGGAAGTGTGACAGAAAACCCTGTGTCTGGTGCTGAGTAAGGAAGGGGTGGCTTGTGACCCTATTACTGAAGCCTCCTACCTCCGTGCTTGTGGGAGCAGGTCTGTCTCCTCCCAGGCTGCCACATTCAAAAGTGGGATTTATTTTTAGAGAAGAAATCATTAGTCATTAGACTCTCTCATGCTTCTTTTTTCCCTTTGGGTAAAATTTAAGAACCTGAGCTTTATAAGAAAATTTTCAGGCTGTTAGGAGAAATGGTAAAATAATTATAGCCTTGGTACAATGAACCCATTTGCTTCTCTTCCACACAAAGGCAGACTTCTCACAGGAGTTACCACTCTCAGTCCCTACATCTAAATCAACTTTATCTTTTATCTTTATTTGAGGATCCCCTGGCTCCTTTAATTTCCTGGCCCCTTCACCTAGGGTTTCAAAAACTAATTTTATCATATATTGAACATTTGCTCTTTAAGCCCATTATAAAATCTCATAATGGAAGTTGGCTCTTAGCAAAATAGTCCTCTGGCTTAGGTATGTACACGTTTTCACTTAAGAACAGAAGGATTTAATAGATATAATCTATATAGAAGCAGAAATAACTGAAAACAAGATTTCTCTGATATCTTTAAGTTCAGAGTTTTCTTACAAGAACTTTTAACATGTTTCCATTGCCTTGGACTAAATAAGTGTCATGTGGATAGTTTTACTACCAGAAAAGCCATCAAAATAGCCAATTTTTGTCTTTAAGTTCTATCTGTAAATATATAGTTGAGAATGTCATCATTTTGAAGCATATCAAAAATTCATAATCACCTGGTGGCCAATAAGGCCCAGGATCCCCTGAGGGGGTCACTATACATTTAACTGCATCCCTCCCTCCCTCCCCACAGCTATAACATTTTATTTTTACAATTTAATCTGACTCAGTGAGACAGAGACGATCAATTTTAGGACAGCAGGAAGTAGGTTTTTGCAAAGGGGTATCAGTAACCCAAAAGGAAGGGAGGGATTCTAATATACAGCAACTGAGAGTCCAAAGGGTTTCTGTGGTCTTGAGGCTAGAGAAAGGGCCACATCACATGAGGTAGCCAATTGCAGCTCCTCTGCTTTGCTGAAGTGATGGAGAAGGAACAGTGAGAGGTTATACGAGTCTCAGTCTTCTCTTCTACTTCGGACAATTGAGTGTGGCAAGGTAAGATAGCCACAAATTCTTTGACACACCTCTCACTGGAGGATGGTTCTGTGTCCTCTCCACTTCCACCTGAGTGGGCTTGGTGGTGGCTCGAGCAGTAGCATACAGTGAGATGTTGCTGTGCCAGTTTCTGGGCCTGAACCTTAAAAGACATGAAGCTTCTACTTCCTGTCTCTTGGAACACCCATTCTTGGAACCCAGCCTCTGGGTTCCTTCCTCTGTTCTGAGGAAGCCTAAGCATCTCTGTGGAAAAGCTCACATGGAGAGGACTGAGGCCAGGTTACTGCTGGCATCAACTTCAGCCATATGAATAAGCTGTGTTGGAGTTGGATCCCCCAGCTTCAGGAGACTGCCCAGCTGCCACTGTGTGGTACAGAGACAACCCTTCCTGCTAAGTCCTTCCCACCTTGCAGATTCAGGAGCAAGATAAATGATTCTCGTTACTTTGAACTGCTGAGATTTGAAGTCATTCTTTATGCAGCAACAGATATGCAGGACAATTAGCATCTCCTTTTTCTACTCCTTCCCATTGCTTCCCCAAGAGGCAATTGCTCTCATGCCAGAGCCTTTCAGACAGGGTCCTGCCAGAATTTCCAAAACCCAGAATGCCTATGGTTGTGTCTTCCCAGTTCTTTTCCCTGTCAGTGCTGTAGTCCAGAATGCTCTCTGTACCTTCCCTCAGCTCCTTCATCCATGCAACGTTGCCTTCTCTCCTTCAGAGCCCACTGATTAACTAAGTAATATGTTTGGGTTAAGAGCCAGAAGGAGCTGGAGACTTCCAACCCGCTTTTAGTCATCATGCCAACAGAAAGCTTTTATCAAGGTTAAAAGCTGCTCAGTCTTCTATATCCTCACTTAGGTGACATAAATATGCCCTTAAGGGTGTACCTAAAATCTATGATACTGTTAAATTCTGAGTAGGTATTGGTGACAGTCAGCTAAGAGTAAAGCTTGGCCTGTCGGTGGCCACAGGATGGGACCCTCCCCCTGAAGAGTGGTAGGATGGTGAGGATACTCACCATTGAAAGAGGAAGGAGAAATATACTGAGAAGGAAACAGAAAATGGAGAGGGCATCAAAAAAACCACACTTAGGTGGTTTACCTTGACTAAGGGAGACTACTTCTGAGTCACTACTTGCCAGGCTGCTGCTGAAACATGACTATGATTAGTACTAGTACTCCTTGATGGCGTGGTAGGCCTTTCTTTGTGCCAGGTACTGTTCCAACACGCTGTTTGAATTAAGGTGGGTATTATTAGTATCCCTTACTTAGGCCTGAGGAAACCGAGGCATCGAGGGGAGAGGGCACTTGGTGAAGGTCACATGGCATGGCAGTGAGTAACCAAGTTCAGAACCAGGATTCAATCGCAGGGGGTCTGGCTCCATTATCTGTCACCGCCGACATCAGAACTCTAGGCACAGAAGCTTTGGTGAGCCCAGTTTGACTTCACAATACGCCTTTAGCCTTTGGCTCATGTCGTGCATCATGTCGCACAGGCTGAGAGATGCTTCATCTTTTTTATTTTAAACACATTTTGATCTCAGATATATCATATGTGCCTTTGTAGGCTGCTTAAAGTCATTCTCAGAAGGTAGAGTAAAAATAAACGAATACACAAAGATAGGTTACAAAAGCAAATGAAAAAAAGATAATGGAGTAGCTCTGTGTAATAAGAATTAAGCCCAGTGGCCTTTATGGTGATGAACTAGGAAACTAGGTCACATCTGCATTAGACATGTATTCCTGAGTTTATAGACATTCTAATGACCCTTAATTAACAGTGGCTTTAAAAAATATTAATTTTTGCTTTTTTTAAAAAAAGTAGGTATAGATTATTTTTTCTTTTTTTAGTCTACAGACATTTATTGGTTGCCCACAAAGAGTTGAATACATACTTGATGATAAATATTTTGCCAATAGGATAGCCTCCAGAGAACCACCTGCTTATATTGAAACCTTTCATTTGCATTAAACTGCATGCATAATTTAAGCTGACTAACACCTCGAAGAGGCTCAAAAAGGAATCCATCTTTTCTCAGTGGGCAGAAATAAGTAGGCTCTCTAACTGTAAAGAATGTGACCCGTGCTTGCTTCAGCAGCACATATACTAAAATTGGAACAGTACAGAGAAGATTAGCATGGCCCCTCTGCAAGGATGACGCGTAAATTCGTGAAGCGTTCCATATTTTTGTATGTATATGTATAGCTGATTCACTTTGTTATACAGCAGAAACTAACACACCATTGTAAAGCAATTATACTCCAATAAATATGTTAAAAAAAAAAAAGAATATGACCCATTTCAGAGAAAAGGGTATTTCTTTAAAGAATCCTATTTGTGTATCAAAAACAATGTGGTTACCTAATATAAGTGCAAAGACATTACAAATGCTGTTTAAAAATGCATGAGTCTAGTGCTTAATATATTCAGAATAAAGTCAGAGGGTTTTTACAGGAAGACATAAAACAAATGTTCTGTATCCTCGTCACTCCGCTTTTTTCCAGTGTTTCATATTGACTGTGTAAACAATCAACACTGAATAGTAAAGAGGTGTTGCTGAACAGATAATGGGTTTGAATTAGCTAAACTTGGCCTGGGCAGACTGAACATACCGGTGGGGCATATGATTCTTAATCTGATAACTACTAATTTGAAGTCAATAGCTTTAAGATACTGAAGGAAAAAGAGAAACCGCCTTTCTGAGGAGGACAGACAGAGCAGGGAAAAGCAGTGTGACCAGTGTGGGATATGTACATTTTCTCTATCTTTTGAAGTGTTGAAAAAAATATTTCCCTCCATTTATTGGGATAAATTATTTTCTGTAAAGCTTTTTATATCTTAATTAAGTTTTTAACTTTAACATTATTATTATTGATTGATTTTGGGAGGGGTGCCATGCCCTGTGGCCTATGGGATCTTAGTTCCCCGACCAGGGATTGAACCTGGGACCTTGGCAGTGAGAGCACGGAATCCTAACCACTGGACCACCAGGAAATTCCCTAAATTTAATTTTAAATAAATTTTAAAATTTAGAAGCATAAAAATATTTTTAAATGACTAGCTCTCATAAAAATAGTTGCAATTCTGTTAAAAATAAACATGGGTTACCTGGGCCATGATTATTAATTTGCTAAGTAGATATATACATATGCTTTTATTTTGGGTTCCATCAGCATCTTAGTTCAATTTAGGGGAAAGCGGGTAAGCACAGAGAAGCAGAATAAGGTAGATCAGAGCCAGACGTCAGAAGATCTGGGTTTATGACCCAGTTTTGCAGCTCTCTTTACTAGCTGTGACCATAGTCAAAGTCTGTTTATGCCTCAGTTTCTCATGGTGTAAAATGTAGATAATGAGACCTATTTCTCTGTGTCAGAAAGTTATCTTGATGAGTAAATGAGAAATTGGTGGGATAATGTTTGCAAATAGGAAATTGATATACATAAGCAGACACTATTAATTTCTTATAAACAGAAAATTCATTTAAAATATTTATGATGTTGCTGCTATATGTAGGGCAATACTCCAGGTCTTATGAAGATTAAAAAAAATAAATCAGATATGGTTTCTATGGTTCATTCCAAAAGCTTATAGTAACACAGGATCAACAAACTTGCTGTGAGGAGCCAAGTGGGAAACACATAAGGGTTTGGGGGCCAGATTGTCTCTATTGCAATTACTCAACTCTGCCATTATAGGGCAAAAGCAGCCATAGACAATATGTAAAATAGCGAACATGGCTCTGTTACAATAAAACTTTATTTACAAAAACATGCAATGGACCAGATTTTGTCCACGAGCTGTGGTTTACTGACACTGGGTCTAATCAGAGAGAATATGTGCATGTAACACTATAATATGCGGTCAGAGCACTAGGTGTTTAAAAACGAAATAGATGAAGAGTGAAGGGCATCATCTAGGTGAGATAAGAAAGTCTTCCGGGAGATTATAAATTTGAGTGAGGCCTTGAAGGATGTGGTCATGTTTGGATTTGTAAACTGGAGGAAGACATTCCCAGCAGAAAAGATAGCATAAGAAAAGGTATAAAGTGGAAACATGAAGGAAATATTTAAAGAAGAATGAGCAATTTATTTGGCAAATTTGTAGTCGTAGAGTGAGAAGAATTCACTAGAGTAGATGTAAGAATGGAAAAACATATATGATCATTTAAACATAAGCTGTATTATTTCTGACCTCACCCCACCCCCTTGATGAATACTAAGCTGTAGTTGTTGGGAAAGGATTTCTTCTAATTTTGGTTAGTCAGAATACTCCTACATGTTTCTATGTTGCAGAGTCATTTTAGGTATTTCTAAGGATATACTGCAACTTGTAATTATTCCCAAGAATGGTTTGTCTGTCTTCGTGGTTCTATACACATTCTTCATCAGTCAACAAAGAATTGCACATAGGTTGGCCACTATGAGGACAGAACCATGAGGAGGAGTGTCTGATTCAGAACAGGGAGTAATTCTCTAGAGCTACACTGTCCAACATGGTAGCCTCATGTGGTTATTTAAATTTCAATAAAACTAAAAATTCAGTTATTCAGTCATACTAGCCACATTTCAAGTGTGCAGTACCTACCTGTGTCTAGTGGCCACTGTACTGAACAGTGCAGATGTAGAACATTTTCACCATTGCAGAAAGTTCTGTTGGACCATGCTGCCCTTAAGAGATAAGAAACCAGCAACCATTATACATTGATTTAGAGTCCTGGGGCTGGAGATTTGGGTGACAGTTATGATATTTAGCAACTGGCTCCATTAACAAATACATCCCTTTCTAAGTATTAGTTTTGTCACTTGTGATATGGGGTAATAATAGTACTTACAGGTGGTGATAAGATAAAATGATGCACAGCTCTTTGGAAGCTGTAAAATACTACATAAACATATGACATTGCTGTTATTTCAGTGATACCATCTCTGTGCCTTCAGGCAATTTCCGTTATTTTCCTTTTTTGCTTCCATGTACAAAATCATGTCATTTGCGAATAGAGATAGTTTTGCTTTTTCCTTTCCATTCTGGATGCCTTTTATTTCATTTTCCTGCCTAATTGCTCTGACGTGAATCTCCAATACAGTGTTGAATAGAAAATGGTTAGAGCAATCACTAATCATTAGAGAAATGCAAATCAAAACCACAGTGAGGTATCACCTCATACGGTCAGAATGGCCATCATCCAAAAATCTACAAACAATAAAGGCTGGAGAGGGTGTGGAGAAAAGGGAGCCCTCCTGCACTGTTGGTGGGAATGTAAATTGATACAGCCACTATGGAGAACAGTATGCAGGTTCCTTAAAAAACTAAAAATAGAACTACCATATGACCCAGCAATCCCACTACTGGGTATATACCCTGAGAAAACCATAATCCAAAAAGACACATGTTCCACAATGTTCATTGCAGCACTATTTACAATAGCCAGGACATGGAAGCAACCTAAGTGTCCATCAACAGATGAATGGATAAAGAAGATGTGGCACATATATACAATGGAATATTACTCAGCCATAAAAAGAAACGAAATTGAGTTATTTGTAGTGAGGTGGATGGACCTAGAGTCTGTCATACAGAGTGAAGTAAGTCAGAAAAAGAAAAACAAATACCGTATGCTAATGCACATATATGGAATCTAAAAAAATGGTACTGATGAACCTAGTGGCAGGACAGGAATAAAGATGCAGACGTAGAGAACGGACTTGACACAGTGGGGAAGGGGAAGCTGGGACGAAGTGAGAGAGTAGCATTGACGTATATACACTACCAAATGTAAAATGGATGGCTAGTGGGAAACTTGCAGCATAGCACAGGGAGATCAGCTCGATACTTTGTGACGACCTAGGGGGGTGGGATGGGGGGGTGGGACGGAGGCTCAAGAGGGAGGGGATATGGGGATATATGTATACTTGTATACTTATAGCTGATTCACTTTGTTGTACAACAGAAACTAACACAACATTGTAAAGCAATTATACTCCAATAAAGATATTAAAAAAATAAAAGTAAAGAAAATGGTTAGAACAGACATTCATGTCTAGTTTCTGATCTTAAGGGGAAGGTTTTCAGTCTTTCACCATTAAGTATGATGTTATCTGTAGGTTATTTGCTGGTGCCCTTTATCAGGTTAAGGAAGTTCCCTTCTTTTTTTTTTATTTTTATCGGAGTATAGTTGATTTACAATGTTGTCTTTGTTTCAGGTATACAGCAAAGTGAATCAGTTATACATATACATATATCCACTCTTTTTTTTAAAAATTCTTTTCCTACGTAGGCCATTCAGAGTATTGAGTAAAGTTCCTTGTGCTATACAGCAGGTTCTTATTAGTTATCTATTTCATATATCGTAGTGTGTATATGTCAGTCCCAATCTCCCAGTTTATCCCTCCCCACCCTTATCCCCTGGTAGCCATAAGTTTGTTTTCTATATCCGTGACTCTACTTCTGTTTTGTAAATAAGTTCATTTGTACCCTTTTTTTGGGGAAGTTCCCTTCTTTTCTAAGTCTCTTGATTTTGTTTTGTTTTTTATCATGAAAATGTGTTGGTCCCTCCTCCCTTGTCTCATTCAATTTGCTTATCACCTTTTCTTTGCTCCTTCACTTATTATTCTTTTCTGTCTTAGCTCTTTATAGGTATGGAAACCAACTATGTGAGGCTGTACGTAGCATCCCCCAAAGAATTTCCTTTCCAGGAAGGTCAGACAAGAGTACATGGATGCATTAGACAAACCCCTGGCACCTACGTTAAGGCTACTGCTAAAAAATCAATGCCGAGTTCATGTTCTACCACAGTGGGAAATGTTATTTCTTGGCAGAAGAACTGTATACCATTAATGTTTACTATTTATTTATTTTGCCACGCCATGCAGCATGCGGGATCTTAGTTCCCCAACAAGGGATCGAACCTGTGCCCCCTGCAGTGGAAGCGTGGAGCCTTAACCACTGGACTACCAGGGAAGTCCCACAAGTTATTTTTTTGAGATGGGAAATAGTGGAGTTTATTTGTTGATGTGGTAGTCTGCTATGGGGGAGAAGAGGACAGGAGAGTGAGAGAAAAAAATAAAGGTATGATGAAGCATCAGAAAGGAAGTTGGGGAAACTATATGAGCAAAGACAAGGATGTGGAAATAATTGTGGAATGTTCAAGAGCTAGTGAGTGATGAGACTGAGCTGATGTATATGAGAGCAGGTGTTTTTGTAACATAAGTAGGTAGCATGTGAGTCCTAGAGGTCCTCCATAAAACTTCAATTTGTGGACAGATCTAATTTCAGATCTGGAATCCCATGGAAACAATGGTTTCCTGGTTGAGAGGGAGTCATTAAACAGTCTGTAGGATTCTAAGGAAATTATCTCTTAATAGAACAAAAAAATAACTTGCCAGTTCTTTTTTTTTAAATTTTTTTATTGAAGTATAGTTAACTCAATGTTGTGTTAGTTTCAAGCGTACAGCAGTGATTCCGTTTTATATATATATATATATATATATATATATATATATATATATATATTCTTTTTCAGATTCTTTCCCATTACGTGCCACCACAAGATACTGAGTATAGTTCCCTATGCTCAAGGAATCTTTAAAATTTATTTATTTATATATTTATTTATTTATTTATTTTTGGCCATGCCACACAGCATGCAGGATCCTAGTTCCCTGACCAGGGATTGAAGCCATACCCCCTGCAATGGAAGCGTGGAGCCCTAACCACTGGACTGCCAGGGAATTCCCTGCTAGCTCATTATAATCACAAATTTAGCAGTGTATTTCAGTGTTTCAAAGCCCTTTTCTTCAGGAAAGGTGAACATGTCTTGTTGTCGTCTTCCATTTTATCCCCAACCTTCCCTTATTTTCTGCATATTAGATTTTATAGTCTCCCAAAGATCTCACCACTGTGGGGTACATGGTAAGCATCATATCCAGGGCCCTTATGTGTTATATTCCTCTTTATCCAGCTCAGTATCAAACTTCCTTTGTTTTAGTTGCAGTGCCAATTTGCTGACTCACTTAATTTACTTGACCAGAGTATTTTCTCCGGCTCCGATGATGTCAGTCCCATCCTCTTAACTCCTGCATCCGTGGAAGGCTAGGATCAGCTTGTTCATTGTCCATCTCCCCTTTCCGAGACACTGACCATTTTTACAGTTTCCTCTGCCTTCTGGGAATCAGCCTTCACCTAGCTTCCTCTTGATTCCAAAGAGACCTGACAAATGTACTTACACTAAGTTATGAGGAGCTTCATATGTTATCTCTTCCCAGAGTGCAAAGATTTAAAAATGGGACGGCAAAGAGTGGTGTGGTGGGCAGCTTCTGACATGGCCCCCGGTGAGCTCTGCCTCCTGTGTGGAGGAGGGAATTGTGATTCCCTCACTGTGTGATTCCCTCCCCTTGAGTGTGGGTCTAACTTAGTGACTTGCTTCTGTTTCCAGTTAAGGGCTTGTGTGCCCACGGCACAGAAAGGCAAACTCTGACAGCTGGTGTTTGCAGCAAAGTAAGGGTTATGTAGCAATAGATAATTAATACAAGTGGACAGTACATACTCCAAAGTAATGACTTCCAAATGGTGAACATCCAGATGTGCAGAAACAAGAAGGGCGATATTTTGGAGCAGAGGCTGTCCCTGGCTCAGCTCCATGGAGACAATTGCCCACTCTTAAACATAAGGTCATCGTTACTGGTAGCAGCTAAGAACCTTACAATCCATAAAATCAACTCTTCAGGATCTGTTTTGCTCAATTTACAATTGCCTGACGTATGTGAACCTCACATAGGCCAATTTCTGAGGTTATTAGATTTTTTCTCCTTTTTGATTTGACCCAGATAAGTTGTCATTGACCTGCACCACGTTTGTACTCATGCAGTTCTGCAACTTGTCAGAATTATTTCAACTGCTTCTCTCTAGCTGTCAGCAGCATCCCCTAGCTTGGCACTATTAGGAAAATATTGTGTGAGTATACTCTTTAAGCCCATTACCTAAATCACAAAGGAAGCATCCTGGTGTAGGAGAACGAATCCTTTTGGAACTGACTTAATACGGATCACATATTAGTACTTCTTTGAAAATGATTCTCAAATCAGATATGTTATTTAAAGTATATTTTCCTAGTTTTTTTGAGAAGCATGGAATGTGCTTATCAAAAGTCTTGCTAGACCCAGATCTCATTTCTCTCCTCCGTGTCCCCCAAGCCAAGCATGGAAAGGTGTCTGCTCAGGTTCCCCCACCTTCATCCAGAGGATGCCAGACTCAGATTTGCCAGCGTGAGTCCTGGCCGTCAGCAATGCAGCTGTGCAGACAGTAAGCAGCGACAGGAAACGGTTGGGGGCGGCCAGGGCGAGGGAGCTTCTTATGGTCTGTCATTCTGTCTCTGCTTAAACAAGAGAGGAGACAACTGCTGCCCATGAAGGACCACGCTGCTGTCCCTCTCACCTGTGGTATTTGTCCTTCTATTCTATGAGTAGTAAATGGCCTGTCTTTATACCATTGAGATTTTACAATGCCAAGTGGATGCTACCTGACTTATAGTTACAAGTTATTTTTAATGCTGCATTCCAGTTGTTTTGTGAGCCTGGAAGCTCACTTCTGCAAACTCAAACCTTTGACAAGGTCTGACTTGCATGATACAATATAGGCATCCCTGTCTGCTCGGTGCCTATTTTGCAGAGAATTAAGCCAGATATTGTGGAAAGAAAGAAAGAAAGCAAAAGATAGTATCCTTCCATCAGAGTTTTCAGTACTTGGAAGAGGAAATAACAGAATTTTAAAAGTCTATGGATACAAAAAAAAAAAAAAAAGAAATATATACATACTTGATTGTGTGTGTGTGTGTGTGGGTGTGGGTGTGGGTGTGGGTGGGTGGGTGGGTGGGTGTGGGTGTGTTGTGTGGGTGTGGGTGTGTGCGCATGTTTGAGGAATTCTAGAGGTAGCTGTGCCAGAATGGCTGCTGAGAATATACAGCATTAAGTGCTCTCTGAGTTTATCGAGTGTAAGTTTCTGTGGGAGCAATAACCGTACAAGTGCCGAAGGCTGCAACAGAGAAATGGGATAAAGGATGTGAAGGTGCAGTTGTGATGATTAAATTGCAAATCTCCCTCTATTTTCCAATAAATAACAGTTTAAAGTAACATTCTAGACGGTAAAGGACAAACAACGTTAGCTTAATGAGGGTTCTGTGGTTGGACCCCAAGATATGTAAGGAAGGGCAAGAGTACGTGAGTTTTCTTTGCTGCATTTCTGTAACTGGCAGCAACACTATGCTGGATTTTGAAAAAAGAAGAAAAAACTCTTGGCTTCTTATTTTAATTCCAAGAGTGAGTTCAGACAAAGGGATTGATCTTTATGTAGACTAGCTTTGGAAAGGTCCTCATCTCCAAGTTCAGGGATTTAAAAAATACGCCCCTCCCCCACCCATGTTATAGTTCATTTCAGGGTAAACTTTTTTATTTTTTGGCCACACGGCATGGCGCGGCATGTGGGATCTTGACCAGGGATCGAACCTGTGCCCCCTGCAAGTGCCCCCTGCCCTGGAAGCGCAAAGTCTTAACCTCTGGAGTGCCAGGGAAGTCCCCACTTCGGAGTAAATTTTAAAAGCTTACGGTTCCAGTTTTGACTGTTTGGCCATTTCCCCAGTTTGAAGGTAGCAAGGAGAGAGCACAGTACCCCGCCACCTAGTTAATTCCTATTTAGTTCTCAGGTTTCACTTAATAGGTTTTTCACGATGATCTCATGTTCTGCACACTAGATCACACTGCCTTTTTGTATGCTCTCATAGCAACTTGACCTTTTTCATTTTGCCATTTATCTGAAGCTTGTGATTGTATATTTTTGTAATTATTTCTTTTGTCTATCACCAGATAGCTGATATTTATTGCTCTCCCCTTTTTAAAACTGAGATATAACTGGCATATAACATTGTATAATTTTAAGGTGTACAGTGCGTTGATTTGATACGTTTATATATTGCAATGTGGTTACCACCATAGCCTTAGGTAACTTTTCCATCGTGTCACATAATTATCATTTCTTTTTTGTGGTGAGAACATTTAAGATCTAGTCTCATAGCAACTTTGAAATGTATAGTACAGTGTTGTCTATAATCACCATGCTGTACATTAGACCCCCCAGAATGTACTCATCTCCTAACTGCAAGTTTGTGCTCTTTGACCAGCATCTCCCCCTTTGCTGCACTCCCCAGCCCTGGTAACCACCATTCTCATCTCTGTTTCTATGAGATCAGCTTTTTTAGATTCCACACATAAGTGAGATCATAAAGCGTTTTCTTACTCTGTCTCATTTATCTCACTTAGCATAATGCCCTCAAGGTCCATCCACGTTGTTGCAAATGGCAGGATTTCCTTCTTTCTCGTGGCTGAGTAGTATTCCATTGTTTATATAGACCACAATTTCTTTATTCAGGCATTAACGGATGCTCAGGTTGTTTCCGTGTCTTGGCTATTGTGAAAAATGCTGCAGAGAACATGGGAGTGCAGATATCTCTTAGATGTCCTGTTTTTATTTCCTTTGGCTATATACCCAGAAGTGGAACTGCTGGGTCATATGGTGGTTCTATTTTTAATTTTTGAGGAACCTCCGCACTGTTCTCCATAGTGACTGCACCAATTTACACTCCCACCAACAGTGCAAGAGGGTTCCCTTTTCTCCACACCCTCTCCAGCACTTGTCATCTTTTGTCTTTCTGATGATGGCCATTCTAACAGATGTGAGGTCATATCTCATTGTGGTTTTGATTTGTATTTCCCTGATGATTAGTCATACTGAGCACCTTTTCATGTATCCGTTGGCCATTTGTATGTCTTCTTTGGAAAAATATCTATTCAGTTCCTCTGCCCATTTTTAAATTGGGTTGTTTGTGGCTTTCCTATTGAGTTGTATGAGTTCTTTATATTTTGGATATTAAACCCTTATCAGATATATGTTTTGCATATGTTTTCTCCCATTCCATAGGTTGCCTTTTCAATTTGTTGATTGCTTCTTTTGCTGTGCAGCAGCTTTTTAGTTTGATGTATTCTCATTTGTTGATTTTTTGCTTGTGTTATTGCTCCTTTATTCTATGTAAAATAACTCTATTCTGTTTGGGGTAGGAAGTTTCCTATCTAACATATACCTTTCCTAGACTCCTATGCATTTATAACTGGTCATGTGATTATAGCTGGTCATGTGAACAGATGATTAAGATATAGGTAAAGTCATACAGTGAGGCTTCAGGGATGTTCTTTAAAATGGCAACAGACACAGCTGACTTGCGTGGCTTTTGCCTGTCATATTCCCTCTTTTCCTGCTTAGGGCACAGTTACAATATTGGAAGAGACGCAGCCACTTTGCAACCATAAGGCAACAAGCATTAAATGAAAGCCACATGCTATGCTGAGTCTGAGCAAAAAGACAGATGCCGCATAGATTCCCCAGTGACATCACACAGCGACCATACTCCTTGGGACTTTAGCACAAGAAAAATAACCACTTTGCTGATGTTCATTGCCTTTGTTTTTGTTTTTTTGCAGTTTCTCTTGCAGTAGTATAGAAGATAAGCAAAGAAGGAATGCTACTGACTACCTAGAGAAGAGGGATGAGTTCCATTAGACTGGGGTGTGATGTGAGGGAAAGATACCCTTTCCTGGGAACTTGTTATTGAAGAAGTCAGTAGAAGACAGTTGAGGGTGAGGCCAAGACCCCAGTGGAGTGAAAAGAGAAAAGTGTTCATTGAATGAGTAAAGTCCCAGGAAATGGAAGGGAAATTGTGCGGGTCTGTGAGATGTCTAATGTGCCGGTTATTAAGTGTGCCTGAGCTGGAGGAGAGGCTCGCTGTGGTTAGTATACTTATTGTGGTGCATTGAGCACACCAGAGTGCATCAAATGCGGAGTGAATTGATTTCACCTAACTATCCTTTGCCATCTTTTTAGCAAAATAATGACTAATGCAACCCTGCAAATGTGTTTCTCCGGAAGAAGTCTTAGGGAAGGGAGATTTGCTTTACCGAATCCCTTTCATCTATGTTATAGATTACCTAGTCTACTTATTTGAACTTGAGAACTATACTTTTGGCCATTAGTCAAAGGAATGCTCACCTAAAAAGATTATATTCAGCACTATCCTTACAAAATCAGCTACTTAGGTCGATTTTTTTCTACTTCTAAATGTATCGAGTACAGTACCAGAACAATGGAAGACCCTACTTTTGGAAGGTGAGGAGGTATCTACAGGCCAAAGCACAGTCCACGTTACGCAGCTCACAACGTGGCTCTCTCTCTGCTCCCCACCCTGCATTCCTTCCTCCAGAAGCATCTTCCTAAATGATTCCAGAGTGGGCCTCAGATTTGTCCACACTAGGGAAAGGCCCAGCCTTCTCATGAAGCAGGCCAAAGCCTGTCACTGGAGGCAAACTCCGGTCTCAGTTCTCCAGGACGTGCATCTGACCTCCTGAGTTTTACACAGTTCCTCTATTTTCTCCATTCACTAGGCTATTGTTCGCCTTAGAATAGTGCTTGCCCCATATACCAGTACTATTTATATCCTCCTGCTTCTCGCTGATGACCTAGCTTTGGAATCCTTACTTGCCGTGATCTTGGGTAATTCTGTACACTTCCTCACTGGCTTGCCTTGTGGCTCCTGGTCCATTTCCTGCTCTGAATTCTGGTACTCACTCAATCAATAACGGATACCCTGTCTCTGCTTCTCTGGTTCCTAGGCCGGCCCCTTGCAAGTTGTTGAGTTCTTTTTCAGGGTTAAATGCCAAGAAGCAGAAAGAGATGGACTGTTAGGCAGGAAGTTCATATGAACATATAACCTTCCCCTATCTCAGCCATATGAGAGAAGCTAGACTTCCTGCCAGTGACTGTGTTCATAGCATCCCTTTCTCAGTCAGTCAGGAACTGGTTAATCCCTGGAATCTGATTTTATGGGCAGTCGTCATTTCGGATGTCCACATTTCAAGCCCTTAGCAATCAATGCCTTTTCTTTTTTTTTTCTTTTAACACTTATCTCAAAAGAACATCAGACTCAGCCCTCATAGAAGAGCTCATTCAGGCCGAATAAATGGTCAAGGAAGGGTCAAGGGTCTGTTGTCCAAAAAAAAGGGAAAGGTTTATGGTACAAAACTATTACTTTCTCTTTTATGTTTTTAAAAATATTTTTAATTAAGACTTTTTTAAGAGCAATTTTAGGTTCACAGCAAAGCTGAAAGGAAAATACAGAAATCTCCCATATACCCACTGCCGCCACACATGCATCGCCTCCCCCATTATCAACATCCCCACCAGAGGGCTACATTTGCTACAAATGATGAACCTGCATCCATATATCATCATCACCCGAAGTCCGTAGTTTACATTATAGTTCACTCTCGATATTGTACAGTCTGTAGATTTGGGCAAATGTATAATGACATGTATCCCTCATTATATCATACATTATATTTTATACTACCCTAAAATCCTCTCTCCTCTGCCTATTCATTCCTTCCTCCCCTCCTAACCCCTGGCAACCACTGATCTTTTTACTCTGTCCATAGTTTTGCCTTTTCCGTAATGTCACATTGGTTGGAATCACACAGTACGTAGCCTCTTCAGACTGCCTTCTTTCACTTAGTGATACACATTTAAGGTTCCTCCATGTCTTTTCATGGCTTCACAGTTAATTCCTTTTTAGCACTGAATAATATTCCATTGTCTGGACGTCCCACAGTTTATTTATCCATTCACCTACTAAAGGACATCTTGGTGGATTCCAAGTTTTGGCAATGATGAATAAAGCTGATATAAACATCCATGTGCAGGTTTTGTGTAGAATAAGTTTTCAACTCTTTTGGATAAGTACCAAGGAGCGTGTTTATTAGATCATATGGCAGGAGTGTGTTTAGTTTCATAAGGAATGGCCAAAGTGTCTTCCAAAGTGGCTGTACTGTTTACATTCTCACCAGCAATGAAGGAGAGTTTCTATTACTCCACATCCTTGCCAGGATTTTGTGTGGTCACTGTTCCAGATTTTGGCCATTCTAATAGGTATGTAGTGTTCTATATGTTTTTGCTTTGCTTTGTTTTGCAATTTATTTCCTATTGACAATGCTTTTATTGTTACTTGGGAATAGCAACTAAGGATTATGTGGTTCTCTATTACTAGTTCAAATTAAAATCCGCAGGACCTAATCCTCTCTCAAATGTTTAAATGGAAAAAAAAACAAACAATGAATCAATACATTTAAAGTACTTCAGGAAGTATGTGGTGCAGTATAAGCACTGTGTGGTTGTTTGCTGTTACTTTAACTAAAAATCCATCGCATTCATGAAAACTGCCGGCAGCATGTATGTCACGAGCCCATTTGGTAGCACAGGGAACTTGCTGAGTTGAACTTTTGTTGGTAGGTAGGCCCCCCACTCATTCCTTGGTAAAAAACACACATTGAAGATTTTCAACACTGAGATTTCTCTGAGAAATGGACCTGAAGATGAAATACTTGTGGATTCACTCAGCACCTTCTCTTCACCCTTAACCGGGAGCAGCTCACTCCTGAGTCATTGTGTGTTGTTAAATCACCATGGAGCTGGGCTGGGACACAGCACACCAGGCCTTCTCACCAATGCTCAAGACATCATTAGCATCGTCATGTCTCTGAAAGCCCAGATCTATTTGTCTCCTTGGTCATGTCCCTTAGGACACAGGCTCTGTCCTGTGCCGATGCCTTTAATTACAGCATTCTTCATAGTTTTTCCCAGGTCAAGCAAGAGTCAGGCACCAACAATATATTTCTTCTTCTATCAGTTCAGTTTTGGCTGTCAGTAGATTATTCAGCTCAAACTCCCTTTAAGAGCAAATCAGAGTCAAGAGCCCTTGGGCTCTGTGTGCAGCTGGCTGGACCTCTGTGCTTCCCCCATCTTATTCCTTCCCCACCCACACTCACGGCCTGGATGCCACTATCTCTGTGCCTTGAAACCATCAGATCAAATCTCATCTTGTCCTTTATCCTGTTTGAACTGGGATTCACAAAGAGAAGTTCAGACTCACCAAGTCATCCTTCATTTCCTGGCCTCTCATCCCCATACTCACCACATGTCACAAGTCACCTTACTAGTTAGCATGTCCCTGCTCACAGGATTTTTAATTTCTGACCCCTCCCCGCCTCGTGCTCATCTGCTTTACTTTTCGAAATTACCACTGCTTATAATTTCTTTCATTGTTTATTATCTGTCTCTTCCCACTCGAATATAACCTTCATGAAGGTAGAGACTCTGTCTTGTTCGCCGTGTTTTCCTAGTGCCAAGAATAGCGCCTGGCACACGGCAAGAACATGAAAGACCATTGTTAAATGGCGCTCTACCAGTAATGGGCACGTGATGCTTGGGAAAAGATTCTTAGGACTTTTCGTTCCTGAATCCAGCTTCAGGAATTCTACTCCATTCCTCCTTAGCAGCATCAACTCCCTTTAGATTTCTGTTCAGAGTCTCTGAGCTTAGTTTGCCTCCCCCACCCTAGTCATAACTACCATGATCATCTTCTTTGGGCTCCTGTGTCAGCCTGTCTTTTTTTAGTTAAGCAGTTGCTGAAGAGATGCCCTCTCTTTTTTGTCCTTTATGCTTTTTTTTGGGAGAGCAGTGGTGGAAAGGGTAGGGCAGGAACACTGCTTTCTTTTGAAAGTCATGTAACTACAGTCAAGCCACGAAGTTTGGCTGGCTTCTGAAGATCTTTTTTCTAGTTTCTTTGTACTAAGACAGATAGCTCTGAATACCATTTGGCAGTATTCCCTGCCATTTTCTTTTCCCTTCCATTTTCATTTCTTTTATCTGTAATCTACATTCTAGCCAAGCTCTGAAAGATTATCTTTTTTCAGCCCTCACTGTGAAGGTTGAATTATAGCTATGATTTATCTATTGCCTATTACATTCATCAATATATGCATATATGTGTGTTTGCATGTGCAAATGTGTGTATATGTACATATATACATACACACACACACACACACACACATATATACATCATTTTACAGATGAGAAAACTGAGATTCAGAGAGGTAAAATAGCTTCTCCAACATTACTCAGATGGTGAAGTCCAACTTCCCAACAGTAGAGTTTACCATTCCTTACCTCTCATTTTCTCTTTAGTCCATTTTAACCTACTCCATTCAAAACTACTCTTAAGGGCTTCCCTGGTGGCGCAGTGGTTGAGAGTCCGCCTGCCGACGCAGGGGACACGGGTTCGTGTCCCGGTCCGGGAAGATCCCACATGCCGCGAAGCGGCTGGGCCCGTGAGCCATGGCCGCTGAGCCTGCGTGTCCGGAGCCTGTGCTCTGCAACGGGAGAGGCCACAACAGTGAGAGGGCCGCGTACCGCAAAACAAACAAACAAACAAAAAAAACACTTAAAAGGTTGCCAAATCTTGTTGATTTTTGTTAATTTAAAATTTTCTCTATGAAATATTTCAAATATATAGACAAAAAGAGAAAATTATACCAGTAGTGCTCATATATTATCCTACATTTGCTTCAAACTTTTAAAAGAAATAATCCATTACAGCTAAGGTGATGTCTATTTTATACTTTTCCCTGGTCACATTCCCCCTACTCCCTCCCCAGATGTCACTGCTTTCAGGACTTAAAAAAAATAATTCCTATGCTTGCTTTTACATTATTCCTAAATACAAATGGATCTACAGAAGTATATATACTTAGTTTTAGATTTTTAAAAAAACTTTTAAATAACTGTCTTTGTAACAATTGCTTTTTTTTTTTTTAGCTCAACATTAGGCTTTGGGGATTTTTCCATGTTGATTAGACTGTCTCTCTTTTTCATTCATTTTAATTGCTCAGAGTATTCCATTGCATGAATATACCACAATTTATTTACCTCGTCTCCTGTTGATATATAATTAGGTCATTTCTATATTTTGGTTTTTAAAACTATAATGTCGCTCTTCTGTCTTCTTCTTATGCCATGTCTCAGCAACATTTTCCAGAGTTAACCATTCTTTATTCTTCTACACTTTTCTCTCTTGGTTCTGCAACACCCAGAGTCTTTGGTTTTAATTGTCGTCTGGTCACTCCTGAGTTTTCTTTCCCTTCCTGCCTTCTTCTATTTAACCTAAAATTTTGGGGGTTCGCCAGAACTTGGTATCAAGCCATTTCGCCTTGTCTCTCCGTCCCAATTTCTTCCGAGATGGTCTCATCCATCCCTATGACTTTAAATATAGACTGACAATACGGAAAGTGCCATCCCTTGCCCACATCTCTGAGCTCCAGACTCATGAATCATGACAATTACCTACTTGACACGTCTTCTTGGATGTCTCAAAGGCCACTCGAGTTCAAACTTAAGACATCTTAGGAACAAAAAGGAACTCTTTGTTTTTCTGTCCGTACCTGTGGTAGAGAGTTTCTAATATGGATCCCAACGATTGTGCCTCCTGATACGCACATCTTTGTGTAATCTCCTCCCCTTGAGTGTGGGCTACGACTAATGACTTGCTTCTAATCAGTAGAGCAAAAGTGATGGTATGTCAGTCACTTCTAACATTAGGTTACAGAAGACTGACTTCCATCTGCCTTGCATTTTCTCTGGCTCTCCTGGCTTCCTCACTCTGTGTTGCTGTGCTGTGATGGCTGTAGTGGCCCGCATGACTGAGAGTGGTCATGGAACTGAGAGTGGTCTCTGGCCAGTAACCACCGAAGAACTGCATTCTACCAACAGTTACACGCGTGTGAACTTGGAGGTTATTCCTGCCACAGCTGAGCCTTGCGATGGCTGCAGCCACTGCCAGCATTTTTTTTTTTTTTTTTTTTTTTATTTTTTTTACTGCCAGCATTTTGATTGCTTGATTGTATTCTTGTGAGAGACCCCAGAGAGGGTGGATCCGCTAAGCCGCACTGGGATGCCTGGCCCACAGAAACAATGAGATAATAAGTGTTTGCTGTTTTAAGCTGCTGAGTTTTATAGTACTTTGTTATACAGTGGTAGACAACTCATACAAATCTTGTTCACGCCCCAGTGGCCCCTATATCAGTAAACCATCCTCTTGGTAACTCAGGTTATAAACTAGTCTACCTAGACTCATTCTTCTTCGTCATCCTCTATAACAACCCATTCGTTAGTCCTGTAGCTTCTATCTTCAAAATATAACTTGAATATCTCTACTTCTATCTCTGTCGACATATACTAGGCCAAGCCCCCTTCATCTCTTGCCTTGAGGGAGAAAGAAGAGCTCTTTGAATGTGCCCCTTAGGGGATGTTAAGGTCTTTTATCTTCCTGCCTTTTTTGTCTTATTATTTATTTGCCTATTTAATAGATTTTGATCACTGAGGTCCTTTTTTATGTACTGGTGATGGTGATAAAAATTTAAAATCATCCCTGAGTCCTGGAGTTTGCAATAAAATAAAGGAGACAAATAGTCATCAAATTAACTGAGAAATGTGAAGTCTCTGAAGAAGGGATAACTGATTCTATGAGAATAAGATCTTAGTGCTGCCCATTGTACTTAGGATTTCTCAAGAAATTGATATTGAGGACTTTTTTTTTTTTTTTTTTTGCGGTACTTGGGCCTCTCACTGCTGTGGCCTCTCCCATTGCGGAGCACAGGCTCCGGACACGCAGGCTCAGCGGCCATGGCTCATGGGCCCAGCCGCTCCACGGCATGCGGGAACCTCCCGGACCGGAGCACGAACCAGGGAAGCCCCGAGGATTATTCTTGATCAGAGGTGCTTTCCAACTTGTTTGAGGTAGAATTTTCCAGGGTGGTGTAGAACATGATGGTTGATAAAGTTATGCATGTGTCATTGTATTCAATTATCTGACTAATTATTCTGTTTGCTTCCTTAATTATCCCCCCCCCCCCCCCCCCCCCCCCCCCCCCCCCCCCGCCATATATGAATCTCTAGGTATGGGGCCTTAAATACCAGAAACTATGGCTGGGTGTTTTTCCTCCCTTCACCATTAAAGAGTTTGAGTAAATTATCAAGATTGAATTTTACCTAAGGAAAAAAGGCATAAATTTGTTCCTGTTATATGTAAGTGATGTATATATCATACCATAAATTGTGTCCTAATACAGGCATATAATGGTGTAAGATATCTCTTTAAATGATTACATCTTTTTTCTTTAGAATCATAAAAATTCTTAGAATTAAAACGGGGACTTCTTTTGTTCATTGGGTTCACTCTCCCGTGTAGTGTGGGAATTTGCCCTATACCCTTCATAACCAGGGATATTCCAAGCTCTGTATAATCATTTCTAGGAACTGGCAACTGATTATCACACAAGGCAGCTCTTTTAATTGTTACAAAGATGAGATTGTTGTAACCTCTTATACTGATTTGAATTCTACTTACTTTTGATTTATGTCTTTTGGGCCTGTTTACTTCTAGTAAAACTGAGTAATTCTAACTTAGGGTTCATTGCTACTCTGTAAATTCATATCATATTAAACTCCTCATGACTAAGGTTTTTTCAATGGCTTATAACTTTTAGGTCCTCAAAATTAACTCAATTTGTTCTCACATCAGTCCAATGGGTTCTTTACAGCAAGAGACAATCTTCAGATCTTGAATTGTGAGAAACTATAATTTCCTCAATCACATAGACGTTTGATGTAATCATCTGATGTGAGCAAGCAATCTATGTGAGGAAAACTAGAATCGGCCTGAAACAATTCCTTCCTGTTACATGGAATGTGACAGAGTGATCACCAAAAACTGTTTGTGGAAGTCAACACTCATTCCTCAGTCCTTGCTTTCTGAAAACAAATGTGCTAGGGTATAAATAAGATAAGCAGTAAATAAGTACGAAAGACAGTCCCAGTGCAGAAAAAGTCAAACAGAAACATCTCAGTCTTTACTTCTTGTCAATTGGACTTTTTGATGCATTTATAGATATCTAATGCATTATTTTGAACTAAATTGTGCCTTCTTTTTCTAGTCAAAAGAAATGTTAGTAAATCTAATACCTAGGATATTTTACCTGTACAGATAAAATTATTCCTCAGTAATGGTCAGTGTAGTCTTAAGTGCATAGGAATCATTTGCTTATAAACTAAATAGTCTTTTTCTATTGCTGGTGTTTAAATATTGGCCACATCTTTGAAGTTCCTGTAAGATGGAAAAAGCAAGTTTATTAACTAGGTCACTGGTCTCCTTCTGTTGCCATACATTGAATTTTATTTCTCAACATTAAGGATGCATTAGTTTTCAATTGCTGCATAACAAGTTGCCACAAACTCAGCTAATGGCTTAAAAAACATAGAGTTTATATGAGTCAGGAGTCCATGCATGGCTTAGCTGGGTTCTGTGCTCGGTATCTCACAAGGTTGAAAGCAAGGTGTTGGCTGGGCTGTGTTCCTTTCTGGAGCTTAGGGTCCACGTCCACACTCGTGTGGTTGTTGACATAATTCAGTTTTGTGCAGTTGTATGACTGATGACCCCACTTTCTTCTTGGCTGTCAGCCTAGTGCTGTTCTCAGCGCCTAGAGAACCCTGAAGTTCCTTCCCACTTGAGTTTCTCATATTTCTTACTTTTTCAAAGCCAGCAGGACAATCTTTCTGAGCTCTACATCCCATTTAAAGGGCTTACCTTTTTGGTCAGGACCTCCCAGGATAATCTCCCTTTTGATTAATTTAACATCACCTGATTAGGGACTTTAATTACATCTGAAAACCCTTTTCATATAATGTAATCTAATCGTGGGAGTAACTCTCCCATCATATTCACAGGTCATGTCCACACCCAAGGGAAGGGAATTACATGGGCATATACACCAACACAGTGGGAATCTTGAGGATCATCTTAGAATGCAGCCTAATACATTCCATTTGCTCCTTTCTGGTCCTAATATTTCTGAGCCTCATTTGATCATGTGTCAAATGAGAACTGTTACAGATCAAATGAGAACTTGTTACAGATATTAGGACCCCACTCCTAGCAGGAACTCTGTCTTTCTCTTTATGCTGTTGTAAAGATAGAAGCCAGTCTGACTTATAGAAACATAGGAAACTTCCCGGACCTCATGAGGCACACTAGCATCCTGGATTGAGAATGTTAGTCTTCTAGATCATCTCAAAGGAACAGGCTTTCCAGAAGAGTTAGTATCTACACTGTATCATCTTTCACAGTCCTCTAAGAAAGCCTGTTCAGTGCCACTACCATTAGCACAATCCCCCACAATAAATAGGAAGAACACCCAAATACAGGACGATGGAGTAAACCTCCAAATGAGACCTTCCCCAGGTACACTTGTTGGTGCTTTGAGTCCTTTCTCATTGTTTTGGGTCTCTTGTTTATGGCCATCAACATGGAAAGCCTCAACTTGAGCTACTCAGTGAGGCTTTATTTCATGGTGATTGGAATCTCTGCAAATCCAGCACCAATTGATTAGACAGACAACAAAAACAGCATATATTTTCCATGGCAAATCTGAAAATGACAACAACCCACAGGCATCTAACCATTCCTGAGTTACAAAAGCAATCTGGACCATTCTAAGACAAATGGGCGTGGAAGTTGTTAGAGAGGGCAGTGTCCATTAGCACTAGGAAGGAGAAGAAAGAAAAGGAAACAAAAAATCAAGTTGCAGCTAGCCATTGACTGACTCAAGACAAGGGCAGAATGTTAGTTGAAACAAAGCAAAAGGGTGAGAAATGAAGACTGTGTTTTGACAGCGACATTGTCCTCTTAAGCTGAGTGCCTAGTATTTCTCTCTCGAAACCCTGAGCATCTTCTTTTCTAAGATACCCTAACGGATGCCAATAATGCTTCTGTAGATAAGTTTTGGTGAGGAACATTGATAATGTTTGTAAGGTACCTACCATAAGACCTGGCAAATCATGAATGCACATAACAAATGCTAAACTGTAGTGGTTGTAGAAGAAATAGTATAAGTGGTCTACAGTGCACTCTCCCTAGAGGGAAAACTCTAAAGTACCAACACCCACGTTCACGGTAATTTTATGAGAGGATTGGGAAGAAGAGGAGTGAATATGGAAAAGCATGTTTTGACATTCCTGCTCAGTTTGCAGTCACAGAAGTGGTTGTGCTTTCCCCCAGGAGGTCAGTTTTCTGGTAGAAACTATAGTGAATAGAAGTCTGTATCATCTGTGTCTGTATGATGAATGCTATTCATAGCAAAGAATTATTTATAAAAATCTTTTGAAATTAAATCTGCAAGGGTTATTTGGAAGGTTAAGAAGAAATATGGAGGGATAGAGGAATGTCAAAAACAAAAGCTCAAAATGTTGACGATGGCAATGTCCCTGATGGTGAATTTCCCACAAGGCCAATGGCAAGGTGGAAATGATCAGTGTAGACAATGAACTGGGAAGCTGAAAGCTGAGGAGTCATTTGTTTTCAATTAGTCTAGGTCACTGGTTCTCAACCAGGGGTGAATTTGCCCCTCATGCAGCATTTAGCAATGTTTGGAGACATTTTTGGTTCTTATAACCTGGGGAGAGGAAAGGCGGTGCTACGGGTATCTAGGGGGTAGAGGTCAGGGATGCTGCTAAACATCCTAAAAGGCACAGGACGGCCCCCACACAAAAGAATTATCCGGCCCTAGAGGTAAACAGTGTCAAGGTGTGAAACCCTGATCTACGTATTTTAATTCTATTATTGGACCAAGTTGAAGCAGCAGATGCTACATCCATGGCCTCTGTTAGTTTAGCCTCCCATGGAATCATAGAGTTGTAATTCAGTGTTTTGCTTTTTACCTTTGTCAGAAGCCACCACTACAAATAGACATACAAAATTTAACATGGCATTTGTGATTTTAATAAAAGATATTGTTCGTGACCTACATGAGACATTTGATGTTAATTTCATTGCTGGTAAAAAAGAATGCTCTTTGCTGAGGAATTTCCACATATTTCCAGTTCAATAAGATCCATAAAATAGATCTTCTTTCTCTTTTTGCCTTAGTAGCCAGGAAATTTGGGGCAAAGCTTGAAGCTCAGTTGTGATTTTTGAGCCTTTGAACATGATAGCTAGAATAGTTTGTATCTTTCTTTTCTCTGGTTATGATTTTCTTCTTCCATTTCCACTGAATTACCATTCATATATATGAATACATTTATTCATATATATGATTTTCTCACAATCATGCAGAAAGAGCTTCCCTTGCTTTATAGAGTTTTTAATCATTCTTAATATGAACTACCTGGATTGTTAATATGTCAGTTTTTATTGTGAGTCCCTTCTAAGCAGTGTACATTCATGCAGTCTTATGCATTAAATACATTATTGGAATGTCAGACATAGCAATTACATTCGGCGGTTGCTGCTATGGGAATTGAAAGAGGTATGACCAGAGAAACACAAACGATTACTAGTCAAAGGAATTCTGGGGCCCATTTAAGGCTGGCTACCTTCATTGTGGTACCACGAATCCATTCTATTTTGAATTCTCTCCAGCAGTTGTCAGCATCTTGGTGAAAGCGATGTCAGTGTAGAGAGTTGGGTTTATTAGGGCTAAGGTTTGGCCAAGTGGATTTGAGAGGAGAGTGAAAGAAGGGTATTGTGGAATAAATGCCTGTAAAACCATATTAAATGGAGAATGAAGTGACAACAGGGTCGGGGGGGGGGGCGCTGGGATGGATGAGGAGATGAGTGCTCCCCTTGCTTATCCTTCCTTCTGAGCCCCAGTCCATCCAGCTCTTGCCTCCTGCTGCTTCCTTAGGTTGGACGTTGATTTAGCTGAAAACATTTTCATCGGGTACATAACCCTGTTTTACATGAAGCGTCAAGTGCAATCACTGGCTTTACCAATGCTTATTTTAGTGCTTGTGAATAGAACACCAATTACATTTCAGCTGGACCATTTGCCGCCCCCCTTTCTGGTTCTTTCACTGGGAAGGTACACTCAGCCACCATTCTAGTAGTTTACTCAAGAATTGGATTAGACAAACTCATAAAACAGCATGTAGGCATTCCTTGAAGGGGGTTACACTTTGGTTAACTGATACGTTTCTTTGCCAGACCATTGTGTGTATGCACACATGCGCATATGTGCGCGTGTGTACACGTGACTGGTAAAAGCAGCCAGTGCTTGAGTGTTTCCCTTAGCCTTGTGTGGAGGCACCTCTAGCATCACTGTAAAAGGTATGCAGCAGGCTGACAACCCAACTTGGCAGCTGTTCCTCCTAAAACTGTACTTTCCTCCGTGACGTCAGCATGGAAAGCAGTCTCTTGAGCAGTTTATGCCTGATTCTTGGCATCATTAAAATTCTGTTCTTTTCAGTGTTGCTTCATTTTTACAATCAGGATGCTCCATTTTCAGACTTCAAAGCTTTGGAAATTCTTTAATAAATAGATTTTAGTTTATTTGGCATCGAATCTAAGTTGAATGATTTTTCATGTGGGAAATAATAAGAATTGTATTTTGAAGGGCATTTACCCCTCTTTGGCAAACATTTGTAAGTGCTTTATGGTTTCCAGAGCTCTTTAATGCATGATGTGTTTTATTACTTATACGACCCCACAGAGCTGGTACTGTGAGCCCCAATTTAAAGATAAGTAAATTAATTTTCAAAAAGGAAAGTGAATTAACAAAGGCTAGGTTTAAGTGATGGAATTAAGATAAAAACACTGATTGTCTTAAACTGTAGGGATCTTTCTATTATAACATGTTAACTTTAAGCAAGTGGGGTTTCTAGTGAGTTACCAGTTTGTATTGTAACAAAGTGTGTCCAACTTGATCTCAAACTATATTTCAAGGTTAACACTTTATAAATGAAACTAAATCATTGGAGCTTAGGCCAGGGGCTGGAGGTTTATTTACTGATCCAGTCCGACCTCCTGGGCTTCTTGATATTTGGTGAGATTGGTACATTTGTTAGTACTTTGGAAAAGCATTTTGTTTCCTCCAGAATGAAGAGCACTGCTCTTGAATTTTAAACAGAAGAAATGACTGTCCAACAGGGCTCATGGGCACAAAGCATAAACAATAAGCCTCATGTTGGTACCGGAAGAAAATAGGCAATTTCTGTAGAGCCCTTCTGTCAACATCTACTTAAATCTACATAATGGGAATATATTGATAACCTCTAAAAATCTGTATAGTAAGTAAACACATCTTTCTCTTCCAAAACTATATCTAGTGAGGTTATTAGTGGCTAAATGTGTTTATTTTTAAAGATATACTTTACAATGTCATAATATTTTAATATTAAAATATATGTAATGGAACTAAATTATGAGCTATCAAAGTACTTCTACATGGGTGATTTATTAACGACAAAGGGTAAAAGATCCCTTTACCATATAGAGATCTGACAAATACCACCTAAGCTAAATGATCCAAATTAACACCCCCAGTACTAGCACAAATGAACATCCCCTTCCTTCTGATGTGATATAGCACTAAGAATGGTATTGCAGGTCTGTGCCGGACCTGCCTAAAATGCTTAACCACGACCGATTCATGAGAAACCCAGACTGAGGGATATTTTGCAACAAAACTGACCCCTCCTCTTCAAAATTGAAATGTCATGAAAGAAAGTCAGAGGAACTGCTCCAGATTGAAGGAGTCTGAAGAGACATGACAACTAGATGCAGTGAGTTGTATCTGGATTAGAAAACCAAAATTGCTATAAAGGATATTATTAGGAAATTTTGCAAAATAAAAAGTTGAACAAGAAAAAATAGTGATATCATTGCAAACAATTGAGAACATTTTGACATTTCTTTAGAAATAATATGAATTGATTTGAATTTTTTGGGAAAACAATCTAGAGCTAAGAAATGAACAGTTTGCAGAGAAGCCTTTAAGTTTGCTTCATTATTGCAAAATGCAACAAAAATAAGAAATTCTGCGTACTTCAAGTGAAGCAAATTTATTACAGAACCTTATTTTGGCTCAGGCATTATCTAACTCACACAGATCAATTTTACTTGCATAGAATTTTAAGATTTGGGTAGAGTTCTCTGTTTCGATTTGTCTGTCTGTTTTAATTTCTAGTGAGTCACTTGAAAGACATGTTCTTAATACATGATCCCTTTTTAAAAGTGTTTATCTGTTTACTGATTTGGCAGTACAGTTATGCACAAAGATTCTCAAACAGCCATCCAGGCACCACTGACACGGTACTGTGGGAAATTAGATTAATTTATAGACTCCTCTGTTTTTATATTTCACCGTTTAATATTCCACCTCCACGCCTGGAAGAGTATCTGAGTTTGGCTAAATATCTTTGTTAGAAACCATTTATCTGTCCATTTGTTATACAAATGTTTATTAAGGAGCTGTGAGATTATGGCCATTTGCTGGGTGCTGGGACTATACAGATAAACTACACCATGTCTTTCTCCTGGCACAGCCGATGCACTGACTTATGGAACTTCTAGGTAGTTCTCCAATGTTCTCAGCTGGGTTATTAGTTTTTAGTGTGAGAAGATGTGGGGACCTACTTCTAAACCTGTTTTCTCATGAGGATGATATTTGTCGATAATCTTTTTTTTCCCCTTTTGTACCTATTTAAGATGCATTTCGACAGATATTTACAATCATGCAACCACTATCGCAATCAAGATATAGAACATTTCTATCACGCCAAAAAGTTCTCTCATGTTCCTTTATGCCTATCTCCTCTCCCCATCACGCCTGGCCCCTGATCTGATTTCTGTCCTTGTTGTCTTGCATTTTCTGGTGTGCAATATATTGGACGCATCCAGTATATGACCTTTTGGGTTTAATTTAGCATAGAGCTTTTGAGATACATCCATGTCTTTTTATGTATCAGTAATTTGTTCCTTTTTATTACTGAATAGTATCTCATTGTATGAATGTACTACAATTTATTTATTCACCAATTGATGGGGTATTTGCATTTCTAGTTTTTGACTGATTATGAATAAATTTATTATAAATATGCATATGCCAGTCTTTTCTGACATATGATTTCGTCTCTCTTGAGTAATTATCTAGGAGTGGGATTTCTGGGATATATGCTAAATATACGTTTAAGTTTTTAATACATGTTAAATTGTTTTCCAAGGTGGCTGCACCACCTTGCATTCCCATTAACAATGAATGAGAGTTCCATTATTCCATATCCATGCTAGCACTTGACATTCTCAGTCTTTTTCACTTTAGGCATTCAAGGAGTTGTGTATTTGTACAACATTGTGACATTAATTTTCCATGCAAATGTCTTATTGTTGGCTCATTTGAGTTGTAATGGTTCTTTATGTACTGTAGATTCAAACCTTTTAATAGATGTGTTTTGGAAATATTTTCTTCCAGATGTGTGGAGTGTTGTTCATTTTTTAACATTGTCTTTTGTAGAGTATAAATTTGATGGAGTGCAATTTACCACTTTTTGTTATACTGTGTGCTTTTTATGTCTACGTCTAATAAATCATTGCCTAATTTAACTTCACAAAAGAATTCGTCTTGGGGCTTCCCTGGTGGCACAGTGGTTGAGAGTCTGCCTGCCGGTCCGGGAAGATCCCACATGCCGCGGAGCGGCTGCCGTGAGCCATGGCCGCTGAGCCTGCGCGTCCGGAGCCTGTGCTCCTCGACGGGAGAGGCCACAACAGTGGGAGGCCCGCGTACCGCAAAAAAAAAAAAGAATTCCCCTATGTCTTCTCCTAGATTTAGTTTCAGCTCTTACATTTAGGTCTATCTATCTTTGGAATATCTTCTTAAGAATTTGTCTATCTCAACTAATTTGTGCAATATGTTGGTATAAATTTGTTCATAATTTTTCTTATCCATTTAAGTTCCCTAGAGTTGGTAGGAATATTCAAACTTTCATGCCTGAGTTTGGTAATTTGTTTCTTCTTTTTTTGGTCAGGCTGCCTAGAAATTTATCAGTTTTTGTGATTGATTTTCTTTATTGTTTTTCTACTTTCCATTCAATTGATTTCCTCCATTCAATTGAAATCAAAGAAATCTTTGTGATTTGTTTACTACTGGTTTTGGATCTAATTTCTTCTTTTTTCTAATTTATTATGTTGGAAACAGATTATTGCTTTGAGACCTTTCTTTTTTTCTTATATAAGTCTTCAGAGGTATAAATTATCCTCTAGGTACTACTTTAGCTATATCTAATAAATTTTAGTATATGTAATTTTGTCTTAATCCAGTTCAAACACTTTATAATTTCCATTGTGATTTCTTCTTTACCTATATAGTATTTAGAAAAGTATTGCTTAATTTCCAAGTATTTGATGATTTCCTAAATTCCTTTCTGTTGTTTTCTAATTTAATTCCATCGTGTAGAACATACTTTAAATTATTCAGTACTTTTAAATTTACTGAGTTTTTTGTGGACTAGCATATGGTGTATTCTGAGGAAAGTTTCGTGTATACTTGAAGAAACGTGTGTATTATAGTGCTTTTGAGTGGAGTGTTCTTTAAATGTTAATTGGGTGTGTGTGGTTGCGGCGCTCTCTGCTCATTTTTTCCCCTGATTTAAATTGTTATCCTGGATATACAGAGGCTACTGCTCTGTGTAACGTAACACTGAGGCAGTGATCAGGCAGAGGTCGTGTTCAGATGCTTTAGGTTGTTTGGCTGCCACACTCCGCCAATGAGTGTTTGTGTGTGGGCTGGGGGCACATTCAGAGCTCAGGCAGTTTTAAAGTCGGCCTCGACTTGTAGTTTCCACTGGGCCCTTTCAGCTCTCCCTGCCCATACGTGTAATTTTCCAGAGTCAGTCAGAGATGTGTGGAGAGCTTCTCTTGCACTTCTAAGGCGATCTCACTTCCAGGACTACCTCCTTGTTAAATTCCTGCCTGGCTTCCCCTCTGCCCGGGAACCTGAGGCTAGCAGCGCTGTGGCTTTTCCCCTTTGATTTCCTACTGAGTTTGCTGCTTTTACTGACAACAGTGCTGGGAATGGGTTTTTGGCTCTGCTCCCAATCAAGTCAACCCTCTCTAGCAGTGAAGCTGCTGGTTTTCAGTCTAGCCCTACCTGTACAGCTACCATTCCTGTCTCCTGAACCAGGCAGCGAAGATGGGAGCAGCTCCAGGCAAGCAGGCCGTAGAACCCCACAGCTCTTTCCTGAAGCTCTGGGAGCTCGTCATCAATAAGTGCTTCTCCATTTGCTGTTTGCCTTTGGTCACTTTTTGGAGCTCTGAAATGGTTGTTTGTGACCATTTTGTCCAGCTTAATAAGTGTTTGTTTGGGGAGAGGATTTGCCAAAATCTTTACTCTGTCATAGATGGAAGTTCTGCTACTTATAAGGTTTTTTTTTTTTTTTTCTTATAAGGGTTTTAAAAGAAAAGTGTATGACTTTTTTTTGTGGCGAAAGAAATGATATATGGCTAATTTAGTGAGCTAATGATGAAAGCCTGTAAATCAAACAGGAAGATAATTGAAATTGATAAAGATGTAAATTAGATAGTAAATTCAATATCAAGTTTAAGGAAAAGAAAATGTAAAAGCTTCTGAAAAAACTGTCTTTGGTGACATATTATGAGGCTTGCTATAAGGGAGAGAGGCATTTAATATATAATGCTGCAGAAAAAGAACTTACAATAATTATGTTAAAAAGTCAGAGTTAAAAGAGACCTCAGATACTCTCTAACCAGTAGTCCCCAAACACTGGGCTTTGGATTATTAGGGCTTTTGGGACCTCTGAAAGTTTTTTCTCTAATCTGTAGCACAATATAAAATATAATAACAATTTAACATGCTTTTCAAAAAGCTGAGTCTATTTAATTTAAAGGACTACAATTTGGGGAATTCCCTTGTGGTCCAGTGGTTAGGCTGTGCTCTCATTGCTGTGGCCCAGGTTCAATCCCTGGTCGGGGAACTAAGATTCCACAAGACGCACGGCACGGCCAAAAATTTAAAAAAAAAAAAAAAAAAGGTGGTAATAGAGGAATAGACATATCATGTTCTTATTTAGCAAAATTAAAATTTTTCCACTGCCATGTTATTCTCTAGCATTTTGAAAATTTACCGCAAGTCCTAAGAAGTTAAATGCTTTTCTCAGTTTCGCTCAGTTTTTATTAAAAGGAGAAAATACTATCTTATGATATTAGAATATAATTCGTTCTTCATAACACAGGCTTTTTATATAACTGACAGGAAAAATGAAGTACTGCTTTCCCTTCTGTATAATTTAGCTGTTTGAGTTAATTTTTACCAATTTTCCAAATGATAAAATCTTATTTGGGCTTGGGGAGAAATTTACTCATAGTTCTTAAATCTTTATTTTTAAAATTGATTTAGTAATGATTAGATGACTTTATAATCAGCAGTCTAGAGTCATATAATTTTGTTATACTCTCATCACAATGCTTGTATTCTAAAGATCTTGAGGTTTATATGGGTATGAAAGGGATTCGTATATCATATCATTCTTCTTGTGTTGTCTGAGAAGTGACTAGCTCATTCTTGCTCTGTCACTTGGTCCTGTCTACTGGAAATACATGAGCTTTGCTCTATGGAGACCACATCCATTCATTTAATAATCTTTAAATGAGCCATTTCCAGGTGTTGGCTTCATTGGTGTCGTTATGAGAGTTAGGAGGGTGAATAAGGAACACTCAAACGAGAGAGAAAAGCAGTGCACTGAGAATTGCTACAGGGAGTATGTGCAAAGGGCAGAGTGAGTTCAGATGACAGAAGCATTAACGTTGGACACTTAAGGGGAGGGGTCTGTGAGGAGGTGACCACGTTGAGCTGGATTTTGAAAGATGAGTAGGGTTTTTTATGCCACACTCATAGCGTCAGAAACTGATCAAGTCACTTAAGCATTTCAGGTCTCAGTTATCTAAGTCCTTGTTCTAAAGTTCTGCTTTCCCAGATGAGTGCAGACCCAACCATCTTATTCAATCAATAAATAGGGGGCTGTGATCTCATGTGCTATGAGCTGTCTGACTTTGCCCTAAGTGGTACAGTAAGAGGCTTCTCTTGGCCAGTTTGTCTCCTGGGAAAGTATCTGTGGGAACAAAAGTATCTTTTTTAAATAAATGATTATTAATGCTGTTTGGTTTAATTATAATAGCAAACACAGACATTGTTTTCTTTGTATTAGAAAATGTTCTGAATCAGGAGTTGGCTTGCTGCCTGTTTTCAGACAGCCTGACAGCCAAGGATGTTTTTTACATTTTTAAGTGTTGAGAAGAAAATAATAATATTTATTGACATTTGGAAATTATACAAAATTCATATTCCTGTGTCCATTACTAAGCTTTTATTGGAGCACAAACATAATCATTAATTTATGAGTATCTGTACACTTGGAAATTTAAAAACACACTTTAAATTTACCCATGGATCAAAGAAGAAATTATAATGGAATTAGAAAGCATTTGTAATTAAAGAATGATAAAACAATACTGTATTTCAGAACTTGGGGGATGTAGCAAAAGTGGTTCTTAGAAAATTAATAATCTTAAATTCTTATACTAATAAAAAGAAGAACCTAAAAATTAAAGAGCTAAGCATTTCAGTTAAGATGTTAGAATAAACTCAAAGAAATTAGAAAGAACTAATAAAGAGTAGAAATGAAAGAGAAAATAGATACAATAGAAAAAATGAACAAAATTTTGTTCTTTGAAAAAAACTACACACACACAAATATGTGTGTATGTGTATATATACATTATATATATAGTCATGTAATATTGGTCAAGTGCAAACAAACATTTAGAATTAAACAATTTTTACAATATGAAGAGCAAAACTTTAAAATTTCTATATTTTAAAGAAAATACAGGAGGCATAATTTGAGACTTTAGTGTAGGGAAAGTTTCTTAAATAAGATAAAAAAAGCACAAACCATAAAAGAATAGATAGGTTCATTAACTACATTAAATGTTAAAAGCTTCTAAACATCAAAATACTACTTTGTAAAAAAGAGGAAAGCCACAAACTTGGAGAAGATGTTATTATACATAAAACTGGCATAAATTATTTAGAATATATTAATATCAATAGGAAAAAACACACAAATAACCCAATTCAGTATGACCAAAGAGTATAAACAGGCAATTCACAAAAAGAAAGCCTAAATAAGCAACAGACCTGTTTGTCCTTATTAGTAATCAGATGATCACAAATTAAAATAAGATACCAGTACATACCATTGAGATTAGCAAAAATTTAAAGTTGATAATATTGTCTTGTTGAGGGTGTGGAATGATCAGAACTTTCACATATTGCTGGTGGGCATATAAATTTGTACACTCACTGGAGAGCAATATCTAGTAAAGTCAAAGACATTCATTTCCTGTGACCTGGTAGTTCCAATCCTACCTAAAAATGATTCACACTTGTGCACGAGTATAATACCTGTACATGATGTTCATATTAACATTGCCAGAGCCAAGTGCTGGAAACAACATAAATATCCTTCAAGAGGAGAACGGATAAATAAATCACAGTATATTACTATAGTGGAATATTGCACAGCAGGAAATATGACCCAGGTAGAGCTATATGTATCAACATGGAAAAATTTTATGTTGAGAGACAAAAAGCACATTACACAAAGATACATATAGTATAATACCATCTGTGTGAATGAAGTTTACAATCATGCAAAATAGTACTATCTATGATTTCAGGATATATGCCTGTGTAGTAAAAAGTCTAAAGGTGGGCATGGAAATGATGAACAACAAATTTAGAATAATACAAACTTTAGTGGGTGTAGGGAGAAATGTACACATAGAACTTTAAACATATTCATAATACTTTATTGAGATGTGTGATGGTTACACAGGTATTTTTTATAATAAATGTAATACTTTTGGGGGGTAGACTGGGTAACAAAGAAACCTTGTTATAGAAGGTGTATGCTAATTTAAAAGGAAAACTGTTGGATAAACTCTTGTATGGTGGTGGTGGTGGTGGTGGTTAAATGTTATAGATGTCACAACCATATAGCCATTCATCCATGTATCCATCCTTGCATCTATCCATGAACCCAGTAAATGCCCAGTGTTGTACGAATCACTAGGATGGTTAGGCTGATGTTCCCTTTCCTGCAAGTCTAGCAGAAAGGAATATAGGAAAGTAAATGGTTACCTCCCCATGTGAGTGCAGATATATTCCGAATGCTCCAGAAGCACAAAAGAGGGAAGTGATAACTTGGTCAGTGGAGGCAGTTTTCATAGAGAATATGAAACAATTCTTTTCATTAAATGGAGCCAGTGATTTTGTTCATTAATCATTTAGACATATTTTATGGTGTACCTTAAGGATATTTTTAAGTTTTTGAACCATTTAAGATTTGTTAAATAAACACAGCCATAAGGTCCAATGGCATTTTGCCATTTTGATGTGTTGTGCTAAATCAGGATATCAAGATTTTACCAGGGTCCATATTCCTGAGGTTATTTCTGCTAGTTGGAGGTAAATTCACATGAGTCCTGTATAAATCACTGTGTCAGATTTATAGAGAAGGGAAGCTTGTAAAAGTGTTCCTTGTGGTCATTAAATGCCCTTTTTGTCTTCTGCCTAGCTTGCTATATTGATGGTCTAAGCAACACATCAAATAAATTTATGGGGTTGTAGCTTTGATCTCACTCAGCCAGAGAATCAGAAGGGAGTGGGGAGGAGAGAGCATCTTGAGTACAGAAAAAAATGTCTTTACATATTTCCACAATTAAAATGTTTGGTGTTTGTTTGGGTAGGCAAAGGGATATATACTTGACTCGCATAACAAAATGGAGGGAGTAGAAAGCCCTGAATTGAAAATCAAGGAACACAGTTCTCTTGTCTTGTTAGTTCTGTCACTCTGTGACATTGGCCAAGTATCAGCCATTCCAAAGCAATCACTGACCATCTCAGTCTCTTCATCTGCTTCATCCCACAGCCACTCAATTACCATGTAGGCAGAATTTCCCCTACTCTTTGGAGTCCTTTCCAGGTCTCTCACTTAGGCATTCTCTCAATTACTTTGAACAACCAACAATGACAAAAAGTCACCTATGATAAATTAACAATAACTCCCTAATATGGCAGTATTTAGGGCCAAGACTAAGGTATCAAGGAAGGGAGAGGAGTGTTTAAGGGAAATGAAAAGGTTAGTCTAAGAGGGTAGTCGACATAAGGATGTTCTAAGCTTGGATCGTATTTTCTCTGGCTAAATCTATGACATATTGCAAGATTCAAGATTCTCGTAAAACACTCTGTTAAGAATTGAACTGAAGCTACGATTCAGGTGGGAAACAGTTTCATATGGGAACAAGGTCAATCAAGGCCTACACATTACGAACGAAAAAGGCCAGAAGAAAATGTTTAGGTGAACAGCCTAACTGTGGCCAGTTCTTAATTGTAAGCCTCTCCAAACTCTCTTGATGGGGACATTTGGGAAACAGAGACGAACTAAAACGTGTTTGTTATTAAAAATAAATTATAGGGCTTCCCTGGTGGCGCAGTGGTTGAGAGTCCGCCTGCCGATGCGGGGGACGTGGGTTCGTGCCCCGGTCCGGGAAGATCCCACATGCCGTGGAGCGGCTGGGCCCGTGAGCCATGGCCGATGAGCCTGTGCGTCCGGAGCCTGTGCTCCGCAACGGGAGAGACCACAACAGTGAGAGGCCCGCGTACAGCAAAAAAAAAAATAAAATAAATAAAATAAAAAAATAAATTATAAAAGTATGATGTGGGCTTCCCTGGTGGCGCAGTGGTTGAGAGTCCTCCTGCCGACGCAGGGGACACGGGTTCGTGCCCCGGTCCGGGAGGATCCCACATGCCGCGGAGCGGCTGGGCCCGTGAGCCATGGCCGCTGAGCCTGCGCGTCCGGAGCCTGTGCTCCGCGACGGGAGAGGCCCCAATAGTGAGAGGCCCGTGTACCGCAAAAAAAAAAAAAAAAAAGTATGATGTGACAAGTCATAATTTGTTAATGTGTAGATGTTTCCATTCTCTCTGCCCGAGCTTATTCAAAGTAGAAAGGAGTTTGCCTCAATTGACAAAGAGTTTCTTAGGGTTTTTGGATTAAACCAGAGAATAGGTAGGAGAAGAGGCCTGAGGGCTCGAGATACGGAAGCAGGGAGAGATGTGGTAAAACAAGCTACATCCATCTCCAACTGGTTGCCTTTAGCCCATAAAAGGCCATAGGGCAGAAAAAGGTAGTGGACTAAGAGAGGATAGAAGGGGAATATGATTCCTGTTTCTGGGGGTTCGGACTTGAATCTGGTTTGAGATTTGCAAGATGTGTAATTGACATTTTAGAAATTAGACAGGTCTGTCATACAGAGTGAAGTAAGTCAGAAAGAGAAAAACAAACACCGTATGCTAACACATATATATGGAATCTAAAAAAAAATAACAAATGGTTATGATGAACCTAGGGGCAGGACAGGAATAAAGACACAGACGTAGAGAATGGACTTGAGGACACGGGGAAGGGGAAGGGTAAACTGGGACGAAGTGACAGAGTGGCTTGGACATATATACACTACCAAATGTGAAATAGATAGCTAGTGGGAAGCAGCCGCATAGCACAGGGAGATCAGCTCGTGCTTTGTGACCACCTAGAGGGGTGGGATAGGGAGGGTGGGAGGGAGACGCAAGAGGGAAGTGATATGGGGATATATGTATACGTATAGCTGATTCACTTTGTTATAAAGCAGAAACTAACACACCATTGTAAAGCAATTATACTCCAATAAAGATGTTTAAAAAAAAAGAAATGAGACAGATTAGAAACGAGACATTTTAAACAATTATTATTCTGTTTGTGTGGACCTTGTGGGTTTGGGATTCATAGGGGTTATAGTGAATAAAAGAAGTGCCTACTTCTCATTCCTCCTTCCCGGTGTAATCTCTTAGCAGCTGGGTTTTTAAAAATCCTTCTCGTTTTATTTTCACAAACCTTATATTTTAAACCTTTCTATGCACAAAATATAAATATGTACATAATATTTTTTTTTACCAGTGGCCTCCAATTTTCTTTATTTTCACCACTATCACGAAAGTATTTTAGCATATACTTTTTTTTTTTTTCGGTACGCGGGCCTCTCACTGTTGTGGCCTCTCCCGTTGCGGAGCACAGGCTCCGGATGCGCAGGCTCAGCGGCCGTGGCTCACGGGCCCAGCCGCTCCGCGGCATGTGGGATTCTCCCGGACCAGGGCACGAACCTGTGTCCCCTGCATCGGCAGGTGGACTCTCAACCACTGTGCCACCAGGGAAGCCCAGCATATACTTTTAATATAGGGGTTTTTATTATAACATATATGCGTGTATCACAGTAGTGATATATTCTAAACCATAGGAAAAAATAAATATTTTTTATTGGAATATAGTTGCTTTACAATATTGTGTTAGTTTATACTGTACAGCAAAGTGAAACAGCTATATGTATACATATATCCTCTCTTTTTTGGATTTCCTTCTTATTTAGGTCACCACAGAGCACTGAGTAGAGTTCCCTGTGCTATACAGTGGGTTCTCTTTAGTTGTCTGTTTTATACATAGTATCTGTAGTGTATATATGTCAAAATGTCATCAAACGGTATATATTGTGTTACAACTTTTTCCATTCAATAAAACGTTATGGGTATATCCATGTCAGTACATTCTGACAAACTTATTCTTTTTAATGGCTACATAACATTCCATGATACGAATATAACAAAAAAAATTTAAGAATCCCTATACTGATGAGTATGTGGGGTGATTCTATGTTTTATTATAACAAATAATGTAATGATCATCCTTATATATTTTATCAATTATGCACTTATGTCTATTCAAATGACTCCTATGAAGTATGGTTTAAATAGTAAAGAACTTATTTGGGAGTAAATTGTTTTCTTCCTCTTTTTTTTTTTTTGCCACTGTGTAAGTTTAATCTCTAGTGCTTATTTTTAGAAAAAAATATTTTGATACTATAAAATTCTTTGACGCAAAGAATACAAACACCATACAGTAATTGTATGATAAATGTAATGTGTACATAATGAAGACAGGCATTTATTTTAATTACCCAAATTTTGGCAGATGTCCCTTCTGCTTTCATTTGTCAATTAGTTACATTACTGATGATGGTGTTTTTGAACAGAGCATAATTTAGTCTCATCAGCATCGAGAGTCAAAATCAGAATTACTATTTTGAGTTACTTCTCTGGTGTCATTTCTTATCTTTGTCGTAAATGGAATATATTTAAATATTTAGATCATGAATTTAGATTTGGGTATACTGTCCTGGGTTATGCATTAATGATATATTTTAACAGGTGGTGAAATATACAAAACTGCCCTCTTCTCATCAAGCCTCTGTTGGGGCCTGAGATAATCAAAGAGAATCAATTTCCAGATATCATAATTGAAGTTTACTTTTTTTACAGGCTCAAATAGTCTAACCATTTTAGTGGAAGTTACTCTAAATCAATATTAGTCACCTCCTACAGTATGAGTTTTCTATTCTGAGTAACTATAAATCATGGCTAAAACGATGGGTCAGGAGTCCAGGCGTGGGTTTGCTGGGTCCTCTGCTCAGGGCCTCTCTGGCTGCCATCAAGAGGGTGGGAACATGGAGGTCACCTAAGAGTTCTACTTTCTCAAACAGACCGTACTATACTTCATTTAATATTTCTGAAAATGCACACGTAATATTATGAATATCCATTCCTATTCTTTGTTATTACACAGATACTAGAATTGTGCTGGAGAACAGTTCCATATGAGCTTCTGAGTTATGTTGACAGTCAGTTCTCCTGCCTCTGCCTTGTTATCTTTGCCTTAAGGTTTGTTTCCAGAGGCCTGAATTTACTAGACTGCTTATCAGTAGATAAGTAAGAAATTCTTGTTCTGGGGCTGGTAGGAAAGAATGTCCACTTCCTCTCACAGTGTTTCTATAAATCCTTTATGTTGTCTTTCTCTCACATTTCAAATCTTTCCTAGCAATGGGGTCAGGGCCAGCAAAATGAGATTATACAGGGAACACAGAGGGTGACATCTGTCATTCACAAGTAGAAATTACTTCAAGAAATACTGTTGCAAAACACAAGTATAATATTTTATATAAGATTCAGTCATCAAATAAAATAACTAAGTCCGTTGAAGGGTAAATAGGAAAATAAATGCTAATAAATAAAAATGGTATACTGTGATGTGGTATATCATTTTTAATGTACTTGTTTAATAAATAATTTTTATAAGGTATGATACACAGGGTATCATAGTATTGGTGGTGTAAACATATATTTTCCCTCCAAATGAGAGTGTCTTTTGGTTCAATATTGCTGGAGAATGGACCACAGATGCATTTTTAAAATGTTCATGCCCTCTGATTGAATAATTCAACCTGGGAGTTCATTTTAAGGAAATCATCAGTTATCCAAACAAAGAATTTTGTACAAGTGTTTCTTATTTATCATGAAACAAATAAAAGGTGATGAAAGTAAAATGTCTAATTATATATAATACTTGAATTAATTATTGTATGTCAAGTAAAAGGTGATGAAAGTAAAATGTCTAATTATATATAATACTTGAATTAATTATTGTATGTCATAATATTTAAAATCATTAAAAGATGCATTTAGAGAATATTTTATGATAAAGGGGAATGTTCATCATTTCAATAAGTCACCGATTTTTCAACCTGGGCAGTTTTGCACATGCTTCCCAACACCAGGAGGTATTTAGCAATGTCTGGAGACATTTTTGGTTGTCATAGCTAGGGAACGGGGCGCTGCTGGCCCTAGTGCATAGAGGCCAGGGACACTGCTAAACATCCTGTAATACACAGGACAGCCCTCCCACCACAACAAAGGCTTATCCAGCCCAGTAGTTAATAGTGCTGGTCAGCAGTGCAGGAACTAAGAAACTTTGCCCTAAGTGAAAGTAGTCTACGAACCTATGTTAAATATGATTCCAATGCAATGAGAAAAGTTCTATTTTCTGTGCTATCTCTGTGCTATATCTTTAAGGATGAAATTGTTTTCCCCTTATCTATAAGTTTAAGCAAAGACCATTATTTTACATAAAGTTTGGTGCTGAGTGGATCATTGGCCTGGTATGAGAGTAAATCCATGGGAAGCCTCTGGCTTTCCTTCCTCACCCCTCCTCAACTGCTGTGTGGACTCCCTCCTCCCCTCTCCCTGTTCATCTCAAATCTGGTTTAAGATAGTATATTTTGTAGTCATGATTCTCCTCTGTAGTTATGATATGTATTTTGTCTTTACATGTAATGAGTCAAGATTATGTATGTAATTTAATGCGTTTTATATCCAAATTGGCTGCTGCACATTTTTATCTGACTCTTTGCTGCCTGGGGATAATAACAGTTCCCATATTTTAGTGCATAATATTTGCTGTGCGCCTCACTTAATCTTCCTGTATGGTGGGGAATATTATTATACCCACTTTAGAGATAAGGAAAGTAAGAAATGGATGAAGCTCACCAGTTAGGAAGTAATGGAAACTGGAATGGCAAATGAGGTCCTGCAAATAGGAGAAAAGCAAAAAGAAGCCAACAAATAAAAACAGAAAAAAATTGAATCGTGCTTAATTTATGATCACTACATGCCAAAAGCGGGTGGTATTTTTTTTGAAACTTAAAAATAGAGATTTCACATTTTTATAGTAGCAATAAGTGTGATATGGATGTTTGCTTTAAAAATTCCATCTTAATAATAGTTTACTTATTTTCATGCACTTGTCTGTTCCACTGTATTGAGGAACATTTTTGTTCCCCTCAAAGCTTAGTCTAACATATATATATATACACACACACACACATATATATATATACACACACACACACATATATACACACACACACACACATATATGTGTGTGTATATATATATATATATATATATATATATATTTTTTTTTTTTTTTTTTTTGGCCGTGCCACACAACATGCAGGATGCAGGATCTTAGTTCCCCGACCAGGGATCGAACCCGTGCCCTTTGCAGTGGAAGCGCAGAGTCTTAACCACTGGACCACCAGGGAAGTCCCATAACATTTTTTTAAAGCAAGGTCTGTTGACCTGATGGATTAGGGAGATTTCATTAAAATCTATTTTGGCCTAATTCGAGGACACTAATGTTCGTATAGTCAGAAAGATGAGAAACACACAATTTGAATCTGAAAGCATTTAGAAGCTAGTAAACAAGTCCTATTAAGTCCTTAATATCCTTGCAGGATTTTAGTTCCCCGACCAGACATTGAACCTGTGCCCTTAGCCTTGAAAGGGTGGAGTCCTAACTCCTGGACTGCCAGGGAATTCCCATTAAAGTTTTTAATTAGAAAAATAAAGCTTGTTGTGAAAATCCGAACAGTGCAGTCATAGGAATAAAATACAATTCTACTTCCCTGCCCTCATCCTACCCCTTCTACTCCCTGTGATATTACTGTTTATATACAACCTCTGGGTCTATGTACAAACATGCACGCAATGATTTTTGGTTTTTTTGGCATTAATGGAATCATTCTGGGAAACTTACTTTATTTCACTTGACAATGTATCATGGTTATTTGTCTTGTCAGTACATATAAATCTATTTCACTTTTTTGTAGCTTTATGGTATTCCAAAATATGTATGTAACAAATTTGATCGTTAGTATACATTATTTTGGTGAGATAACTATTCTTTTCAGTATTGAGTCTTCTCTTCCAGGTCTCTCCTTTACAATCTTTTTAAAAACACGTCAATGATATTTTATAATTTTGTTCATATACGTCTTCCACATTTCTTGTCGAGTTTATTCCTTGTTTTCTAGTATTTGTTTCTTCTTTTTCTTCATGTAGGTAGGGGAGTGAGTGGATGGATAAATGTGTGTAACAGAGGTTGTTTGTGCAAAGCCCTACCTGTCTTCCCTAATTATATTTTCCAATTGGTTATTGGTGGTATATAGGAGCATTTTGGTTTTGTAAGGTTTTCTATTTCACCATGTTACTGATTTTTGTTATGCCAAAAATATTTGACAGCTTTATCTGTCATTTCCCAATATTTATACTTCTTATATTCTTTATTTATTGCATTAGATAGGACTTCCAGTCCAATGTTGATTAGTCGAGATGAAGAAGTTGAGAGTATTGCTTTATTCATGACTTTCTGGGAATGTGTCCAATATTTTACCACTGAGAATGAAGTTTACTATAGTTTTCTGGTAGACATAAATTAAGGAAATTTCCCACCATTCCTATATTATTTAGATTAAAAAAAATTGACATTTATCAAATGCTTTTTGTTATCTACTGAAATGATAATATGCTTTTCTGCTTTAACATAGTAATGTACTAAAACTCATTCATACATTTACTGATACTCAGGGTTATGGGATAACCAAATCTACAGAATGAAATTTGTAATATTTTACTGCATAAATTTGTATATGCAGTAATAAGTGAAAGGGATCTGTATGTAGTAGTCCTCATTTCATGCTGCCCAATTTCAGAGATGTTTGGCCTAGTAAAAAGAGAAATGTTCATTTTGCCTCGATTCTGGACTACTTTAAATAATAGAAATACATGATCTTTACATATTTGTTAGAATTTTTCTATAAAACCGTCTATGCTGAGAATTCCCTGGCGGTCCAGTGGTTAGGACTTGGCGATTTTATTGCCACTGGGGAAGGGGAGTGGCCTGGGTTCGATCCCTGGTCAGCGAACTAAGATCTCACCAAAAAAAACAAACAACCCACCCCCCTATGCCCTTGTGGAGGTTGATTTTGACTACCTTTTCAAATTCTTTTGTCGCGGTTAGGCAGTTCCCAATATCTGTATCTCATGGACTTAATTTTTTAAATTTGTATTTTCATAGAAAATTATTCAGTTCATCTAGATTTTCAAATTTATCAGTGTTATGTATAGTGAAAAACTAAACGGATTTACTTTTGTTTTAATAAAGACATCTGAATTCCACCCAGACTATTACGTATATAATATGTTTTCATTATTGTTGATGATGATGACTATTGATATCATAGTGTTATTTTAGTATGCACAGCATGCTATTGTCTCAAATATTAAAGTAGAGACTGATCAAAATCAGGATGAATGATTAACTTAGCTTTCCCCCTATTTTATACTTATCTGGCAGACCATATTATTATTTGACCATCCACTTATTTCAGACATTGTTTGTTCTAGATGCTTTATGTATACAATCTCATTTAGTCCTCTAAACAACCCTATAAAGTAGATATTCACACTGACGTGCAGATGATTAAATTTAAATTTGAGAGAATTGCATTTGTTCAACATTCCAGAACAAGTTTGTAGCAGCGTTAGGGTTCTAACTGAGTTCTGTGGCAACAGGAGAAAATTTGAGACAGTACTGTAAGCAAGGATCTCTTCCTCTGCCTATCTTAGTTAGGTTCTCCAGTTGGGGCCCTGTAAATGAGACTGGCCAAAGACAGATTAACAAGACAAAATCAAACAGAAGTTTATTAATATGTGCCTTGTGTACACCACAAGGCACATATTAATAAACTTATTCAGCTGTGAGTAACCCAAAAGAGTGGTTCGAACTTGTGTTTAAATACAAACAAAGAGAGGTTTGGGGCTTCTATATGGAAGAGGCAAGTTAAGGAAGGATGACCAGGAAAAGTACGGTAAACAAGGGTTGTTTAAGAAGTTTTGTTATGCAGATTTAATTTGGAGCCTTCTCTCTAGATGGGTGTTGTTAAGAGTCCTTAACGACTGGTGAGGGAGAGGGAAACATCTCTACAAATAGATATTTCTTTTATAAATGGACATTTCTTTTACAAAAGGAAAATTTATGCCCTGTTTTTAGAGCTTTGGCTGGTTCCCAATGGCCTTTAGCTCAAAATAATCTATATGTCAAAGAGGCATATTTTGAGGTGGCATAATCTGGTACCTTTCAGTACCATGTCTCTGGCACAGATTTGAATTGTGATGGAATTTTTTAGGGGTCTAGATAAATCAGTATATTCCCATAATATGCCTCCCTGGGCCCATTTCAAGCCTGAGAAACACCTGGCCAAGAAATGTGTCTGATGTGTGAATTACTGGTCAGGTATCTTTTCCTGGAGTTGAATCAGAGCATGTTTTAAGTCTATCAATGAAAATATTTGAATGAGGAAGTTTGGAATTGTTGATCGTCAAAGTGAGGTGCAGAAGAATGAAAAGTCAGGAACGATGAGGCTAGTCTATCTATGCACGAGTAAGAAATCCATCATCTACTTTATTAGGTGATTTCTCCACTGCTTTTAAAAAAAAAAAAAGTGAAAATAGATCTTAGGAATTCCAGACAGTATATCCTGGGAGAAAATGTATTCTAGGGCTTGATATGGTAATTAGTAGAGCCCTTAAAAAATTGAAAAAATGTTCATTTCAGTGGATTAGTGTAACTGTTTTTAATAAAGATTACTAAGATTTTTCTGTCTGCTTTAACAAAAATGAGCTAATTTGTGGAGGAAGTTATACGATTTGAACCCTCCAAGTTAGTAATAAGTACACAGAATTCATATGGTTTTTAAATGTCAGTGTGCATAATTAATAATCTCCATTTACTAAATGAAGATTAGGCACTTAACATGAAAATAGAGTAATTAGGCTTCTGTAGTTTGTAAAAGGCCATCACGATTTCTATTTGCAAATACTATTGAATTTTAAATCATTTTCAATTGGCAAATTGAGTGGGTGTTGTGTCTTATAAGAAGCTAGTGAATATTAGAAGGAAATAAATCATTAAACCTTTAAACAGATTTCTGTGTGAACTCCAGGTATTCTGGTTTATCCCTTTCAAACAGAGCTGTCTCTGGCCAGGCTCAGGTACTGAGCTACTGTGAGAAGCAGGTAGCTGGAAACGCACAGTGACTCATGGTGGCAGAAGACAAAAAAAGGAGAGTGTGTCTTCAGACAACGCCAGTGACTGACTGGTAACAATTTCATATTGTAATCAGGGGAATCGAGGCTTGGTCAAACGCCTGTTTCAGGACCTTGGACAGTTCCATTCACAAGGAGCAGGCTGGCAGGCTGGCTGTCTAGACGGATCAGGCCCTGGCTGCCTGATCCTGATATCGCTCCTTCCTCCCTCTCCACTTCCATACCAACCCTTGTGGCAGCATCTGAACGTGAGTATCCCTTCTCGCTTTGTATACATATAACTGCAGCAGTCTACCTACGGTGGCTGCTCTCATTTCTGCTTTTGGCTTTGAGGTTCAAGGCTACTTTTGATGATTATTTTAAACAAAATATTTCCTGAATCCTAATATTACAACAGAAGCTGAGGATATAGACACGACTTAGGGTTTGCCCTTTGTTCCTATACCTTGAGGGATGGCTGTCTTTGTATCAAAGTAATTTTAATGTTTGTGTTTAGTACTCAAATTTGTACCCTGGGACTATGTGAGAGATTATGCATTTTTTTCAGTCTACATAAATCTCATCTATGCTGTATTTCTAGTCTTAAACCCATTGTTAAGGTTCATAAATCAGCCACAATTGTTCAAACACATAAATCTAACTATATCCCTCCCCTGGGCGCTATATTATGTCACAACCATTGGGTTAAACTAGGAGATATTTCATGTGCTTCAGCAACTTAAAATCATTTGGTTGGGGTCCAAGATTAACCTGCTAGAAAAACAGTATCCTGCAGTGAATTAAGTTTCAGCAAGTTTCCAATTTTGTTTCTTTTTCCTGCTATTTATATTAACTTAAAAAAATTAAACCTCCTTCCAAAGAATAGCATCCACCCCAGATCCTTCTTTTAGGGTGTCTGCTCAAGTCATCTTCTGTCCCTGAAATTTACACTATACAGTTTCAGGATATTTATCCATGTGTAGGAGCAAAATGATGAGGCACGATACCAGATTTGAAGAGGTGTTACCTAGGCAACAAATCAAATTCTAAGACTGTGTTTTCTATAATCGTCCATGATTGGAGATGAACCCTTGAAATTTAACTTCCCAGGAATGTGTCTTTTTTGTGAGCATGGTGTTCACAGAAACAATTGAAAGGATCAATTAAGCAAATATATTTGATGAGATATTTAGCATTTCTTTTCTGCTTTTTGCCCTTTAAACAACTTGAGTTCTGTTTGACCTTTAACAAATATAACTGCTTTGGGCTTGTTCACAGGGAAAGAAAAATTAATTTTGGAACATTTAGGTTTTTGAATATTTGGAATGCTTGAAGAATAGTAAAGATATGGGATTCATGTATTATAGATTATAGACCACCTAAGGTCCTAAAATAATATTTTATTATAATTTTTTAAATTCTGGATTTTGTTTTTTACAGAAACAGTATAAAGGAAGCATTGTTTGGGGGGAAGCACTACCGTAAAACTCAAACTCTAGTTCATATAGTTTATAACTCCTGAAACCTTAAAAACAGAGCAAAACAATATAAAACACAATCATAACAGCAGCCCCAAGATTTTGAAGAAGCACTTAACGGCATGACAAGTTTCTTGCACAGTGAACGTCTTTCACATAAGATGAGAAGACGACCCCACATCCTTGCCTCCCGTGCTCCACTGGCTTGCAGACACTGACCAGGTCCCAGAAATGCCTGTGGCCAGTCAGAGCTGCCAGTGTTCACCCCTTCTGGCCTCAGTCACTCAAAGTGAAGCACAAGTGAATCATGCTTTAGTTAATAATTTCTATATTCTCAAGTTCTGCTGTAGTTTTGGCATGCCTATGTTACTGATCTGATGAGTCAAAATAGTACATCTTTTCCTATTGTTTTCATAGTGAATGACTATTTTAGGCAGTACAGTTCCCTTCCCCCAAAGATGTCCATGTCCTAATCCTGAATATGTTACCTCAGATGCCAAAAGGACTCTGCAGAGTGATTAAGGATCTTGAGATGGGAAGATTATCTTGAATTATCTGGATAGGGCCAGTGTATTCACAAGGGTCCTTACAAGAGGGAGGCATGAGGGTCAGAGTCGGAGAAGGAACTGTGATGACAGAAACAGGACAGAGAGAGCAAGAGAGAGAGAGAGCAAGAGAGAAAGAGATTGATTTTTTTTTCATTTATAATAACAAGCTCAGGTTTTAAAAAAATATTTACTCTTCAGAAAAATATAAAGGGAGGAAGGAAACCATCACTTGGAGAACACAGCAGTCCTGATGAAGACTAATCTGTGTCGAGACCTTCTGACCCTCAACCTCCCCCCACTTCTGACTGTCAAAGTGTAATGAGCACATTATGTATGCCATAATGCATTTTAGTTAAACTATGGAACTAGATTGCTTATTTTTCTAACTTTCCCTTTAACTATGAGCTCTTGGCTTTTAGCGAAATTCTTAAGACACAGTAAGTCCGCAATCATTAATCGCTGAACTCATTGATTAGTTGATTAATTGACGGAATGCTACTAAAATGTGGTACTCTATAAATATTCATTAAGTATCTAATGAAATATTTATTGAATATCTATTGTGTGGCAGACTCAATCCCAGGCACTCTATAAAAAAGCCCCTGCCCCTGAGGTGTTTACATTGAGAAGAGATACACAGACACCAAAGGAAGAAGCAAAACAAATGAATATACAGTGTTTCCGGCAGTGGCCAGTACTTTGAGAAAAATAGATGACATGTGAGATGGAGAACGCTGGGTTGCTGCTATTTATATAGGGAAGCGGAGAAGCCACTCCAATCAGGTGACGTTTGAGTAGAACCCGAAGAAAATGAGGAAGTGAGCACTGTCACTGTCTCAGCTAGGAGTGACAGCCCTGAGCCAGGAGGATGTTTGGCACGTTCAGTGAGATACAAAGAGACGCCTGTAGATAGAGCCCAGCGAACAAATGGAGGAGTACTGGCAGCGAGATCAGAGAGGTAGATTGGACCAGTCCGAAGGGCCATGGCTAGGACTTGGACTTCCACCCTGAGTGTGATGGGAAGCTTCAGGAGGCATCATGATCTGACAGTCTAGAAGTATCACTCTGGCTGCCAAATGGAAATTAGGCTGTAGGTGGCAAGGGTAGAAGCGGAGAGAATAGGAATCCAGGCTAGATATAAGGGTAGCTTAGATCCCAGTTGCTGTGGCCAAGCTCGTGGGAAGTTGCTATATTATGGATATATCTCTAAGAAAGCGCCAGTAGGATTTTCTCATGGATTGAGAGTGAGATATGGGATATGAATCTGGTTCTGAGAAGAAAACCAAGAGTGGTGTCACCAAAGTCCATGAAGAAAGCATTTGGAAGAGCATGGAGGGATCCACATGTCAAGTCTGTGGATAAGATGACAAAGACAGGGGGGGAGCGTTGATTATGGGAATTGGCCTCAGAGTGGTCATTGGTGTCCTTGAATGAGCAGTTCACATAGAATGATGGAGACAAAGACCTGACCACAGTGGGTCCAGAGAGAATGGGTAGACGGGAAGTAGACACCCTAAGTATAGGCAAACCTTTCTAGGAATTCAGCTGCAAGAGCAAATAAGGAATTTAGGCAGGAAAGCTTTATTTATTTATTTATTTTAATTTAGTTTTGGCTACGTTGGGTCTCTGTTGCTGCGCGTGGGCTTTCTCTAGTTGCAGCGAGCAGGGGCTACTCTTCGTTGCAGTGTACGGGCTTCTGATTGCGGTGGCTTCTCTCGTTGCGGAGCACAGGCTCTAGGCACACAGGCTTCAGTAGTTGCGGTGTGTGGGCTCAATAGTTGTGGCTTGTGGGCTCTAGAGCACAGGCTTAGTAGTTGTGGTGCACAGGCTTCGTTACTCTGCGGCATGTGGGATCTTCCCGGACCAGGGATCGAACCTGTGTCCCCTGCATTGGCAGGTGGATTCGTAACCACTGTGCCACCAGGGAAGTCCCGAAAGCTTTATTTTTGATACTGGAAATATTATAGGATGTTTGAATGCAGATAGCAGTGATTGAATAGAGAGGGGGAATTAAAGATGCAAGAAAGATGGGTAACGATTAATAAAGTGATGCGCTTGAGTGACCAAAAAGAGGGATGGGGCCCAAGGATCCTGTGAAAACTTGGCCTTAAAAGTGGTAAATGGACAGGCACTTATTTTCTGAACAATTGATATATGTATATATATATATTTTAATTGAAATATACTTGATTGACAGTGTTGTGTTAGTTTCAGGTGTACAGCAAAGTGATTCAGTTATACATATATATGTATATATATACATATATATATTCTTTTCTAGATTCTTTTCCATTATAGGTTATTACAGGATATTGAGTATAGTTCCCTGTGCTATATGGTCCTTGTTGGTGATGGGGACATATATTTTAACAAAGAAATTTTATGCCATTTTTTAGTGCGGGAGGCATTTCAAAGTATGTGGTTTTGATGCAAAAATGAGAAAAATAGAAATTTCTGGAAAGTTTTATGGTTTAGAAGGGACAACAGGACAACATTTTTTTAAAAACCTGGGCTTTTCACAGAAAACCCATATATACGGACAACTATCTAATTGAGCAGTAGTTCTCATATCTGATTTATTTAACTCCTTTTGTTAGAATGTTAAGTTGAGGCCATGGTTCAAGGCTCCAACTCAGTGTAGTTCTGCCAGCTTTAAACACATAAACGATTGTTCTGTAGCTGTGGGTTACACCTCTAAAGCGAGCCATGTAAATAAAGGTTGGGGGAGCATGAGCCCACGGGCTGACTCATTGCAGGAGCCTTCTCACTACCGGAGGGGAAAAAACAGGTCCAATGACAGCGCATCAGCACCGTTAGCTCACATAAACGATGGACCTTTGGGCCAAAAAATAGATATATATTGTGGAACTGATATTGTCAGTGTAATGAAACAGCCTTTTCAAAGATGAGATACAATTGAACTAAATCACTTAAAGTGCCAGCAGTAGAGCTTCTTGGACATTTGCATTGCAAACCACTCTGTTTCTTCACAGAACTAGGCTGTATCGGTCATGAAGACCTTTAAGGGGAGTGTGTGCTCTGGATTTATTTTGGAGAGTCAATTTCTTATCTTAGAAAATTTTTGCAGTACTTTTGAGAAACTGGTTAAATTATCTACACATGGCAGGTGACAATAATAAGATGGTTGCATTACCTGTCCAGAGTTCACAAACAGAGCTGATAGAATGGGTCTCTTGGTATTGATGAGACCTGGTCAGGATTTTTCTTTGGGGGCGGTAGACAGGCTTCACTGTTCCCTTCCTCCTGTCTCCCTTCCTCCCTGCCCTTCTCTTCCCTCCCTCCCCCTTCCCTCTTTCCTTCTTATCTTGCTTCCCTACCTCCCTCCTGCATCTTTCCTGCCACCTCCATCCTCTCTCTCTCTTCTTCCCTCCCTTCCCACCTTCCTCCCCTTTGTAAATCCCACGAACCATGGCATATACCACACAGATCAGTGGAAACGGTTTCACTAAGTTGCACGTTGCACAAATCAAAGCATCTGGTAGAACAGCTAATATCCCTATAGAACTTAACCCTTTATGAAGCATTTGGCAGAAATTTTCCTCTCAAACGTTCCACAATCCTGTGAGAAAAGAAGTACTTCCCCTTATTAGCTTACGATTTCATTCATTTGGCCTTGGAGAGGACAAGATGCTTACCCAGGGTTGCACAGACAGCAGGTGGCAATGCTGATAAGGAAATCCGGGTCGCATGGCTCCAAGACTCTTGCGCTAATACTGCATAATCTCTGTTCCTCCGTTTCTCCTCATTAGTGAAGGCAAACAGACACAATCGTGAGGCTGAGATAGCCTGACAAAACACCCATGTCCCCCGCTTTCCCTTTCTCCATAAAATTTTCCTTACAGGATGGTGAAAACATTTTTAGTACTCAACCTCCACCCTTACCAGCCAAAGGAAGGACCTGTCAGGCAGGCATCTGACCCAGCAATGAGTGATTATATAAGCGCTGGAGTTTCCATGAACACTCTCTGGCCCCAGCAAACCTCAGGCTCCCCAATGTTAAGATAGATGGTGTAAGTTTCCCACCACATCTGACATCATTCTTGTTAAGATTTAATCATGCTTCATAGCAGTATCCCTCTCGACTTATAGATGGGAACAGCACATGTCTATTTCTTTTCCTGATACTGCGGTTGAAAACGAAGCTGTTTTTCATTCAACATGTCTGGGAAATGCAGACTCTATTAACAGAGGGGTAATTGGGAGATGGCTCACTCCTCTTGAAATATATTGCTCCTGAATTCTTTTCCATTTCCATCTCTGTTCCAATATTCATAAAGCATTTGTCTGGGGTTACAGCAATTATTTTGTCACCCATACCCTAGAGTGTCACCATAATTAGGTAGATAGTCAAAGAACAAGGTTTATGGACTATGTAATTAATCATGCCTGCTGGTGTGCATTTCCTAGAATCCAGCAATGCAGGGCTGACACAAACCAAACCTCCTGCCTGACTTCCTTTCCTGAGTGTTGTATAATTCAAAGGGCATTTACAGAAAAGGCTGCGGTCAGCTGAAAATGTGAACAATTAAAAATAATAGCTAGTGGAATAGTTTTGTAATTCTGAAATAATATTTTAAGTTATGAAGATATTTCATACATTTCAAAGATACAGAGCACATTGCAATAAACACACATATACGTGTAGTAAACACATTGAGTTTCTTTATTTGCTACCAATACTTTTTTTTTTTTAAAGCAGAACATTATAGATGCAGATGAAGGCCTCTGTCCTGTTCCCCTCTCCTCCTTGCCAGAAATATTGATAACTGGCATCTGAGGGTATGTATTTCTCCTACCCATTTTTTATATTTTATTCTCTATCTCTCTTTATGTATATATCCATATACCATATATTGTATCATTTAGGGTATTGTTAACAATGTACATAAGTGGTTTTATACTGTATCCTTTTGCAGTGTGCTTTTTTCCCCCATTTGACATCAAGTGTTTGAGGTTTATATTTAAGTTGTACATATAGGTCTGTATTTTAAAAACAGAGTTCACTGTGTAAATATACTAAGATTTAGTTATGCAGTCACTTTTTTTTTAAGTCTTTATTGAATTTGTTGCAATATTGCTTCTGTTTTTTGGGTTTTTTTTGCGGTACGCGGGCCTCTCACTGTTGGGGCCTCTCCCGTTGCGGAGCACAGGCTCCGGACGCGCAGGCTCAGCGGCCATGGCTCACGGGCCCAGCCGCTCCGCGGCATGTGGGATCTTCCCGGACCGGGGCACGAACCCGCGTCCCCTGCATCGGCAGGCGGACTCTCAGGTTACTGCGCCACCAGGGAAGCCCTGCTTCTGTTTTATGTTTTGATTTTTTGGCCACGAGGCATGTGGGATCTTAGCTCCCTGACCAGGGATCAAACCCTCACCCGCTGCATTGGAAGGCGAAGTCTTAACCACTGGACCGCCAGGGAGGTCCCTGCAGTCACTTCTTAATGGACATGCACATTGCTCCCAGTTTCTTTCCATTATAAACAGCACTCCAGTGAACACTCTCGCACATCCTCCTTGCATACATCCAGAAGAGTTTCTCCAGGGCCAGTGTCTACAAGTTTCTCCCTGTAAAGTGCCAGATAGTGCATATTTTCAGCTTTGCAGGCCAGATGGCCTCTATCACAACTACTGAACTCTGCTGTGGTAGTGTGGAAGCAGCCACAGACAGTATGTAAACCAGCAGGCATGGCTGTGTACCAATGAAACTGTATTTACGACACTGATGTGAATTTCACATCATTTTCATGTGTCATTATTATTCTTTTGGTTTTTTTTCCTTGGCCATTTACAGATGTTAAAAGAATATTTTGAGCTTGTAGGCCATACCAAAACAGGCATTGGGCTTGATTTGGCCCAAATTCTGATTTCTTGACCCTTGCTCCAGGGACTATACCTAGAAGTGGCTTTATTTTTTTTTTAATTTATTTTTTGGCTGCGTTGGGTCTTTGTTCTTTGTTTCTGTGTGCGGGCTTTCTCTAGTTGCGGCGAGGGGGGGCTACTCTTCGTTGCGGTGCACAGGCTTCTCACTGCAGTGGCTTCTCTTGTTTCGGAGCACAGGCTCTAGGAACACGGGCTTCAGTAGCTGTGCCTTGTGGCCTCTAGAACGCAGGCTCAGTAGTTGTGGCGCAGGGGCTTAGTTGCTCCGCGACATGTGGGATCTTCCCAGACCAGGGCTCGAACCCGTGTCCCCTGCATTGGCAGGCAGATTCTTAACCACTGTGCCACCAGGGAAGTCCCTAGACGTGGCTTTACTGTACCAGATGGCGTGTGCAACCCCATCTTTACTAGATAGGGCCAGATTACTCTCCAAAAAGGGTGTATTAATCTGTATTCTTACCCACGCTTTCCAGTAGCCTCACCTCCACTTGGTATTATCAGACTTTTTATGTGTTGCCAATCTGATGTGTGGGAAATGGTGTTTCATTTTTGTGTCAATAGGCATTTTTCTACAAACTGGCCTTTTCTTTTTTTTAAATTAATTTTTATTGGAGTATAGTTGCTTTACAGTGTTGTGTTGGTTTCTACTGTACAGTGAAATCAGTCAGCTATACATATACGTATATCCCCTCTTTTCTGGATTTCCTTCCCATTTAGGTCACCACAGAGCATTAAGTAGAGTTCCCTGTCCTATACAGTATGTTCTCATTAGTTATCTTTTTTTTTTTTTTTTTTTTTTTTTTTTTTGCAGTACGTGGGCCTCTCACTGCTGTGGCCTCTCCCGTTGCAGAGCACAGGCTCCGGACGCGCAGGCTCAGCGGCCATGGCTCACGGGCCCAGCCGCTCCGCGGCATGTGGGATCCTCCCGGACCGGGGCACGAACCCGTGTCCCCTGCATCGGCCACCAGGGAAGCCCCTATTTATCTATTTTATACATAGTATCAGTAGTGTATATATGTCAATCCCAATCTCCCAATTACTCCCACCACCCCCCAGCGTTTTCATCTTTTCACTCATTCAGGATTCTAGATAATATTTCATATGTTCATTAGTTGCTTGTTTTCCTTTTACTATTGATTTGCCTATCGGTTTCCTTTTCAAGTTTTCTGTTGGGTTGTTTGCCATTTTTCTTACTCATTTGTAGGGTTCTTCATATATTCTGAATACAGATCCTTTGCCAGATATAAACACTACATTGCAGATTTCTTAGGTTTCTGGCATGTCTTTGTCGTACTGGAATAGTTAATATAGAATTCAGCAATATTTTATTGATAGGTTGTGCTTTTTGTAAAAGAAACGTCTAGATTAACTTACTTGTTCTAAAATCATCGATATCTGTTTAAAAGACCACTACAGCTACCGCAGCTCCCACTCCAGAATTGAGAGAGTGGTGACACTTATCTTAGGTGAGTCTAGCCTCCTGATTTTTTGCTTGTGTCTTCCCTCCAGTCCCCGTCTCCCAGAATGGCCCCTTCTTCTCACTCTCCTGTGCCCCTTCTCTTGTGTGTCCTATTAAATCCTGCTCCCAGGTCGCCACTTAGATACAAATGCCCGATACCTGCTTAGAGATTTTTCCAAAGAGATCAGTGTCTTAATCTAAAGGGATAATTGAATAATGTAAAATTTCAAACATTGGTCAGTAAAAAAAAGAGTTTTCTTAACTCCCTGAAATCAAGTGAGTTCAACTGCTATAGACATGCCTTACCATTGCAAGATAAATGAAATTATTCCTTCGATACGGCATATTATTTATTCTACATATGGTTCTTATATTCTATTAATGAGATTTGAGATAATAAGAATGTTTAAGTGTTCCAGAAATGTATTACATGTTTTGCTAGCTTTTCTCCAGTGACAAGAGATTGAAACTATAGTTGCTCTGCATGGGTCTTATACCATGTCGAGTGAAATAATTAAGATAATCTCTTTTATCCTATAATTCTTGCAACAGTGTTCAGAGATATTCTTCCCCAAATGCTTTAATTATGGTTTTTCGAAAGAGAAGTGCAGTGCTTGTAAAGGGAAGAAGGAGCTTGCAGCCTATGTGGGAAGAGGGTTGTAACCAATGATAAAGAAGCTGAAGAATAATAAGCTTGCAGGAGGGAGAAGGCAATTTAGTTGGCCAGATCTTGTCAGAAACTGAGGAGTGAGTGGATCTGATGCCTACGCAGGCTGCGATTCGAATCCCCCCTTGAGCCCAGTGACCGAGAATAGCTACGACCTGGAGGCAGTCCCTGGCTTTGCCTGGGCATACAGTGCACCAGCCGATGCTTCACTTTGCTCTTTCATCTTTTGGTTAGAGATTACTATTATTATTATTATTTTGGCTGCACCACACGGCATGCAGGATCTTAGTTTGCCGATCAGGGATCGAACCTGTGCTCCCTGCAGTGGACGCACAGACTCTTAACCGCTGGACCACCAGGGAAGTCCCAGAAATTATTATTTTTATATGCCTGTGTTCCCTGAGCATGTGAGAGGTGGCTGAAGATCAAAATATAGGGAATTCTGGAGAGGAGGAACATTGGACCAACTGTGGTGTCAATGCTATGCAAGTTTGGGAGGGCACGGGCTGCTGTGGAACAACTCAGAGGCTGCTACTGGAAGTTTCTAAAACGAACAGGAATGGTGATGGTGAAATACGGGAAGAAACGAAAGGCACCTTTCAGAGAACTCTAGAAGTAACTTTCTTCCTTCCAACAAGGAAGGAAGAATAATACACCTCAGGACCACAGAGTGGAGAGAAGAAAGAATGGAAGTCTGGGAAAAAACAAAAACAGATCTAAACAGTTCTCTCCTCTTGGGTCAAGGATGTGCTGGGTGCCACCAGGCAACCTCAGGGAATGAGTGTACCAAGACTCTCCAGCCTGAGTCATAGAAGTAAAGGAGAGAAGCACAGTCAGCTCAGCAGCCTGAATTGAAAGATTTGAACAAGATACAAATGTTCATGGTAAAAACTAGATAAGGACCCAGGGAAGAAGGAAACTGCTCCTTGCGGTGGATGTTACAAGTCAGAGAGATGGAAATGGAAGCTTTTAGCCTTCTCTACATTTAATGTCTATATCAGTTTCATCGTGGTGATAATGTTGATGCTATTGGTGATGGTAAATGATGCCTTCCAAGGGAGGATAGGCAAGACCTTACAGCTACACAGAACATACAGTACCAGCAGTGCTGAGAGTTGAATTAAGAGTAGCTGTGTCTGGAAAGATAAGACCTATCTTAGTGACCCAGGGATTTCATAAAAGAGATGTTCAACACAAGTGTTATTATTAGATGTGTTTTTGAAATGGAGACTTGACACTCCTTCACCAAAATTATGCTTTCTTCCCATTCAGTCCCTCTAACTCGCCATTGTTAAGAAAGCTAGGAGAGGAAGACAGAGTACCCACCCTTCATGAACTCACAGTCTAGAAGAGGAGATAGATAAAGAAACACATAATGACAGTCCAGTGGGACAGGTGCTGTGATAGGAGCCTGCTGTTGGGCTTTACTCCTAAAATTGCTCCTTCCCCTCTCTTCTAAACCACCCCCCATGCCCACCATACACACACATGAAAAGTGATTCTTTCCTCATAGACCCCACCATTGCCAAAATAGTCAGGTTAGGAGGATTTGTTGAAAGCTCTGATGGACTTCCTTTTAAAAACTCAATCACGGGACTTCCCTGGTGGCGCAGTGGTCAAGAATCCGCCTGCCAATGCAGGGGACACGGGTTCGAGCCCTGGTTGGGGAAGATCCCACATGTCGCGGAGCACCTAAGGCCGTGTGCCACAACTACTGAGCCTGCGCTCTAGAGCCTGTGAGCCACAACTGCTGAGCCCGTGCACCTAGAGCCCATGCTCCACAACAAGAGAAGCCACCGCAATGAGAAGCCCACACACCGCAACGCAGAGTGGCCTCTGCTCGTAGCAACTAGAGATAGCCCGCGCAGCAACGAAGACCTCACGCAGCCAAAAATTAATTAATTAATTAATTTTAAAAAGTACTTTAAAAAAACTCAATCATGTTATCAACATAAGCAATTAAATCTAGAAGGAAATAACAACAATTTTGACTAATATAGTAAAGTACTTATAATCTGTCCAATGCTGTGTGAAACTGCACTTAAAGGATGCCGTTTAATCCTTTCATGTTTTAAAGCAGGTGCAGTGGTACCTCTTCACTTTATCCTTCATTCATTTTACTCTCTTTGTTTTCAAAGGGCAAGGAAAAGGAGGCATAGTCAGTTTAGGAGACTTTCCGAAGGAAACGCAGCTAGTGATGGTCCGAGTTCCAGATCTGTATCTAATTGCACTAAATAATGCTACAGCACGTCAGTGGTGCCACCAGGTGCCCTGGGTTTCCCTGCTGCCAGCCAACCAGCATTGTGGGAAGGTTAGCTTTCTTGGCCAGAACGAAATGACAGTTGCAGAGGAGAAAGTCACTTTTCAGACTTTATTTAAAATAGCCAGTGACCACGGTGGTTGCTGAATTAATTTGCTTGGACTGAACTGAGCTTCCATGGGTCTTATTGCAAAGAGCACTGGGAGGTTGAATCTGAAATTGCAAAATAAGACATTTCCCACTTAGCTAGTCCTCTTCTTTCCCTACCCTGTTGTTAGTAGTACTTTAACCCACAATTCTGGCCTCCACTTCATAATAAATATTTCAGAAAATTATTCTATGAGTTCTTTTTGAAACTGGTTTGCCTTTTTAAAAAAAATACCACAAGGAATGTTTTTCATTGCTTTCTTCTCCACACTATATTAGTAATAGACACTTGGGGTAGAGAATTAAGAAGGTTTCCCGGTTCTGTAGGAGGTTGGCTGAAGTATATCTAATGCATGAATAAAGCATTTTGGTTCCTCCTCAGTGACTCCTTTACCCTGGAGAGAGTAACACCAAGGACCATTTCCCATTGGCGAGTTAGTAGTCCTTAGATGGGATAATACTGGGGAAAAGCATCAGCTGCAGCTTAAATCCTTTCCTGAGAGAGAGAGAGGCCTGTTGCCGGGACTCCTAAGACAGCTTACTGTCTCGAGACAGAAGTCTTATCTAAAAGACTCTAAAATTTACCCTCAAATCAAAGTCCGTTTGTCAGAAGGAAGGGTGGTTGGGAAAGAACTCCTCTTAGTAGCTTAAGAGTCCTAGTTGAAAGCTACAGATGATCAAATAGGCCCCTGCTATTCTCATTTTGATCTGCAAAGTTCAGATTTCGCCTTGGCAGCCCACAGAGATCAAGGACCCTCAAGGCACCACAATGGAAGGTCCTCTGGTTTTTCTTCCTTTGTAGAGAGAAAGTTTTTCCCCACTTGGTCTACTCATTGATGACCTTTCCTTAGCACTTAGCACTTGACTGTCACTGCCCTTGCATATAGAAACTCCTTGCTCAAATTCCTCAAAATGGCTCTGTGTTCAGTAAGCTCCCTGCTTACTGAATAGACCTTTTTTCTGCACCCTTTCTCTCTCCCCTAAATCTGTGTTCATGCTTCTCCATCCACACTGCTCCAGCCTTAGATAGATTCGTATCACCTCATTTATGTTATCTCAATAAACATTCCAATCGCTACTCCTTCCTCTAGCTCTCTTTTAGTCACAGTGTGTCATTTTTCTTCTTAATTTATTTCCTTAGCTCTGCCAGCACCCTTTTCTTCTCATTCTGTTTTGTTTTTTATTGATTTTTTTTCTTAAGATTTTACAGAGTCATGTTTTCTTTCATTTTCATCAGTTTGAGTTGCTTCAAATTTTCTTTTGTTTACCTGAATAAATCTTCCCCTGATTATTCACATCATTTGCTTTCTCCATCCAAAATGTATTCCTTCCATTACAAGCACTTTTGTTTAGATCCCACATTTGCTGTGTGTGTGTGTGTGTGTGTGTGTGTGCGTGCATGCGCGCTTTGAATTGGGACAGTTCTGCTTGCATCCGTCCCCTTGTTTCCCTGGTAAGTGTCGCTGACAGAGCTTCCTTGATTCACTTCGACTTTTACCTGAACTCTGTTTGACTCTTCATCTTGGAACCCTTGATGGAGGACTGGGGGCTGCTGCTTGTTAATCTATGTTCGGTCCCTCTAATGGTGGGAGGATGGGGTGTGGCGTTTTGCATCTAGAAATGGAGAATTTCATCTCCTTGAAACCTCCCTCCCCACCTGGTAATACTCCATCAAGCGTTCCTCTGCCAGGCCACCGTGTGGTTGTTTCTCACAGAAAAGCATCTCATGTTTGTACCCACTTAGGGGTGGGTGATCTGGTCACTTTGGAGAGAAAATGAGTGAAGGTGAAATCTGGAGGCTTTCCATAATTTTGTTTGGTGAAACAGTGTGGAATTTTGTGTATGTAGCTCCCTTTGATCCACTGCTACCAATTGGCCTTTAGATGCCACTTTATAGTGATCCTAATCCCAAGCATCACCCCCAGACTCTCTCTCTTTCTTTGTTAGGAAGTCAGAGCAATAAAGAAGAGTAACATAAGGCGCCATACTTGTTCTTCAGCACCACGGTGAGTTCATCCTGGTGCTGCGTAACATATTACCACAATTCGAGCACCTTAAAACAACACACATTATCATCTCACTGTTTCTGTGGGTCATGTTCAGGCGCAGCTTAACTAGGTCCTCTGCTCAGGGCCTCACAAGCCTGCATTTCTGGGCTCAGCCATAGCTGCAGTGTCATCTGAAGCTCAAATGGGGCAAGATCCTCTCCCAAGCTCCCTCAGGTTGTTGGCAGATTATCTCCTTGAGGTTGTAGGACTGAGGTTCCTGGCTGCTTACTGGCTGTCCACTGGAGGCTATCCTCACATCCTAGAAGCCTCCCACAGTTCCTAGATGCATGACCCACTTCACAGACAGTTCACAACATGGCAGCTTAATTCTCCAAGGCCAGCAGGATAATGTCTTACTCCAATCTTCTAAGACAGTCTTATATAATGTAGCATAATCATGAGAATAGCATCCCATTAGCTTTTCCATATTCTATTAATTAGAAGCAAGTCACAGGGGGCTTCGCATGTGGTGCAGTGGTTAAGAATCCGCCTGCCAATGCAGGGGACGCAGGTTTGAGCCCTAGTCTGGGAAGATCCTACATGCCGCGGAGCAACTAAGCCCATGCGCCACAACTACTGAGCCTGTGCACCTAGAGCCCGTGCTCCGCAACAAGAGGAGCCACCGCAATGAGAAGCCCGCGCACTGCAACGAAGAGTAGCCCCCGCTCACCAAAACCAGAGAAAGCCCGCGTGCAGCAACGAAGACCCAAAGCATCCAAAGATAAAATAACTAAAATAAATAAATTTATTTTTTAAAAACCCCAAAAAACTGCAGAAGCAAGTCACACAGGTCCCAGTCACACTCAAGAGGATGGGATTCTACAAGGATGTGACTCACTGGAGTTCACCTTAGGCTATGAAGAATGAGAGGCTTGCCATTTCTTCTTAGCTGGACCCCTCAGAATTTCCTCCCTCCCTTCCTTTTCCAGAAACACATTCTAAAGGTCCTGCAACCCTTTGAATAGAGAGCACCAAGCTCCAGATGCAGTACATTCCCGCAATCAGGAAACTAATTGTAAAGGTATCTGATTTTACAGCCCATAGGCGTCAACATAAATTGGGTTGGGTGAGTTATCAAATGGTGGGTTCCATTCTAGGAAATCACTTCAAAATACATTGCTAATGTCTAGGGCAGGACTTCTCAACTGTAACACTATTGACATTTGAGGCGAGATAATTCTCTACTGTTGGAGACTGTTCTGTGCATCGTTGGGTGTTTGGCAGCATCCCTGGCCTCTTATCACTATATGCCAGTGGCACCCGCCTACCCCCACCCCCAGCCCCAGGTTGTGTGAACTGAAAATGTCTTCAGATAATGCCAAGTGTCCCTTGTTGGGAGGGAGCATAACCAACCCCAGCTGAGATCCACTAAACTGGGTCTTTCCCCAGGTTTCCATTAAGGAGTCAGTGGGCATCTCCTGATTGCAATAAAATCCATGCAGTGTAATTTCATGGAAACGTAATTAGGATGAAATTGGTATGAATACAGATGTGAGTCTATCCAGCTGCATACAACTAATGATATAAGGCAGTGGGAAATTCAGAGTTCTGCTTCAGGCAGCCTAATAGGTTCTAAAGGGTTCCAGTCCTAGTTTGAACTAACTTCTCTATGCCCGGGTCACTTTATCTGTAAAATAAGTTGTATTTTCACACCTCTGTAAAATATGGGTATTGTAATCATAGAAATGCTGCATCCATTGAACACTTCCTCCTCAACAGCACGCCTGGCAGTTGAAATATCTGTATTTACCATTTACAGTCTCGGGATATTTCTCTTGACTGAAGAAAGAATGAAATTTCACAACTTACATAATTAAACAGTAATAAAAACTCTTGTGAAAGATAGTTTGCTAATTGAATCTCTGCACACGATCCATTTGCCAAACGTTTATGTCCCCATTTTTGTACTTTAAGACTCCAGTTTTCTAGCCCTTCAAATGATAATAAAATGTACACAACTGGAAATAAAAGTCCTCAGACACATGTTTGGCAATCCATTAGAAATTGCAATTTGTATAGATGACCCCATAAATCTAAATTATTGACACTCATGAAAGATTATTTCCATTTATTTTCTTTTGTTATGTAATATTTTTCATTCAAGCTGAGGTAGTACTAAGTCCTGCCAGTTCTAGAATCATCTACTTGATGATTTCATTTATTTTGTAAATATCTGCTGTCTTGAACCCACCTCTTCAGGTCATTCTGCTATTGGCAGTGTTACTTGAAATATACTTCACAACCAACTTCTTAACATAGGGAAGGCCTGTTAATAATCCATTGCTACAATATAAATTGGCTGGAATCATGAATCTCTCTTTACATTCCAGAGTTAAATACAGAGTAAAATCAAAGAGCTATTATACCTTAATGTGCCTTTTGGGTCATTAACTCATTTATATAGAAATTAAGCTCTTACGTCTTAAATTGTTACTGAACCAATGACTTCTGGAAACTCTTAGAGATCAGGCTCCATGTCTTTTCAGTCAGTAACGTACTTTATTCTCTGAGTGCAGCTAGAATGAGGACATCTTCCCCAATGAGGAGAGGACGATAATATTATTTACCAACTATGGCTCTCTTTTCCCTCCCCTCCAGAAGTTAGCAAATTCTCTTTCTTGCTTCGCCTCAGCTACCCAAGGGACAAATTCACTCATTCAAACTTTAATATTTAGAATGGCCATACATCCCTGTTTGCCCAGAACAGTCCTGGTTTACATCTGTTTTTCAGGTGTCATTATCTTTATTTTTTTATTTTTAAAAATTTATTTATTATATTTATTTTTAGTTTTGGCTGCATTGGGTCTTTGTTGCTGCATGTGGGCTTTCTCTTCGTTTCTGCGAGCAGGGGCCACTCTTCGTTGGGGTGCGCGGGCTTCTCATTGCCGTGGCTTCTTTTGTTGCGGAGCACGGGCTCTAGGCGTGAGAGCTTCAGTAGTTGGGGCGTGTGGGCTCAGTAGTTGTGGCTCACAGACTCTAGAGCGCAGGCTCAGTAGTTGTGGCGCACGGGCTTAGTTGCTCCACGGCATGTGGGATCTTCCCAGACCAGGGCTCGAACGTGTGTCCCCTGCATTGGCAGGCGGATTCTTGACCACTGCACCACCAGGGAAGGGAAGCCCCTCAGGTGTCATTATCTTTAAAACCTTCACTTACTCTCAAAAGCATTCCGAATTGGACGGTAATATATATGGTCCTCCTCCTAACCATTCCTTTTTGAGAGTCTGGAGGAAAAGTGCTCCATGTTTCTTTTTAGGTGGTATCACCGTAGATGTCCACCAGGGAGTGCTATTGTTTCTGGCTTACGTTCCTCCGCTAGAGAAGGTTTTTTTCTCCTGTCAGATTTTAAGAAAAAGAGTAGAGAAACTAACCCGTGGATGTCTGTGAGAAGATGTCAGTTGGGCACAAAGCTCTCAGTAGAACTTCAAAAACTTGGAAGCAAAAAATAAAAGCACAGTCTATGCTGAAAACACCAGAATCTATCAGACCCTGAAGAAGGAATAGAAGACAGTTATTGCTAAGAGAAAAATAAAATAAGAGGAAGCATCTAGAATTCTAGAAATTATTTATGGTGTGATTATTTGGGAATTATGATTCAAAGGGAATTATGAGCACTTCCCTTTCAGTAGTGATTACAGCTGTTTTTCTAGGTAATTGTGCAAGGTCAAGGCAGTATCCTCAGATTTCTTGAGCAACGCAGCTAAAACAATGCAAAGCTGAATTATTTCTTTAAAGGCATATATATTGTGTTTTATTACCTTCTGAAAATGTGTCAGACTCAACTCCTGTGAATTATTTACCCATTTGCTTGCCTTGCCTCCCATTTAAATGGCTGCTTATTTAAAGCTACCCACAGGAAACTTTATCACGGCCAATCCTTCCTGGTTTTCTCACACTAGTTCTTTTCATGAGCTAAACCACCTTAGACAGAGTGGACTTGCACATGACCAAAAGGTGAAGTTGTTGTGGCCTACTAGGGCCTGCTGCTCGGTTCCCTCACACACTAAGACCACAGAGGATGAGAATAAGCTTTCCTTTGTTGCATTTATTTTTATTTTGCTTGCAGATATCACCTGTGTGTCGTAACTCAGTTGAGCTTAATGCTGACATTTTCCTTCCCTCTAGGATAATGAAAGCTTTCTTTTTTTAAGATTTTTCCCAGAAGCTATACTGTAGGAGGACTTACAGTTTAAAACAAGCAGAGTGGTCTTGGTCAGGCAGTCTTCAGTCGTGGTCGTGGTTCTCTGAGTAGTGAACTTGTCACTACCTGTGATTTCTCTTTTCTAGGGCTTCTTTCTCAGCTGTGAATTTGACCATTGTCTTATCTACTTCTAAGTACTTAACAGAGAGGAAGGAGGCTCACAGATTAAGTAACAGGCTGAGAAGGAAGAGCAAAGCTGCCCCAAACCTTTCCCACGCCTGATGTCACTTGGATTGCTGCTTTTAGAATGCCAGTTTCTTTTGCTTAATTCTTTCAGTATAATCTTAGATTCTAATGGGGAGGGAGAAAAATATGACTGTGGACTCTTCTAGGAGTTGTGCTTTTCAGTTTTTATTACATTTGAAATCCCCTAACGTCACTAGAATTGACAGAGCCTACCTTCAAAAATTTCATCAGTATTCTCCACTGTGTATGAGACAAATTTCCTCGTTCCTGTGAAATTTATGATGCAAGGAGGGAGCTGCCATAAATATTCTTCCCTCTCACTGTGACATTATTCTGACAGCAGGTGAGTTATACTTTTGAAATTACATGATGTAGCCCGACTCATGATATTTTTTATTTGTTTCTTCCAGTAATCAAACACAAGTCATTTTCTAGAGGAAACTAATTAATTGTTAAAGCAGAATGAGATTTTAACCACATGGAATGATAATATGTTGTTTCTTTGAGAACATCTAATTGTATTTATATGTGGCTTTGTGTGTGTGCGTTCTGAAGCGCCCTTCTTTTGCAAAAGGCTTATATTTCACAGTGAGTAAATATATGAAAATTTCACATAATTACAGTGCTCTGAAGGAGTGATGGGGAATTTCTGATGTTAATATTGAGTCTTATTTTTGATCATCAAAAGAGAGCTAGAGATTTTGGTGGTTCACTGTCTAAAATAATGAACAATTTCTGACATGTCAGAAAAACAAATACACAATGGGTTTTTAATTTTCTTGCCCCTCCACTGTGAATGAAAGCAGAATGGTATAGGTACTTAAATGAATCTTCTTCTGGCATAGGAAACTTCTAGAAGAGAGAAGCCACACTGGTTGGAAGCTCTGGAAAGACCAATGGCTTCAGCATGAGCTCCCCTTGCGTGTGGAGAACTCAGTGGCATACAGATTCGATAGGAGAACATGGAGATTGGCAACGTAAAAGCCTTAAGACAAACTCACATGTGACATCTTGAATTTGGGTAGAGTCAGAAGAAAGTTGGGGAAAACTGTTGATATTTGGATATCATCAGGGCATCACAAATAATGGAAGAATAGACAATTAAAAACAGCATGGATAAAATGCTTATGGTCTCCACCCAGTATATTTAAAACTCAGTGCTGAGGGTTAAAGAAATCATGAGATACTAATCTCAATTAAACAATTAACTCTGTTAATGGTGTTTACTAATGTCCCATAATAGCAGATATACCACCAGATGGGAAATTTTACCAAGTAAATGTAGCTTCAGAGAGCTCAATTAAGTGAAATCTTCTTGTGAGTATACCATACAGCAGTTATTGCCCTAAACATGTGTATTTCGGTTTTTAAAGGTTGAAACATAGTTTAAATGTATAAGGAGGTTCATCTTTCAAAGAAACCAGTGGACATCTTTTGTTTTTTGTTTTTGCTTTTTGGGATTTCATTTGGCCGCAACGTGTGGCTTGTGGGATGTTAGTTCCCCAACCAGGGATCGAACCCTGGCCCCTGGCAGTGAAAGCACCGAGTCCTAACCACTGGACCGCCAGGGAATTCCCCAGTGGGCATATTTTGAATATTGAAAAAAATTAATTGATCTGATTGTTTTATGAATAATCACCCCTTAATTTTGTAAAAAGAATTTCTGGTTTGAGATGGTTACATGTTAGCTATTATCCCTAATTTTTTTTATCTTTTAAAAATTACTTACAAACAATAAAAAATTATAGAGAAGAAAAGAAAACACCCTTAAACACATTATTGTAGAATAACTTCTGATATAACTACTATCATTTATAGACTTTCTATTTGTATCTTCTCATCATTTGTGTGTGTGTGTGTGTGTGTGTGTGTGTGTGTGTGTGTGTGTGTCTGCTCTCTGGGTTGGGATCCTGTGAAATTCCGCACGCACACAAAAGCACACACACTAAAAAGTGAAGGAGGAAATGGCTCTGTAGTTAAATAAGTTGTAGAAATGCCATATGCTTGTCTTCCTCTTGTGAGTGAGGGAACTTGCTTCACTTTGCTTTGCTCAGCATTTCCCAAATACAGTTGACCACAGAACTGTTTTTTGCCGTTTTGTTTTGTTCTATAGCAGTTAATAACTCAGAGAGCACATCTGGAAAAATTCTGAGGTTTTCTATTAAAAAGTGTTTATCTCTAGAGTGGATAGATGACAGGTCATTAATGTCTAATTAATAATCTATGAGAGATTAACAAGCAATTCTTTTTAAGGCCCTGGAGAAATAAGATAGTTTGGATGTTTGAGGAAAGAGGGTGATAGGAGAGCCTCTTTCAGAGATAGGGCAAAGATAGGGAGGTCTGGGTGGGATGTGACTTGGGGGGCCTTGAAAATTCAGGGTAATCCTGAAAGCACTGTATTTGTTTTCTTTTTTCTCCAGCTTTATTGACATGTAACTGACATATAACATTGTATAAGTTTAACATATGCAATGTGTTGATACATTAATATATTGCAAAAATGATTACCACTATAACAGTAGCTCACACCTCCATCCCATCACATAATCACCATTTCAACAAAAAAGTATTGAGAAAATTGAAGATCAACTATTTCAGCAACTCTCAAGTATATAATACAGTGTTTATTAGCTAAATCCCCATTCTGCACATTAGATCCCCAGAACTTGTTGATCTTGTGACTAAAGGTTTGTGCCCTTTTACCAATAGCTCTCCATTTCTCCCAACTTGCAGCCCCTGGTAACCACCACTCTACTCTCTGTTTCTCTGATTTCGGCTTTTTTAGATTCCACATATAAGTGAGATCATGCAGTATTTGTCTTCTTCTGTCTGACTTATTTCACTTAACGTAATGCCTTCAAGTTTCATGCTATTTGTTGCAAATGGCAGGATTCCTTCTTTCTCATGGCTGGAAAATATTCCATTATGCAGGCATACCTTGTTTTCTTACACTTCGCTTTATTGTGCTTTGCACATATTGTGTTTTTTACAAACTGAAGGTTTGTGGCAACCCTGCATTGAGAAAGTCTCTTGGCACCATTTTTCCAACAGCATTTGCTCACTTTGTGTGTCTATGTCATATTTTGGTAATTCTCACAATAGTTCAAACTTTTTCATTATTATTATATTTGTAATGGTGATCTGGGATCAGTGATTTTTGATATTACTATTGTAATTTTTTTTGGCATTTTTATTAGCAATAAAGTATTCTTTGTCTTTCTTTTTAAATTTATTTTTAGTCGAAGTATAGTTGATTTACAATGTTGTGTTAGTTTCTGATGTACAACCAAGTGAGTCAGTTATATGTATATATATTCTTTTTCATATTCTTTTCCATTATGGTTTATTGCACGATATTGAATATAGTTCCCCGTGCTATACAGTAGGACCTTGTTGTTTATCCATTCTTTTTTTTTTTTTTTGGCCGCATCGCACGGCTTGTAGGATCTTTGTTCCGTGACCAGGGATTGAACCCAGGCCACAGCAGTGACAGCACCAAGTCCTAACCACTGGACTGCCAGGGAATTCCCTATCCATTCTGTATATGATAGTTTGCATCTGCTAATCCCAAACTCCCAATCCATCCCTCCCCTACCTGCCTCCCCCTTGATAACCACAAGTCTGTTTTCTGTGTCTGTGAGTCTGTTTCTGTTTCATTTGAGTCATATTTTAGATTCCACATATAAGTGATATCATATGGCATTTGTCTTTCTCTTTCTGACTTTCTTCACTTAGTATGATAATATCTAGGTCCATCCATGTTGCTGCAAATGGCATTATTTCATTCTTTTTTACAGCTGAGTAGTATTCCATTATAGATATATGTACCACATCTTCTTTACCCATCTGTTGATGGACATTTAGGTTGCTTCCATATCTTGGCTATTAGCAATAAAGTATTTTTAATTAAGATATGTACAGTTTTAAAGACATAATGCTATTGCACACTTAACAGACTACAATATAGCATAAAAACAGCTTTTATATGCATTGGAAAACAAAAACATTCATGTGACTCACTTTATTGTGATATTTGCTTTATTACTGTGGTCTGGAACCAAACCTGTAATATCTCTGAGGTATGCCTATTTGTATGTGTGTATACATATATATCTCCACATCTTCTTTATCCATTCATCTGTTGTTGATGGACACTTAGATTGTTTCCATACATTGGCTATTGTGAATAATGCTTCATTGAATATGGGTGTGCAAATATCTCTTCGAGATCCTGTTTTCATTCTCTTTGGATATATATATATATATATATATATATATATATATATATCCAGAAGTGGGATTGCTGGATCATATGGAGTTCTATTTTTAATTTTTTAGGGAACCACCATACTGTTCTCCATAGTGACTGCACCAATTTACGTTCCCACCAACAGTGCACAGGATTCCCTTTTCTCCACATCCTTGCCAATACTTGTTATCTCTTGTCTTTTTGATAAGTCATTCTAACAGATGGGAGGTCATGTCTTATTGTGGTTTTGATATGCATTTCCCTCGTGATTAGTGATGTCAAGCACCTTTTCATGTACCTGTTGGCCGTTTATACATCTTCCTTGGACAAATGTCTATTCAGGTCCTTTGCCGAGTTTTAAAATGATCTGTTTGTTTTTTGCTATTGAGTTGTGTGAGTTGTTTTTATATTTTGGTTATTAACCCCTTATCAGATATATGATTTGCAAATCTTTCTCCCATTGCATAGATTGCCTTTTCATTTTGTTGATTGTCTCTTTTGCTGTGCAGAACTTTTTAGTACCACTTATTTATTGATGTAGTCCCACCTATTTATTTTTGCTTTTGTTGCTTGTGCTTTTGGTGTCATATCTAGGAAATTGCTACCAAATATAAATGTCAAGGAGCTTTTCTCCTATGCTTTTTTTCTAGGAATTTTATAGTTTCAGGTCTCATGTTTAAGTCCTTAATCCATTTGAAGTTAATTTTTGTTAGTGCTGTAAGATAGGGGTCCAATTTCATTCTTCTGCATGTGATTATCCAGTTTTCACAGTACCATATATTTGAAGAGACTCTCCTTTCCCCATTCAGTATTCTTGGCCCCCTTGTCAAGTATTAGTTAACCATGTATGCAAAGGTTTATTTATGGGCTCTGAATTCTGTTCCATTGGTCTATGTGTCTATTTTTATGCCAATACCATACTGTTTTGATTACTATAACTTTGTAGTATAGTTTTGAAATCAGGAAGTGTGGTGCCTCCATCTTTGTTCTTCTTTCTCAAGATTGCTTTCACTATTTGGGGGTGTTTTGTGGCTCTATACAAATTTTAGGGTTGTTTTTTTCTATTTCTGTGAAAAATTTTTGTGGAATTTTTATATGGATTGCATTGAATCTATAGATGATTTTGGGCAGTATGGGCATTTTAACATTATTAATTCTTCTGACCCATGAACTTGGGATATGTTTCCAGTTATTTGTATCTTCTTCAACTTCTTTCATTGGAGTTTTCAGTGTGTAGCTCTTTCATCTCCTTGGTTAAATTTATTCCTAAGTATTTTATTGTTTTTGATGCTGTTGTGAATGGGATTGTTTTCTTTATTTCTTTTTCACATGTTTTGTTGTTAGTGTATGGAAATGCAACTGTTTTCTGTATGTTGATTTTTGTATCATGCAACTTTACTGAATTCATTGATTCGTTCTAGCAGTTTTTTTGTGGAATCTTTAGGATTTTCTGTATATAAGATCATACCATCTGCAAACAAACATAATTTTACTCCTTCTTTTACTATTTGTATGTCTTTATTTCTTTTTCTTTCCTGATTGTTCTGGCAAGGACTTCCAGTACTGTGTTGAATAGGAGTGTTGAGAGTGGGCACCCTTGTCCTGTTCCTGGTGTTAGAGGGAAAGTTTTCAACCTTTCATCATTGAATATGATGTTAGCTGTGAGCTTGTCATATTTGGCCTGTATTATGTTGGGCTATGTGCTTTCTATATCCAATCTGTTGAGAGTTTTTATTAAGAAAGATGTTGAATTTTATCAGATTCTTTTTCTGCTTCTATTGAGATAATCATATGATTTTTATCTTTCATTTTATTAATGTGGTGTATAACTTTTATTGATTTGAATATGTTGAACCATCCTTGTATCCCAGGGATAAATCCCACTTGATCATGGTATATGATCCTTTTAATGTCCTATTGAGTTCAGTTTGCTAATATTTTGTTGAGAATTTTTGCATTTATATTCATCAGGGATATTTGTCTGTAATTTTTTTTTTTCCTGTAGTGTCTTTATCTGGCTTTGGTGTCAGGGCATATGTTAGCCTTGTTAAATAAGTTTGGGAGTGTTCCCTCCTCTTTAGTTTTTTGGAAGAGTTTGTGAAGGATTGGCCTTAATTCTTCTTTAAATGTTTGGTAGAATTCACCAGTGAAATCATGTGGTCTTGGGCTTTTCTGTGTTGGGAGGTTTTTTTAATTACTGATTGAATTTCCTTACTAGGTATTGGTCTGTTCAAATTTTCTATTTCTTCATGATTTAGTCTTGGTAGGCTGTATGTTTCTAGGAATTTATCTATTTCTTCTAGGTTATCCAGTTTGTTGACATATAATTGTTCATTAGTAGTCTCTCATGATCCTTTGTATTTTTGTGGTGTCAGTTATAATGTCTCCTTTTTAATTTCTGATCTTGATTCCTCTTTTTTTTCTGAGTTAGACTAGCTAAAGGTTTTTCAATTTTGTTTACCTTAAAAAAAAAACAGCTCTTAGTTTCGTTGATCCTACTAATGTTTTTCTGGCCTCTATTTCATTTATTTCTGCTCTGATCTTTGTTATTTTATTCCTTCTGCTACCTTTGGACCTAGTTTGTTCTTTTTCTAGTTCCTCGAGGTATAAAAGTAGGTTGTTTATTTGATATTTTTTTTCTTAATGTAGGCATTTACCACTATAAACTTCCATCTTAGAACTTTCGCAGCATCCCATAGGTTTCAATATGTTGTATTTCCATTTTCATCTGTTTCAAGATATTTCTTGATTTTTCTTTTGATTTCTTGTTTGACCCATTGGTTGTTCTGGAGTGTGCTTTTTTAATCTCAACGTATTTGTGAATTTTCCAGCTTTCCTCCTGTTAAAGTGTATTTGTTTTCTGTTGCTGTGTAACAAATTACCACAAACTTAGTGGCTTAAAACAATACACATGTAGTATCTCACAGTTTCTGTGGATCTGGAGTCCAGATGTGGCTGAGCTGGGTCCCCTGCACATTGTCTCACAAGGCTGCAATCATTGTGTTAGCTGGGCTGCCTTACTTTGCTGGGATCCTCTTCCAAACTCACCTAGTTGTTGGCAGAATTGTTTCTTGGTACTGTAGAACTGAGGTCCCCAAATTTCTTGCTGGCTGTCTGCTGGGGCCACTCTCACTCCCAGAGGCTGCCTACATTCCTTGTCATGAGGCCCTCTCACGACATGGCAGCTTACTTCTTCGAGGTCAGCAGGGGAGAGTCTCTCACTCCAACCCACTAAGCTGGAGTCTTACCTAATATTCCATCACCTCTGCCATTTAACGTAACTTAAGGGAGTGACATCTCACAGTCTTTGCCATATTCTGTTGGTTAGAAGCAAATCATAAGTCCTACTTGTGCTCAAGAGGAGGGGATTGTGCAAAGGTGTGACTCTTTGGGGGTCACCTTAGGATGTGTCCCCCAGAAGCACCAAGGGCCTAAGGATGGGAGGTGGGGTTCAGGGGTAGGGGCCAAGAAGCTAGGAGAAAATCAAAGAGAGGAGAGAAGTTCAGAACATGGCACAACAGGCTGTCTCAGCTCAGTTCTCTCCTGCTCTGCAGCTTGTCTTTTTTTTTTTTAGAAAAAACATTTTATTATATTTATATACAATCAGTGTGAGGAATGTTTCTTAAAGGAAAATTAAAGCATATAAGTCACAAAATTTGGTTATGAAATTGTAATTTCTTTTTTTTTTTTTTACAAGTTTATGCCCTCAGCACTTTCCTCTTAGAATCCCTTGCTATTGTTGATATCACCCAGGGTCAGCTTCGAGATTCTCGGGAGGCCTCGCAGGTAGACGGGTTTGTTTACCCAGGCTGGGTTATGTAATACTTTGGCCTCTTTTGTAGCTTCACCTCCTTCTGGCATCAGTATGCACTAAGCAGGGAAGAGATACAAAAGCCTTGTTCAAGGAGAAACAAAAAATACCCACATCATTAATTTAAACATGTTTTCCTTAAATACAAAATATAGATTTTTATATTGCCTTCAAAATGACAAGGCAAAAAATTGCTACTTGTAAGATTTTTCTCTTTCTTTCCCCCAAAGCATGTTAACAATCCTGTAGCACAATGTACCACATAATTACTAACCAAGTACTGGGTTGTGATTCTTCTGTTCAGCTACAGAAATTAGCACATACATATAGTCTGAAAGAAACAGTTGGCTGCAAAGAAAATTAAGAAATGTGTCCTCTCCTATTAGATTTCTGTCAAGTTTTCATGGAAAGGTGTGTGGATGGTGAACTCTTGGTGCCTTTGCTGCAGGCAGACATCATTTTTTGTGCTCCAAGGATGGTCAGCTGCCCCAGGAGAGTGTAAACTATGGCCCTTTCCCGTGGAGATTTGCTAATTCCTAGCCAAGAGAGGAGACAGGAGGGCAGCTGGGGGGCAGGGGTTCTGGGACCACACTCCCGCCTCAACTGTGAATTCGCTGCATGGTGTCAGACCAACAGCTCGACTCTTAAGCATCTGTTTTCTTGCTCGTGAAATGAAGTTCCTTCCAATTCTCAAGTGCTGAGCTCTGTGAAAAGAATGACATGCTGTAGTGTGTTTAGCAAAAGACTGGAGATGGTGAACTGATGCTAGAGAATGAAAGGCTTTGTGATAGTGTGAGCAGAAAAGTGGTTCTTCCATTCTGGGTTGCCCTCTCCAGGGAATGGTGACTTTTGTTATCTAAATACTATGTACGGAACAAAAAGCAGTACCTGGAAATAAAGGAGAATATTGGTAATTTACTCCTCTTTAAATCAAGCAAAATAATTTTAACTTCATGTGGAAGAATAGTCTACATTTTGAAGAGGGTACGTATTTTAATTGCATAGCTCAAGGAGTTTTCACAAATTGAACACATTCACCAGCACTCAGGTTAAAAGAAAAGAATATTAGCAGTCTTCTGAGAAGATCCACTCATATTCCCTTCTCCAAGAATTACCAATTTCTTAACTTCTAACAGCATAGGTTTGTTTCACTAGGTTTTGTGCTGTATTTTTTGTTTGTTTGTTTTTGGTTTTTTTGTTTTGTTTTTTTTTTTTGCGGTACGCGGGCCTCTCACTGTTGTGGCCTCTCCCATTGCAGAGCACAGGCTCCGGACGCGCAGGCCCATCGGCCATGGCTCACGGGCCCAGCCGCTCCGCGGCATGTGGGACCTTCCCGGACCGGGGCACAAACCCGCGTCCCCTGCATCGGCAGGCGGATTCTCAACCACTGCACCAAGGGAAGCCCTGTGCTGTATTAAACTAGATCAGATGCTCAGTACCCTTTTCTGTCTGACTTCCTTCACTCAACATTGTGGAATCCATCTGTATTGATGAGAGTATTACATGTTGTTCCTCTTCTTTGCTGTATCATCATATTCCATTAGAAGAATATAGGTATTTCTTTATTCATTCTACTACGCATCAGCATTTAGGTGGTTTCCACCCTTTGGCTATTATGAATGGTGTTACTATGAGTATTCTTGTACTTACTTTTTAATGAAACTGTGTATGCATTTCTGTGGGAAATAAACCGAGGAGTGGAATAGTTGAGTCATGGGATGTGCTTTTGTTGAGATTTTGTAGATACTCCTAAACAGTTTTACAAAACAGTTGTATCAATCTGTGTTCCCATCAGGTGTGTGCGAGAGTTCCAGTTGCTCTACTCCTTTCTCTCCATCTTTTTCATTTTAGACATTCTGGTGGGTGTGTCGTGATAGCAGCACAAGGTTTTAATGTACATTTCCCTGATAACTCATGTAGTTGAGTTTCTTCTCATATGTTTGTTGGCCATTTGGATAAGCTCTTGTGGGGTATCTGTTTAAGTCTTTCACCCATTTAACCATGATGTTGTTGGCTTCTTCAGTGATTTGTAGAATTATATCTATATATCTATATATCTCTATCTATTTATATGAGTCCTTATTTCTTTTTTTGCATTGAACAGTTATTCTAATTGCGGCGTAATGTAGTGGCTAAAAGTACATGCTCTGGAGAGAGACTGCATGAGTTCAAATCCTGCCTCTACCACTTATTAGAAATGTGACCTTGGACAAGTTGCTTAATCTTTGTAACCCTCAATTTCCTTACCTTTAAGTTGGTTTCATAGTACTTTCTACCTCATAGGGTTGTGTGGATACATGGTTTAATTATGTGAGTCCTTTATTGAATATATGCATTGTACCCAATATAATTTTTAATTAATTAGTGAGTTTGGTGCCTACTACGAGCTCCCCCTCTAAGCATAGTGCAACAGGAGATGCACATGAGAAATACAAGGTCATTGCCACAAGGCATTTAACGTTTGGTTGGCAAACAAGGCAGCCCCATGAGCAGGAGTTGAGTAACAGCCGCAGTAGGTGTGGGATGAAAAGCCTGGTTGAGACGTGAAGTCCTCTGAGCCCTTCTGGAATTTGAAGTAGTCCAGAGAGCATGCCAAGGGGCATGAGGAGAAAAGCAGCACCTATGCTGACACCTGGAGAATAAACAGCAGTTTGAGAAGCTGAAACAACCCTAGCAAATGCTAGAGGGCAGGCAAGAATTTCATTTGCTCCTGTACAATGAGGCTCCAGCTCTACTCATGGTGGGGGATTTGTGATGGGGATATATACACATCCAGGCCCACATGAATGTGTGTTATTACCTGAAAGCCTTCCTTTATAGGAGTTTAAAAATAAGACAAGGGGGCTTCCCTGGTGGCGCAGTGGTTGAGAGTCCGCCTGCCGATGCAGGGGACGAGGGTTCGTGCCCCGGTCCGGGAGGACCCCACATGCCGCGGGGCGGCTGGGCCCGTGAGCCATGGCCGCTGGGCCTGCGCATCCGGAGCCCGTGCTCCGCAGCGGAAGAGGCCACAGCGGTGAGAGGTCCGCGTACCGCAAAAAAAAAAAAAAAAAAAAAAAAATAAGACAAGGAAGGAGACAATGAAAAAAGAAAGCATAGCCTCTCTTACTCTGAAGTGGCCAGAAAGTACATAAAGCCATTATCAGTTTCGCTACAAATTTGTATTTCTCCTCCTGGGTTTTCCATCAGATACTTTAAACTCATGTTTTTCAAAGGCCTTTGATTCTCTCCTTTCATTGGAATTAGCTCATCAAATATTAGTGAGAGATGATTGAAGGAGAGAGACTAATAAGTTTATTGAGATGTGAGAGATTTTATTCTTTTCTGGGAAGATTTTATAGATATATAAATCAGTCCCTTAAAAGGTAAGATCACCATGTTTTCTTTGTTTCCCCTTGAAGAGTATTATGATGGCAAACACGTATTGAGCGCCTACAACATTCGCAGAACTGTTCTGAGCGCATCCCATGTCTTTATTCATTTAATCCTCACAACAACCCGGGGAGTTTGGCACCATTATTATCAGCCCCACTGACAGATTAGGAAGGTGAAGCACCAGGAGCTTCAAGGACCTTGCTGCAAAACGTGCTGGTCATAAGTAGCTGAACTGGGATTTAGAAACAAGCAGCCTGACTCCAGAGTCTGTGCTATAAACCAAGGGTCGACAGCTTTGTCTGCAAAAGGTCAGATAGTAAATGTTTTAGGCTTGGCAGGCCGTACGACCTTTGCCACAACTACTCAACTTAGCCTTTGTAGAGTGAAAGCAGCCTTAGATAATACGTAAATGATGAACATGTCTATGTTTTGACAAAACTTTATTTACAAAATCAAGGGGTGGATTTGACCTGCCGACCATGATTTGCCAACTTCTGCTGTAAACTACAATGATGAACAGCACAAAGATATAGAAGGGTATGTTTGCAAACGTTTTAAGTCAAATCTGCTTTTTACTGCTATTTCCTGGTCAGACATCAGTGGTTCTGCACCTGGGGTGATTGTGCCTCCCCAGGGATATTTGGCAACGTCTAGAGACATTTTTCTTGATCACAGCTCGGGGGTTGCTATGTATCTAGTGTATACAGGCCACGGATAATGTTAAACGTCTGACAATGCGTAGGTAGCCCCCCACAGTAAAGAATTATGTGGTCCTGAACGTCAACTGTGCCAAGTTTGAGAAACCGTCAGCTAGTTGAATCAGATTCAGGTTTCACCCTGTAGAATGTCCCCTCTTCTCTGTTTCTCTCAGCATGATGGTACTCCTCTCTCTTACTGCCCCCTCGATAGATCAACCCTTCCAAATAGCGACGGTGCTGACGGCAGTGGCTGTGGCCGACATCTCTTGAGCACCCGTTATGGATTGGATAATTGTACATATAATATGCCACTCTTAAAATACCCTGTTTCATTTGAAAATAAATTCATAAAATAGGTATTATGATTTTGTTTCTTCCTATGAAGAAATACAAATGCCTATATCCAAAGCCTGAATCTTTCCATTCTACCTCCCTGCCTCTTCCTTATTCTTATAATGAATTATATCATTGGACATAGGACTTCAAGGTTTGGACAGCCTCCAGGAATACCAGCTGTGCCTAGAAAAGAGTGCTAGATTTGTGTCTTCAAGTTTTATTTGTGAAGTTTCTTTTCTAACCATCATTAGCTCAGAAATAGCTTTTATGAGAGTCTGGGATTGAAAAATTGACGTTTGCCTCCTTTTTCCACATCAGGAAATAAGGTCAGTGGCCAACCCCATGCCTTCCCTGTTGATAATAGCTTTTTGCCTTCCAGTAGCACATGCAGGCATTTTCCCTTTCCATCGCTTTACCTCCTGCTTAATTTGCCTTGGGATGGAGCTCCCGCTGACCTGAAAGGGAGTAGCCCATGGACACAGGTTGAAAAGGGAAAAAGAGCAGAAGAGCAGAGCAAATATGAGCTCTGGAGGAGGCCGTAAACATGAGGTTAGAGCAACAGCCCAAAGGCCAAACAGGAAACACAGCGGGGCTTGAGGCTCATGAGCCGCACTCCCATCCCGTTGTGCTGCCTTAGTTGTGTCCATTCATCCAGCAAACATTCATTGAGTCCCATACTACACACCTGGCAGCCTTCTAGGTCCTGGGCCACAGCACTGATCAGGACGGACAAAAGCACCGACTCAAAGAGCCTATAAAGTAAAAGTAACTTTTATAGTATAAGAAAGGTAACAAGCATTATGGAGAAAAATAAGTCAGCAAAGGGGATGGGGAGTGCTGGGAGACTACGGATTGCCAGTAAGGTGGTCAGAGTAAGTCCGCCTGTGAAGGTGAATTTTGGCAAATTTGAAGAAGGTGAGAGAGCAAGCCATTGGGATGTCTAGGAGGAAAAGTTCCAGGAGGAGGGAACCACAAGGGTTCAGGCCCTGAGGATGAACAGTACGTGGTTAATCGGAGGAGCAGTAAGGAGGCTGGAATGGAGTGAGCCAGGGAGAGACGGCAGAGAGCTGAGTGAGGAAGACACCAGCCAGTGCACTGTCTATAGGTCATAGGAAGAATGCTGGCTGGTTATTTTCCATTATAGTTTATCACAGGATACTGAATATAGTTCCCTGTGCTATACAGTCGGACCTTGTTGTTTATCTACTTTGTATATAGTAGTTTGTATCTGTTAATCCCAAACTCCCTATTTTTCCCTCACCCTCCTCCCCACTTTAGTAACCATAAGTTTGTTTTCGAAGTCTGTGAGTCTGTTTCTGTTTTGTAGATAAGTTCATTTGTATCTTTGCTTTTATTTTTAGATTCCACATGTAAGTGATATCATATGGTATTTGTCTTTCTCTGGCTGACCTACATCACTTAGTATGATCATCTCCAGGTCCATCCATGTTGCTGCAAGTGGCATTATTTCATTCTTTTTACGGCTGAGTAGTATTCCATTGTATATATGTACCACATCGTCTTTATCCATTCACCTGTCCATGGACATTAGGATTGTGGCTTTCACTCTGGGCAAGATGGGGAATCATTTGGAGGGTAATGAGCAGAGGAATGATAAGAGCTTCATCCTTTGGGGCTTCCCTGGCGGTCCAGTGGTTGGGACTTCGCCTTCCAATGCAGGGGGTGTGAGTTCAATCCCTGGTCAGGAAGCTAAGATCCCACATGCCTTGTGGCCATAAAACAGAGGCAATATTGTAACAAATTCAGTAAAGACTTTGAAAATGGTCCACATCCAAAAGATCTTTAAGAAAAAAAAAGAGAGCTTCATTCTTTGAAAATGGATCCTTCTGGGTGCTGAGTTGAGAACGGAATGTCCATTCCATAGGAAGAGAAGGATTTAGTTATATCAATGTCTTTCTCCTTTGAGATTCGCTCCCCCATTTTCCCCCAAGCCACAGAATAACCACCTGTATGAGAGTCTGTTTGGGAGTTCGAACGGTGATCTTCATCCAGATCTCAAGACCAGAAGAGACATTAACAACCCTCTTATCCTGTTCTCCCATTTTCCTGGTAAGCAAACGAAGGACAGTTCATTGTTCTTGAATGTTTACTGGGAGCCCACAATCTCCTCAGCTTTGCAGTGGTTGCAGACAAAACCTTGACAAAAAAAGTCTACCAGATGAGCAAATCGACAATTTTGAAAGGGCATATGTAGTATAATAGAGGTGTGCTTGGTACTCTTGAGGTACGGAGAAGAGACACCCAACTCAGCCTGGAAATCAGAGAAGGCCTCCTGGACTAGGGAACCAGAAATCAGTGTCCTACCTAAATTCTATGCTGGAGCCTCAGCCCAGCCAGCTCTCCTGCCTCATCTGGCCAGTCCTCTCCTTTCTACAACATGGTACCTTCTAGAAGGCAGTAAACTACCTTTGTGTGACCAGAACTCCTAAACGCAGGGAGTTTATCCTCCAGTGTCTTAGAGAAAAGGCAACCCGGAGGCTGAAATTGATCGCATCATTCCTGTGATAGCGTTATAGGCTGACAGAAGTAGTAAAGAGACTTCAAAGATTGAACTTCTTTGGCTCTCCAAACCTTCGCAGTCGCCACCGCCTCCTGGCATTTAGACCTGGTTTTCTGAGGGTGATAGGAATAGTTCTGAGAATAATTAATATACTGCTGGTTTCTCATAAAGCCTCCCAAAGACCAGGAGAGTGACAATTTAATACATGCAACAATAAATGCAAACCAACTGCCCTGTTGTTGACTTTTTTGTTCCCATCTAAACACCTCAAGCTGTGTATTGGCATTAATTAACTTACTCAACACCCTTGGGTGAGACTGGTGAATATTATATTATCCCTCATTTTACAGAAGAGAAGTTGAAGCAGGGCTCTCCCCTAGGCCCAATTTTGGGACAGCACAGTTGCCTTGCTTTTCTAGATTCCCTTTGTATTCAGTCTTCCTGCCTTTCCACGTTCACCCAGTATCCCCAGTTCCGGAGGCTCAACGCTGTGCCCACCACCATTTCTCAGACGTGCCAGTCAGTGAGCTGCCCATTTTGACCTTACCTGTGGCTGAAGCCAGCTCGTCTGTTAAACCAACTCCATAGCCGGGGTGGGGCTGGACGTGCCGAGTGTCAGACTGAACTCTGCTCCTGGCGCTTTATCCCCTTGTGAGTGTGCGTAGGTCACCTAACAATTCTGTGCTTATTATTTTCCCACTTAGAGCACAGGCAAGACCACAGTGCTTGCCTTCTAGGTCTGTTGCATAGATCAGCTGAAAGAATATACAGAAAAATGATTCTGGGGCCAGGCTGTCTGGGTTCAAATCCCAGTTTGCCAGTTTGTTGCGGTGAAACATTCTCTGTGCTTCGGTCTTAATTAGTGTTACCTATAGTTATAATTATTGGAAAAAGATGATGAGTTTAAAAAGACATGCCATGTCTGTCAGGTTTTACTCAACCTCAGAGTCTCAGAACTGGAAGCAAACTCCAACATCATCTTGTCCAGGGATGGGCAAACTACAACTCGTGGGCTGAATCTGGCCCACTGCCTGTATTTCCTCAGCCCACAAGCTAAAAATGTTGGAAAAAAATCAAAAGAAGAATATTTCATGACATGTGAAGATTATATGAAATTCAAATTTCAGGATCCATAAATGCAGTTTTATTGGAAGACAGCCACATTCATTTATTTACACGTTATCTGTGACCCTCTTTATGCGTGGCAGAGTTAAGTAGTTGCCACAGAGACTGTGTAGACCGAAAAGCCTACAATGTTTACTCTGTGGCCCTTTACAGAAAATGCTGACCCCTGATCTAGTCCAACACAAGGTCATCAGCTTGAATACTTTTTGTGTTGGCAAGCTCACTGCAGTACTGTATTGTCACCTCCTCTGTTGTCTGAGGAAGTTATCCACACAGAAAGTCTTCTTCTTGTAATCTTTCCCTATTGATGCTAATTCTTCCCTCTGGTTGATTCTTCATCCACGTAACTGCACTTCACTCACACCCTATCAATTCTCTCTTGTCTAGATTATCTATCCCTACACCTCTCAACTATGCCTTACTGTTTCCCGACCCCTCACCATTCCAGGTTATGTTCCTGTGGAAGGACATGTAGGCTAGGCCTGCCCTTACCTGCTCTCATGAGCCCTGCCCTCTCCCTCTGTAATACTCACCGTGCTCATAATGACTGAATCAAGGCCTGCCTTCCTGATAGCTTACAAGCTTCACAAGGACAAGGACCTTGGTTTCTTGTGTTTTCCTATATTCCCTGTCCCAAGCATGGTGTGTCTGATGCTGCTGCCTCAGTTATTTGTTGACGGTTGTTGAATGACTACTCTGTAATATACCTCTTAAAATGTTACCTTCCGTATTGTATGCAGTACTCCAAAGGTCAACTGGATTCTACACTTCTGTTACTGCTGCCCATGACCGTAATATTCTTCTTATAAATAAATCATATATCCCATTCACATGGAAATTGTTGGCACATAAAACCCACCAACATCTATTTTACTGAGTTATAGTTGATTTACAAAATTATGTAAGTTTCAGGTGTACAACATAGTGATTCACAATTTTTAAAGGTTATACTCTATTTATAGTTATTATAAAATATTGGCTCTACTCCCTGTGCTATACAATAATATATCCTTGTAACTTATTTATTTTATACATAGCAGTTTGTATCTCTCTCTCTCTCTCTTTTTTTTTTTTTCTTTTGGCCACACGCGGGAAGGCTGTACAGTATATCCTTGTAACTTATTTTTTTAATATACATAGTAGCTTGTATCTCTCTCTCTCTCTTTTTTTTTCTTTTGGCCACGCTGCATGGGTTACAGGATCTTAGTTCCCTGACCAGGGATTGAACCTGGGCCCACGGCAGGGAAAGTGCCAAGCCCTAACCACTGGATGGACTGCCAGAGAATTCCCAGTAGTCTGTATTTCTTAATCCCCTACCCCTATCTTGCCCTTCCCCCACTGGTAACCGCTAGTTTGTTCTCTATATTTTTAAGTCTGTTTCTTTTTTGTTATAGTCACTAGTTTGTTTTGTTTTTTAGATTCCACATATAAGTGATATCAGACAGTATTTGTCTTTCTCTTTCTGACTTACTTCACTTAGTATAATACCATCCAAGTCCATCTGTGTCACTGCATACGGCAAAATTTCATTCATTTTTGTGGCATAGTAGTATTCCATTGTGTATATATATCGCCACATCTTCTTTATTCATTCATGTGTTGATGCATGCTTAGGTTGCTTCCATATCTTGGCTATTGTAAATAATGCTGCTTTGAACATTGGGGTCCATGTATCTTTTCAAATTAACGTTTTCATTTTCTTTGGATATATACTCAGCAGTGGAATTGCTGAATCATGTGGTAGTTCTATTTTCAGTTTTTTGAGGAACCTCCATACTGTTTTCCACAGTGGCTGTACCAATTTACATCCCACCAACTTCTTTTAAATGAGTGATTATGAAGCTTCATTATGTTCATGTGAAATGGATTTATTGAACTTTTACAATATATCTATTCTTATTTAATTTGATTTTGTTTGTTTCAGCACTTTGTTCCAGCTTACTGAGATACTTTTTAATCTTCACTCTATTATGTAATATTCTGCCCCTCCTATCCTTGAGTAACTAACAAATTGAATGAGGAGTCAGTGTCTTCAGTGATGTTGGTAACAATGTGGTTCTGTGGCAAGCCACTGGAATCTCCCCTCCATCTTGATCAAAATCCATTAATCAAACACTTTGTGTAGTGTTTCTTTTTTTTCTTTTTTTGCGGTACGCGGGCCTCTCACTGCTGTGGCCTCTCCCGTTGCGCAGCACAGGCTCCGGACGCGCAGGCTCAGCGGCCATGGCTCACGGACCCAGCCGCTCCGAGGCATGTGGGATACTCCCGGACCGCGGCACGAACCCGTGTCCCCTGCATCGGCAGGCAGACTCTCCACCACTGCGCCACCAGGGAAGCCTTGTGTAGTGTATATCTGACAGAACTATTAGAATCAAAGCCTAGGCCAAAATAAGCTAAGGGAGTTGGGGACAGAACAGAAAGGGGAACTCTTTGAGGTGTGAAGACTTTAAATGCTTCTGAATCATCCAGAGAGTAGCTACCACCTAATCTACTAAAATGAAGGATTGCCTTCTAATTGATATGCACATATATGAATGAGTAAATTGATCTGTGATTCCATTATATGTCATAGCAGCAATGGAATCATAACCTGTAAAACTTGATATCATCTCTCTCTCTCTCTCAGTCTCATTAATTTTGAGGATGCAGAGAATGTTGGAATGGAAGGGATCATAGGGGTATGGACAAATTTCTTATTCTTCAGACCTGCATTTTCAGGTCTGATAAAAAGAAGAACAGTGAAAGCTTACCAACCAAATTTCTAGCCTGGTAGGTGAACCTCAATTTCCATTCATGAAAGGTTTCATCTAGAACTATGCAATGTATATTTTTGACAGCTTTAATGAGATATAAATTATATATATACCATAAAATTGACCCATTTAAAGTGTACAATTCAATGGTTTTTAGTTTATTTACAGAATTGTGCAACCGTCACCATGCCCTAATTTTAGAACATTTTCATCACCCCCAGAAGAAACTCAATACTTACTAGAGTTACCCCCCAACCCAACACTCACATACACCCCCGGCCCTAGCTAATCTACTTTCTATCTCTATCATTTGCCTGTTGTGGACATTTTATAAAATGGAATAATGCAGTATGTGGTCTTTTTTAAATTAAATACATTTGACGTGTAACATTGTGTAAATTTAAGATGTACAATGTGTTATTTTGATACATTTATATATTACAATATTATTGCCATTGTCCCGAAAAAATACGGAATGCTTCATGAATTTGCATGTCATCCTTGTGCAGGGGCCATGCTAATCTTCTCTGTATTGTTTCAAATTTTTGTTGTTGTTGTTTTTTGTTTTTTTTTCCTGTACGCGGGCATCTCACTGTTGTGGCCTCTCCCATTGCGGGACGCGCAGGCTCAGCAGCCATGGCTCACGGGCCCAGCCACTCCGCGGCATGTGGGATCTTCCCGGACCGGGGCACGAACCCGTGTCCCCTGCATCGGCAGGCGGACTCTCAACCACTGCGCCACCAGGGAAGCCCCACATTTTATTAATAGTATGTGTGCTGCTGAAGTGAGCACAGTATGTGGTCTTTTGTGTCTGGCTTCTTTCATATAGCATAATGTTTTCAAGGTTTATCCACACTGTAGCATGTATCAATACTTCTTTTTATTGCTGAATAGTATTCCATTGTATGAAAAAAATACCACAGTGTGTTCATCCATTCACCAGTTAATGAACATTCCGGTTGTGTTCATTTTTTGGCTGTTATGAATAATGCTGTTATTGGGCTACAAGTCTTTGTGTGAGCATACCTTTTCATTCTTCTTGGGTAGATACCTAAGAGTAGAATTGCTGGGTCTTATGATAAATTATGTTAAACTTTAAAGAAATTCCCAACCTATTTTCCAAGGTAGCTGCACCATTTTACCATCTCACCAGCGATGTGTGACACTTCCAATTTCTCTACATCTTGTCTAACGTTTGTTATTGTCTAGACCGAGGTACTGTTTTCATTGACACTAGAATGACATTTATTTGAGCACTGATTACATCTTTTTTAAACATCTTTATTGGAGTATAACTGCTTTACAATGTTGTGTTAGTTTCTGCTGTATAACAAAGTGAATCAGCTATACGTATACATATATCCCCATATCCCCTCCCTCTTGCGTCTCCCTCCCACCCTCCCTATCCCACCTCTTTAGGTGGTCACAAAGCACGGAGCTGATCTCCCTGTGCTATGCGGCTGCTTCCCACTAGCTAGCTATTTTACATTCGGTAATGTATATATATCAATGCCACTCGAGGACTGATTACTTTTTATTACATATTTCAGATAATTGAATTTCAGTTAGGGAAGGCTGGAGGTGATAAAAATTTTGAAAGATTGTTATTGGAAATTCCAAGATCAGTTAAAATGTGTTAAAAACAGAATGAAAAAGAAAAAAATATCAGGGAAAAAATGTCGATTCATAGGGTATTAATACTGATGTCAAACCTGTTACAGTGAATGACAAATGATATTTGGTACTATAAAAAACATGTCAAGAAAGCATGTTAGGGCTTCCCTGGTGGCGCGGTGGTCGAGAGTCCGCCTGCCGATGCGGGGGACACGGGTTCGTGACGCGGTCCGGAAGGATCCCACATGCCGCGGAGCGGCTGGGCCCGTGAGCCATGGCTGCTGAGCCTGCGCGTCCGGAGCCTGTGCTCCGCAACGGGAGAGGCCACAGCAGTGAGAGGCCCGCGTACCGAAAAAAAAAAAAAAAAAAAAAAAAGAAAGCATGTTAGTGCATTTGAGTTAGTGCATATGAGTTTGTGATGAGTTTGAAGCTACAAAATAATGGCTACGCTTCAATAAAAAGGTGAGGCTATGAGTGGGCTCATGGTCCTTAAAGTAGAAGAAAGGTGCTCTGGCTAGATCTCACGTGGACTTATCCTCTCCTGTTTTTTTTTTTTCCTTGACTGAATGTTAAGATAAAGCCAGCATCAGATGGTTTATGTTTTAACCCAGTACTTTTCAGTGAGGGTGACTTTGCCCCCTAAGGAAACAGTTGGCAATGTCTGGAGACATTTTTTATTGTCACAACTGGGGGAAGGATGTTACTGACATCTAGTGGGTAGAGGCCAGGGCTGTTACTGTACATCCTACAATGCACAGGCAGCTGCCTCAACAAAGATTTATCCAGTTCAAAGGACCAGTGGTGCTAAAGTGGAGAATCTCTGCTTTAACAAGTGCTCCTGAAGGTGGGATAATTATAATCACTTGAAATGTTTGTTTCCCCTTATTTTGCTTCCTACGAGCAGATGCCACATTATTCCCTGACTCCACGCATGGGGTCCTAAATCTTGGGGTGGTGGGGGTGATGGCTGGGCTATATATTCGTGATAAAGATCTCCAGTTGCTTCTGCTCTTCTCTCTTTCTCCATTCCTTCTCTTTGCGACCCAATTGAAAACTGACTCTAAGTACTTTGTAAATGCCTGTGGCCCATCTTTATTTTTTTTTAAGATTTTTTTTCATGTGGCCCATTTTTAAAGTCTTTATTGAATTTGTTACAATATTTCTTCTGTTTTATGTTTTGGTTTTTTGGCCACAAGGCATGTGGGATCTTAGCTCCCCGACCAGGGATTGAACCTGTACCCCCTGCACTGGAAGGTGAAGTCCCAGCCACTGGACTGCCAGGGAAGTCCCGTTGTGGCCCATCTTTAAAGGAAATGAATGTTTAGCATAAGTAATTGGAAGAATGGATATTTTCTTATTCCCATTTCTTGTTCTGTGAAGAATCATTCATTCAGTTCCTTTCTCTGTGACAGTGCATTGGATGTTTGGGGTAAATCTCTGGGTTATCAAAGCCCAAACAGGAAAATGTTTACTAGTGTTTTCCAGAAAATTCACATTAAAATTATTTTTTGACATTCATGTAGTAATTCTTCACTTGATTTTACCAAGACCAGCTTCTCACTGAAATAATACCAGCAAACCCTTTTGAGACTGTACATTTTATAATGCGCATGAGGACAGGAATCTTGATACGTTCTACTTGAGTTATTTGGGCATGGTTTGTGTTACGGAGCAATTGTGTGTTTAGTTGTGCAGAATTTCTCCTCTGAACTATAAATCCTGCTTTGAAGTGACTACAAAGGTACCATGCGAAACACGATTAAGCATGGAGGAAAGAACAGGGGCTCTGGGGCAGATGGTCCTAGATTCAGGTCCCAGGCCTGCCACTTAGGAGCTGAGTGACCCAGGACAAGTTGCCTGAGCGCTTCGAGCAACAGTTTTTCTATTTGTAATTTGGGAGTACTAGCTAGCTTAGAGGCAGACTGACTAGTGCCCACTAGCCATATCTGGCTTGCTTTTGTAAATAAAGCTTTATTGGGACGCGGCCATGCCCATTCATTTGCATATCATCTACAGTTGCTTTTGAGCTACCGAGGCAGAGTTGAGTAGTTTCCACAGACTGTAGGTCTGCAAAACCTAAAATATTGACTGTTTGGCCCTTCACAGAGAAAGTTTGTCAACCACAACTCTCAAAGATTTGATGGACTTAAATAGAGTTACTATATGTAAATCTTATCTCATATAGAATCTTGGAAAATATTATTCCTTTCTAGACCAAATTCCTTTTGGACCAAATAAATTGTTCCTTTCTAGATCAAGTAAGTTGTTTTTAACAACAATAATAATACTAAAGCTAGGATTCATTCAACATCTAATGAGTATGTCCCTACATGTAAGAAGATATTTAATTCTTACAACAGTCTAGGTAGGTATGATTCTCATTTTGTATATGAAAAAGTGGAGTTTCAGAGAGTGAGTAGCTTCCTCCAGGTCATAGAGCTAACTAGGAGAGTTGGTGATAAAAATATAAATCTCACAGCTGCTTTTGTTTTTCTCTTTCCTATTTAAACAACCTGTAAGACTTTTTTCAGGACGGTTTTTGAAGCATCTAAGAAAGTAGCTGACTGTTTAAGCAGGTGAATAAACCTCAAAGGCCAGAGTGTAAATTAATTTTTTTTTTTTTTAAATTAATTTTTAATGTTTGCTCTCGGTTGTTCTCTAAACACTCATATTTGTATTAATTTGTTGCTGTCTTCCTTGTTCTCCATACTTGATCATCCCTCATTTCTCCTCTTTAATCTTGTGTTTCCTTCCTTCCACTTTGAAGCTCCCCTCCTTCTTTCTTAATTGAGAGCATTTTGTGAGGGAGGGTAATGAGTATCCCCTGCATCTGTGAAGCCATAAAGCAGGTGGTTGAAAGCAGCAGCTGAGTATTACCATGCAACTCTACTGCAGCTAACTGTCGCCAGTGCTGTTGATTCCAAGGCATTCTTCATATTCATGAAACACTGCCATCCCTACAGACACGCTACTGGCTTTATGGCTTATTATTTTAGGACATATCTCCCAGCACTGAGGAGTATCTTTAAGGATAGAAAGCCAACTTCATGGTCACTTCTTAGGAAGGGTTGCGGGCAGGAAGGGCATTCAGCATCAGGTGTGTTCCTTTTTTGTTTGTTCATTGGCATCTGTTTGTATATTTCCATGTACGGTCATTGGCATCTGGGAGTGTGTTTTCGTGTATGGTCATCCAGCATCTGGATTGCTTCTATAGATGGTCATCCAGCATCTGGGGGTGTGTTTTTTTTTAATCTTTTTTTTTTTTTTTTCCATTTTTGGCCATGCTGCATGGCATGTGGGATCTTAGTTCCCCGACCAGGGATCGAACCCACGCCCCCTGCATTGGAAGCGCCAGGGAAGTTCCCTGGTGGTGTGTTTCTATATATAGTCATCTGGGGGTGTGCCTCCACAGAGGGGGAGCCCTAGCAAGCTCTTTAGCACACAGTCATCATGGAAAGTATTTCCTCCTCTACTGAAGTTCAGTGAACCTCCTTTTCCTTTTCTATCTATTGGTCCTAGTTTCTTCTCTCTGAAACTACCCAGAATAAAGTCTCATCTCTCCTCTACATGGTTGCTCTTCAGAGTATTTGATGAGTCATCTCATCCTTCAAAGCCTTCATTTTGTCCCTGATAAAAATTGCATAGCCCTTGAAACGTTTCTCCTAAGGTGAGGTTCTAACTCTTTAGGACCTGCGGGTTGCTTATATTGATCTGTTCTAGTGTGTCAGGGTTTTTCTTTTCCAAGTGTAACTTGTTTTCTGATTTCAAAGGTAATAAATATTAATTATAAAAAACTTGGACAGTATATATCACCAAAAGAAAGAAAGGAAAGGAAGAAAAGAGGCAAGGAAGGGAAAAAGGGGAAAATCACCCCATTATTCCACTACCCAGATAAATACTTTAGAAACTGTAGTCCTTAATTTTCCAGTCGGTGTGTGTGTGTGTGAGGGAACAATGTGGGTTTACTATAGTGTTCAGAAATGTTGTTCTTAACGACTACATTCCACTCTGTTGTATGGATACACGGGAACTGATCTGGGTCTTTTCTGAAGTCTGACTGACAGAGGCCATCCCCACGTCAAGCTGAACTGACCGCGGCAGAGCCGCCATGGGGCCGGCCCTTGCCTTGTCCTGTGTCTTCACTTCTCTTCTGAAACATGTAAATGTGGGTCTTGAAATTAACTTACTTTTCTTAGTTCTCAACTTAAGGTTTTCCTTAGCATCCGAGCACGTTTAACCTATCAGTCTGTAGGGGAGAGGTCTGTTTGCAAATGCGATTGGCTGATATATATAATGATAACAGAATCTGTGTTTTGGGGCTGTCATGCGGACTGAATTAGTTAATATGTGAGGCACTCAATAAAGGTTCATGTTTATTTATTTATTTCTACAAATAAGGCAACTTAGGAGTTTCATGACTTGTCCAAAGCATCACAGGTCGGGAGGGGCCCACTTGTAATAAGTATTCCATAGTGGGCAGGCCATGCTTGAGAATTTCCTTCACGCTGACTCACTCTGGGTTCAGCAAACTGTCTGTAAAGGGCCAAGTAGTAAATACGTTAGGCTTTGTGGGCCTTGAGGTCTCTGATGCTCCTACTTACCTTGTCTATGGTGATGCCAAAGCAGCCGTGAGCAGTACACAGAGGGCTGTGGCTGGGTTATAGCACAACTGTATTTACAGAATCGGGACAGTCAGACCATAGCTTGCAGGCCCCTGCCTCTCCCATCCATTAGATAAAATAAGAAGATACTATACTTAAGTATCTTCTGGTTCTTAATGCATAAGTAAACATAAATATATTAGAAAATTTATAAATTATCTACAAACCAAAAAAAAATGTTGAAAAATAAGAATCATCTATATTCTACTACCCAGAGATAACTAGAGTTTTACATTTTGGTGAATATTTGATAAATATTCTTCCAGTAGAAAAATGTTCTTAATCTCTTCCCTTAGTAGGTCTCTCGGAGCTTGGTTTATTTGTGATTTCCTTCTTAACACTAAGGCTTAATTATGGTTATTAGTGGGCAGGACCCCTGTCTGGGTCTAGTACCCACGCCACTGAAGGCCAGGGGAGAGGTGGTGACATAATATATTATAGGTTTACTCTTTTCAGAGTTGTCTTCTCTCTTCATTGAATAGCAAACTTTCTTATGTGATTGTCATGCTAGGTGCTCCCAAACTATTCAGTATCTGTGGGGCTTGGACTTGTTTCATTATGTGACACATTTGCTAAAACCTTTTAGCCAATATCCTTAAGTTTTATATATGCATACATAAATAAGTCAGATTTCTTAATGATGTTAAAAGTTAATGCAGAGGCACACACATGCACTTATCTTTGTGACTGTCAGACATATCTCTGAGAATTATTAACTCCTGAGCACTTACTATATATTAGACACCATGCTAAATACTTTACATGTGTCATTTCATTGAATCCTTCCCAAACCTTAGAATATAGACGTACTGTTCTCATTTTACAGACAAGTAAATGAAGGCTTCTAGAGCTTGAATTACTTGTCCAAGACAACAGAGACCAGGGATTTGGACTCGAGTCTGTGGACTCCTTTTTAAGCCTGCATATGTGATATAGCTTTGTCTGGTGCTAATTATCCCCCTTCATTTTTGTTTCAGATGGCGGCCTTTTTTAGCGTAGGGGAAGTTAAAATCCCAGTTGCGAATTACCTTTATCACTTGATAAGCAGAGGCACTTAAGACAGTGTCAGTTATCTGCATCTGTTGTCATACGCTGGCGAAGCCCCTCCTCACTCTGGTGACTCCTTCCATCATGTTCGCCATTGGGTTTTGCACGGGAGAAAAGCTGTCTCTCTCCTGTGGAGGATGCTGAGCTTTTGTCTCTACTTCTGTTGATCGAAACATCGCAGCCCTTCTTTGTTTGGTACTTGCTACTCCAGTATGGTGTTGGCACAGACCATACCTGCAGCATCATGTTACTCTCCTGTGCTAAAAATAACCGAGACCCTGGCTGAGACTTCATATATAATTCATGGTTCTGATTTATTAATCTCTCCGTTAAGCTAGAAAATGCCATTTTTGCTGGCTGCATTCCAATCTACATTATATTAGACTTTGAGAATTTGCATTAACTTGAATACCCTCCGTGTGTGTGTGTGTGTGTGTGTGTGTGTGTATTGTGTATTTATTTGTGGTTTTAGTAATAACAGAGTCATCTCTGTGTACAACTCCCTTAATCTTTCACTTAACCCCTGACTTCAGACTCATAACACAAAAGTAATATCTAAAAGAAGCAAATATCAGATGCTTGATGATAGTAAATATACAGAACCAGAAAGAAAAAGAAGAGTTTTGCCTTTTCTATATAGCCTTAAAGTTAAATTTGTATTCAGCAAGTGATGAAGGGCAACACTTTGAAGCCAGTTCATTCATTCAGTGTGTATTTAGTGAGCTCCTCCTGAGCGCTAGGAGCACGTGGGATGCGGTACCCTGATCAGAGTCCTACTGATAGTAGATCACCTTCATGCTACCCCCTAAGTCTTTAAAGTAAATCAAAATCCTTTCCCACTCCCATATGCACACGAGAGTTGGTTCCTTTCACCCGAGATTTTAAGACATCTTGGAAAGTGTGAACATATTTTGAGTGTTTTCTCAGGCACTTCTCTGAGAGTTACACCCTGAGGGGTTGCTTCACCTTCTTGGATTCCACCCCCACCACTTGGCCTTGGGCACAACGAGGCTCTTCAGAGCAGGAAGGGAGGACATGATTATAACAGGTCAATAAATGAAGGAGGAGACCCACTCATCAGAGTCCTGATGAGCTGCCATCAGATTCTACCAACCAACCATCAACTCTTTGGAATTTTTACACCCTGGCCTCTCAAGCCCCCTTTGAACAGTGACCGTGTCCTTAGAGGATCAACCCCACCTTGGGTTGAAAACAATGCCACTTAGACATTGCATTTTGCAATTGTTTTACCTGTTATTAACATAATAATTGTCCTTCTTACTACTGAGTTGCCAAATTCATTTATTAATATAGAATTTTTTAGGATGGGGTTGGAGAGGACACTTTGGTTATATTTCCATTTTATGGCTGAAGAAACACAGTCATTAGAATTAAGAGGTTTCTCAAGGTGGCCTCAATGTTTTGTGATGAAGATAAAATTTAAATTCTGGACTCTTGACTTCAAGTTCGCCACCTACTTCACTATACCTTTGCTGCCTTTAACCCACATTTATCAATTTATTGTTTTATCTCAAATATAATGTTTCTTAGGAAATGTCTTTTTTTAAATTAATTTTTATTGGAGTATAGTTGATTTACAATATTGTGTTAGTTTCTGCTGTACAGCTAAGTGAATCAGTTATACATATACATGTATATACTCTTTTAGGTTCTTTTCCCATGTAAGTCATTACAGAGTATTGAGTAGAGTTCCCTGTGCTATACAGTAGTTCTTATTAGCTATCTATTTAATATATATTAGTGTGTATATGTCAATCTCAATCTCCCAATTTATCCCTCCCCCCCTTTCCCCCTTGGTAACCATAAGTTTGTTTTCTACATCTGTGACTCTATTTCTGTTTTGTAAATAAGTTCGTTTGTACAATTTTTTTAGATTCCACATATAAACAATATCATATGATATTTGTCTTTCTCTGTCTGACTTACTTCACTCGGTATGATAATCTCTAGGTCCATCCATGTTGCTGCAGATGGCATTATTTTATTCTTTTTTATGGCTGAGTAGTATTCCATTGTATATATGTACCACATCTTTATCCATTCACCTGTCGATGGACACTTAGGTTGCTTCCATGTCTTGGCTATTGTATAAATAGTGCTACAATGAACATTGGGGTGCATGTATGTCCAGAGAAAACCCCTAGCTATAACTGGTTCAAGAAAAAGTTGTGACCTGTACCAAGCCAGTCGGATACCTGCCCCTGGGCTTTTCTGGAGTTGAGGCAGGGTACTCTTGCTTTTCTTCTGAGGTTGCTAGTTTTAAGCAGGGCCACCACACAGTGTAGCTCAAGGGATCCTCATTCATTAAGGATAAGGAGAGCCTTGAACTACCTGTGGTCTTCTTTTCTATGATGTGAGGAGGAACTGCCTGAAAATGAGACAGCGCAGAGGAAAGCATTGCTTAGAACTTACTGTAATAGACAGGTTCTCAACATCAGCTGAATCATTGGATTAAAATGGGCTGAAAGTTAGTTATACTCCTGCAACTTCTTAGTTACATGAGTGTCTTATTTTCCTATTGCTGCTGTAACAAATTATCCGGAATGTAGTAGCTTCAAACAACACATATTTATTAACTTGTAATTTGCAAGTCAGAAGTCTAAAATGTCTCTGCCTTTTCCACCTTCTAGGGCCTGCCTGCCTTCCTTGGTTCATGGTTCCTCATCACTCTGACCTCTGCTTCTGCCATCACATCTTTCTCTGACTCTGACTCTCCTCCCTCTTTTCCCTTATAAGGCCCCTTGTGATTACCTTGGACGCACTTAGGTTATCAAGTAATCTAAGATAATCACCCCATCTCAAAATCCTTAACATAAGCACATCAGCAAAAGTCCCCTTTGCCTGGTAAGGAGGCATATTTTCAGATTCTGGGGATTAGGACATAGACATCTTTGGGGACCTACCACAATGAGCAAATTCACTCCTTTTTGGTTTAGGCTGGTCTGAGTTGGCATACTGTTATTTGCAACCAAGAGTCTTGAAAAGTACTGTCTTAAAGATAATGAGATACAGGAGCAATTTAAGAACCTTTTATAGAGATATTTGGAATTAGAAAGCATTTTTGGAAATCTGAAAAAATTGTACAGAGAACATTAAATTATACATAAAACTTTAAATGACTTCAATATTTTCCTGTCCTTTAATCTCTTTGTACCTTTTTAAAACTTTTTTTTTCACTTTTGTTATGCTACCAACTGGGAATTCTCTTTCACATACTCTTGTTCTCCCTCAAGTTCACCTTTAAAATATCTTGCTTCCGGGCTTCCCTGGTGGCGCAGTGGTTGAGAGTCCTCCTGCCGATGCAGGGGACACGGGTTCGTGCCCCGGTCGGGGAAGATCCCACGTGTCGCGGAGCGGCTGGGCCCGTGAGCCATGGCTGCTGAGCCTGCGCGTCCGGAGCCTGTGCTCCGCAACGGGAGAGGCCACAGCAGTGAGAGGCCCGCGTACTGCAAAAAAAAAAAAAAAAAAAATCTTGCTTCCTATAGCGAGTTATATGCTACAGAGCCTTTCTGCAATATTTTTCTTCCTGTTATCCATTTTTCTTCTTTCCTCTCAATTGTCGCTTTTCTTGTTTTTCAGAATATTCATCTTTGCCTTTCTATTTATTTATTTATTTAAAAAAATTTTTAATCATGTTTGCCTTTCTTAAATTTGAACTGTTTTCCCTTGTTCACTGTTTCTGTGAATATTTTTTTCTGTATGTGTTCGGGGGTAGGAAATAGGCTCAAAGGTTTTTTTAAAAACAATTGTATGCTTCTGCTGTTCTAGAGAATGTTTTGTTATAATTCTCACGGATTCCTATTTCACAATAAATGAATAAACTCTCTCGCTTCCAGAGTTGTTCTTATTCTTTGCTGTTTCTATGTAAATAATATAGCCCTATATTACTTTCCTTAAAAGCTTAGAAAATGACATTTTTAATCTTTAAGTACTCATTCATATTTTAATCTCCTCTTTTTTAAATCGAAATATTCTTTCACCAGGGCGTTTTGACTTTGTGATCATAAGAATATACGCAGGGGAGGAAGAAGTTTTCCTTAACCCTCTTAGTGTCCCTGGCTGGGCCTGAAAAGTAAACTGAAAAAGACAAATGAACAGGAGAAAATCATACAAATTTATTTGACCTAAGTTTTACATGACACAGGAGCCTTCATAAGGAAATGAAGACCCAAAGAAACAGTTAGACCTGTGTATTTGGATGATAGGTTTGATGAAGAGTGGACAGTCGAGTCGTGGAGGAATATGATAGGTTAAGGAGGACGAGGTAATTGTAGTAAAGTGGGGGAACTCAGTAAGGCCTGTTTGTTCAGATTCTTGGCGTTTTGGAGATCAGGGCGTTCCTCTCCTTGGAGTCTGGGGAGGGGACCTCTCACAGGAGGGTCTTATGACCTGTTTCAGGGGGAGGAGGTCATAGTGACCTTCCTGCTTCTGCCAGAGTTTGGTCAAATTCCTTCAGCTTAAAATATTCAATCTGCCAAGGCGCTGTATTTTAGGATAGTGTGTCTGAACCCTATTAAGTACATTGTACAAGATCCTTATTTACTCAGTGACGTTTAACTATATTGCCTGTGGCAATTTAATCCAACAAATGATATTTCTGTTCTCATTGTACTAATATGCCAGAAACAACTGTTTTATATTTATTCACCATTTAGCCATCTTTAAAATAAACACAAATAACTATGTTAATAGACAATAAAAATACAAACTAACTTTAAAATGTAATCTTATTTTTCTGTAGGATTCTATGACCTCTTTCCAACTCTTGTTCTGGTACTTCCAGCGTTTTTTTCTTTTCCCTTAATTCATGTAAATTTTTCTATGTATCTACTGGATCCACAATGCTGTACAATGTTAGAGCGTAGTACGGGGAACCATGTCCCAGCTATGCTCACTTGTTGGGTATCTTTTCTGTTTTTACTCTGCTTTGTTTGTTTACACTATGGGCACTAGGGCTATAACCAGTCTTGAATACATTTTAAAGTGATTCCTTGGGATAGATTCCTAAAGGTAGTAGATCAGGCCAAGCAATATGGTCATAACTAATTATCTCTAGTATACTTTTAGTGCTGTCAGAATAAATACCCCAGGAATTCCCTGGTGGCTCAGTGGTTAAGAATCCTGCCAGTGCAGGGGACACGGGTTCGATCCCTGGTCCGGGAAGATCCCACATGTCGTGGAGCAACTAAGCCCGTGTGCCACCACTACTGAGCCTAGAGCCTGTGCTCTGCAACAAGAGAAGCCACCACAATGAGAAGCCCGCACACCGCAACGAAGAGTAGCCCCCGCTCACCGCAACTAGAGAAAGTCTGTGCGCGGCAACGAAGACCCAACGCAGCCATAAATTAATTAATTAAAAAAAGGAATAAATACCCCAGAGAGTAAATAACTTTGATGGAAGGAAGCTAGCACAAAGAAGCAAGGAGATGAGGTTATTCTGTCATATGAACAAGAACTGAAGAAGTGGTTTTGTTTTGTTTTGTTTTAATGAGACTGGAATCTGAGAGATTTGGGGGAAAAGAGATGAGATGTATCTCCTTGGGATGGTTATTTCTGGTCTTTGAGATTACTTTCTCTTTCTTAAGTGTCCCTTTCCTCCAGTGTCACCCCGCCCCCCACAGTGTTGCACCCTTGACATTCTCTTTTTGCCCCGTCGCTCTGTTGGATCCTTTCCTTGCTACATCCCCTAACTCTGAGTATCCGCCGATGCTGACGTCCTTGCTCTATTCCTCACTTACTTCAGACTGTGCCTTTATGTTGTACATAACCCAATCGTTCTGTAGGTCTGAGATTAACTCATGACCCTTCCCTTAGCCTGTTCCCACGATGTCTTCTCCCCACTGACACCCCCACTCCCTTGTTGCAAAACCTTATCATTTATCACCTGGACGATTTCATTTCATTCCTGGATAGTGTCCTTGCTCCCTGGCAATTTCAGCCCTCACTCTTGCCCTGCAAGCTGTGCTGGTCTACACTAGTCACTTAAACATTCTTGAGTCTTGATTTATGTACCTAGGCTCATGGATGAATAGCCCACTGCTGCTGACATATATATAGTAGTTTGCTTACTCTTTCCTTCTTATAACTTATACCTCATCAGTATTCCTATTGTGACAAGTCTGATGTTGTCACTCAGACTTTACTAACTTCAGTAATTTTTCAGGGCCTAGAAGATAAAGTCTACACTCTTTGTTAGAAGAGACCTTCGAGGCCTGTTTGCATTTCCCACCTCGTCTTCTGCCTTCAGCCCCCAGTCTCACATCCCCGCCCCATTGCCCTTGTCGTCATTTCCCTAACATGCCAACCAAGCCCTTTCAACCTTCTGTCTTTGCACACAATGATCTTTTTTTTGCTGGACTTGCAAGCCCTCACCTATATTTTTTTCAAGATCCATTTTAAAGCATTTTTTAAAAAAGCCTTCCTAGGTGCTTGAACTCTCCCCATGCTCCTGGGATTTTAAATCTTGAGCAAATGAAGCAATAGTATGGGAACAGAGGCAGTGAATAGTGTGTGGCCAGGACCATCTTGAGGTGCCTTCTGCTCAGCCCCCAGCCAGCCTTTCTCAATTACGGTACCTCATTTGAGCCACAGAAACTGAAAATGATTTGAGTGACAGATTTGTCAATTCTGCCAAAGATGGCTTATAACTAGTGCCATTTTAGGTGCATAAGAGAGGAGTTAAGTCACTCCGTGTAACGCATGCTGTAGGGTAGTAGAACTTAATTTTCTCATGCAACTCGGGTTAGAAAGACTGCTACAGGGCGGTTTTGGATCTGCCATCGTTCTAAGCCCGACCCTCTGAGCTCTCACTGATGCTGTGAGCCCCTGGCATTATGATCCATTCCTTTTGTGCCTGAGATAACTAGATTCCGTTTTGGCTGATAACAAATAAGACCCTTCTCTGCTCTAACAGCATCAGAGAGTATGTATTTATTGCTGTATATATTTGTTGAATAATTAATTGGATGACTAACCTTTGAAATTTCTCCATTTTCTTTTTTCCCTATACCAAATCAGTCACCACGCACATCAGTCTTTATTTACAGCGTCTCTTAGAGTCTATCCTTTCCTTACATTTCCATGCGCACCATCCTCATCTAGGACTTTATCATCTCAGTCCACATTCCTGCAGTCCTTTCCTCGCGCTGCCTCTTACCTCTTTCACTCTCTCTCCTTAAATGATACTGAACCCAGATCAATTTTTCCCCCAAATGGAAGGACACGTTATCATTCCACTTACCAATATCGTACCAACTGGCGTTGAGGTGAAGTCAAACTCATGAGCCTGGCGCTCACGGCCCCCATGCTTTGGCCCCATATTCTCCATCCAGCATGCTTCCTTCACTCCACCAGACAGAGGTGGTGCTCTCCTGTACATACTCTTTTGCTTGTGCTGCACCTACCACCCCTCCCTCGCTGCAACCTATATTACTGACTTAAAAAATTTCCTGATCAGATCTTATGAAATGGTACTCCCAATACCCATGTTCACCCATTTTGCTTCCTGAACATGTTAAGCTGTATGCACTGCTTCTTTTTCTCCCGATATACCCTTTTCCTGTTCCCCACATCACATTTCATCTGGGTAATTCTTTTTTTATGTTTAAAATACTTTAATTCTCAATATAACCCACATAGCGTGGTTAAGGAAAATAAGCAAACAGTGAATTACAGAGTGTTCAATTTTTTTCTTAATTATTATTGATTTCTAAAACCCCTTAGTAGCACTTCAAAATCTACCTCCTTCCAAGAGCCTGCTTGACTCTCTTTGACTTATATACTCACTCTTTCCTAATTTTAATTCTTTTTTTTTTTTTGCGGTACGCAGGCCTCTCACTGTTGTGGCCTCTCCCGTTGCAGAGCACAGGCTCCGGACACGCAGGCTCAGCGGCCATGGCTCACGGGCCCAGCCGCTCCGCGTCATGTGGGATCTTCCCGGACCGGGGCACGAACCCGTGTCCCCTGCATCGGCAGGCGGACTCTCAACCACTGTGCCATCAGGGAAGCCCCTAGTTTTAATTCTTACATTCCATTATTGCCTTGTCTACATACTAGTGAGTGGAATTATCCACTGGAACTCTCTTCATCAAGAACCATTAATTAACCTGTTAAGTATGCACTTAAGCGGACAGCAAAGAAGACAAGAAGTATTCTTACCCCACTTTCTTTTCCCTTCTTTAATACCAAACTGCTGAATAATTTTTATTTTTAAGAAATATAAAGGTCCACAGCAGGTCACTGCTGGCTGTTAACAAACCTAGTAACGAGCAAAACCATTTCCAAGTCAGTGTAGGGGCACCGGCGTTGTCATAGGAATCAGAAAGGCCTCTTGTGTGTCTGGGGTACTCAGTGAGAACATCTGCCACTGAGGAGCAGAGGTGGGGCAGGGTTGGCTTGGATGTCCAGGGCTGCGCCAGATTTGGAGCATGCGTCCCATACCTAAGTCATTGGATGGCGAAGATGGTCTTGGCTAGGAATCGTTGGGTTCCAAGAGTTAGAAATCTCCAGCTAGCTCACGGGAAGAAGGGAGTTGTAGTACATTTATACTGTGCAATCCCTCAGACATAGGAATTAGAAAGTGGCCAAGCTCCCTGAGGACAGAAGAAGGAAAGACGCTGGGATTGAAAGCTCTCTCTCTCTCTTTAACTCTTTGTCTATTAACAACCACAAGAATTCTCAAGGGAAAGGATTTGGTTAATTTTTGGTTTGATAATGATGGTTGACCTTAGGCCAAGTGTTCATCCTTGCTCCACAGCACTGTGGGATTGGGGGCACATATTATAAAAATAAACACTTGGTCCTGTTCTTTCAAGGGGGTCTTGAGTGAGCCACACATAGGTCCCAAAGCTTCCACTATAAAAAGTTCAGTGTTGTATATGTATTTGAGCGTTGTCGTTGAATAATTTAAAAAATAGAATAATTTAACACCCTAGGCCTGTTTCTTTGCCTTCTTCTAATTTTAGTAGCTAGTTCACTATGATATGGAAGAGGAATTGTTAATTTAATCCTAAAATTAACATGTTACTGATGTCATCAATAGGAAATGATGAAAAATTCTGAATTAATTCTTACAATCATATATATTGTACATTACATGGTTAAAAATCAACCTTGGAGCTTCCCTGGTGGCGCAGTGGTTGAGAGTCCGCCTGCCGATGTACGGGACACGGGTTCGTGCCTCGGTCCGGGAGGATCCCACATGCCGCGGAGCGGCTGGGCCTGTGAGCCATGGCCGCTGAGCCTGCGTGTCCGGAGCCTGTGCTCCGCAACGGGAGAGGCCACGGCAGTGAGGGGCCCGCGTACTGCAAAAACAAACAAACGAACAAACAAAAATCAACCTTATTAGAGGCTGGGTGCAATTTTGGCCTGTAAATTTAAAAGAGCATATGGAAGAATTCGAGGGGGGTCTATGGAAAGCTAAGGAAATGAAAAAAAAGAAATAAAATAACATGTGAGGTTCAAATTAAGGAAGATGATAGGCTTATTTAACCTGGAGAAGAGAAGACAGTAATGACGTGAGAATTTCCCCAAACATATGAAGGTGAAACAGAGATATATTGAGTTTACCTCTATTGCCTTGATATAATATGCAACAGAATGTAGATTTTAATGACAGCGTAAACTCAACCTTTTAAACTGCAGTGCTGCATTTGGAGAAATTCATGGACTCTATATATAAGATGTATAAATGTATCTATAGGAGCAGAATGTGGTATCATACTCACAGGAGTATAAATTAGAGGACTTTGTTGAGATTGCCTCAAGCCCTATGAGCCTGAGGTTAGTTTTATGATACTGAGTAAAAATGAAAGACAGAAGTAAAAAAGTTTTGTCATCATATTTTTCTTAATGAATTATTCCAGATGTGGCCAAATGAATTGTGCTAAGAGGCATTCAAAGGAGCAGCAATAGCCACCAATCACTGAGTTTTCTTTTGTAGAGTGGGAATTATGAACTAAGGGTGAAAGCTAAATTTTCCTTCATAATGAAGCGAGATTCTGATTGACTAGGTGAGAGAAGAAAGAAAGGAGAGATGAAGTGACCGGAAATGGGGAAACAATGGCGGCAATTTCAGTTAGAGAGAAATTTCAGTTAGAGAAATTAACAGACTTTCCTGTAAGTAGTGTGCGGTGTGAGTCATCTTACCCACCTCTCTCCCTCAAGACTTCTCCATCAAATCGTCACAAAATACCTGTCTCTGTTATTGACTTATCGAGTTGGATCTCTGTTAGGATGCATAGAAAATGCTAAGTATAGCCTCAAGGTAGAATTAGACAAGAGCTAGGGTCACCGGTGGAAGCTGTACTATACTCAGATTATCTGTATTTATCAACCCAACAGTGAATTAAGTAGACATTTCAGTGTAGTGTCAGGACCAAGTAAGAATTTTGATTGGGTAGAAGAAAACTCAAGATTGGGATTCCAGGGAGTTTCACTGTATGACCTTGGAAGAACAAATAAACTCTTTGTGCCTTAACTTCTTCTTCAAATGAAGATAATGTGTATACCTCATATACTTCAGGGTACAATAATGTATGATTACTTAAAAGAAAACATAGGCATTTCAGGTCACAAGTCCTACCGCCCACTACTGAGAACCACTGAGAAATGAGCAAGCCCTGGGCACTGAGGCATGGGCTAGCACTTCTACGTGAAATGTAGTTTGGGGTCCTGAGGGTCCCCAAAACTCATTCAGGGGGCTGCAAGGTCAAAATTACTTTTATAATAATACTAAGATTTTATTTGCTTTTTTCAATCTCATTCTCTCATGAACGCCTGGTGGAGTTTTCTGGAGGCTACATGGTGTGTGATATCTTAACAGATTGACTGCAGAAGCAGATATGAGAATCCAGCTGGCTTCTTTAAGCCAGATCTTAAAGAGATTTTCAAAAATATAAAACAGTCCTACTCTTCTTATTAATTTTTTTCTTTTGGAAATACAGTTATTTTTCATTTAAAATGTTATTTGTATTAACATGTAATGGGCTTATTGTTCTTATTTTAAAAGAATAAATATTTAAATATTTTTCAGTTTTGATTTCTAACATAGTAAATATCAGTAGATATTTTTCACACAAACAAAATATTTTTGAGGGACTTCCCTGGCGGTCCAGTGGTTAAGACTTCCGTACTTCCAGTGCAGGAAGTGCAGGTTCAATCCCTGGTAGGGGAACTAAGATCCCACATGGCCCTTGGCGTGGTCAAAAAAAAAAAAAAAAAAAAAAGGATTCTGAGGTCATTCATTATTTTTAGAAGTACAATAGGAGTCCTGAAACAAAATGATTGGAGGACCACACTTCACCTTGGCAAAGTGACTTTGCATAAGGTGATCTGTGCATGTTCCAACTTTCCCTCTTTCTCCCATGGTCTTATGGTGGGTGGTGTGGCTCTCAGGAGAATCCCTCAGTGAGTATAGATATTTGGGACCCCTCTCAAACTGATGCAAGCTGAAACTGAGCTGTGTATGTGGTTCTCTAGGCAACACCATCATACCCAGGCCTCCTAACATACTCCATTCTTGTGCTTTAGGGATTCTCCAAAGTTACTCATCTCTAGGTCAGAGATTGATGGCATTTTATGCTGAAGGAAGGGTCCTGGAGAAGATCTGAACTTGGTGACAAAGCCTGGTCTTGTATCATTAGCTTCTTTCAGCATATGCATAATCAGAGTGTTCCAATATCAGCCTCAGAATAGCCGTTACTGATGCTCATGACGGGTGAGACATTGGGCTAGCCAACTGACATGTATTAAATCTCACAACACACTTGGGAGTTAGGTATTAAGTAAATTTGGTTAAGGTCTCACAAGTAGAAAGTAGCAAAAGTCAGATTCAACACACAGGTCCTTTGGACCCAGGTTCTGAGGCATTAAACGCTGTATTGTATCACTCTCCCTATAGACTTGATGACTACAGTTTCCTCTTCCAATGTACTGGGCAGGGTCAGCTGACTGTTGTAACAACCAACCTAAAATTTACAAAAGATTAATATAAAAGCTCCTTTGTGTTCCAGTGCAAAGTGCGTTGGTGAGAGTTCCACATGGACACTCAGAGATCCAGGATCTTTCCCTCTTGCGGCTCCATCCTTCTGTAGGCCCTTGGAGTTCTCTGTCTTTAGACAGTCCATGGGGAGAGTGGAAAACTGTACATAGGAGGGTTTTATAGGCCAAGCCAGCACTTCCACCCATATTTCATGGCCTTAAATCACTCATATGGCTACACCCAATGGCAAGGGATGCTGTGAAATATGGTCTAGCTTCCCAGAAGGAAAAGGGGAAGAGTTGAGCAAACAATCCCATGAGCACTCTGAAGAGTTTGATATTAAGTAATAATGAGGAGATTCCAGGAATATTGCCAGAGTCTGAGCTCACAGGTCAACTGATACTTTAGAAGGTCTACCAATAATTTGATATCCCTGACGTGGAAGGTCCTTTTCTTTAAGGCCTCCAGGGCCCAGGTCCTCAGACATAAGTATATATGGGCCTGAGATTAACTATCAAAAAACTGTAATATGATAGCTAACACTAAGCAGCCCATATAATATCTTAGTGAAAATTATAAAAGACCTTATTTTCCTAAGACACTTCAGTGCTATGTTTGAGAAAATTTTTAGAGCAAATATACAAATATATAATTAATAAAATATGAATGATGCCCTCTAAGACTGTGCAGTATATGTCCTGTACAACTATACAAGAATGGCCTGCCTTTATGTTGGCTAAGGATTCCTGCCCCTTTAGTCATTACATTTCAACCCAGGTTTCCACCTGTCTTACTGGAATGTACCCAGAGAACATGATTAAGTCATAGCTTGATTTTCTCTAAATGTTCCTCTTTCTGGTTCCTTCTATTTGTCCCATGCATGATAGCATTTCTCATCATTGCCTGCCCTTAGTAGAAAAGAAAGAACAATAGATTATTCCTTGAACGACGGCATGTTGTCCTGGAGTTCCAGCTTCTGGTTCTGACAGAGTTTCTCAACATACATGGTTATTTAGTCTATACAATTATTCTATTAGCAGGGTTAGTATACCTTGACATTACTGACAGTTGGCGGGGGGGCTAATTCTTTCTCTGGGTATATGCCCAGCAGTGGGATTGCTGGTTCGTATGGCCACTCTATCTTTAGCTTTTTAAGGAACCTCCATACTGTTTTCCTTAGTGTCTGCACCAATTTACAATCCCACCAACAGTGTAGAGGGTTCCCTTTTCTCCACACCCTCTCCAGCATTTGTTATTTGTAGACTTTTTAATGCTGGCCATTCTGACTGGTGTGAGGTGATAACTCACTGTAGTTTTGATTGGCATTTCTCTGATAATTAGCGATGTTGAGCATCTTTTCATGTGCCTATTGGCCATCCGTATGTCTTCTTTTTTTTAAAATAAATTTATTTATTTTTATTTTTGGCTGTGTTGGGTCTTTGTTGCTGTGCACAGGCTTTCTCTGGTTGCGGCGAGTGGGAGCTACTCTTCATTGTGGTGCGTGGGCTTCTCATTGCAGTGGCTTCTCTTGTTGCAGAGCAGGGGCTCTAGGTGTGCAGGCTTCAGTAGTTGTGTCTCGCGGGCTCTAGAGCGCAGGCTCAGTAGTTGTGGTGCACGGGCTTAGTTGCTCCACGGCATATGGATGGGATCCTCTCAGGCCATGGCTCGAACCCGTGTCCCCTGCATTGGCAGGCGGATTCTCAACCACTGTGCCACCAGGGAAGCCCTGTATGTCTTATTTCTAGAAATGTCTATTTAGGTCTTCTGCCTGTTTTGATTGGGTTGTTTTTTTGTTATTGAGTTGTATGAGCTGTTTGTGTATTTTGGAAATTAAGCCCTTGTTGGTATCATTGTTTGCAAATATTTTCTCCCAGTCTGTAGGTTGTCTTTTCATTTTGTTTATGATTTCCTTTGTTGTGCAAAAGCTTATAAGTTTGATTAGGTCCCATTTGTTTACTTTTGCTTTTATTTCTATTGCCTTGGTAGACTGACCTAAGAAAACATGGGTAATTTGATAGGGATCACATTAAATCAGTAGATTGCTTTGGGTAGTATGGCCATTTTAACAATATTAATTCTTCCAATCCAAGAGCACGGGATATCTTGCCATTTCCTTGAATCATCTACAGTTTCCTTTATCAATGTTTTGTAGTTCTCAGCATATAAGTCTTTCACCTCCTTGGTCAGGTTTATTCCTAAGTATTTTTTATATGATTTTAAAAGTGATTGTTGAAATTTGTTTTTCAAAAATTGTATAGCAACAGTGTCTGTTTAAGAGTGTGCATTTTATCATGCTTGATATAATGTGGAGGAGGGTGGTGGTGGTGGTGGAAATCCGAAGTGGAGTGCCCCCTGGAGTGTGAAAGTGCCAGAAGCGGCATCTGTTTGGCTCACAGATGTAGCCACAGCATCTTGCCCAAAGCCTTCCATGTAGTAAATGCTCAATAAATATTTGTTGAATGAAAGAATGAGTGAATCAATGAATCAGTAAATGTTCTCTACTGCCAAGGCCCACTGCTCAGTTAATTTCTGCCTTGCACAGTATGTTTTCCAGCCTGCAGGTCAGCTGGGAACCTTTTTCCCCTCATTTCCGTTGAGGTATAATGACCTGTAGGAGGAGTCGTGCAGCCTGGCTGGGTGCTTAAATCATTGAGTGAATGATGCATCGGTGATCTTGAGAGCATACCTGGGGCCTCGGAGGCTTTATAAAAGCTATGTCAGCTTTTCAAAGAAGTCCATACTGAGCATCCAAAGCTCTTCTCCACTCTGTCAGTACCTCTGGTATGTCAATAACGTTTGTTTGTGAGCCAGCATAGGTTGTATTAATTTTCTGGAAGATTCTCCTGGAGCTTCATAATCCTGAGATATGCATCTGGAGTTAGGAAGATACCCCTTAGGTTTTACAACACTGGAAGGAAACCATATCTGGAAGGCTTTCCGGGGGATTACCAGAAAGAAAGTAATCTCATTATTGGCTAATCTCAAATATACAGAAATCCCAAAGGACGGTGCCCAAGATTGCTTTTCTTATGGAGTAATCTTTCCATCTTGACAGTCAGCCTCTGATAGGCAATTGAGAGTTTTTCCCTCCCTGGCCACCCTTCTTTTAATTTCCCACCCCTAGTCCCTTCTAGAGCCTCCCTGGCAGGCACCTTGGGGTCAAGTGGATCAAGTCTGTCTTTCCCAACTCTGTTCTGGAAGGGATCCAATGCATCCTTCCAGACAGGGTGAAGTCCTCCACAGATGCAGCTTTACATCCTTCAGTCTCTTCAGAGTGAAATGATCATAAGAAAAACTTTCCACTTGCTAACACTGATAGTCCCTTATAACAAGAGTTCAAATGCCATTAGGTTTAAGCAAACAAAAACAAAAGTCATCTTAGGGTGAGGAGGACAAGTATTGAATAGGGTGAGGGGCATAGAAAACTCTGCCTTGCCACACGGAACAGCCGTAAAGAATCCAGTTCAGTGACCTTTCTCTATTTCCCATGCTCCTGTCCCCACCCCAGAGTCCAAGGGCATTCCCAAGGCTAATGATTCATGGGAGAATTTACTCATTCCACATACCAGTCCCCTAACAATTGTGATGACATTTTACTAGATTACTTCTGGGTGATGGCAGACAGGGCCACAGTAATAATACCTTGCAAGTGTAACATGTCTGTAATTAGACTGTCCTGTAGTTAGGGAGCTGACAAGTTAGCCACAGTTTGTCATTAGCCAGTGACACAGCAGGACACAGGAAGAACCAGAGAGAAGGACATCTGTCTGCCAATTGATGGCGAGCATTCCACGGAAAGCCAGAATGAATAACACAATAATAATAACAACAAAAAGCCATAGAGAGGAGATTACGTTTCTTAATCGGAGACAAAGCTAGTGCCTCAGAACGAAAGGGATCGTGGATCTCCCTTCATCCTCCTGCTGTGAAGGATAGTGTGTGAGAGGTGGATTTTAGCGTCTCACAAAGTCAGGCACACAGCTTAGGATGGATCCGGAATTTTGGTGGCGACTCCAGGAACAGTGAGAGAGAGGCCCCACATCACACATGCAAACTGGACCGATGGCTCAAAAATGAGCCCTCTGAAACCCATGCACATATGGTCACCTTATCTTTGATAAAGGAGGCAAGAATATACAGTGGAGAAAAGACAGCCTCTTCAATAAGTGGTGCTGGGAAAACTGGACAGCTACATGTAAGAGAATGAAATTAGAACACTCCCTAACACCATACACAGAAATAAACTCAAAATGGATTAAAGCCCTAAATGTAGGCCAGACACTATCAGACTCTTAGAGGAAAACATAGGCAGAACACTCTATGACATAAATCACAGCAAGATCCTTTTTGGCCCACCTCCTCGAGAAATGGAAATAAAAACAAAAATAAATGGGACCTAATGAAACTTAAAAGCTTTTGCACAGCAAAGGAAACCATAAACAAGATGAAAAGACAACCCTCAGAATGGGAGAAAATATTTGCAAACGAAGCAAATGACACAGGATTAATCTCCAAAATATACAAGCAGCTCATGCAGCTCAATATCAAAAAAAACCAAACAACCCAATTCAAAAATGGACAGAAGACCTAAACAGACATTTCTCCAAAGAAGACATACAGATTGCCAACAAACACATGACAGGATGCTCAACATCACTAATCATTAGAGAAATGCAAATCAAAACTACAATGAGGTATCACCTCACACTGGTCAGAATGGCCATCATCAAAAATTCTACAAACAATAAATGCTGGAGAGGTTGTGGAGAAACGGGAACCCTCTTGCACTGTTGGTGGGAATGTAAATTGATACAGCCACTATGGAGAACAGTATGGAGGTTCCTTAAAAAACTAAAAATAAAACTACAATACAACCGAGCAATCCCACTACTGGGCATATACCCTGAGAAAACCATAATTCAAAATGAGTCATGCACCACAATGTTCATTGCAGCTCTATTTACAATAGCCAGGACATGGAAGCAACCCAAGTGTCCACCGACAGATGAATGGATAAAGAAGATGTGGCACACGTATACAATGGAATGTTACTCAGCCCTAAAAAAAACCAAAATTGAGTTATTTGTAGTGAGGTGGATGGACCTAGAGTCTGTCATACAGAGTGAAGTAAGTCAGAAAGAGAAAAACAAATACCGTATGCTAACACATATATATGCAATCTAAAAAAAAAAAAAGGTTCTGATGAACCTAGGGGCAGGACAGGAATAAACACGCAGATGTAGAGAATGGACTTGAGGACACGGGGAGGGGGAAGGGTAAGCTGGGACGAAGTGAGAGAGTGGCATTGATATATATACACTACCAAATGTAATATAGATAGCTTTCCCACTAGCTGAGATCAGCTCCGTGCTTTGTGACCACCTAGAGGGGTAGGAAAGGGAGGGTGGGAGAGAGATGCAAGAGGGAGGGGATATGGGGGTATATGTATACATATAGCTGATTCACTTTGTTATACAGCAGAAACTAACACAACATTGTAAAGCAATTATACTCCAATAAAGATGTTAAAAAAAAAAAAGAGCCCTTTGAGTGGTTCTGGAGAGGAGTTTGACTTAATTAAATTAAAACATTCTTCCTAGGATGTGAAGGAGCAAGTGGACCAATCATCTCTGTCATTCCCCTAAACTTGCTTCTGTTGAATTCTTTGCAGTCTCATTTGGTTCCTCCCTTTTATACCATCTCCTGAACTCAGTAGACAAGTCTGGTCACCATCCCAACTCCATCCTGTCTCTTCTATTTTGGATGCCGTAGTTTGGGGCATCACATGCTCTCTTATCTGGACCGACCGCTGCAGATACCCTCTTCCTGGTTTCTGTACTCTGGGCTCCCCTCCTTCATCTACCCAGACCTCTATTGATAAAGCTCAATTTCCTATTGTAACTGCCTCCACAGTCTCTCTTCTAGAGTTGCTGATGGAGCCCCATTTCCTACCAGCATGGAGTCCTTGGCATGAAATTTAAAGCCTGGTTTCAGAATTCTTATGTCCCTTATACCTTTCGTTCCTCTGTAACTCAGGGCTTATACTCCAATTGAAGTCCTTGTTCAGTGTAACTTGCATCTTCCTATTTTCATCTTTATGATACTCTCTTTTTCTAGAATGCTCTTTCCTCTGATCTTTTTCTGAATTCCCACCCATCCTTCAAGGCCCAGCTTAAAAGGTGTCCCTTCTTCCAGAGGCTTCTCTTGTTTCCCCTCCCAATATGTTTCCTTTCTCTCAACATTGTTCCCCCCGCTCCTACCCTCTTCTCTCCACCTCTTGTGGCGTTTCCTCAGGCCCCTGGCCATTGTGCTGGTTGAAGTAGCCCTGGTATAGTTGAAAGCTCAGTACCTTGGAAATTAGGATGCATCTGTTTGAGGGCTGCTGCTTCCACTTTGCTGGTATGTGATCTCTGGCAAAGGACTTAACCTCTTAGAACCTCTGTATTATTATTTTCAAATTGGAGGTAATAGTCCTTGCCTCATAGGATTGTTGTAAACCCTGAGATGGTATATAAAGAAATCTTTTCTAAATCGGAAGGCATTATACCAATGAGGGATATCATAATGATTATCAATCTTATACTCTAGTTTTTTATATAATTGCCTTATTATATCTCTTATATTATAGTTATTTGAGAAATTATTTTACTCCATCCTCCCACAACCAGTGTTAACCTCCTGTATCAGTTAGTCAGGTGTTCAGGTGCATGTAACAGAATACACGATTATCATGGGTTTAAGCAAAAAAGAGATTTTTTTATTTCATAAAATAAGAAATTTGAAGGCCAGCAGTCAAGGTTGGGTCTACAACTCAACAATATCGTCCAGTTTCTACCCCACTGTCTTCAGTATCTTGACTTTCTATTTTCATGCTTGTTGTCTCATAGTTGCAAGATGATAGCCACAGCTCAAGGCTTGATGACCTTATTTGGAGACAGGAAACAGTGTTTGCCTGTGGGGGAGGTACTGGATTGGAGGTGGATACTCAGGTGCCCTTGAAAAGGGACTTCATTTCCACTGAAAAGAGAGAGAGTAGGCATGTTGTAGGCCTGTTGAGTAGGCAGCAGTGTCTGCTACAGCCCTTGATGCAGAAATCAAGTCTTGTTCATCTTGATTTCCTCTCTATAGTGCCTAGTATATAGTAGATGGCATATGGTAGCTGTTCAATAAATATTAATTGAATGAATGAATAAATAAAATAATACATGAATGAGATTTCTAAAACCTGAAATAACCGGTCTCAACACAGCCATTTTTGTACATACATCTTCCTTAAAGTTCTCCCTCATAATAGCCTTCAGAACTAGAGCGATTTATCCATCAAGCAGAAGTGCTGTTATTCAAAGTGATTTGATTAGTTTTTGTCTAGTCAGGGGATAAGATGCAGGAACATTATGTTAGAAAGGCAGCATAAAAGTGAGTCCAGATCTGAGAGGTTTTAAATGAATCTGAAATACTAAAATATGTCTCTGACAGATATGAGCCTTTGTGGTTTTCTTTTTATACGAAGTTGCATAGGAATTCAAAATATTGTTACAGGGTACATCACAGTAAGAATTCATATTATGAAAATTATACACTAATAGAATCTTTTAAATGACCTCCTCCCCCTTTTCTTTCCATACCTTATCAGACAGGGGGAGATTCGGTGGGAAAGCAGTAATTATAATCCTTCCTAGTTTGACAGACTCTTGATATATGCCTGAGCAAAATGGGTGAGAGAGGGCGGGGATAAAGATATAAAGGAAATTAGGTGACCTAATAAGGCCTACTGGAGGTACATGTAGCAAATGTGGTTCTTAACGTTGAATAAAGTTCAGCTTATAGGAGAATGAGCTAATAATTTTCTATTTCATAGATTTACAATTGACTGGTAAAAGTCTCTGATCTTGAATTTGTTCCTGTAAAACCTAGCCTTCTTGATAACAGAATTGGCAAAGTAGATGGGATCTCAAAACATGGTATATCTCTTGGTCTTTAGGAAGATGCACTTGTATACCTGCATTGCACGAAATGGGGAAGGGAATGGGAATATACAAACATATTTTAATCATAAAGCTTACAGATGAGGAAGTCAACACTAAGAAAACTTAAGTAATATCTCAAGGGTTACTTCTATTTACAGATATAGGAATAGAACCGAGAAATCCTAGTGCCTTCTCTGTTGCTCTTTCTAATGCCCTATGTGACATCTTTAATTTTTTTTTTTTTTTTTTTTTGGCTGCATTGGGTTTTCGTTGCTGCGTGCACGGGCTTCTCATTGCGGTGGCTTCTCTTGTTGCGGAGCATGGGCTCTAGCTGCATGGGCTTCAGTAGTTGTGGCTCGCGGGCTCTGGAACGCAGGCTCAGTAGCTGTGGCACACGGGCTTAGTTGCTCTGCAGCATGTGGGATCTTCGCCGGCCAGGGATCAAACCCGTGTCCGTTGCATTGGCAGGTGCATTCTTTTTTTTTTTTTTTTGCTGTACGCGGGCCTCTCACTGTTGTGGCCTCTCCCGTTGTGGAGCACAGGCTCCGGACGCGCAGGCTCAGCGGCCATGGCTCACCGGCCCAGCCGCTCCGCGGCATGTGGGATCCTCCCGGACCGGGGCACGAACCCGTGTCCCCTGCATCGGCAGGCGGACTCTCAACCACCGCGCCACCAGGGAAGCCTCGGCAGGTGCATTCTTAACCACTGTGCCACCAGAGGAGTCCCGGCATCTTTAATTTTTGAATCTCCTTTAAGGTACTCAAATATGAGAGATAAAATTGAATTATGTTGGTGGACCTTGAGAGACTTTTATTCCACAAACCTTTATGCAAAAGTTACCCTTCTGTTGCTAGACTTACCCCTAGGAACCAGCGTTTCTCACAATAATACTCATACTTTGTAGAAATTATTGTCATCACTTAACTTTTCTGGTCTCACCTTTTGTCATCACTCAAATGGGATAGTAATAACTTTCTTGTCTAACTTACAGGGTTATTTCAAGAACTAATCGAGAACAAAAGAATTTAGAAAAGTGAAAACTTACAAATGTACAGCATGATTCATCATCTTATTTAATACTAATAAAAATAATAAACTTTAAAACCAGCTTGTCTTGCCTTTTAACCTCTAGTCCCATTGCCCACCTCTGTAGAATACTAAGACATGCAAGGTAAAAAGTAAAAAATAAAGAAAGGAAGAAAGAAAGGAAAGAAGAAAGAAAATAAAAATAAGCAATCCTTCCTTTACTTCTCTTCTTAGTTTTTTAACCTAATTTCTCAAGAATCCCTTTGTTTTTAGCTGCCAGCTCCATCTCTGAGAACATTCATTGCTCAATTATTTACACCCAATATCCCCTGGAGAAGGGGAATTTAACATCTGTACTAAGTTTATCATATCTGGTGCCTCATTGACCTGTCACAACTGCCCTTTGGGTTCAGGCGTGTACATCTGACATCCTATGGACATCACCTGGGTGTTTTATAGTCCATTCAGATTGAACACATCACAAAGTGAATTCGCGTTCTTTTCCAACAAAACTGCTACTTGGGCATCTCTGTCTCAGGTGCATTTCCATTGGCCCAGGCATCTAAGTTAGACACTTGGGAAAGTTCCTTGACACCCCTCCCTTCCTACTGCCCCAGATAATCAAATACGTAGTCCTGCTGATTTTATCCCCAGCACAGTTATTCTCTATCCCTTCACCTTCTGCCATAAACTCCCTCTGTATTCTCCGAACTGGCCTTCTTATGTTCATTCTTCTTCCCAAAGCCTCCAAAAGGATCTATTTCAAATATCCGTCTGACCAGATCATACCCTGCTTCAAGCCAGTCTATAACTCTCCATCACTGGAACCATGGTTCTCAAACTGGGTTCATATGGAGCCCATGGGGGCACCGTAGTTGGAGGGGTGGAAGAAGGCAAAGGGGATGCTATCTGAGCTGGGGCGTCTATGTTCCCACTTCAAACAAGGAGATCCCACTCTGTATTTGCTTTTTGCATTGAGATTCTTGGAAATAATTGCTTTTAGATAGAAACATTTTGTGGTTAAAATTGGAAGCCCACTGACTATAAGGTACAGTCCATGACCTGGCCCCTACCTGCCTTTCAAGGTTCATCTCTCTTTACTCCCTTCTTCTCACTGTAGAACCAAGCAACACCAAACTGCCCACATTTCCTGCACATACAACACCTCCATGCCCCTGACTGTTTTATTATGCTGTGCCTGTCACCATGAAAGCCTTCTGTACCCCATCCCTACCTTTAGGGTAACCAAATTTCAATACCTTCTAAGACTGGGTATCACCACCTTCCGGAAGCATTCCCTCTTCCTCCTAGTTGCCCTTTCTCTCCCTGACAGTCTGCTCTCCATTATGTGCTAGTTCAGATGTGAGAGGCATTAGGTGATGTAGTGCAAGGAGCACTGGGTTCTGATCCTCACTCAGCTGCTGACTATGTGTGTGACTCTAAGCAATTCACTTCACCTCTATGGACTGTAATTTATTCTGTCAATCATCCGTTCATTCAATCAACAATATTTGTTGATCCCTCTTTCCCCTTTATGGAGCTCATATTCTGGTAGGGGAAATAGGAAATTAAAAACAAATTTAAATTATCCTATGGTGTGAAATTCTATGGAGAAAGGAGTCTGGAGGGTAGGGTATTTCTTTTCTTATTGAAGTATAGTTGATTTACAATATTATATTAGTTTCAGGTGTACAACATAATGATTCAATATTTTTATAGGTTATACTCCATTTAAAGTTACTACAAAATAATGGCTATATTTCTTGTGTTATACAATACGTCCTTGTTATTTATTTTATACATAGTAATTTTTATCTCTTAATCCCATACCCCTATCTTGCCCCTCCCCATCCCTCTAGTTTGTTTTCTGTATCTGTGAGTCTGTTTCTGTTTTGCTATATACATTTGTTTGTGTTATTTTTTAGATTCCACATAGAGTGTCTGTGTCTGACTTGTTTCACTAAGCATAATATCCTGGAGGTCCATCCATGTTCTTGCAAATGGCATTATTTCATCCTTTTTTATGGCTGAGCAATATTCCATTCTATTTATATACTACGTGTTCTTTATCCATTCATCTCTTGATGGGCACCTCCTTAGAGAGATCTTCCTTGACCATTGGATCTTAGTCATCTAGTCACTCCCTTTCAATCAAAATGACTTTAATTCTCTGCACATCACCATCTGCTATTTTTCTTATGTTTTTTTCTTATTTTGCTGTTTATCATCTGTCTTCTCTATTAAAATGTAAAGTCAATGAGAGCAGAAATTGTTTTGTTGCCTGCTGTATTCCCCAGTGCCTAGAACACTGCCTAGTTCATAGGAGAAATTCCTTAAATAATTATTGAATTAGTGGATACCTTGCTTTTACCTACTCCTGTTTTTGAGACTGTGACCATATGGCCAAGATGCTACAGTCCAACTGAGAAATGCATGGGGCTCTCTCTACTGTAATTTGCAGCAAAAGAATCCTCAGCTGCCATCCTGTATGGAACATCTGGCCCAATAGCAGATTCCTGACACTAGCCTGAGATAAGGTCTTAACAGTAATGAAGAAATTCCTTCCTCTTTTCCCTGAGAAGCCCTCAGAGCAGAAAAGATACTACTGCTTAGGGCTTTGGTGACTGACCAGGCAGCAATGAGATTGATTTTTAGGCAAAACACCACCTCTGATCAATCAAAGCAATCAAAGCAAATGTTTTCACCTTCAAAGTAATGATCTTAGGGGCTGAAACTTTTACAGCCAAGGCTCAAGACAGTTGTGGAAATCCTTCCGGAGTTAATAACCATGTGCCTCAATTCACGTGTACTCAACTCTGAATTGGTATTCAACCTCAAGGGCTCATTCTAGGTAAGGTAGGAATACATTATGATTTCCATTTTACAGGTGGGGAAACTGAGTCTCAGAGAAGTTAAATGACTTGCTGTGGATCTGATGCCCTTAGGTCTCTTATTTGTGAATACATTCAACAGTGTTTGAAAGTGTTTTGTTTTCGGAAATGACCGAATGTCACTTGGAGACAAGTAAAGCAAATTAAACAGATTCTCAGGGCTGGTAGTGCAGCTTCCAATGGGTGAATATCTATAAGATTTATAAGGGCCCTTAGAGAGTCTTCAGGCTGAAAATAAAACCTCAGAAAATCACATATGTACTCAAATGCCACTCACTGGTTTTTCTTTGTTTTAGGCAGATCCATTTCATGCTAGACAAAGAAACCTATCCCAACCTCTGCTGCACACACCTGGCACAGAGAGGGAACAGGGCCTGGAGACCAGCTACTCAAATCTTTGTCTCTCTGCCAAGAGAGCTTAAAGGTATAAACTGGCTGTGAAACTGGTTGTTTCAAAGGAGCAGATTCTTCCATTTTTATGTCAATGAAAAACAAAGGAGGATGGGGAGAATCTCTTCACTTTAAAAAATATATCAATCCATTAGAAAACATTCTAGATAATTAATGTACCAGAGGAGGATAAAGACCTGGAGAAGCCAGTTGTTTCCCCCTGGTGGCAATTAGGCTGTGGAGAGTCGGCTTCTGCACCATTCATAACTGTAGCGCGCAAATTAGCACAGATTGAAAGCCCACCAAGCTGTTCCAGGTAGACCAGATGTCTTGAAGGAAGGCTGTCTCTCTACAAGTAAACACAATGCCTATTTCCTGTCACTTTCACTGTTGAATAAATAGCTATTTGGTATCTGGAATAATTCTTGATTAATAGGGTTATCTTTTCTAAAAGGGCATCCCAACTGTTCTGTTGTCAGAGTGGAGCACTTTTTCAAAACACATTCTCCAAAAGCATTGCTTTACTGCCCTTTCCCGATCAAGAGCTGGTCTTTGCTGCCAGATGTTGACTCAGAGATGAGGGAAGGTTTTGGTGGCCATTCTCCTGGGGAGAGGTAGATAGGCTGAAGGGGAAAACTAACTGGAGAATATGAGGGCCTTCATTGTTATCATTAGCAATCCAAAGGAGGATGAAGGATGCTGGGGATGGAGGAGTAGTGGGAGATGGCCGAACATCAGCAGTGAGGTCAGAGAAGCAGCAGTACCCGCTGGGGATGCTTGGCCAGCATTGTTTTGGCTGTGAATCTAATGAGCATAAAATTCATTCCTTCAACAAGTATCTATTAAGGTCCTTCTACATCCAGGGAACTGTTCTAGGCATTTGGGATCCATCAGTGAAAAAAAACCACCAAAAACCAAAACCAAAAAAGATCCCTGCCCTTGTGGAGCTTTTATTCCAGCAAAAGAATCAGACAAGAAGCAACAGACCTAAAAATAAATTATATAATATACTAGTGCTATGGACTATATATATATATATATATATATATATATATATATATATATATACTAGTGCTATGGAATATAAGTGCTATGGAAACAAGGGAAAAAAACAGTTAATGAAGCCTCAGAGTCTCAGGGTGTGGTGGGTCTTGCAGTTCTGAAGAGGCTTTTCAGAGGTGGCTGTTTGGAAGTGATGTTTGTACAAAGACTTGACAGGGTGGAGGAGCTGGCCATGCAGATATCTGACAGAAGAGCATTCCAGGCCAAGGGGACAACCACTGTGAAGAGCCAAAGGTGGGAGGTGGGAGGGTACCTGCAGAGTTTGAAGAACGCAATGAGGCCAGTGTTGCTGGAGCTTAGTAAGGGCAGTGGGGCTGGCGGAAGTGGGGAGTAATAGATGGGGTCAGAGAGATCAGGGGCCAGGCATCTAGGGCCTCACTGGGCATTGGAGGAGTGCAGCTTCAGCTCCAAGGACAATGGAGAGCTGTTGCAGAGTTTGGATCAGACAACTAACCTTATCTGACCCACGTTTAAAACTCATCGGTAGTACATTGAGAATAGATTGTGGCGTAAAAATAAAAGATTTCTCTTTTTTAAATATGCTGCCTTACTTATATGACGAGGTTGCTATGAGACTCAGATGCAAAAGCGCTTTCAAAATTCCCAAGCACAGTGCAGACCCAAAGTATAATTATTTTACACAAACAATAGGGGGTTCAAAAGCCAAGGCCCTTCTTGCCTCCTCTGATCATGAGTAGTACCCCGTTCATGAAATTAAACCAGTCTATCTATAAGAAGCTAAAGGAAAATTGATTCTATTTATTTTTAAAATAATGGAATTTTGTGCCTGAGTTTCAAGTCATTTAGATTTTTCAGATTGCTACTGATTTTATGTTTAATTTTTGAAAGAAATGCCTTTAAAAAAAAAAACTGGAAGTACTAGGCTTGAATACTGAAGACTTTAAATACAGCGACAGACCAGGATAGGAGCAGAAGTCTGGGAACTTTAAACCTATTTTGTTTTCTCTAATCCCCTTGGAGAGCTAGAAGCGGGCTGGCCAGATCCTCCAACATTTCGGGGGTGGCATCTTTTCTTTGCGGTGGCCCTCCCATCAGGTGAACGCCTCTGGGTGGGAGAACACACTTTGTGCAGACATCTGACCTTCATATAGTCTGGGAAGAAATTTTAAAGGATTTTGGAGAAGAGGCCTTGAGTCTCCAAGAGAAAGACAAGAAAAAGGGGCCCGAGGAAGCCAGAACCTCCCGGGAGATAAAACTGAGTTAATGAAGAGGGGCGATTATCCCAGATTACGTAAAAGAGAAGGCTAGGAGTTCTAAATGGCTGCAACTTGGAGTTTACTCTGCCTAAGGTATGTGTTTATATTTTTGTGTTTTGGTTTTTGGTTTTTGTCTTTTGAGTAAGGTTTTTTCCATCTTCACCCACCGCTGAATTTGAGAAAGCGGCTGCTCTGCCTGCCAGACCCCCGTTCTCGTCTCTTCCTCTTCCTTTAGATTCGGAACCCATTCCTATTAGTCTCCACGCTGCTGGCTCCTGGGACCCTCATGCCCGTCTAGTGAGAAGCAGCTGTGTGTTATGCCCCCCCCCCCCCCCCCAATGCCTCCGGTTCTTATTTTCTTATTTCTCCGACTCCCTCCTGGTGCTGCTGTCCAAAGACACACCTTCCCAGCCAGCCCAGCTGTCACGTCTCGCTCCAGAGGTTCGGGGGAAGCAGTGGGAACTGTGCGCTCTCCAAATCCAGCCCGCCGCGCTGGGCGTCCTCCTCCCCTTCCCCTTCAATAAAGATCCAGCCTCGACCATCCCCGCTCCTTCCCGATCGCTAGTTTTGTTTATGGAACACGCCGAGGCATTGGGCAATCTGCGGTGGCCCGGCTCTCGCTAGGTTTGGGGAGGGAGGGGGCAGCGTTCACGGCCCCGGTGTGTCCGAGACGGTTAGATCAGATCTTTCGGATCCGGAGGCACACGCAGCGGGTGACAGGAGAGCCCCCCCCCCCGCCCCCGCGGGTTGGGGGTGGGGAGAGGAGAAGGGACTCGGCTCGGGGAAGGAGGCAGGGAGGCAGCTGCAGTGCCGGGAGGGGTGCGCGCGCGTGTGCCGGGCTCGCCCGCCGCCTCTCGGCTCAGTCTGCGCTCTTCGGCACGCGGGGAGCAGAAGCAGCGCCCAGCGTCCGGGCCTCGCCTGCCCCGGGCGCCCGGCCGTCCCCGGGCCGCGCTCCCCGCCCCCGCCCCTCGCCCCCGGCCCGGCCCCCTCTCCATTGAGTTTTCCCGACACCGGCGCCCATCAATGGTCCTGTCCGGGGATGCACACGCAGCCCGCGGCCGGAGGGGGGTAGCAGCCGCCGCCTCCAGGTGCGGGCTCTCCGGGGCCGCCGCCGCCACCCGCTGTCGCCGCCACTCGAGCCCCGGGGCGCGCTGAGGTCCCGGCCGGCCATGCGGTTGCCGAGGCTGCCGCTGCTGCTGGCGTGACAAGGGGCGACGGAGCCGCCGCGCTCGGGGTCCCCGGCTGCCTGCATGGATGTCTTCAGCTTTGTGAAGATTGCAAAGCTCTCGAGGTAGGGGCCGCGCCGGTTCACGTGCACCCAGGGGCCCCCGCCGCGGGCAACTTGGTGCTTTATTTTTCGGGAGCCTCGGGGAGAAGCCAAAGACGGAGAGAGCAGCTGGGCTTAAGCTAGGACTGAAGCGAGGTGGCCAGGGGCTGCCGCGTTCAACTTCTCTCTCACTGGCTGGTGGGGCTTGTGTAGCCACGGCTGTAGACCACACACACAGATACACACGCCCTCACGCACAGAGCACTATTCACGAGTTTGTTTTCCCTTAGGAAAAGCCCCAGTGGCGCTTGGGGTCACATGTATAATTCAGGGCTAAGAGAAGATGGTTGTAATCGCTCCTGCTAGGAAAAGCCCGAAGTGCTTAGAGCTTGGGTTCCTGCTTTCCAAGCGGCAGTGACCAAAAGCGACCCCCTGCCCCCACCCCTAAATTGGGCCTCCACACCCCCAAAAAGTCAGCTTGGAGGTTGACCCAGGTAACCTGTCAGGTGTTCCCAGCAGTGACCTAGATGCTGAAGTCATGGAGACAGAAGAGAAAGACCTTTAGCCTTTCTTTGGGTGACTATGTAGTTCTAAGCCTGGAGAGATTTCGACATTTGCTTCCAAGTGGCCATGTTGTTGAAACGGAAGAAAAATCATCAATTCAGGCAGATTTGTCGGGCAGTGCTGATAAAGGAGGAACATTTCCACTCTTTGGGTGCCTAGGTTTTACCTGGTCAGAGCATTCCTCCTATGTCTCCTGTCCTGCTTAGCTTCCAAAGACTTAAGCAACCCCAGGAAGTAGGTCCATGCTTCTTGCAGCGTGGCATTCAGTGGCAAGAGCCAGGTGTGAGAAGTCTTAGAAGACATGCCCCATCTTCTCTGCCCAAGTCCCTGGAAGCACTGGCTTTCTTCCCCCTGAGCTCTTGACAGCAGCTACTACCTCGACCTTAGGAGGGAGACCGACCTTAGGAGGGAGACCGACCTTAGGAGGGAGACCGCAGAGGTCTTCAGGGCACACTTTAGACTTGCTTGCAGTCGTGAGAGAATAATTAGTGTTAGGGTGGGACGTGTTGATTGCATGAGGCAAGAGTGAGTAGTGTCAGATAGCCCAAGTCAGAAATGTATGTTGACTTTGCTAAATTACGTTTGGGCCATTTCAGAAACATTCATTTTGGATGTTGCCATTCAGATGGGCCTGTCTCCAACATCCACAGGTCTTTATTTGTTCTTCTTGCCCATCTCCACCTTTCTTCTCTACTCACATGGGTGTGTCTTAACGTTACAAGCAGATTTCCCAGGGAGAGGGCCGCAGTGTAACTTAGTCTTGGAAGGTATACAGTTGATGGGTAAGTCTTGAGGTATACAGTTGATGGGTAAGTATGTCCACCCACCAAGAGGTATTGCCCTGCATATCAGAAGACTAGTAAGTTGGGCGGTGGATGACTGTAGTGTGGCAAATTGTTTGATTTCACATCTATATCATTGAGGGCCGTGGCTTCACACCTCTTTTCTATTAACTTCCTGCACACTGCTGCCTATGGCTGGATTATAAACAGCTGTCAAATCATGAACCGTGGATGGGAAACGGCTGTGAGCAATAGTTTAGCAGTTGCGGACGGACGGAGAGCTTGCCCAAGGGAAAGAGAGGTTCAACCAATATAGTATAGTTCAAAGTAACCAAGATAGATGTCGGTTGCCTCAAATGCTAAAAACGTTAAGATTAACAAAACATCTAGAGCCTAGATTTCGTCCTTAAACTTTGGAGCTTGGGAGAAGACAGTGCTGTGTATCAGTGAAAAGATGTTTTATGCTCTTTTACAATTCTAGGATGCCCTCGTGATATTCACAAATCTGAGTTGTTGCAAACCCAAGCCAGGCTGTGAGGGATTAGTATCTTATTTTAAAGAGAGGTTAAAATTTAGTAAATGAGTGTGAATTTCACTTTCTATCCTTAATGTGATCCAAATAGAGTGTTTATTCTAAAGAGAGAAGCTGCACATGTTCTGAGCTTATGTGCCGATTAAGAAATCTCCCTTCCTTAAGAATTCTTCTTGTTTCTCAGTGTGAGCTCAACGATTGTCCCCAAGCTGAGATAGAAACACCTTTGGAGGGTCATCAGCATGCAGAAACACATGTTTGCAGCTGCTTGTTTCTGCTCTTGAAGGAATAAAGTCTTGTGTGTGTGTTTTAAACACCGTTACAGAAATCAAGTTCTTTTCTCAAAGGTGAAGTATAAAAGTGCTAACACTGCAGGATTTTCCTGATTTCAGAATGGATAATCTTCCTAAAGGATTTAGCTTTGATCAGCGTGGTTACTTGAGTGCTTAAAATTCTCCTGGTTTAGAGGTGAACGCAAAGGGTTATCCCAGGCCTTAGCCTTGCCTTTGGCTCCTAAGCGAGTTGAACTCGAGTTTCTAAATGTTAATTCAGAAAGCATTTGCTGTCTGATATTTGCTAACTGTCCCACCGGTGAGTAAAGAAAGTGGTAATTACAGAGAATTCCAAGAGAAAATTAATCCACACTGGAATAAATAAACAGCATGTTTTGACTTTCAAAGGACCTACATTTAACCACTTGTTACCAGAATCTATGCTCTTTTAATTATGTGAAAAGTCGGAATTCAAATTGCCCCTCAAGAATCCAGTTACATCTTATAACCATCATTTAAAAAAAGAAAAGAAAAAAAAAAAGCCTGCCAAGCATTGGAATAGCTGGCAGGTTGGGACCCTTTACATCATCTTTTGAGTTGTGACCCTTGATCGCATCCATTGTGGGTGGCACAATGTGTCATGGTTCTATCTGGAGATGATTTTTTCCTTGTTCTTTTAATTTTCTGGTTATTAAACTGCTTGATACATGCAATTTTACTTCACTGTTTCCTTGGTAACAGTTATATATCATTTTCCATCCTTGTAGATGAGAGCATTACAAAATAGGCATATATTTTTATTGTTACTGTTCTTTGTATCGACTGTTTCATCTGTAAAGCAGATGCACTCTTTGAAATGTTTATAGAAGAATGCAGTTCAGTAGAAAAACATATGATTATGCCCCCTTTGCCTGAGGGAAGAAATTTGAGACCCCAAACTCATAGGGGTGCTATTAAACTGAGCAGTGCGTTCACGGATTGAAAAAATGAAGATTTCTTTAAGCAGACTGCCACACTTTGAGATAATGATTTGGTCCGAATTATTAATGTGAAGATTATTTCTCGCAGTATTAGGTAAATTTGGGGGCTGCTTTATTTTACATTGTCTTAACAGTTGTATGGGTTTTGTGGTATATAGCAGTGACAAATAATACAGTGTGCTAATTTTGTTCCAAGTATACATTTGAGGAAGAAAAAAATATATATACATATATATATATATAGTTTCCTCAGATTTTATGTAAAACCTTTTTAGAGACTACTAAACTTTTTTTTACCTTTACCTTATTCAGAATTAAATATTTCCTAGGGAAAAAGGGAAGTTAAAGAAGCAATGCAAAGGTCAGATTTTTCCCATCTCCCTTTTTACCCAAGTAATTGCATTAATGTTGCTGATAATAGTGACTGGAGGCTAGCAACGAAAAACTCCCAAAGACTCTGGATTTGAATTTTATTAAAAATGCTACTTGCTCATCGTCTGAGTCCTTTCTGAGTTCTCCTGATTTTCGTGGCTGTCATGAGGTGAAATGATGAACAGTTTCATAACAGAACTAGATTCCTGTTTTAGGAATATTTAACTCTACTTTCCCGGGGGTTGCTAGTTTGCAGCTGTGAAAGTCTAGTCGTTAGCTGTACTGGGGAAGATGTCTAGTTCAGGCTATGTACCATTTCAAGCATCACTCTCTTTCTCTTTGGGGCAAGTGAATTTACCTTCTTGCTATCAGAATTTGATATAGATTGTCAGATGAAGTGAAACTTACTTGTAATTTAAAAGCATGACCTGGAAATTCTCACTTTCTGCTTATGAACTTGCCACCTGTTCGTTCTCTCTCTCTGACTTTCTCCCTCTATTACTGAAGTATAGTTGATTTACAATGTTATATTAGTTTCAGGTGTACAGCATCGTGTTTCAGTATTTTTACAGATTATACTCCATTAAAAGTTATTACAAGATGATGGCTATAACTCCCTGTGCTATACAGTATATCTTTGTTGCCTATTTTATACATAGTAGTTTGTATCTCTTAATCCCCTATACCTATCCTGCTGCCCCTTCCCTCTCTCCACTGGTAACCACTAGTTTGTTTTCTATATCTGTGGGTCTTTTTCTGTTTTGCTTTATACATTCGTTTTAATTTTTTAGATTCCACATATAAATGATATCATACAGTGTTTGTCTTTCTATGTCTGACTTAGCATAATATTCTCTAGGTCCATGAACTTTGCTGCAAATGGCAGAATTTCATTCTTTTTTATGGCTGAGTAATATTCCATCATATATGTATACCACATCTTCTTTCTCTATCCATTCATCTGTTGATAGACACTTGGGTCGCTTCCATATCTTGGCTATTGTAAATAGTGCTGCTATGAACATTGGGGAGCATGTATCTTTTTGAGTTAGTGTTATCAGTTTTTTTTGCAGATATATATCCAGCAATGGAATTGCTGGATCATATGGTAATTCTATTTTTAATTTTTGACGGAACCTCCATAGTGTTTTCCATAGTGGCTGCACCAATTTACATTCCCACCAACAGTGTAGGAGGGTTCCCTTTTCCCCACATCGTTGCCAACATTTGTTGTTTGTAGACTTTTTGATGACAGCCATTCTGACGGGTGTGAGGTGATATCTCATTGTTGTTTTGATTTGCATTTCTCTAATAATTACATACACACACAGACTTCAACTTTATTATTCCATTTGGAGTTTGCATGGATGTTTAACTATGAGAGAATATCCATTATTGGTGAACTAGAAATTTATCTTTAAGGAATGGACTTAAACCCACTAATTTCATATTTGGCTCAATGAGAAAAATAAGGAGCATTTTTTAGTTTGTTGAGAAATACAGTCCTTAAATCTACCACTCTTACCATCAAATAATCTTGAACTTTGAAAGCTAGTCATAGCAAGGAAAGAAAATTATTAATACCTTAAACCATGGATTGGCAAACTATGGCCTGTGGGCCGGATCTGGCTTGCTGAGTGTTTTCATATAGCCTGTGAACTAGGAATGGTTTTAAATTTTCTTTTAAATGGTTTAAAAAAACCAAAATAAGAATAATATGGAATTAAAATGTCAGTGTCCATAAATAAAGTTTTATTGGAACGCAACTATCTGTGTTCATGAATTTGCTGGTTGTCTACGGCTGCATTTGCTCTACAACAGTTTTTTGTTTGTTTGTTTTGGCCACGCTGCTCAGTCTGCAGGATCTTAGCTCCCCCAGCGATTGAACCCGGGTCACGGCAGTGAGAGCGCCGAGTCCTAAACACTGGACCGCCACGGAATTCCCTACAACGGCGAAGTTGAATAGGTGCTCCAGAGACCTTATGGCCGGCAAAGCCTGAAATATTTACTATCTGGCCCTTTACAGAAGCAGTTTGCTGACTCCTGGGTGAAACAGTGCCTTTGCCTATTTTCTCTTCTTTATATTATCAGCACGTGTGTGTGGGCAGAAGCATAAGCAAATACACAGTGTCAAAGATCAGCAAAGCCAGATACTAAAGTGGCGAGTATTATTACCTTAGTAATATACTAAGTAATATACTCATATACTATTGTAATATACTATTACAATAGGGAAAAGAGGCTGGTGTGAACATGACTTCCAATTGTACACAGGCGACTGGGCATTTTAAAGGAAGAATGAGGGAATAGGGAGGGAGAGCGCTGGGGCTCAGTACAGGCAAGGAACTGAAAAATTACAAAAAGCAAGAAGGGGGCTGGTCCATGTGAAACCCATCTAGCTTTGTTAACTGGCTGTTACCGAAGTTAGACTCCTGCCGTCCCACAGAGACTGGGAGACAGGGGCCCCATCTTCAGGTGTGGACTGGAATAGTCACTTCTTTGGTAGCCTTGAATTTTCTCCAACAGGCACTTTCAGGGGAGTTGGAGTCATTGTAGGGATGTAGCCTTGCGCTGTAAGAAACTAAGTTACTGTTTGTCCCGGTCTTTAAAGGCCAAGGTTGAGGCATAGTTGAGGGAGAGCTCAGAGGAGCCTGGCTAGAGTTTGTTTTAAGGAGAGAAACTTTGTCAACACTTATTAAATTTAGCATATTAAATACGTGCATTCACCAGTGTACATTCACCGTTAATGTAGCCCTTATCTTTATTAAACTTCTGATCTCAAATTACTTACTTAACTGTAGGGACACTGACCGTCAGAAGTGCACATAATTGCCCTAGTGGTATTCGTTGCACTGGGGACAATTTTGTATGCTTATTCTTTGGTCACTAAGTTGACCCACTGTCTTTGGGCTGGAGAGATACTTGTTAGAGTGATACTTGCCTTCCATAAGCCTTTCACCTTCTAGTTTGACATGGATGGAAAAAGAATGGGCAACGGTACTTGTATGGCCTCAACCGACGTGCGCGGAGAGCTGATAAGTCCACAGGAGAAGGCCTGGTATTTCCTTACCATACACTTGAGCCACCCGCTCCTAATTGTTCATGACTTTCATTAATCTTTTTCCACATGGAAAGAAAACTAGATAAGTGGATTTACTTGTAGACAGAGGACTTGAGGTAGGCTGTATTAATTTGCAGTTGAGTTTAACCCGACTTTCTTATGATTTGATTGAGAGCATTGTAATGAAAAGCTAGGCTGCCTTTAGTTCTTTTTTTGTAATTTTCAAATTTTTTTCTATTCCATTATGGTTTATTACAGGATATTGAATATAGTTCCCTGTGCTCTACAGTAGGACTTGGTTGTTTATCCATTGTATATATAATACTTTGCATTGGCCAGTCCCAAATTCCCAATCCATCCCTCCCCGGCCCCCACTCCTGAAATAATGCCATTTGCACCTGCATGGATGGACCTAGAGATTATCATACTGAGCTAATAAGTCAGTCAGAAAGAGAAAGACAAATATCGTATGAGATCACTTATATGCCTTTAGTTCTTTATAGCAAAGGCATACCAAAAGTATGCAACCTTGCTTCTGAACAATTTAGGTCATTATGTACTTAAGCTGTGAAAAGTATCTTGAAGAAACCTAAGCCTTAGTTTTAGATAACAAAGTTAACATTCCCATTTTTTCCTGGCAAAGAGATGAGAGGGTTTCCTCCTGCACTTTTGTTTTAGAAATGCATTTTCAAGTATGGTTACAGAATTTGGCATACAATGAATACTCTATACTAAGTAATAAGTAAGTAAAGTCATGTGCAACCCATTCTAATACTTATTACAAATGAATTATCGTAACTTGTTGAGCCGAACAGTGATCAGGGTCAGTAACTCAGGAGTGGAAAGGAGTGTACAAGTTAAAAATAAATGGCCTACTCTTAGACTAGCTCTCAGAGAATCAACTATTTTTGTTTTGACATTTGAAGCAGTTTTTTTGTTTTCTATGATTAATGGTTTAAAAGTCATCAACTTGGACTTCTAAGAACTCTGTGTTTTACTGCTATAAGCTCAACAAGCAAAATTAGTATGATGCTACAATGAGTTTTTATAGGTGTCAGTAAGTTTTTATTTTACGAAGTCCTTTTTGAATGATAGGAAAATACTGTTATTTTTATGAAAGAAATGTATCTCAAGTTTGAAAACGAAAAGCAAAGGAAAAGCAATTTCCCTACAATTGCAAATTGCTATAGGGTTTTAATGTTTATTTTGGTTGTTTTCACATGTTTCAAAGATTGTGTGAGATTTGCTTAACTGAAGATAAGGACATGATAATTATCTCACAAAGATGAGCCTTAAAGAACACAATAGTCCAGAGTTTTTCAAATTAATCTTAAAATTCACCCACCGAATGTAGGAAGGAGCATATTTATATATTTAACTGGCACGATTATTTAACTGGTGGAAGATTGCTGTAGTGGAGAGCATGAAGCCATCTGGCCAACTCTAGACTGTTTTACATTGGCTCATACATCTAACCATGGTGAGTTTACAACGGCCCTCTAACTGGAGTGCAGAGTGCTCGTCTCTTATGAAAATCACAGTCCCATCACCAGTCTTAGGGTCAAGGCAGGGGCAGGGGCAGTCTCAGGGACACAGAGGGTGAAGTCTGGGATTAGTTTTGTCCACCTGCATTATGGCTCAGGGCTCAGGGCATTGCCTCCCTCTGTGGCCTCCCTCTGTGGCCTAGGGCACAGGTTGGCACGCTCTAGTCCACCTGATATGTTTACTTCTATTTTCATTTACTCATTTCCTGCCAGTTTTTGTAAATAAGGTTTTATTGGAACACAGCCATGCTCATTTGCTTCCGTGTTGTCTGTGGCTGCTTTTGGCAGAGTTGAATGGTAATGACAGAGACCACGTGGCTTACAAGACCTACAATATTTGCTCTCGGCCTTTGACAGGAGCATTTTACTCTTCTTCCTTGAGCTCTCTGCCCAGGACTCAAGTTCCCCTTTGTGGCTAGAGCCGTACCCTGGGTGTCTGCCTGCTTTGCTAGGAGGTGGAAAGGGAGTTGTGCCTGGGGAGACACCCCGCACCCAGCCAGCCCTGCCCGCCCACTCTGGGGTCTTTACCTGTTGTTAGCACTTACTATACGACTTGGAGGTGAATTTAGAAGCTTTCTAAAGTGCAGATCTGATCCTCTCTATCTCTTTGCTCCTTAATGCCCCTAGGGGAAAATCCACAGTCTTTATCTCCGCCCTTTTGGGGTTGGCCCCCCGTTTCCTTTGGGTGTCTTATTTTTGGAAAGTTGTCATTTTGCCCTAGCCTTAATTAACTTCCTTTTCAACCCCCAAACACACAGGTGCACACACACACACCCCCCCTACCTCTAACTATATTGAACTTTTTTAGGAGTCCTAAATGGTGTCACACCTCTGAGCCTTTAAATATACTCGTCATTTTGTCTGGAACAATCTTTACCTTGCCCCCTTTTTACCTAGAAAACGACCATTTGTCTTTTCTCTTTAAGTTTGTAATCTATGCTTGTTCCATGTAGCCTTTCCAACTCCCCAATCCTGGGTTAAATGGCTTGATTAGCATCTTTTGTTAGTTAAAATAATCTAACTGCTTTAGCAGATTAACCCCTCAATTTGAGAATAAGTGGTTTATTTCTTGATCACTTGGAGCCCCTAATAGGGCTTCCTGATGGATTGAGGGAGCTCTGCCGCACACACTCAGAGCTCCCAGAAGATGGAGGCTCTCTCCTCTTCAGTATGCGATTCAAGGGTGCCCTGCCCACCAAGGTTCAGCTGACAGATGAGGGGAGAGAAATGGGAGAAGACTGGATGGGAGGTTTTGAAGGACCATGCCTGGAATTGAAGTACATCTTTCTACCCACACTTCATTAACTGGAACCCTGGGCATATCTAAAAGTGAGAGTGTCTAGGAAATTTAGTCTAGCTGTGTACCGAGTCTCTGCTAGGCATCATGTGCCCTAACTTTATCATAGCATTTATTCACTGTGGTAGATTGCACTTTTGTTCCCAATTCTTAAACCTTCCCTGAATCCAAGCCTTTTCTATGTGACATTACAGTTCCTCCTGTTAGAGGTGGAGTGTCCTTCCCTGACCTATTGCTGTTGGGCTTGTGACTTGCTTTGGCCGATAGAACACAGGCAGGAGTCAGAGCATCAGCTTGGGTAGAAGGCCTTAAGAGGCAGTGTGCATTTCTTTTCTGCTTATAACATTACTGTATGAAGAACTGCCTGGGTTGGCCTGCTGGTTCCAGAAGCTAGATTCATGGCACAGCATCATCCTGAAAACCTGTGATCATGAAAACAGGTACGTATTATTGGATGACACTGAGTTTTGGGGAGGTTTGTTATGCAGCATTATCATGGCAGTAGTTGACTGGTACATATGATATTACAATTGAGTCCAGTTTGCCACTGTATCTCTTTTATGAGCTCTTTGAGGGCAAGCCCCCTAAAGGGGGCTTTTATTTATTTATTTTTTGCGGTACACGGGCCTCTCACTGTTGTGGCCTCTCCCATTGCGGAGCACAGGCTCCGGACGCGCAGGCTCAGCGGCCATGGCTCACGGGCCCAAGCGCTCTGCGGCATGTGGGATCTTCCCGGACCGGGGCACGAACCCGCGTCCCCTGCATCGGCAGGTGGACTCTCAAGCACTGTGCCACCAGGGAAGCCCCAAAGGGGGCTTTTACGAAACTTCTTGGTTCAGAGTACATATTGAGAAAGTATTTGGTGAATTATGAATGAATCAGAGTGAAAGCATGCTGTATTCCTCATGAAGTCAAGTATTGATTATCACAGATATGCCTGCTTCTGTACTTCATTCAGCAGATCGGACTGCTCCTGATTTTTAGGATCTGATGTCAATGCTCATTCATTGTGCCTGTTGGACACTTGGCAGTGAACCACTGCCTAACCCTGCAGGTTGGGACCCAGCCCTCCATCTGAGCCTGGATCCTCAACAGTCTCACATTTGTTTTCTTTCCCTTTCTTCTAGTCCTGAATATCCTAGTCTTGTCCAGTTATACACATTGTTTCTCTACTGCTAGGGAAGAATTGTACACAATATTTGTAACATACTTAAAGATTTGATAATGAGAGTTTTAGGTACTTAAATGTGATAGTAAAGAATCCATGACAAAGACCTACTGTACCTACCGTATGGCACAGGGAACTATAGTCAGTGTTTTGTAATAAGCTATAAGGGAAAAGAACCCGAAAAAGAATATATATATACACATATATATATGTATATATATGTATATATATATAACTGAATCACTGTGCTGTACACCTGAAACTAACAGGACATTGTAAATCAACTATACTTCAGTTAAAAAAAACAAAACAAAATGTGATCAGGGTATCTTGCATACAGTGTATTTGGAAAAGGAAATAAAGAACTAGCAAGTGGAATCGTCACTATACTGAAGGAAAGGCATTGTCTTGTTGAAGTGCACATATTTGACCTAGGGTTAGGTTTTATATTGCTCTTTTCAAATATCATACTGAATGATGAGAAGTTGGCTGAAAAATTAACATGAAATGCAGTATGGCTGTGGGGAAAAAGAACAGGACTGGCTCTATATGCAGTGACATCCAAAGATCTCTCATATATTTATTGTTACGTGAAAATAGTAAGGTACGAAGCTGTATAAAAAGGCAGGGGAATTTGATGTATATATTTACTGTGTTTGCATAAGAATGACCAGAAGGATACACAAAAAACTAAGAACAGTATTTAACTCTGTAAAGTAGGGCTACAGGGGATTATGGGTGAGAGGGACCGGGTAGATAGGAGACACGGGTGGGTTCCCATGTCCCCGTCCACACATTATATTTTTATTTTCTTTTGATTTTTGAGCCCTAGGATTATATTATTAACAAATTTGAATTTCGAAAAAGTGAGATAGGGTACCCACATAAATCCAAGAGTCCAAATAATATCAATAGGATTTTAACATGATTTTTCTGATTATAGAAGATAACTTTATTGTAAAAAGTTTTTGAGAATATAGAATATATAAAGGAAAAAAATATATATATATAAATATTTGAAATTATACCAGCCAGATATAATCACTGTTGTCTATTTTCTCTAACCTTTCCATCTATTTTACATAGTTAATATCCTGTATACACAATTCTATACTTAAATTTTTAAAAATATTATATTCTTATATCATTAAAATGTTTTTATAAATATGAAATAAACAGCCATATATACTACAGTTTACTGAATGACTTCCTATTTAATTAAAATTTAGATCCTTTCCAGTGTTTTGCTTTGGATAATAATGTAATGAATATCTTTACAGTGAAGTCTTTGGATTTCTTGAGCATACTTTTTATGATAATAATAGCATACTGAGTATTTCAAAACTCATAAAAGTCACAAGGTAATTTGAGATGCCATTAAAATGATATTTAAATTTTATGCTAAAATTGTGGGCATTCTGGTTCCTCAAAGGTATTAAAGTTGACAAGCAGCATTTGTCATAGAAGTTAACCTAATGAGAAAATTTGAGGCATTTGGGGATGGAAGGCTTGATTAATGGTGGTAGGAACTTCAGTAGATTTCCAGCAAGTCAGATCTCTGTTTCTTCACATTTGTATAATGGGGAAATTACGTGATATTCCCTCTAAATTTAATTTATTTCTAAACTTCCATAATTTTACCATAGAATAAGCAAATTCTAAGAAATGCATCTATAAGAACATAGATTAAGATACCGTGAAACGCTATGCAGCTATAAAAAATAAAGAACAAGGGAACACTCTATGCAGTTGTATAGAACCATCTCCAGGAAGTATTTATTAAGTGAACATAGAAAATTACACAACAGTACAGTTGTATTTACATTAAAAAATACTGAAAGGATACATAAGAAACTAATAAAAGTGTTATTAGATTGGGGGAGCTGGTGGGGGGAGAAAGTTTACTGAGACAAAAGAACAAAAATTAGGTAAACATGATCTCCCAAAATGTGATAAAATGTTGAAAAATCTGCCCTGGATGAAAAGTTAAATTGCTGACTCAAACAGTTTTAACCTGTAATTAGTTTTCTCTGTTTACGATGAATGAAGCATAAGAGATGGTTTACTATATTAAGGATATATATCAACAAGGTGTAACAGAAATTTCAGATACATAAAATTTTAATAGCAATTTTTGTTAGCAAATTAAGATAAAACTGGAAAAATCATATCATTATAAAAATGATCTCTTGCTTTTTTTTGTATAGAATTGAGTACTCTGACGCAAAATTCCTTCAGTTTTTAATATCTAGATAGGTCTTTCTCTGATAGGAATATAAACAGAAAAAATATTTTTCGTTCGGCTCCCACCACCCAACAAAGAATAGTATAAGTTTTTTAACCTTAAATTTTATTACATTTTGACAGCAATCCTAAAAATTGTATTCTCTGACTATCTTCTGTTCACCAAAGAGGACAACTTGGTGTTTTTGGAGAACCATGTTCTGGGGATATATTGATGGATGTTTCCATTAGGACTGTAATTTGATTATGATGCCATTAGTTCATAATTTGGCTTTCCGGTTGAGATCATGTTGACAGGCTGAAGAATAGAGTGCTATTTAACTAAGTTGATGAAACACGCGTAGGCGGCAATAAAGTGCCTGGTGCCTCTCTACTGTTTACTCCTTTCGTTTATGTCACTCTGGTACTGATGTGGTCATGTATAACTCCATAAACTTCCATTTCTCTGGAATATAGTGATATGTTTAATCAGAGTCTGGCCATTATAGGTATATGTGGTAACATTTTTAAAAGATCATCTAAACACAAGAAGATACGTGCATAAAACTATACTGGGCATAACTCAGTTTTAATGCTGACCTAGAAGTCATTTTAAATTTTTCCTGTGTCCTAGGTCAGGGATCAGGGGTTGGCATACTGCAGCCTATGGGCCAAGTCCAACCCTTGCAGCCTGTGTTTGTATAAAGCCAAAAATGGTTTTTACATTTTTAAATGGTTCCCCAAATCAAAAGAAGAATAATATTTCATGACACGTGAAAATTATATGAAATTCAAATTTGTGTCCATAGATAAAGTTTTATTGGCACACAGCCACACCCATTATGTGTTGTCTATGGCTGCTTTCTCGATATGATGGGAGAGTTGAGTCATTGCTACAGAGACCAGATGACTCACAAAGCTGAAAACAGGTGCCCCTCTATAGAAAGTTTGCTGACTCCTGTCCTATGTCATCAAATATCATTAAAAGTAGCTCTTGATGGAAAGACAATCACAAATGAATATGTAGATACAGATTTAGATATATAAATATTTTTATCTTTCCGGGCTTTTTTTGAAATTCTGCATAAAGGAGAAATTAGATAATATCACTTTGCACTTACAGATGATTCTCTGTATAAATGTTCCTACTGTGAACAGTATTTTCTCTTCCCAAATAGATTTTAAACAAATTGAATAGGAATTGTGTTGTAAATGTTTATATACTCCTGCAGTGCTTGCTTTCTTTCCCACAAAGAAGATGTAATAACCCCTACACGCTACGTAGTAAAGGATTCAAAGCAAAAGGGTGATAAACTCTTTCTCCTTTGTCCACTGGTTGCTTTACTATGATGGGTGGATGCTTTGAAGGGAAGTGTAGAAACCACACTGGAAAAGTAGGCTTGCTTAGAGGAAGAAGAAACAGAAGAGGATGTGGCTCCCCTGGGCCAGCCCTACAGGGTTATCCTACCATGTCTACTTCCTAGGAAGTGGATATCAAAACTCCACTACACCATGGGTAGCTTATTTAGGGACATCTATATTTAGTACTTCATGTATAACCTAAATAGCTTCTATGTTTTAAGGTTAGAAAATGTCATCCTTTTAATGCTTTCTTATTATGAGTTTATTGGTTAGGATATTTCAGCTACAAGTAAAGGAAAGCTTGGTTAACTCTGGCTTAAACAATATATTCCTAGAGGAAGTTGGTTCCTGGATTGGGCTCCATTGACTCAAACTCTGTCCTTCTTTGTGATTCACCACCTTTGTGCTTATTACCTTATGGTGTAAAGTGGTTGCCACAGCTCCAGGCATCACATCATCATACGACTGGCTTCAGAGTCAGGAAACAGGGCGTGGCTGGAGTACTGTGAGCATTTTCCGTGTGTGGCTTTTTTTTTTTTTTTTTTAAATAATGGAGGAACGTCTTTTGCAGAAGCTGAGGATCTTCCCTTAGAGTCTCCTTGACTAGAATGGATCACATGGCCACATCCAGCAAAGGGCAATGAGATGTTCATTTCTGGCTCACCTTCCCAGAGATCCTAATGCTCAGAATTAGGGTTCTAGGAGCATGGAGAAAGAAGGGAAAAGAAGTTGAGGAAGCAATCAACATGTAGTTCTTCTCCAGTATTTTCTCTTTTATTCAGAGTTGCACTTGGAGAACAGCAACAAGGCTACTGTTTCCAGAATAAACACTTGAATTTTGGAGGTAGCTAACAAGTGTCAATGTGGACACTATACTCATATTCCAGTAGAAATATATGACCCTTGCTGCTTTATGATCAAATTCAAAGTGTATTCGTTAAGATGCTGTCATCAGCAAGCAATAGAAAACACAACTAACATAGCTTAAAGAGGAGGCCAATTTATTCTCTCACGTAAGAAATTCAGAGGTAGGGCCGTTTTAGGGTTTGTTAACTGGATTCCAGGGCTCTGGGTTTTGTTGTTTTTCTCATGTGCCATCTCAGCATATAGACTGTACCTCCTGTGGTTGCAAAGTGACTGCAATAGCTCCAGCTATCATATCTTCACACAAAAAAAGGCCAGAGGTGAGAAGGGAGCAAGATATGTTTCTTCCATGCCTCCCTTATTTGAGAATGTGGAAAACTTTCCCCAAAACCTCATAGCAGAGTTCCTTGATCTTGCATTGTCCAGAATTATCATGGTGTCTCATGTCTTTCTTAAATCTTCCTGGTGAAGGGAATCACCGTGGCTGGTTTAGACTCGCAGACATTGGCAAACTATGATCTGTGGACCAAATACAGTCTGCTACCTGTTTATGTAAATAAAGTTTTATTAGAACACAGCCATACCCATTCATTTACGTATAATTTATGGCTGCGTTTGTACTACAGTGACTGAGTTGAGTAGTTGCAACAGAAACCATATGGCCCACAAAGCTGAAAATATTTAACAAGTGGCCCTTTATGGAGAATGTTTGCTGACCCCTGGTTCTCTGACCAGTGGTTCTCAACCGGGGCGGGGGCAGCTGTTGGGCAATGGTCATGAGGGTTCCAACTGTTTATGGTGTTAGGGGCAGGGGTCCTATGGGCATATAGCAGGAAGGGACCAGGGCTACCAGACATCCTAACATGAGCAAAACAGTTCTGTATAATGAAGAGTTGTCTCACTCAAAATAGCAGTGGCTTCTCTGAATTAAGAGCCAGTTTCTAGTGTGGGAGAGGACCTCAGCTCCCACTACCCCCATCCCACCCCCAGCCCAGCACAGAGCCATCTGATGCCTCTGCAAAACTGAGACTCTGGGAGGAAAGAAGGAGAGGAAATGACTGTTGGTTAGGCCAGCTCTGGAGAACAGAGAGGATTTGCTAAATTGATCTCCAGAAAGGGGTGGTTACATGGATAACTAGTAATTACCCACTGACTCATCGGCTGATGACGGTGGTTGCCCTCATGAGGAACAGCTCACAGGGCCGGAGTTTTCCGTGAGTGGGGTGTGTGCTTCCCTGTGTTCCTTATACGACAGGATTCGAGTTTACACAAACTGAAAAGGTCTTTTCTTTCATGCTGTTCTGTAATGAACACATTATTTCCAAGAAGAATGTATTAATAGTGTGATTGAAAGTAAGTTTGTAAAGATAATTATAAACAATTAAGTAAATTGAAAGTAATTTTTCTTGGTGTTTATGATAAAACCAATTAATTTATTAGGCACTTTTGTTTGGGTATCATTAAAAAGAATTTTACAATTGTGCATTTCTTATTGTTAATTTCTCATTAATTGGATAATGTGTAATAGTTCATAATAAAAATGTCTCAGGTGGGAGGGAGGGAGACGCAAGAGGGAAGAGATATGGGAACATATGTATATGTATAACTGATTCACTTCGTTATAAAGCATAAACTAACACACCATTGTAAAGCAATTATACTCCAATAAAGATGTTAGGGCTTCCCTGGTGGCGCAGTGGTTGAGAGTCCGCCTGCCGATGTAGGGGACACGGGTTTGTGCCCCGGTCCGGGAAGATCCCACATGCCGGGGAGCGGCTGGGCCCGTGAGCCATGCCCGCTGAGCCTGCGCGTCGGAGCCTGTGCTCCGCAACGGGAGAGGCCACAACAGTGAGAGGCCCGCGTACCGCAAAAAAAAAAAAAAAAAAAAAAGATGTTAAAAAAAGAAATGTCTCAGCTAAACTTTTTTTGTATTATCTATAGCCGTAATCACATTAAATGAAGACACGGGGGTAAGTATGAAATATATACTAAGTATTTCCATGAGTAGGTAGGTGTACATGCATACACGTTAAACAGATCTGATGTTTGATGATTGCCTGGAGTATTGAACTACTCTGATTTTTTTTAAACCAAAACCGACTGTAAGAAATTTGTTTTCCATTGTTACCTAGTACACACATATACCACACACACATAATTAAAACAGAAGTTTCACTAAGTAATATTGAGTTGGATACAGTCTGTTTCTGTTCTGTTTTACCCTTTTTCATTTTTAAATTCTGCTGATTGCAGCCCACTGATTAGTTTCATGACCCCCCCTCCCCCAAATAAGTTGCAGTCCATGTTTGAAAAATACTAGGGCTGTGGATGTGTGATTTTCCACCTCCTGAGCCTCTTCCCTCTTCTTGGAACATCACTTCTCTTCCTTTGGGAACTTCCCTTTCCCCACGCCAACCATAATATCCAGGCACGGCTGCTGGTCGTCAGCCCTTGTGACCCAGGCTGAGCCAATGAGAGCTCTCGCCCACCGTTTTTTGAATTGAGCTGGCAAGGAAGGGCTTCGTTCCTCGATGGGGACAACCTTTAAGAATGTAATCCCAGAGCTCCCTGTAGCCATACGTGCCAGTCCCAGAGGACCTCTGGCCAAGAGCCTGAGTCAGCATCTAGTGAGAGGCTGGGAGAAAGGACTCTGGTGGCATCTGAGCTCTGAATTCGGCCATGCCAGGGGCTAGTATACCTTGGTGGGTTTACTTATACAAGCCAATATTTTGTTTTTCCTTCATCTAGTCTAAGATGGTTTCTGTCCTGACAGGGCTTTAAGTAATACACATCAACCAACACAGAAATGGTGAGCCCTGGAAATGGCCATGCATTGATTCCACAACAGGACCTGATGGGCAAAGAATCTTCTTTTGCAACAGGAGTGGCCTGAGCCTGTTGAACCCCACAGCCAATGCTTGCCTCAGTGAGTCAAGCGGTGTGACTGCATTAGAATCTTGTAGATTCTCCCCTATGTGTATGTACATATGTATGCGCATGTGTAGATAGAGAGTGAGAGGGCAAAAATGAGGAGGGGGAGGGAGAAAAGGACGGAGGGTAGATAGGGAGAGATTTATTGAAAAAACATTGATGTTCTCATTAGTGGAGAAATCCATTTCCCCTGTAATTCTGCTTGTACTCTTTTTAGTATCTGTGTAAATGTGACTCCTGAGGACGCCTAAGGCTTGAGGGTGTACTTAGATAGTAAATTAAAAAAGATTTGCTGTTTGAATCGGAGGTTATCGGACTGGACTGCAAGATGAGGAAGTACGTAGAGGTTCCTAATAGTTGTAAACATCCCACCAGAAAAAAATCCTTGTTTCTCACTTGCCTAAATGAGTGCAGTTCACTCTGCGGACACATTGAATCTTCGAGTCTCTGAGGTACGTTCTCCACACTGCTGTCCTGACATCAGTAACACTTGTGATTTTGTTAACTTTATTGAAGCATAATAGTCGTGTACAATTAAATCATAAGTGTGTATACTCAGTGAATTTTCACAAACTGCGTACACCCATGTAACAACCACCCAGTTCAAGAGCTAGGATATGACTTGAAGTCCAGTGACCCTCTTTGGGTCCTTTTCCTGAGGTTAGTCACTATCCTGACCTGTATCACCACCAGTTCATTTGGCCTGTCTTTGAACGTAGTATAAACGGTATCATATGAATGTGTCTGGCTGTTGGTGTGCAGTGGTCGTCTGCTGTATCCTTGCTGTAGAGTATCCCATTACATGAAGACCCCCAATTGATGTATCCATTCTGCTGTTGATGGCTATTTGCAGAATTTCCAGTTTTTACATTGATCAGAGCTGTCCTGATCATTCTTGTGCCTTCTTAGGATGATCTGATGGACAGATTTCTGTTGTGTATATTGCTTGGAGTAGAATTGCTGCCTCTGTAACTGTCTTTTATGGTCACCCATGTTTCTCTCTCCTCTTGCTAGACTGTAAATTCCTCGAAAGGAGAGAGGGTCTTATTCACCATTATGTAACCCCTAAGCAGCAGAGAAGCTGTTGTGTAGAAAAGGCATGACTTCTTTTTTTTTAATTTATTTTTTAAAATTGAGGTATAGTTGATTTACAGTGTTGTGTTACTTTCTGCTGTGAAGCAAAGTGACTCAGTTACATATATATATACATTCTTTTTTATATTCTTTTCCATGATGGTTTATCCCAGGACAATGAATATAGTTCCCTGTGCTCTGCAGTAGGACTTTGTTGTCCATCCAAGGCACACACTTCTTAAACACCCCTGCTCTGCATTAAGTGCTCCTGCATTAACCCTGTAACATTTAAGCTGGAGCAGGACAGGTTGGCCAGCCTATCTGGATTTAATAAGTTAAGGTAAAGCTACTGTGACAAAATAACTCCAACTTGTGTGATGTCTCTAATACCACAGTCCTTTATGTCTTGCTCTCATAAGGTCTCCAAGTGTTACTGAACGCAAGTTCCTGCGCGCAACGCACAGTGAGGCCAAGCAAACTGAAACGTCGGAGTTTGGAGCAGAGAAAGGTTTATTGCAGGGCCATGCAAGGAGACGGGTGGCTCATGCCCTCAAAACCTCCAACTCCCTGAAGGGTTTCAGCAAAGCATTTTAAAGGCCATCTGAGGGGGGCAGCATGGTCGGATGTGGCAAACTTCTTGGTGCTGGAATCCTTTGTTCTTGCAGCTGTCCACGTAGGTCAGGTCACCACGTTGCTGTAAATCTCCGAGACAGATGTTATTCTTCGCTCTGCAACATTTTATCTCCATAGGAATGGAAAAGTGTTATACCCTTTAAGGTCAGAGCCTTGAGAATGGGCTATTTTGTATATTTCAGGCTATAGGCAACATTCTTAACTCAAAGCAACAGAATATAAAGGTTAAAGTAAAAGAAACAGATCTAATATGGAGTCAGATTTGTTCTTCCCTATTACACAAGTGGTGATATAGGGACCTAAATTCCTTCCATCTGTGGATCTGTCATCTCCAGTGTGATCTTCAGTATGTAGCTTCCAAGACATCATGTTCGTGTGCGTAAAGCAGGCTGATTTTGAAAGGAAGACGGAGCAGACAAGAAGGCACACGTAACCCCTCTGCTCTCATCTGTAGGTCAGAACACGTTCTGAGGCTGATCTAACCACATGAGACACTGGGAATTGTAGTGTCATGGGTATCATGAAGAGGAGAAACAGGTTTGGTGATCAGCTGGCCAGTCTCTGCCACAGAGTCACTTCTGAAATTGCAAGAGCATTCTCACTGTTCTTACCCCTTCATACTTAACTGAGAGCTCCCTGTCTTCTCAGTACTTTGTCCTCATCCCAGGGGTGACAGAAATCTTGATCTAGGGACTGCTACAGTTCCCCTCGACAGTTGCCCTGGGCCACCACAGTGTGTCTCCGTGCTCTATATTCTGTTAGAGACATTTGGTAGTAACGTATCTCTCTCAGGCTGAGGAAGATGTGGATGATGGATATAGTCAGTTCTGCTATAGTGCGACATGTGTTCTTGAAATTACAGCACGATTGCGAAGTCGTGTAATAAGAACCTGCCAGGCTTTTGGGGAAAATGGGTGAAGAGTATGGCACTTAAAGTATTAAAAAACGTTGTCAGTGACACAGTAAAAAAATAAAAATAAAAAAAAAAAAGATAAGAACCTCGTAAAAATGCTAGCACAGTTTTACACAAGTTAAGTGGTTAGGAAATACATAAATACTCCAGTACTTATGTCACTTCCCCTTGAAAAGCCCTGAAGTTGGCCTGTGGATGTGGCCATAGGCAGGGTTGCAGCTTGGGTGTTACTGCAAAGGGGTGGAGGAAGGCGATCTGAAATCAGCGGGGAGGTTGCACCAGCAGGTGAGGACCTATGAACTGAGGGAGCGGTAGACCTTGTTGGGGGGGGTATGTTCGCACACATTTTGTAGATCCTGTGTGGCTTTGTTCAGCTGGATGCAGTTTTCTGAATTCATCGTCCTTCCCCTTGATGAAATTGTGCATCAGCAAACGGGAGATTTGCACCGTATTCAAATAGTTCCCTAATGTATCAATCCCGTTGACACAAATTCACATTTACAAAGTGAGTGTGAGTGTGAGATTGCAGAACTGACTGTACGAGGATAGTACAGGTAGTTACAGGGAGATGCAAAGTGTCCTCTCTTCTTGGTAATAAAGTTCCGATTAGTACATACCTTCTTTTTTTCTTTTTAACTATCTTTTGGAGTATAATTGCTTTACAATGGTGTGTTAGCTTCTGCTGTATAACACAGTGAATCAGCTATACGTATACATATATCCCCATGTCCCCTCCCTTTGCATCTCCCCCCCACCCTCCCACCCTCCCTATCCCACCCCTCTAGGTGATCACAAAGCACCAAGCTGATCTCCCTGTGCTATGTGGCTGCTTCCCACTAGCTGTCTATTTTACATTTGGTAGTGTATTTATGTCAGTGCTACTCTCTCACTTCATCCCAGCTTACCCTTCCCCCTCCCCGTGTCCTGAAGTCCATTCTCTACGTCTGTGTCTTTATTCCTGTCCTGCCCCTAGGTTCTTCAGAACCGTTTTTTTTTTTTAATTCCATATATATGTGTTAGCCTACAGTATTTGTTTTTCTCTTTCTGACTTACTTCACTCTGTATGATAGACTCTAGGTCCATCCACTTCACTACAAATAACTCAATTTCGTTTCTTTCTATGGCTGAGTAATATTCCATTGTATATATGTGCCACATCTTCTTTATCTATTCATCTGTGGATGGACCCTTACGTTTCTTCCATGTCCTGGCTATTGTAAATAGAGCTGCAGTGAACATTGTGTTACATGACTCTTTTTGAATTATGGTTTTCTCAGGGTATATGCCCAGTAGTGGGATTGCTGGGTCATGTGGTAGTTCTATTTTTAGTCTTTTAAGGAACCTCCATACTGTTCTCCATAGTGGCTGCATCAATTTACATTCCCACCAACAGTGTAGGAGGGTTCCCTTTTCTCCACACCCTCTCCAGCATTTATTGTTTGTACATTTTTTCATGATGGCCATTCTGACTGGTGTGAAGTAATACCTCATTGTAGTTCTGATTTGCATTTCTTGTTGGCAATTTGTATATCTTCTTCGGAGAAATGTCTGTTTAGGTCTTCTGCCCATTTGTTGATTGGGTTGTTTGTTTCTTTTGATATTGAGCTGCATGAGCTGCTTGTAAATTTTGGAGGTTAATCCTTTGTCAGTTGCTTCATTTGCAAATATTTTCTCCCATTCTGAGGGTTGTCTTTTCATCTTGTTCATGGTTTCCTTTGCTGTGCAGAAGCTTTGAAGTTTCATTTGGTCCCATTTGTTCATTTTTGTTTTTATTTCCATTTCTCTAGGAGGTGGGTCAAAAAGGATCTTGCTGTGATTTATGTCACAGAGTGTCCTGCCTATGTTTTCCTCTAAGAGTTTTATAGTGTCTGGCCTTACATTTAGGACTTTAATCCATTTTGAGTTTATTTTTGTGTATGGTGTTAGAGAGTGTTCTAATTTCATTCTTTTACATGTAGCTGTCCAGTTTTCCCAGTACAACTTATTGAAGAGGCTGTCCTTTCTCCATTGTATATTCTTGCCTCCTTTATCGAAGATAAGGTGACCATATGTGCGTGGGTTTATCTCTGGGCTTTCTATCCTGTTCCATTGATCTATATTTCTGGTTTTGTGCCAGTACCATACTGTCTTGATTACTGTAGCTTTGTAGTATAGTCTGAAGTCAGGGAGCCTGATTCCTCCAGCTCCGTTTTTCTTTCTCAAGATTGCTTTGACTATTCAGGGTCTTTTGTGTTTCCATACAAATTGTGAAATTTTTTGTTCTAGTTCTGTGAAAAATGCCAGTGGTAGTTTGATAGGGATTGCATTGAATCTGTAGATTGCTTTGGGTAGTGTCATCATTTTCACAATGTTGATTCTTCGAATCCATATCTCTCTGTCTGTATATCTCTCTGTCTGTTTGTATCATCTTTAATTTCTTTCATCAGTGTCTTACAGTTTTTTGCATACAGGTCTTTTGTCTCCTTAGGTAGGTTTATTCCTAGGTATCTTATTCTTTTTGTTGCAATGGTAAAGGGGAGTGTTTCCTTAATTTCTCTTTCAGATTTTTCATCATTAGTATATAGGAATGCAAGAGATTTCTGTGCATTAATTTTGTATCCTGCTACTTTACCAAATTCATTGATTACTCCTAGTAGTTTTCTGGTAGCATCTTTAGGATTCTCTATGTATAGTATCATGTCATGTGCAAACAGTGACAGCTTTACTTCTTCTTTTCTGATTTGGAGTCCTTTTATTTCTTTTTCATCTCTGATGGCTGTGGCTAAAACTTCCAAAACTATGTTGAATAATAGTGGTGAGAGTGGACAACCTTGTCTTGTTCCTGATCTTACAGGAAATGGTTTCAGGTTTTCACCTTTGAGAATGATGTTGGCTGTGGGTTTGTCATATATGGCCTTTATTATGTTGAGGTAAGTTCCCTCTATGCCTACTTTCTGGAGAGTTTTTATCAAAAATGGGTGTTGAATTTTGTCAAAAGCTTTTTCTGCATCTATTGAGATGATCATATGGTTTTTATCCTTCAGTTTCTTAATATGATGCATCACATTGATTGATTTGCATATGTTGAAGAATCCTTGCATTCCTGGGATTAAACCCCACTTGATCATGGTATATGATCCTTTTAATGTGCTGTTGGATTCTGTTTGCTAGTATTTTGTTGAGGATTTTGGCATCTATGTTCATCAGTGATATTGGCCTGTAGTTTTCTTTCTTTGTGACATCTTTGTCTGGTTTTGGTATCAGGGTGATGGTGGCCTTGTAGAATGAGTTTGAGAGTGTTCCTCCCTCTGCTATATTTTGGAAGAGTTTGAGAAGGATAGCTGTTAGCTCTTCTCTAAATGTTTGATAGAATTCGCCTGTGAAGCCATCTCATCCTGGGCTTTTGTTTGTTGGAAGATTTTTAATCACAGTTTCAATTTCAGTACTTGTGATTGGTCTGTTTACATTTTGTATTTCTTCCTGGTTCAGTCTCAGGAGGGTGTGCTTTTCTTAGAATTTGTCCATTTCTTCCAGGTTGTCCATTTTATTGGCATAGACTTGCTTGTAGCAATCTCTCATGATCCTTTGTATTTCTGCAGTATCAGTTGTTACTTCCCCTTTTTCATTTCTAAATGTATTGATTTGAGTCTTCTCCCTCTTTTTCTTGATGAGTGTAGCTAATGGTTTATCAATTTTGTTTATCTTCTCAAAGAGCCAGCTTTTAGTTTTATTGATCTTTGCTATCGTTTCCTTCATTTCTTCTTCATTTATTTCTGATCTTATCTTTATGATTTCTTTCCTTCTGCTACTATGCATTCTTTTTGTTCTTCTTTCTCTTAGTTCTTTAGGTGTAAGGTTAGGTGGTTTATTTGAGATGTTTCTTGTTTCTTGAGGTAGGATTGTATTGCTGTAAACTTCCCTCTTAGAACTACTTTTGCTGCATCCCATAGGTTTTGGGTCATTGTGTTTTCATTGTCATTTGTTTCTAGGTATTTTTTGATTTCCTCTTTGATTTCTTCAGTGATCTCTTGGTTATTTAGTCGTGTATTGTTTAGCCTCCTAGTGTTTGTATTTTTTACAGATTTTTTTCCTGTAATTGATATCTAGTCTCATAGCGCTGTGGTCGGAAAAGATACTTGATACAATTTCAATTTTCTTAAATTTACCAAGGCTTGATTTGTGACCCAAGATATGATCTATCCTGGAGAACGTTCCGTGAACACTTGAGAAGAAAATGAATTCTGTTGGTTTTGGATGGAATATTCTATAAATATCAATTAAGTCCATCTTGTTTAATGTATCACTTAAAGCTTGTGTTTCCTTATTTATTTTCAGTTTGGATGATCTGTCCATTGGTGAAAGTGGGGTGTTAACGTCCCCTACTATGATTGTGGTACTGTCAATTTCCCCTTTTATGGCTGTTAGCATTTGCCTTATGTATTGAGGTGCTCCTATGTTGGGTGCATAAATATTTACAATTGTTGTATCTTCTTCTTGGATTGATCCCTTGATCATTATATAGTGTCCTTCTTTGTCTCTTGTAATAGTCTTTATTTTAAAGTCTATTTTATGTGATATGAGTATTGCTATTCCAGCTTTCTTTTGATTTCCATTTGCATGGAATATCTTTTTCCATCCCCTTACTTTCGGTCTGTATGTGTCTCTAGGTCTGAAGTGGGTCTCTTGTAGACAGCATATATAAGTGTCTTGTTTTTGTATCCATTCAGCCAGTCTGTGTCTTTTGGTTGGAGCATTTAATCCATTTACATTTAAGGTAATTATCGATATGTATGTTCCTGTTACCGTTTTCTTAATCATTTGGGGTTTGTTATTGCAGGTCTTTTCCTTCTCTTGTGTTTCCTGCCTAGGGAAGTTCCTTTAGCATGTGTTGGTATATACACCTTCTTATACGTGGATATTTTTGCATATGTTTTTGACCACCATCATTCTCAAAGCAGGTCACTTGCTTCTAGGTAATCAAGATTTGACTGTAATTTGGAAACTCTTGTTGCTAGAGTAATATGCTCGTTTCTTTCTGTTTCAGGTGTGTTTCTCTGTATTCTTTTCAGAGCAACCTTTCCTCCTTATTGGTAATCAGCACAAGTCATAAATAACCCCTACTTCAACGATTCCTCTGTAGCTTTTATTTCCTTTTATCTACATGAGGATGACTCTCTTTTTTCCTAATACTGCTCCAAGATACAATTATCTTCTTTGAAAGGAAGGCAGAAGGATATCACGCTGTTTGGAATACCCCTGTGTCCCAAGTAAATGATAATTTCTGGTACAAAATAGACCAGTTTTATATTGCATTATTTTTATTGACTGCAGTGATTTTCAGGGCCTAGAATATTAGTATAATTATGAGTACTGGTAATAGCTATGCTCTTTGTATTGCCAACCACCAATGCTGTTATTAGAAATGTTAATATTAGTATTAATAAGAGCATTACTGATATGGTTACTAATAATATTAGCAGTAATGTTAATATTACTTAGTTCTGCAGTTTTACAAATAACACATCTTACTATTTATATTAGTAATTATTTTACCACTTCTGAAACCTATGAGTAATATTATTCCTAACTACCCCCTTATACTACTACTGCTACTACTGCTATCATGACTACTACTGCCGCCACTGCTGATTCTACTCCCACAACTATCTCAAATATATTGAGGGCTCACTTTGTCCCAGGCACTTTGATAAGCATTTTCTCAGCAATAGCTCTGTTATTTGAGTTTCAGAAGAACCTAGTGAGATAGCTTGTATTGTTAGTCCCACTTTGCAGAGGAGAACACTGAGGATCAGAGACGATCGGTAACTAACTTATCCAAGGAAGAAGCAGACTCAGTATCTGACCATCACTTCAGAGTCCCCATTTGTAACTCCTTTGTATATGGCAGAAATTAATGCCACTTTGATGTGCTGTCATCATTTGCGTCCTGTGATCACATGGAGGTGCCTTTTAAAATAATAATACCATCTTATAGCAAAGAGAATATTCCTATTCTTCGTATTTTATATATTTCCAGACGTAATAGTCTCACTTCCAACCATGTGGGTATTATTGAAAGTGGTTTCTTCCCTCCCTTTTAATGCAGTATGATTTTTATCATCACTACCAAAGGGAATAGAGCAATTAGGCTTTCCAAAAATCACGAGTAACTTTCTGTCTAGATAACCATCCCATTACATATTCCCTTCTTTCTTTTGAACCTCTACTGCTTTTGTACATTTTGTTTCTGAAATAAATGGATACAGTCTACTCAGAAGAACAGTAGCTGTCATGAGATGTCAGAGAATATAAAAAAGTCTGCATTGTGGAGGTAATCTGAAATTGCAGGTAAAACTAGTTATTTTCCTCCTGGAATAATTGTTGGAGGGTCTGATTTAGAATTCTCAGTGGCATGTATAATTAACTCTAAAGTGGGAACAGGTTTCTCATATTTAACAATGTTTATCCAGTTTGGAACAATGTAGAACTCAGAATTAATTAGGTGGAGTTGTGTTGGTCCATTTTGGGTAACACCATAGCAAGCCCCAGTGAAAGGTGCTGGTAGTGTCTAAGAACAAGATAAAGAGCCTTATAGGAACAGTGGCTTTGAAATTACTGCAGCACCTTCTCCTTGGAACAGATGTGGTTATATGAGGCAAGTAAGTTTGAAGACCAGATTCCCCACTCACAGTGCAAGAGTAAATCGAATTCAGACAGTTCTATAAGCAGATGCATTTTTTTTTTTTTTAGTGACTTGCTTCCTGTTTATCATTTTCAATGACATTTACAATTAGTGCCCTTGAAACTAAGGACCACAAGTGCCAGGGAAAATTAGTCTGTGTAACAGTGAGTCACAGTGGTGATGACATATGCTTTGGGATTCACTGCCCACCACAGACACCCTGACAGCAGCATCTGGGATTTAGTCCCAGGTAAACCTGGGAAGACTCCTCCGCTTCCATCCTTAGCAGGTGGTATGTCCCCTTCCCTGTGGTGAACGTGGCATTTTCAGGTCAGGGAGATTCCATCTTGACCCAGCACACAATCTGCTTATGTTGCAAAATGGTGAAATTTGATAGATTTCTTTTCCCTCTAACTTCAAATGTTACGATGAGCCATAGGCCTTACCCAGCTACAGAATTCACCTCTGTGAATTTCTCCACTGCTGAAATGTCCAGATTCATCATGTGTAGTAAGAATTTTCCTTATTCTTATTGTGAATTTCTCACTAGTAACATCTTTTGATGTCTCCTCCTCAGGTCACATCATGAAAGGAGGAGGAAGGAGAGAAGAGAGGGCATATTTTGGTGCACTGGTGAAATGAAATGGATTGTTGTTAGAAGATGCTTTCCAGATGATAAATGGAGCCATTGGGTTCCAGTTAGTGACTTTGACCTCCCTGGTATGTGGGTGGCCTGCAACAGAGATATCTAGGATCTAATGATATGTGTTGGTGAGATTTTCCCAGGACTTTGGGCAGGATGAACTTTTCCAATTATGCCTTCTCCTTCTGTGGAGTGGTGCTTCTCCCCATGTTTACCACTCTTAGGGCTTTATATTATTACTGCTTTCACTTATGTGCCCACTATTTGATCATTCTTGATTGTCATACTTTTTCACAATTGGGTTTATTGCTTCCAACGTCCTTTTGGGGGAAAAAAAGTGGTGCTTTAGTTAGACCTTGTGGTTTCAGTGTTTGATTTTGATAGCAGCCTTCAGTCTAAGTCTCCTGACCTAGGCAAATTGTAGCCGTGAGGGTTTTAGTGCAGTGCCAGGCCGTGTTTACATTTGCCAACGCACTCTTCCTTTTTCCTCTAAGATAGCACTTTCCAAAAAATGGCTTCAAGGGCTCCAGCGTGTGCCAGTTGTAGAGAAAACACTGTCAGTTGTAATTACACTACTCTTTCCTAAGCAACCACTAAATGTTGATGGGTACATCCAAAAGACACAGGCCTGCCTTCGATTACTTTTTAGCAGCTTTGCATCAGCAGAATGAGAGGTAATACTGTTTCGAGGGAATTAGGATAATGTAAGCAACTATTAGGGGACCCACCATTTGGCTTGTAAGAGTCATTCTTACAATCTCATGGGATTTGGTTTCACTTGCGCAAGTGGTTTTGTCCATAGACTGTTGCCTTCCATTGGAGTGAAGCTGGTGGGATGGTGGATTTTTAACGGGAGAGGGAATTAATATCAAGGGTACCTACTGAGGTCTGGAAAAACTCCCAAGGGAACCCATTTTACTCAGGCTTTTAAAGACTTCTTATGTGACTCATGGATGGCAGTTGACCCTGTGGCCAATGGAATGGTTCTGAAATGCTTGTGAAATAATTCAAGGCAGGGGGACAGGGCACTTGCCTTTTTTTTAATTAATTAATTTATTATTTTTGCCTGTGTTGGGGCTTCGGCGCTGCGCGCGAGCTTTCTCTAGTTGCGGCGAGCAGGGGCTACTCTTCGTTGTGGTGCATGGGCTTCTCATTGTGGTGGCTTCTCTTGTGGATCATGGGCTCTAGGCATACGGGCTTCAGTAGGTGTGGCACACGGGCTTAGTTGCTCCGCGGCATGTGGGATCTTCCTGGACCAGGGCTCAAACCTGTGTCCCCTGCATTGGCAGGCGGATTCTTAACCGCTGCGCCAGCCGGGAAGCCCTGGCACTTGCTTTTTATGGGAAGATGATATAATGGACTTCCCAGCTGAAGCACCTTGTGTCCAGCAGCTATTGGAATCATGTTCCATGTGTACTACATAAACAAAGATAACTTGATTTAATATTAAAAAGAACTTTTAAAGTAAATAAATTAGTCTCCCAGGAATAAATAGAGCACATAATCTCTAATGAGTGATAATAACATTTTTTAATAAGTCACTGGTTCTCAGTGTGGGGGCATTTGGCAGTATCTGGAGACATCATTTTTGTTTGTCACAATGGGGTGGAGGGTGCTACTGGTATCTAGTGGGCAGAGGCCAGGCATACTGCCTACAGTATCCCTGTTGTAGGGATACAATATCCCTACAGCCAAGAGTGATCTGGCCCAGAAAGTCAGCACTGCCAATATTGAGAAATCCTGGTGTAAAGTTTTAGAGTCAGAGCCCACAGAGGGAAGAAGCCTGGAACCCTGAACAAACACACCGACACACCTCCCCCACCCCTTTATAATTTCCTAGACTGGGATGGTGAAAACTAACTTCGGCTGAATCAAGCCACTGATACTTTCGGATTGTTTTGTGTGGCAGATAGCTTCTCCTGGTCATAGAGATTCAAAGCTAGACTGAAAACAATTGTCTCACCCGTGGTGTGATCAGAATGCCATGTGCATGCAACTTACATGAATGGTGCCCAACCTTGTTGGGATGCCATCAGAGACAAAACAGTACAAGAGTAAAATTGAGAAAGCTTTTTAAATGTTCATGTTGAAGCAGGGGGAATAGATTTTATTAGAGAGTAAGGAGATGTAACTTTCTGAAAGTTATTTTGTACCCTACTGAGAATTTTAGAAGGTAAAGAGGTTGGTTCGTTATTACCTTATTTCACTTCAGAGTGTTTCTTTCATTTTCTTTGACAAAGTACATCCCTAATACAGCTATTAAACTTATTATTCATGATGAGCCTTGCATTTTGACTCATGTGGAGGTAGCTTTCTAATGCCAATAGACAAGAAGGTTAGAAGAGAAAGTAATAAAGAAAGAGGCTAGGCATATGGATATGTCAGAAGATTGCTTAGGTAAGTGATGATTAATGAAATCCAGAAGAAAGGGGAAGCACTTTATATGTATGATCCCCTGAATAGGAAAGAAAGAGGTGGTGGGAAACAAAGGTGTTGGGTTTTTTCCTCGACTGAGCAATAGTTGGTATCATTGGCATATATATCAAATTTCATGGCATCTAAGAGTTCATCAGTTGCTAGACATCTTTACATGTGTCCACCATGAAAGGAAGACATGTTTTATCACTTTGATCATAGGCTGGCCAATTGGCCTGTGGGCCAGATCTGGCCCAGTGCCTGTTTTTATAAATAATGTTTTATTGGCACAAAGCCACACCCATTCATTTACGTGTTGTCTGTGGCTGCCTTTTTGCCACAGTGGCAGAGTTGAGTAGTTGCAGTAGTGGACTGAATGGCCCACAAAGCCGAAAATGTTTACTGTCTGGCCCTTTACAGAAAAAGTTTGGCAAACCCTTAGACTTTTATATTTCTTGAGCTAACTTTGAGACTTAAGCTTGGATTTTAATCATATAATACTCTGGTGCATACAAAAAAGTGAAATATAAGCAAACAAGTTAGTTAAGGTATTCCTTAAACTTTTGTACATATAAAACATAAAGCTTGACCCGTATGAATCACTTTTCAAGGCAGTAATTGATGTCCATGATTTTCCACAAAATATTTTCCTTGGTGCCGTGGATAGCACTGGTGATGCAGCATCTCTTGAATGAGTACTTCATTATTGCCCCTAGGATTTTCTTTCTAGCTGTTTAAACGCATTCTGCGTGCTTTGATGCAAGACCCTTTCTTGATGTTCCCAGAAATTTTCAACAGAAATTTTTTTCAGCGACCATGAAGTCTCCTCTTTACTTCCTCAAATGGAATTTACATAGATTTTGGCTGAAACGGGGGACGAATTGTGACTGTCCAGTCATGACCCTGAGAATAATCAACCAATTGTGCTTCCTGGGAAGGCAGGAATTCCAAAATGCCATTCATTATAAGATGAACCTGGAGACTTGAAAATGTGAAAGGCCTGTGCTTCTGAGGATTCATGAAATGTGTTAGCTTGTTTGTTTCCCAGCAGGTGGGGAATGGCTCAGTTTCTGGTTAATTGATGGGAGAGAAGGAGGATGCAGTCCCGTGCTTCTGCAGGTCTTTTGTAACTTGAAATGTTCTGCTCATTCTTTGCTTTACTTTATCAAGCTAAGTAGACTTCTTACCAAGGCTCAGTGTGAAACTGCACAGAAACGGTCTTCATGAGTCTCTGGATTTTAAGCCTCCCCACTGTTCCAGGGGCCACATTAATTCAGATTGATGGCAGGGGTGCTCGGTGCTGACAGGGGCGCTCCGCTCCCTGGGCTCGGGCAGCTCGGCCCTGGAGCCTAAATCCAGCTCCCGCCTCAGCAACCACAGGATCCGACGGGGAACTTTACAGTTTATCCCCTCTCCTCTGTCCTGTGCGTAACTTCGGTGTCCTGTGAATGTCTAGAAACCCCTTGTTGGGTTAACAGGTGAGATCATTCTTTGCATGGCTTTCCATTCACTGGTGTGATTCAAAAGAGTTGGGCCTAATGAGCAAGTGTTTCCACTTGGTCTCAGATTTCTAGCTGCTGCGGTTGCACTGCAGAGAAGTTTCCCGCAGCGAGTGGTGGTTAGGAAGCATCTGAGGGTCTTTTCTTCTGGGTCTCAGGGCACCCCAACATTTGGGGTCTAGAAACCCCATTTCCCTGGCAGTTGGGGTCATACTATGTAACCCCAAGTACAGTGGAGGAAGGGCTGCTCATTTCTAGAACTCTTCTTGTGGTTGAGACCCTGCAAACAGAAAAGCAAATGATTCAAGCCAACAGGGAGGGGAGGGGGGTGCTAGCAAGAGCAGCTGGCCTGGAAATGTGCCACGTAAGGACCACAGGCTGACCTCGGGGCCTTTCTGCTGATGGTACGTCCCAGTTTGGGCTGCAAGTTCTCTTTTTTTCTTTAATGCCAGATATGGTTATATAAGCAGCTTTCAAAATGAGAAATCAAGCTTTCGATTTTCCTCTGCTTTGGTGGGCCCCCGGAGGCCTTTGAAAGAGCCAAGGCCATTTCCCACAGCAAAAACACAGCAGAGAAATCGTTCGTCCTTTAGAGGAGAGCTTGGTGTGTGTGCTTCGAACCTGCTCAAGTGAAGAGCTACCTTACAACTTGGCAAGATACTGGAGATAAAAGGCAGGTTTGCAGGCTTGCGGTGGTTCCAGATTCAATTTTCAGAGCCCAACAGAACCAAGCGAAACCTGTTGTAGACTCAGGGGCCAAAACCTGGTTGAACTGTTCTCCGTAAAGCTGATGAGCGTGGAGCTCCCAGCACCTGGCCACCATGACTGAAGGGTAACCCAGAGGCTTCTTGGGTTCATGAACTTGGGGAAATGATGAAGGTCATATCAACAGTTAGCAGAGACTTGGGGATGAAAGAAGGGCCTAACGAGAGCGAAACCCAACCTGGCTCAGGGCTCAAAAGGCTGGCCCTAGGGCTTCACTCTCTGCTTGGCTCCTGGTCGTACCATGAGTCCCCATTGCCAGTTACCCTCCAGTCACCCCCAACACAGACATGCGCTGGCCATGCCCTTTGGTCATCTAGTGCCACTCTCTTCCCTTGAATTCCTGCTGGCATAGACGGTAGTGCCCTATCAGGTCATCATTGTCTGATGGTTGACGCTGGGTGTTAGTCTGGTCTTAACCGAAGCTCAGGATGTCTGTAGAATTGTCTGGGTTGATGCTGAACCAGCAGGCTCCAGTTCCTTTGTTAAGGCCTCTTCTCTAGAGCCAAGTGAAGTTCACATCTCCCGTACCTTCGCTCCTGCTCTGCCCTTGGAAACTGCTTCAGCAAGACCTTCACCTGTGTGCGCATCAGAGTCACCTTGGAGGGCTTGTTACCATGCAGATTGCCGGGCCCACTCTCAAGGGTTCCGATTGGTTGGGTCTGGGGTGGGGCCTGGGAATCTGTCATCTCAAAGGAGTTCCCCGAAAACGCTGCTGCCGCTGCTCTGAGGACCACACTTGGAGCATGAAAGCAAGAGAAGAATGAGTAGGAGCTGGAAAAAGGAGAGTAAGAGACGGAAGGTGAGAGAGACCCACGGGGCTGGGTTTGAAAGGGCCGTGGGCCGGGAATACAGATGGCCTCTAAAAGTTGAATCTAGAAGCTGTGGATAAAGGAGAGCCAAACCCACCACTGATAAGAAACCGTTCTTTAAGGCAAACCTATCTGCAGGGGTGCGACTCTTCCTACAGCCACTTTTTTATTTGCCACTATTGCAGTTGTAGCATTTCAGACCTTTCCTTCACTAATTATAGTCCCCACTTTACATCTGCAAAACTAAATGGTCCATTCAAACAGCTTTTGCCAATTAAAGTAATCCTCTGCTCAAAGCGTATATTCCCTTTCTACCCAGAAGAACCTCAAACGGCTGCAGCTCCTGGTTCCAAAGATATAAAATCCAAACTTTGGGCTGAACCCAGGCTCAAGGTCTCTGTGACTTTTTCTCTGACCATAAGTTTCTGGAAAAGGGAAGGTTTTCTATGATGAGGAAGCCTTAAGTGATTTCTGCTTAAAATAGCTATGGTTGTATGAGGCAGGTAACTGGAAGATATTAAGAGATCCCGCACCCAGAGTATAGTAGTAAATTAAATCTGGGCTGTTCTCCAGCAGATATATTTGGAGCACGGCACAGCCTCCTTGCAACCAGCCACAGTGGGGTGCTGTGCTGAGACAGAGGCCACGGGTGCGTTTAGGCGTCTTGCTCCAGGGATCACCAGCTTTCCCCTCTGGCTGTATGTCGGTGGACCCAGAAAGAAAAATGGCTTTGGTATTCAAATTCAAGGAGAGCCAAGCGAAGAGAAGGGCATCTGAAGTACGAACAGAATGTTGTGAACTAAGGGGTATCAGGAAATGGCCCATTTCTGTCTTTTCCTAAATCAAATTCCACCTGGCTTAGCCACCACCCACCTGACAGGAGGAGTGTGCGGGGGGAGAGGGTCCCTGCTCCTACCTTTAGGGTTATTTAGAATTCCAGGGATTAAGGAGGCCAGGACCATTAAAGTGGGGCCTCTGGTCTTCATTTCATCATGACTGCAACTGCGATGCTCGGGGCCTATGTTGGCGTTTGAAAGTGGGTGCCTTTGCTGACGGCATCTCTTCCTCCTGTTAAGCTTGGCCTCTGCACCGCCCCTGCAACACAGAGGGCCACAGATCTTGGTGGCCTCTCACTAAGCCATTGTCCAGATGGTCCCAGAAGACACCTACTACCTCTGGGGCTGAGACCAGGTCTGCGTCTCCAGGGCTCCATTGTATGTGGAAGCCACCAGTTGGGGGACTCTCACTCTTCCTGGTCTGGGTCGCTCTCTTCTTCCTCGTCCTTTAGTCGCTTCTCCAGCTCTAGACCTTCACAGGCTTAGCCTTTAGAAGGAGGGTCAGTAAGCCTTTCTGTAAAGGCCAGCTTTGCTGACCACATAGTCTCTGTTGCAACTACACAGCTCTGCCGTTGTCACGTGAAAGCAGCCGCAGACAATTCATAAATGAATGACTTGGGCTGTGCCGGTAAAACTGTTGCATGGACACTGAAATTGGAATTTCATATAACTTTCATGTGTCACAAAATATTATTCTTTTATTTTTTCCAACCATTTAAAAATGTAAAAACTGTTCTCACCTCCTGCATGGTACAAAAGCGTGTGGTGGGCCCCATATGCCAGGGGACTGCAGTTTGTTGGCCCCTGCTTTGGAAAACCAAAGCTTTTTTGACTCTCCTCGGGGGTAGTGGATGCCCAAATGGCCAGGAGAAGATGTAAACAATACCTCATTTTTTTTTAGTTAATTAATTAATTAATTAATTTTTGCTGTGTTGGGTCTTTGTTTCTATGCGAGGGCTTTCTCTAGTTGTGGCAAGCGGGGGCCACTCTTCATCGCGGTACGCGGGCCTCTCACTGTCGCAGCCTCTCGTTGCGGAGCGCAGGCTCCAGACGCGCAGGCTTAGTAGTTGTGGCTCACGGGCCTAGTTGCTCCGTGGCATGTGGGATCCTCCCAGACCGGGGCTCGAACCCGTGTCCCCTGCATCGGCAGGCAGATTCTCAACCACTGCGCCGCCAGGGAAGCCCCCCCTCATTTTTTTTTAAACAAAATTTCATATCACTCTTTGCAGGGTGGCCCTGGCCTCCTCTCAAATCCAGCTCTTCCTTCCCTCAGGGACCCTTGGTGCTACTCTGGCACATCACTTCTGGCCATGATTCTCTGAGTCAGTGGTCCTCCAGCTCACGTGGAGAGAGCCAGTAAAGGACACAGAGGCCCCCAAAGATGGCCTGAGCCTTCGTATATTTACCAAGTTCCCCAAGTGATTCCTATGCCCACCTGATATTGAGACCCATTGGCATCAGTATGTTGTTTTGTGCTGTCCTGCCCTTAAAGCAGCTGTTCTCTTTGCCTGCAGTGGTTCATCTCCTTCCTTCCTCTGGTCCACTTAACCTGACTCTTAGTTATCTTGTAAACATGTATGTCAACTAGTAGCACTTCTGGGCAGACCCCCTGGTCCCTATCTTATTTTGAGCTTTTGAAGCAAGCTGTATACACCTTTATGGCACAATTACCAGGCCTTGCTTTGATTGAATATCTAGGTGATTGTGTTCCCAACCGGGAGGTAAGCTTCTAGCCTGGACCTTGTCTCCTTGATCTTTTATTTCTAACCTCCTATTCTACCAGACATATAATATAGACTCAATAAAAGATGGTGGTAGGAATGAATGAATGAATATCCCTGGAGAATGGGGGCAAGTGATAAGGAACGGGCAGGACATGAAAGGCATTGGATAAAGAGAGATTTCTAGTGTTTAGGTGTTGCTCCCCAGCTTTTATTGTGAGCAGTGATCTATCTGGGCTGATTTTGCCTTCTCTCAATTTCTAAGACTAATCATTGCACTTGTTAGTTGGTTCACGTTCATTAGATGCCCCGGACCAGTGGTTCTCAAAATGTGGTCCCTGGACAGGTTTCATTAGCCTCACCTGTCAGAAATGCAGCTTCTGGAGCTCTAGCCCAGATCCACTGAATCAGAAGTGCAGCCAGTGTTTTGACAAGTCCTGCAAGTGATTCTGATGACCCTTCAAGTTTAACAAACACCAGGTCTAGACCACTGGTTCTCAAACTTGGCTGCACATTGAAACCATCTGGGGAGCTTTAAAAAATTCTGATACTTGTGCACCCCCCATGCCTCCACTCCAGTGATATGCTGGTAAGTGGTGAACAGTTGACTCCCTGGAAGATAAAAAGCTCTGATTTATAGTGTCTTCCCATTTCTGTGGTGTAAATATTCCCACCATTGCCAATTCCCGGCGACTACCGTAAGTGTCACTAAACACAGAGTTGGGAAGACATGTGCACTATTGGCTCTTAGGAGCTGCTGGGAGCCAAGCTGGCTTCAGCACATATTGGTCCCATCTCCAGAGATCCAGATCATTTGGTCCAGGTTGTGACCTGGGCATCAGGAGTTTTTAGAAGCACCCCAGGTGATTTCCACGTGGAGCAAAGTTTGAGAGCCACTTCAGTAGAGTACCTGTGAAGTAAATTTTTAGTGAATGTAATTCCTCTCACTTAGCCATGGGCAGAATACTTCCCACTCCTTTGTTTTAATCTCTTCTACGCTGTGACATAGCAGGTTCTGTAGGGAAGTCACTGTTTTTCAAATAAAGAAAAAAGTTTTGTAAGAATTCTGTGCATTTCCCCAAATTTTCTTTGTGTGAGTATAGGACTAAATGTCATGTTAAAATCTGTATAATTAAAGTCCAATTTAGTTTACATTCAATAATTTAAACCAAAATTTTAGATCATAAAATATTATGTTTGAGACAAGATGAGTTGTCTTGTCACTATGCAAGTGTATTTCAGGGCAATGATTGGTGTTACATTTGTTTTAAAATTGGATTCAGATATTCTAAACCTTTAATTAATGTGGTATCTGAACTTAAGCAAAACAGCAATGTTTTGTGTTCTGAACGTTAGAATAAACTACAATTGGGATATATAATCCGTAAAGGCACAGGAAATAGAAATGTGACATTTTGAAAAATCTAGTACCTGGGAAAATGTAAACCATAAGGTGATTTTCTTTTAGTTGGCTCGCCATGTTTGAAAAATGCCATTTCTCAGATCCTCGGGAAGAAAAATGGCTTAATGAGAGCAACAAATAAAAAATTGATTAAAATGAATAATTTATTTTAGTATGACATTTGGTTTTCTATGGATGAATAAAAATAAAAAAGCTATCATGAGTGGGTTATTCTTCATATACTTAGATGAAATCATCACTGATGAAAGATGCCATTAATTAGTATCCGTTAAATACAAATAAATCTAGAAATTTCACCTACTAGATTATAGGTGATAGTAATTAACTGGATCTTAAACCAACTATTCATTCCAAAATGTTTGTATAGTGTGGAGGAGGGAAGGTAGATGTGATTTTCATGAAACAAGGTTGACCAAGAGTGGATGATATTGAAGCAGGGTAATAGTCATATGGAAATGCATTAACTTATTCTCTACTTTTATGTATGTGTGAAATTTTCCATAATAAAAGGTTTAAGATACTAATTACAGTTTTATTGTTTATACCTGGTTTGCTAGGCATAGTAGAAAATACAGAAAAATGCAAGAGACAGTTCGAGCTCTCAATATGCAAGGAAAAATAGACACGTTCTAACTCACGTATCTGGCCGTCCGTGTTCATACATTTTTCAGATGAATGAAGGTTACCGCTTATATTTGTCCAAACTTTGAAAAGCAATTTTAGTAGAACTTTTTCCAATATGTTACCTCCTGCCCTGTGTTCTTAAACTTGGTGTAATGAATATATTTTAATCTTTTCCCGATGACTCAGATCATTCTCACTTTAGACATCAGTCTGTTCTGGGTTGTCTTTGGTGATTGAAGGTTGTTCGTTCAATCCACAAATGTTCACTGAATACTGATGATGGGCTAGGAGCCGGGGCAGCGCAGAACAAAGGAGACAAAACTCCCTGCCCTCCTGGCCCTCACTTCTTCTGGTGGTTGAGACGTTTAGGGTGGCTTAGGTGAGGACTTTGAGTGAGAAGAGACACCAAATAGCTCAGAGTGCTATACTTTTCCCGCTCTCCTGTCTGTTCGTTGGAGTTAACTTCATTTATCTCCTTTCTCCTTCTGAATTGTCACTTTTGTTACCTTTCAATTTGCCTACTGTGAGTGATTTTTTTCAATTAATCTGTTTATGCCTCCTTGCCCGGCATTCAGGTCATTGCTGCTATAACCTACATGATACGATCACTAGGTTTGTTATAAATGTGTATAATATGAGATACCCTGGGCTTTGAGTAAATTCCTGAGTTGTGCTCGGGTGTGTCTTGCCTTACTGACTCCCACTCCCGCCCCACCAATTATTTTTATGTTTCTGTGTTTCTAGATAGCTGAGGTTTCTAGATGCATGATTTGTTCTTTTGGCATTTAACAAATACTTATTAAGCACCTAATATGTGCCAAATCCTATTCTAGGAGCTGGGAATACAGGGTCTAAAACAAATATGGTGCATGCTCTGAGAGCTAGGAGAAGGTACAGGAGTTTGTAATACCCTGTCCCAGCTGGAGAAGCATTTACAAGAGCACCTCACCAAGCTGGGGGTGGGAGATCAAGGAAGGCTTGTAGGACCTGGAAGGGGCTGGGGATGGATTGACTTATGGACTTGTAAATTTGATGTGCTTCCGAGACGTGCACATGGAGATGTCCTGGAGAGAGTTGGAATTTCCGTTATCTACTGTTGCGTGACAAACCATCCTAAAATTTAATGGCTTCAAATAACAATTTATTATTTCTCACAATTCAGTGGGTTTTCTGAATAGTTCCACTGCTGGTTTTGCTTGAGCTCACTCATATGGCTGCATCCATCCAGGACAGCAGCTAGACTGGAAGGTCCAAGAGAGCCTCACGTACCTGTTTGGCAGGGCTCTTGGCTGTTGACTGGGGCACCTTGGTTCTTCTCCGCATGGTCTCTGATCCTGCAGGACACTAGGCTGGCTTCTTTCATGGTTTCAGGGCAGCATTCCAAGTCTGCGGAGGCAGAAGCAAGGCCCTTTTAGGTCTGGCTTTGGAAGATGCATAATGTCATTTCAGCCACAGTCTTTTGGCCAAGCAATTTCCAAGACCAGCCCATGTTTGAGGGATTGGGAAACTGACTCATCCTCTTTTTTAAAAAAAATTAATTAATTATAATATTTATTTTTTATTTTATTTGTTTATTTTCCGTATTTGTCTTGGCTGCGTCAGGTCTCAGTTGCGGCACACGGGAACTTTGTTGAGGCGCGTGGGACCTTTTCATTAAGGTGAGTGGTCTGCTCGGGCTTCTCTTTAGCTGCGGGGCGCAGGCTCTAGAACGCGTGGGCTGTGTAGTTTGCGGCACGCGGGCTCTCTCATTGAGGCGTGTGAGCTCAATAGTTGTGGCACATGGGCTTAGTTGCCCCGTGGCATGTGGGATCTTAGTTCCCCGACCAGGGATCGAACCCGCGTCCCCTGCATTGGAAGGTGGACTCTTTACCACTGCACCGCCAAGGAAGTCCCTTGACTCATCCTCTGAAAGGGAAGAGCAACAAAGGCACCTTGCAAACACACGGCACGGGAAGAATCCATGGCCATATTTTGTAATCTACCACAGTTGCATAGATGCTTCTGAATCTCAAGAGAGTAATTTGGATGGAAGGCAGACATTTGGAAATTATCAGTGTTTATTGATACTATTGTAAATCCTGACTGCACATCAGACTCCTCTGTGGAACAGGGGCAGTTTTCCATATGTTCCACATGCAGTAATGGCAATTCTCATGCATGAAAGAGATGCCCCGAAATGTTGGGTGGGAGAACTCCCCAAGGAGTGAAGAATCCAAGCTCACTTCCTGAAGTGATTCTATGTGCATCAGGTCAACAAATTGGCTTTCTTTCCCAGTCCTATAACCACAAAGTTCAGTGCCCACCCAGGGATTTATTATGTTCAATAAAGAATTTGTAGTAAAATGAAAACTTAATGAATTCCTAAGTAGCTTCTGTAGTGTTCTAGTTTGCTTGCCGTCTTGCTAACCTAGCCCTTTTTTTATGGTATATTTGTTTCTTTTCCATTATTCTTTCAAACATGAGCTGGGTTCAGAGCCCTAATTTGCCATTAACTATCATGAACAAGATGGGCTTCAGCCTGCCAGTCATCTGTTGGTATTGGATATCGGAGAAATGAGCGAATTTTCTCGAGGCAGTTATATATATGAGAGCCCTGGAAGAGCCCTGAGCAAGAAAACGAGCATGGAACTTTCCTGTTTCTTAGTGTTCTTAACTCGCTAAGGCTGTCCTTTCCAATATAGTAGCCACTAGCCACATGTGCATATTTATGTTTAATTTTCAATTCTTTGAGTTATGTGATGTTAAAAATGGAGGTCCTTAGTGGAACTAGTCATAGTTCCAGTCCTCAGTAGCTACACGTGGCCAGTGATTATCGTCTTGGACAGTGCAGACGTGTAGAACATTTCCATCAACGTGGAACAGCAGTGGGTAGCCCTGCTCCTATATTTCTTGTACAATTAAGAATAAAACTGGTAATGCCAGTGTTAGATCTCCATGCTGTGGATTGAAATTAAGGGTGAAGGGTAATTTCCTTTGTTATCTAAAATACCCATTGCAGTTACTACAAATCAATTAGCATAGATTTTAGAAAGAGACTACGGATAGGGAATACAGTACGATTTTGCTTGAGACTTTTTGTCTGTGAATTTAAAAGTTTAGATATAGGTTACATATTGATGGAGTTAAAGAAAATCTTACCAAACTAGAATGAAGGGCCCAAACTAATGAAATAAAATCTAACAAGGATAAATGTAAATGCTTATACTGTTGGTTTAAATCAGGGTTTGACATACTTGTTGTCTATAAAGCCAGATAATAAATATTTTTGACTTTGCAGGCCAGCCACTTTCAACTCTGATTGTAATATGAAAGCAGCCTTAGACAGTATGTAAAAAATTGAGCGTGGCTATGTTCCAGTACAATTTAATTTACCAGAACAGTAGTGGGCTGGGTTTTTGTCACCGTATTTTGCTGACTCCTGCCCTTGGTCAGTTTGAGCCAGTTGCCTTAGGTGATGTCGTTTTAGCCTGTGTTAATAGACATGTTCCATCCAAGGTCAGGAAAGGAAGAATTCCATTGCAGTTCACAGTAGGAGTTTGCATTCGATCTCGATGGTGAGAATCTGGATATTACACGAGGTGTTCAAGGGTTTGGAAACTGCATAAAAGGAGAATGGAAGAAACTGGGGTCTGACTTAACAGTGGTGAATTATTGGGGGATGCGATTATAGCTGTCTTCAAGTATTTGACATCCTGCCATGTGGCAGGAGGTACTATTTATCTGAATAATTCTAGAGATTAGAAATAGAACTAATAAGTACAAATTAATAAAAGCAAACTTTAAGAATATTATAGTTGTTTCAAAATGGGCTACTTTACAAAGTAGTTTCCCACAACTGAAGGGTTTTAGAAAAAAGATGGATAATTATCTATGAGCTGGTTGAAGAGTTTGTTCTAGAATTGAGTGGAAGGTTGGAAAGGTTATCATCTAAATTGCTGTTATATTATCAGATTAGAACTAAATTGTATGTAGAGAAGTCTCAACCCAAACTCATTTGTATAAAACAAGAGCATCTCTTGGCTCATACAGCTGAAAGGTCCCAGGATAGGTCTGACTTCAGACATCGCTGGATCCAGAGGTCTTACCAAAGTCTTCAGGTGAGACTGGCTACATAATTGGTAGGACCTAATGCAAAATGAAAATGCAGCACCCCTGGTTCAAAAATTATTAAGAATCTCAAAATGGTGACAGCATAGCCTTAAACCAAGGGTAGGGCCCTTCCAAGTGTGTGGCCCTGTGAACTTCGTAAGTTGCATGCCCGTGAAGCCAGCCCTGTCTTCAGGTTATGGTCTATCTCTGCCTCTCAGCTCTCTTTTTCTCTGGGTTAGTTTCATTTTCAGGCAGCCTTTCCTCACTGGCAGCTCAAGACTCGTATTTTATAGCTGGAAAAGAGCGTTCCTCTCCCCTGGTGACACCAGCAAATGGTACCAGATAATTTCTAATAAACTTTTTTTCATCTCTGAATCCAAATACATGGTGGCACTCCCTTTGGCCAGGCCTGGGTGACGTGCCTGAGAGTAGAGTCAGGTCTACTCAAACCATAAGGACCAAGAGAGAAAGTGATAGCTCCAAAATGAAAAACAGGGTAGAGGAACCTCGTCAAGGCAGCATAGATGCAGGGTAGTCCAGTAATAAACACCTACTGTGTTTAGCAAACAGACTCTGAGCGATAATGAAGAAGTGACTCAAAGTAAGAAAGAGTCTTAATCCAGAGATCTTGTCCATAAGTAAACAGATTCCTTTCACTCTAAAGGGTTTTCTAAATTTTAAAATTCGGTTTTCTCAGGTATGCAGGCAAGATTTTTCCTGTCTCATGTATATTCAGTATAACGTTTGTATTCTTAGCATGAGCTACTTAAAAACTGTCAGGACTCTGAGATCCAACACTTATTGCCCCGCCTGGAAATTATTTTAATTCAGTGATGATTTTCCCCTGGAACTTCATTTTATTTCTCAAGCCTAAGTTTCATCCAAACCTTTGTTCGTTTATTTAGGAGGGGAAGCATGTATCTCTGTGTGTGTGTGTGCGTGTGCGTGTGTGTGTGTGAGTGATCACTTTCTGTCTTGGCCAGTCCTTCTGCTGAAGCAGCATATTGTTTAATAAGCTCTGCTCAAAACTTGACTTTCTGGGTGAAATCATGAGTCTAATGCCTGGAAAGTAGAAGAGAATCAGGGAGCGCCAGGCCCCTGGAGAGCTGTAGTTGTAATGGGTTGAGTACCCACACGAATCAGTTCAGCCAGGATACTCATTCCAATCCAGTGAGATCTGACCTTATTTTTCCTGTCAAATTTGACACTCTGGGGGATCTGAATTAACCATTTTATTACAGTCAGTTTATCAGGGGAGGCAGGGGACAATTAATTACGATCCGGCTCTGTCATGGTTCCATGCAGCTGACAGAGAACACTTTTCTGAAGTTGGCCATACAGAGGTAGAAGGTAAACACAAGATCTCTGGGGACTTCCCTGGTGGTCCAGTGGTAAAGAATCTGCCTTCCAATGCAGGGGATGCAGGTTCGATCCCTGGTCCGGGAACTAAGATCCCACATGCCGCAGGGCAACTAAGCCCGCGTGCCACAACTACAGAAGCCCACGCGCCCTGGAGCCTGCGCGCAACAACTAGAGAGAGAAAACCCACGTGTCACAACTAGAGAGAAGCCCGCGTGCTGCAATGAAGAGCCCGCGCTGCAACTAAGACCCGACGCAGCCATAAATAAATAAATAAATATCTTTAAAGAACAAAAACCAAAACCCCACGAGATCTCTGGAGAGAGGCTTCTGGGGTTGGATGCCTGGTCCTGCCACTCATGAGCCATGTTTCCTTGGGCCAGTTTACCTCTCTGAGCTTCCTTTTTCTCATCTGTAGGAATGCCATTGTTGCTATCTATGTCTAAGCCCACACCAGAAAAATAACAGAAGTGCTTGTTTCCCGAGGTCTCCCACACCTGCTGAGATTCACATGGTGTGTTTTTCTGGGTCATTCAACTAGGATGTTAGAGCAGAAGTGAGAAGGGAATGTCTTGACTTCCTCTTAATTTAAACACGTTATCAATTACTAACATGCTTAGCCAAGCATATATTAGTATATATATTTACACTGGTAGACTTCCACCGAAAATCTGTCCTTAACCTGCAGGGCTCATCCTACCCAAATCCATGAAGCATAAATTTACATTAATGGTAAGTCCAAGAGGATGGTCTCTTTTGCTTTCTTTTCCCTATCTGAAACAAGTCCTCACTAGAAGAAAGAAGTCCTAAAGCTTTCGGAAAAAGAAAAGCTGTTTTAAGGAAGACTCAATTTTCTGATCTTTCACCTAGAGATTGAAATCTGGTCTAATAATTACATCAAAGAATTTTTCCCCCAAATACCTGGACTTTTCTAGTTTATAGGTTTGTGCTTAGCTTTGATTGGTCATGAAGATTCTTAATATAAATTGTAGAGTGTAAGGGCTTGATCCCCTCCTGCTATCTTCCACGGAGGGAACTTTAACAGGTCTTCCCACTGATAGGCATTCGCAGTCCATGGCTTTTTAAGACATGCGTACCAGTCTCGTGTTCTTCAGAATATAAATAGAAGCCTTGAAAATATCTTGGAGCTTTTCGAAATTGACTTCCCCAAACTAAGTTAGAAATTAAAGTTGAGCTGAGGTGCCTGTGTTTAGCTCATTAGGTCTTGCAGTGTTTTCTCTGAAATGGCAGGTCTCCTGGGACAAATCAAGGAAATGTTCTCTTTAAATTCCCTGAAAATCAGAAGGGAACGAATTTCCGATAATTTTAAATTGTTCTTTACTAGGATTGCATATTGAAAATGGAGCATACCACCTGGGTAAAGAACATGGATGAAAGGGGGAAACAATACATATTTATGTTTGTATTCACTAGCAAAGTAGTCGGCAACACAGTTGGATTTATTTGTTTATTTACTTATTTATTTTTATTTTTTTGCGGTACGCAGGCCTCTCACTGTTGTTGTGGCCTCTCCCGTTGCGGAGCACAGGCTCTGGACGCGCAGGCTCACCGGCCATGGCTCGTGGGCCCAGCCGCTCCGCGGCATGTGGGATCTTCCCGGACCGGGGCACGAACCCGTGTCCCCTGCATCGACAGGCGGACTCTCAACCACTGCGCCACCAGGGAAGCCCCCACAGTTGGATTTTTAAAGTCCCAAGCTACTTTCCCATCTTTGCGAACAGAACTACTCTGATTTAAAATATACCACAGCTTTAGGGAACAGGAATAAAAATCCTGAACACCAAAGAAGTACACATTTGAGGGAAGACTTCTGAGAAATTTTTACCTCCCTAGATATATAGAGACTGCACTGAGCTTCCTGTGAATTCCTGGACATACCTACATTGCATGGAGCTTGATTTCAAAGTTCAAGTCTATGTCTCTAGTGGTGTCCACTCACATACTGAAAGGGATAAATACCCCCACTACACGCTCAGCCTTGAAACAAACTGCAATAAGAGGCATCACCCAGAGCTATAAAGAATTACAGTGAGTTCTGCCGATGCATTTTCCTTCCACGACCCTGAGCATGCACCAATGTTGCACATTTACCCCAGCAAGTGCTCAGGCCAAAACTAAGGTCTGCATTGCATAAGAGTATTTCATGGCCAAACAGGTGAAGCAACACCCAACTCAGCTCCTACTTAACAGGATTCGTTCATGTCTTAGATAAAGGGTGTGCGTGCGTGCGTGCGTAGTCACCATGGAAGCGGTTATGGACCACCATGCTGAGCAAAGAGCTCACCTGTGGAGATTTTATAGAGTTCTGGGGGCCCAGCCCCCAGCCCACACCCACCTAACCAGAATTCTGGGGCTGGTGTTCTGGCCTGGGTACACAGAGCACCTGTGAGTTAATCTCATTGAAATGAGTGGAACAAGATGAGGCCAAGGTTTTCTCTCCCACCAGTCGAACTGAAGCCAGGGCCGACTCTTCCAATAGTCCTGTACAGCCAGAATCACCCAGCTTCCCCTCTCCATCCTTTCTTTTTCCCTTGACTTACTCATTCTCACAATTGCTGGAGTAGAAGACATCTCCAAGGGGCAAACTGTTCACTGAGTCATTTTTAAAATGTCATTGCAAATGTAAGCACTTTGGCCTCACATAAGAAACAAGGGGGGAAAATGGAGTGCTAATGGCTGTGATAGTTTAAGGAACTCGATGTATTCCCAGGAGCTCCATTCATCAAATATCACTACTATGACTTTATTGCCTATTCACCAGAAATCATTACATTTTGGTAGTTTTTGAATTCCATTACCCGGGGTCATAAAATTCCTTCTAATAAGAAAGCGTGGCTGTCAAGTCCAGTCTGATTAAAAAGAATGACAGATGATCTGCAGCCTTGGACATGATGTTTTTGACTGCCGATTATTTCACATATGAAAGATGATTAAGTGATTATAAAGGAAATCCACAGGTACAGTTACAGGGCCTCACATCATAAATAATTTTAAAGGCGAGTAATCTGCACTTTTCATGTCTTTTATTGTTTGCATACAGTTCCTTGAATTGCCTCCACCCCAAGGCATTTCAACTCTCTGCTTCATGTAAAATACCTTTTCAAAATCTCACCAGCCCCACACAACACCCTGACCATAAAACTTATCAGTTAGATTCCTTCCTGCTACTAACCTAGAATGCTTGTGTGTCATGAAGCGCAACGCACTTATCGAATAAGAAAGCAGAGATGGGTCCTTCTTCCTTCTTCCTCTCTTACTTTCATAGTACTTGAGAGTGACTGGGATAACTTAGTTAAAAACAAATGGCTCGGGCTTCCCTGGTGGCGCAGTGGTTGAGAGTCCGCCTGCCGATGCAGGGGACACGGGTTCGCGGCCCGGTCCGGGAAGATCCCATATACCGCGGAGCGGCTGGGCCCATGAGCCGTGGCCGCTGAGCCTGCGCGTCCCGAGCCTGTGCTCCGCAACGGGAGAGGCCACAACAGTGAGAGGCCCGCGTAGCGCAAAAAAAAAAAAAACAACAAAAAAAAAACCCCAAATGGCTCCATATAATTATTTGTTTTTAATGGAATCTCCCAAAGTGCCTGTTGCTGCTGTTTCTTACTGTTTTACTTATTATATGTCATGTAATTATACAATAGTATCACAAAAAGAGGACAAATCATTTTTGATGGTGACAGAATTAATATGTTTTGATACCTTTGCTCTTCAAAATAGGTAATAGTGATTTCCTAACAACAAAGTAGTAAATAAAGCCGAGGCTCAAATATGTCTTTAGCCTGTGGCGTGATGATAAACAGATAATTTCATTAGGAAGAAAAGAAATAATAATGCTTTCATTCATAGAGTGAATTCTGGAAAGGAAAGAAAACTATGTTATGACTGTCTTTTTTTTCTTAATTAATTAATCTAATTTATTTATTTTTGGCTGCATTGGGTCTTTGTTGCTGTGCGTGGGCTTTCTCTAGTTGGGGTGAGCAGGGGCTACTCTCCGTTGTGGTGCACATGCCTCTCATTGCAGTGGCTTCTCTTGTTGCGGAGCACGGGCTCTAGGCACACAGGCTTCAGTAGTCGTGGCACGCGGGCTCTAGAGCGCAGGCTCAGTAGTTGTGGCGCACGGGCTTAGCTGCTCCGCGGCATGTGGGATCTTCCCAGACCAGGCCTCGAACTTGTGTCCCCTGCATTAGCAGGTGGATTCTTAACCACTGCGCCACCAAGGAAGCCCCGTGACTGTCCTTTTAATGTGATTTCCTCGCTCTCTGTCCACTTGCACCATTGCACAATATTTTTTCTTCAACTTTTGGGAGAAGAGTATATCCACTAATGTGTTGACACATCTTCATATTTTCCCTGTAACCTTCCCTTTGTATCTCCTCGAAGTCCGTTTACAGCAGAGGGCATAGCGAGCTACACCAAATACTTCCAAATACTCTTCCAAATACATGAAGAGTATTTGGAGGGCATCTAGAAAACCTGAATTTATCTTGCCCATATGTGGCAATGCAGCATAGTTTTCTCTCCTCTAGTTGTTGAAAGAAAATATCAGAGTGGAAAAGGTGGTAATGATGTAAGTAAATATGATTTTTGAAGGGACTGTTTTAGAAGACACTGACCACCTGAGAGTAAAAGAGAAGTATACCTAGGTCCTTCCACCTTGAATACACTTGTTCGTCCATCCCATTCGCGCAGATCCTTCTCAACTAGATTCCAGTGTCACTTTGTTTTTTGAGGGGCCTTCCCTGACTCCTCCCCACTCCCATATATTTTACAATAGCCCTTCATAAATGTTTTACATTATCAACCATATTGCATTATAGTTTAGTTGTTTCCAAGTCAGTCTTCCCTAAAGAAGTACGAGCTGCTTTTGAGTAGAACCGGATTAAATTTATTTTTGCTTCCACAACAAAACCAAAAGCTGTTTCTTTGAAAACATCAATAAAATTAATAAGCCTCTAGTGATGCTAAGTAAAAAAGAGAGAAGACACAAATTACTAATATTAGAAATGAAAGAGGGCGCATCACTACAGATCCCATGCACATTAAAAGGATAATAAAGAAATATGAGAAATTCTGTGCTCACAGATTTGACAACCTAGATGAAATGGACCAATTTCTTGAAGGACACACTGCCAAATCTCACACAAGAAGAAACAAGACAATGTGAATAGGCCTATAAGTATTAAAGACATCAAATCAATAATTAATAACCTTCCAGAACAGGAAACAGCAGGCCCAGATGAGTTCACTGGCGAATCCTTAAGGAAGAATCCTGAACATTTACGGAAGAAATTATACCAATTCTCTACAATCTCTTCCAGAAAGTAGCAGCAGAAGGAATACTTCTTAATTCATTCTATGAGGCCAGCATTCCCCTAATACCAAAACCGAAGACATTACAAAAAAAAAAACTAGAGATCAATTATCTCTCATGAACATAGATGCAAAAATCCTCAACAAAATATTAGCAAATTGAATCCAACAGTGTATAAAAAGAATTATACACCATGACCAAGTGGAATTTCTCCCAGGTAAGCAAGGCTGGTTCAACATTTGAAAATTAATGCAATCCATCACATCAACAGGCTAAAAAAGAAAAATCTTTTTTATTTCAATAGATGCCCCCAAAAGCATCTAACAAAACCCAACACCCATTCATATGGGAACTCTCTGTACCTTCTGTTCAGTTTTGCTGTTAACTGAAAACTGCTCTAGAAAATAAAGTCTATTAAAAAATTTATTAAGCCAAAAAATTCTTACGAAAATTCTTTTCTTTCTAGAGAGCCTTCCCCTTAAGGCACTATTCTGCTTTGAGTTTGGTTTCAATGAGCTGTCTCTTCTCTGCTGGTTGAAGCAACTTTGTCACATTTTGAAACACAACCAAAATTTCTGGGCACATTCCTCAAACTGGGGCTCAGAGCCCTGTAGTAGCACTGCTGTGACCAGCCTCCATGCCACTGAATACCATGGGACATGGACATCTGTGATGATTTAATTAGCTTGCTTTTGTTATTTCCCTAGTAGTATAGAGAAGAGGTGGTATTCTTTAGTCACCAACGGGTGTTTTGAAACTTTGCCCGTAGCAAGCTGTAGAAGGGAGGCTGGTAACTGGAGAGCATGCGCAAAGATGGCAGCCGCATTGATATAGGAGTGAGGTCTCATGCGGTGGTAAGGAGGATTTTGTGAACTTTGCATGATCACTTCTTCACCTTGCCAGTCACGCACGACAGAAGGATGAACCTCTTTGCCATCTGCTTCCTCTCCCTCTAAAGATGACAGCTTGGGTACATCTGTAGTCAGTGTTTCCAAGTTTAACTAGGTGTGTGCCAAATGTTGAACAGTGATTCCAAACTTTAGTGTTTATTAGAATCACCTGGAGGGCTTTTCCTTTTCAGATTACCAGGGCCCACTTCCAGAGCCTCTGATTCATTAGGTCTGGGGTTGGGGCTGAGAGTTGGCATTTTTAACAAGTTTACCCGGTTCTGATGCTGCTGATCTAGGGACCACATTTTAAGAACCTCTGTTCTAGAAGGAGGCCCACCTGAGCAGCAAAGGAAGAACTTAGTGGAAGGTGTAAAAGACACCAGAAAGCAGTATGTGTTTATCTGACTTTTTTTTTTAAATGGATAGATAGCTCAGACCATTTTATCTTGGAAAAAATGTAGTGGGTGTTCCAGATTAAAAAAAAAACTACAGTGTGCAACTTCCTTTTAAGGCATTGGCAAAAATGGTATGAAATAAGAACAAGAGCCGGCTGGAGGTGGAGAGCCATGTCAAATATGAGAAGTGGGAACTTTTGCTGCCTGGTTCCAAATCAGTTCTCATGTTTCTATATCTATTTGTCCATCTCAGGATTGTTAGATGGTTTTTTTTGTGCTACCTGCCTGCCTTATATGCAACACCTAATAAGCTTCTAAAAGAAATCTATTAACTTTGAAAGCTTTGTCATTTTCTGAATATGGCTTGATGGTCTTCTTAAATTGTTGGTAACTCCTATTTTTCCTCCAAAATATTATCAAACATTCCTTTAATACCCAAAATATCTAGGTGCTGTACATTCAGTTATTGAAACAGACATATATGTCTTTTGGAGAAAATAGGGCCCCGGGTCAGTGTGAAATAAGGTGAAAGTAGTTGTGAGGGAATTTATGCCAATTGGATAGTTTAAAAAATTGTCTCTTTGGTAAAAGTCTGAGAAATAGAGGTAAGGGAGATCTATATCTCTTTTTTCCATGACCTGGCTAGTGGGTGTTCTGTTCTAATGTAAACAAACATGAAAGCAAGCCTCAGATCAGAGTTTGGATGGATATTAATTAGTGAGCTGGCAAAAAGAAAGAAAAAAAAATGAAAAAGGAAACAGAACAGACCTAGTACCTATTCTTGTGGGGTCAGTGGAGTCCCTGGGCAGGACTGGCCTGAAGAGCTGTCTTGGAAACAGAGATGGTATCAGGTGTCTAGCTGGACTGGGCACAGAGTCTTCTGTCAAGTGGGCAGTGGGATAGGGTGAGGGTGAGGGTGAGGGCTCAAGACCAGATGCTGTGGCAGAATTCAGAGGATTTACTCTTGGGTGTTCAGCTGCTGGTTTGGCTCAATTCTTATTCTTTCCTCGTGCAAGGGCAATAGGGCCCATGTAGTTTTCCTAGCTACCACATTTCTGGAAAACCACCCGTTTCTTCAACGAAAAATGATTTCTGACACCTCTTATGCTAATGAACAAACCCACTAGTGCAGATTTAGATAACACATTTGAAGTGTTTGCCTTGCCTGCCTCTGAAGTGTGGATTCCTGATTAGGGGCCTTTAAAATATGACCTCATTGTCTTTAGGATATGAGTGAAAATTGACTTATGGACCCATACATATATCACTGTTTTGTTCCAGTTATATAAAGCAGTTAAGAGAGGTGAGGTATAAGATTCTACAGGTTAATCACTGAGGGGCTGAAAAAATTGGGGAGTGTTTCCCCATTATCAAGTGTACAAGTTACAGGTGTTGGGGGTAGAGAAAGAAATTTGGGGACTGTTAGTGTTTACTGTTATATAAAATTGGATATCTCTGTATGATTTAGGTTAGTATTTAAGAAAATGTTATGAAAATGATTGTGACATTTTCTAATTCCGTCTCGAAGACCCAGGATTTTAGATTCTCTATGGCAGATGAGCTAACGAGGGGAAAGGCATGCTGGTAAAATCGGATGGATCTTTTGCAGAGGGAGGACTGTTTCTTTTCACACTTTTCTATTCCTAGCACAACACTTGGGTAGTGCTGATAGCAAGCCTTGCATATAATTATTGAAAACAATGCCAACCCGAAATGAAAGTTCCCAGTGCCGGCTTGCCCCTTTTATTCAAGATCAGTTAATTTGCCAAACAACTGGAATGAAAGATTGTGGCTGAAAGGTTAAGAGAAGCCATGTTGCCCTTGGCTTCATTCTGTCCTTTCTGTTTATGTCATTTGATGTTCAACTGACACTTTTGAAATCAAAGACATGACAACATATATGTGTATGTTACATATGTGGGTGTGTGTTAAATACGGTATAGATTTTCTGGTTTTTAAAAACGCCAATGACACAGATAGATGAGGCAAAGTTAGAAAGAACTTGGCAAAGTAATTTATTTCATCTATTTCAAAATTTTATTTTACTCCCCCCAACTCAAATTCAGTGACCAGTTGTCTGGAAGGGCACTGATGTATAAATACCAAGCCAAATGGTAGACTATTGAAATAATGGGATTGTTTTGGGGTCTGAAAAGACACCCACTCATTTGACAGTTTTCTAGAAGGACTCATCGGGACTCAGCATACAGCCCCGGTTTTGGTTTCATTTATTTATTTACTTATTACAGCTGAGAGCAAGATTCCACATTTGGATCAGTGAGGTCAACAGGCACAGGCTGAGTCTGGAGGAATCCATGCGCGGGCGTCCCCTGTGGTCCCCGAATGAGGCCACATAGAGCGCTCCCTGCCCCAGTGCAGAAACACAGCCACTCGCTTACAGCGTTTCCGCCTAAGCAAGCCTGTCTGAGACTCAGGGCCCAGGGTTTTTACTGACGTTTGGTCACATCATCGCAAGGACCAGCCACAATTACTGAAATTCAGAATTCCCTGGAACCAGGTGTTTTGTGCTCCAGGTGGGAAAGCAACCTGCTAATGTAGGGAACTTCTCAGAAGCTGACTTTCCAGAAGCCAGCTAAGGGCCAGCCCTGCAAGATATCTTTCTCAAGATAGCAGCTAGACCTGAGAGAGTAACCCCTTCCTGCAGAGATGTATACTTTTTAAGTGCTCTTGTAGTATCTGTCATGTGATCATCTATAAATGTATGTTTGTTTGAATAAATACGTCAGATCATCAGCTCCTTGAGGTCAGAAGTCCTAGCCTCTACTCATGTTTCTATGGCACCTGAACGACAGGTTGCGTGAAGGGAAGCCCAAAGAATATCTCTGGAAACATTCTGGGAATGTTCTGAAAACATTAATGAATGCATCAACGGAAAGTGGGATTTTAGTTCTGTGTGTAAATTAAAAGTTGGATACTTAATTAGATTATCATTTAACTGTGGGTATAATTTATAGATGATAAAATTCTCATTTTCTGAACAGAATTCTGGCAGCCTGGCCACAGTAATCTTAGGATGACCTCATTTCTAGACTCTCCAAGATAACTACTAAATACTGTTTTATATAATTTCCAACTTCCAAGTCAGTTGTACGACAATGATCATAAACACCTCCCAGAATGAGAATGGTCGTGGTGGGTTGGTGGTTCACACAGAGCTGTCCCGTATTGCCCCAATCTCTACTGCCACTGTATTCATCTTCCGGGTTAGGATGGAATAAATGGTTATCACCAGGAAGAGCTTATCTTTAGGGCAGAAGGTCACAGTAATGATATCGGGATGAAAACAGGAGATAAGAGAAGAGGATATGGCTGTTTATCCACCACATCTGGGCCAGTTGAAGTTCTGGACTGTTATGGACTGGAATCGTCTAGTGTTAAAAGGTAAATTGAGGCATATTAAAAATTTTAAGAGTTTTTTGAGCAAAAATCGATTTAAGTCGGGCAATGCCAAACCAGATGTGGTTAGGATCCCTCCACAGACAGAAGCCAGGGGAAAGAATTATATAGAGAAGGTGCAGAGGCAAAGAAAGGAAATGATTGACTGGCTGTAGCATCGCACCTAGTTGGCTGTTTGTGATTGGTCGCCCTTAGGTATTGATTTCCTAACCCAGAGGCCTTTACAGGCTTAGACTTTTTTTGGTTTGCTTACATAGGCCACCAGGGCATTAGAGCCACCTCCATATAATGGTCTCCTTATTTAATTAATGTAACACTAGTTTTGTTACCAAACTCAGGTTTGGCTGCTCGCCGCTCAAAAGCCAGTAATTCAAAAGGCAAGTGTCAGGAGAAAGGAAAGTTGCTTTAATCAGAAAAGCCAGAAATGTAGGGAGAAGGTGGACTCATGTCCTGAGACCAACTCCAGAGATTCTGCTCAGCCAGGACAGTTTTTAAAGGGAAAGAGGGTTGGGGGAGAATCTCAGTGAATCATTGAGGCAGGAGGTCGGGTTCCGCATCATTCTTCATTGCGTGCAGACTGGCTGACTCTCTCTTCAGATGTTATCTTGCCTGTGTGATCTGCCTGCAGGATTGCTAAGGGGGTTTTCTCAGGGTAGGGAGTTAGTCTTTCTTTAACTACTTACTTCTTCCTTCTTACTTCTTTTACTCTAGGAAAAGAATCAACAGGTTAGGCAAGGCATGATGTACATTCAGAAGAGCATAAGTCAGGAGTTAGTTTAAATCGCCTAGGGGAATTCTCTAGCGGTCCAGTGGTTAGGACTCTGCGCTTTCACTGCCGAGGTCCCGGGTTCAATCCCTGGTTGAGGAACTAAGATCCCAGAAGCTGTGCAGTGCAGAAAAAAAAAAAAAAAAAATTGCCTAGTGATCTCATCCCTATAATTAGGCTCTTTCAAGGTTACAGGGGAACAGAAATGGGCAAACAGGAAAGGGGAAAAGAGCTGCTTTCAGTTTCTCCCATATTATGGTTTAACAAAGGTTAGCATGTATGTTTCACATGTATCCCCTCTTTTCAAAAGCGTATACTTCATTATGTATTTTTTAAATTAAAAATTACTATTGGGGTTTTCTCTGATTGTGGGGAGCATGTCTGTAATACTTTGCACAGATGGGTCTTGGAAAGCAGCAAAAGAAATGTGCTGGAAGTCCAGGGGTGACCCCAACATGAGCTTAGTCATGATGCTTTAAACTTCATTTCCTCACCCATGAAACGGCGTTATACTGACCCGATGAGGCAGAGACTCATTTACAAACGGTAAAATACTGATATAATGTACGAGATGACTGCTGTTGTCATAGGACTAGCAATGAGACCTCTGAAACCCCCAGAAATATGCTTGCTGTTGGTCTTGGGCTAGGTTTCCATTGATTGCTTGCTGAATAGAAACAGGGAAGTTGGGAAAACGTGGAAAAGAGAAGCAGGCACATAGGTTGACTGGAAGCTGAAATAAGGCACAAACAAGGGTCAGCGTGATGGTGGCTCTTCTAGAGTCTCCCAAAGACCTTGCCCTACTATCTGGCTGTAAATATGATTTTCTTGTGTGTGCTGACGGTGACTTTTGTATGCAGAAAACTTTATTTAAGGGCAAGTTTTGGACTAACTTGATATCTAGTGTATTCAAGTTATCTGTTCAAAATCCTGTTTCTTCCTTATTTAAAAAAATTTTTAAATCTAGCAAAACTTCACACTTTTATGAGGACTTAATGAATTCAGTTCCCTTAAACATTTAGAATGGCATTTCTGTATTTCTTTTAAAGTCCTTCAATTGTGTAACAAAGTATTTAAGTTGCCAAGTATTTAAATTACTCTTATAAAGCTAATGTTTTAAACTTACAGATACAAGTGTTTGGTTCTCTTAAACATTCCCGCCTCATTTACAAACTGTCTTTTAACATATAATCCCAAATCTAAACCAGTTTCTCACGTACACATTTTAAATTAGAATTCCAAGGCTAACTTACTGGATATTCTCTGTGCCAAATTCTCTTAAATAAAATAGAGTGCTTATAATATCAAATATGTACAGATTAACTGTAAACGTAATACAAAAATAATACCGTGGGATTGATTTATTCCATCATTTCTGTACTTGATTCTAAACTTTTCTGGGGTTAAAAGACATCCAGTAGGGAAAAAAAGCATTCTCACCAAGGCAAGATGGGACTTCCGTCACCATTCACCGAGTTTCTGATTCCGCCAGGGAGGCATGGGCCTGGTCGGTACTCCTACTTGTGACGCTGGTGAGAAATATACCAATCGCTGTCAATATCCCTGTTTCTGGACCAGTGCTTCTCCATCTTTAATGTGCATTCGAGTTACCTGGGGGTCTTGCTGAGATGAAGGATTTGATTCAGTAGGTTTGGGTGGGCCTGCGATTCTGCATTTCTCACAAGCTCCCAGGTAATACCTCAGTTGCTATGCGGAGACCACATTTGAGTTCAAGGGGCATTTTACTTAGTTCTTCCATCTGCTCGCAGACGACTTCCTCTCCCACGGAGATATCTAGCTTCCTTCACAGTGTGATTGGTTTTGCATTTCTTTGACTAAGAGACATTCAAATGTAATCCCTATTAGGCTCTGCAGACTTCTCAGGGCTTTGTGTCTCTGTGGTCATAAAATTAAAAGAACCTTTGAAGATTAAAATTGCTGTGACTCATTTAAAGGGAAAAAAAGATTGTTTTTTTTTTTAACGATTGCTTTGAAATACTTGCATACAAATATTTCACCGGATGGGACTTCCCTGGTGGTCCAAGGTTTAAGACTCTGCGCTTCCAATGCAGGGGACACAGGTTCCATCCCTGGTTGGGGAATCCTACATGCCACACAGCACAGCCAGGAAAAAAAAAAAAAAAAAAAAAAAAAAATATATATATATATATATAATTTCACCAGAAAAAAATTATAAAGGACCAGGGGATAAGGTTGCCAGAGTGATAACTTGAACTCTCTTGAGTTTTATAAATATAAGGTACAGGGCTTCCCTGGTGGCACCGTGGTTGAGAGTCCGCCTGCCGATGCAGGGGACGCGGGTTCGTGCCCTGGTCTGGGAAGATCCCACATGCCGCAGAGTGGCTGGGCCCGTGAGCCATGGCCGCTGAGCCTGCGCATCCGGAGCCTGTGCTCCGCAACGGGAGAGGCCACAGCAGTGGCCCGCGTACCACAAAAAAAAAAAAAATAAGGTACAGCATTTTAAAAAGTTGGTTCCTATGTCTAAATGATTTTTTTAGATTGTTTCTAGATACTTTGTATTGATTGAAGATATTAATACAGATGCAGGTTTGGGGGGGTTTGTTTAACATAATGGCTGTGCCTCCTCTCCCCTCCCCCTGAGTCCTTATTTGATTGTCAAGGAATACAGCTTGCTGGGTAACTTTTTCTGTCAATTATGAGAAGCAAGGCATCTCACAGAGTGAGCTTTTTATTTAAACTAGCTAACGCCAGGCCAAAGTTCTCTCTAACATTTCTTTACTTGATAAAGTAGACAATGTAAACTTCAGGATAATGTGTGTGTGTGTGTGTGTGTGTGTGTGTGTGTGTGTGTGTGTGTGTGTGTGTTTCTTTGAATGCTTTGGGTGTTGAGAGTTTGGGAGCAAGCACTGAGCAGTGAGTACTGTTCAGTTCCCATCAGAGATTAGTGCTCTGTGGTCTTACAGGAGGCCTGAGTAACACATCCCTGTTACCTTGCCGGCGTCCTAGGCTGTTAGGCTTGCTACCCTACTAGAAATGGCTCCTCTCTTGTGTTCAAAGGAGTGCAGTTGTGTACAGCCTGCCAACAATAGGTTTCTGTATTTAGATGTGCAGGCATTTCGACCCCGCAATTCTACTTCTAGAAAGCTGCCCAAAGCATTAATTGGACAGGTGTGTAATTTTTTTCAAGGATGTTCATTGTGGTATTGTTGACCATAGCAAATACTAGAAATGACCTAAATAGCCTTCAATGTGGAACATGCCTGCAGGTGGAATAATATGCATTCGGTACAAATTTATATTAATCATCCTGGAGAAGGGCTATGATGTATTGCTAAAAGAACAAAGCAGCCTACAAAGAAGTAGTTATGGTGCGATCACATTATTGCAAAATAATAAATAATGTGTGTGTTAAAGTGCAATTTTCAAAGCAAAGTAAAATCATGAGTCTCATACAGATATAAAATGAACACATGTTAAAGGTCTTATTTAAGTCATTATCAATGAGGGGACTGGTAAGATGGTAGAAGGGTTTAAAGGAGAATCCAAAGAACAAACGTGTATCGATCAGGAATATTAAAATGAATCCGCAGTAGAAGTGGCTTCTTCAACAGGGAACGTGGTCAGTTGCACCTCCACCTTACAGAATTTATTTACTTCTCTGTAGACAAGTATTATTTTGCACTGCTGTCAGTTATCTACAACTGATGGAGTTGCAAAACAGTTCAAAGGCAATGAAAGGTGCAGAGCCACCATACAATCAGAATCGTTGAACTTGGAAAGGTGTGTTCTACGGTTCAGAGCCTAAGCAATGCATAATTTTCCCTTAAAACGCATTTTCCCTACATGTATGTGTATATTAAAGTCTGGAATGGGAACAGAAAAACAATTAATTATCTGTGGATGGTGCAATTTTGTGTTATTATTTTTGTATTTTTTTCCTATTTTTCTGTATTTTCACAGCATTTCTAAATGAGCATGTAATATTTTTTATAACCAGAAAAAAACCCACTTCATTATTGAAAAACAATTACAAAGCATCCTCTCATGTTTTTTAGTAAATCCTTCAAGAACAGCAACAAAAGCAAGGGTACTGTGATTAAGATAATAGGAGGAGAGGGGGACCAGAGAATGTCGGGTGGCCAACAATCCCCTGACTAACCTGCCATTTCTGGTTGGTCCTCTAATTGATTGCTTTGTGTTCAGGCCTAAAATAGCCTCATTTACAAGAGATGTGGTGAAATCAAGGTGCGTTGGCACATCAGAGGTGCTTTTGGTTTTTCACTCAATAAAGTGGCCCGCAGTTGCTACTGTTTTCTGTGCCTTTGTAAGTTGAGTCAGGAAAAAGCCCTGTTTAGTACCAAGCAACCTCTGGTGGAAGAGGGGAGGAGGCCAGAGGCTCAGCGTGGCGTGTCAGAAGGGAAGATGACAGTTATTAACGAATAGATGTTTCCAAGTTCATGCAACCCCCCTCGGGTTAATGTGCTTATTTATTTATAGAACTGATTTGAAAATTAAACAGAGCTGTTTCTCTCCCCAGTTTTACAGTCGTAAAGAGATAATAAATGCGCTGATGGCTTACATTATTCCATAATATTTGCCTAGGTATTGATCATTGCTTAGAGATTTTTTTGTCTTTCTCTGCTCTTGGTGTTTTTTTCCCCTCTCATGCCATTGTGCTTCTGGCTATAATCCTCATTTCCTTACAGCCTGCCAAACTGCGGCTCCTTTTGGGTGCCAGGTTTTTCTTCTAATCCTCACCCTGACTGATGAGAGATTTGCAGAGAAGTTGGCCCACAGGTACAATACAGTGTGTGTCTTACTGACAGTGCCCGTGGAACATGTTGGATAACCCTAGAAGGTTATATTCGTCACCTGTTGTATGAAAATGATTACGATCACAGCAGTAATTAAATAGTCTCTTGCTCTTCTTAGGTTTACCTCAGAGCTATGGGCATGTTGGTGCCAAAATGTTTTTGTTGACTGAATGAACTGAACAATGCTTATTTATATCAAGCTGTGTGTCACCTTTCTGGAGTAGCCATGTGTGTGACTATGTAAGCATCCTGCCTTCAGAAGGAGTAACTTCACCTGTAAGAAACATTGGGGTTGGGGGGGGCCAGTGTTCACATTTGATTTGGAGGTTTAGTTCTAAGAGCAACACTACATCTGGTCAGGGCAGCAGCCCTTAAGGCAGGACTGGCCTTGGGAGAGAAGAAACAAGAGGCACATTTGGTCTTTGATGTCTGTACTGGGTGGAATAATGTCCCTCTAAACTTTATGTTCTGGTACCTGTGATTGTGACCCTATTTGGAACTAGGGTCTTTGCAGATGTAGTAAAGCTAAGGTGAGGTCCTATAGAATTAGTGGAGGCCTAATCCAATGACTGGTGTAAGAAGGACATGTGAAGACACACACACAGATACACAGAGGGAAGAACGCCGTGTAACAGTGGAGACAGAGATTGAAGTAATGCAGCTGCAAGGCAAGGAATGCCAAGGATTGGCGGCCTCCACCGGAAGACAGGAGGAGGCAAGGAGGACTATTAATCTAGGATTCTTCCCTAGAGCCGTCAGAGGGAGCATGGCCCTCCCGACACCTTGATTTCAGACTTCTAGCTTCCAGACTGTGAGAGAACAAATTTCCGTTGTTTTATGCCACCCAAATTTTGGTAATTTGTTATGGCAGCCCTAGGGAACTAACACAGTGTCCCCTACTTCATGGCGATGTTTCCCTTTCTTTCTTAGTGTCTCTCACTCCCTGGCATTTGGTGCTTTTCTCTTATGGGTTTATCCATGTATTAGCTAAGATTGAGTAAGGTAAGCAGAAACCATTCTAGGTATATCGATCGGGAAGGGATTGAATATAGAGAATGATCTGCTCACACACTGTTAGAGGAATTAGGTAGTGAAGGTCAGGGAACCCTTCGTACTATCAAGAACTTAGGAGGTGCAGGGAAAGCAAGAAACCACTACCTGATATCTTAGCAGCCTTCGGCACTTAATGGGATCATTTTTAAGAAGCTGCTTGGAAGCCCCCAACAAAACTCTGCATATATCATCTGTTGATGCCCACACATCTGACTCCCACTGCCACCAGTGAATAATGTCTTCTCTGTCTTCTCCTACCAGGTCTCTGTGAATGACTTTCAGTGGCAGGATGTAGACGGGAGCCTTGCTGTTAAGGGATGCTGAGAAATGTAGTCTCCAGGCTTTCAGTCCCCGTGACCCTGGAGAGAGTGTTGAAGGGCAGGGGCAGAACTAAATACAGGAGATGATGTCCTGCTTACTCATCTTAACTCCTTTCCCTCAAAACAAGAACAAAAGTACTCGCTTCTCTGAAAGGTTCTGATAATCTATTCATTTACACCAATGTACTAAGGATGAGTGATAGCTTTAAATGTCTTTTCTCCCAGGACTATTTGCACTTTCACAAGATCAAAGATTTAATTAAAAGAAGTGAATCCATTTATTTGACATTTAGTTGGGACAAGGACTCAAAACTGTTTCCTGAGGGGTCCTCAGAGATACAAATAAATTTTAGGTGGAAATCTAAAATCCTTTTGAGGATTTTAATCCAGTTGGGCTTTTTCTTTGTGTGTGAAATGACATTTGGTTGATATTCTTTTGTTTTTATACAAAGAAGTAAATGAGAGATGGATTCATTCTGGTTGAATGGTTAAAGTCTTCTCGATTGTCTGTTACTAGTGACTTTCAGCAGGGCAATTTTATCCCCCCATCTCCCTAGGGGACATTGGGTAATATCCAGAGACATTTTTGGTCTTCACAGCTGGAGTGGGGGCATGGTACTGGCATCTAGTGGGTTGAGGCCGAGGATGCTGCTAAACGTCCTGCAGGGCACAGGGCAGCCCCACAGCAAAGGATGATGCAGCCCCCAAGTCACTAATGCCACAGCTGAGAAACCCTCCTCTTGTACTGTATGTGGTTAGAGGGAAGAGGTGAGGTACATCTTTATTATTTGTGACCCTTTTCTAACCTCAGGTAATTCAACGCTGCTGCCACCGGTGTTGTCTGACTGTCCACCGCCTTACCCCTTTCAGTGTCCTCTGAGGTCTCCTGCCGAAAGGGCTCCCTGGCCGCCCAATTCAGAACCAGGGTGTTGGCAGTGCATGTCCTCCTGTTTCACGGCTCTTTGGTTTTGTTCCATTCTGAGATCCCCTCTCTTTCAAAGCCTCTTCCTCCCAGTCTGGAAACAGCCCGTCTGCAGTTTGCCCCTGGTCCTCTGCAGGGTCTCAGAGTCTCCTCACATGTCTAGAAGGCCCATTCTCTTCTCTTCCCTTTAGCACTCTCCCCCTCACCCCTGCCCTTTGCCAAATGGTCTGTGTCTTGACATTTTAAATGTTCTCATCTTTTCTACATCAGCTGGAGAAAAGCTGATGCCACAGAAATCTGTTCTACTCCCCAAATCCCACCCCACTTATTTATATATGTGTGATCCCTCATGCTCAGGGTACTTGCCCTGAATTTGTACAGGTTGTAAATTGCCCCGTTTGTGAATTGGGCTAATTGTATTGATTTTGTTCATTTGCTTAATGCCGGAAGAGTCACTTCTCTGGGTTACTAAAGACGAAATTCTAAGAGGGTACAAACAAGGTCCCTGCAGTACTCTTCAGCCAGTGTGGACACCAAAGCAGGGCTAATTAGATGCTAAAGAAAGCCTCTTTGATGATGAAGGTAATTAGATGCTAAAGGAAGCCTTTTTGATGATGAAGGTGATGGCAATCCAGGCTGGAAGGACTTTGGAAGCCCGCGAAGCCTGTTCCTGTGCACCCAAGCAGGCTCAGTCATCCAAGATAGATGAGCATCTATCCAATTTTCAAAGATTTCCAGAGAGGAACATTTCACAACCTGTTCCAGCTATTAGCTACCCAGTTATGAAAGCCTTTTCTCTATTTAACCTAAATCTCCTGCCTCTTAAGGAATGAACATTGTGTAAAAATTATAGTAATAAATTTTGAATTGTGAGTTAAGATTTTCTTTCTATGTAAGAAATTTATATAGTACAATTTCCCTTCAAGTTAACAGGATTTTTATTTTTATCTGAAAAAAAAAATTGCCAAGGTAGGGCTTTTGGCGAGGGGATTGGAATTCAGAAGAAATGAGTAGCTTGAAAAGACGGCAGACCGTATGAAGTAAGAAAAATAGTTTAATTCTTCGTCTGTGTTCTCAGGCGGGTACTGCGCAGCTGACTTAGAATGCCAAAAGCTCAAGATGACTCATACTTGGGGTGTTTATTTCCTTAAAGGCATCCTCTCTCCTTCTGTATTAAACTAGTGCATTGTACTGTTTCCTCCGTAACTTGCTACAGGGCAGCTGCTAAACCATGCAACTTCACAGGGTAGTTCTGTCTACCTCAGTATTCCACCTTTCACCGCAGAAATGAATTTTCAAGATTTGTGCAATTTATTCAGCAAGTAAGGATTGAGCTTCTCTTGTGTGCTCAGGCACCGTGCAGGCTAATTATAGATTGAGAGAAGACGTTGCTGTCTCACCCTGCACGGGCTTTAGAGGCCAACAGGGAATTGCGACTTGTACGTAAGGAAGTTCAGAGAAGGGCTATGGACTCCGAGACAGCAGCGTGTGTAAAATACAGCGGGAAGCATTTGGTGCATAACTTTGTAATAAGTATGCTTTCTGCATTCTTCAAGAACATATGACTTTGAACCAAGGTAAACCTGGTGACAAATCTGGTCTTTATCACTGCACGATCTTTCTGAGCCTCAGAATCTATCCTTACGAATGGAAAGAAATCATACCTGCCTTAAAGATCATTGTGGTGATTAAATTAAACTAAATTAAATGAGATAATGTGCTTTAAAAGGGCTAAGCTAAAAGGCCTAGTACTGGGTGGGTACTTAATAAATGTTTCCGGATTCTTTCTTTGATGATTCAAGTATATTGTAAAGGACTTTTATTCTTTCCTTTGGGAGAGGGTCAACTCCTGGTATCAAAATTGCCTTCCTGCATATGCGGACTCTCCCAAGTCATGAGATGCCACAGACCCACCTTTCCAGCCTTCCTTGCAGCTGGCAGTGGGGCATGTGGCCCATCAGACATACCAAAATCTGTCCTTGAATCAGTCGCTCGTGGTTTGGAGAAGGAAGGGCCACACAGAATCCATCTGCTGATGTGTCAGGTCGGCCGTAGCCACTGTAGCTGGTCATAAGAGGTCTCAACTGCTGCAGTTCTAGCAGAGGCAGCTCAAGTCCACGTTGGTGGTATCCACCCTGCGAATTCCCGTGCGTGTCCTCAGTGGCAGCAGTGGTGGTATTTTTTGTGTGCTGGTCTGTAATGTGACTTCTAACGTTGGCCCTGGCGGCATTGCCTCCAGCCCTGATTCTCACGAGCTCCGCGAACAGCCTTCATGAACAACCACCTTTCCTTTCATTAGTCCCTTTTGAGCATGTTATCCACATTCTGTTTCTGTTGTTCACAACTTGAACTTTTGACTGATAAAAATATTGTTATGATTATTATAATGAGTTTGTTTGGTTATATAGTGGTGTCTTATGTGCTATCAAACAGGGAGACTGTTCCCTTCACCATAAATAGGCCCTTGGAATTATCCCTTCTCAATTAGTTTTCATTTCTTGTTTTTAAAACTTTCTACATCTTCCTTTACTGTACCTTTACTGTAACATCATTTCTTTTTTTTTTTAATAAATCTTTATTGGAGTATAATTGCTTCACAATACCATGTTACTTTCTGTTGCACAACAAAGTGAATCAGCCGTATGCATACACATGTCCCCATATCCCCTCCCTCTTGAGCCTCCCTCCCATCCTCCCTATCCCACCCCTCTAGGTCATCGCAAAGCACCTAGTGGATCTCCCTGTGCTATGCTGCTGCTTCCCACCGGCCAACTATTTTACATTTGGTAGTGTATATATGTCCATGCCTCTCTCACTTCATTCCAGCTTACCCTTTCTGCACCCCATGTCCTCAAGTCCGTTCTCTATGTCTGCGTCTTTATTCCTGTCCTGCCACTAGGTCCATCAGAACCTTTTTTTTTTTTTTTTTTTTTTAGATTCCATATATATGTGTTAGCATATGGTATTTGTTTTCCTCTTTCTGACTTACTTCACTCTGTATGACAGACTCTAGGTCCATCCACCTCACTACAAATAGGTCAATTTCGTTTCTTTTTATGGCTGAGTAATATTCCCTTGTATATATGTGCCACATCTTCTTTATCCATTCATCTGCCGATGGACATTTAGGTTGCTTCCCTGTCCTGGCTATTGTAAATAGTACTGAAATGAACATTGTGGTGCGTGTCTCTTTTTGAATTATGGTTTTCTCGGAGTATATGCCCAGTAGTGGGATTTCTGGGCCATATGGTAGTTCTATTTTTAGTTTTTTAAGGAACCTCCATACTATTCTCCATAGTGGCTGTATCATTTTACATTCCCACCAACAGCGTAGGAGGGTTCCCTTTTCACCACACCCTTTCCAGCATTTATTGTTTCTAGCTTTTTTGATAATGGCCATTCTGACTGGTGTGAGGTGATACCTCTTTGTAGTTTTGATTTGCATTTCTCTAATAATTAGTGATGTTGAGCATCTTTTCATGTGCCTCTTGGCCATCTGTATATCTTCCTTGGTGAAATGTCTGTTTAGGTCTTCCACCGATTTTTTTAACTGGATTGTTTGGTTTTTTTTTTTTTTGTGGTATGCGGGCCTCTCACTGTTGTGGCCTCTCCCGTTGCGGAGCACAGGCTCCGGACGCGCAGGCTCAACGGCCATGGCTCACGGGCCCAGCCGCTCCACGGCATGTGGGATCTTCCCGGACTGGGGCACGAACCTGTGTCCCCTGCATCAGCAGGTGGACTCTCAACCACTGCGCCACCAGGGAAGCCCTGTTTGTTTTTTTGATATTGAGCTCCATGAGCTGTTTGTATATTTTGGAGATTAATCCTTTGTCTGTTGCTTCATTTGCAAATATTTTCTCCCATTCTGAGGGTTGTCTTTTCATCTTGTTTATGGTTTCCTTTGCTGTGCAAAAGCTTTGAAGTTTCCTTAGGTCCCATTTGTTTGTTTTTGTTTTTATTTTCATTTCTCTAGGAGGTGGGTCAAAAAGAATCTTGCTGTGATTTATGTCATAGAGTGTTCTGCCTATGTTTTCCTCTAAGAGTTTTATAGTGTCTGGCCTTACATTTAAGTCTTTAATCCATTTTTAGTTTATTTTTGTGTATGGTGTTAGGGAGTGTTCTAATTTCATTCCTTTACTTGTAGCTGTCCAGTTTTCCCAATACAGCTTATTGAAGAGGCTGTCCTTTCTCCATTGTATATTCTTGCCTCCTTTATCAAAGATAAGGTGACCATATGTGCATGGGTTTATCTCTGGGCTTTCTATCCTGTACCATTGATCTATATTTCTGTTTTTGTGCCAGTACCATACTGTCTTGATTACTGTAGCTTTGTGATATAGTTTAAAATCAGGGAGCCTGATACCTTCAACTCCGTTTTTCTTTCTCAAGATTGCTTTGGTTATTTGGGATCTTTTGTGTTTCCATACGAATTGTTTGTGTAAGATTTTTTGTTCTAATTCTGTGAAGAATGCCATTGGTATTTTGATAGGGATTGCATTGAATCTGTAGATGGCTTTGGGTAGTATAGTCATTTTCACAATATTGATTCTTCCAATCCAAGAACATGGTATATTTCTCCATCTGTTTATGTCATCTTTGATTTCTTTCATCAGTGTTTTATAGTTTTCTGAGTACAAGTCTTAAACCTCCTTAGGCAGGTTCATTCCTAGGTATTTTATTCTTTTTGTTGCAGTGGTAAATGGGAGTGTTTCCTTAGTTTCTCTTTCTGATTTTTTGTTGTTGGTGTATCAGAATGCCAGAGATTTCTGTGCATTAATTTTGTGTCCTGCAACCTTATCAAATTCATTGATTAGTTCTAGTAGTTTTCTGGTGGCATCTTTAGGATTTTCTATGTATAGTATCATGTCATCAGCAAATAGTGACAGTTTTACTTCTTTTCCAATTTGTATTCCTTTTATTTCTTTTTCTTCTCTGATCGCTGTGGCTAGGACTTCCAAAACTATGTTGAATAATAGTGGTGAGAGTGGACATCCTTGTCTTGTTCCTTATCCTAGTGGATATGCTTTCAGTTTTTCACCATTGAGTATGATGCTTGCTGTAGGTTTGTCATATATGACCTTTATTATGTTGACGTGGGTTCCCTCTATGCCCATTTCCTGGAGAGTTTTTATCATAAATGGGGGTTGAATTTTGTCAAAAGCTTTTTCTGCATCTATTGAGATGATCATATGATTTTTATTCCTTAATTTGTTAATGGGGTGTATCACATTGATTGATTTGCATATATTGAAGAATCCTTACTTCCCTGGGATAAATCCCACCCTATTGGGATATGATCCTTTCAGTGTGTATGATCCTTTCAGTGTGCTGTTGGATCCTGTTTGCTAGTATTTTGTTCAGGATTTTTGCATCTGTGTTCATCAGTGATATTGGTCTATAATTTTCTTTTTTCGTGATATCTTTTTCTGGTTTGGTGTCAGGGTGATGGTAACTTTGTAGAATGAATTTGGGAGTGTTTCTCCCTCTGCAATCTTTTGGAAGAGTTTGTGAAGGATCAGTGTTAGCTCTTCTCTAAATGTTTGACAGAATTCGCCTGTGAAGCCATCTGGTCCTGGACTTTTGTTTGTTGGAAGATTTTAAATTATGGTTTCGATTTCATTACTTTTGATAGGTCTGTTTATATTTTCTAATTCTTCCTGGTTCAGTCTTGGAAAATTGTACCTTTCCAAGAATTTGTCCATTTCTTCGTGGTTGTCTATTTTATTGGCATACAGTTGTTTGTAGTAGTGTCTTGTAATCCTTTGTATTTCTTCAGTGTCAGTTGTGATTTCTCCTTTTTCGTTTCTAATTTTATTGATTTGCGTCTTCTTCCTTTTTTTCTTGGTGACTCTGGCTAAGGGTTTATCAATTTTGTTTATCTTCTCAAAGAATCAGCTTTTAGTTGTATTGATCTTTGCTATTGTTTTCTTCATTTCTATTTCATTTATTTCTGCTCTGATCTTTATGATTTCTTTCCTTCTACTGACTTTGGGTTTTCTTTGTTCTTGTTTCTCTAGTTGCTTTTTGTTTGTTTGTTTGTTTGTTTGTTTGCGGTACGTGGGCCTCTCACTGTTGTGGCCTCTCCCGTTTCTGAGCACAGGCTCTGGACGCGCAGGCTCAGCGGCCATGGCTCACGGGCCCAGCCGCTCCGCGGCATGTGGGATCTTCCCGGACCGGGGCACAAACCCATGTCCCCTGCATCGGCAGGCGGACTCTCAACCACTGCGCCACCAGGGAAGCCCCTCTCTAGTTGTTTTAAGTGTAGGGTTAGATTGTTTATTTTAGATTTTTCTTGTTTCTTGAGGTGAGATTGAATTGCTATAAACTTAACCTCTTAGAACTGCGTTTTCTGCGTACCATGGGTTTTGGGTCATCGTGTTTTCGTTGTTGTTTGTTCCTATGTATTTTTTAATTTCTTCTCTGATTTCTTCAGTGATCTCTTGGTTATCTAGTAGCGCACTGTTTAGCCTCCATGTATTTTGACAGTGTTTTTTTCCTGTAATTGATTTCCAATCTCATAGTGCTCTGGTCAGAAAAGATGCTTGAGACAATTTCAATTTTCTTAAATTTTCCGAGGCTCGATTTGTGACCCAAGATGTGATTTATCCTGGAGTATGTTCCATGCGCACTTGAGAAGAAAGTGTATTCTGCCACTTTTGCATGGAATGTTTTATAAATATCAACTAGATCTATTTGCCCTATTGTGTCATTTAAAGCTTGTGTTTCCTTATTTATCTTCTGTTTGGATGATCTGTCCATTGGTGTAAGTGGGGTGTTAATGTCCCCTACTATTATTGTGTTACTATCGATTTCTCCTTTCATGGTTGTTAGCATTTGCCCTATGTATTGAGGTGCTCCTATGTTGGGTGCATAAACACTTATAATTATATATTCTTCTTGGATTGATCCTTTGATCATTATGTAGTGTCCCTCCTTATCTCTTGTAACAGTCTTTATTTTAAAGTCTATTTTATCTGATACAAGTATTGCTACCCCAGCTTTCTTTTGATTTCCATTTGCATGGAATATTTTTTTCCATCCCCTCACTTTCAGTCTGAAGTGGGTCTCTTGTAGACAGCATATATATGAGTGTTGCTTTTGTATCCATTCAGCCAGTCTGTGTCTTTTTGTTGGGACATTTAATCCATTTACATTCAAGGTTATTATCACTATGTATGTTCCTATTACCATTTTGTTAGTTGTTTTGGGTTTGTTTTTGTGGGGTTTTTTCTTGTCTTGTGTTTCCCCCTTAGAGAAGTTTCTTTAGCATTTGTTGTATAGCTGGTCTGGTGGTGCTGAATTCTCTTAGCTTTTGCTTGTCTGAAAAGCTTTTGACTTCTCCATCAAATCTGAATGAGATCCTTGCCGGGTAGAGTAATCTTGGTTGTAGGTTTTTCTCTTTCATCACTCTAAGTATATCCTGCCATTCCCTTCCGGCCTGCAGAGTTTCCATTGAAAAATCAGCTGATAACCTTGTGGGGATTCCTTTGTATGTTATTTTTTTTCCCCTTGCTGCTTTTAATATTTTTTCTTTGAATTACATTTTTGTTAGTTTGATTAATATGTGTCTTGGTGTGTTTTTCCTAGGGTTTATCCTGTATGGGACTCTCTGTGCTTCCTGGACTTGGGTGACTATTTCCTTTCCCATGTTAGGGAAGTTTTCCGGTATAATCTCTTCAAATATTTTCTCAGGCCCTTTCTTTTTCTCTTCTTCTTCTGGGACCCCTATAATTCGAATGTTGGTGCATTTAGTGTTGTCCCAGGGGTCTCTGAGATTGTCTTCAATTCTTTTCATTCTTTTTTCTTTATTCTGCTCCTCGGCAATTATTTCCACCATGTTGTCGTCCAGCTCACTTATTCGTTCTTCTGCCTCAATTATTCTGTTACTGATTCCTTCTAGTGTATTTTTCACTTCCGTTATTGTGTTGTTGATCTCTGTTTGTTTGTTTTTTAGTTCTTCTAGATCTTTGTTAATCATTTCTTGTATTTTCTCAATCCATGCTTCCATTCTATTTCCGAGACTCTGGATCATCTTTACCATCATTACTCTGAATTCTTTTCCAGGTGGATTGCCTATTTCCTCTTTATTTACTTGGTCTTGAAGGTTTTTACCTTGCTCCTTCATATGTGACATATTTTTTAGTCATCTCTTTTTTTTGTTTGTTTTATGAGTGGGATTGTGTTCCTGTTTTAGTGGTTGTTTGGCCTGAGGCTTCCAACACTGGAGTTTGTAGGCTATTGGGTGAGCTGAGATGAGGAACTCTGTGAGACCTCACTCTGATGAATATTCCCTGGGGTCTGAGGTTCTCTGTTAGTCCAGTGGTTCAGACTCAGAGCACCCACCGCAGTAGCTTCCGCCCGACCCTGGGCTTGCGAATCAAGATCCCGCAAGCTTTTTTCTTTTCCTTCGTGCTTCGTCTAGTTTCATTTGCTCACAGGGTGCCCCATGCAGAGGTCTTGCCCCCAGCACTGCAGGCCAGAGTTCCTAGGGCAAAATGGCTGTGCCCAACACCTCTATTGTAACATCATTTCTTGCTAGAAAAATAACAGTGTCCCAGAGTTTCCATTCTTTTGATGCTGGATCTACATGAATGGGAGATATACCTTGTAAAACTGCCAAAACCTATAATGCCATATGCAAAGAGAAGGCAATTCCGACTTTCTGTTTTTGGCATTAAACAAATGCCTCACTATTGTTCATTAATATTCTGTTTTAAAACCTGAGTATTAAGCCCCAAAGCCCCCCTTTTAAAAAATATTTATTTATTTATTTATTTTTGGCTGTGTTGGGTCTTCGTTGCACGTGGGCTTTCTCTAGTTGCGGCGAGCAGGGGCTACTCTTCATTGTGGTGCATGGACTTCTCATTGTGGTGGCTTCTCTTGTTGTGGAGCACGGGCTCTAGAGCGCAGGTTCAGTAGTTGTGGCATGCGGGCTCAGTAGTTGTGGTGCATGGGCTTATTTGCTCAGCGTCATGTGGGATCTTCCTGGATCAGGGCTCGAACCTGTGTCCCCTGCATTGGCACGTGGATTCTTAACCACTGCACCACCAGGGAAACCCTGTCCCAGAGCTCTTTGCTATAGTTAGAAATTTCTCAATATTTTAACAAAGACTGTGAATTAGAAAAAAGAAAGACCTCTTTAATTAAAAAACAGCAACAGTTAGTCAAAAGTCAATCTCCGAGGTTCTTGTTCCAGGGCTGACAGTGTAGCTGGTACTATACTAACCATCATTGGCTAACCATTTTGCTGATGACAATTATAAATTCAAAATTATAAACTGTATAAACAATTGTTGGAAAGCTGTTTGGAGAACAACAAAACAAGCAGAAACTACAGGAGATGGGACCCTTCCAAGAAGAGGAGCACATTCACACTTGACTGGCTTTTCTGCCGAGCCTGCTTCCCAGCTCATGTGGCACACAGGGGTAGAGCTCAAGCAGAAAGTGGCATTCTAATTAAGTGGAGGACTCAGAGGTTAGAGTTCAGGGCTGCCGAAACACCTAGAAATTGAGAAGGAATCTTGGAGATGGGGGACCCCCAAATCTACGTACACATCCCCAGTTGACTCCTACATTCTACATGTGCAGGTGTGACTCCAAGGAACATGACAGAAAGCAGTAGTTGGGTAGTTAAAGACCTGAAGAGAGATTTTACCAGCTGTCTGTGCTGGGAAAACGAAGACTGGAGTGTAAATCCTGTGAAGTGATAGAGTTTGGTAAACACTTTGTGGTTTTCATTGGAACCCCAGAGTAGACATGCTTTAGGAGTAAGGACTATATCCCAGGAATGAGGACTGTGCCCTTGAAATAAGGACCAAACTGAAATAGATGCATCCTAAGAAGACTGAAAAACCAGGCATCCACAGAATTGAAGTGATTCTCTACTCATATAATTGCCTGCTACAACAAAAGCCAGTGCTCTTCAGAGGAAGATAACAGAATCCAGACTGTATAGAACATATCATAAATAATGTCAGTATCGGGAGTTCCCTGGTGGCCTAGTGGTTAGGATTCTGGGCTTTCACTGCTGTGGCCCAGGTCCAATCCCTGGTCAGGGAACTGAGATCCTGCAAGCTGTGCAGCATGGCTAAATAAATAAATAAATAAATAATTTCAGTATATAATTACAAATTACTGGACATGTAAGAGGCAAGAAAATGTAACCCATAATCAAGAAGGAAAATAATCAATAGCTGAAGATTCACATGTCACCCAGGTGTTAGAATTAGCAGGTGAAGACTTTAAAATATAACACTTACTGCAATGTGTTTAAAATTTTGTAGGAAAAGATGGGTGTAATGTGTAAAATGATGAAGGATTTCAGGAGAGTGAAGGAAACTCTAAAAAAATAACCAAATAGAAATCCTAGAACAGAAAAATCAAAATTATATCTTTGGTATCCTATTCATTTTGGTATCCTTTTCAGTGCCTTTATGCCAAATAAAATTATTTATGCATAACTGATTATTAGTTATATTTAAAAAGGTAAATACCTTTAAATTCATAAATTCAGATTTCCTCCTTTAAATCATATAAAAACAGGCAGATTATACCTTACCATGCTATAATAAAAGTTTACAGTAAATTAAAGTAATAATGTGTCTAAGTAATTTTTAAATACAGTTGAACAAATTATTTCATTTAAGCCACTCTACTCAATTAAATACAATTATCTGTTGCATTTACTATACCTATATTTAAAATGTAAAGAGTAAAATTATGGAAAACTTCTATTTAGGAAATATTTGGCAAAATTACGAAATACTTGGGAGGAACTACAACGATTACGAATCATTCTGGTAGGGTGGTTTGCCTATTTAGAATCAGCTAACTGAAGTAAGTTGGCTTTCAGTAAGATTTAATTTGTTGATTTTAATTATTGAATGTAAAAACTGTTTGTGAGATTAGGGATCACAAGACCCAACACAATTAAACTCTAATAGGCTTTCGACTTTTTAAATTGGTTTAGTTGCTAAAGTATTTTTCTTTTAGCCCTCTTGTGAATCAATCCAATGTATCTTGAATGAACATATAAATTATTTCTAGTCATAAAATATTTCCTTAAATATCTATGATGTAGTATAGGGCTTTTAATCTGGAGTTTTAGAAAACTAAGAGCAGACATCCCCGTGCCTTTTTTTTATTTTACAGAATAATAATGTATTAAAAAGTGTATTTCTTGAGGTTAATTTTTTTGCCAGTTCTGTGTTGGATATTTGAAATAGCAAATGAAAAACCAATACCATGTACTATCTTCACTTTTTAAAAGAAATAATTTTACAGAGCCGAAAATTAGTTTAGGAAACCAAAATAAGAAGAAAAACGGAAATCCTCTGTAAGCAAGGACTGTAGACATTCTACAGCCTCATCTATTTATATATCCACCGCATAGATCTCATTTTCCTTCTTCCACTGCGAAATATTGGATACTTTCTCACTTGACCCAAATCTGTAGATTACCACTTGAAAACCCTGCTGTAGTGTGATGGGCGTCAGTGTAGTGGTTGGACCTGATGGGTGGCAGTGGGTGGGTCTGTGAGTCCCTTGAAAGTGTTTGCAAAAATGTGTCTATCTGTACACATTGGTTCTTTTCTGGGAAGAGGGTTCCTAACTTTCAGATGATTATCCGTTGTGTCCTCGTTCCAGAAAGGGTAAAGAATCCCCACTAATAGTCCTTTTCAGTTATTGACAATGGTGAATCTCTTCCATTTCCTCATTGCTCCTAACTTTTAATAATTGACGAGAGAAGTCAGTGTAGAGGGATATTCATTTGGTCATTTCTTAGGATCATTTCACTTATAAGAAACGAGATGAATCTTTTCAGTATCACATGTTGCTATTGTGAGATACGAAAGCCGCTGCCTTGTTTTCAGAGAGTTAGTTCACTTAAGTGACAGGTGCTTGGTTTTCCTTCTGTGGTAGTGCCTTGTGAATACTTATTGCCCTGTGACTTTGAGCATATCCGTGTATTGAAGGCCCACTTATTCGAGGAAAGATTGAAAGTATTTAAGGCCCACCTTATTCAAGAAAGGATTGAAAACGGTTCCTAAATAAATGCACAAAACCATAAGATAAACTGTAAGCTAAGTGATAGAAGCAAGTATGAAGGCGAAAAATTAGTTGAGTTCGAAGGGGAGAGAGTGCAGGTCAGCAAAAGTAGCTTGAACCAGCAGAAGCCAGCTTGAATGACCACCAGCTGGCACGGGCTAGCACAGACCAGTGTGAACTGGTTAGAGGCCACATGAGTGCTGTGTCCTTGCCCCTGTGGTGGAGTGCCCTGACATTTCAAGCCACTGGTTCCTCAGTGCCGCCTCCCTCCCTCCTCTCCTCTCTTCCTTCTGTAAATGTTCCTTGTAAATTTCCTCTCTTCCTCCTGGAGAAGTTTCTTGAACTCCTCCCTGGTGCCAGGTTCCCTGCTGGGCACTGGGGATATAGCACAGTGAGAGAGTTAGCCCCTGAGCTGACTCTCATTGGTCTTGAGAGGTCACCAGTGACATGAAGTGTGAACAGTGATCTACTGAGGGCAGCAAAGGGTACCCTGGGAACCTGCCTTCACGCTGTCCCCGGGTTTCTCTGTAAATGATTGGAATATTTGGCAAAGAGAAATCCACATATTTGAGGGACTTTGGTTTCCACTGACTGGTACCGCTGGAGCCTGAAATAACCCCCATTTAAATATGTGCCAATAATCTGATTGGGAGTGTGGGGTATGGACCTGTGAGAAGGGCTTTCTGGAGGGGCTGGCCAGGCAGAAAGGGTAGACAAGGATGTCCTCATCTTTCCTAAAAGGCAAGGGAGTGTAGCTTCTTAACACACATTTACAAAGAGCTTGGCGGTGCTCCGAATGAGCACAGCCTGATGTTCTGGAAGCTCTGCAGGCGGTCACCATGTGTCAGTGTGGGAACCCTCCCCTCGTACACACACACCAACACACACAGGCTCCAAAGAGGGTTAAATAAAACCAGACGACCTGCAGTTTGAATTTAGATGTATGAGAGAAAGTGACAGCCTGAACATTCGCCAAATTTAAAGAGACAGCATTCAATGGTAAGTTGTATTTTAAAATATCAAACACTGAAATGTTAGACTTTCAGAAATATAAGGGTTTTCAAATGTCAAAACTAGGCATTTAAAAAAAAAATTCCACAGATATAATTTCAAAGTGACAAAATGAAATAGAATCTCTCTGAAAGGTACTTTTGTTAAAATAAAACAGGGTTTGATTTCAGTGAGTGATTGTTTCACGGCTGTGGCATTTATTTTACCATCTCCGCAAGGACCTGCAAGAGATCGGCTCCATGTAACCTGACAGGCTTGGGCTGGCTGGCAGTTCTGTGGTTCTCATTAACAGGACTGAATCCACCAAGACGACGAGTGCTGGTTGCTCGAGCCTCTGGCTCTACCCGAGTTTTCCATGAGGAGCTCTGGCAGAAATGGTGGACCTGAAGATTGGGCAAGCAGTCTGCATCTTCTCTACATGGGATGTCTCCTGCCCTCCCTGCTTTAGGTGCCAAATCCTTCGCGCCCTTTTGCTCCACTTGGCTTATAGATCTGTTTTACCAGCCCCTGAGCTCTCTGATGTTCAAGGGAAGCCTCTGCATATAGGAAAGACTATGTACAGTAACTTTGCTTTTAATTTCATATTCAGTTGATTAGAGTTACACTTGCAAAAATCCCAGTTCTTGTGTTTTGAAGTTCAGTGAATAAATCATATTGTTCTATTTTTTTACACATCTTTATTGGAGTATAATTGCTTTACAATGTTGTGTTAATTTCTGCCGTATCACAAAGTGAATCAGCTATATGTATACATATATCCCCATATCCCCTCCCTCTTGCGTCTCCCTCCCACCCTCCCTATCCCACTCCTCTAGGGTGGGATAGCACCGAGCTGATCTCCCTGTGCTATGCGGCTGCTTCCCACTAGCTATCTATTTTACATTTGGTAGAGTATATATGTCCATGCCACTCTCTCACTTTGTCCCAGCTTACCCTTTCCCCTCCCCGTGTCCTCAAGTCCATTCTCTACGTCTGCATCTTTATTCCTGTCCTGCCCCTAGGTTCATCAGAACCATTTTTTTTTTTTTTAGATTCCATATATATGTGTTAGCATACGGTATTTGTTTTTCTCTTTCTGACTTACTTCGCTCTGTATGACAGACTCTAGGCCCATCCACCTCACTACAAGTAACTCAATTTCGTTTCTTTTTATGGCTGAGTAATATTCCATTGTATATATGTGCCACATCTTCTTTATCCATTCATCTGTCAATGGACACTTAGGTTGCTTCCATGTCCTTCTGTTTCTAAATCTAGTAAAATAAGGACAGTCACCTTCACGTTTTCTTTGAATAGTATTTCATTAACTCAAATCAAACAAAGGATACTTATTTAAATGATCAGACCCATTTTTGAAGGTAGTTAATTAAATTGTCTTAAATATGTCACACTACAATTATGCATTTAACATATTATATTTTCCTTTGAAATGTTTTCCAGTGACTGATAGGACAACTGGATATGCAAATAATCAAAAGCTTTCTAAGGATTTGAAAGTACATATAAGGAATTCCCTGGTGGGCCAGTGGTTAGAACTCGGTGCTTTCAACTGCCGCGGGCCCGGGTTTGAGCCCTGGTCGGGGAACTAGGATTCCACAAGATGCGCGGTGTGGCCAAAAAAAACAAGTACTCTTATAAATATAGTAAATTAAACTTACAAAGCAAACAAGCCTGTGAAACGTTCTAATTGTGTTTACAAACACAATTTTCTTATTCCTTCCAGCTTAAAAGTGGCAAGACTAATGTTTCTTAAATCACTTAAATAACAAACGTAGATTGTTCATAGAATTTACTAAAAGATACTAATTCTATGAACTTGTGTGATTTCAATTGTTTACTTAATTATAAGTATTCTCATTGTTGAAAAGACATTAACTGCTGAGGCAGAAACTTCCAGTTCCTCCCCGTATCCATTGTTCCTTCCTCTATAACAGACATTGGCAAACTTTTTTTGTAAGAGACCAGATAGTTAATATTTTAAGCTTTGAGAGCCACAAACAGTCTCTGTCTCATTATTTCTCTTTTGTTTATTTTTAAAACAACTTTAAAAAAAATGTAAAGACCATTCTTATCTCCTTGGCCATGAGCAGTCAGTGGGCTGACTTTGGTCTGTGAGCTGTAGTTTGTTGACCCCTGTTCTATAATTTAAAAATTCTTCAATTTCTTTAGCGGGCACATTTCCCCATAACCAGGCAGCCATTAGACTAATTTTTGTCCTCTTTCCCTTGGAATGGAATGTAGACCTAGTGGGGGCACCGTCTTGGTGTGGTCAAGGCCAGCACCGTGGGGATGGCAGAGCATCACGATGGAAAGAGGCTGGGCTGCCTGGCACTCGGGATGCCAGGACACTCCCAGCAACTTCACGGAGCCTGGGTGATATACAGGCTAGACTTTCATGTGAGAGAAAAATACCTTTGTGTCTTGTTTAAGTCACTATAACCTGAAGCCAGATCAATTTCTTAACGATTCCACTTTCTAAGGGGACAGGTTTCATAACTCAGGGGAGCTCAGGTTAGTGAGTCAAAAATTCATAACCACCTTATGGTTGTCCTTAAAGTGAACTAATTCTTTAGTCATTGCTAGTTGCTTTCGTCTTTTCCTCATTTTCAGGATGAAATCTTGCACCTCAGCCAGGTCTAAAGGAATTCTAATGGTATTTCATTGGATTTTTAAATTCTCTTCACAGTTTGTTAGAAAGCCCAATGACATTTTTTGGTGCCTTGCTTTGTGTATTTGGTTGTTTGGCTGGTTTCTCCGAAGAAGGCATAAGGATCCTTGGTTCCTCCTATTGTAAATTGTGACCTGAGGCCCGAAGGACGACAGGACTGAGGCTCTGGATCAAGCCTCCTTTGCTACCTTCTTCCGGGCAACCCCAGTACAGACATGGTTGCAGCTGCGTTTCTTCGTTCCTGTGTTTCTGAGCCTCAGTTTTGATAGCTTGCTCAGACTTCTCGGGTTCTAGAGCTCTGGCTTGTGTTGGCCAATCTCATTTCCAGAATGGAATCCACCCCCAAGTCTCCATTCTGTCCTGATATGGTCCCCTTTAGGATGAAGTACCTGGCATATTGCAAAGGCTTAATAAAAGTCAATTCTCTTCTCCTTCATGCTTTTGAAAACAAGAATAAGGCCGTACTTTTGGAAACACTTCTCATTGCTGGCCTTAAAAATAAGATATAAATGCATTTTACCAGATTAAATTCGTCTCTTCACACGTAAAGGTTGAAGGATGGGTGGAAAGCATCTAGAATTTATGGAAAATATTGTCATAAAGAAGCTGGGACATACTTTCCTCAAAAGAGGCACTGACCTCCTGAGAGTGCTTTACGTGAGTGGCTCGAGTTTGCTATAAGTTCCAAATGACAGATGGGCATTTAATCATTTTCGTCTGAAAGATATTTTTCAGTTGAATTTCTTGTTGGATGAATATTGACCTAGTGAATACCTTGAAAAATGGCTTGCATCTCAGTTTTCAGAGTGTGGGCTTTACATATTTAGAGAAGCTTTCACGTATTGCTTTTTAGCTGCAATCTTAGGATGCTTTACATTCTCTGTAAAATGAGAAAGGATAAAAATGTATGACTTACCCATATTCGAAGGTGACTTCTCATCTTATTTAGGAAACTGGAAATGACTTAAGTGTCGGTCCTCAGTTATTTGTTTCCTCTATTATCTGTCTTACTCAGGTACATATTGAAGAGTACATTTCTCTTGGTACATTTATTTGACTTACCTTGGGCCACGTCTCTTTTCAATTGAGTCAAAATTGAAGTTAGAAATATTTATTGAGAATCTGTAGCTATTTTATTTTGGCATGTTGAAATTTAAGGGAACATTATGATACATTTCAATTTTCCTATGTTGTCATGTTATATGAACTTAATGATTTATTAAGTTCTTTATCATCAAGTTAGAAGTTAATTAAAAATAAAAGCCCTTTAGCAGTATGAGTGGTTGAAGTTTTTCTCTGCGTGTATTTTTTTCTTGGTGACTTGCATTTTTGATGTAGCTTACTCGTCATTATTGGCCTTTAAAATAGCCAGGTAAGCTTGCCTAAGAAGTTCACGCTGAATGCAGTAAGATATTCTCTTGCCATCGAGTAAACATAAAATTTTCGTTTTAAAATCTTGTGTCACTTCGCTTTACGAGATCCTGAGTTCCAGAGTAGGGAAAAGTTGGAACTTAGTTTGTCAAAGGAACTCGATTTATACATATTTTTTTATTTGTTATGATTTATACCCGGTTGTAGATCAGCTTAACTACTTACCGATGAATCATGGCTAAAGACACGATACAAAATTTATTGTTCGTTTGTAAGAAATCCAAGCAAAGCGTCAAACAAGACCTCAGGGCAAACAGTCCTTTTGGAAAAACAGGGCTCTGTAGCACAAATGTCACAGAATTCTTCTGTCACCTTTTAAGTAGAGCATCATGTCAGAGTAGATGTTCCTCCTAAACTCTCGATGTTTCTCGTGAACTGATCGCTGCGTCTTTACTTGGATGCCATTGGGATGTATACGGCAACGCACATCTCGGGCAGTAATGAGTAGGTGGAATGGTAAGCATCCTTTAAAAGGCTTTCTTATGAAAGCAACATTAATTTCATGAGAAAATACTCAAGAGATAATGTGTAAGTAAAAAAAAATGATAAATATACGAATCTGTGACACATAATTTTGTTATATGTATTTATTTTTTTTGGCCACACTGCGCGGCAGGTGGGATTCTAGTTCCCGGACCAGGGATCAAACCCGTGCCCCGTGCAGTGGAAGCACGGAGTCTTAACCACTGGACTGCCCGCGAAGTCCCCTGTATTTCTATTTCTATCATTCCTTTACATATGGTAATTATTGTAAAATATTATTTAATTTGTTATTGGGCGTAAATTAACAATTACAGGTAAAATATTATTTTCCCTCTCAATATATTTATGTGTATATGTGTGTGTGTGTGTAAACTGTCAGAAGGGAAATCTAACAACATAAAATGGCTGAGAGTCAACCTTTTTCGACCTGAAAAAATGGCAGTTTTGTATGGTTCAGGAAAATAGAGTTGGTTACTTCTGAGTAGTGAGGCTGCATGAGATTTTTCTCAGCGTAGTTATGTTTGCTTTATGATGCAAGGTTTTCATGAATTGCATTTCTAATCAGGAACAAACTTCTAAGACAGTTGTTAAATGAAACCTAAAAGGCAGCCCCCGCCTGTCTCCGATCCCGCCATCTTCCCGTCCCACTTGGCTGTGTTAGCCTCTTTCTAGTGCTAAGGGTCTCCCAGACACACCTCGGCTCCTTCCTGCCCCTTGTCCAGCTCATCGCAGGGTCCCTTCTTCTGCCTTATTTCTCACATTTGTCTCCTTCTCTCTCTTTCTATAGTTTCTCCCCTAGTTAACTACTGTAGAAATAGCAGCAGGTGTTTAAATAGTACTTCTTCTGTGCCAGGCCTCCAAGGCCTGTACATGTCAGCTAACCATCACAGCGACCTAAGAGGTAGATACAATATTAGTCTCCCCACTTCAAGATGAGATGAGGAAACTGAGGCCCAGAGCGGTTAAGAGGCTTGCCCAGAAGTCATCTGGATCCACGGGCCATATGCCACGGTACCAAGCCGTCCTGCTCTCTGAGTACCTTCTTTGGCCTCCACAGTAGGTTATGTTATCTCTAGAATAAACAGCCACATTGCTGCCTCTGGGCCTAACATCAGGTTTCTTCCTTTGCCTGGAATAGGGGTCAGCAAACTATATCCCGTGGATCAGATCTGCCCTCCCCCCACCATCCCCACCCACCACGTGATTTTGTAAATAATGTTTTATTGGAATACACTCACACCCATTCATTTACATCTTGCCTGGGTGCTTTCTTGGCACCCAGGCCGAGTTGAGAAGTTATAACCGGGACCACGTGGCCTGTAAAGTCTCAGACATTTACTGTCTAGCCCTTTAAAGAACGTTTACTGACCCTTGGCTTGAATACAGTTTTTATATCCAACTGCTTGTTACTGTGGCTGTGTAGCCAATGACTTCAGATCTTAGTGGTGCAATACGACCATTTATCATGTTCATAGATTCTGTGGGTCAGGAATTCCAATGGGGCAGAGCATTTCTTTTCCAGGATGTCTGGTATGAGGACACAGAAGATTTAATGGGGGGGGCGGGGCGGGGCGGAGCAGCAGGGTCTCTCCAGCATGGCAGCTTCAGGCATCCAGTCATCCAATTTGTGTGTCCCAAGCGGGTGGGAATGAAGCTGTCTGTCGCACCTCTTCTGACTAGCTTTGGAAGCCATGCAGTGTCACTTCTACTGTATTCCGTTTGTCAAGGCAGCCACAAAGAGAGGCCCAGGTTCAAACAGAGTGGCTAGAAGCCTCACCTCTCGGTGGAAGGGAGCCAATGTCAAAGTGTAAGAAGTGTGTGTGAGGTGGAATCTATATTGCTGTGACCATGTCTGGAATATGAAATCTACCACCGTCATCCACCCGTCTTTAACACTAGACATCTTACTATGTTCCAGGACCCTAACTGGGAACACACTGAGCGTCCTGGGCTCACAAATACTGTGCCACATGCTACCTCATTTCTGAAATCTCTGCTCGTCTTTGTATCTGGTAGTCACATTCATTTCACTGTTAACCATCTTCTTAGTAGAAAACATCTGAGATATTGTGATTTATAAGAAATATATATTTGGTCACTCAGATGACCAAAACGTATTTCTCATATATTTGGTCTTTATACAGGACTCCTGGCTCACAGCTTCTTAAAGCCTTGGAATTTCCTGAGGATAGGAGCAACGAGAGCGTCTTTTGTTATAATATTTGATCTCTTGTCCTCAGTTCCTGAAATCCCTTCAGAGCCATAAAGGTGAAATGGGTGTCTTGTTATTCAAAACAAGCCCTTTCCACCACAACTGGGTTTGTGTTAATGAGGTGACTTTTGGAAAGCTCCTAAGGAGGGGGGATGGTTGCCAGGGGAACCAACCTTGATTAGGGGGTTGGAACTTTCAGTCCCACCCCCTGATTTCCGGGGAGGGGAGTGGGGCTCAAGGGCGAATCAGTCACCAGTGGCCAATGAGTTAATCAGTCATGCTTGTGGGTGAAGCCTCCTTGAAAACCCAAAAGGACGGGGTTCCAAGAGCTTCCAGGTTGGTGAACACGCGGAGGTGCTAGGAGAGTGGCTCCTGCAGCGGGCATGGAAGGTGGACACCCTCTCCGCGTACCTGCCCTCTGCACCTCTTCCATCTGCCTGCTGCTGACTTACATCCTTTTATAATCAACCAGTGGTCTAGTAAGTAAAATGTTTCTCAGTTCTAGGAGCCGCTCTAGCAAATGGATTGAACCCAAGGAGGGGCTGATAGGAATCTCTAATTTATAGCCCATTGGTTGGAAGCACAGATAACAGCCTGGGCTTGCAACTGGCCTCTGAAGAGGGTGCCAGTCCTGTGGTGGCGGGTGGAGGGCAGTCTTGTGGGACTGAGCCCTTAACCTGTGGAATCTGATGCTGTCTCTGGGTAGATGGTGTCAGTACCGAGTTGTAGGACACCCAGCTGGTTTCAGAATTGCTCGTTGGTGTGGGGACACTCCCTTCCCTACACTGTGAAATTGGGCCCCAGAACCCAAATAACATCAAATTCTTAACCTAAGCCCTGAGGGTTACTCCCAGCCTCTAGCTCTGCTCCTTTTATGTGTGTTATAATAAATGCGTGCGTTTGTTTTTCTGACTTGGAATCAAACCTTACAACCTGGGAGTGCTGCCTTTCCTCCCTGTGTCTAAGCAAGGCCTCTGCTCTGCCCTAGATTGAAAGTCTTCATTACCCCTTTCTGGGGTGTGCAGAAATTCTTTGTGAAATGGGTGCAAGTGGCATTCTCTGACATGTGAAATATATGTGTCTAGGGGGGATCAGGGGACTTGTCTTGAAGCTGAATGTATAAGTGTTTCACACACAACGAAAAAAAGGTCAGTGGACAGTATTTTTAAAATTGTGGGGCTTCCCTGATGGCGCAGTGGTTGAGAGTCCGCCTGCCGATGCAGGGGACGTGGGTTCGTGCCCGGGTCCGGGAAGATCCCACATGCCGCGGAGCGGCTGGGCCCGTGAGCCATGGCCGCTGAGCCTGCGCGTCCGGAGCCTGTGCTCCGCAACGGGAGAGGCCGCAACAGTGAGAGGCCCGCGTACCGCAAAAAAAAAAAAAAAAAAAAAAAAAAGTTAAAAATTGTGGGTGGTGGAGTTGATGTCTTTATTTCATCCCTGGTTCTGCCACCGATTCTTTATTTTTGGGCTAACTTCTTTGCCAGGTGTAATTTGTCATTGTCTCTGTAAAGTAAACTTCTGCAGGGCTGCTTTGAGATATCTCAAAAGAAAGGGAAATGTAAAAAGAAAGTTAGAAAAGTAGATCGGGAATACCTCTTGCTGGTCTTCAACCCAAGCCAGTCAGTAATAGTGGGTAATAGAGAAGAAACTTTACTTTGGTTTTTTGTTTTTTTTTTTTTGCGGTACGCGGGCCTCTCACTGTTGTGGCCTCTCCCGTTGCGGAGCACAGGCTCCGGACGCGCAGGCTCAGAGGCCATGGCTCACGGGCCCAGCCGCCCTGCGGCATGTGGGATCCTCCCGAACCGGGGCACGAACCCACGTCCCCTGCATCGGCAGGCGGACTCTCAACCACTGCGCCACCAGGGAAGCCCCCTTTCCTTTGCTTTTTAAATGAGTTCCTTTCTTTAAGGAAAAGTATAAAAACAGGAAATAACGTTTCTAATGTCCTACCCCATAGGTTCTTGAGATAATAAGCTTGATATTCTTAACTGGCAAACTGGATAATCTTTAGCTCGTCTCAGGAAGTAATATTTTGGTTACGTCTTTTTCCTCCCACATAAAAATTTCTTTCTAAGTCAGGGGTCAGCAGACCAGGGCCTACTGGCCAAATCCAGCCCTCCACCTGTTTTTGTAGAAAAGTTTCAGTGGAACTCAGTCATGCCCATTCATTTACATGTTATCTGGTTGCTTTCACACCACAGTGAAAGAATTGAGTAGCTGGTCTGCAAAGAGAAATATTTACTCTCTGGACTTCTACAGAAAATGTTTGCTGACCCAAAGCGTATCTTGCCACTTAAACTAATTTATTGATTTTTTTTCCTATGGAGATATCAAATAATAGTGAATCACATGACAAATTTTAGTAGGATTATATTTAACTTTACACTGTATTGTGTGTTTAGTCAATATAAAAGTGTCAGGAGAAACCAAGGTACCTCTTCATTTTGGTCCTTGTCTGATTGGACCTGAGAAATAAACTCTCTAACAAAGGATTTTAGTCATAAGTGTTCATGAACATCCTTGATTTTTTAAAAATGTCTCAAAAGAATGGGAACTAATGAGGTCAAGACAAGAACTTATAAATCTATGAGATGAACTCTTTAGGAAAGGCAATTAAGATTAACATCCTGTTAATGTGCAATGATATTTGGTTCAAAGAAATTTGTGAAAAGATTTACAGTGACTTTCAAAAATGGTTGCAGTACTGAAACTCCCTGACTGTAATAGCAGAATATCAGTGCAGAGACCTGCAGACTGGTTATCGGACTTTCCACACAGGCGCTGGGTGATGGACAGGAGAGGCTGTCATCTCTGAACTGCCATGCAAAATCGGGGTGAACTGTACTCAAAGAAGAGTAGAGATCTTTCTAGCCAAAGAATGCAAAATTGTCTGAGGATTTAGTTGTGCTAGTTCATAGAGGCCATAATCAGGGTTAATAGATTTCGGTTGAATTTATTTTTCTCTAGTTCTAGCATAACCCACCCTCTTCCCCAAATGGGAGTAGAGGAAATAAGTCAGCTCTAAAAATAACAAAATGGTAGAATTGACTTTAATTAAAGGCTTTTGCAGATGATAATCATGACTGTCAAAATTTCAAGAATGTATAAGGAATCTAAGAGATGAACTAGATCAGTTTTTAAACTCTGCTCTAGGGTGGATGGTTCTGTGAGTTCTATGAGGCACCCCAGGGGCTGGGGCAGTTGGAGGCCTGGGTGGGTCAGTGTATCTCCCTCTCTCCTTCCAACCAGAACAGCCATCCCTTTGTTTTCTAGGTACTGCCTTACACATAAGATTTGCTTTATGATGAGTTTTTAGTTTTTACTAAACCAGTTTTTACTAGTTTTACATTTTTGTTTTGAAACCATAGATTCTAGGCCAACTCTTCAGGTTTTGCAGATGAGGAACCACAATAATTTGGATGACTCTCCTTGGGTCGTACATTGAATTACAGTAGAACTACAATTAGAATCTAGCTCTCCTGTGCTCAGTCGAGAGCTTTTCTCTATGATTCTCTAATGAGGAGCAGACTCCCATGCTTAATCCACTGAGACAAAGGGTAAACCTTTGTGTTAATACCCTCACCTACGGGTATTAAAATAAGAGTTTAGTATTTAACAGCTATTGTGACTTTTGTCATCACGCTATAATAATAGTTCTCAAATTCTTATATGCATAAGAATCACCTAGGGAACTCATTTAAAAAATTCAGTTTCCCATTTATCCTTCCTGGAAATTCTGGTGTGGAATATCTGTATTTTAATCAAGCATCCCAGGTGCTTCTGATATAATGGTTCATGCACCATAATTTAAAAAATACTGTCTTAAAACTTTGATAGTTGGATCTCGAAGGATACTAGTACAAGTACTATTTGTATTTCCTTGGTATCATACCCTCTATTGAGGCAAACTATTGTGTAGTGGATGACGTTAGCCTATTAGGCTATGCTGCAGTAACAAACCAACCCCATTCGTGGCATTCTATAGGGACTGCTTCTATCTCCCAAGTCTGCCATCAGAACATGTGGTCATAGAAGTAGGAATAGAAGTGGCCATAGAGGAGGAACAGAGGGCACTTCCCTGGTTGTCCAGTGGCAAAGAATCCGCCTTCCAATGCAGAGGATGCGTGTTTGATCCCTGGTCGGGCAACTAAGCCCGCGCACCACAACTACTGAGCTTGCGTGCCTCAACTAGAGAGCCTGTGTGCCGCAAACTCACTGCAACAAAAGATCCCACATGCCGCAGCGAAGATCCCACCTGCCACAGCTAAGACCCGGTGCAGACAAAACAAAAAAACCGAAGAGGAACAGGGAGGTAAAATCATGCTCAATAAACTTATTACTGAAGTATAACAGAGACAGGCATAATCATGAGTGTGCAGCTCAGTGCATTTTTACAACTGGTCACACTCTTGTAACCAGCACCCAGATCAAGAAACAGGACGTAGAAGAAAATTTTGTGTCCTTTCCCAGTCTTTACCCATCCGCATTCCCAGTAAGGGTAGCAAACATGCAGGGTTTTGATTTCCGGTTTAGAAGTAGCTTATATCTCTTCCCGCTACGTTCCATTGGCCAAGACACTGACAGATGGACCCCACCCTCACTGCAAGGGATACTGGGAAATGTAGTCTTCCTTTGTTCCCAGGAAGCAAATCAGTGTGGTTAACATCTAATATTTTCTCTGTTACAGTTAATTTTACAACCTAAAATATAATCTAATGGTCCCAATAATTATACTTGCTATGCCTTTCTATGGCTGTGGCAGATTAAATAAAAATTTGCATACTTTTTAACTTAATTATTTTTCCTCCTTTATGTTTTGTTTAATTTTCTTTAGAAAGTAAATTCATTCCTAAACAACTGTGTATTAATGATTACTTGAATACTATTATATGGAGTTGTGGATGGCTGGTAATTTAGAGCAAGACAGAAAGAATGTGAATTTCTAAGAACAATTCGTTTTTCAAACATGCCCTGAACACCATATCAGTTTCATGGGAATGAGCATTAATCCCTGTGGGTTCTGGGCTCCTGAAGAATGTCCAGGTGTGCACTAAGTGTGTCTTTCTTTAGATCACAATAGTATTTCTCCACTTAACTTTCTTACTATAGCTCTTTGACATTTGAGGTAGTTGTTCTAATTTTTGTGAAACACTTAAGCTTATATGTTAAACACTTGATATTCAACTATGCTGTTTCACACATAAGTGGCTTTTTCCCTTTCATTGCTTAGTAGTATTCCATTGTAGGGATGTACCATCTTTTGTTTATCTGTTCACCAGGTATTGGACATGTGGATTGTTTCTAGTGATTATTATGAAGTTGCTGTGTATATGTGCATAGAAGTCTTTGTGTAGACATGCTTTTATTTCTCTTGGGTAAATAACCAGAAGTGGAATTGCTGAGTTATATAGGAATTGCGTGTCTGTTGTTTTAAGAAACTGACAAACTATTTTCCTCAAATGACTAGACCGTTTTACATACTTCTTCCAGTTGTGTAGGAGAGTTCCGGTTTCTCCATATCCTTGACAGCACTTGGTCATTATCTGTCTTTTTGATCATAGCCATCCTAGTGGTTATGAAGTGGTATTTCATTGTGGTTTAGTTTGCATTTCCCTGATGACTGATGATGCTAAGCATCCTTTCATATGCTTATTTGTCTTGCATGCATCTTCTTTGTTTAAGTGTCTTTTCGGATCTTTTGCTCATTCTCGTTTACTTATTTTGCAAAATATTTAAAAACGTTACATAATTGTATGGTTTAATACAGGGTTTATCAACCTTACTCTTGACATTTTGGATCATTCCTGGTTGTGGCAGGCTGTAGCTGTCCTATGTATTGTAGGATGTAGAGCACCATCCCCAGCTTCTATATAGTAGCATGCCCTGTGTCGTGACAACCAAAACTGTCTCCGGATATTGCCAAATGTTGCCAGGGGAGGGGGGTCAAAAGTACTCCTAGTTGAGAGCTACTGGTTTGGAAGTTGATGTGGTTTCAAAGAAGTAAAGATCAAAGGTGTGTGGTAAAAGTGGAACTTAACTTGGGTGTTTTAAATGAATATAACTTAGAAAGGTAGAAAGAAGAATTTCAGGTAAGATATTTCCTTTTTTATAATAAATTTTGCTGCTAAAGCAGTTTTGTAGTGATAGAGAATTAAGACCAGAATTATATCCTGTTCTCCTACCATCCTGACAGCAGTGTTGTTTCCTTTCTTGTGTTTCCTAACGATGTTTATCCAGAAGTCTCTTGGTAGGGAGGGGGCTGCATGTGTCTTTTGTGACACACTTAGTATGGCTCTGATTTTGTGCTCTTAAGTCTGGTTTTTCAGTGGGCTTCTCTGTTCAGATAGGTTTTATTTTCCTGACTTTGAATTATTTTCCTAGAATGAACATCTGTGAATAATGTTACTGGGATTTACTGGGGAAAAGAACATAACTTTTCTTTATGGATTTTTTTTTTTTTTTTTTTTTTGCGGTACGCGGGCCTCTCACTGTTGTGGCCTCTCCCATTGCGGAGCACAGGCTCCCGACGCGCAGGCTCAGCGGCCATGGCTCACGGGCCCAGCCGCTCCGCGGCATGTGGGATCTTCCCGGACCGGGGCACGAACCCGTGTCCCCTGCATCGGCAGGCGGACTCTCAACCACTGCGCCACCAAGGAAGCCCTCTTTATGGATTTTAATATGTGTCACCTCTTTGTTTTCCACATTTGTACCAGTTAGGAAATGTCCAATTCGTACAGGCCCTTTTGTACCAAAGATAATCTTTAAATAAACCATTCTTTCTCTGCCTCTTGAGAAGCAGCTGTGCCAGTTTCTAGGCATCTAACGGTGATAGTCTAACACTTCTCCTTTCTTCAAGATCCTATATATGAAACAAACAGTACGCTAAGTCACAATTCCTGCACTAAATGAAATCCCCATGACAGACTAAGATTTAAAGTATGGAAAGATGGGAAATGAGTTTAAAAAGATAAGTCTGCTTGTGCGCCCAGTAAGGGTAGTACTTTATGCAATAAAGCCTCCTTAAGTAAACATCTGATGGAAGGAATAAAATCTTACTTGGACATAATTCTTTTTTATTAACAGCAAGGTTGTGTGTATAAGTGAGCACTAATGTACCTGAGGGAAGAGGAAATAGAAAGAGTGGTTATAGCAAATAAGATGAGGGCAGAAATGTTTCACCATTCATCATAAATTGGCCCAAAGTTTTTTAACAAAAGATAGGTGGCCATCCTGATGGCAATTCACATAACAGAGTGAAGCTGATACTTAATCAGCACCTTTCTCTAAGGGCTCTGAGTACTCTAAGAACCTAATGTCATTCAGGCATCCATGAAAAGTGTTTTCTGCCCTTTTGATTTCCATAGCTTAACTGAAAATGGAACAACAACAAAAAATAGACACCTGAGATGGAGCTTTGGTTTTTTTTTAATCTATTTGATTGGAGTATGTATAGTTAATTTACAATATTGTGTATAGCAAATACACAAATACACTTTGCTGTATAGCAAAGTGACGCGGTTATACATATATATCTATTCTTTTTCATATTCTTTGCCATTATGGTTTACCACAGGATATTGAATATAGTTCCCTGTGCCGTACAGTAGGACCTGGTTGTTTATCCATTCTGTATATAATAGTTTACATGAGATGGAGCTTAGTGACTGCAGCTCTGCTGCTTTTATACAGAGCTAACGACACTTCCATGGGTGGAGGTCTCTGAGTTGTGTGACCTGAAGACGTTTGGACCAGGAAGAACCTCACTCCTCCCTGGAAGGAGTTTTGTAGCAAGTGGTAGCATTTCACAAACAAGTTCCCCTTTACAGGTGTGAATGGTGAGGGATAGTACAATTAAGTGAGTGAGAGCAATAACACATGAAGACCAAATCTGCTCGGTCCTAAGTGATGTGTACTCTGGGGTTCAGTCCATGTGGGGTGGTGGTGGCATCACCTATGGCATCAGCCTGCCTGGGTTGTAATGATGGAAACTCCCTCCCATGGTTGTCACGAGCCTTAAATGAAAGAATCAGTGCCTGGCACAAGAATGCAGAAAGTTTCAGCCTTTTGTTGTGTTTTTCTTGTTTTTCTTTTTTCTTTTTTGTTTTTAAATCATAGGAAACTTATGACTTTGGCGGGCTTGGGGACGATTCAGCCTAAAGACAAACTTGGTTCAATGTCAAAGTCTCAGTCTTGGATTTTTTTCTAGTTGAGTTCCATAATCTTGTTTAGATCTTAATTCCAGACAACAGGTTTCTAAATATAAATGTCAAGATCTGTGAAGGGTCTGAGATCTTTTTTCCTTACTTGCAAACTAACAAGGTAGCCTGCCAGTTTCATGGATGCCGGCGGATGACACCATACCTGTGTCAGAGACAAAAGACGGTTTATTATTCACTGCAAAGCAGTACCCGCAGGGCGTCAGCATTTGTGTCAGGTCCCTGAGCCCCAGTTTCCCCAGGGCAACATAAGCAGGACTAGGTGGACCCAGGCATGCAGTGGTTTCCATTACAAGAAAGGAACCCTGAGCTCAGAGAACCCGTATCTCTTACAATGGGCAGTAGTCGTATGTACCCTTTGTTCCAAAGGGTGGTGGTATCTCGGGCTGCCCTCTGCTTGGGAGGGAGGGGGCACTGTATTTTAGAAATCAGTTCCCTCTACAAACATCTTTGAAAAATTCATCCCCCAAAAAGGCAGTCAGGGCCTCTGCTGGAAGGTTGTATAGAAATGGAGGAGATCCATGGAGAGAATTGCCCTCTGACAGTGAAAGCTGAAAGCTGTGTTTGTATTGGAACATAGGGAAGGATGCAAAGAAACATCACTTTGATGTCCTATGTGACAAAATGTAACAGAAAGGGAGAGAGAGTAGCTATGGCATTTTGGAGACATATGGCATCTGAAGGACAGTGTGTGCAGGTAGGTACTTGGTGGCACTGGTCTCGTGATTCTGGACGTGGTGGTACCTGGTGGTGGTGTTGGAGGGGCCTGGTGGTTCATCGGTGGGAAGCAGCTCCTTTATGACTCCTGGGGACACCAAGGAGGGACCTCTACACGGAAGTGCAGGTCTCTCTTGAGGGATACACGGTAGGTGCTGCGTGGAGGCTAACAGGAATTATTCAGGAGCCTCTAGGCACACGTCGAGGGCTCCTAGAAGTAATTGGAGGCAGCTCTATAAGGAACTGTGGGCTCCCCAGTAGTTGGGGAGGGCAAGACCCAACAGAACATGGGTTAGATTGAGAATGGCTTCTGCTCCTCCTGATTTAAAATACTCTTTCTATAGTGTGTAAGGGTGTTTGTGTAGAGCTGGAAATTTGTTAAGAAAAAATAAACAGTAATGATGAAGTCGTGAGAAGCGATCAAACTGATTTACCCATGCCCACTCATTCTCTGTTTCTGATCCAGGTTTTCTCAGTGACATGTAATTATCAATTGCCCATTTCAGTGCTCCTAAAGTATATTTTGGGGAACCGCAAAATGCCCCTTCACATACCCTACAAAAGAGAAAACCTTTGGTCAAATACATTCTGAAAATGCCGTATATCAGTACCCCTCCTTGGGGGGTTTATAGTTCACAGTAACATATTAAAGACTCAGTTGTCCTGCACTTTGGGATGCTCTTGAAATTTGTTTAAACCAACGTTTGCTAAACTTACCTGATCCACAGAATCCTATATTTGTATAACATTCATGAAAGTCTCATGGAACTAATGTTCGGGAGAGCACATTGCAGAAAATGTTTTATGGTGATGTTATGACATCACAGTCACAATTGAAATACTAACAGATAGTAAAGAAAACTTTCAGATTCTTGAAGAGCTTTCCAGTGAAACCCGTTGTTTCACTTGCTGCTTGTATCTAAGGTCAGTTACAAACTCGAAATCTTTTAGTCCTGGCACTGCATTGTATTCATCTAGTAAGAAGGTCTAGCCCACCAGACATGACCTAGAATTTCTGATACTGACATTAGTAGTTAATCCAAGGCTTTAATAAGCACTGCATTTACCACACTGAGTTGATATGATTCTGGTGAAAGGCAAATGTGCTTGGCATTTCATAGAACTTGAGCAGCCTTATTGAGAGCAGATTCCCATTTTTCAACAGATTTAGGGAATATTAAAACTGGCTTACAAACAGCCGTTTGTGAATTTCTTGATGGTGTGGGACACAAGGTTGGTGACCGCTGGGCAAGAATGTCTTTTCTTGGGTCCATGTGCGGTCTTTATTATTTTGTCTTGGTTGCCAGGTAGAATATCAAGAACTCAGTTAAGACTTGGAGAATAGTCTTGGTTTTCATGTTTAGAAGGCTGAATCAGTTGGAAATTTTATTGGGTGTTTTTCACTATGATACATGGAATATAAATTAGTTTTTTATCTCTTCTTTGCACAAATCATGTATCAAATTTTAAATGTGACATCTGCTCCTTTTGTAGTTATCTCTTAAAAAACAAGACGTGAGATAAGACCAAGTTGGTGGAATTGGTAGGCGTTATCCTGGCAGGAATTATCACATAATCACATTGGATATTGTGATTAATTTCGCAGTGGCTAAAATGGTAATGTGGACAAAATTTCTTCCCCCAGTAACATCTCTTTTCCTTTTTCTGTTTTATCAGGTGTTCAAGTCACAAAGATAAGGAAGGTTTGTGTTTTAATCCTGGGTCCACCATGTCATTTTACTTAGTATCTATGACTCTCAGTTTCCTCTTTCACAAAGAGGAACATACTTATATCATAGGATGTTAGGTGTATTAAATGAAATGCCAACTATGAAGGATTCAGTATAGTTCCTGGAATATAATACATGCCCTTGATGTGTTCATTTTTTGCCCTTCATTCCTTCCCTTCACATTTAAAATCCTTCCCATGGAACCCCTTGGCTAAGCTCCATGTGGGTCTCCCCTGATCCCCTTTCCGTACACATTTCTTTTGTCCCTCGTTTTTTTTTTTTTTTTTTTAAATGGCCACGCTGCATGGCCTGCAGGATATTAGTTCTCCCATCAGGGATTGAACCCGTGGCCCCTGCAGTGGAAGCACAGAGTCTTAACCAATGGACCACCAGGGAAGTCCCCCTCATTTTTAGTTGAATGGTTTTATCTTCCTTTCCATTGCCCTGGTCCTCAACTTCATGTTTCCTCTCTCCCTGTCTATTGGCCTTTCTCCCAGGATTCAGTCCTACATTGATCTCACCCATCCTGAAAAGGTCTTGGTTCTGATTTGTTCCTCCCTTGAGCTACCAACGTTGTTCTCTGTTTCAGTTCCATATCAAAATCCTGAAGCATGTTGTCTCTGCCAGCTGCTTCTGTTTCTCTCCTCTTCACTCCATTCTTAATTCTTAGCATTGACCCTATATCCTGCTGTTTTACTCTAACACCTCTCTTGAAGGTTAACAAGACACCATTCTGCAAAATTCAATAACATCCTTTAGTCCTCATTTTTCTAGATCTTTCTACTAAATTCGATTCTCTTGACTCCCCTTAAATGTGTCTTTTGCCTTCCAATGAAGATTTATCATCCAAGTCCTTTTTCTCCCTAACTACTGCAGTTCAGGAGGATTAAATTATGTCTGCAGATGAATTGGACCAGCTGTTTTCCTCTCATAGTCACCACATTGTCATCACTTGAGAAGTGGGTCATGGGGAAGTGATCCTTGCCACTGCTGTTATCCTCCTGATTTTCAAGTCTCCAAAAATGACTGTGCCAGCCGTCATGTCCATAAAGTGTATAAGGGGCTGAACACCGGCAAACTGAGACCAAAATTTTTTTTTTTTTTTTTGCGGTACGCGGCCCTCTCACTGTTGTGGCCTCTCTCGCTACGGAGCACAGGCTCCGGACGCACAGGCTCAGTGGCCATGGCTCACGGGCCCAGCCGCTCTGCGGCATGTGGGATCTTCCCAGACCGGGGCACGAACCCGTGTCCCCTGCATCAGCAGGCGGACTCTCAACCACGGCGCCACCAGGGAAGCCCAGACCAAAATTATTTAGACTATCTTTGGACACGTAAGCAGGAGGCAGGTTCTCCCATTTTGTTTTTGAGCCAAATCAACAAGTCTTGGAAATCGGATCTAGCCATCCTCCCAGCCACCCATGGTATTGTACACAGCAAATCGAACCTTTGTGAATCAAGATTTGGGGGACCCGAAAGTCTTAATAATGAGGACTAACAAGTATGGTGATGTTGGCTGATAGGAGATTATGTTTTCAAAGGGCCTGGCCTGCCTCAGGGACGGTCCCGCGTAGGGAATGGATGAACTCAAGACATGAAGCAATGAGTTTTCTTTCCTATTTGCATCCTGTCATTTAAGTGTAATTTCTAGTGATTTCTAGTCTACTTAGAACTTCTGAATTAACAAATTTTCTCGACCCTTTCACCTTCCCTGTATGTTTGTTTTTCGTTTTTTTCTGGGCCTAACTACAACGCACCATTAAAAATATTTCTAATTCAAATAAATATTTTGTACATAGAGAATAGAGTGGGTATTTTCAGGCTCTGATGTCAGCTTGAATCTAGATCTGAGCATTTCCTTTGGATGTCGAACTTTGAGCAAGTTGATTAATGTAGCGTCTGCCTCCTCAGTGTAAAGGATTAAATGCTGCATTGCTTGTAAAGCAGTTAGCAGCACACGGCTTGGCTATTCCTCCAGTGGTGTGTTTCCTAACAGCCTGGTGGGCTCAGGCTTACACACAAGGCCCCCATGTGGCTCACCTTCTAAACGTCTAGTCCCTTTTAACTTCTGTATGTTTGGTGGGGCGGGGGGAGGGAGTAAGAATAGACTCAAGTTTTTAAAAAAATGTAGCCATAAATGAACCAAAAATAAAATAGAGGTAAAAATCTAATATCTGAGAATGTCACCAAAATATTAATTTTGATGAAAATTAAAATTTTTTTCTTCGAAATAATTGTGTAGTGCAAACTTCACACAATATGCATATAATATTTATTTAACCTAATGATAACCAATGAATTTTTTTTTTTTTTTCTTTTTTTCGGTACGAGGGCCTCTCACTGTTGTGGCCTCTCCCGTTGCGGAGCACAGGCTCCGGACGCGCAGGCTCAGCGGCCGTGACTCATGGGCCCAGCCGCTCTGCGGCATCTGGGATCTTCCCAGACCGGGTCACGAACCCGTGTCCTCTGCATCGGCAGGCGGGCTTTCAACCACTGCGCCACCAGGGAAGCCCTGAATGTTGTTTTTTAAAAATTGACTTTCTTGAGAGTAAAATTTGAATTATTATTTCTTTTTCTTTGGTCTTAAATTTGAAAAAAAATATTGTAACAATATATTGTATTATTTGCTACAGAGGGTTATTTCTTTGGTAATTTAATCATTTAAGCTCCAGAATTTATCTCTTTTCAATTGATAAAAACTGAGAAATATATGAATTAGCTTTTCAAAAAAAAAAAATCTGGTTCCTTACAACCAGAGTTCAGTTGATTAGATCAGATCAGTACTTGCCAGATACTCACTGGAACGGAAGACTCACTTGGGTAAATTTTTTAAAAACACAGATTTCTTGGCTCTACCCAGATATGCTAGATAAGGTACTCTTAGCTGGGGAGAGTACTGTGATTCTCTGTATTTTTGCGACCTCCTGGAGCCTAGGTGATTCTTATGTGTAGCTGGTCTTTCCACCATGATTGGGAACCAACAAATGAGATTAAAAGCCCCAGTACTTCCCACTGTATGAGTCTGTTATTCTAGTTTCTAGTTCTTGAGTAGAGCGGAAAAGAAGCACTGATTATCTGGGGTGAATGGTTTTATCATGGCCATTCTGAGGACAAACATTTGTGTGCTCTGCTGGGTATTTCCGTACCACCTCCCTATTTAAAATGAGTTCTTGAGTGTTCGGTGAGTGTGATGACCATTCAAACCAGGGCACTTCTGAGAGTGAAGGGGGAGCTATTAATAATTATTCTGGGACAACAGACATAAGCCAGAACTGACTCAACAAACAGGGATGCATGGTTGCCCATAAGATTCTGGCCTAAGTCAAAGAAGGAGAGACAAAAGTGAGGGAGGGGAACCCATTGGAAAAGTTCACATGGGAGTAAAAGATCTGCCATGTTTTGTCTTCTTTCTGCTTCTCTCTCCTTCCTCTCCCTGATGCTTTATTTGGTACCCAATGGAACATACTGGTCTTACCCAGAGAAGTTAGTTTGGCAAACACCAGTGTCAGGTGGGATTGCGACAGAGAGGGAACAATGTTGGAACGATGTGTGAACTAGATTATGCTGAGTTGTACAGCCTTTCAATTAAATTTGGACATACCAACTCAGTCAACCGAAAGAAGGAGCAAATATTTATGTTTACCCACCATGTAATCAGGGATGAGCTAGGCTCTGGCACGCAAGAACAGATAAGAAAGACATTCCTTGCCTTTAGGGAGCTAATGGTATAGTAGGGAGTATAAGTAAGTGCACAGGCCTTTCAAATACTATGTGAGGTTAAGTAGCGGTTTCCTTCAGAAAGAAGTGATATAATAACTCATGCTGTGGGAGTCCACATGAACCCAGAATTAGTATTCAACAGGACTTCAGCTACCACCAGGAACCCCATCAAAATCCCCCATTGTTTACCGTCTCTCCTTTTCTTTTTTTTTTTTTTTTTTTTGCGGTACGCGGGCCTCTCACTGATGTGGCCTCTCCCGTGTGCTCCGGATGCGCAGGCTCAGCGGCCATGGCTCACGGGCCCAGCCGCTCCACGGCATGTGGGATCTTCCCGGACCGGGGCACGAACCCGTGTCCCCTGAATCGGCAGGCGGACTCTCAACCACTGCGCCACCGGGGAAGCCCTCCTTTTCTTTTTGTGGCCCATTTTTACTTTCCGACTGTGTTTTATAATCCTAAATTCTATGTAGCCTTACCCAAATACGAACAATATAAATGCTTCAAGCTCTAACTTCTCCTACTCTGCACTCTTGTTCTCTGTTTACAAATCCAGTTTTCTGAGACCATTAATGCTGGGTAAGGACTGTTCAAAATAATTGAGAAGGCTGTGACCCTCCTAGGGGCTATTTATAATTCAAAAGTGTGATAAGGAATCTCAAAATGATATATATGTGGTGTTGCCAGACTTAACAAATAAGAATAAAAGAGACCCGGTTAAATTTAAATTTCAGTTAAACAATGAGTATGTTTTTTAGTAGGGGTGTGTGCCATGCAGTATTTGGGATATATTTACTAAATTTCATTGTTTATCGGAAATTCAGATTTAACTGGGTGTCCCGTATTTTTTCTGACAACCTGAATATTTGGAGAGCTCAGTGTGAATCAAGAACTGCTTCGAACTCTTTGATTTGGTCTTCATTTTTATAACCCTAGTCCTAACCATGCCCCATCAAGAGACCTTTATTCTCTTTCATTCTTTCAAAAGCTGTTACTTAAACCGATGGTGGTTCAGGACTCAGAGGTACAAAGCTCAGGGTGATTAGTCAGAGTAAGCAGTGAAGCTGCCGAAGGGCAAGTTCAGGTGCAGTTGGTGGCGTGCAGCTGTAAGCAGGGTGGTCTCACTGGAGCCCCCATGGGAGGCCATCATTGGCTGGAGCTGGGCGGAGCAGAATGGGGATCAGCGGTAGATTTGGAAATGGAGGCAGACAACCGTGGGCCATGTAAACAAGGCAGGGAAACTTCTTGAAGGCAGGACTTGTGCTTTATTCGTTTTGTATTTCCATAGGGCTTACAACAGTCTTTGTACGTAGCGACTGTCCCAATATTTGTTGAATGAAGTGGCCTCTTCCAAGGGGACATCTTCCGCCTTTTCCTTCTCCATAATCCACTGGGAAATTCATTTCTTAGGTGGCTGCATGTGGTTTGCTTCCATTCTTTCAGTTTGTGAATGGCCCGGGGTTCAGCAAAAGAATCAGCGTGAGTGAGTAAGGATGGGCTGGTAGACCAGCCAGTGAAGCTAGGCAGGGGGCTTCCTTTTAGCACTAGGCCTGAAATGAGTGAGAGTGTGTGTGTGTGTGTGTGTGGTAAGAACGACAGCTTGTGAGTGCTGTGCTAAGGAGAGATTGCTCTGTTGACATTTTACAATATAAAACTTTCATCACAACCTCTGACGTTCAGGTTAATTACAAAATGAGGCAGAGTAAATCCTGAAGGTGAGAAATGAGGGAGTACTGAAGACAACGTATGCAGCAGGTCCTTGGGTGTTTACTCTGACTTGAGCATAGGAGCAGAAAGACCCCTGAGAGGCCATGGTACTGAGCCAGTGCTCTTGGGTTTTCTCCTACTGCGCTTTCTGGCACCTCTGCTTTGCAGCCTCCTGGAACGTAGCCGCCATCTCCGGGGTGTTAAGAAATATCAAAAACAAAATTAAAATGAATTAACTTTCATTTAAAATGCAATTGATATATATTTAGCACTTTAGGAGCAGTGAGATTGGGTGTTAGAAAACCAGACAAAGTGATGGGGTAGCAGTGTTATGAATTGCGAAGTTGGGAAAAAAGAAAACATGCTAATGACTTGTTAAGGGATTGGACACTGCTGGGGAGCAGATAGACACTGAGAGAAAAACAGTTTCTAAATTTAGTTTTAATCAAACTCTTGAGAATTCATCTCTATTTTTGAACTGTCATCAGTAGAACACTTGCCCTCAGTGGTATCTGATTTTGATCTTTGTTTATGATTCGTTCACTCAGTATCATCCTATGTGCTGACTGTTCGCTAAGCACAGGTTTACGAACGCATAGGGTGGGTTTTTCTTGGGTTCCTTTAACACCCTCATATTGCCATCCAGTCTGCAAATGCTGTGCTGGCCTGCAGCAGGGGCTGGGAAGGGGGTGCAGCATCAGAGGCTGAAATGCAGTGAGCTCAACAGTGGCAACCATTGAGAGCCCAAGGGTGCAGGCGCCACACATCACTTCTTTGTGCAGGAAGATATGGGTGGTAATGGCCTTGAGCATGTTGTGTGCTGAACTCAAGGACAAATGGGGTAAAGCAAGCAGAGAATAAAATGTTCTCTCCTTTTAGAAACCTAAGTTTAATTGTAGTTAATGGTAGTTCTCTTTCCCCTGGCCTTTCGTGTAGGAAGAGAGGCCTTCCATATTCTGTGTATGATCAAAGCAATAAAAGGGCCAGCGTTATTGAAGATTTGGGGTAATTTTATTTCTTCTTGCAGCGCAACTTGATTTTTGATTGACCATCATATAACTAAAATATTTTTTAGGTGTCAAAATTCATGCTTTCTCAATATCAGAAAGATGAAAAAATTAGGCTTTTTGACATGTATAACTAATGATGTAATTAGGATGATTAACATGCTTTAGAAGATTAATTATCAGTGATTATGAAAGTAAGTGTAAATTAAAGAGCAGTACTCAGATTTCAGTATAGTATTTTATATCTACTATTCAATGTTGTACTTTTTAGCTAGTATTATATTTTATCTGGAGCCCATTTCTCAACACATATTTGAAATGTAGTTGAAATGTAGAGTCATAAAAAGAATGTAGCTTTTTATCAGAAAGAGACAAATAAGGAGAAAAATTATGGCATCAGAGAATCACTCAGTAAATGTGTACATATTTTTCAAAAATTATTTTATTTAAATATTTAGTAAAGATTCCTTAAAAATATCATTAAAGTTTAAAGACTGATACAACGCACAACCATGTATCCACAACCTAAATATGTATATACGTTTATAATCATGATACAAAAATGTTACAGTGAACTTAAGAAGAAAAACTAAGTTTTTTTTTTTTTTAAAAAAACATAGGTAGAAATGAAAGAGGAGGCAATAATTTAAAAGTAATTTCTACATTTGGAAATTAGGCCAAAAAAACCCCTCACAAATATGTCTTCTGTATTTTTCTATGAAACAATTGTAATGAAAAATTTCCAATGAAAAAAATTATTTCATTGGAAAAGTAGAAATAAGTACTTTAAATTTAAATCATGAATCCTGGGCAAAAAATTTTAAAAAAAGAAAAAAAAGGAAAAAAAAATGGAACATTTCCAGTCACTTTCTTGGACTGTTTATGAAGATTTTTTTTCCAAAATGCGTATGAGGTGCTCTGCCCTTGTCCTGCTGTCACGTGTTTCTCTATAAATGATTGGAATATTTGGCAAAGAGGAATCCACGTACTTGAGGGACTTTTGGTTTCTACTGACTGGTACTGCTGGAGCCTGAAATAATCCTCAAATTAAATACGTCCAAGAATCTGATCAGAAAGAACGCTTGACAACAAGCTTCTGTATACATTGTCATATTCATGACATAGGAGATAGCTTTGGTTTCTGTAAGCCTACATGTCCTAGCATATTTCAGTGTTGATGGATATTAAGACATGAATTGATCTACACTCATCATGCTCAACTGGGGCTGATTTTGACCCCAGGGGACACTTGACCATTTCTGGAGACATTTTGAGGCTGTCACAGCTGGCGAGGGTGTTGGTACTGGTATCTAGAAAGGTAAAGGCCGGGGATACCGCTAAACATCCTACAGTGCGCAGGACGGCCCCACCACAGAGAGTTATCCGGCCCCAAATGTCAATAGTGCCGAGGTTGAGAAACCTTGATCTACACAAAAAAAGAACAAAGGTTTAAATTTATATCCTGAAATTAGTATATAGCAGGACATTTCTTATGCATAGTATTTCTTCTGGTAATAACACACTGTGTTTGATAGAATAAAATTATTTTTGAAAGTTTGTCTTTACAGCTAAGAAATACATATTTGTATCATTTTTACAGTGTATACATCTAAGTTTTATAGCAAATGTTCTTTTTTTATATTTGTTTTGCAACTAGTATCAGAAAATAGATGATTTAGCAAGTTCAGACATGCTCCGTTCATCCTGATCGTGAATGAAACGTCTGCCAGAAAAGGATCATTTCATACCATATTTCATGTTGGCAATCAGACTTGGACTGTTTTAGTAGTACTCTTAGAATTTGAACAAATATCTTCCATATTCATGGGAAGGAATGTTTATTAAAATATTGCCAATTAAATTCTCCTTCAGTTCTTGGTGCCAACATAGTTTATTTATCTATGTATTATGTGACTTTCATACTTGACCATAAATTTAGAAAGAGAGGCTATATTTAGGTATTAACCCTGGGGATTTCTGGAAAGTTTTTCATTGCAATGTTTTCTACTACCCTTTCTCCTTGATGTTTGCTCCAAAAGATTTATTTACCCAGATCTAATTCATTCTCAACAATTCTCCTGTTTTTTTTATTATATCTAAATATTAACAATAATTGTTTAATATCAACTATGCATTTAGTGTTCAAATTTCCAATTTTCTCAGTATATATATATATATATTTTTGGTAATTTGTACGTCTGAATTAGAATCCAAATAAGGTCTACACACAGCAGGTGACTGGTGTGTCTCTTACGTTTCTTTTAATCTGTAGGTTTCCCCCTTATCACACACTCTCTCCCTTTTGTTATGTGTTTTTTGAAGAAACTGGGTCATTTATCCTGTAGAATTTCTACTCAGTCTGGGTTTGGCTGGTTTTAATTCCGTGGTAGGCTTAATGGGCTTCCATGTTTTCTGTATTTCCTGTATGTAAATTGATAGTTGAGTCCAGCCATTATTTAGTCTTAAAATTAAAATCAAGAAGGAAAAAAATCCCCATATTTTGTTTTTTAAAATCTCTTTGAAAGTCCATTTTCGGAGAAGAATAAGAGCTTGACCCCAAATTTCTGGAAACTGGTAAGGAAACTAAAGTATATCTTTCCTAATTATTTTATTAGGACTACATATTATAGTCCTAATTGTTATGTAATATTATTATTATATATTATATTCCTATTATATTGACTCCTAAATACCAGTGATTTAAGATGTGAGGCAGCTTTTTCTTTATATATTCTTAGGTTGCCGCTGGGAAACAGTACTACGGAAATTGACAGACTAGAGCCAGGGCAGGGGCCTGCTTTTGTAAATAAAGTTTTATTGGCACATGGCCACAGGCACTCATTTACACATTGCCTGTGGCTGCTTTCCCACTGCAATGGCAGAGGTGAATAGTTGCCACAGAGATACATTGGCCCATAAAGCCAAAAATATTTACTATACTATCTGGCCCCTTTACCAAAAAAGAAAGCAAGAAAGAGAAAAGGAAAAAAAAAGGCTTGCCACTCTTGGCAATACAAGATTAGGCCTTTACAAAAGTGATCTATAGTCTGCTATAAACTGTTGATAAAATTTTTCTAAAAATGATTGTGTCATTATTATCTATAAATGTTATTTAAAAGTGTAATCATTATTCAATCATGGTATATTTGTACTTTATCATCCTAAACTTAGTTTCCTATCTCTTTACATCCCAAATATAAAAAGTTTAGGGCTTCCCTGGTGGCGCAGTGGTTAAGAATCTGCCTGCCAGTGCAGGGGACACGGGTTCAAGCCCTGGTCTGGGAAGATCCCACATGCTGCGGAGCAACTAAGCCCGTGCGCCACAACTACTGAGTCTGCGCTCTAGAGCCTGCAAGCCACAACTACTAAGCCCGTGTGCCACAATTACTGAAGCCCATGTGCCTAGAACCCGCACACCGCAACAAAGAGCAGCCCTCGCTCGCCACAACTAGAGAAAGCCCGTGCACAGCAACGAAGACCCAGTGCAGCCAAAAAATAAATAAATTAATTAATTAATTAAAAGTTTGCCTATTTAAATATTCAATATAATAGAAAAGTCATTAAAATTTTCAAAAACAATTCTTGAAAAAGTTTACGTGTATGCTGTCAGATAATAGAGTCTAATAATCTGACTATAAATATTTTTACTAACTAATCCTTTCTATATACATTTACTGTCTTTAAACGCAATTTTTAAATCTGTAAAGTTAGGGGCCTAATTAGAGTATCTGTTTGGAGTATTCCTTAGATGGTGGAATAGTAATGCTTTAGGAACAGCGTTTTCTGAATTACGGGAATTGGTCTCTGTGGTTCCATCTGCATATAAGAAGATGACTTATTTGTATTTGTCATTGTATATGAATTATTATGTGCTATCAATTCATCACATTAAGTTGGAATCGACACCATTTGCCCAGAATGAAATTGTACCTCTTTCTTTAAGACAAGTACCACTTCTGTTCTTAGGTATCCGTCATTTAGAAATTGATCAGTGGCAGGATTTGTCTCAAAAACACTTGGGAATTATCCCATCAGATTATCCTCGACAAATGTTAAAAAGTATGAGGGGAGGAGAAAAAAACTCCTTGCTTAAAAATTGTAAATAAGTCTTTAACTTCAGGGAAATCTGGATGCTGAAGCTTGGCAGAAGGACCCAGATGGGAGGATTCGTGTTTCTCCAAGGAAACCCTTTTTTCATGTCTGAAACAGTTTGTCTGATATCGGTTCTTTCTGTGGTGGTCAAGATTATGCAAATACTTATTATTAGAGTATTCCAGCTGCTGTAACAAACTCAGACTTAACACGATACAATTAATTTCTTACTCATGTCATATTGTCCAGTGTGGGGGGGCGGAGGGGGGTGGGCGGGGGGAAGAGTTTCTGCCCCACACAGTCATACAGGGACCCAGATTTTTCAGTGTAGGAGGCTAAGCATGGTTTTTACATTTTTCCAATGTTTAAATGGCTTAAAAATAACACGAAGAATAATACTTGGTGACACATGAAAATTATGTGCCATCTAAATTTCTGCGTCCACCATCCAGAGCTTAGCTGGCACACAGCCATGCCCATTTGTTTATTGTCTATGGCTGTCTTTCTGCTTCAAGGGCAGGGTTGAGAGTTGTGACAGAGCCCGTGTGGCCTGCAAAGTCTAAATAGTTTCTATCTGCCCTTTACAGGGAAACATTTGCCAACCCCCTGGTCTAGGGTCTTGGCTGTCTTTTAGGGTGTCATGGTACCTCATGGCCAGGGAAGAGAGAGGGAACCTGGGGGATCTCGGGAGAGGTTTCAGGGCAAGGCTGACACGTGGCTCTGCCCACACTGTTGGCCAGAACGCAAAAATGTGTCCCTGATACCTGCAAGGGAGGCTGGTCAATGCAGTCCAGTGAAGCGCTGTGGACGGGAGAGCACAGATACTGGTGGACAGCAGACAATGTCTGCCATTTTGTACGAGAAATATATTTTTGTAGACTCACCCTTGAGCCGTGGCCTCAACTCTTGTGTTCACATGATTTCAAGATCTGTAAATGCATGAGCTCTTTTATTCCCCCTCCCCACGCTGTCATTATTTCAGCTCATCACACTTTTTTTTCTCAATGTGCATAGTCACAAAATGAAAGACAGGTTGTTTGGTTTTTGTTTTTAGATTTGTTGTTTTTTAGATCAAGATGAGCAATATGCTGAAAACAGCAGGGGTGTCCAATAACTGAGTTGGGTTTGACAGGCTCATTTGCGTATTTACTGAACTAGTCATGCAATAGGTGTTTGAAATCGTGATCAAAGCATTGTTTTATTTTTCTGGATCCTGTCGTCTTTCTTTTTGGTCTGATTGCACTTGCCAGTGTTTGTGAGTTATTGTCAAATGGGCACCTTCTCAAAGGGTAGTGTTTCATTGGAGTATAAATTTCATGTGAGAGTAGGAGCTCCTATAAATCCAAAGATTGTGATCAGCCAGATTTTTCTTTAAAGACAGAAAAAAGATTTAAATAACATAAATACAGCAATCAGAGATTTTAATATTTCTACAGGGAGGACTTTCATAATAAAACCCAATAGGAGCCTTGATTTTCTTTGGGTTCCTGGGAATTCTCTGACATCACAAATAACTTTTAAAAAGCTGCCAGTAAGAGAAATTTCAGACATTTATCAGTACACCAAAGGCCATGTAAAGAATTGGTGTTTGACTTACTACATTCAGGAGTTTTATGTGTTTTGGAGTCGAGTTGGAGCAGGACTGACTCAAATGTTGTCCAAGTGGGTCACTTCGGAGCCATCAGCACTGGGTTGTGAGAGTTCTTGGGGAACCTTAGTCACAACTGCACGGGTATTGGAGGGGGAGGAGCGTTTGCACGAGCAAGTCAGCGCTGCCTAGAGACGGGCCACTGGGCGTGTCAAATTTAACCTTTACTTCCTTTGTGTACTTTATGTTTTAGGCCATTCCAGCCTGGGGTTCCTTCCGTCCATACATGCTACTGCAGGCCTTTCAGCCTCTTGCAAACACCTCATCCCAGATCCCCAAACAGGGCCCGAGTTCTGTAGAGCACTCCGTATATTCCTGAACATATATTCATGAACAAGTCCTGACAGTTTCGGACACGGCCTCCCTTTTCTGACTCCTGCCCACTTGAGTGATGGGCTCTGAGGTGTCTGGTGGGTGAAACTAAGTGAACCTATGCAGTATATAGCTTCCATCACATTCATTGGTTCTCAACTGGGGGTAATTTTGGTCCCAGAGGCATTTTGGGGTGTATGACTGGCATCTAGTGGGTAGAGGCCAGGGATGCCCCTAAACCTCCTACAGTGCACAGGATAGCACCCACCCCAAGGAGTGATCTGGCCTAAAATTGTGGGGTCTAGTGCCAAGGTTGAGAAACCCTGAACTAGATGATTTTTCTAGGCTGAGTGGCCTTGGAACCTTCCCAATACTCCAGTTATGACCAAAGTGAAGCCCCTAGGTATCCGAGCCTAGTGACCGAGTTCCCTGCCCCTTCTCTTTGGGCAGACTTGTGTGCTGTCGGGAGCCTGGCCACGCATCAAGAGGTTGTCATGACGTTCACGATTCATTGCCTCTTCTTCCTTGAATAGTATCCCTGCAGGGCTGCCATCAGAGCCACCTGGAGAGCTTTAAAATAACTCTAGTGCCCAGGCTGTACCCCAGGCCAGTTACACTGGAATTGCGGACGATGGGCCCCAGGCTGGTTTTTTTTTAATTTTTAAAGGTCCTCATGTGAATCCAGTGCACAACTCTAACCCAGGCCACCCACTGCTCACCATAATTCTGTCATCCTTATTCCAGGCGTGACTGTGGACCCCTAAAAGCACCACCATGGAGGTGCCAGGGCAGCTTCTGTCCCACACAGAATCAGCAAATGTACCTTGTTTGTCATTTACAGCTTTGTAACTTACACATGTCAACGTGTTGCTGCCAAACCCCGGTATCTGAGATTTTGAAGTGAAAACACACTTTTTTTTTCTCATTTTTCAGCTTTATTGAGGTATAATTTTTTTAAATTTTATTTTATTAATTTTTTATACAGCAGGTTCATATTAGTTATCTATTTTATGCGTATTAGTGTATATATATCAATCCCAATCTCCCAATTCATCCCGTCGCCACCCTCCGCCCCCACCCCCCCGCGGTTTTCCCCCCTTGGTGTCCATACGTTTGTTCTCTACATCTGAGTCTCTATTTCTGCCCTGCAAACCGGTTCATCTCTACCATTTTTCTAGATTCCACATATATGCGTTAATATACGATATTTGTTTTTCTCTTTCTGGCTGACTTCACTCTGTATGACAGTCTCTAGGTTCATCCATGTCTCTACAAATGACCCAATTTCCTTCGTTTTTATGGCTGAGTAATATTCCATTGTATATATGTGCCACATCTTCTTTATCCATTCGTCTGTCGATGGGCATTTAGGTTGCTTCCATGACCTGGCTATTGTAAATAGTGCTGCGATGAACATTGGGATGCATGTGTCTTTCTGAATTATGGTTGAAAACCCACTTCTAACTTTTGCGTAGAGCTGTTTCTCTACTGCCATCATAGGGAGCCTGACCCTTGACTCACGGTGCTGCTACAGTGGTGAGTGTAAGACATCTTGAGGTGGACTCTGAATTGCTCCTTGGGGCCCAGCAGATAGAGAGAAAGCAGAAAAAGAAATCGCCAGGATTTACCCAGCATTCAATGGCCTCCTCTCGCAGACTTCATTTCCTCTAACCTTTCAGTAGGTGCAACATCTACGTTAAGGCTGTTACCTGTCACAGGGATCGTCACTGAAGTTCAATGTAAACAGATCTGTATTTTAAAGGAATTACTATTTTTTTAAATTGAAGTATAGTTGATTTACAATGCTGTGTTAATTTCTGCTGTACAGCAAAGTGATTCACTTATACATATATACATTCCTTTTAATACTCTCTTCCATTATGGTTTATCCCAGGATATGGAATATAGTTCCCTGTGCTATTCAGTAGGACCTTGTTGTTTATCCATTCTATATATAATAGCTTACATCTGCTAACCCCAGCCTCCCAATCCATCGCCCCCCACCCCTTGACAACCACAAGTCTGTTCTCTATGTCTGAGTCTGTTTCTGTTTTGTAGATGGGTTCATTTGTGTCATATTTTAGATTCCACGTATAAGTGATATCATATGATACTTGTCTTTCTGACTTACTTCACTTAGTATGATAATCTCTAGGTCCATCCATGTTGCTGCAAATGGCATTCTTTTCTATGGCTGAGTAAGGAATTACTGTTTTTCAGCTTGTAATTAAGAAGATTAAATGTACCTGCCCACATAGCCAACTCACCATTCTCCAAATAACTATACACTTCTAATAAAATAAATGATCTTATTAGTTGTCTCTGCTCATGAAACCTGTACTTTAATTCATTGCATCCTTTCCAAACCTACCTGTTCTGAGAAGCATGCTGGATGGTGACTTTAGATAAAAGGAGTCTATATTATTTTATTTTAAAAAGGGAATATAATGCATTCCCAACTCATCCAAAAACTCCAAAAAATTTCCCCCAAATATTACTAAAGTACTCTGTAACAATCCACAGTGGATTTCTGCAGAACATATAGTGTATACAACAAAAATGACCGAATTAGTTGACATTTGATGAATGCATTAATAGATTTGTGTGCAAATTAATTATGGCAGGTTTTCAATTTAGTTAGTGAATTTGGAGTATAAATGTCTTGCAAGTTGTTATAGCAGGTATTTGGAAGGAAGAATCAGGGACATCACTTTAAGGCTGTTTTTATTCACAAAATGGGAGATTTTCTTGTCACTATATAGCATCCAAAGGTTCTTCAAATGGAGGAAGCACACCGTGGTTATTTTGATGGAAGCTTTTCTCTAAGACTGCACAGGAAAGTGAAGCAAGAGAAGCATTGATTCCAGTAGCTGTGCAGTCATCCTGGACCCACATTCCTAATGCAGAGTGAGCGGCAGGCAGAAACGGTTGAACCTGTTCTGTTCTTTTTCTTTTTTTTTTTTTTGCACTCTGCATTCATTCTTCCAAGAAAGGAAGTGTACCCAGAAGCTGCATGTGATTGGGTAGGCTGGCTGTCAGTCGGAGTCTTGCCCCCTGCTCAGTAAGTGACCCTTGCTTAATCTCATGGCTGGGGGAGGGGCAGTTCCACCTCCCATCAAGGCCCCAAGAAACAAGTGTTGATATATGCCTCTTCAGACAACTCACTCCACTATTTAGTGGATGCGAGGAGGATTTCCTCTTTTTCCACTTGAGGTCTCTCTTCTCTTCAGGCAGTGGAAGAAATTTTCCTTTTGCCAGTTAAGGAAGTGTTAACCGAACGCAAGTTCCTGTGCCCGATGCACAGTGAAAGCAAACAATACCGAAACGTTGGAGTTTGGAGCAGAGAAAGGTCTATTGTAGGGCCTTGCAACGAGAACGAGGGCCTTATCCCCTTTCAAACCCCGAACTCCGCGAAAGGTTTCAGCAAAGCATTTTTAAAGGCAACTTGAGGGAGGGGTATGGTAGGATGTGGTAAACTTCTTGGTGTCGGAATCCTTTGTTCTTGCAGCTGTCCAGGTAGGTGAGGTCACAAGGATGCTCTTGTAAATCTCTGACTAGACAAATGTTAGTCTCTGTGCTGCAACTTTTTGTCTCTTTATGAATGGAAAAGGGTTACATCCTTAAAGGTCAGAGCCTTGAGAATGGGCTATCCTGTATATGTCAGGCTATAGGCAGCATTCTTAACTCAAAGCAAAAGCAACAGAACACAAAGGTTAAAGTAAAATAAACAGATCTAATATGGAGTCAGATTTGTTTTTCCCTATTACAGAAGGAGTTCACTGTGGGCAGCTCAGCTAACCGGCGCCCTCCTTCTGATTTATTGGAGGGATGTTCAGTCTGAGCCCCCGTGTATGGTTACACATTTTGAGGGCCGAGCAGGGGGAATGAGAGTGGGCTGGAATCTAGTCTAGCTGTGCTTTCTCCCTCTGGCCACGGCAGCAGTGCAGTCTTTAGACCAGCAAGAAAGCAGGGACCCCACACCCTAGAGCAGCCCTGTCTAGTAGAACTATATTGCCATCCACAAGTGGTAGCCACGTATGTAAACAGAAATTTTCTTGTAGCAACTTTTAAAAGGGTACAAAAACCAGGTAGAATTAATTTTAATAACATTTTATTTTACCCCCTCTATCCCAAATGTCATTTCAAGGTCTAATCAGTATAGAATTAATAATAGAGGTATTTTGCATTTTTTCGGTACTGAGTATTTGAAATCATGTGTTTTGCACATATAGCATGTCTCGATCTGGACCATCCACCACATTTCAAGTGCTCAGTTGTCGTGTATGGCTGGTGGCTCCTGTGTTGGACAGTTCTAGAAGGCCCACTTTGGTTCTCCAGGCATGCCTCTTCCCATGGTTCGGGGAATTTCAGGGACCAAGGGGATGTGTACTCTTGAGCCCATACCCTCCTGCCTTCTGGACCAGGTTCCGGTAAACAGTGGCCTCTGGTCCATCGCCTATGTTTGCAAATAAAGGTTTGGTTTGGAACACAGCCATGCAATTCCATTTATATACTATCTGTGACTGTTTCTGTGTAATAATGGCAGAGTTGAGTAGCTGGGGCAGAGATAGTATGGCCTGTAAAGCCTAAAATATTTACTCAAAACATTGGCTTTTTATGGGAAAAATTTCCCAGCTCCTGTTCTAGACCGTGTCTGGGGGCCTGGAATTCCTCACACCAACAGTCCAGAGCCTGCTTCCAGGCCCCTGAGGGTGGACCCGCCAAAGATGGCCAAGCGGGGCTGTTTGCAAAGGGAAAGCAGACAGCGCTGAGCTACGTGGGCTCTTGAGTAGCCTGAGCACAAATTCGGAGGATAAGATGCTTATTTGATTTAACAGATTTATTAGCTGGATTCGGAGCCTTTATATATTTAGACATTTAGTATGTGGGGCTCCGTCCGTGTTCTTGTCCAGGCCCATGAATGTTGAGGGTGGGCACGCACGAAAGATGCTTGCCTCACTTAACGTAAAGGCACTTGTGTGCAGAGGGAGACGGTTGCCTGCCTGAACCACCCTTTAATCTGGCCCTGACATCCTTTTAAAGCACCTCTGCTGCCAGATGATAAGGAAAGCAGGGAAACAGTGGTTGGAATTCTTCCTTCACAAGAGAAGCGTGTCTGTGGCCTGCCCTGAGGCTCATTCAGCTCATAAACTTCTTATCAAGAGAAGAGGTCCCAAGAGTTGAGAATTCCGGCATGTGCTTTGTCAAGCCCCAGATATTTTCTGTGGGTGCTCACCCAGAACAGTAAAGATAATTGACGCAACCCAGTCTCTTTTGCCAATCTTTTCTCCTCTGTCACGTACTCATCTTTCCTTGTCCCAGGTCCTTGGCTTGGTCCCATAGAGAATGTCCAAATACAGTCACCATGGATGGATTGCCACAGAGTTGCCTGCACTGTAAAAGGTTCTCGCCCCTTCTCATCCAGCCACAGATGCCAGTAGTGTTCATCCCGCCTTGGGCTTTGCAAACAGATGTTTTGACAGCTCACCACTGCTTCTTGTGATTCATTTCCTCGGAATTACTGAACCCTGGACCTCATGGGGGTTCTGAAAAGAAGGCTTCACAGTCTGACTGCTGCTCTGTTAAAAGTTGAAGTCTTGGTTCATGTTGCATCAAAATGAGGTGTGATCTGTCCTCCTGTTTCTAAAAGCTGACCATGCATTCGCTTGACTGAAATGAAGAATTTCAGTCTCTCACCATCTTTTGATATGTAAAGGTTGCATTTCTGTGCTCTTAGCAGAGAAGATGCAAAAGTGGTAGAGAAGTACTTGCAGGACTATTCAGCTCTTAGCATCCTTTCTTCACTGATGGTCCAGGGTACAGTGACCTGCTTTGGAACCACTGTGAATTCCAGGATGAGCCTGTTAATTTCCTTGGGCTTTTTGGTGTTCATTCCTTGAAATTGGAGTAAGACTAATTGTGAGGTTACTTTTAAGGATATAGTTTTCACATTCTCTGATAATGCTGTTAAACCACTTAGAGTCACAGGAAAAAAGCCATATTTTTTCTTTGCATAATTCTTATGATAATTTCTACTCTTTTTTTTTTTTTTTTGCTGATAAGAAATAGTGCAGACGAAAAGATATACATATTGCATGAGATTCCTGAGCCAGTTTAGCATTTTTAAAGCACATTTTAGTATAATGTTTCCTGGACACCTTAAAATTAAGGTCTCACTTTCCATTAATGTGATGGCCATAGAGTATCGTTACATCTGCCAACAGATGGGATTCTTATAATTTAAAAAGAAAGGGATGAAAAATTCAGAAACCAGATTTGTATCAACCTAAGTCTATGATTTAAAATGAGAAGTGTGGGCAATATTCCTAGGAGCAGGTTTTTTGGTCTAATGGACCAGTGGTTGGTGCCAACTGGAAACTTAAGGGGATTGGCAGAATTGGTGAAATTTGGCTTGAATTTTCTTGCCTCACGCTTTCTTTTCCCCACTTTCTTATCTTTAGAGCAGGGATTCTCAACCTCAGCACTGTTGACATTTAGGGCAGGATAGCTCTTTTTGGTGGGGCGGTCCTGTGCATTGTAGGGTGTTGAGCAGCAGCCCTGGTCTCTGCCCATTTGATGCCAGTAGCATCCCCTCCCCAGCTATGACAAACTAAAATGTCTCCAGACATTGTCAAATGTCCCCTGTGGGGGGAGGAGCAAAATCTCTTCCGGTTGAGGACTTCTGCTCCAGTGCTTTCCAGTCTCCGGGTGCGCCACGCTAACCCATCCCCAAGTGCCCTCTGGAGTACCCATGCTCCAACATCATTGCTCTTTCTCCCCTAAGGCATGAGGAAGGGCGTTATTTGTCACCAGTTTAACGTGGTTCACACTCGTCCATGAATGTCTCATGGGCTGAACTCAGACACCTCTGCATTTTAAAAGAGGGGTTTGTTAACCTAAATGTCTAATTAGTAAAAAATAAGAAACCGTCTGTAGCTTTACCATTTGTCACATGGTCTTTTTTGAGACTTACAGCAATAAGGTAAGATTATGGAAGAGGAAATTGAGACTCGGGGAGATTATGTAATATGAACAAGGTCAGGCAGCTTGGTATAAAAAATCGGAATGCCATTCCATTTACATCTCTTGGATCTTAGCCTGGTGTTTAAGGTATTTTGAAAGGTCAAGACTCTTTCTAGGTGATCCCCAGTTGTCTCAGGTGATCACAATACTCTTCCTTCTCCTCCTCTACCTCCCACCTGGCTTAGAAAGTCATCTTCTTTTATACCACCTTGTTGTTCCTTGTAAATGAAAAAAGAGTATTCAAGAGGTGAAATTCCAAGAAACTTAAATGTCAGTTTCAGCTTATTGAAGTTGGGGCAGGGGTTACAAAGTATCAATATAATACCACCTGATGACACTCAGTAATTTTCTATATAGGCATCTCTTTCTTTCCAGTTTCAAGCCTCACTTATCGCAAACAAAACCAAGAACAAGACTCTTCTTCATACTTGTCTTACAGGAGATGATATGCTCTTGCCTTAGTCATTCTCACAAGAGGTATTTTGATAGTCCCTCTAGAGGTCCGACTGACTACCTGGTAATTGATTTCTTGGTTTCCCAAGGAAATGTTACGGGTTTCTGTAACATGTTAGCAAACTTCTAAATACTGGGAAAAGTTGTTAAGGGTCATGTGCATGTATTTTATACTTAACAGCTGTGAAATTATTTTTTAAGGTGTACTGTTTTTATAATTATACTGTAGCAAATTTGGAAACAATGTAAAATGACAAAGAATAAAGCAAATTACCCGTAATTCCACTGCTCAGTCATGACCACTGGTGACGCTGTGGTGTCTGCCCTTTTAGTCTTTTTTTTTCCCCCAGTCATACACATTTATTAGGAAAACAAACAAATAGGAATTGTGGTAGTCATAGTATTTTTATGCACAAAAGATTGTGGGCATTTTTTAGAATCATTATGTATTTGATCTTGGTGACTACATGTGCTCTGTTTTATGTCATTTCATGATGTTATATGTATTTGAATATATTCTTCTGTTCAGAATCTCGAATATAATAGGCACAAAAAACATTAAAGGTATTTTGGGGGCATACTGTAGGTCCCTTGTGGTAGTAAATTTTGTTAGGAAAATACAGAGAAGGTAGAGGGAAGCATGGGTGCCTGGACTTTGGTTTTTGTGAAAGTTGCAGGTCCGACTAGGTTCCATAGAGAAAAGTTGGTATTAACTTCACCAGTCATATGCTGTAGGGCAGCATAGATTGACTGTAGAAGCATGGGCAGGTCTGGCTGGCAGTGAAGGGAAAGGAAGGATTACCCAAGAAATATGAGCTCCTGTTTCCTGCGGACCTTGAGGGGCATTGGTGCCTTGGAGCAGCTGGATGGAGGGAAGAGGGGAGAGGGGTTTGCCTTCTATTTAATCTAGTTTTCCAGGGCAAGAAGTGCTACCAGCATCATCCCCAACACACATTTATCGACTATGTTCTGTTCGGTGGACCTCTAAGGAAAGTGGGATGCATTTGAAAGTATCTGCCTCATACCCCAAAGTATATTGGGAGAGAAAGAGGACCATTTGGGCAGCTTTTACAGAGACTTAAGCCATCCAAGTCATTCCCTCAGGAACTTTTCTAAATTATCAGAAGACAAAAAAGGTGAAAATGAGTTATTTAATGTTGGTTAAAGTGGATATGTTAGATTTAGGACAAAAACCGCCAAGCTCGTCAAGTTGCATCCTGCAGTTATGTGTGTAATGGGTATTGACACTCAGAGCCCCTTGTGCATCAATGTGCCCATTTTGTAGGACTTAGTTTAGAATATAATTTTTATTGGAGTATCATATTTAAGCTTATTTTGTGTTGGTTTTAATTATCAATTCTATATATGCTTATATCCTTTTGTGCAAGTTTTTTTTTAGTATAGTAGGCACAAAGGGCAAAAAAGGATTTTTTTTTTTTGGTGTGCTGAAGGTCCCCTGTGATATTATTCTGCAAGCGAGGTTTGCTTGGTGACTTCATTTCCAGGAGCACACTGTGATACCAACTGGAAACTGCTTGTCCGTGGAGCAAGTCATAACTGAGCATTTAACCGTGTCTTCTGCCATCCCTAAATGAAAGGTTGTTTTAGGGTTGTTTTTCTTAACATTTTTATTTGGTAATGATTATTTTCACAGCAGATCACCAAACACATCTGAACTTCTGATGAGCAGTTTAAAACATCTTATGAATTTTTAAGGTATTTTTTTCAGAATACCATATGCAAATACTTCACTATAAAATCAGAATTTCCAGGTTTGACTAGATGTTTCTTTAGCAAAGTTCACTGCTAATGAAAGGGTATATACCTTTGAGGAGATTGGTACATATTATAGAATTAATTTCATAGAACAAAGCATAATATAGAAATCTCTTAAGTGGATAGTTTCTGTATTTCAGTCCAATTGACTACCCTAGGGTAAGAAACTAAACATTTCACTACAGTGAAAATGAAAACTCATTTAAATTAATTTAGTGACCTTATGTTGTCAAAATTTTTAATTTAGCATAGAACTGCTTTTAAAAAGAGAGATCAATACTAAAAAAATATAAGCTTCTGCTCTCTTAATCCTCAACCAAAGGGTCATAACTGACAATTTATCCAATGGTCAAAGTGCTTTGTCTTAATTTGAAACAACAACAACCACCACCACCACCCAAGTAGCAGGGCTGAGGTTGGATGGGAGCCGTGCCCCTTGTATGGGGATTGTGGAATTGCAGATGGAGAAGCCAGAAAGCACATGCTGTGTAGCTGATGCCTCCGGTCAGATGTCCCCAGTTAGAGCTGGCTTGGCCAAGAGCCCCTTGACCTCCACCCTTCTGTTCCCTTACTCCTCTTGGCCCTTCAGGAGGAGAGGCCTTTTCCTCATGGAGAGTCCAGCCAGGCCCAGGGTCTCCCCTCCTGTTGCTTCTGGCCAAGGCACCAGAGCACCCAGCTGGAGTTCTGTTCTTCCCCTCTTTAAACCTAGCCTCACTGTGAGCACCGATCTGCCAGAAAAGGAGTAACACTGCCAAACATCACAAATGGAATTTACGATTTGGTAAAATGGCCTCATGTTCAGAAATGAGACACAGCCAGTGTCTCAGCCAGTTCCCTCGAAGACTTAGGAGACCCACTTGGCCAAAGAACAGGGAGCAGGTGTTGTCCACGGGGAAGTCGGGCAAATGCTCTGTGGTTCGCAGGTAGCGTAGACAACATCAGGGTCTGGCCTGGATTCCTTCATATCCTTTGTACTGTTTTTGTGCCCTCCGTTAACCCTTTCTTGGTGATTCCCCTTGATTACTAGAACCCACTTTGAATCTACTTTGCCTGATTGCATAGAAAGCTGGAAGGACCTGAAAGTTTATGGCCCTATCCCCACCCCCTACATGCAAACACATAGCTCTTGAGCAGTGATAGGCTGGGACTGGAGCACCGAAGCCCAAATCCTTTGGCTCAGGTCAAGACAGCCCTGAGGTTATGCATCACACTTCAGAATCCCCTGTGGGAATCAGGCGGAAGCTACGCTGTACTGGACATTTCCTGGGAGTCTGTCCCTCTAGGCTTCCTCTCCTTCCCTGCGCTGCCTCCCCTCCCCCTCAGCAAGTGTTCCTAGGGAGAACTGCCTTTATGGTCCCTTGCACGCACGCCTTCAGCTCACTGTCTGCTTCTGGAGAGCCTGCACTCAGACTAGAGTAGAGGTCGGCACATACATTTGGGGAGGAAAGGAGAGCTAAGGAGCAGTGACATCCACACCAACTGGTTACAGGTGGCCATGTGGCCTCATAGTTGTGGCCGCCTCTCTGAGCTTCACTTTCCTTACAAAGTGGAGGAAAGATAGAACCCAGCTCATGACGTTTTGTGAAGCTTGAAAGAAAGAACGCTCAGAAACATCTGTTCATGGCACATAATAAACCCTCCATAAATGTTAGCTTTATAGGAAATCCTGCTAAGATTCAACGGAGTCCGTCTGTTTAGATAATTTTCTATAACACCACTCATAGAAGCTTTATGAGACAGAGCAAGGTCCCCATTTCGTAGGGAAGGGGATGGGCTCAGGAAAGTTAAGTGACTGTGTGTTAGGCTGCATGGTTTGCGGGGTCTGCGACTAGGACTGAGGGCTCTAGGTTAGCAGGGCACTGCTTTATCCATGGTACACACAGTCTCCGGGCATCCAGTGGTCTGACATTTTGGGAATATGTTTGCTTGAACCGATGAGCACGTTGAATTCCAAGTATAAAAATGACCATGAGGGCTTCCCTGGTGGCGCAGTGGTTGAGAGTCCGCCTGCCGATGCAGGGGACACGGGTTCGTGTCCCGGTCCGGGAAGATCCCACATGCCGCGGAGCGGCTGGGCCCGTGAGCCATGGCCGCTGAGCCTGTACGTCTGGAGCCTGTGCTCCGCAATGGGAGAGGCCACAATGGTGAGAGGCCCGCGTACCGCAAAAAAAAAAAAAAATTACCATGAGATTTTTAAAAACCAGAAGTAGTCTTTTATTAAAGAAAGATGTGTAAGATAACCCAGTAAGAGTATGTCCTCTAACAGTTCTTTGAATGCCACAAACAGTAATATTTCATTAAATGAGAGTCTTTCTTAATTTTGAATGATTCCAATCTCTGATATTGATTCTTCTACTGTATCTAGAGGAAATGAAAGAGATTTTAGATGATGATGTTCTCAGAAGCTATTGAATATGTGAACTTGAAAATGTCACGTGGAAACTCTGAAGGTCATGTGCATAAATCTACATATGACTGCATTCATGTATGTGTTAATTACTTCCACAGAAATTCAGGCCAGACATACGGAAAACCATATGTACTGGGAGGAAAAGGCCCAGGTGTGTTCAATATATCAAAGCCCGGAAATCTCACCTGGTCAGACCGATGTGTGGAGAGCATGTGTGACTCCGGTCTTTAATGTATAAGGCAGCAAAAGGGACTGCATTTCACTAGTTTAGGTGGGAAGGTCGAGGACAGGAGACCTATTTAGAAGTAGGCCTTTGAATAATATGTAAAGGACTTCAAATTATATTTGAGTTTCCTGGAGGGTTTGGGGCCGCCAGGTCTGAGAGATTTCAGCTATCTGAGAACGTCCAGAGGACAGAAGAGTTGCAATAGGAAAGACACAAAACAATGTCCTATAAGTCAGGGGTCTCTATTTTTCGTTTGTTTGTTTGAGGCAATGTACAGATACAAGCAAGACATGCAGGAATGTCGGAATGTACTGGGAGGATTGTGATCTGGATGGATGAAGGTGTAGGATTATTGCCCAGGCTTCTGGAAGGTAGGACAAAAATCAGAGGAGAAGAGCTTTGCTGAGTTAACCAGGATGCACTTTCTTACAGCTCAGCTGTAAACAGTGAGTTGAGTGAGTGGTCCATTGCTAGAGGTGTGGACCTTTATCAAAGATATTATAGAAAGCTTCGGGTAAGAGCTGACTCTCCCCGACTTCTATGAATATTTCATTTTAATTTTCATAATCATGTGTGGTCCTTATAATTGAAACAGAATCAATGTTCTTAATAAGATATTTTTAAAGTGTCATGAATTTTATACCGTGGTGATTTCTGTGAGTCTAGTTAAGAAGCTGTCTGTCTTAAAGTCAGATATACCGCACATAATGTCATCATCCTCTACTAAAAGCGATGGGTATTAATTATTCATGCTACTTCTCATATAAAGTTGAAGATTATATTTTTTCAAATGGACAGAATTATTCCAAGCGTATTTTTAGTTAAAGTAATTGGGAAATGTGTGTGCGTAATGTAATAATATCTTGACAGTGCTGGGAGGGAGAGAGAAGGAAGGGGCAGACGAAGGAGGGGAGTGAGGGTGGGAGGGACTCGACACCAATAATTAGGTATCCAGAAAAACTACTTCTCAAGCATGGGTTGAAATAAAAGATATTTTCCAGTAAAGAAAATACAAGAGATTTTCTACTGAGAGATGAGAACTAAAGAGTGTACTCCAGGAACAAGGGGATATTATCAGGAGAGCATGTAAATAAGTTTTCTTTTTATCTTTTTCCTTTCTCCAGAAAGGGAGGGTCACCACGAAGGAATATATTTTTTAAAAAGAAAATATAGTGGTGCAGTATTTGTTGGAACAAATTAGATTGGACATAGGCAAGGGAGGCATATGAATGGCTGGTCTGTAGGCTACTGCAGTGCTTTGGGCGTTGGAGGAAGAGGGGTATTGAAAGTAGAGAAACAAAATGGTAGAATCGACAGGACTTGATGACTGACAGGATGTGAGGGGTGAAAGGCTAGCGGGGAGGCCAGCATGAGCACCAGGGTAGAGGCCGCTGTCTTTTAGCAGGATAGGAAGTGGACTGACCTGGGGACAAGACTCTGCATCTAGTTCGGAGACTGATTACAGGATATTTGTGAGACTTCCAGGTGAAGATGTCAGGTGGGCAGTTGAAGATATTGGTATCAAGTGCAAGGCAGCTGAGGCAGCTTGCTTTGGGATTCAAATGAAATTATGTAGAACCCTAGTCAACACACAGTGGGAGACACACAGCCCTCCCAGCGTCTGGGATTCTTGATGGCAGGCCTGGTAGTAGGGAGGCCTGCCTGCAAATTGTTTTGTACTCATCTCAGGCTGAATTTCTGCCTCCACTGAAATTGTTCAGTAGACTGATTGTGTTCTTGTCCTCATGTGCTGTCTTTCTCTTCTTCTCTATTGTCCCAAGTGTGGAACAGAGGCCCGTTTTATTGATCGCATCAATAACAGTTCTATGCACAAGGCATTTATTTAGCAAAACTGCAGTTCCGGGGAATTGGAGGGGTTAACATTAGATCAGTTGTCTTTCAACTGCCTTGCCACCAGATTGTTCAGCCATCTTCCTTCTTCTTCACGACACTTTTTTCACTGTTTTCTGGATCCTTCCTCCAGACTCTTCTGGGAGTCTGTTCTCTTCACTTTGTACAGCACAGTACTTTATGTCTTCATAGCCTCACTAGCTTGGTACTTTTTTATTTATTTCACAATTTAAAAAAAACTGAACTATAGTTGATTTACAATGTTGTGTTAGTTTCAGGTGTACAGCAAAGTGATTCATTTATATATATATATATATATATATATATATATATATATATATTCTTTTTCAGATTCATTTCCCATATAGGTTATTACAGAATACGGAGTAGAGTTCCCTGTGCTATACTGTAGGTCCTTGTTGGTTATCTTATCTTATGTATAGTAGTGTGTATATGTTAATCCCAAACTCCTAATTTATCCCTCCCCCACTCTGCCTTTGGTATGGGTACTTACTCTTAACTTTCCCAAATCTCATTAATATCTTCCCCTACTCTGAGATCTAGGTCCTACCCTTCTACAGCCCATGGCTGCCAGAGCCATTGAGATTCAGCATTTTCCTTCCTGGTATGACAGCGGAAAAGCACTTAATTTTTTCCTTTAAATAAAATATGGCAGAAGTAGCAATAATTTTGACCTTAAGTAACTTTTATTCCATTCAGCGCTGATTCTTCAGTTTAGAGAAGAGATTGACACCAGGGATACAATTTTGGATAATCAGCACACAGATCACGAAAGGCGGAGTGGCTGGGATAGGTGACTGCACTCCAAGCACAAGGTAGAAGGACAAAGGGGAATTGTCAGAGTTTTCTGCTCAGCTTTTCTGTGCCATATTGCCAGGAGAACCCTGTGTGGAGGTGGTACGAGAAGGGGTAGAGGGCAATTTCATGGTCAGGATATTGAGGAAGAAATACTGTCAAATTACAGGCCTTGATTTGTCAACTGCTGTATTTCAAATAGTCAACGAATACATGATTATTTCATCTCTGTTTATTTTTATTACAAGTTTCAAAACTTAAATTCCAATATATTAGATATTCAAGATGAAGTGTTATTCTCCAGTGCGGTTAAAGGGAGAATTTGGCCATGTAACTGAATGCCTATTCATCAAGGTAATGGGTTTGCCGATGGAGGACAGAAGCCTCTCTTGCTTTGGTGTCGCTCACAGTGGCCATGCTGCACAGGGTGTCATATTGTTAACTTTGTTTCGTGAAGACAGATGCAGAGGGCTGGAAACAGGACCAAGCCATGTATAGTAGTACTGGGCATTCCTTGTGTTTTGGGTACTTGATTCTGGAAGTTGGAAGCTAAGTTCTATCTTCCATGGGCCAGATCAGCAATCTGGCATTGTGAGGTGCATAGGCTACATCTAGAGGTTGGATGCCAGTATCAAGGGCAGGTGGCCAGTTATAATCACTTGTGCTTGACCATCACCCCACTGGGAGGCCCCCATAGGGTGGAATGTAGGCATATAATACGTGTGAGATTTCTGATGGGGTTGGCCTATGTGGATTTCTGACCCCAAACCCTGGGGTGTTCCTGACAAGCTCCATGGGGGTGTTGGAAACACAAATCTCAGCCGCTTTCGTGTTTCATCCAGAGATGTCCCTGTGCCAGCCAGTCCCCTTTCCCACAAACACTAGAGGAGGGTGGAACATAAGATGATAGATTGGGTCTACATGTCACCAGGTAGACACAGCTGGAAGCTTTGCCCCAGGAATCTAGCCAGGTCTTCCTATAGACTAGTTAGGTCCATGAGCAGATAACCAAGACCTGTGCTAACCACCCCCTAGGGAGGTGGGCCAGGGTTTGACCCTGGTCGTCCCACTGAGCGGCTGTAAGCCTTGCACCCTCATGGCGGGGCATTCTTGACTAACCTGTAGCTGGGATCATCTCAATGGCCTGTGGCCAGGAAACAGTCAAGAGCAGACCCTATGAAAGTGTCCTGTTCATAATGTCCTATTCATGATGGTAGCACCTCATTTGTGGGTGTGTCAGTGCTTCCCAGCCTTTTCATGTCATGACAAAGGCAGAATCCAGTAAATGGGTGAGGTTATTTGTAATAGAAGGTACAGACCCAGAGGCTCCAACTGTCCTAGGCCACTTCCTCTGGTTAAATATTTGGTTAAGAATCTCTAGTTAAATATCTCTGCACACTTATAACCCATTTATGGTACACCAGTGTACATTGGCTTTGGACATTATTTCACAATTCTTCCTAATCCTCTAAATGTTTGTTCCACTAGCACTGATGAAATCAAATTATTATCTCAGTGTTCTCATTTATTTAATGACTAAGGTATAGTGACTTTGTAAACACGTTTCCCAGAAAAGATGTTTACTGCCAAGTGTTAGAAATACCATCCAGCTTCTTATTTAAATTTTTCTTTTTATAAATTTATGTATTATATTTTATTTATTTTTGGCCATGTTGGGTCTTCTCGTTGCTGCGCACAGGCTTTCTCTAGTTGCGGCGAGCGGGGGCTACTCTTCATTGCGGTGCGTGGGCTTTTCAATTGCGGTGGCTTCTCTTGTTGCGGAGCACGGGCTCTAGGTGCTCAGGCTGCAGTAGTTTCAGCATGCTGGCTCAGTAGTTGTGGCTCACGAGCTCTAGAACGCAGGCTCAGTAGTTGTGGCACACGGGCTGAGTTGCTCCGCGGCATGTGGCATCTTCCCTGACCAGGGCTCGAACCCGTGTCCCCTGCATTGGCAGGCAGATTCTTAACCACCGCGCCACCAGGGAAGCCCTCTTCTTTAAATGTTGATTATCATACTAGTTGAAATGATTCTTCAGAGTTGATGTTTCTTACTTGGTTTTACTGGTGTAGTGTCTCTTGCCAACATTTTCCTTTTCTTTATGCTGTGATTGTTTGGACCTTACAAGTCATTTTGTTTCACCAGTATTTGGCTTTATGACCTTTCCTTGCAAATTCTCAAGGCCCATATGCCTGGATGAGGACAGCTTCTTAATTGAAAATGAAAATGTTGTCTTGGGTTTTATAGCACTTGTATTTCCTTTTTCTTTTCTTTTTAAAAAATTTTTATTACTATTTTTTGCTCTCCCACCATCTTACAAATCTTAGATATGTGATTTACTCATTCCCCTCTCTTCTAACACCAGAAATAAACAACAGCAACAACAACAAAAAACACCAAAAAAAGGTCATGCTTTGATTCTTGACTCATTTTCCATCTAATGATGCTTGAGGCCAAAGACTTTTCTTGTTATTTTATCTTGCCATTTCCAGCTTCATGGAAGTCCGTATAAATCTTTCACTTGCTTTGTTTTTTTTCCCTTTTCTTATTTTTCCGATTGGACCGTGAGAAGTGTCATGGTAAACAAGATTGCCTGAGAGACCTTTCCAATCTGCCAGGTGTATTGGAAAGAACATGGGAATTGTTTTTGGTAAACGAACCTGGGTTCCCATCTTGACTCTGCTGTTTATTAACTGTATGATCTTGGAGAATCACTTAATGCTCTGAGTCATTTCTTCACCTGAGAAAAAGAAAATCCTAATGCCTGCTTTATGTACCTTGAAGAACCCTTTTAAGGAGTCCATGGATAAACGTTTATAATTATCTTGCCCTGTGCCGGGGACATAGCAGACATCAATAATTACTGCTTATACTCTTGTGGTGTTTTCTACTTAGAAAAACCTGCATACGTGCTTCCCTCCAGTTTCAGAGGATAAGGTGTCCCTTCATTTATTGAAGTTACCCCTCTACCTGTATTCCTGATCCCGGCCCTCTCACCTTCTCCAGGGCCTTGATGTTCATGAGGAAGTGGACGATGGTGGCTACCGGGTGCTGAGTTCCTGCTGCATGCCAGGCACTAGAGCAGCTGCTTGATGTCTGTTATCTCAGACTCTCACAGCAACTTTGCAAAGTAGGGATTATTATCTCTTTTCCCAGATGGCACTCTCCTTGTGGCTCAATTTGTTTTATCTCTATGACCCCACCTAACTCCCTTGGGTTTCTGTGGAATAATAATAATAATTATATATATATAGATATATATATATATAGTACTCAGCCCTGGGTTTCTGCTACCATGCTCCTAAATCTCTTGGGGTTTCCTGAGTGATAGGAATGTCTTTTGTTCTAATGAGGTGACTCTTGGTGAGCTCCTGGATGGGTGGGGCCTCATCACCTGAAAGACTAAGCCATGATTAGAAGCTTGGAACTTTCATTTCCACCCCCTATTCTCCAGAGAAGGGCTAGAAATTGAGTTAATGATCAATCATACGTACATGATGAAGCGTTCATAAAAATCCCAGAAGTAAGAGTTTCAGGGAGCTTCCGAGTTGGTGAACACGTGGTGGTGCTGGGAGAGTGGGACTCTTGGAGAGGGTGTGGAAGGTCTGCATCCTTTGACCGTATCTTTCCCTACTCATCTCTTCTATCTGGCCACTCCTGAGTTATATCCTTTTATAATAAACTGGTGATCTAGTAAGTGAAATGTTTTCCTGAGTTCTGTGAGCCGCTGTAACAAATTAATTGAACCCAAGGTGGGGGTCATGGGAACTTCTGTTTACAGCCAGTCTGTCAGAAGTACAGGTGACAGTTTGGGTTTGGGATTGGCTTTTGAAGGGGGAGGAGTTCTATGGAACTGAGCCCTTAACCTGTGGGAATGATGCTGTCTCCAGATAGTAGCACACCCAGCTGGTGTCACAGAGAATTGCTTGGTGGGGGCAAACCCCCTGCACTCAGAAGTGTTGTGAGTGTGGTGTTAGTGTGAGAGGAAAGGAGAACACCCAGGAGAAGTGAGTGTTTCCTACTCAGTTTCCGTGTCTTTGAGCGTTGTCTTCTTTGTTACTCTTGTAGGTTCTTCTCATATCAGCATCTTGGATTTGGGTGTGTGTGGTTGTGACCTTGGCCTTTTGTCCTTCTTTGTCAACATGCATTCATTTGGTGACCTCATCCTTTTGTGGCTTTACCTGCACCTGTATGTTGGCGACTCCAAAATCAAAGTCTCCATTTCTCTTACCTGAACTTCCAACTGCATATGTCCCAGATACCTAAAAGACAGCTTCTCGCAAAAGTACTTCTCCAATTTCATCCTAAGAATTATTTTCCTTTTATACTGTCACAGTAAGTGACGCCACCCAGTCACCCAAAACAGAAGGCTAGTGGTGACCATCAATCCTGGCTCTTTACCAATGTTACCTCCTCTGTATGACTTTGAACTAGCTTCCTCAGCTTCTCACCATCCACTGCCTGGTTCTGTGTCATTATTCCTCACTGGATTTTATTTCACTAGTCCTTGATGGTCTCACTTATTAATCTTACCTCCTTCACATCCATTATCTCCAGTACCATTCTGGTGCCAAAATGTTCTCTCTGAAATGCCAACTGTATGCATGTTTCCTGTTCACCCATCAATGACTCTCGATTAAAGTACCAATCCAAGCTCCATAGCCTGGCATCTGAGGCTGCGAGTGATCTCTGTCTCTCTCTGTCTCTCTCTCTTGTAGTCTTCTCTCTGCACTATACTTTACCCTCTAGTAAAAGCAAACTGTTCTCGATCTCCCAATATGCCACGCTGCTTCACTCCTCTATGCCTTTGCTGAAGATGGTGCCTCTCCTTAGATGTCCTTTTCTCTTTCCTCCATGTAGCTACCTCCTCTTATTCTTCAAGTTGACTCAAGTATCTCTTCTTAAGATGCCTTTAGGTTGGCTCAAATCGCCCTCCTCTGGGCTTTCCTCACACCCTGTGGTTTTCTCTGTTTACACTTAGAATGGTATGCAGAAATCCCTATTTATGGATCCTCTCCCAAGAGTAGCTTCCCTGAGGGCAGGGTAGCATGTCCCAGTGCCCGACATAGTAGTTTCTGGAGCACAGTAATTGCTGAATTGTCAGTAACATTTGCTGAGCAGAGCTGAGCTTCTTGCAGAGGACATGCTCACCTGGATAGAGATCTTGAGCCTGGACATGACTACAGATGATTGCTCATCATCCCCCAAAGGAGAAAAAAAGATGCCTTACTTAGTAAAAATCTGTGAAAATTGCATTTCAGAATCATTAAAGCTGACATGAATAGAATGCAAAATATACAAGGCTCTAAATTCTCTCTGATTCTCCTGGGTTTTATTGGTTTGAGGGGGGAAAAAAAAGCAATGTTTCGATGCTTCCTAGAACCTCTGACTTCAAAAGCTGGTGATTTGCATTTATCCTCTTAAAATGCCATCCGTGCATCTTTCCTGCCTGCGTGCACAGCGCCAGGACTTGACATTTAGGGAAGAGGCTATCCGAAGCTGGAGGACTGGCAGACATAATTTGGGTGATAAAAAAGTACAAACAGCTTAGCCCAGCGAGATGTCAGGAAGAAAGCAGACTTAGCCCCCCCAAGGAATTTAGGGTGCCGTGCACATTGTATTCAACCGTAAGTAAGGCTTTCATGTTTTTAACTGTTACGAAAATTTCTAACAGACATAAAGTAAACAATAGTAAAACAGCCCCTCATGTCATCCGGCTTCAACAATTATCAATACTCTACCATTTCTAGATCATCTCTACACCCCGACGGTCCCCATTTCCAGTTCTTTTTTGTTTTGTGGTAAAATTGAGGCTTTTTACATATTCAAAAGAACAAGGCCAATATACCTATGTTAAAAATATTTCTATCATGAAATTAATAACATAAATATGAAATAGTAAATTTTTATTGCTTTAAATTATAGCAGTATAACTTATTTTTTTGTCTAGTTTACCTAATAAAACATGTGGCAAAAAAACTCACAAAAGTAATCAATCATTGCTTATATGAATGACCTTATTTGCACTTCTCAATTGTTTCTAGAAGTACTTTAGTATAGTGGGTTTAGAGTGGGAGCCAGCACACTCCAACTCCCAGGCCAAATCCAGCCTCTGCCTGTTTTTGAAAATAAAGTTTCATTGGAAGACAACAGTGCCCATTCATCTGTGTCATGTCTGCGACTGCTCTTGGGCTACAATGGCAGAGTTGAGTATCTGCCTTAGACCATGTGGTCCACAAAGCCTAAACCATTTTCTGTCTGGCTCTTTACCGATAAAGTTTGCCAGCCCCTCGTCTGGAGCACGAACTTCCTCTTACCATCTGTGTGGCCTTAGACGAGTCACTTAACCTCTTTGAGTCTGTTGAATCATCTGTAAATAGGAGTGGAAATCAGGAGGATCAAAAGAGTTAATACGTGTGAACACTCAGAAGGGTATTTAGCACACAGTAAGCACTAAGTGTCAGCTTTGTCACCAGTATTATCGTTATCAATACTATGATGGCGATGGTAGTGGTAGTATTGTAGTCAGATAAACCATGGGGCTTCAGATTGCGGCTGTGCCACTTAGGGTTTGAAGAAGTAAGTCATTCTGGCCAAGCCTGTATCTGGAGCTGTAAAAGGGAGATAATAGCCCCCTCTCTGTGAGACTGCTGTAAGGAACGGAGATGACAAAGCTGTGGGTCATGGCGAAGGTCCATGCAGATTGGGGCATGTGGATCTTGTGGAGATCGGGGTAACGGGTGCTCAAGAAACCTCATGGGCTAACACTCTAAATCTTGGTTAAATGGCTGCAATCCCAAGTCTAGGCCTCAGCTTTGAAGGTCTAGGAACCTTGTTTTGTTATTTCTCCAAGAGCAAGTTTCTCCCTCTTGAATGGACTTGAGGTCACGAGACTGATGTATCAACCTGGAAAGTCAGTTTTACATTTCCTTTAAAATTAGAACTGTTAACGGGATTGGCTGCTTGCACCCCCAGACTTCATGTTGTCATCCGTCCGTGGAAGGTTTCGAGGGGATTTGGAACAAGGGCCATGTCTTAAAGCGTTTGCCTATTTTTTTTTTTTTTTGTGGTATGCGGGCCTCTCACTGTTGTGGCCTCTCCCGTTGTGGAGCACAGGCTCCGGACGCGCAGGCTCAGCGGCCACGGCTCTCGGGCCCAGCCGCTCTGCGGCATGTGGGATCCTCTCAGACCGGGGCACGAACCCGTGTCCCCTGCATCGGCAGGCGGAACCTCAACCACCTGCGCCACCAGGGAAGCCCGCGTTTGCCTATTTAACGGCTACTGCTTAGCAAGACTCCATGTCCACCTTCCAGCAGGGGCTGTGCCTTTGGCTGGCCTCAGACAGGGCTGGGGTAGGTAGTGGCAGCCTTTGGTTGTTTGAGTCTCCACTTCAAGTAGGATCCCCGGTTTGCTGGCATTCTTTCTTTTGTTATGCAGAGACCGTGAATCAGGTTATGGTCTGCCCCGCAGAACTGCAGACAAGTCCAAGCAGCCATGAGGTGGGGGACCTGGGTGGCAAGGGTAGCAATGAGTCACCCACTGACGTGGAAGGGGTTGATTTTGTTGGGGGGGGGGGGTTGATTTTTTTTTACACTAGAATTTGGCGTACTGGTTGATGAGCAGCGTATGCCCTGAATTTTATAAGCCTCAAACTCTGGATGGCAAAATATATCCAGAAAGTGAAATCAAAGCAGTATTCATAAGACTGGGGAAGGAAGAAAAGCTGTTGGGAATTTAAGATTTGCCTCTTAAAATGAGATATTTATTTGGAAGGAAAACAAAGACTCCCTCAGCGTATCCTTGCAGTAATACAAATTTGTTTATGAAGCCAGTTGTGGGTGAAATGAGGTAATCACCTATTGATTATAGTTCTTACGTTCACCAAGGAATAATATTGATCCTCTATTATCATCTTGAAACAGTTTTGTCACCTTGAATCATATATATACCCTGGAACATTTATTATATAGTATAAATAATTATTCCATTCAGAAAATATTTACTGAGCATCTCCTGTGTGCTAGGTGGTATTCTAGATTCCTGGGAATACAGTGGCAAATAAAACAGCCCTCACGGGCTTACCTTTTAGTGAAGGGAGTACGAAACGAAACCAATTAAATAACTAAATATAGAGCATGTTAGATGATGATAAGGGCTCTGAGAAAAAGGAAATGATGAGATGGGATGCGGATAGGTGGGAGAGGAAAAGAGTCAGTTATATAAATAGAGGTAGTGAGCTAATAAGACCCAGTGTGAGGGGCGCACCAAGGAAGGCATCTGGGAGCAGGAGAGGTAGGGGGACCAGCTCGTCTTCGTTTGTCCCGCATTCACTGAAGGTCCTACATCCTCTGAAACCTCTCAGTCCCTGGTAAGCCAGTGTGGTTGGTGACCTTAGGAGAGGCGATAGAGGCGATACACATCACACGTGTAGGGCTTTGGCTTTGAACGAAATGCAGAGGCAGCAGAGGGTTACCATCCGAGCGACGTGGCTTGATGAAGGCCCAGGCTGGCTTCTGTTTCAAGACTAGAGAAGGGAGCAAAACTGGCAGCAGGGAAAGGACTCGGGAAGCTCCCACAATGGCCTAGGCTCAAGAGGACGTTGGCCCCGGCCAAAGCCAGGGAGGGAGCCATGGAAGTGAGAAGTGGTGGGATTCCGGATGTGGAATGAAAGAACGAGAAGAGTCAGGGGGACTCCTAAGGTTTTGTCCTGAGTAACTGAAAGGAGAAAATGGCCGTTTCCCGAGACTGAGAACAGCTTTTTAACGGGCAGATCAGGAGTTAAATGTGAGATACCTATTAGATATGCAAGTGGGAACGTTGCATAGGAAGTTGGATTTAGAAACCCAGGGTTCAGAGGAGAGGAGAGGGTTGGGTGTTATCATGGGGGCTTAAGACATCCTCCACGTCGTCAGTTCATGATGGGCGGGTTGATGCACTTCCCACTGCAGCTGCTTTCCACAAACACTCTATAACGTTCTGCCCTATATGAATATGTCTAAAAATACAATGTAATAATTAATAAATACATCTCTCCACAACAGGTGTTGATTAGAATTAAGTGACATGTAAGTGTAGACAACTGTATGTTTGTTTTCCTACAAAACTTTAATGAGTTTGTTTAACATAACAAATTTCTGAAAGTCAAGAAATATTTGATGATGCCATGGTATGTTCCTGAAGAATGCCTAAAGCTACTGTTTGATTGATTTGAAAGCATTCTTTTACTAATTTTCAGAAGACACAATTATTTTAAATTACTCTGAATGGGGGAAATTCAGATGGGGAAATATGGAGTTGGCTTGTATTAATAAGCCTAGTATCTCCTGTGAAATCTACTAGTAAAATAAGCTGTTTTACTCCCCCAGTCTCCTAAATAGGACCAGGGCAAAGCGCAGAGGTGCAAAGTAAGCCAGTTTTCGGGAGAGGAAAAATGAAGGCCTAATGCTGTACGTTACCATGCTGATATACTGCGATAGAAAAAGAAGTTCCCTTGTTGACTTTGGATTAATAGAAAAGCAAGGGTCACCAGTGTTTTGCTTTCAGCCTGTAGAAGTCACCAAAGACAAAGTGCATGGTTCTCAACCTTGCCCGCACTTTGCAATCACCTGGGGAGCTCTAAAAATACCTGGTTCCCACTCCCAAAGATTGTGATGTCATTGGTCTGGAGTGTGACCTGGGCATCAGGATTTTGTAAATCTCTCGAGATGATTTTACTGTACAGCCCAATCTGAGAACCTATGGTAGAGAACAAATTCTGATACTGTGGTTTGCTTGTTAGTTCAACAGTGAAGATTTTTATAGTAAATTAATCAACTTCTAAGAAGGAAGAAGAAGCCCAATAAGTGTAATAAGAGTCTTGTGTTTGTATGGGTTCTCACTCCTTAGAAGTCTTCTGTGAGTGTATTTAAAACTTTGAATTAAGATAGGTGTGGTTCATGCATATTTTCGTGTTTTTATCATTTCCTTAGGAAATAATGTGGGAGATGCATCTCCTATGATTGTACGTTCAGAGTGGCCTAGAGCAGATTTGGGAGACTAAATTAGATGTCTGTATAATCAACCACTTGCCCTCTTTCTGCACACTGTAGCTCTATCCATTTAGATGGAAAAAAAACCCAAAAAACTTCAAGCATGACTTTAAAAGCACCTTGTAATTTCCTCCAATTTGTTCTAGAATACCAAGCACTGGTAATTTTACTAAGCTTGGTTATTATGACAGCCCATTTCCCTCCCTTTATAATATAAAAAATGTGTGGTGCTCTAAATAGCTCCTTCTTTTTTCTAAGACAGATGGGATGCTTGGAAGTGAAATATTGAAGCATGTTTATTAGTGTAAGTCCTGATAAATTCAGTAACAAATTATTGGTTCACTTTTGGGTTGCTGGCTCTTGGCGCTGTGATGATAAGCTGTTACGTGTTGTGTTAGTTTACATGTATGTTTACAAAATGTTTGGGAGGAGGGGTTCACTTGGATATTATGGAGGTCTCCCAGAGTCATGTTAGGAGAAGCTAGCATTCCTTTCATCAAAGCCAGCCTTCACTAGAAGTATCGCTGAAGAGGACGTTAGCAGGAAAGCCCTTGGGAATTGAAATCCTTGAATAGAGGTGGAAGGGGCTTTATGACAGACAGTGCATGCCCCACAGTGGGAGACTGGTCTTGGGACTCTATGGGGAACATCTGTAACTCTCTTCTATAGGCTGAACCCCCAGAACTTGCCTGACAGTCTGCGGGGCATTCCCCTCCCCAAATGTGTTGCTGTCCTCGTTGTTTTTGTCAGAAGCAGTGGTGGTAGTTAGTTACACCCCATATCTCAGTGGTTTGATACAATAAAACTTTATTTCTCATTCACATCCCTGGCCAATGCAGTTTGGATCACGATGGCCCAGCTCCACCGGGTCATTCAGAAAACCAGGCTCCTTCCATCTGGTGGATCAACCTTCCTCTAGATCTGTAGAGATTGGAGAGAAAGAGTGAGGACCTCAAGTGGGAGATTTTCAATTGGTCAAGCTTGGAAATAGCACATTCACTTCTCCCATTGCATCAGCCTGACACAGCTATGGCCAGTATAAGGAATGCTGGAAAACCTAGCCTTCCTGTTTGCCCAGAAAGCAGGGGAGAACGGGAATACCCATGAGTGATAGCAGACTCCGGCATAGCCATGGACAGGAACATTTCAGGAGTACAGATATTGCCAACGCCCAAAGGCAGGAGCAGTGGACTTCACAGCAGGGAATCTGGGTTCCAGTCTCTACTCTGAACTCATGAATGGTTAGGGGTTCATCCCTCATTTCTTCACCTATAAAAACAAGGGACTCAGCATCTTAGGATGATTTTGAGGGTCAAATGAGCTAGTAGTTGGGAAAAACTTGGCAAGTATCATCTTTCTGTTGTATTTTACGTCTCTGGCACAGTGCCTATAATTGCCTTTCTGTGATTCTTTCACATAAGCTGTTTTCCATTTCACTGACAAGAGTAGCACATCATTAATTGCTTAGGGCGCACAGCCTTCTGCAAGGAGTTATGTTTCTGATTTGGGGGCGCTAACTACAACACTGAGGGCGTTTTGATATCAGCGTCACTTTGAGTTTTACATTCCCACTGAGAATGGTCTTAAAGATTCTTCACTTTTCTTTAAAAAATATCTGCAGTTCTTTCCCTCCAGTGGCAGTTTGGCCATAACCCGCCAGAGGGTGAAATTTGACTGTTTTTTTTGGTTCTGTTGCCATTTCCATCTTTTTTTTCCTGCTATTGCTTACCAGTGTGGCAGACTGGGATTATGGCCTTACATCACATAACTAGGTAATCTACAGCCTGTCAATAAAATGTAACCTTTGAATCATATGATTAAGAGTTTGGGAGAAGCCAACATGGCCACCCAAGGTAACTCGACTAGAAACCAGACAGCTTGGCTTTCCACATTGGGTGACTGTGGAAAAATGCTTACGTCTTCAGAGGCCCTCAGTTTTTCTTCATTAATAAGATACAACTTAGTCTTCTCCGAACCTCTTTTAAACCTTCTAGCTGTAGCTCTATTCTATATATTGATTGACCAGAAATTTTTTGAAGTTGGAATAAAAAACTTACGACATCTCTGGGATCCACTCACATCATTGATAGGTACTGTTTCTAGTTCCTTCACATTATTTTCAATTTATTGTTGAGGCTGAGAAACTCTGAATTGAAGACAGAATGGGGAGACTCAAATTACCCAGCTCTGTGCCATTGGGATAAGGGGGATGCACTTTCAGGAGGAAATAGGTATTTGAATCATACGCAACCTAGAATTTGGACTAGGTAGATGAAGGGAGTGAGAAATACGGAGACTAATGAGAAGGTAGCCCTAAAACTCAGGTACGTAGGTTTGGTAACATTTAGTCCCCAAAGTTCTAATGGGCTGGTAGAAAGTTCTCTCTGGTGAAATTACTGATTCCTGGATCCTTCAGAAGGAACTTCTAGATGCAAAAATAGCCACGTGCTCGTGCTAATATCATTTGCTGGCTATGGTATGGGCCAGTAAAATTTCTTTTTTACTTCAGTTTCATCAGTTTGATGTTTTTATCCTGAGCATTTCTTCATAATGTCATTCTGATGAGGAATATTAGTTAGCATGCCAAATGCCATTATCGTTTTCCAAAATATGCATTTAAAAATACCTTCTTTGGTTTGCCTTGGATGAATTGCTTAATTGAGCTATGTGTCAAATAATTTTCTGTTCTCTTAAAACTCTACGACCATCTGGTTGATTCATAACTCCGGCAAACTGAAATCAGTGCATTAATTTCACTTAAGGAATTGTAAGAGAGGTGAAGATACAGAGCAGCCCCCATATTGCAGTTAGGTAACTGGTAGGACTAAATGATTCTGATCAAGTTATGTGACAGTGTCATGAACAGGAAAAGTTAATTTGCAGATTCACCTAATGATCGTTTTACTCTTCAATTTCAGATATACATGCAGAGCTATAGATATGTACACATACATATATATATGGGTATATATCTACATATAGATTTATATGTATATGTGTATATATATCCACATATATATGTATATATAATGTGTATGGAAAGAATAATATCTCACAGTCAAAAATTAAGCAACGTATTTTTATTGTATTTACTTACGCATCATTGTTTCCTTTGTAAATCTATGAAGAGGGCCACAAGGTATGACATTGGCAGCTAAGGCAGAATGTTTTTTTTAATTTAATTTTTATTTTATATTGGAGTATAGTTGATTTACAATGTTGTGTTAGTTTCAGGTATACAGCAGAGTGATTCAGTTATACATATTATACATATATCGATTCTTTTTCAGATTCTTTTCCCATATAGGTTATTACAGAATACTGAGTAGAGTTCCCTGTGCTATACAGTAGGTCCTTATTAGTTATCTGTTTTATATACAGTAGTGTGTATATGTCTATCTCCCAATTTATCCCTCCCCCCCTTTCCCCCTTGGTAACCATAAGTTTGTTTTCTACATCTGTGACTCTATTTCAGTTTTGTAAATAGGTTCATTTGTACCATTTTTTAGATTCCCCATAATAAGCGATATCATAAGATATTTGTCTTTCTCTGTCTGACTTACTTCACTCAGTATGGCAATCTCTAGATCCATCCATGTTGCTGCAAATGGCATTATTTCATTCTTTTTTATGACTGAGTAATATTCCATTGTATATATGTACCATGTCTTATTTGGCCATTCATCTGTCGATGGACACTTAGGTTGCTTCCAGGTCTTGGCTATTGTGAATAGTGCCTCTGTGAATATAGGGATGCATGTATCTTTGCGAATTATGGTTTTCTCTGGATATATGCCCAGGAGTGGGCTTGCTGGATCATATGGAAAGGCAGAATATTCTTATTGGTGAACTCTCAGTAGAGTCTGTAGTTGAGTTAACAGTATTGTGCCAGTGTGAATCACCTGGTTTTGACAATATTTTATCGTTAGAGAAGATTGAGTTCGCATTTGGAGAAACCGGATGAAGAGTACATGGGATCTCTCTGCATTATTGTTGCAATTTCTTGTGAGTATAAAATAAAATGTTTAAAAAAAATCAAAACAACTAGAATGGTCTTCCTGCTTCCAACAGGAAAGGAGTGTAAATAGTTTTCCTAAGAAGAGAGCATACCCTCCTTTTTTGTTGAAAAATGTAGTTATATTCCCATGTATACTGTGTAATTCCTACCACTCAGTTACAAAACTATTATTTTCCCTCTCTGTTAATTAGTGAGACTATTTTATAGAAATAGTGATTTCTTTTATGTAAACTTTTGGCAACATAAAATATGCCTGCAAAAATCCCAAGTCTACAGCTAGTAAATTTTCAGAAACTGAACACACCTGTGTGACGAGTACCCAGAGCAGGAACTGGAGTATGACCAACATCCAGAGCCGCTATCACCGCCATCGTCACGCCATCGAGGGTGCTTTTTCCAATCCCCACTCCTGCCAAAGGTGACAGGGTCCTGACTTGCGGTGCCATAGATTAGTTTTGACTGTTCCTCACTTTGGCCTGGTGCAGTTTCCAGTGCCTCACGTTTTCTGCCAGGAGAGAGGTGTAGGCCAGCAGCCGCCATCACGCAGGTCTCCATTCTCATGCTGGTGTGAAGAGCCGCTATGGAGCTCTTCTCTTAGCAGCTTACCTGTGCCAGGTGAGCTAACCTAAAGCTGGGCTGGGCACCCCAGATTTTTTTTTTACTTTTGCAACTTAAATTTGTGACTTCGGCTTGTCATTTTATTCAGGTGAAAGTGGGAGATTTTGCAGGGAGATCAAAAAGTCTGTACTGCATCTTCTGTCATCAATGAGTTCCTTAGACAAGTGCTTGTCATACTTTGTGAGAATCTGACTCCCCTGGGGATCTCTTTCAAATGCAGATTCTCATGCTTTGAGTGGAGGATTCTGCGTTTCTACCATGCTCCCCCCACCCCCCGCTACTGACACTGTGGGTACAAGGACCACACTAATGTAGACATTTTCTTATAACCAGGGGCAGCACTCTGTGGCGGTTGACAACAGGGACACCGGGGCCAGATTGCCCAGATTCATATCCTTGTCCTGCCGTATACCTGTGGACTTCAAATAAGTTTCCTATCCTTTCTCTGCCTCAGTTTACGCAGCTGTCAAGTGGGGAAAATAGTAGTAGAGTTTTGTAAGCATTAAATGACATCATACACGTGAAGCGCTTTAGTGCCTGGCTCACAGTAAGCGCTCAAGAAATGTCGTCATCGTTATTCAGTGACTGGGCGTTTGGGAATATTCTCTGTCAACCATGACTTTGCACTTGAAGCCGCCTGGCCTTCTCGGTACGTAGTTATATATTGATATTTCTGGGAGGAGTGTTGAGGATAGAGTTCAGTCTTGGCATTTGGATTTCGGTGGGCATCATGAAAGCAGTGACAGCAGAACGTGGCATCAAATAAATGACGGGAATGATTGGAATCATTAAAGCAGTGAAAGAATACAGGCTCTTGATGTCTGAGCAGCACCTGATGAAATAAATGAGCAAGGTGGTAGTGTTAGGACGACTTGTAGAAGGGGCAGTCTGTAGGACTTTTTTTTTCGGTACGCGGGCCTCTCACTGTTGTGGCCTCTCCCGTTGCGGAGCACAGGCTCCGGACGCGCAGGCTCAGCGGCCACGGCTCACGGGCCCAGCCGCTCCGCGGCATGTGGGATCTTGCCGGACCGGGGCACGAGCCCGTGTCCCCTGCATCGGCAGGCGGACTCTCAACCACTGCGCCACCAGGGAAGCCCTGTAGGACTTTTTATTAATTCATCTTCTCTTTTTAAAAAAAAAAAAATTTTTTTATTTAAGTATAGTTTTATTGGCCACGCCTCACAGCGTGTGGGATCTTAGTTCCCCGACCCAGAAATTGAACCTGGGCCACCGCAGTGAAAGCGCCGAGTCGTAACCACTGGACTATCAGGGAATTCCCTTATTTAAGTATAGTTGATTTACAATGTTGTGTTTAATTTCTGCTGTACAGCAAAGTTATACACACACATACATTCTTTTTCATATTGTTTTCCATTATGGTTTATCACAGGATATTGAATATAGTTTGCTGTGCTATACAGTAGGTCCTTGTTGTTTATCCATCCTATATATAATTGTTTGCATCTATCTTCTCTTTAGATCATCTGATCTCAAAGTTCAAAGGCTGACCCTTGACTATTTGAAATCTGTAACAGTTCTTCACTAGTAATGATTAGCTAGCTTGTGGAGAAATAAGTCAGGGTGGAGAATAAATATCATACACAAGATATTTTTTAAAAAAAATACAATTCTTGCGTGAAACCACAGCTTAATAAAAGGAAAATGACTGTCATTTTAGTTGCCAGTGTTACTGACGTACCCATTTAGTCTTTAAAGGAAATCCAGTTCCTGCCCTCTACCATTTGTGGTCTTGTTCTAGAAACATACTTTGAAAGCATTAACAAGTAAGTGTCTAAAATTGTTAAAGAAGGTTGCTGTCCATTTTACTCAACTTGCTTATATTTTATATTTTCTGCCAAAGTACAGTGTGACTTTTTTTTTTAGCACTTACAGTAATTTGGCTTTCAAATCAGACACATTCGGAGACACTAGAAATTTTGCAAGCATAAAAGTTGACATAGATTTATTTTCCAAATACCAATTGTTCCATGAATAAAAAAATGAAAATGACATAAATAATATTTTATGTAAATATGCTAAGATGATCGTACCCTCTTAGTTTATAGAAGCTTCTGGTTGCTTGTGGTGCCAGTGTCATTAGTGGGGATGGTCTTTTCACAGACGTGCACTAGAGTATATAGTGCTAGTTATTAAGGGTATTTTTCATGATTTGCTCTTTGAGTGTTTGTGTCCTGCTGAGAGCATGAAAGTCTGTGTGCTTCGTACATTTCATAAAAAAGAGACTTCTCCTAGAAGTCTCTTTTATGCTTCCTATACAGGGAATTACGTTGGGAAGACTTCCTGTTTGTACTGCATTTGCATTTCTGGGTATCAGAAATGCCTGTGATTTAATTTGCCTCCTTGACTGGAATGTTTCTTTACTGGGTTGTCACTGTCACTTTGTTTTCCTCCACAGAGGTGGTAGTATTTCCAGGCTGCTTTGCCATTTTTGTAAATGTGCCTACTTCCCTGTTACGGAGCTGTATGACATCACAAGATTTCATTCATATATTCATTCATTTAGTCATTTGTTGACTCATTCATTCAATCAAAGAGTGTTATGGGTCTTTCGTGTACAGAGCAGAGACCTAAGAAGAGCACAGAATGTGGGATCAGTACATTCCCATGGGTTTAGGGGCCCCAAAATGGCCTCTAGCATTTTATTTTTTTAAGAGTGAAAAAAATAGGCTTAGGTATCTGCTCTTTCCAATGAAAAATGAAAAGAGAGGTAAAATCAGGCAAAGATCCAGGTTTTGTGGAGCCAGAGGCAGTTGCATTATGAGGAGCCGTCTTTGGGAAGAATAATGCAAAATGATGAATACAAATGCCAGAACGTCACCCGGAGCCCCGGAAGGAGCCTTGCAATTAGGGCCCTTAAACGGAGGCGTCATTAGCCTCTCAGTCAATCTGCTTTGAAGTAAAACCAGGCCATTTTACCCTGAACAAATGCATGCTCATTCTTAACTTCTGTACAAAAGAGATAGCAACTAGAACAGTAAAGCAAAGGAACAGTGTGATTGGGTTTTATCCTTCGCATCAGCACCAAGCGATCCATTGACTGTGGGCCTCCTTTTGTTTCATGTATTGTTTCAGTAGGATTTGTTTCTGGAGAGATGGTAGAAGAAGGAAGCAAGGATGGGGCCAGTCCGTGGTGCTCCTGTCCTCAGTGTGGGCCACTGTGCTAGTTCTACTTGGGACAGAAAGATGGGCCCTGCTTTTCATGAGCGGGTTCTGGAGACGACACGTGCACATAAATAACCACTGCCCAGCATAGGATGCGTTTCCTTTCTTAGAAGGCAGTGAGACACGCTGTTAAAGAAACCCAGAAGAGCTAAGTTTACTGCCAGCTGGGGAAATACGAGCTCTCACAGCAAAGGTAACATTTCAGTGTGCTTTTGATTGATGGGTGACATTTGAAGGTGTGGGGACGCAACGAATCGGGATTTCAAGCAGAGGACTTGCTGCAAAGCACGGAAGAGGGAAAGGCATGAGGCCAGCTTCCTGTGACAGTAATGCAGAAAATGTGGGAAAGGAGACCCCACCGTGTAACGCCAGCAGGGCTAGGTGGAATCTTCCCTTTTGTTGAGTGGGTAGTGGGAAGCCATGAAGAATTTTGAATCGGGAGTGGCAAGGACCTTTGAGGAAGATTAATTGATAGTATTAGGGTGATTTTGGAGATCAGTTTAGCTCAACTTCTCACTTTACAACTTGGATCCAGAAGGGGCAGCGATGTGTCAAGACTTCAGTGTGAGTTTGGGAGCCAACGTGGGTCTCCAGATGGACAATTTCCCCTTCTTGCGACCAAGACATTATGAGTCAGGATCAATCTCCAGCCCTATAACTTGGATCCCAAAAACCTTGTCCCTTCCTACAGCAAGGGGCTGGAAAGTGGCAAGATAAAACAGTTTGGTGGTTATCTAAAATATAGGAGATTTATTTCACAAAAAATCTGTTTTTAAGTCCTTTTTATATAAAGTAGCACTGTCCAATAGAAATGAGATAAGAATTAATTCTAGTAGCCATATTTTAAAAAGTTATAAAATGGTGAAATTAACTTTAGTAACATATTTTACTTACCCAGTAGACTCAAAGCATGATCATCTCAACATTTCATCAATAAAGAAAGTATCATTAATACACTTTACATTTTTTAAAAGTAAGTCTTTGTAACTGTACAGTTAAGGCACATCTATATTTGGACATACCACGTTTGTTATATGAGCTCAATAGCTACCTGGGGCTATTGAACAAAGATGTCAAGCTTTAGACTAAGGTTTAAAAGAGGACAGTTTCTGAATTTCTACTATGGTATTTCCTATTCTAATTAGTCTCACTTATGTCTGATCCAGCTAGTATTAGGAATTGCAAGAAATAACGGAGTAAGTGTCCCTGAAGTCAGACCTCCTTGTGAAATGTGGAGTCTCACTTTTTGTTTTCTAATTTGAAATCTGGGTGAGGGCACTGCATAGATCTCAAGTCCAAGGCCACTCTTTTCCTTGACTCACCGGTCTCAAAAGAGTCCATTCTTCCAGGAAGGTGGTGAGTGCCTTTTCTTAATAATTTTTTTCCCACCTAAAGGTCAGGGTTCAACGTTAACAAAAAAGTCCTAAAAAGTACCAAGCCTGCTTTTTGATAGGAAACGCCAGGGATTGATTGTTTTTTTCCAGCCCCTATTTGAGTTTCACCCATTTCAGTTGCTACAGCCGGTCATAGGTGCTCCCAGCCACCTGTTCTCTGAATATATTCTTTTCCCAACTGACGTCCCCATTTGTTTTGATACTGGAGCAAAGCAGATTCTAGCCATCACTCATTTATTAAGCCCATTCAATCCAAAAAGCTTTGTCCACATGCAGCCAGGAAGACAGAGTCAAAGGCATCATTTGCAAATCTAGTTCTAAAATCTCAGAAAAGCTCATCAATGGATCTAGCCTGTAGCTTAAATCCAAAAGGGAAAATTCGGAGGAAGGAAAGACACTCATCTCTGATTGGAGCTGAAATGGAGGCTATGAGGGGGCTTTAGGAGGCCTTGATTTTTATATCACCCAGAGGACTTGGGGTAGCAAATGTTTTTAGGGCTCTGCACAAAACCCCTGGATGTTCACTGTGCCTGGACACATTGAGGGCTTCCTGTTATAAGCACCTGGGGTTCACTGCGTGATAGCTGTCTCTGTTCTGATCTTCCATGGGGCAGGAAAAGTGCGGGGGAGTTGACATGACAGACAGGAGTTGGAGGGTAAATACCCCAGCTCCCTCCTTCCTCAGGTGGACCATCTCTGAGGCTTGCTCTACAGGGTCTCCCAGGGATCCCCAGCAGGACTGAGCTCCAGTTGCCTGCAGTAGTCACTTATTTATCAACATTCCTTTTATTGCCTTCCCTTTCCTGTCTCATTTCCCCACTCTCTCCATCAGAGCTTCCTAGAATTATTTCCCAGATAAACTGTTTTCACCCAAATCTTTGCCTTGGGGTCTGCTTCTGAGGAACCCAGCCTGAGACATCTGCCCTTGCTCAGGAGTCAGTTGTGTTTGGTGCCAAGGCACGCACGTCGGTCTTGGGCTCTGAGTGCCCCCAGGATAACATTCAGAGTCCCAAGTCTTTGCTCTGCAAATTCCTTCTCTTCCCAGCAGTGCCCAGGGATGGGTCCAGCATTCTTCCTGGTGGGCCCAATCTTCTCGTCTACCATCACTTGTACAGCCACCGCGCTGCTGCCACCCTGGCTCATGGCAGTGCAACATTTGCCACCTTCCCACTGGCCTGGGCGCTTTTGCTGCTCTCTTTCAAGCACAGAAGGCTGTCTCCTTTTAGGGATCACAGTGATTTTTAGGTTTTCAAAGAGACTGACTTTGTTCTTTCTTTCTTAAAGACCACCTTGGATGGGCTCGTGTTAGCCATTCCTGACAGTTCCTTTAAGCCAATGGAGGCGAGTTCCCTCGGGGCTGAGACAGGGGACTTCTTGCCTTGCATCTCCTCTGACAAATGTGTTCCTTTTCGCAGCCCTCTTCTCTTCCATATGAGGTCCCAGCTCACCCCATGCCTGGTCCAACATACCCAGGGATTTCACTGCTCTGAATCTCAACATCCTGGGGAATCAACCATCCTCACCCTTTGCTCCAAGAGCTTCCCAGGTGCAGAGGTGGCATGCTTCTCTGTGCAGGCTGGGGAGTCTGCAGAAGAGTGGGATGACCAAGACCACAGACTCTGACCAGAACCAGACTGCTCTCTGTGCCTCAGTTTCCCCATTTATGAAATGGGGATGACAACATGACTTAGCTCATAGGGTTGTCTGGAAGATGAAACAAGATTGCAGATGTAAAACATACCGTACCCGGGGCACCCTGTTGCTTCATGATTCAGCATGCACGCGCACACGTACGCATCTCCCCTTGAATCGCAGACACGTGAGCACACAGCCTTGCAGTAAAAAATAACCTGAATAGTCAGGCTTCTAGTCTAAGCTTCTGCTACCAGTGCTTCATATTCAGTAAAACTCCTTTAAAAAAAAGATACGAAAACGAAGTTGAAGAGAAGATAAAAGCAAAGCTGTCCAAGGGAACACATCTCTAGTATAAATATTGAACCGGAAGTGGCTTGGAGGTGGAGGTGCGGGTGATTTCTTAAAAGGAGTGGTCAGGGAAGGAGGGGTTTGGGCTTCAGTTCTTTGGTCTTGAACACCTCCTGGAACCTGAAAGAACCCCTGTGCCATTCCCTGGCAGTCAGGGCTCCCCCTTCTGGTAAATGTTCATGGCCTACTGTTCAGTCAAGAGAGTTAATGCAGAAGTTGACTTGCTTCCTCGGAGCCAGAGGAGGCATGGGGATGGTGACTGCTCACAAACCTTGAAGCCCCAACATTGTAGGGGGAGCACATCCATCAGGCTGCTGATAGGGGGAACCCTCCCATGCTACTGACCAGGACATTTGGAGCCCCCGTCTAGGGTCTTCTTTCCGCAGGTCATAGCTTTCCCACTTAAACTACCTGTGACTTCAGACAAGAGACACATCTCTATGTTTCTGTCTGTCCACCTCAAAGTGGAGACACACATAGCAGACTTTCGGGGCTGCTGACACTGCCATCACCAGAGTCACTGTCATCGTCATCCTCTCATTGTCATTGGCTTCTGTGTCTCTGATGATGAGTCCATCTGCTTTCCGGTTTCTGCCTCCTTTCCCTAAGAGGATGCTACGCCCTGATGCTGTTCCCTGAGGGTCCTCTCTCTCAAGTCATACCAGTATTTTCCTAGCTTCTGTCTTCCATTCCTTGAAGAAAGCAAGCAAACAAACAAAGAAGCCCCAAGCATTATTAGGGAAAAAGCAAACAAACAAAACAAGGCAAAACAGAAAGCCGGCAGCTGCCTCTCTCTTCCTTTCCGTGGTGAATGCTGCTTGGTCCAGCCCGGGTGGCAGGGAAGTTTGGGTGATGGGAGGCCAACTTCTCTTCTCAGTAGAAAGTTCCACATAAAGTTAGGGTGGGGCTTCCCTGGTGGCTCAGTGGTTGGGAGTCCGCCTGCCGATGCAGGGGACGCGGGTTCGTGGCCCAGTCCGGGAAGATCCCATATACCGCGGAGCGGCTGGGCCCGTGAGCCATGGCCGCTGAGCCTGCGCATCCGGAGCCTGTGCTCCGCAACGGGAGAGGCCACGGCGGTGAGAGGCCCGCGTACCGCAAAAAAAAAAAAAAAAAAAAAGTTAGGGTGAAGTACAATTTTCTTTCTTCGGGAATTTCATTTCCCAAACCAAGGGACTCTACCAAAGAAGACAAAATCTGCCATGATCATCATGAATCACATTTTCAAAGCTAAGAATTCGAAGCCAGTTGAATATTTAAAAAAAAAAAAAAAAACTCTTCCAGTCCAGCAGCCTTTTATTTTGTTAATTTTATTACCAGGAATGGGATTTATTCTGTGAAAGACATTGTGCTTGGCAGATGTTATCTTATTTAATTGCCATCCCAATCTGGTGAGGTAGCTATTAATTTTTTCAGTGGGTTACTAGAAAATTGGGGTTCAAAGATGTTAAGTAACATTCCTAAGGTCACAGAGTTAGCAGTAGACCCAGGATTTGAATCTGAGTTAATGAGATTCCAAAGCCCATGACCTTGATCTGAGTTTCTCTCTATACCAACCCTTTATCTATCCACGAATTCTTTTCTTTTTTAAAAATCTATTTATTTTATTTTATTTTTGGCTGCGTTGGGTCTTCATTGCTGCGCGCGGACTTTCTCTAGCTGCAGCGAGCGGGGGCTACTCTTTGTTGCAGTGCACGGGCTTCTCATTGCAGTGGCTTCTCTTTGTTGCGGAGCACAGGCTCTAGGTGCATGGGCTTCAGTAGTTGTGGCACGCGGGCTCAGTAGTTGTGGTTCGTGGGCTCTAGAGCGCAGGCTCGGTTGTTGTGACACACGGGCTTAGTTGCTCCGCGGCATGTGGGATCTTCCCGGACCAGGGCTCAAACCCGTGTCCCCTGCATTGGCAGGAGGATTCTTGACCACTGCGCCACCAGGGAAGTCCCCACAAATTCTATAGTATGACTAATATGTATCTGTTACCTGGGAATCGGGTATTAATGGACCATTGATACAGATATGATCATAGGTTAAGAGGCCCAGGGGATCGCTATGCTATCCTTTAATTGGGATTCTCAGTATTTTTAAAACAAATGAACTCAGTTTTTACCAACTTGGAATTTATGCCTGGCCTGACTATATCTGATATTTCTCCCTTTGTGAAGCCCCTCACCCTCTCCTGACCCACAGATGTTCCTTGCTGCCTGCCAAAGCGCCCGTAGGAAGTTACAGATCTTCAAAAACTGGAGGTGCAGGCCCAGGTGTGGGGCTCAGGGCAGGAAGCCAGCTCTTGCTTCCCCATCAGGCAGGCACAGAGCTAAGGACCGCAGTCATTTTCATTCTTTTAAACACTGAAGAAAAAAACTGAACTTTTAGATGAAATGAAATGGTTTAATGTATAATATTAATATAATTGATGTCTTTCTACCAGTGTAGTTGTAAAATAAAACTTTTAATATTTTTTTATGGGTGAAGGGATGTACAGAGTCAAAAGCGCCTTGGGCCCAATGGAAGCATCATGTGGCACATGGCAACTCACACCAAAGCCTGAAGCAAAAACTAACCTTAGCAAATCCAGTTGTATTATTTTGAATGCTTATGGGCATTTGAACTGTCCTGGAACTGGGCTTGGGGGGGCTCAGGAGAACACCCATATAGTGATCACAGCATCAATTTGCCATCTGCCAAACCAAGGAAATTAGAATCACCTATGAGGAGAGGGGGGCAACCTTGTTTGAGTTACCTTTAGGGTCTACAACAGCTTGCTCTGAGCTTGACCGCTTGGCCACATAAACTATACCAAAGTACCACAAGGCAAATAGATGCCTGTCATTAAGACAAGTCTACAGTGCGGGTCTAGAAATCTCCAAATAGGTCAGTGTCTTTAATGGTGCTGTTCGGTACGAAGCCAATTAGCCGCAGGTGGCTATTAAAATTGAAATTTAGCTAATTAAAATTGATCACAATCAAAAACTCAGTTCCTCAGCTTCGCTGACCACATTTCAATAGCCACATGTGGCCAGGGGCTCCCTATTGGACACTGCAGATATAGAACATATCCATTGCTGTAAAAAGTTCCATTAGACAGTGTTGGGTCTATGCTGTATGCACAGCTTGTTTACTACTATTGGCTTTGTGGTTTCCCAAGAGCAAAATCTTAAGTCACAGACCCCCACAGAGAAGAACGCTTGGACTTTCAAATCTTGATTCTGCTGGTGGCAACGCTGCCCTTGCAATGTTCCATCTGTTGCTGTGAGAATCCAGTGTTTAGGGAGGCCAAGTAGAGAACCAAGTGGGCGCGCCTGCTTTAATGAAAAGATGGGAATGATTTGCAATCAATTCCGTCATTACTTCTAAGTGAGTGTTTTTCAAGTTCTTGAGATCAGTTTGTTCTCGTGGGCAAATTAAGCATGTCTTCAAAAATCTCGTTTGTGCCATTAAACTGATGAGCACACTCTTCCTGATGCAGAGATAAATTTCAGCTCCGACAAGGTCCACGGATGACACATGCTAAATTGGTGAGCTCTTAATTAATGAGGTTTTAGTAGAACTATCATTTTCTCTAGTAAACATTTCGTTTCAGTTGCGTTTTCAGAATTTGAGTTGCCTAAGAGACTAATTAACATATAAGAGACATTGAATTCCTCTGTAACTATGTGAATGATTTCCCTTTTTCCCTTTGCTGGTATTTGGTATCGCATTCATTTCCCAGACTGGCCCAAAGAAGCAAAGAATAACACCCTAGGCGGGCCCATAAGGTCACGTATAATATTTGTGGACTATAATATTAGGGACTCTTGTTCTTGATATTTCCTTAACATAAATTTAAGAAATTCTGGAAATCTCTGTTTGAATGGAAACAGATGATAAGTAACCTTTCTCATCTAGATAGCTCAAGAACTATCTTTTGCAGTTCATTATACCACCGCACATTTCCCGACACTGTGTTTTGAGTTACCCTGCAGTTCCAGGAGCTGTAATAACAGGTTTTCAGAGAGAATTTAAAAACCTATGGAGAACTAGTGTGGGAAACACTCACATGACTCACATAAAGTTTCTGATAAGTACTTGAGCCCGTAAATCTATTCAAGATGTTCTTGTTCAGCATTTCACATTTATCTGGTTATAGATCACCCCTTTTAAAAGCCCCTCAACGTTAGTGTATGTTAGTGTTGTTGTATGTTAGTGTTGGTTCTTGAAACTTTGGGGAAATACAGTATGGGCCTCAACATGAACTCATGAACTGCCCCTCATTCTGGTTACTGGCTCCCTTTGAAGTAGGAGCCCCTAGTTGGGAATCTTTGTTTTATATAAAACATTCCTTCTGCAAGGTACCCTGGGTGCCAGGCGGGTTACCTGACTGCCCCTTCCCCTTACTCCTTCTGTCGCCAGACACTCCCTATGTTCCCCGAGTAGTATCTCCACCCAAACTGTTTCATGGTGCTAGTGCTTGAGCATCATGATGGGGTTTTGGTGCGCCTATCTTAGATGACTGTGATAGTATAGAGATATACAATTTAAGTTCCCAGTGGTACCCAAAGGAAGAAATGAGAAAGCTCTACTGCGTTGGAAAAATTATACTTCTTACTTTCCAAATTCATCCTATCATTTCAATTTTGGGCTGAATTTTCTTGCCTTATTCCTTTAGAATTTTTCTCTGCCAAGACATAGCATCTTCAATTCATGCCAGGCCAGCCTTCTCTTGGTGATGAATGTGCTGTGATGCGAGATAGAATATGTTATACTGTATCATTTGGCTTGGAAAAAGTGTTAGTTGCTAACAGAATTGAGTAGTAACACTATTTGTTCCTCCTTTTAAAAAGAGTGCGTTGGGACTTCCCTGGTGGTCCAGTGGTAAAGAATCCGCCTTCCAATGCAAAGGACACGGGTTCGATCCCTGGTCGGGGAACTAAGATCCCATATGCCGCGGGGCAACTAAGCCTGCGCGCCACAACTACTGAGCTCACGCGCCTCAATGAGAGAGCCCACATGCCACAAACTACAGAGCGCGCGTGCCCTGGACCCCACATGCCACAAGTACAGAGCCCACACGCCCTGGAGCCTGCACACCACAACTGAAGAGAGAAAACCTGCACGCCACAACTAGAGAGAAGCCCGTGTACCGCTGCAACTAGAGAGAAGCCTGCATGCCACGACACAGAGCCTGCGCACTGCAACAACAGATCTTGCATGCCTCAGTGAAGATCCCGCATGCCACAACTAAGACCCAACACAGCCAAAATAAATAAATAAATAAATAAATAAACCATAAAACGAGTGCATTGATCATTCATTATTTATTAAACACTTTTCTTCACACATATACAAATTTGGCTCTGAAACTTAGGTGAGGCACAGGCACGTGGATGTTCAGCATGGTGCCTGGTTTCTGACTTTGGGGTCAAGAGAACAGTGTCTCTCTGGCTGTGTATATAGTAGAGCTAATAATGGGTCCTGCCTTGCAGGTGTGTTGGGAAAGGAGCTGATATAGCACAGAGTTAGCATGAGTGAAAAAAATGATGAATATTTTTATATTGTTGTCCATTTATTTCCATGGTTTTCTGAGCAACTGAATTGTGCGGGAGAGAGTCAGTGGTTTATACCTCATTGTTTTTCCTCTTTTTTTTTCCTGGGTCTTCCCTTCCATGCCTCTTCATACCCATGGTGTCTCTATTCTTTGCATTTGTTTACCTTCTCCTCACCTCAGTTCCTTTCTTCCTCTTCTTCGGTCTGATTTTCAAAATCCAGCCTTACCAGAAAGGGTTTAAAATATGTTAGTCTTGGCGTTTTGCCATTGGTTTCTGACCTGTTTCTTATTTGCCTTGCACTCCTCCTATATGTCACTGGAATTGAATCTTTTAAAAAATATATTTTATTTTATTTTTAGTTGAAATATAGTTGATTTACAATGTTGTATAGTTTCAGTGTACAGCAAAGTGATTCAGTTATACGTATATAAAAGTATATGCGTATATATTCTTTTCCAGGTTCTTTTCCATTACAGGATATTACAAGATACTGAATATGGTTCCCTGTGCTATACAGTAGGTCCTTGTTGTGTATCTATTTTATATATAGTAGTGTATTTGTTAATCCCAAACTCGGTAGTGTATCCCTCACCACCCTTTCCCCTTTGGTAACCATAAGCTTGTTTTCTAAGTCTATTATCTGTTTCTGTTTTGTAGATAAGTTCATTTGTGTCATACTTTAGATTCCACATGTAAGTGATATCGTATGGTATTTGTCTTTGTCTGACTTACTTCACTTAGTGTGATCGTCTCTAGGTCCATCCATCTTGCTGCAAATGGCATTGCTTGGAATTGAATCTTTCTTTTTTTTTTTTTCGGTACGTGGGCCTCTCACTGCTGTGGCCTCTCCCGCTGTGGAGCACAGGCTCCGGACGCGCAGGGCCAGAGGCCATGGCTCATGGGCCCAGCCGCTCCGCGGCACGTGGGACCCTCCCGGACCGGGGCACAAACCCGCGTCCCCTGCATCGGCACACAGGCTCTCAACCACTGCACCACCAGGGAAGCCCGGAATTGAATCTTTTTATGTTTACATTGTATTCGAATCTCTAGACCTATGTAGTCCAATACAGTAGTTAGTAGCCCACATGTAGCTAGCTATTGAAATGATATTTTAATTAATAACACTCAATAAAATTAAAAATTGAGTTCCTCTGTTGCACTAGCCACATCCCAGTGCTTAAAATCACACGTAGCTAATGACCATCGTACTGGATAATGCAGCTAGAACATTTCCATCCTTGCTGGAATTTCTATTGGAAAGTAATACTCTAGGTACTTGCCAGTCTTGCCTTTTTTGTTGTTTTGGAATATTTGGGGTGTACGGTGAGTCTCCTTAGATGAGGACTTAGAGGTGAAGGGTATTTCTGACCCAGCTCACAATGGCTTCCAAGCCTTCAGTGCATGGCTTCAAATGTTGGTGCGGATGCAGAAGAAAATCCTCAGCCCATGAGAAGGCTCAGGTTAATACTGAGCAAGTCCAATGCCTTCTTGCAGGTGTGGGAGCCTTAGGCCCAGACCCACCATGACACCCAGATAAATACAGCATTTCCCAAGAGGGGTCTCAAAGGTATCTGCACACCGGGATCCTGGTGAGGAAGGCCCACCATTCATTTGGGTAGTGTAGGGTGAGGAGGCCAGAGTCAACACTGCCATATGTATGGGGGCAGTTGTGTTTTGGGGTTTTTTTTTCGTTTTTTTTTTTTTTTGTTGTTGTTTAATTTTAACATCTTTATTGGAGTATAATTGCTTTACAATGGTGTGTTAGTTTCTGCTGTATAACACAGTGAATCAGCTATATGTATACATATATCCCCATATCTCTTCCCTCTTGCATCTCCCTCCCTCCCACCCTCCCTATCCCACCCCTCTAGGTGGTCACAGAGCACCGAGCTGATCTCCCTGTGCTATGCGGCTGCTTCCCACTAGCTGTCTGTTTTACGTTTGGTAGTGTATATATGTCCATGCCACTCTCTCACTTCATCCCAGCTTATCGTTCCCCCTCCCCATGTCCTCAAGTCCATTCTCTACATCTGAGTCTTTATTCCTGTCCTACCCCTAGGTTCTTCAGAACCTTTTTTTGTTTTTAGATTCCATATATATGTGTTTTTCCATATGGTATTTGTTTTCCTCTTTCTGACTTACTTCACTCTGTATGACAGACTCTAGGTCCATCCACCTCATTACAAATAACTCAATTTAGTTTCCTTTTATGGCTGAGTAATATTCCATTGTATAGATGTACCACATCTTCTTTATCCCTTCATCTGTTGATAGGCACTTAGGTTGCTCCCATGTCCTGGCTGTTGTAAATAGAGCTGCAGTGAACATTGTGGTACATGACTCTTTTTGAATTATGGTTTTCTCAGGGTATATGCCCAGTAGTGTGATTGTTGGGTCATATAGTAGTTCTACTTTTAGTTTTTTAAGGAACCTCCATACTGTTCTCCGTAGTGGCTGTATCAATTTACATTCCTACCAATAGTGCAAGAGGGTTCCCTTTTCTCTGCACTCTCTCCGGCATTTACTGTTTGCAGATTTTTTCATGATGGCCATTCTGACCAGTGTGAGGTGATACCTCATTGTAGTTTTGATTTGCATTTCTCTAATGATTAATGATGTTGAGCATCCTTTCATGTGTTTGTTGGCAATCTATATATCTTTGGAGAAATGTCTATTTAGGTCTTATGCCCATTTTTGGATTGGGCTGTTTGTTTTTTTCATATTGAGCGGTATGAGCTGCTTGTATATTTTGGAAATTAATCCTTTGTCCGTTGCTTGGTTTGCAAATATTTCTCCCATTCTGAGGGGTTGTCTTTTCATCTTGTTTATGATTTCCTTTGCTGTGAAAAACCTTTTAAGTTTCATTAGGTCCCATTTGTTTATTTTTGTTTTTATTTCCCTTTCTCTAGGAGATGGGTCAAAAAGGATCTTACTGTGATTTATGTCACAGAGTGTTCTGCCTATGTTTTCCTCTAAGAGTTTTCTAGTGTCTGGCCTTACATTTAGGTCTTTAATCCATTTTGAGTTTATTTTTGCATATGGTGTTAGGGAGTGTTCTAATTTCATTCTTTTATATGTAGCTGTCCAGTTTTCCCAGTACAACTTATTGAAGAGGCTGTCCTTTCTCCATTGTATATTCTGGCCTCCTTTATCAAAGATAAGGTGACCATATGTGCGTGGGTTTATCTCTGGGCTTTCTATCCTGTTCCGTTGATCTATATTTCTGTTTTTGTGCCAGTACCATACTGTCTTGATTACTGTAGCTTTGTAGTATAGTTGCTAGTAGTAATCTCTCATGATCCTTTGTATTTCTGCAGTGTCAGCTGTTACATCTCCTTTTTCATTTCTCATTCTATTGATTTGAGTCTTCTCCCTTTTTTTCTTGATGAGTCTGGCTTATGGTTTATCAATTTTGTTTATCTTCTCAAAGAACCACCTTTTAGTTTTATTGATCTTTGCTATTGTTTCCTTCATTTCTTTTTCATTTATTTCTGATCTGATTTTTATGATTTCATTCCTTCTGCTAACTTTGGTGGGGTTTTTTTGTTCTTCTTTCTCTAATTGTAGGGTAAGGTTGTTTATTTGAGAGTTTTCTTGTTTCTTGAGGTAGGATTGTATTGCTATAAATTCCCTCTTAGAACTGCTTTTGCTGCATCCCATAGGTTTTGGGTTGTCATGTTTTCATTGTCACTTGTTTTGAGGTAGTTTTTGATTTCCTTTTTGATTTCTTCAGTGATCTCTTGGTTATTTAGTCATGTATTGTTTAGCCTCCACGTGTTTGTATTTTTTACAGTTTTTTTCCCTGTAACTGATATCTAGTCTCATAGTGTCGTGGTTGGAAAAGATACTTGATATGATTTCAATTTCTTTAAATTTACCAAGGCTTGATTTGTGACCCAAGATATGATCTGTCCTGGAGAATGTTCCATGAGCACTTGAGAAGAATGTGTATTCTGTTGTTTTTGGATGGAATGTCCTATAAATATCGATTAAGTCCATCTTGTTTAATGTATCATTTAAAGCTTGTGTTTCCTTATTTATTTTCATTTTGGATGATCTGTCCATTGGTGAAAGTAGGGTGTTATAGTCCCCTACTATGATTGTGGTACTGTCGATTTCCCCTTTTATGGCTGTTAGTATTTGCCTTATGTATTCAGGTTCTCCTATGTTGGTCGCATAAATATTTACAATTGTTATATCTTCTTCTTGGATTGATCCCTTGATCATTATGCAGTGTCTTTCTTTGTCTCTTGTAATAGTCTTTATTTTAAAGGCTATTTTCTCTGATATGAGAATTGCTACTCCAGCTTTCTTTTGATTTCCATGTGCATGGAATACCTTTTTCCATCCCCTCACTTTCAGTCTGTATGTGTCCCTAGGTCTGAAGTGGGTCTCTTGTAGACAGCATATATACGGGTCTTGTTTTTGTATCCATTCAGCCAGTCTGTGTCTTTTGGTTGGAGCATTTAATCCATTTACATTTAAGGTAGTTATCGATATGTATGTTCCTCTTACCATTTTCTTAATTGTTTTGGGTTTGTTATTGTAGGTCTTTTCTTTCTCTTGTGTTTCCTGCCTAGAGAAGTTCCTTTAGCATTTGTTGTAAAGCTGGTTTGGTGGTGCTGAATTCTCTTAGCTTTTGCTTGTCTGTAAAGGTTTTAATTTCTCCGTCGAATCTGAATGGGATCCTTGCTGGGTAGAGTAATCTTGGTTGTAGGTTTTTCCCTTTCGTCACCTTAAATATGTCCTGCCATACCCTTCTGGCTTGCAGAGTTTCTGCTGAAAGATCAGCTGTTAACCTTATGGGTATTCCCTTGTGTGTTATTTGTTGCTTTTCCCCTGCTGCTTTTAGTGTTTTTTCTTTGTACTTAATTTTTGATAGTTTGATTAATATGTGTCTTGGCATGTTTCTCTTTGGATTTAGCCTGTATGGGGCTCTTTGTGCTTCCTGGACTTGACTGACTCTTTCCTTTCCCCTACTAGGGAAGTTTTCAACTATAATCTCTTCAAATATTTTCTCAGACCCTTTCTTTTTCCTTTCTTCTTCTGGGACCCCTATAATTCGAATGTTGGTGTATTTAATGTTGTCCCAGAGGTCTCTGAGACTGTCCTCAATTGTTTTCATTCTTTTTTCTTTATTCTGCTCTGCAGTAGTTATTTCTACTATTTTATCTTCCAGATCACTTATCCGTTCTTCTGCCTCAGTTATTCTGCTATTGATTCCTTCTAGAGAATTTTTAATTTCATTTATTGTGTTGTTCATCACTGTTTGTTTGCTCTTTAGTTCTTCTAGGTCCTTGTTAAACGTTTCTCGTATTTTGTCCATTCTATTTACAAGATTTTGGATCATCTTTACTATCATTACTCTGAATTCTTTTTCAGGTAGACTGCCTATTTCCTCTTCATTTGTTTGGTCTGGTGGGTTTTTACCTTGCTCCTTCATCTGCTGCGTATTTCTCTGTCTTCTCATTTTGCTTAACTTACTGTGTTTGAGGGTCTCCTTTTCACAGTTGCGGGTTCATAGTTCCCGTTGTTTTTGGTGTCTGCCCCCAGTGGGTAAGGTTGGTTCAGTGCATTTTGTAGGCTTCCTGGTGGAGGGGACTGGTGCTTGTGTTCTGGTGGATGAAGCTGGATCTTGTCTTTCTGGGGGGCAGGACCGCTTCCGGTGGTGTTTTTTGGAGTGTCTGTGAACTTAGTATGATTTTAGGCAGCCTCTATGCTAATGGGTGGGATGTGTTCCTGTCTTGCTACTTGTTTGGCATAGGGTGTCCAGCACTGCAGCTTGCTGGTCTTTGAGTGGAGCTGGGTCTTAGCATTGAGACGGCGATCTCTGGGACAGCTCTTGCCGATTGATATTACGTGGGGCCCCGAGGTCTCTGGTGGACCAATTTCCTGAACTCGGCTCTCCCACCTGAGAGGCTTAGGTCTGACACCTGGCCAGAACACCAAGACCTGACCAACCACATGGTGTGCTTTTGACCAAAGACTCTTCTATTATTCTTCCTGAGATATCGTCTCTACATTTCCAACTTCCTGGTTTCTTTTCTTTGAGTATTTTCTCTTTTATAGGATAATTCCTGGAAAGGACGGTGACTAGTCATCCAAAGAAAGATGGAGTTTCTGCTAGTGTTGGAGGGTCTCCTGCAGAGGTGGGGAGGTGGCTGTGGCTCACCATGGGGACAAGGACACTGGCAGAACAGGAATTCTGTTTTTAAACAGAGAAGGAACTTTATCCAGAGGCAACCATCTTCAGTAGCCATGGTCCTCCAAGTTCATGGTTCTCTCCCCCACAGCAGCCTGGGAAAGGCCCAGACCTGGAGGTTGCCTGTTGTAGTCACCAGAAAGCAGTTCCTCCCTCAGAGAAATTAAGTAGATTTCTGTGTTCGCATCAGCAAGATAGAGATATCAGATACTTGCTTCATGTTGTATAGGAGCAGAGGTGATGAAGAATTTACTACCTGACTAAATTAATCTGATCCTCACTCCAAAGAGGACTCTGGTGATAGCTTTCTGTTGTTTATGGTGCCCAAACGTAGACGAAAGAGACCAGGTTATGAAATCAAAAAACCATGTGCTTCATTTGTGGCTTTGCCAGTTCACCAAGTATTAACCATTGATTAAATTCACCAAGCCTCACTTTCTCCCGTCTAAGTGGGAATGAAATTTTCAACGTGGCTAATAATGTAAGTACCGTGCTGGTAGTATCTTACTTTGTCATTGCTTTTCAAATGAGCAGGAAAGACACTTGTACATATTGACGAGTATTCCTTTTAGGAGCAGTAAAACATTTCACATATATGGCACTTTTGGAAAAGGCAATAATGAGAAGTACAGGCACAAGATTTTTCTTAATGTTATGTAGTACCCATATACTATATTTCTATCAGTCAAGTTGTTTGAAAACATAGTTACATGGTGGAGCTAGCAAGATGTATGTGTACCTGTATATTGCTCTGTTTAATATCATCCTTTTTGATATTCCCCATTCCAATTTCTACCACCCACTACACACATACGTACAAATAGATGAACTTATATTTCACAGAGAAGTAGAGGTAATATTCAAAACGTTCCCTAAACACCTCAGGATGGACTCCTTTGTTATGGCTTGATTTTTGGAAGAAGAGAGAGCTTCCTTCTTTTGATGCCATCCCTTCCAAAGCCCTGGATTCCTTCCTCTACCTCGTGACTTTAATTATCACTTCTCTTCTCGCATATATAATCTTTCCTGCTCCCTGGCTATATCACCAGGGTCAATTAGCATCTCAAATTGCCCCTTGGTTTAAAAAAAATCCCAAAAGACGTTTATCTTCCCTGTACTCCTTGCTACTCTCTCTCTTTTCAGTAGTTCCCCTAGGAGGCTTTAATTGTCAAATCCAAAGGCCAGTGTTTGATCTTCATCTTCCTTGAACTACTTTGTAACATTTCTTGATACCCGTTTTACTTTTCAAATCTTTCTTTCTCTTTGATTTCTAGTTCTTTGGTTTATCTTAATTTTTCTTATATTTCTTTGATTCGTCTTATCATTCTTTGCTGGCTGTTCTATTCCCATCAAACCTTGTGATTCCCCAAGAATTGTTCTTGGCTTCCTTCAGGGCCTCACAGTACATTCTATCCCAGGATGATCTTAAATCCTCCTGGCTTTAAGTGTCATTTATATGCTAATTACTCTTGAATCTTTGGCCCTGGCTTCTCCCTCAGTCTCCAGATCTTTCCATGTAGATACATGACATTTTCTACATGGATATCTTATAGCAATATCAACTTTACAATTGCCAACTTTTATTATTGCTTCTCTCAGTGGTAGCAAAGTTTGCTCAGTTTGCCCAATAGAAATCACAGTCATTCTCATTGCCAATTCTCTCCCTCCCTCGCTCAGGCACAAGTCACTTCTTAGTTCTACCTTGGACTTTTGCCTCGAGTTTGGTTTCCTTTCGTCCTAATGGTACTCATGCCTTAGTCTTATCTCTGTTCTCTCTACTAGGGGTTGTTGCTTCCTGCTTAGTCTTTTTTTCCCTTTCTTTCTTAATTAATTAATTTATTTTTTTATCTGCGTCGGGTCTTAGTTGCGGCACGCAGGATCTTTGTTGAGGTGCGCAGGCTCTTTGGTTGCGGTGCGCGGGCTTCTCCCTAGTTGTGGCGTGTGGGTTCTCTCCCTCTAGTTGTGGGCGCGGGCTCCAGAGCACGTGGGCTCTCTCATTGAGGTGCGCGAGCTCAGTAGCTGTGGCTCGCCAGCTTAGTTGCCCTGTGGCATGTGGGATCTTAGTTCCCCGACCAGGGGTCGACCCCGTGTGCCCTGCATTGGAAGGCGGATTCTTTACCACTGGACCACCAGGGAAGCTTCCTACTTAGGAACTAGTGTCAGGTGATTTGGGGAGTGTTCGAGAAGCAGGACTTTGCTGTGGTTGGGATGCTTCAGAAGTAGAGGCTATTCTCTGAGTATAGAGAGGATTAACACATCGGATCTCTGAATCTTATCTATGAGGGGGAAGAATAAATTGAAGCTAAAATTATTTAGTAAAGAAGCAGCAGTCACTCACATGAGCCAAGCTAGAGTGACGTTCGGCCATTTCTATGGTTTGGACAGTGTTCTTGTTTCATCTGAATGCAGGTGTAATTATAGAGTGGTCTTGTGTTTGTCTTGAACCACTGTGGTCACAGAGTGGCTTTGTCTGATGTTGATGTTCTGTGGAATTGTTCCTGGTCGACAGGAGAACACCAAGGCCCAGCTGTGGGTATCTGCCGGCTCCTAGATGTCGGGGCTACTTTTTACTCCTCACGTTTTGCCCCCTGGTTCCAATGGGTCCCTCTAGCCTTCTACTCTACCCTTGACACACTCTCGCCCACTTGTTTCTACTGTTTTTCCTGCTTTTGCTGTTTTTCCTGTTTGTACTGCTTTGTGACTTTGCAGCCACACTGAAAGTCTCATCGTTTTCGTAACCAGGCCATGCCATTTCCTACCTTTCTGTCCTTGGCTTTTTCTGAAAACTGACTCTCATTATCACTCGTATATTTCTGGCTGGAAAACACAAAATCATCAAGTGTCTCCTTCTTCAGTTACATTGTGGCACTTTTCTGTCTCACACTGTCATATATTTGTTTCCCTCACTGTATTATTCCCTTCCCGGTGAATAACATGCCAGCTTACAACTTTGAGCCACTTATCCTTTAGGCTTCTCAGTTTGTTTCTTTGTAAATTGGGTAATACCAACCCAAAAGTGTTGTTGTGACACTTAATATGTACGAAGTGCTTAGACCATTCCCTGGGCCATAGTAAATAACAAATAAGTTCTATTTATTATTATTATTATTATTGGTGGCGTTGGTGGCATACGGCAGTGTTGTCAATTTTGTTATTGTTTTAACAATGTTTCGACAATGAATTCAGGGCCTGACCCACAAAGTGGTGGTAGAAGAAATGTTTTGTACTTGTATATTTCTTTCCACTGTAAAGCACTTGCGTGGTTATTATTTGACTTAGATTTAGGACAATATAAGGTAATTCTTTTCATCCCCAGTTTGAAATTGAGGGAACAAATGTAGTCATTAGCTGGTGTGTTCGTGATAACGCTCAAAACAGTTGAGGTATGATACTTGAACTAGGGTCTTCCCATATCTGATTCAGTGTTTCTCAAACTGAATATGCCGAGTTAAATAACAACTTTTCCATATGCATTATTGTAATCAAACCACACTTCCCAGGTTGTGCAGTCTCTTGATATATACTCGAGAAAATACTGAATGATCTCAGTCATTTTAGTGTATTGGAGTCTAGTTGAGAAAACGGAGCCAAAAGTTGAGTCTCTTCAAGGAATCCACATATAATGGATTTTGATATTTGGGAGCATACAACACAGACACACATACACATCCTAATATTCTTATATGAGACATGGGATATGGATTTTTAAAATGAAAGTTTGATAGTAACTGTAACTGTTCTCTCCTAGCAGGTTGTTCATGCCTAGTGACTGTGGTCTGTTGTTACGAAAATTTCAACTCTAATTTTAGCTGATTCAAGTATGTGCTTCCACGAGTTTGCAGCTAGAAGGCTAATGCTAGCAGCCTACAATATTAAGAATATAGTGGTGTGGGATGCTGGGCTGGGGAGAAGGATACTAAGAATTATGTAGCAGAAATAGATCAGATCTGGCAAAGAGATTTAGTGTTTCAGTGGAGTCCATTTGCAGGGTTGCAGTTGGTATGCAATGTAAATTATTGCCTAGAGAAGGGCAATGATTTGAAATCCAACAGCAGAGAATAAATAGGCAAATTGTTCCATTCTTTGAAATAGCAAGAAAGAATTATCTCTTAATTCTCTTGTGCTGTCACTGTCCATTTTGATACGGAAACACTGGATTCTTTCTACCTTTCATTTGGTCATTGCCTTTCGTTAAATTTTCCTTGTTGTAGTGGGTGGCCACTGTTATAAAGCAAGAAAGACTAATAAATGAAGATTGACTGCCTTTTATTGCATAAGCCAACGTCACAGACTTTGGAATTAATATTTGCTAATTTTGCTTGAATTTAGTGCAAGTCAACTGTTGTGATTTTTAAGTATTTTCGGGTTTAGAATGCATGTGGCAGTGTTTTTTATAATCTTATGTAATATTTTAGTATTGATTGTGCTACAAATTAAATATTTCTACTTTGGTCCTTCAGTTGCATGCTATTGTATTACTTAACATGGGAATTATTTTACAAACCTAGCTTTTTCTCTATACCTAAAGTTGAAATGTTTTATGTACTTGTCAGTAAATTTCATTTTCATCAAAGGTATCTTTGACTAAGAATAGTAGAGGGGCCCATGGAGCAATGCAGTATGCTTGGAGAAAGAGTAGACTCACCAGTCCGGGAGTAGTTACTGGGGACTCACTGGCCTAAGGTGGCAATTAGGTTCTGAAACAGCATAACACATAGTCCTCTGAACTCCAGAAGTTTACACTCTGTATCAGTGTTTACAGATCCCTTTCCTCTCTTTCTTCTTTCCTTCATGTCCTAGAATCTGTTTTTCAACGAAGATATTACCAGATTGTTCTGTTGCAAGGAGGTATGGTGGGGTTGAGGAAGGCCACTGGTTTGCCCAGGTGGCCCTGAAGGGCATTCCCAGAACTTTGAGGTCGCTTAGAATAAGGTTTGAAGGCTATTGCTCCACATGATGAAATAAAATGTTCTTTTGAAAAGCTTGTAGCATTTCATGGCAGCAAAAGCTGTACACCAATGAGGGCCGTGGATCTGAAGCCCAACAGGAGTTAGACAGTGAACCATGAGATCTAAGTAATTAAGTTTGTTCATCACAGAAAATATTTGAAACAGTATATGAATATCAGTAGCCAGGACCTGGAAGCAACCTAAATGCCCATCGACAGATAAATGGATAAAGAAGATGTGGTGCATATATACAGTGGACTAGTACTCAGCCGTAAAAAAAGAATGAGATAATGCCATTTGCAGCAACATGGATGGATCTAGAGATTATCATACTAAGTGAAGTAAGTCAGACAGAGAAAGACAAATATTATATGGTATCATTTATATCATAAGTGATCTAAGTGGAATCTCAAATATGATACAAATGAACTTATTTACAAAACAGAAACAGACTTTCAGACTTCAAAAACAAACTTATGGTTACCAAAGGGGAAAGAGGGTGGGGGGAGGGATAAATTAGGAGGTTGGGAGTAACATACACACACTACTATATGTAAAATAGATAAACAACAAGGACCTACTGTAGAGCACTGGGAACCATACTCAATATCCTGTAATAACCTATAAGGGGAAAGAATCTGAAAGAAGAGTATCTATCTAAGCTGAATATAACATATATATGTATAACTGAATCACTTTGCTGTACACCTTAAATTAACACAACATTGTAAATCAACTATACTTCAATAAAAAGTAAAAAAGTAATTAAACACTTTAGAAAAATGTGTCCAAAAGCCCATAGCTGTAAACATACATACATACACACACACACACACAGGTTCTTCTTATGCATGGTAAGTAGTAGTTAAATAAAATGTATTTGACCAAGATGTTACTCCGTATGTGATGTGCATATGTCACAGGGATTTTACTAGATGGCATATGATCTTTTTAGAAATGTGTTTGATTTATTTTGCAAAAGGTCAGTGGTAAAACTGGGGCCTCCCCAACTGAAGAGGGTACCTCTACCAGAGCAAGGACCATGTCACCCTAGTTATTCCTGTATCCTCACTTCTCAGTGCAGTCCCTGGTAAATACCTGTTTGATGAATAAGTGAATTCAGAAGGCCAGGTGATAGACCTGATCAAGGAACTGGTCTTCAAACGCTTAGTCTGCGAATCAGAGTTTGTTGTCCTACTGAGCATAAATTGGCCTCTCAAGGATGGAATCCTATTAAGGAAGTTCATAGAATTGAAGTGTCAATTTACATATTTTATTTTTTTATGTAAACACACAGAGATCATATATGTAAGTTTCTTTCGAAATGGCAATGTATGAATCTACCTTGAGAAAGAAATACAATTCTCAAACAGACCGGAATACTCATTTTCATAGCAATACCTTCTTTCCCTGTAATTGAGCTATGTGATAAGTTAACTTATAATCAGGCTTCCAGTTTATAAAAGCGTAATGAGAACTCTTGAGTCAACTCGAGGTTTGTGGAGGTTTATGTCACCTTGACCTGCTCACTGTTCCCTCGCAAGGAATCTACAGGAGAAACCAAATTTTCAAAATGAAGGCTACTTTGGTGAGGCTGGAATCAGACTAAAGGTTGTGAATGCTATCAGTTGACTGTGTAATTGCCTCAGGTTTTTGTAGTTCTGGACATGCCCGTCAGGAAAGGGTTATTTTGTTTGTCTGAAGGAAGCCTGTCTCTTCTAGCCAGTGCGTGCATGGATTCTGCTATGGTCTCCTTTCCAGAAAGAACTGTTTCTTAAAATAGTAACATAGAATTTTTGTGAGGATCCCATGATATAGCCTCTGTAAGGTACTTACTGGGCATATAGTAATTATTTGTTACTTAAATAATGTGAATTTGTTAGTCTTTCTCTGTACCTGCCTCTTTTGGGTCTTTTCCTTGTTCATCATCTTATTTTCATCGCTGCTTTCGATGACTAAGCTTTTTTCTGATGGCCACCCTCTTTCTCTGTAGGTGGTCATCTTTTCTAGCTCTTTCTCTTCAGCCTAGGAGTCTTTTTGCCACTATAAGGAGTGTTTGCATGTCTCTGATCTAATTTATTATTTATGTATTTTGAAGTTTAGTTCTCAAATGGTAACATTTCTCATTTCCAAGTTTTTGAGGATTGTGGGGAACTTTGCTTTAGCATCTGCATCAACAGCAATTTTTGTCATTTAGTAGGGAGGGCTGGCTGAGTCCAATACCTGCTGTGGTACCTGGCATATGGTAGACATTAGATAAACATAGATTGAGTTAATTGTAGCCTTTAAAAACCCCTTCCTGGGCTTCCCTGGTGGCGCAATGGATAAGAATCCACCTGCCAATGCAGGGGACACGGGTTCGATCCCTGGTCCGGGAAGATCCCACATGCCGCAGAGCAACTAAGCCCATGTGCCACAACTATTGAAGCCCGCCTGCCTAGAGCCTGTGCTCCGCAACAAGAGAAGCCACCGCAATGAGAAGCTCGCACACCGCAACAAAGAGTAGCCCCCGCTCGCTGCAACTAGAGTAAGCCCGCATGCAGCAACAAAGACCCAACACAGCCAAAAATAAATAAATAAATGAATAATGAAACCCCCTTTCCTTTAGAGCAGGCCCTATTGACATTTTAAATAGAATTAAGGGCTGGATAATTATTGTGGGGACTGTCCTGTCTACTGTAGGATGTTGAACAGCATCCCTGACCTCTACCCCCTAGATACCAGTAATGTGTCCCCTTCCCAGCTGTGCCAATTAAAAATATTTCCAGACATTGCCACATATCCCCGGGGGGTCATGATCATCATCCCTGGTTAAGAGTCATTGCTTTAGAGCAAAGGTTGCCCGTTAATGGTGTTCATATATTTATTATTTCCCTGAATTAATTAAATTTTCTCACCAAAAATACACGGGAGAGAAAGGCACTTACGTTAATATTAACTAGCTGCCACTAACTTAAGGACAGTAGCATTTAATGCTGAAGGCCAAAAAGAGTCAAAGCCACTCAACAATGCCCAAGAAAGGAAAATAACACGTTATTCTTTTACCAAGAAATTTTTGCTGTGAAAAAATGTCTTCTCTGTTAAACACTGTGCTTAATCATATACTAGTTTCACATTCTAGTACAAGTGTATCTCAGGTTGGATGGGTGGCACTGCCCTCTATCACTCAGTTCCCAGTGTATAAATGGACAGTCACTGAAGCAGTCAGTAATCAGACATTGAAGGCATAAAGGATTCAGTGAATTGTCCAGTAGTGATCAGTGAGGGCTGCACTCTGGGAAAATGCTCTGATAAATGTGACCAGCAGGTGGACCACAGTGTGTGAACTGGCCATTGCTGATGGGACACATTTTGATGAACACTGATATATATGATAAACACGTAATAAGAAATACTTTAAAGTTAAGAAAACTCATAGGCAGGTAAGGTAAATATATATTTAAAGACATAATTGTGGGAGTAAGGGGGGAACTGAGGGAGAGGTAATTGTGGCAAAGAATTTGTGGAAAGATGGGGAATTGTGGGAGAAATGTGGAGCAGGATAAGGAATTGTGAAGACATAGGGTCCTGGGGGAAGAACAGCGAATGGTGGGGGAGGAAAGGATTCTGGGAGAAAACAGGATTGTGGGAAAGGACAGAATTGTGCCACAGTGCAGAGAATTGTGGGAGACAAGAGGCTTGTGGGAAGCACAGGGAATTGTGGGAGACAGTGCAGGACTATGAGAGAGAAGATTGTGGGAGAGACAAGTAATTGTGGGAGGGAATGGAGGATTGTGGGAGAGAAGAGGAATTGTGGGAGAGAATGGAGGATTGTGGGAAAGAATGGAATTGTGGTAGAGAAGGAATTATGGGAAAGACAGGAATTGTGAGAGAGACAGGGAATCATGGGAGAGACGGAGTTGTGGGAAAGAACTGAGTATTGTGAGACAAAATGGCGTATTTGGGAGAGAAGTGAGGATTATAAGAGAGAAAGACTTGTGGGGAAAAATAGGAAATTTGGAGAGAAAATGGGTAATTTTATAAAAGTAAGGGTAATTGTCAGAATGAAAGGAAAGTACTAGGAGAGAAAGGAATTATGGGAGAGAATGGCAAAATCTGGGATAGAACTGGAATTGTGGGAGAAATGGAGATATCTGGGAGAGAACAGTGACTTATGTGAGAGAATAGAGAATTGTTAGATAGTACCAAGACTTTGGGGATAGTAGACATTGTGTGAAAAAACCTGAGAATTATGGAAGGCAACAGAGGCTTATGGGAGAGAAATAGAATTGTGGGAGAGAAGGGAGAACTGTGGGCAACACAGGGAATTGTGGGAAAGAAGTGGGGATTGTGGGAGAGAAATGGAATTGTGGGACAGTGCAGTGAATTGTGGGAGATGAGAGGATTGTGGGAGACCCAGGGGATTGTGGGACCATACAGGGAATTGTGGGAGACAAGTGGATTGTGGTACAGTGTAGGGAATTATGGGAGATGAGATTGTGGGAGAGTATGGAGAATTGTGGGAGAGAATGGAGGATTGTTGGAGAGATGGAGGAATGTGAGAGAATTGTGGGATACAATAGTAAATTTGCAGAGAGAATGAGTAATTTCGTGAAAGAAGGAGTAATTGTGGGAGTGAAGAGAGAGTGGTGGGTGAGATAGGAGTTATGGGACATGGGAAATCCTGGAAGAGAAGAGAGAATTGGAAAGAACAGGATTGTAGTTGAGATGGTAAATTATGGGAGAGAATGGAGAATTGTGGGAGATGTGGGGGTTTATGGGAGATAACAGAATTGTGGGAGAGATGCGGAATTGTGGGAAATAACAGGATTGTAGGAAAGAAGGAATCGATGGGAGAGAATGGAGGGTGGTGGGATAGAGTGGAGGATCTTGGGATGCAACAGGGAACTGTAGGAAAGAGCTGAGGATCATGGGAGAAAATAGAGCATTGAGGTGAAAAGAAAGCTTAGTGGGAGAGATAAGATACTGTGGAAGAGAAAAAGAATTGGCCCTTTGGGCTCTATCCCTCCTGTAGGGCCATGTCCCTCAGTTCTGGCCTTGTCACCTGTGCTCTGTCCTAACCAATGCTCTCCTGTGCTTTCCCCACCAGAGCTACTCCCCTGCCACTCCCCATAGGCCTACATGGCCGTACCCCTCTCGCCTGCCGGGCCAGGTATTGTTCCTGATGATAGGTCTGGAAAGTTGTGTTTCTCTGGCTAGAAATGACAAGTGAAGTAATGTACCTCAAGACAGTTCTCTATCCCAACACTCTCAACCTTAGTACTCTGGGTTATGATTAGGATTACTAGTCATATCAGTTTTTTTCTGGCCGCACCACATAACTTGCAGGCTCTTAGTTCCCCAACCAGGGATCGAACCCGTGCCTCCTGCAGTAGAAGCGTGGAGTCCTAACTACTGGACCACTAGGGAATTCCCAGGATTAGTTATTTCAGTTTTATTAAACAATCAAATATTCATGGGCCATGAGAAATGCAAAAACGAATAAACTATCATCTATGCCCTCCAGGAAGTTTCAGTTGTGTAAGGCACAAATAGATGCATGTAGGAATGTGAATAAAATAGTATGAGAACACAGAATAAGGCAAGAATCACAAATAAGTGGATTTGGCAAGTCAATTATAAACTCTACAACAAAAGCAAAAGAAAGGAAAGGTTTCTCAAAGGAGGTAATTGAGGTAGACCTAGAACAATAGCAAAGATGTCTAAAAGTTAAAAAATGAAAGCTCCCAGTATTCAAGTTAAGGAAATAGTGTAAATACATACATAAAGAACAGAGGTAGGACGTGGCCCCCTTGCCAGGACTGGCTGGTAGAAGGGCTCAGAGGAGGATGGGGAGGGGGCGACAGTGTAGCTTCAGATCTTAGAAGCCAAACAGTTTGGATTTTCTGTCATAGGCCCTGGGGTGCTAATGAAGACTTCGATGTGGAAATGACCTCAATGTAAATGACAAGAAGGAGGACAAGTAAGGTGGAACAGCTCTCATGACGCTCAGTGTGCCTGTCGGACTGGCAGATCCTAGTGCGTCTAACCGCCAGGGGGCGCCAGTGAGGCTCTGGAGGCAGGAAGGAGAAGGGACAAGAATTACTAGAACAAATGAATGAAAGGGGAAGCAGGAAAAGGGGAGTTTGGCCATAATAGGCGACATGGACTTCATGCCACCCTTTCTGGACCTCAATTATTGTTTCCACTGGTGGAAGGTCAGATCCACAGGGTCTTAACCCACAGTACTCTGGGACAGGTTTTGACTTGGAACAGAGTAATGGATTCCAGGACCACAAGGAACAGAAGAGATGAGCACGTCGGCTGCCTCTGTTCTCCTCACTATCCTGTGGGGCTCTCAACCTTAACGTGCCTCCTGCTGACCTCGCTCTCTCCCTTCCCTCCCGCCCCTCCTGAATTCCGTGAGCAGAGTAGCAGTGTCTCCTTCCGCTCAGTTTTCCCGGGCTAGACATCCCTGTGGTCCTTGACTGCCTTCACGTCCACTTTCTCCAATCAGTAGCCAGGAGGCCCTGTAGATTCTGCCTCCTAAAGGTCTCTTGCTTCTGTCCCCACTTCTCCAGGCCACCTGCCCCTGTCACCACTGATGCACCGCCACCTCCTCCCTGACTGATTACCACTGGCTTATGGCTGGCATCTTGGCACCAGTCTGTCCCACACCATGCACTGTGCTGGTCCTCCAAGCACATCTGAGCGTGTCTCTCATTCTTGAAAACTTTAACTAGCCTGTCACTGGCCACCAGCTGAAGATCAAACTTCTTAGCAGAGTCTTTAAAAGCACTTATCATCTGGTCCACCCCTTCCCTCCAGCTTCCCACGAGCCCTCCACACCATCCGGGCTGCAGCCATCCCCAAACGATACACACACATTCTGTTCTCCGTCTCCACACAGGCTCTCCTTTGGTTTCTTTGGTTTCTCCTCCTCCCGTGGTGGTCTATCATGGCAGACTCAACCTGCGCATCAGCTTCCGCAGAGACTCTCACCAATGCTCCCCAGATACAATATGGTACCTGTAATTTCTTACAATAGTCTTGTACTTAGTTATGAAATTTGTTAGTTTTATACATTATCCTGGTCAAGGACACTTGTCCCTCTGGATAAAATGGTGCTGACCATACAGTAGATGCTCAGTGAATATATATTTAAGATCAAATTCACCTAACTTGTGAAATATCCCTAGTGAGAGCCAGACACCATGTCAGATAGTTAATAATAGAAGCTCGATTCGAGCCTTTCAGCCTTGGAGTAAAGTAGTAAAGATACTTAAGGATATGATAAATAAGTCAGGCTTTGTCATGTTAATTTAAATAAGGAGAAGCGTATCTGTATTTATCATCTGTAGTTTGTATCTGTGGGCTTTTCTCCCACATGTAGCAAAGTACTTCTTGTGTTATGGGAAAGCTCCCTGCCTTTACACAAGAGACCTACATTGAAGCAGCTGGAAAGAAGGAAAAAGGAAACGGTCCAAGACTAACCCATATCTCAGTCCCAAGATGACTACTTTAGAGGAGAAAGCTGCCTGCTCCTCTGGGTTCTGGCAGCAGCACGTAGCCTGTGGTACAGTAACAGGAAGCTGCTGTGTGGGGATCATTCTGCCCTGGGCTGGTTTCCTTACATGTATCCACATCTTTAGCCCAGATTGAACTGCCTCGATAGTTTAGATGCAGCGTGGAAAGTTTCACTCTACTGTTTTACTTATGAATTCTCCTCACCGACATTTGTTTCATTTTTTTCTCAAGCTGGATGACTTATTAGGCAGTTAATAGATAATTTATTATTGTTGTTATTTATTGACTGCCTACTATGTGTCAGGCAGTATTTAAGCACATAGCATACAATATCTCATTTAATAATCACAAAATCTTAAGAGGAATCTCTGTTGTTAGCACCCTGTTAGAGGTCAAGAAATACTAAGTGAGATGTGCAAGAAGGGCTAGTCCTTAGCTCACTTGGAGGAGGCTGAGATGAAGAGTCCTGTACCCAGATGCCACTAACCCTTTTTTGAGCTTACCACGCTGGTTCTTGCTTAGTGAATGTGGCTATTATTTGAAGAGCTTATTCAGTATAAAATCTTAGTTAAAAAACAGGGTTGAGGAAGGCCCCAAATTCTCGAGAAATTTTGTAAAACTTGCGATCAATTATGCTTATTTTCCAGCGGGGCCTTTGGGAACCATGCAATACATACAAAGCTACAAAAACTGAAATTTTCCATCAAAAATTATAACTTCATATTATTATATACAGCTGTTGGCACTTATCAAGTGCAGGGTTCAAGCAAGTGCAGTATGGTCAAGGGAATGTGCTGTGATAGAGACATTGTGTGTGCATTCTGGCGAAAGGTTTCAAACTGTAATGTACTAAATGAGACGATGTTAGGGAAGGAGAGGGGCTCCACAGCCCCAGTGGGGACACGAGGAGGGGAGAGCCACCTTTCTCCCCTAATGGCATTTATTGGAATCAACTCATTGGTCCCAAGAGGAGGGTACTGCCAACATAGAGACTCTTTTTCTTAAGAATTTCAATCTTGTTACTCAATGTTAAAAGGAAAATGTTGATTTAAGAAGAATCTTTAAAGAGGATAAATCTGAGTATATAACTGTATTAAAAATTCAAGCAAAATCTTTTCCCACAAGCCTTAAATAAAAAAGCAAGATGAGAGTTTGATTTTAGGCTGGTCAGATAAAGTAAGTAGATGAAGGAAGGCAAAATGAATCAGTTATAATAATGATGTCATTGAGATTTAGTTGGAAATAAAGATCATAGGTTTGCTTGATTCTGTCTCATTAACCATCTTAATTAGAAGATAAATGAACTTATTGTAATATTAAATTCAGTAATATGAGTAAATAGTAAAATGATAATTATGAACTTAGGGTATGTTTGATGACTGTGAATATATATAAATATGATTGAACTCTCTCTTTTTTTTTTTTTTTTTTTGCGGTACGTGGGCCTCTCACTGTTGTGGCCTCTCCCATTGCGGAGCGCAGGCTCAGCGGCCATGGCTCACGGGCCCAGCTGCTCCGCGGCATGTGGGATCTTCCCGGACCGGGGCACGAACCTGTGTCCCCTGCATCGGCAGGCGGACTCTCAACCACTGCGCCACCAGGGAAGCCCTGAACTCTTGTTTTAACCATTATCTTTAGGTGTTTTAAGTTACAATCTTTTAAGAAACATTTACACCTTTAACTGGTAACTTCTCCCTCTTCATTAGTTGGATTAGTGGAAATAACCCAAATAAAAAGAACAGTAATTAAAAAACAGAAACAGAGGAATTTGTAAATTGTTAAGTTAGGCTGATGGTGGCACTATGGGGGAAACCTTCATAAAAATAGAGCTTTCAACAGCCAAAATGCTGTTGCCACCAGACAGGAAAACAGAGTTTAGAAAGAGGAAAGACTCAAGTCTAAGTAAAAGCTCACTTGCACAAGCGGTGTAAAAGGTTGAAGGCAAAGTCTGCGTTCTTTTCAACCATGAGGCCGACGTGTCCAAGTTGAGATCTTTCAAGGTAGACTGTGCACCCCTAACAAAGCAGCTTCCGAGCAGCAGCAAAGGCTGAACCCCATCATTGGTACCTAAGCAGATAATGAGAAAACTTGCTCCACCTACAGCTAGGTTTTCTTCAGAACATGACGTGTGACTTATTTATCTATATGTGTGAACAATAAAATTAATTATGCCAATTTACCAAGGTGTCGGTACCAAATACCTCCTATGTCCTCGGTGCTAAGTTGCTAATTCTAATCATGGGAAACGAAGACAGAATTTGGGGCCCATTACCTAAAAGCCTTGCAAAATTAAAATGATAACGCCAGGTTAAAATAGGGTCTCTACCTTCGCACTATTGACATTTGAGGCCTGTTGCCTCTTTGTTGTGGGAGCTTTGTTATCTGTCCAATACATTGTAGGATGTTTAGCAGCGTCCCTGACCTCTACCCACTAGATGGCTGGTACCCACCCCCCCAAGTTGTGACAAGGAAAAATGCCTCCAGACACAGCTTAGTGTCCCTTGAGGAGCAGTTCTCATCCCGTAGATGAGAACCATTTCTTTATAGTAAGCCTGGAATAATACAGCTTATATTTTCCTTTTGGTCCCAAGAACTCTAAGTAAGAAAATAAGTCAGTGATGGGGCCACAGGGGTTGAATTGCCTGTCACTGTTCACTATCGTGGAGACAGAGCAGCCCCACTGTCTGCCTCTGCTCAGTGGAGCCGTTTTAAGGCAGCCCCTCTCATCACTCATTCACTCACTTGAGGCCGAAGCCACCCTGGGAAAATTTGTATTTTATAACCACATATAAAATGTAGATGCCTGTTGCATGATTTTGAATTTTGACTTGATGCATGTCATGTGAAATGAATTATTCATGTTGAAGGCATGGTACAGTCTACTGTAGAACAATGTGCCGTAGAGAACCGTATTAATTGGGTGACTATCAATAAAATACGAACAGTGTAGTTCAGTTCTTACTCTGCCGTTTTACCAATTAGTTACAGCCCACTGCAAAATTATGGGTAAAGATGATTAGAAACTAGAAATGAGGAAACATGATTGATGGGAAAAATTCTTCACGCATCCTGACTTGAATACAACTCCTCATAGGAAAACAGCTTTTATAAGGATTTTTCTCTGGCTTTATGCACTGAAGTAGCATCATATGCACAGTTAACTTACTCAGATGTGGCTCTATTTAGTGAGGGGTCGGGCAGGTAGACGGGAGCGGGATAGGTGAAGATTTCACATTTTCCCCAGGATCCTGCCACCCAGTTTTCTACCAATTATCCTGTGCCCACAGGCAGGGCGGGAGGCAAACTCGAAACCTGCAGGTTAGCAAAGACTCTGGAAAGAATATTTGAATGACACTGCAATTTTCTCCACCATTGGACAGAGAAGTGAAGCGCCTTCTCAGGTGACAGGCAAGTGACCCCAGAGATATACTGACCAGGGAAGAATTAGAGGGAATCTGAAGCTTGCCCCCAGAGGGCAGTGGTGATGACAGCCTAAAGTCCTGTGTGGGCTCTTCATAAATGTGCTGAGCGTCGGAAGCAGCAAAGTACTTAAGTGATTTTATGGTTGAAATCTCTCCGTAGTTCTTTTAAGATTAAGGTATGCAAATTTCTGCACAGGGTTACTATGCAAAGCAGAGAAGACTATCTTAGGGGCAATTTTAAGAGACTCCAAGGATGACTAGATGCGAGCTTAACAACCTGATGGCCACCTCAGCTGGATCTCCACTTTATACTTGTGCAAGAGATTCTGGTCGTTAATTTTCAGACGCAATCTGTGCTTCAAAAAATCCCCCTAAGCCTGACCCAGTAGAAGTTAGCTAATAATGTGTCACCATGGGTTCTAAATTGACAGCAGCTTTTTACAGAAATTCTTTCCACAACCAGAAATACTGATCTCATTTCTTGTTTGTCTCAGAAAGCTTTCCTCATGTGCTTTCTTTTTCCTCCAAGATTTTCTCGAAACAGTATTTCCGTGGATTATTTTATTCTTATCTATGTTTTTTCTCCAATGGACTGTGAGACCCTTGAGGGTAAAAGGTTTATAGTCTGTGGTCCCTACACCCCACACATCTCCCAGCACAGGGCCTCGCAGTGATCAGTATTTAGGCAAACAACAAGGGATGAATATTTATTATGAGAACACAGGCTGACTATAACTAGTGACCCTTTCTTGTTAATTGTTTTCTTTCTTTTATTGTGCCCACAAAAATTAATGTCTTTTAAAGCCTTGTTTTATTAAAATTAACCCCAAACTGAACATCATCCAACTAATTTACTTCTTCTTGATTTGCCAAATTCTCCCACTGCTTAAGCGATTAAAGGATTAATCTAGGTGAGTGTTTACTTGCTGAACGGAATTCCAGAAACCCAAAAAAAGGGACGCCCTTAGGAACATGACACGAGTAGCATCAGCAGTCGGATTGAGAAAAGCAGTTGGCCTTCCATTCCATCCAGTTCTCCAGGTGATTCTTCCTGGAGAAGAAGTCTCTGTGGTCAGCACGACTATGCCACCGGGCATAGTTGCAGAATCTTCAAATGTCATGGGCTTCCACGATGGGAAATAGGATGTTTTTTCAAGGCTTCCTGGAGGAGCTGGCATTTTTATATGAGCCTAGAAGGTTGTGGACATTTTCCACAGGCATAAATGAACGTAGTAGGGAAGGGGCATCCAGCACCCAAGCCACTGCAGAAACAACGGCCCCGAGAGGGAAGGTAAGTAGGGGTGCTTGAGCAGTGGGGAGAGATTGAATTTGACTAAATGAACACAAACATGGGGGGCAAAGATGGGCTATAAAGCCTGGATGATGCATGAAATGCAGTAGCAGAGACCTGTGAATGGTAGAAAAAGGAGATTAGCTTTGTCTAGAAAGCCGATGAGACGCCATTGGCACTCACATACGTGCTGTGGAGTCATATAATGGGAGTGTTGATGTGATGTTAATTTATGGGCTTGTGCGAGAAGCAGTGATGGGGAGAGACTGGACGTCAGTGACCAAGAATAGGCCACCGTAGGCTTCGTGCATCATAGCCCTGAATTGTGAACAACTTAAATGTCCATCACAGTAAAATAGGTAAATACATTGTCATATAGGTAAATACATGGTAGTCCACTGGATGAGTGCACCACAGTGAAAAAGAATGCATCGTCGCTACATGCAACAGCTGGATGAATCTCACAGCCCAGTGCTCAGCAGAAGTCCAACAGGAATGATTCCGTTCATGTGAAGTTCAAAAACAGGCGAAACTAGTCTATAGTGTTAGTCATCAGAATGGTGTCTGCCTTTGGGAGGAGCATTGACTGAGAAGGGGCACGAGGGGGTTAAGTTACCAGAAATAGTCTGCATACGTGAGTGTAGCCATATATGAAAATTCATCAAACTGCATACTTAAGATCTGTGCTCTTTGCTGCCTGTATGTTGTACCAAAGCAAAGCAAAACACCAAAAAACTAAACCCAAAAAACTAGGAGTAAACAAAAGAAACAAACAAAAAAGCCACTGTAATAGTTTCGTGGAAGGGAATAGGGCCTGAACTAGAGGCCAATGAGAATAAGCGAGGGCTAAACGTGACAGCATTTAGGAGGTTGATGGAGCCCAGGGCTTGGAAAATGATTGGATGAGGACTCAGAGAAGGGAGAGGAATTAGAGAGGGCTCTGAAGTTTTCAAGGGCAGGTAAATGTAAGGTTCTGTGCTTGTGTGTGTGTGTGTGTGTGTTACTATAGTGACTAAAGTGGGGGTTGGTCATAGTGTGTTGGGTCGCATATAGTTAGGATGACCATTTGATTTTCAGTTGCATGGGGAGCCTTGGCAGAATTCACCTGGGCTCTGAGGTGTAGCATATTCTGGCGTGCTTCTGATTCCTTTGCTCACACCTACAGAAATAAAAGGACTCCCTGGTGGTACTTAACATTCCAAGATCCTCTGCATCTCATTAACATCTACCTTGGATTCCATCCTACAGATCAACTCTTCACTCTGAGATAGTTAAATATATACAGTCTCACCACGGTCATTGCAAAGCTTACAAAGAAACCATTCTGTATCCAGAAGATTCTGCAGTCTGCAGTTATAGGAAGCTTTGTCTTTTCAGGGTCATTATGACCGACAAATGTTGATGCTTGGTAGCTAACATTCAAAGGATACTTGGATTTCATTACTACGATCTCAGAAAGAGGTCATGAATAGGTGCTGTCCGTTCCTGTCTTTTTATTTCTTTGTGTCCAGTTGGGCCCTGGAGAAATGGGTTTGGCCTCCACACGTGGCCCACTGCCTGTGTTTGGGGTGTGTGCATTTGAATTGAACACAGTGAGTTCTTGAAGGAATGACTGTCCTGGCAGTAGTTTTGGCTTCCTGACGAACCAGCATGGAGTACCGCGACAGACACTGCAGGGGTGGATGACAGAGAGCAGGCTTTCACAGGAAGGCAGCAGGCTGTCTAGGAAACAATTGGGGAAAGTGTGCGCTCTTCAGAGCGGGACCCTGATCAAGGTTCACCAAAGCAGTGGAGGTGGCCCAGCAGCCATTTCGGCATTTGATAAGGAAGAGTGTTCAGATGCTTTAATTACATGAAGGTGCTTTGTTTTAATAAAAGTCTTTATTACATAACTGCCTAGCGACTTCCAGGGAGCCATCTTGGCATGCACCAGCTGCTGAAAGGGCCTTTTTCCCTGGCTGTTCACCAGTTGCCTGTGCATTTTATGTATGGCTGAGAAGGTCCCTTCCTGGATTCCCTCTATAGCAAACTTGTGCTGTAAAGGACCACATGGTAAACATGTTTTCTTTTGCGGGAAATGTGATCCCTGTTGCAGCTGTTCAACTCTGCCATCATAGTATGGCAGATGGCATAGACAACGTACAAACAAATGAGCATGGCTGTGTTCCAACCAAACTTTATTTACAAAAACCAGGTGGCTGTGAGATTTTTGCCTGTGGGCCGTAGTTTGCCAGCCCTTGCTCTCAGGAACCTTTCATGCTCAGAGCCAAGCTCTGTTAGAGCCACTGTATATTGTTTTGCCTCTATGTGCTGCCACTGAATTCTGGAAACTTCATCTACATGAAGTTATCTCTGAGAGACACCTAGAAAGTCACCCTCACTGCTTAGAAATTAAAGTTTAAACCATTGAGGGAAAACTATAAAAAAATAAGGCCTGGAAATTCTCGAGGCCTAATGTTTTTTTAGAAGAGTGGCACCAAATTACTTTAAAACTTTTTAAACTTTGTCACTACTTAATAGTAATTAAATCAGTTTTTTGAGGTGAGACATTGGCCTGTAAAGTTAAGCTGATTTGATCATTTGCTAAGCTGTGTACACCATGATGGTAGAGACCATCTTCTTAGCTAACCATTGTATACCTAGCTCCTGTCATAGGTGCACAATCAATATTTGTTGGATGAATTAAGGAATGGGGCATTCAGATATAATAGTCTGATATCTGAGAGTATTTTAGAAGCAAACCAGCATAGTATTATTCCAGTGCACAAAACATGCTGTCCTTATATGATGCCTTGGAGCAGCCTACAGGCGGGACATCCTTGCATTGTGTCTGGTGTTCCAGATCTTCTCTGCTCTGTTGACAGTCTTGCTGATCCCCTTGGTGTAAGAGTTGCTGATTGGATCAGAAAGGACATCTGTGCTTGTGCAGGAGCAAACCTAACTGGTCTCCATAGATTGGATTCTGCTCATTTGTGTTCTGAGCGCTGCCCTCTCAGCCTAATGAGCTAAACAATGTCAGCATAACTCCTTACTGGTCTTAATCCTAGGCAATCCCCTCAGTAAAAATGAAGGGAGAATGTTAAAAGTCAGAAACCATCAAGGTAGAAACCAGCCCAATTTTTTACCTTGCCTCCAATGAATAAATATCATTGTCATTAAAGAAATCAGTAGTTTTTCTTGAGGTATATCCAGCATAAAATAGCATTCATGTGGAGCAAAGGAGTTACTTCTTATAGAAGCAATACTGTCCCCAAGCTAACACAGCTAGGTTGACATAATTTAAGAAGTTGGTCATAATGGGTAACTATTTTCAACTTCAGTGGTAACATACCCTAATATAACCAGAAATCTTTATCTGCCCAGCAGGGAAGAAGATCAATAATTAGTTTAAAATTTCCACTCTCTTTCTGTTGGTAGGTAGATGTTCCTCTCTAGATTTTCCTACGCTTTATTTCCTTGAACTTTTTTCTACTATCTTAAATTTTATGTTTCTTACGAGCAGCATAAAGTTGAATTTAAAAATATTTAATCTGATTTTATTTTAATGTGAGCATTTCTTTCATATATATTTAATGTGTTTATATTAAAATACTTATCTTGAAAAGATATTTATGTACATAGATTTAAATCTACCATCTTATTCTATGCTTTCTGTTTGTCTCAATGATTCCATGTTCCATGTCCATTTTTTCTTGCCCTTTTTTTCTCCTTTTTTTGTTAGGGGCAGGATCTGGGCCTACCAAGGTAAGGCCCTTAATGATCCTATCTTTCTGTATATCCACTGCCATGATGGCCGGGTATGGGTGTGACACTCCAGTGCTATCCATTTTCAGGACTAGTTGATTTGGCAGGTTTCTTTCCTTTCAGTGATTACTGTAGAAAATAAAACATGACTTGTTAGCTATCAAAGTCTATCAAAGTTAACTAATACTTTCATTCTCCTCCCACAGAATAAAAAAATATTTAAACTCCATTTGCTTGCTGCCTCAGTTATAAATGTATATGCTGTTGTAGTTGTGTATTTTAATTTATCCCACAAGATGAATTTTACTTGATGCAGTTAGTGTTTGTTTAGTTACCCAAATATTTACTACTTTATATGCTTTTCTTTCTTCCCTGCATCTTAGAAATTTCCTCTGGCATCTTCTCTCTCTCTTTTACCCAGTTGAAGTACATGCTATAGAATTTCATTTAGAGTGGTTCTGTTGATGCTAATCTATTTTTATTTGTCTAAAAATGTATTTATTTTGCTTTTATTCATGAAGGCTATTTTTGTTGGGTTTATTATTCTAGGTTGGCATTTATTTTCTCTCAGTTCATTAGGGGTATTATTCTTCTGTCTTGTGACTTACATCGTTGTTGAGAAGTCAGCTCTAAGTCTAAATATAATTCTTTTGAAGACAGTCTCTTTTACTGTTTATCTTGTAGAATATATGCGTTTGTAGATGTGCATTTGATTTATTTTATCCTTTTCAGTAATTTTTGGGGACGTCTTAAAACTGTGGACTATTGTCTTTTATCAGAGTAAAATATTCTCAGACTTTTTTTTTGAATATTGTTTCTGCTCAATACTCTATAGTAAATGTAGGTTAGGTTCTCTAACTGGATCCTCTGTATCTTTTACCCTTTCTTTTGTGTTTACCAACATGTTGTCTCTCTGTGCTGCATTCTGGATAATTTCTTCAAATCTATCTTCCAGTTCACTAATTCTTTCGTCAGCTCTGTCTGGTCTTCTGTTAAACCTGTCCATTGAGTTTTTATATTGTTATTTATATAATTTCTATTTGTTTCTTTTCCAAATCTCCTCCATTGCTTTTTATAGTTTCCTGTTCCTTGTAGATTTAAGATGATGCTTTTTTTTGTTTCCACTTTTTCGGTTGTTTTCATACAGAGAACTGACATAAATAATTAAACTTTTCATTACTAGAAGCTGGATTACCTTCCTTTAGCCATTCTTTCCCCTTTTTGGAAGACAGTGTCCTGAAATTCTAGATTTCATTATCCTAATCACAGACCCCCTGCAATTATAAATTACCTCTTTTAAGAGACTGAATATTTTCTTACGGTGGGCTCTCTCTGCAAACTGATACCATCCCTGCTTTTACTACAAAGTGGAATAGCAGGCCAAGAAACCAACAGCAATAATTTAATATGCACCCATGGTGCAATAGGAGGACAAAAAGTGGAAGCCCAGAGCCTTGGCAGGGGATTTCAGAGAAGATTCTTTGGGGGAATGATGGGTGATGGATGGATGAGGACACCCAGTAGAACGTGTCCCTAAAGAAGAGCGAAAGACTAAGTCTGGAAAATCATTGTTTTTTGGATGAGGTAGAGGAAGAGGGGCCAAGAGGAGACTGAGAAGTAATATTTAAAAATAGAGCTATTTAAAAGTAGAGCTGTTGACATCCGGGGAAGGAGGGGCAAGTTTCAAATTTGAGAAAATGAAGACTGGAACAGGTAGTACAATCAGGCAGTTTGGTGGTCATTGATGACCTATGAAAGAACAATTTCAGAAATAATAAATAGAAATCAGGACTTCTGGGGTCTGGTAGTAACATAACAGGATTTATAGTTTAAGAAATGGAGCCATGAGATAGGGCCTTGAGGAGATCACAGCAGGGGTTGTTGAACTATGGCTTGCAGGCCAAGTCTAGTCCACTTCCTGTTTTGTAAATAGTTTTATTGGAATGTAGCCATGTCCATTTCTTTTTAACGTATTGTCTACAGAAAAGTTGAATAGTTGGAACAGAGACTGTATGACACACAAACTTGAAAATATTTACAATCTGGCCCTTCGCAGAAAATGTTTGTTGACCCCGGAACCACACAGTTTTTGCTTGCTTCTTTGCAGTAGTACAGAGGAGCACATTTTAGGCCAATTCGAAGGGAGGAGTGGAGGAGAAAGGCTGAAGGTCATAGTAGGAGAGTGGCTAATTGATGAGGACGTTTCCCAAGGAATTGGATCTGAAAGCTGGTGGAAAGATTAGCTTTCAAGGAGTTGGGATTTGCTCTGAGTCACTATAAGGCAAGAGAGAACAGAGAATGATTATATCTACCAGAACTTTGAATTGAGAATTCAGTGATCAAAGAACTCATGATCAAAGTTTCAGAGATCTTTTTCTCTTTGTAATGTAAAATATCCAGGAAGTTGAAAAACCCCAACTCTTTGAAAGGGTAAGGTTTTGTGTGTTCTTTCTTCCATTTCTTTCATCTTTATAACCAACTCCATTTAATTTCCTGAGGGGTGGATAGTTTCATTTTCATTGTGTAAATCTAGTTCCTGACTTGAGCCTTTCACTATTTTTTTTAAAAATAAATTTATTTTATTTATTTATTTTTGGATCTGTTGGGTCTTCATTGCTGCACGCGGGCTTTCTCTACTTGCGGCGAGCGGGGGCTACTCTTTGTTGTGGTGCACAGGCTTCTCATTGCAGTAGTTTCTCTTGTTGCAGAGCACAGGCTCTAGGCGTGTGGGCTTCAGTAGTTGCAGCATGCAGGCGCAGTAGTTGTGGCACACGGGCTCTAGAGCGCAGGCTCAGTAGTTGTGGCACACGGGCTTAGTTGCTCCACAGCATGTGGGATCTTCCCAGACCAGGGCTCGAACCTGTGTCCCCTGCATTGGCTGGTGGATTCTTAACCACTGTGCCACCAGGGAAGTCCCCCTTTCACTATTTTTAATTTCTATTTTTTCATTCTAAGTGGAGTTAACCGCCTCCCCGCCACAAATTTTTCAAAATTTCTCTGTCTTTAAGAGTTAAAGTGGAGCTTTTCCAAAATTGAATGTAATGAGTGTAGTGAAAATGTAAATGCATTAAACTACAAAATGGAAATAAGGACCAGAGAATGAAATGTTGTATATGTAAATGATGTTAAAGCTCCTGTAGGGTTCAAATTTGTCGAATATTGGTGGAATTCAGGTAAAACCCAAGACCTTAAAACTTAACTCTCGGTATCAGAAAGCTCAAAGTGTTTACTCAGTGAACTAATTATTGATTGCCTTCTATCAGTTAGGCATGGAGAAATGTATAAATCTGAGATACTCTCTTCAAGAAGTTTAGAGTGAACAGGGAGGAAATAACTGAATGAATTCCACCAGAGGTAATAAGGGCAGTGATATAAGAGAACTCTGGGTGCCTTGGATATACAAAAGATGGGCATTAAAACCAGCTTGGAGTTATCAAGTAGGCTTCCTGGAGAAGGTGGGTCTAAATTGTCTTAAGCTGTGGTTTGCAAACTTTAGGGCACCTAAGAATCACCTGGAGACCTTGCCAAAAATATGTATTTCCAGACTCTTCCTCCCAAAACTTCTAAATCAGTTTTGGGAGTGAGGCTGAGGATTCTGTGCAGTGGCCTGGTGGTCTGTGGAACCTACACCGAGCAAGCAGGCTGTGAAGGATACGTAGAATTTACTCAGCGGTACTCGAGATAATGTCCCGTTGGATGCTCAGAACATAAAAATGTCAATTTCAAGTGTGCCTATAGTTGCTTTGGGAAAATCTGAGGTTATGAACATTGAGTGCTTATGGTTTATGTATGTTTTATGACTTTTTAAAAAACTTGGTAGTATACTTGTTAGGCCTGTGTGTCTCTCTCCATCCTGAATGTGGTGCTGGTCCACTTAAGAGACAAGTGACTGGGGACAGCATGATTAGAGAGGGACTCTAATTAGTGACACAGCTAACACTGTGAAAGCAGTGGCATCTGCTACCATTGCTAAATATAATTGCTAGAGAAAAGTTTATAAATATTCATTTAAATGTATTTCTCAAAGGCTCATGTTTGGAACCACAGCTGCTGGGTTGCCTAAAGAAACACAAATGCACCACAATTAGTGCATTCTTAAAGGAAAAAAAAAGCTTTATCCTTAATATGCAGGCATTGAGTAAATACCATGGATCAGCCATTTCTATAGCTAACATTTTGCATGTCATGTTTATTAGACGGTGTTACTACTTTAGATATTCAGTAGTTTCTCTGATTATGGCTTTCTCAATTTAACAGTTATAAATTTAACTTGTGTCGAGTGACTAATACACTATTTAATGTCTTGTGTGATTATGTTTTGAGTTTGCTTGCCAGAAAATTTGTCTGAAGACTGTTAAAATGAATTTCATGTTCTTACAAAGAGAAATCTGGAAAACCCATTTCATTTTAATATTGCAAGCAAATGGGGTTTTGTGATAAAAAGTTTTTTGGGTTAACCTTCTATTTTGTTGTTTTGAAAAGAACGTAGTAATAATTATCCATTGACATACTTGAGCCAGTATGTGTACAAATATGAACTAAATGACAGCATTTCAGTGACAGGCTCATACTGTAGGGGAGGAGAAATTCTTTCTCCTTCTGTCCTCCCAGGTTCTCTAGCTGGGGCCCTGAAAATGGGCCTGACAAAAGACAGATTAACAAGAGAAAAGCACACACATTTATTTAATATAAGTTTTACTTGTCATGATTGCCTTCCTAAGGAAATGAAGACTGAAAGAAACAGTTAAACATATGCATGTTTTCTTTTCAAAAAATTTTTTTGGCTGCTTCGGGTCTTTGTTGCAGCGTGCAGGCTTCTTTAGTTGTGGCTTGTGGGTTTTTCTGTCTCTGGTTGTGGCGTGCAGGCTTAGTTGCCTCGCAGCAAGCATGCTGGATCTTAGTTCCCCGACCAGGGATTGAAGCCGTGTCCCCTGCATTAGAAGGCGGATTCTTTACCACTGGACCACCAGGGAAGTCCCAAACATATGCATTTTAATAGTTGTTCCCCCTTATCATCGTTTTTTTTTGTTTTTTTTTTTTTTTTTTGCAGTATGTCGGCCTCTCACTGTTGTGGCCTCTCCCGCTGCGGAGCACAGGCTCCGGACGCGCAGGCCCGACGGCCATGGCTCTCGGGCCCAGCCGCTCCGCGGCATGTGAGATCCTCCCAGACGGGGGCACAAAGCCGTGTCCCCCGCAATGGCAGGCGGACTCTCAACCACTGCGCCACCAGGGAAGCGCTTATCATCGGTTTTGCTTTCTGTGGCTTTACCTACCGGTGGTCAGCCGAGGCCGGAAAATATTAAACGGAAAATTCCAGAAATAAACAATTCATAAGTTTTAGAGTGCGTGCCATTCTGAGTAGTGTGATGAAATCTCGCGTGGTGAAATCTCGCGTGATGAAATCTCGCGATATCAGCTCTGTTTCCCCAGGGATATGAATCGTCCGTTTGTCCAGCGAGTCCCGCCCAGTAGTTACTTAGTGGCAGAAGTTATCACCTGTCACAGTGTCGCAGTGCTGTGTTCAAGAGGCCCTGATTTTACTTAATTCTGGCCCCAAAGTGCCAGAGGAGTGATGCTGGTGATTTGGAAATGCCAGAGAGAAGCCCTGAAGTGCTTCCTTTAAGTGAAAAGGTGAAAGTTCTCGACTCAATAAGGAAAGAAAAATATCAGATGCTCAGATAGCTCAGACCTCTGGTAAGAACACATCTTCTCCCCGTGACATTGTGAAGAAGGAAAATGAAATCTGTGCTGGTTTTGCTGTCGCACCTCAAACTGCAAAGTTAACAGCCGCAGTGCGTAAGCGCTTAGTTACGAAGGAAACGGCATTCAGTTTGTATGGTGATTTTTTTTTTTTTTTTTTTTTTTTGCGGAACGCGGGCCTCTCACTGTCGTGGCCTCTCCCGTTGCGGAGCACAGGCTCCGGACGCGCAGGCTCAGCGGCCATGGCTCACGGGCCCAGCCGCTCCGCGGCATGTGGGATCTTCTCGGATCGGGGCACGAACCCGTGTCCCCTGCATCAGCAGGCGGACTCTCAACCACTGCGCCACCAGGGGTGCCGTGTACGGTGATATTTTGAGAGACAGAGAGAGAAAGAAAGCACATTCAAATTACTTTTTTTTTTTGCGGTACGCCGGCCTCTCACTGCTGTGGCCTCTCCCTTTGCGGAGCACAGGCTCCGGACGCGCAGGCCCAGCGGCCATGGCTCACGAGCCCAGCCGCTCCGCGGCATGTGGGATCCTCCCGGACCGGGGCACGAGCCCGTGTCCCCTGCATCAGCAGGCGGACTCTCAACCACTGCACCACCAGGGGTGCCGTGTACGGTGATATTTTGAGAGAGAGAGAGAAAGAAAGCACATTCAAATTATTTTTTTTTTGCGGTACGCCGGTCTCTCACTGCTGTGGCCTCTCCCTTTGCGGAGCACAGGCTCCGGACGCGCAGGCTCAGCGGCCATGGCTCACGGGCCCAGCCGCTCCACGGCATGTGGGATCTTACCGGACCGGGGCACGAACGTGCGTCCCCTGCATCGGCAGGCGGGCTCTCAACCACTGCGCCACCAGGCAAGCCCTCAAATTACTTTTATTACAGTATACTGTTATTTTCTATTTTATTATTAGTTACTGTTAGTTTCTTTCTGTGCCGAATTTATAAATTAAACTTTATTGTCAGTATGTATGTATAGGGAAAACCATAGTACGTATAAGGTTCTGTGTTCTACAAGGTTTCAGGCATCTACTGGGTTCTTGGGTCATATCCCTTGTGGATAAGGGGGTGTACTGTACTAGGTTTGCTGAGGAGTGGAAAGTCGTGGAAAAACATGGTAGGAGAATAGTGTGTGAACTGTGGGTTGTCAACTAGAGGAAACTTAGGAAGGCCTCTGCGTTCGTATTCCTCTCAGTGACCCTTGGTCTTAGGACATTAGGATGTTTCTTTCCTCGGGTATGGGGAGGGCATCTCTCCCTTGAGGGTCTTATGACCTGCCTTAGGGGAAGAGGGAGAGGGGTCATAGGGTCCTTCTTGCACCTGCTGTTTCTCAGATTCCTTCAGCTTAAGATATCCAATATGCCAAGGTGCCCTGTTTTGAGTAGCGTGCCCTATTTTGGGTAGTGCGTTCTGAATCCCACCACTATCATCACATATCTTGAACTTGGTGGATTTGTGGGAGGGAACATAGGAAAGACCAAGAGGCAGTGAGCAACCTGTGAAAACCAGCTGGTGATCATTAGGGGATTTCTAGGTGTCCCGAGAATAAGAAGAGCAGGGCATGGATTAAAAATACGCAGATTCTCCAGGGTAAAGTAAGGTAAGCCACATTAGAGGCCCGAGCAAGGCCTAAGGTGGAATTCACAATGGACAGATGAGAATGAGAACTAGGTACCAGCAAACCAAATGTTGTCATGTGGGCTTGATACTTAGACGAGGTTTGGCCAAAGAATGTTTGTGCCTGTGAGTGGTTCTCAGTGGGTTGGTACTTTTGCCCCTCAGGGAGTATTTGGCAATGTCTGGGGACATTTTTGGTTGTCACAAAACGAGAGCGGGGGGCGGGGGGAGGACAATCGGCATGCAGTGGACAGAGACCAGGGATGCTCCTAAACATCCTATATTGCACAGGACAGCTCCCACTACAAAGAACTGTCTGGCCCAAAATATCAATTGTGCTGAGTGTGAAATGCTGCTCTCCTTAGGCAAAGGAGCTGACAGGGGACAAGGGTGGTATTGAAGGTAAACACAGACCTTAAATGACAAATCAGGTTTAGTAAACTGGGTGAATTTTTAAAATGTGATTCTTGTAGTGATTCAAAGAGGTAGGTACCATTATCATTCCTGTTTACAAGGGAGAAAACTTGGCACAGAGAATTTAATTACCTCACCCAAGGTAACACAGTTGGTAGGTGGTGGTGCTTTTATATACATTGAAATATATGGGGTTTGACTCCTATATAAACACTTTCTTAACTGATACAGTAGTGAGGGAAAGTTTTCTAGGAAGGAAGAAACAAACCCGCTCAAGTCCCACTCCCGCAATAACCAAATATCAAGGCCAGGCTTGGTGAACCTGAGTGACAGCAATACAGCCTAAACATTACATGTCTGTGCCCCACCTAAAATGGGTGAATAGTTATAATTTGTGTACATCTCCAGATTTCTTAAAGAGCAACATCTTAGGTGGTAATTGGATGATATAAATTCTGGAGAGAAAGATAAAATTAAAAATATTCTAAACCATAGAGTGTTTCAAGTTGATATAACCATAAGTTTTATTAAACTCAATTGAAAACTTGATTATATTATTGATTTTTTATCAAACATAATGAGTTTTGTTGATGTTTTTCACATTTTCCTTTTCTTCTCATTATTTTAGATCCTCTTCTGAAATGCATCCCTTCACAAGGGTATCCAGGTAAATCCACTGTGTGGTGTGCTTGCTTTCAGCATTACGAGTACCGTAAAAATCCTCCAGGGTTCTATGGCATTCTTTTTTACATTACAAAGGTCGGTTTAAAGTCAGGAATATAACCGCTAGAATGCAGCGATCACACTGTCTGATTTTGAAGTAAAAATCTTTTATAGTTACGGGGATCATCATTGAAAATGGCATGCATGGTTTAGCATTTTTCAGTGTTACTAAAATCGTTGAAATTTATATTCAATGAAGAGTGTTTAGTTCTGATTTAATGAACTTCCTATTGCCGTTTTAAGATCTGAATATAGAAGCCATTTGAATTTTAAGGTCTTTGATGACTGCGTAAATTGTATTGAAAGTAAATGGCAAAGACTTACTGTCTTGTCGCTAATATGAAACATATTTCCTTCATGCTATTTTGTTCTAGTAAGAACATAGGGGAAATTGTCAAGAATGTTTAGGTGAATGACATGACTTAAAAATTATAATTTTCGGGGTCTCTTTTGACTGTCTTTTCTGGAAAAGTCTGAGTTATTTGGGGTGAGAATGCGATGAATCTGGTTAATTACCAAGTGTTAAAGTAAGTTTCCCTAAAGCATAAACTGCCTTGTTAGAGCAGAGGCCAAATGAGAGCTGGCTTTCCTTTCACTGTCCTGACTGACTGATGTAGTGGGTGCCTTAGAGTCCTAGAGGCTGAGAAGCTTTCTGGTTGATGTGCAGTGTTGGCCAGTGGTGTAGAAAAGAGGGTGCTGGTGCGCTTTCTGTGTGCTGACCGTCCTTCCCAGGCCCTTTAACACTGCCTTCTGGGGCCCTGGTCTCCAAAGCACTGGCAGGTGCACCATGCTGATCCAGGTGTGGAGCTTGATATTTGCTTTTTATCTTAAACAAAATATGAAACTTTTGTACCATACAATGTACAGCTTGATGTCAGAATGCTCACTTTGGTGTATAGCATGTGAGCACATTTCATGTGCGATCATGTATCTGGAAGGAAGAGTGAAAGTTTTATAACGTGGAGGGGTTGTCACCTGTACTCTTGCTCCTTCTTTTTCTTTCTCCTTTTTTTTTTTTGGCTCTCAGTGTTTTGCAACATGTTGTCGGTGACATCCTGTAGGACATCAGTACTGTGCCTAGCTTATTTAAAGCATACCTTCAAATGTAGACTCTTTACCGTCCTTGGTAATGAGATGGCACCTGGATGTGAACATCTTGATGTATGTAGAGGCGAAACACTTACCTCATTGCAAAACACTTCTTAAAGGTGTTGTGAAAATTAAAAATACTCTTTATATGTTACAAAAATTCTTTTCAGATATGACAAGAGGGTGTTAATGGTATGCTATCTAATAGATCCTTCTGAGACATAAACATACTTTGTTATTTCAAAATAAAAATTTAAACACTGAGCAAGCAGTTAACTGCTTTTCAAGAGAAACATGTTTTAAAATGCAGGACCATTTTGCAAAGGGACGTTTGTCAGTGTTTCCACTGTTATATATTCTTAAGTGAATATATTGTCTCTGAAAAACATGAGTGTTACCTATCATCACCCATAGATGAATGCTTAAAATTCTTGGAAATAGAGTTTTCTAACCTGCTTAAAAAGCTTCCAGAGTTAAGGTTTTAGTGGGCTCTGAACTCATGTATTTAAAATGTGAAAATTGACACATTCCCATTAGTTTCCAGGACAACTGATCGTTGCCATGGAAGGTGGACATTTACTGTCACAGGTTCAACAAAAATGATTCCCTGGTTGGTGTGAGTGGGTTGCAAACTGAGATTCATGGGTTGGAAAACTCAGCCAGTCAACATTTGGGTCAACATCTCCCTGTGAAGTTTTTCTTTCAGTCTGAGAGCCGCCGATCCCAGTTTAGCAGTGAACTTCGAGCCAGACCTTCAGATTGCTGTATCATAGTGTGTGAAACCAAGATTTTCAAAATTAATTAAGCATATTAAAACAAATTGCTCTCTGTAAAAAAATATTAACAGGAATGGTTCCACAGGAGCACCTTCTGTACTATTAATAATCAAACACACAGTTAACCATACATTTACTTTGTCCATTGAAAATTTTCATTTGTGTGTTTTATGATGTATATAACATACTAGCACCATGAGACACATAGATAATTGAGCATCGTCTAGGTCAGGGGTCAGCAGAGTAGGGCTCAAGTGCCCAATCTGGCCCCGTGTCCATTTACATATTATCTAAGGCTGCTTTTGTGTGGCAAATGCAGAGTTGAGTGGTTTCAACAGAAGGTCCTGCAAAGCCAAAAGTACTTACTATCTGGCCTTTTACAGGCAAAGTTTGTGGACCCTTGGTGTAGGCAATAAGGCAACAATGGAAAAGAGGTGTCTCCTGCCCTGTCTTCAGTCAGTAACAGCTTTGGGAATGCCTTACAGCACTGGTTCTCAGATGCGGCTGTGCACTGTGTTAGTGTTGAGAGTTTCAACAAATACTGATGCCTGGACCCGCCCCTAGGGATTCTGCTGTAATTAGTATGGATTGGGGCCTGGACACCAGGAATCTTCTGTGCAGCCAAGTTTGAGAACCACTGCCTTCTGGTGCTGGACACTCCTGATGGGAAGGAGTTTCCCTGCAGCTGGAGCTGCCCCCAAGTAGCTTCACAGCAACCCTTCTTGCCTGCACGTCTGGCTAAGTAATGCTTGAGGCGAGCTGTCCCCACATGTAGTAGGAAGATGGCAGGCTTGGGAATAGCAGCCCATAGTCAAACCTTAAATGTCCTCAGGGCTATGGCAAGAAGAAATGAGATCGGTGCTGCAAAAGTGCCTTGATTGGAGAACCAATCATTTGGAGAGACTTGGGTGAAATGTAAAACCCAAGGGCTTCTGTTGTCTCTGTTTTCAGTGCTTTCCTTGGCCCACTGGTGCCTGTTTTTATCACTGAACAAAGAAAGTCTATTGGCAAGTCTCCTGGTAGTTATCTTCTATGCAAATGTTAATGGAAGATGATCGGAAGTTCTAGAAGTTTTGCCATGGTGGATTTTCTTTTCCTACATGGTTTAGGAACTGAGGATTATTTCAGTAATAATCCTATTTCTGCATGTTTGCCACATAATGTTATTTTGCAGTTCCGTCCATGGCTGTCGTTGTAAACACTGTTTATAGAACCTTTATCAGCATTTGCCTCTGGAACTTATAAAGCGAAACCACTGGTGTTTTTTTTCTAGCTTAATAGAGTTGCACATGTGGAGTATTTGGAAGATAGCAGTTTACATCCTATAAAATGGCTTGCGAGTCTAAAGCCCTTTTAGCCATTTGAAATGATTGATTAGTTAATTCACACAGCCAGGTACTGTTCTCATTTTCCAAATGAGGGAAATGAGGCAAAAAAGAGGACAGGGGACTTCTTCAAGGCCATGAAGCAAGGTAGGAGCAACTGAGAACTGGATCTCAAGGTTCCTGGTTCCCCAGGCTGAACCTTCCCATCACTGCTTTCCCCCACCTCAAGGCAGTGATAACGCCGCCTGCATCTCCATCCTCCCAGAATGCAAACACTGTCAGCAGGTGCTTGTAGTAAAACACAGGACCAGATCACTGTTACTGCCTTGAGGAAAACTCCTTCAAACTTTATTATTATATTTTGCTTGGAATGGCATAAATGCAAATAGATCCATTGAGAAACAGACGTTTTGCTTTTTAAAATTAAACCAGGACCCCAGGTAGGTAATGTAACCTACACAGCAGTTAGGAATTAATTCCACCAGTGTTTTATAGGGTAAGGTGATAACCAGCAGTGTGTTTTCTAAATGGTTTGATTTACCATGTGATTCTGCTGTTTATTTCATTTAGAAGGCTTTTAAAAGAGGTACTTCAAAACCTTGATTAGCCGCAAGACGAGGAAAATAGAAGTGTACCCAACTTAATAGTACCTGGAAAGAATAAAGTGATGGAAAAAACCCTTATTAGTAGTTTATTAAAAATTTTAATTTCCAGACTAAATACCAACAGAGAATCTCTTTCTGTACAATGTAATCATGTTTAATATTCACGGCAGTGACCCTGAGGGGGAAGCGAGACACTCAATTATCAAACAAGATTCACTTCTCTATATATACCTTTTAAGGCAGCAGAATAAAATTTTGGTTTCTTTTTTTTTTTTTTTTCTTTTTTTTTTTTCTTTTTTTTTTTTGCGGTACGCGGGCCTCTCACTGTTGTGGCCTCTCCCGTTGCGGAGCACAGGCTCCGGACGCGCAGGCTCAGCGGCCATGGCTCACGGGCCCAGCCGCTCCGTGGTACGTGGGATCTTCCCGGCCCGGGGCACGAACCCGTGTCCCCTGCATCTCTTTTTTGTTTTTAACATTTTTATTGGAGTATAATTGCTTTACAATGGTGTGTTAGTTTCTGCTTTATAACAAAGTGAATCAGTTATACATATACATATATCCCCATATCTCTTCCCTCTTGCATCTCCCTCCCTCCCACCCTTCCTATCGCACCCCTCTAGGTGGTCACAAAGCACCGAGCTGATCTCCCTGTGCTATGCGACTGCTTTCCCACTAGCTATCTGTTCTACACTTGGCACTGTATATATGTCGATATATATACTACCACTCTCTCACTTTGTCCCAGCGCACCCGTCCCCCTCCCCGTGTCCTCAAGTCCATTCTCTAGTAGGTCTGCGTCTTTATTCCTGTCTTGCCCCTAGGTTCTTCATGACCATTTTTTTTTTTACATTCCATATATATGTGTTAGCATACGGTATTTGTTTTTCTCTTTCTGACTGACTTCATTCTGTATGACAGACTCTAGGTCCATCTACCTTACGACAAATAAATCAATTTCGTTTCTTTTTATGGCTGAGTAATACTCCATTGTATATATGTGCCACATCTTCTTTATCCGTTCATCTGTCAATGGACACTTAGGTTGCTTCCATGTCCTGGCTATTGTAAATAGCTGCAGTGAACATTGTGGTACATGACTCTTTTTTGAATTATAGTTTTCTCAGGATATATGCCCAGTAGTGGGATTGCTGGGTCATATGGTAGTTCTATTTGTAGTTTTTTAAGGAACCTCCATACTGTTCTCCATAGTGGTTTTATCAATTTACATTCCCACCGACAGTGCAAGAGGGTTCCCTTTTCTCCACACCCTCTCCAGCATTTATCGTTGGTAGATTTTTTGATGATGGCCATTCTGACCGGTGTGAGATGATATCGCATTGTAGTTTTTTTTTGTTTTTTTTTTGCCATACGCGGGCCTCTCACTTCCGTGGCCTCTTCCGTTGCGGAGCACAGGCTCCCAGCCGCTCCGCGGCACGTGGGATCCTCCCGGACCGGGGCACGAACCCGCGTCCCCAGCATCGGCAGGCGGACTCTCAACCACTGCGCCACCAGGGAAGCCCCCGCATTGTAGTTTTGATTTGCATTTCTCTAATGATGTTGAGCATTCTTTCATGTGTTTGTTGGCAATCTGTATATCTTCTTTGGAGAAATGTCCATTTAGGGCTTCTGCCCATTTCTGGATTGGGTTGTTTGTTTTATTGATATTGAGCTGCATGAGCTGCTTGTAAATTTTGGAGATTAATTCTTTGTCAGTTGCTTCATTTGCAAATATTTTCTCCCATTCTGAGGGTTGTCTTTTCATCTTGTTTGTGGTTTCCTTTGCTGTGCAAAAGCTTTGAAGTTTCCTTAGGTCCCATTTGTTTATTTTTGTTTTTATTTCCATTTCTCTAGGAGGTGGGTCAAAAAGGATCTTGCTGTGATTTATGTCATAGAGCGTTCTGCCTATGTTTTCCTCTAAGAGTTTGATAGTGTCTGGCCTTACATTTAGGTCTTTAATCCATTTTGAGTTTATTTTTGTGTACGGTGTTTGGGAGTGTTCTAATTTCATTCTTTTACATGTAGCTGTCCAGTTTTCCCAGCACCACTTATTGAAGAGGCTGTCTTTTCTCCATTGTATATTCTGCCTCCTTTATCAAAGATAAGGTGACCATACGTGCGTGGGTTTCTCTCTGGGCTTTCTATCCTGTTCCATTGATCTATGTTTCTGTTTCTGTGCCAGTACCACACTGTCTTGATTACTCTAGCTTTGTAGTATAGTCTGAAGTCAGGGAGCCTGATTCCTCCAGCTCCGTTTTTCTTTCTCAAGATTGCTTTGGCTATTCGGGGTCTTTTGTGTTTCCATACAAATTTTGAAATTTTTTGTTCTAGTCTGTGAAAAATGCCAGTGGTAGTTTGATAAGGATTGCATTGAATCTGTAGATTGCTTTGGGTAGTATAGTCATTTTCACAATGTTGATTCTTCCAATCCAAGAACATGGTATATCTCTCCATAAGCATCTCTTAACTATAAGCATTTGTTACCTCAAGCAAGACTTTGAGGTAATAAATGTGTCAAGCAACATATGTTTTAGAGAACACGTTTTTATAAAATGAGACCTGTTGACCACTTATAATACGTCTAAGAGTTTCCATAGCAGGGCATATCTGGACAAAGGAGTGAATTGTACAGTTTATAAATCATAAACTTAGTGGATAGAAGTATACATTTATATTAATTATGGCAGTATTACCTGATCTCTGTCCTCATGAGGCTTACAATCTAGTTGGGGGAGTCTGGTGATAAGCAGAGGATGGGATAAGTCCAGATGTGGTTAATGCTGTAAACAAGCACTAAGCAGCCCCTAAGCAGCAGTGGAGCTGCTAGGCTGGCCTTCTACACTTGCATAAATTTATTTATTTTTATTTTTGGCTGCGTTGGGTTTTTGTTGCTGTGCGCGGACTTTCTCTAGTTGCGGCAAGCAGGGGCTGCTCTTCGTTGTGGTGTGCGGGCTTCTCACTGTGGTGGCTTCTCTTGCTGCAGAGCATGGGCTCTAGGTGCGCAGGCTTCAGCAGTTGTGGTACGTGGACTTCAGTAGTTGTGGCTTGCGGGGTCTAGAGCGCAGGCTCAGTAGTTGTGGTGCACCGGCTTAGTTGCTCCATGGAATGTGGGATCTTCCCAGACCAGGGCTCAAACCCGTGTCCCCTGCATTGGCAGGCGGATTCTTAACTACTGCGCCACCAGGGAGGTCCCTACACTTGCATAAATTCATCTGTATGCAAACAGTGAGCCCATATTGATCAGGCAGTTCACCTTGGTTCCCTTGCCTCTCTCTAAGTTGTAGCAGGTGATGTGCAGAGTGGGCCCCTTAGTAGATGCGGGGCACACAGTGGAATTGCGTCACAGCTTGGAAACACCAATTGTAGCAAAATCCCACCTTAGAACTGCTAGCACACCTGCCTGTCTATATCCCTTCCAAGGGAGATTCTCTTCATGCTGCTAGCCTGAAGTGAGTGTAAGCAGGTCTTCTCTAGGGAGGGAGGGAGACTTCCTGATCCTTTACTGTCTCGGAGTGCAGGGGAGATGAGGACGAGGGAGCTCTCTGTTTACTCTCCTGGTCAGGAAACAAGGCTGTGACTCAGGGCTATGCAATCTCTAGCTTCCCAGGATGCTTGCTATCCCAACATCTGTGGACGAAGCTCTTAGTGCCCTTGACCCAGAAGACAAGCAGAAACCCATGAATTATCTCCCCACATTGAAATGAGGTGATGCGACATAAAGTGACCGACGGATGTCGGGACTGGGAGCACGTCAGAGATGCTACACGAAGCAAGCAAACAGTAGGAGTAACTGAGGAAGGGCATTTCAAGCGAGGACAGCATGAGGTGGGCGAAGGTGTTCGGTGTGTTCAGGGGACTTTCAGAACAGCCTGGCAGGGCCTTGTGGGCAGGCACGAAGGTGGTGGGGCAAGTTTGGGAGGTACAGGACCCAGGTCGTTCAGGGCCCTGTAGGCAGTGATTTGAGTTGGGAGTTCAACAGAGGTGTGATGGGAAGCCTGCACCTGTGTATCAGCCTGTAAGGGACCTTCTGTATTTTCCAATTACAACTTTTGACCGTGCAGCTGGTTAATCAGTCAGTATAGTTCATCACAGCAGAATCAGGCCAGAAAAATATCAGAGTGCCTTGTATGTAGTGGCGTGAGTATTGCTTCACGAAACTTTAGTTTTCATATTTTGTTAATAGTAAGTTGCACATCTTTGTGTGTTTTGACATCTCAAATCAAGGTGGGTCTCAGAATCAATGGCATCTAAGATTTGATGAAATATGGTAAAAATGTTTTATATATGCATGTCTGAAGTGGGTTCCTAGGCAATATTTATTTTTAACTGTGAGTCACCGTCAGTATTTTACCAGAGCCCTAGTCCACGGTAGCAAGTTTAGGGCAGCCTGGGGGTTAGAATACTAAGCAGAATTGGGTGCCCGCATTCTGAGTGGGATGATTCGGAGGAGGTAGCAGTAGCCTTGGCTCTAGAAGCAAATACCATTGTCACCTGGGCCAACTCTGGCAGAAGCGTGTGCTCAAGCCAGCAGACTCCGGCACTGAGAACCAAATGTAACAGGTTGGGGAGGGTGCCCAGGGGATAGAGGGAGCCTGGAGCTGGCAAGGCTTGGGGCTGTTCGTAGTACTGTGTCCAGGTTGGCAAACCAACAGGAGTAAAGACTCAGCCTTTAGTGGCTCATGGATAGTAGGATGGTTACCAAGATGAGGTCTGTGGTAGAGAGAACCAGACCCGAGCCCCCTTGGAAAGCATGGGGCAGCCAGGCTGTGACGCTGTGGAGCCAGCCTCTGGAGGAGGAGGCTGCTCTTGACTCATGTCACTTCTTTGACCTCCTCTTAACCAGACCCAACATGTGGCTTGCTCACTGCTTCCTCTTCATGCTGGAGTCATTTTTAAAAAAAATTTTATTGAAGTATAGTTGATTTACAGTGTTGTGTTAATTTCTGCTGTACAGCAAAGTGACCCAGTTATACACATATATATTCTTCATATTCTTTTCCATTCTGGCTTATCACACGATATTGACTGTAGTTCCCTGTGCTCTACAGTAGGCCCTTGTTGTTTATCCATCCTATATATAATAGTTTGCATCTGTTAATCCCAAACTCCCAATCCTTCCCTCCACCCCTTCCTTGGCAATCACAAGTCTGTTCTCTATGTCTTTGAGTCTGCTTTTGTTTCATAGATATGTTCATTTGTGTCATATTTTAGATTCCACATGGAAGTGATATCATAGGGTATTTGTCTTTCTCTTTCTGACTTACTTTGCTTAGTATGATAATCTGCAGGTCATTCCATGTTGCTACAGATGGCATTATTTCATTCTTTTTTTATGGCTGAGTAACATTCCATTGTGTATATGTACCACATCTTCTTTATCCATTCGTGCGTTGATGGACATTTCGGTTGTTTCCATGTCTTGGCTATTGTAAATAATGCTTCTTTGAACATAGGGGTACAGGTATCTTTTCGAATTATAGTTTTGTCCAAGTATATGCCCAGGAGACGTTAGAGTCTTAATTGCCTCTTCAGAGGGGTTACTTTTGGGGAATAATATGCTCAGGGAGAGATCCCACCTGACCCTGCTTTAGGAGTCTAAGGTTTGGGAACTGGGCCTCTGCAACTAAATGGAAGCAATTTAAGGCCTTTCTAGCAACAAGGGCAACTGGAGTCCCACGGTGTTGGGTTGGGCTTACGTAAACTCCATCTGTATACATCTGAGTTCAGATCCTTTAAGAGCAAGGCTGAGCCTCTGGGAGAGATGAGTTGGTTAAGGAAGAGGAAGGATGCATTTGTTGGAATCCTGGTGTAGCTTCCATCATCTCATGTCTTGAGAGATGGAAATAACTGATGGGCATGCAAATGGCCACAGGTGGGTTGAGCCAACAAAGAGAAGAAAGAATCTGCATGTCTTGCCTTTGGAGTAAAGCCCTGTGCTGCTTTCCTCTCCAAGTTGTCCCAGGCAAAATCCTACCTTCATTTCTCCAAAGTAGACAGGAAGAGACAACAAAGATCTATCTTTCACTTTTGAGGCTGGGCAGGAGCCTCGCTTTCACTAACTTTATCTTTGCCACCTGATAATGTGTAGTTCAAGCTGTGTAACCTTTCCCCAAGCAACTGGATTTAGTCATAACATATTCTTTCCCAACACGTACTTTAAAATACGCCCTTTATTAATTGTCAGATTATGTCTAAAATTAATCAAGTCGTTGAAGGCTGTCCAGGACCAGTAAATTAGCATGTGATAATTTGCTCTTCACCTAATTCTTCATTCAAACCATAGCTTCTGCCCTAATTTTAGGTGTGCCTCACAACATGAAAAAGGCATTTCCTGAGCTTGACAAAATGACACATTTTGCTTGTTTATTCATTGTTCTCAAGGAAAACAGTTAAAATTTTGAGCATAATTTTAGTGCATTATGAAGAGAAATTGCCACTTAACTAAAAGCAGTTTGAAAATAAACATGTCACAGTGAGATTTTCCTAATTTTCTTGTTATTTTGGCTTGTCAATAATAAATTGAGTGCTTTATGTTCTCAAATAGTAAGTTCCCAGATTATTTTACTTCTCTTTTTACTGATCTGAGTCTATGTTCATAAAAAGATAGGTTGATGCATGCAAATTAATCGCCTTCTCCTTACTCAATACATTTAGAAAGCAATTTCTATTACTAATATTTTTTCTAATTAAGATAATGGATATGGACTTTTTTTCATAATATACTTTTACCAAGCACAAGCTGATGTTTTATGGTCTTATAACATTTCATGACAAGGAAAGTTCTACAGATTCAATAAAATTCTGTGAGGACAGGAAACAGTTTTGTTTGATGCTTTGTTAAAGCTATAAGCGCTTTAATGTAAGCTCCATTGGGTTGCTTTTTATTTCTATGATGTTTCCCTCACCCAAAACACAAGTTAAAATATGCTAGAAGAGTGACTTTTTTTAAAAAATTAATTTATTTAATATATTTATTTTTGGCTGCGTTGGGTCTTCGTTGCTGTGCGCGGGCTTTCTCTAGTTGCGGTGAGCGGGGCTACTCTTTGCTGCTGTGCGCGGGCTTCTCATCGCGGTGGCTTCTCTTGTTGCGGAGCACGGACTCTAGGCATGCGGGCTACAGTAGTTGTGGCTCACAGGCTCTAGAGCACAGGCTCAATAGTTGTGGGGCACGGGCTCAGTAGTTGTGGCGCATGGGCTCAGTAGTTGTGGCACAGGGGCTCAGTAGTTGTGGTTCACGGGCTCTAGAGCGCAGGCTCAGTAGTTGTGGTGCACGGGCTCAGTAGTTGTAGCTCGCGGGCTCAGTAGTTGTGGCTCGTGGGCTCTAGAGTGCAGGCTCAGTAGTTGTGGCGCACGGGCTTAGTTGGTCCGCAGCATGTGGGAACTTCCTGGACCAGGGCTCGAACCCGTGTCCCCTGCACTGGCAGGCGGATTCTTAACCACTGTGCCACCAGGAAAGCCTGAGGAAAGTATTTTAAATTAATCCAACCTGTTTTCCTTTTTCTATTCTGGAAAAATACTATTTGTTGTAATGTATTATGTAACAGTTTCATATACTATTTTGTATTTTTTTAATCAAATGTTGTTGAATGAATACTGAAGATGTAGTGTGAATTTTCTAATTCTTGGGGATTGAAAGCTGTCTGCACTGATTCATTCAGTCTCACTTATAAGCAGTTTTCCCTCAGAAGGGAATGGTAGCAGCGGCCATGTTGCACACAAAGCCAAAAATATTTGCTACCTGGCCTTTTACAGGAATTGGGATCCAGACGCATTATTAGAGTTACTTGGGTACTTAATTGGATTCATGGGAAGTGGTCATATTATTGAAAGTTTGGCATTACAGCTCTGGAATTGTAGCAGTTCCAATGGCTGCACTGCAGGCCTGATGCCCTTTGTCCCAACTACTGAACTCTGCTATATCACCAGAGCAGCCATAGATAACATGTGAACAAACAGATATGGCTGTGTCCAATAAAACCTGTTACGCAACTGGCTTTGGGCTGGGTTTGGCCCAGCAGTTGTTCGCCAACCTCTTTAAACCCTTGTTATTCAAAGAAGGAGGACCCCCGCGTACTAGGAACAGGAGCGCTCCCTGGAGTTCTTTAGAGAGGCAGAATCTCAGGTCCCACATCAGACCTACTGAATCAGAGTCTACATTTTAACAGGATGCCCAGGAGATTCCTGTGCTCTGTCTCATTGCAGGAGCGCTGGCCTGCGCTGCTCTTCCAAGAGGGGAAACAAGTAGCTCCTAGGAAGCTCTGAAATGAGCAGGTATTTTGACTGGCTTACTTCTAGGCTGAGGGGTAGTGGCAAGCTGTTTCCCTGTGGACTTCTCAATGCTCGGATATGGAGACCTTTATCTGGGGCACCAGCAACTGCCACTTTCTGCCCTAGATCTTCTCAGATGGTTTATTCCATTTCCTTAGGGAAAAATCTCCCCGTTTCTTGTCCTGGAAAAATAATGACTCTGGGCACTTCTACGGGGGGGGAGTAGGTTGGGTGAATTATTTCATGTAGAGATGTTTAAACTATTCCTTGTATGTTCTGTCCAGGGCCTGTGCCACCCAATTCTGTACCTGGCATTTCCGAGTCCCAAACTTTGCCGTTTTTTCCAGTCACATCAATTTCCCCCTCCATTCTAGATCCCTCTGACTGTACCTGAGCTTCCCAGCCTCTGTGCTGAGACTCAGTGGTGGGCTGCAGATGGACCACTACAGGGCTTCTCAGCCTCGGCACTATTAGCATTTGAGGACAGATTGTTCTTTGTCATGGGGGCAGTCCTGCAGATTATAAGGTGTTGAGTGGCATCCCTGGCCTCCCCTCTTTCAGAGCTAATAATCCCCGCTTCCTTCCCCCTTTAGTTGTGATGGTCAAAAATATCGCCAGGCATTGCTAATAGTGCTTTGAGGGGCAAAATTGCCCTGGGCTGAGAACCACTGAGTCACAGGAAGGCTGAGAAATCAATGCCTGCCAGGTGATTTTAGGGCACTTAAAGGCCCAGGACTTTGGCCTTTAGCCTTGAGTTTATCCAGTAAGATAATGTTATTTTCCATGTGAGTCATGAAATGAAAAGTTTGGAAAGCACAGTAAAAGCCACAGCATCCCTACCCTGCTTTTCCAGGCCCTGCCTCTCCCTCAGCCCTTCATCCTCTGCACACTTGCCCTCTCTTAGCTGCCGATCCATCCTCTTTCCTGTTCTTTCCGTTAGAACCAGATCTTAGTCCTTTTTCTCATCTATATTCACTTTAAATAATCTCAAGTGGGAGGAGAGATAAATATATATTGTCTGCCTGGCATTCCGAACTGAAATGTCCTTCATAATGTCCTCTATATATTGCGGATTGGGAAACAAAATGACTTTCCTAGTTTAGGAACCTTCTTTCAAATTAGAATGTGGCTATTGCTTAGTTTTCATTATGTAGTCCATGGTATACTTCGAAAAGTCATCACCAAATAACTTCATTTCTGTAGCTGGTTGCCCTCACTGGCTCATCACAAGTCGGCTGGTACTATGACTGTCCTTTGTGAGGAAGAGGGCTGGCATTTGCTGAGTTTTGTGAGTAATGGTGGCCTCTGAAGATCTTCCCAGTCTGATCAAACCAAATTCATTTACTCCTATAAGAAAGTCACTTTATATTATGCCATGATTAAAATATTAAGTTTTCAAATCTTGAACTCTATTTTCCATTTGCTTATTTCCTGCATGCTGTATGCAGTATACAAATTTGCAGTTGATTCAATTGACTGTAATAAAGGTTGCCAGAGGGAGTAAGTCTGGGTCAGCTGGAGAATCAACTCTGTGATCTACCTCCTGAGATGAAAGTAATGTAGAGGATCTGATTTACAGTTTCATTTGGATATTTCATCATTTTCTGGAGAGAAAAAGGTTACATCTAGACCAGTGTTCTTACTGTACGTTCCGCACCTTTGTGAATATTGTAGATTGATTACAAAATTAGTTCCGTTTCTCCATCTTTGCCTTTGTCGATGTTGGTTGTACTGGGACTTTTCAGCTCCTCCCATCAATAGGTTGACACCTATTTCTGTTCCCCTTAAATCTGGGGTAGGCTTGTGCCTTGCTTTGGCCAGTGAAATTCAGGTGCAGTGATGATGCACCTGTCTGAGCCCAGTATGCTTAAGAGGCCTTGCACACTTCTTTTCTCTTTGTCTTAGAGCACTGCCCAGCTCCCATGAGAACAAGCCAGGGCTGCACTGCTGGGAGATGATAGGCCACAAGTGATAGACAAGAGCCGTCCCAGTTGAGGCCACCTTAGGTCACCAGTCCTAGCCAACCCAATTTGACTGCAGATGCTTGAGTGAGCTCAGCTGATACCAGAAGAACTGCCCAGCTGGGCCCAGTCCAATTGCCAACCTGCAGAGTTGTGAGCTAAGTAAAGAGATGCAATACATAAGTTGTTGTTTTAAGCCACTCTATTTTAAGATGATTTGTTACACAGCAACAACGTAACTAGGATTGGAAAATGTTATCCCCTTTGGGTGGATGAGTTAGATAACGGTGTCCTTATTCTGGCACAGACCCTTATTTTTTATTTATTGAAGTATAGTTGGTTTACAAATGTTGTGTTAATTTCTGCTGTACAGCAAGTGATTCAATTATACATATACATACATTCTTTCCTATATTCTTTTCCATTATGGTTTATCACAAGATACTGTGCTCTACAGTAAGACCTTGTTGTTTATCCATTCTCTATATACTAGTTTGCATACGCTAACCCCAACCTCCCACTCCATCCCTCCCCCATCACCCCCTCCACCTTGGCAGCCAGAAGCCAGTTCTCTATGTCTGCGAGTCTATTTCTCTTTCATAGATAAGTTCATTTGTGGCACAGACCTTTCCAGAGAGCACATCTTTGCTCTTTCTGTCGGGTGTCCTCACGCAAGGCTATAGCATTCACAGTTGGAAGTGGCGGCCATGAGATCTCAGCCAGGTTCTATCCTAGTCACAGCCATGTAGAAGCTTTGTGATCTCTAGGTGGGCACCTCATCTCTATAAGCCTCCGTATTGCTTTTCCAGGTTTGGATGTCTGAAAATATTCATGAACTACCCAGAAAATACTCACATGAGGCATTTTTAAAAAATTTTTATTTTGCGGTACGCGGGCCTCTCACTGTTGTATCCTCTCCTGTTGCGGAGCACAGGCTCTAGACGCGCAGGCTTAGCGGCCATGGCTCATGGGCCCAGCCGCTCCGCATCATGTGGGATCTTCCCGGACCGGGGCACGAACCCGTGTCCCCTGCATCGGCAGGTGGACTCTCAACCACTGCGCCACCAGGGAAGCCCTCACATGAGGCTTTTGTTTATAAAGGCAAAGTTTATGGTGCAGCAAGAGAAAGCGTATATGGGCAAGCATTGGAGTCTGAGAGCCATTCCAACAACTCAACTCTCCAGGGACCTTTTCCTGGAGACACAGGGCCAGGCTGAGTCATTGTCTTGAATCCCAAGATCTGTGTGAGGGACCCTGGCCTGAGGGGCGTTCAGGGTAGCTTTCAGTGCAGGGCACTCCTCAGTTCACTTGGTCCTAAATCCCACCAGGGTTGTCAAAGCAGTTAGGGTAGTTGCAAATCATCAGTAAAGAAACTGATGGGAGAGGGGAATTCTAACCATAAAAATATATATCATAAATCCCACTGCCCTTATCTTGGTCAAGAGTCAAAAAGCAGACATTCAGCATCCTCGGGGTTAAAAATAGAGCTTTTCCCCATCTGATTGTAAAGCAGTTCCATCTACACAGCCTCAGGTCCTTTATTTGTAAACTGGAGTTAATAATAAAGCTTTTCACAGCGCTGCTGCGAGGATTGCATGGCGTGATTCATGCAGAATAGTTACTACAAGCGCCTGGAACTTAGTAAACACTCAAGAATACATTCACTGTGATTAATTAAACGCACATTCAACTAGGAATCAAGAACTGAATTCAAGCAGTGTGACTTTGGACACAGCACCTCAGCTACCTGGGCCTCAGTTTCTTCTTATGAAATGAGGCAAGTCATAGGTTGGTCCCATCCTATGATTATATCATGAATACTTTCAATTGAACTGATGCCCCCAAGCGCAAGTAAGAGAACACTTTTATTATCCATAGTTCATACAGGTTAGCCGCTAGTAGGTAGAAAAGCTAGAAAAATGACTTTTTAAAAAATTCTTAATTCTGAGGGGATAGTGCATAATTGGGAGGATAATCTAGTGAGCTAGATAATTCAGAGTGCAGGCGAACTGAAGAAAGCTTGCAGTGTAGAAAACGCTGCTGAGAAGAGGCTTCAGAAACTCTTGGTATTGAAAGTCCGAGCGTCACAGAGAATAATCTTTTTAGGGTCAACTTGTTGGTGCTCCATTGTGGCCTATGAACCATTGGTGAACAGTGGATTTTCACCAGTGGTCAGTGGAATGCTGGAGATCTTTCCTTGGGATGTCACTTTCTAAACACCCATGAATATGTACAAGGAGAGTAAATGGGTACGTTAATTTCACCTCTGAAACAATCTATATATATGGATGGGACCAACCTATGACGCTCATTTCATATGAAGAAACTGAGGCCCAGGTAGCTGGGATGCTGTGTCCAAGGTCACACTGCTTCATATATATATGAAAGACCTGAAAGGTTGGCATTTTGGTATTTAACATAAAACTTATTTTGGGAAAAAAAGTTTAAATTCTTTATGCTAAAATTTTATTTTCCTGGTTTTCAAAGCAGCCAATATATAGAAACATTAGCCCCATTAAATCTAAAGAAATAAGTGAGTTCATCACACGTGCGCATTGGGCACACAATAAATAGATGAAATGTGAATATTTGCTGGAAATAAGATTAAATGCAGAGCTTTTAAGGTCATTATAATATTTATATTGGAATTCATTTTCTTTTAGGAAACAAATAGATAAATTGTAATTTACTTATTTTACCCACACTTGGATTGCAACTAATCTTGAAACTTAGGATCTCGGGTTCGGGAGTTAATTGAGAATCCTGAAAGCCATTTTTTTTCTGGCTTTCTTTAAAAATAGAATTTTAAAATTGCTTAGCGACATAATTTAACATTTCTAATTTAAAAATGAAATCCACTAATAAGCACACTATATTTTTTATTCTTTCTTCTTGAGGGGTTTGCTCTTAAAATACTGCATCAGGAAGCAAGATGCCCTTGCAATCTGAAAGCAACATATGGACAGAGTAAATATCATCCCGATTAAGCTTCCTATTTTATTTGGAATGCAGCATAGCCAGACATTTTAAATACCTGCAACTTGTCAGCCCTTAATTTGTGGTTTCCCATAGGACTGAGGCAGTCTAGTATACTTTTACTATATTTTTTCTCATCCTACAGATGTTTGCCATTTTTAACCATAATAAATGTACCAAAAGTTTTTAAAGCATTATATTTTCTACCCCATTTAAAGATAAACATCTGTTTGCTTTAAAATTGGAATAAAGTCTATGAATCGTAGAAAAAGTGACACATTTTATGAGCCATATGCACGAGCTCTAGAAATGGGCTGATTTTCAAAAATTATTACGGACAGGCAATTATGTGCTTGAAATTTTGCAAGCACATATAATTCATTACCTACGCCACATTGAGAATTTGTTGAATTTAGAGTGTTTTTATAAGAAGGCAGCCACTAGGCCGTGTTTCTTTTTTGGATTCATAGTTACAGAGGCATGGCCAAGCTAAAAGGTAAGTGAAATTAGCCTATGTTTATGAAAAAGGGATTATGATCCTCAGCAAAGGTAGCTTTAGACGTAACAGTGGCAGCAAAACAAGTCCTTATTCCTTCAAGTTAAGCAGAAAGAGATGTGTCAAAGGATGCCATATAACCTGGGTGTATTTCCACTTGTCAGATTTAAAATCACAGCTACAAATGGGTAGAGTTATACCTTATAATTTATGCAAAATTGGGATTTACCTTTCGTGACCCTGTGTGGTCTGTGATGTCAAGCAGAGTAAATGTGTAAACATAACTTTTTCGACCACAGATTACAATCATGATTCTCCCTGTCTATGCTTTAACAAGCCATCTGACTGAAATGTGTTTGGGGGTGAAATTTAATTAAAACTGGGGAGTCTTTGGGACAGTCCACATAATTTACATAGAAGGCATGCAGGCACCTTGCTGGAAGAAACATTCAGGTATGTAACTTTTTATTGTTGTGGTAATCTTCAAATTGTTTTAGTTTAGGGTTGAAAACCATGATTATGTCCACTTTCGAGAACATATATGCATCAGTTATAGACGATGAACCAGGTGTCCCTTGGGTCCTTAGATAATGGGTAGTCTTTTCCAATGTGTGTAAGGTACAACCAAAATCTGTGGTTCTTCATTATCTTTTCCCTTTGAAAGATCCCTTTTCTATCCTGTGCGATCATATGCTTTTATCAGGAGATCCTGGAAAGCGTCCTTGCCTCTCTTGCCCTTTAAATCGCAAAATGTTACTGAAGTATCATTAGTATCTCCCTTACACTGGAAAGTAAGTTTGACAGTAAGCTTTATCCTCTATCTTTCATCTTATTTTCTTATTTCAGGGAGAGAACAAGTTCTGCATTAAACTGGTTTAGAAGTATGAATTAACTAGTGTCAACCTAGTTATTTGATTTGCGTGCAAATAGCATTGCCTCAAGCCTTCTGTCCTCTCCTCTCCCTACCCCTTCTCTCTCCTCCTGCCCCGCTCCTCCTCTTGTCAGGGCCAGACTTCTCTCTCTCTCTCTCTCTCTCTCTCTCTCTCTCTCTCTCTCTGGCGCCGGAAGTCATCTCCCCCTCAAGGATCTGCCTCAGTGGCTGAGATGTGCAGTGTTCCTCACACTGACAAAGCAGCGGGTCTGACGGTCAAGTGCAAAGGCAAGACTTGAATGCCCTGTACCCTCATTCTGAATGTGTACTTTTTATAAAAAGGCATACACTTTTGGGAAATGAGGCAAGTTTCTGCATCGTCTAAGTTATTAAGCCTCTTTCTCCTGCTCTGTTTAAATAGGTATGGTATTTGCAGAACTCTATACATTGATAAATAATCCAATTTTTATATAAGTAGGGTGCTAGAAGACGTGTTTTGGCCCTTGGGGTTATTACCTGACAGTTCTAATTCTTTCAGTTCAATTCAGCAAATATTTATTGTGCACCTGTATGCGCCAGCTGTGCTATGAGGTTGGATGATACAGCACCTGCTCCCAAGGAGCCCAGGGGAAAGACACACAATGACGGCTCTAGTACACCTCCTCCAATGACTAGTACTTACTTTCTAAAATGAATGTTTATATAAATGCCGGGTATTGTTTTGAGCCCTTGACATATTATTACCTCACTTAATCCTCTAAATAGCACTATAAAAATTAGTATCCCGTCTTAAGGATGATACAGTTGAGGTTAAATAACTTCTTGAAAGTCACACACTTCCAGGCCTGTTCACTTGTAACTTCAGCTCAAGGAGTTGTTGGGTTTACATTTTTGTGTGGCAGGCACTGCATTTGGACTCAGAGATCTGTATTAGTTTGTGCAACCTCCTTACCTTCTTGACTTTTTATGAAGCATTTTTGGTTTTCACTAATAGTTTCTTTTTTTTTTAATTTCTTTTTTATTTTTTATATAATTTTTAAAGGTTACACTCCATTTACAGTTATTACAAAATATTGGTTATGTTCCCCGTGTTGTACAGTACATCCTTGTAGCCTGTCTTATACCCAATAGTTTGTACCTCCCAGTTCCCCACCCCTGTATTGCCCCTCCCTCCACACAGTGGTAACCACTAGTTTGTTCTCTACATCTGCGAGACTGCTTCTTTTTTGTTATATTTACTAGTTTGTTGTATTTTTTAGATTCCACATATGAGTGATATCATACATTATTTGTCTTTCTCTGACTTACTTCGCCCTCCAAGTCCATCCATGTTGCTGCAAATGGAAAAATTTCGTTCTTTTTTATGGCTGAGTAATATTCCATTGTTTAATAACACATCTTCTTTATGCATTCATCTGTTGATGGACACTAATAATTTCTTTTAAAATAATACATCACCTCTCCCCCATCACCAAGAATCTATTATGGGTCTCTTTCCCCTTAGACTGTGAATCTAGCCTCCCCTCATTTTCTGGGGTCATCTCTTTCCCCAACTCTCTTCTCCAAATTCCAGGTCAGTCAAACTTCAGTTTCTATTAGGAGAGTAATGCGTGGACTTGTTACCTTCTCTCGCAGAGCAGATTTTGCCTCTTCTTTCTCTTAACCTCTTCAGAGAATGAGCCTTGAAGCTGAGCTTTGCATAATCACAAGTTCTATTACGGTATTTCCCAAACTAAGGAGAAGCTCACCCCTAAGGAGGACCTTGGCTAACCTCTTAGAGAAATTAGCTTCCAATACATTCACCTTTGACAAGGTCATTTTTTTTCCAGTCACCTCAATTGTAACTCTAATTTGCACAAATGCACTGACTGCATCTTTTCAAAGGAATTTGGATTCACTTTAGTATTTGTTCTCAGTGACTGAATCTGCCTGGTTGACGTTCGAAATGCAAGGCCTTTGATCTTGGCCTATCATATTGTTTCCCTATGAGTGATCTAGTTTGAGGAAATGAATTTCTTCATCATCAAGATTTTCTTTTGTCATGAAGGAGAAAAATATGGCGGAGACCAAGATGAGTGGCCCATTTTAATCTCGGTTAAGAGATGATCTCCAAGTTCGAGGATTGATATAATAAGGCTTGCTTTCTTTACATCTTGTTTTAGCTCTCTCTAAGGTGGCCATGGCAAGGTTTAAAGTTTAGAGGCCACTCATAAGACGTGTACAATCTGTTTCTCTGTCCATTGTCAACTGGACAATTATTAGAGCTTTGTAAGTTCTCTGTGTCCAGAGCTGGCATAACTATGTGGAGACCTGACAGTCCACATTAGCAATGGCCTTGCCAAAGCCCAACCTGGTAGCCCTGAGCTGGGAGGATTATTTCTCTTTAGGTCACTCCTCTGGACATCATAAGGTATGGGACTCAGAGAGCTGAATGTTTCCTTTGCTGTCCTAGACACCCCTTACTGAGATGAGGAGGTGTTTTCTGAGTAGGGCGAGACAGATGCATCTTCTTTTAAATAGGAGCCTAGGGTGGTGCCTGGCACATGGCCGATTCATGGTTGGAGCCACATCTGTGGGCACCACAGACACTGTGCAGGGCACATCTCACACAGGAAAGCTGATCTGGGAAGAAAGGCCAAAAGGATCTTGCCTCATAACATCTCTATGGACTTTTAAGAACAACTATCTTTTGGATTTAGCTGAATAAACTAATCCCATGCTGAGCCTGAAGGGTGACACAGCTGGCCCAGGAAAACTGTCCAACTTCAAAATCAGGCCTTTCTCATAGGCTGCATAGACAGGAAAAGGGGAATCAAAATGGTGAGCATTGTAGTCGACGGCTCAGAGCTTTGAGGGGGAAGAGCAGGGGAGCAAATGGAGGACGGAAAGAACCTGGGAGCATAGCAGGTCTGGGGGTGGGCTTGGGGGTAGGGTTGGGTGCCGAGCTGGCAGGGCGTGAGCAGACCAAACGCTGAGCAATGGTGCGTCCTTGCGTGTGTTGGGGGCCGACGGGTAACAGAGAAAGCAGAGTTTCAGAGGTTAGGCTGTACAGAACAGACTGAAGGGGGGAAATTCGGAGACATTTTGACCAGTAAGGGAGCAATCATAGCAATTCAAACACAAATAACCAAAAATTATTATTATTAAATCTTGCAGTGTGCATTCCTTGGTTTATGATTAATGCTAAAATTGAAGATTTTTTTTGTAGGCAAGTATTCGTTAGGAGACGTTTCTGTTACGTTTATTTATTAGCTCAATATATTTTTCATTGTGAAAGTAAGATAAAAAATTATCTTTACTGCCATTGTTCAAGGATATGGGGCTATTTAGAATTGCTAATTGAGGAACCAGGGAGAAATTGTATGTACCTGACTAGAAAAATGCAGTTAGGATTTATAAGGAATGCACACATATTCTAGCAGTATGTTGTGTGATATTTTTAAGTGTCCAGTTTACAAAATTTGTTTGGGATATGGGTTCAAGGTAATGAACTACACTGTTATGAACTATCTCGATTATGTAAGGAAGCTGTCAGGGGCTTCTTCTTTTCCAAGTCTGATAACCAAGTCTGCCTTTGAGCCTAATGAGAGCATAGATGCTGGGCAACTAATGATACAAAGAGGCCAGTCAGAGAGCGTCGTGAGGTCCCCTGTGCCTTTGTAGAGTAAGCCTTGAGGAAAATTGGCCATTAGAAAAAAGGCAGTTAGGGAACTTCCCTGGCGGTCCAGTGGTTAAGACTCCACACTTCCAGTGCAGGGAGCACGGGTTCGATCCCTGGTCAGGGGAGTAAGATCCCACATGCCACAGGGCGCGGCCAAAAAACCCCAAACAAACAAAAAAGGCAGTTAGTGAGAATTGTTCTTTGTATGGTTTTATTGCTTTACTGTTAATTACCGATGTCAGGCCCTCCTTCCTGATGAAAATTTCACTCAGCATTTGGTTTGATTTGACTTAGAAACATAAAGAAAAAAAGGTAGGTATGCTCATGTGCAGAACTGTGTCTAGTCATAGACATGTGTCCTGGACAGCACATAGTCCTCTGGAAAAGGAAGGTGAAAAGCAGCTTTAAAGGGAGGTTATTATATCATCTGTATGAACTTGCCTGTGACCAAAAAAAAAATGCACCTGTATTATTCAATCAGCTATCCACTCACTCAATAAACGTCTATAGAGCGCCCATTGTGGGCACTGACCTTAACACCTACTCTGTACCGATCAGTGTGTTTCGTATAATACAAATACAAAGATGAATAAAGCTGTCTCTTATCTGGAAGAATTCACACACTATGGGGAGATACAGACTTGATTTTAAAAACTACAAATTCATAAGTGTTAGAAATGGATATGCAGTCTTTTAGAAACTCAGGCATGGTTGCTTAATGTTACCCAAGTAAGAGAAGCATTAGAAGGGAAGACCCAGGGCTTCCCTGGTGGCGCAGTGGCTAAGAATCCCCCTGCGAATGCAGGGGACGCAGGTTTGAGACCTGGTCCAGGAAGATCCCACATGCCGTGGAGCAGCTAAGCCTGTGCGCCACAACTACTGAAGCCTGCGTGCCTAGAGCCCGTGAGCCACCACTACTGAGCTCACGTGCCACAACTACTGAAGCCCACGCACCTAGAGCCCGTGCTCCACAACAAGAGAAGCCACCGCAATGAGAAGTCCCCACTTGCCGCAACTAGAGGAAGCTTGCACACAGCATTGAAGACCCAATGCAGTGAAAAATAAATAAAATAAATAAATTAAAAAAAGAAGAAGGGAAGACACAGCTGTGCGAGGTAGACTACCTTGATGACTTTTGCCAGGCACCTGGTGCAGTATTTAAGGCTTAAGACTCTCAGGTAGCATCGTTGTTGCCTTTTTACAAATAAGGAGAGGCTTCCAGAGGTGAAGCAGCTTGTAGCAGAGCCAACGCATCCCCAGGAGTAGAGCAGGATTTCCAGCTCAGCCCACTGCAATCTGCAGCCCATCTTGCCCACTGCTCCATGTTGGATCTTGAAGAGTAAGAGGGAGGTCAGCAGTTGGCAAGAAGAAAAAAGGAAATTTCGACCTGAGAACAGAGCGTGTAGAAAGGCCCGTAAATGTCACAGAGTTGTTGAGTTGGGGCCAAAGCATTCTGGGGAAGGAGCAGCAGGAAGAAAGGAACTTAGGGTGGGTGCGAGGCCGGGCAGGGAAGCGACTATTTGTAAAGAATTCAGGGTTACAATCCAGACAGGAGAAGCAAGAGAACGGCAGAGAGAAGGCTGAACATTCATCTGGGACCAGGAAATTGTTAGTTTATTTTAGAGAAGCTCTCTTCTAAGGGTTTTTTAAAAACTAATTATGATTTCAATCTAGACAAACGATTAGTTTTTTGAACCCTAAATCATGGTGTTTGAAAGTTCCAAGGCACTTTTTACATGTTTGAACGAGATTCACATCATTATTTATAGACACCAGACTTCTGTTGTATCGACCATAGTTTGCATGAGGTTTGTTTTCTGTTTCTTTCTTTCTTTCTTCTTGCCTTTTTGCCTCGGTATTTTATATTACTCTGTCATCTTTGCTTTTTACAACTTTAACCCCACTGATGACATTCCCACGAATCCTGCTAACCTACATGAGACCTGTGTCTGTGTGAAGGTCTACAGTGTGCAAGCTCCTTAATTTCTGGCATATTTCATTCTCTCCACATTTCTAGGAACGTATGACGTGAGAGATGAGCATAGCCTGACCAACTTCTGGCTGACACATTACAGTATCATTGCAAAAAGTTTAAGCAGGTTAACTTAGCAAACAAATTTGGGAAGCAATCAGGTTACTCAGTGGGAAATGGGACTTCCCTCCACCTGTTCTAAGAGTCAATTCCAATTTCCCTTAGCTGTTCTCCCTGATGGGCCGTGGCTCTCCACCACGTCCTGTCCAGTAATGGGCTTCCCATCACTGGTGCTCAGGGCCTGTGTGCTCAGGTTGCCAAGTATTGCTTAGGCTGATTGCAACCATGTTAAGCCCATGCGATGTGGATTGTATCGTAAGAGCTGTTAACCATCCCGTCAATGTCATGTTTGCCAATGAAAGCGAATACAGCATTTCAATACTCAGTACATTTTAGACACCCTTAATTATTTGCGTGCACATTTAGTTATGAGGAAAGTGGTCTATAGACCATTGTGAAAGAATAAAGAAGACAAAAAGGATTTCTATGACAGAGGGGAGAGGAAGAAAATCAGTCTAGGGACAGTGAATGTTGATTGAAATTTTTGTGGGAAACTGATAAGCTGTCTGGCCAAGAGGTCGAATTTTTCCTTTAGGCCAACTAGGGTTGGCCAACTAGGGTTGGCCAACTAGGGTTATCAGAAAACCATCTTGGTTCTTATAGTTTCTCTGGAAAACCTTGAGGTTTTGGCTGAGAAGCACACATGATTGATTGTCTCTTGATTTCAAGCTTATTTTATGCATTTAAGGGTTTTGATTTTCACATCGACATTGATTTTCAGTGGGTTCCAAACCTTCCTTCCTAGAGTCAGTTGCTCTACTTTTTAAAGATGTGCATCTGTGTAACTGGTATTCTACCTAAATGATCTGTTTCAATGAGGTGACTTCAATCCTGTCCTTTCCCGTTACTGCCCTAAAAGGTAATGGCATTTAAATCACATTAGGTGAGCTGACCAGCACTCGCTGTTGTCAGCATGCTGGCTTGAGGGCTGGGATCTCTTAACTGAACTCTTACCTCAGGAGAACTGCAAACTTCACTTTATGAAGTTCATGACTCCAGCCCTCAGCTTAGTTTAATTTTGTAGGGGTTTTTTTGCTTGTGTTTTGGTTTTGGTTTTCAAGTCAATTTATTTGTGAGATGACTGGGCTTGGAGACCGTGGTTTTCAGCTTCTTTCAGCCTTAAATTCTCTGGCTAGGACTATCCTTTATGAAGTCTTCCCTCCCAAAGCAATTCCCCTTTGTCTTCAAGGCATGAAATAATTCCTCAGAATTGCATCGTTTTAAGAAGTGAATCTAAAATATTGATTAGAAAGTAACGATGCATAGAAGGGAAGCATACTGGAATATCACTCTGTGCTGAGCCATTGGTCTTTTTTCTTTATGACTGCGTTAGTGATTCTACTAGAACCCAAACTGTGATTGCTCCCTAATGCCATGGGGACTTTTGCATCTTGATTACTGACTCAAAAGGAAAGGTCAAATTTGTTTTCCCAATTGTGTCATTGTCATTGTGATTAACATACACCACTTACTGAGTGTAGGTTACTTTTCAGGTACTCTGCTGTTTTACAAGACAGGCATTAGTGTCTTTACTTACAGTTAAAGAAACTGAGTCACAACACTCCCTAACACCATACACAAAAATAAACTCAAAATGGATTAAAGACCTAAATGTAAGGCCAGACACTATCAAACTCTTAGAGGAAAACATAGGCAGAACGCTCTATGACATAAATCACAGCAAGATCCTTTTTGACCCACCTCCTAGAGAAATGGAAATAAAAAAAAAATAAATGGGACCTAATGTGATTTAAAAGCTTTTGCACAGCAAAGGAAACCTTATAAACAAGACCAAAAGACAACCCTCAGAATGGGAGAAAATATTTGCAAATGAAGCAACTGACAAAGGATTTATCTCCAAAATTTACAAGCAGCTCATGCAGCTCAATAACAAAAAACCAGACAACCCAATCTAAAAATGGGCAGAAGACCTAAATAGACATTTCTCCAAAGAAGATATACAGATTGCCAACAAACACATGAAAGAATGCTCAACATCATTAGAGAAATGCAAATCAAAACTACAATGCGATATCATCTCACACCGGTCAGAATGGCCATCATCAAAAAAATCTACAAACAATAAATGCTGGAGAGGGTGTGGAGAAAAGGGAACCCTCTTGCACTGTTCGTGGGAATGTAAATTGATACAGCCACTATGGAGAACAGTATGGAGTTTCCTTAAAAAAACTAAAAGTGGAACTACCATACGAGCCAGCAATCCCATTACTGGGCATATACCCTGAGAAAGCTATAATTCAAAAAAGTCATGTACCACAATGTTCACTGCAGCTCTATTTACAATAGCCAGGACATGGAAGCAACCTAAGTGTCCATCGACAGATGAATGGATAAAGCAGATGTGGCACATATATACAATGGAATATTACTCAGCCATAAAAAGAAACGAAATTGACCTATTTGTAGTGAGGTGGATGGACCTAGAGTCTGTCCTACAGAGTGAAGTAAGTCAGAAAGAGAAAAACAAATACCATATGCTAACACATATATATGGAATCTAAAAAAAAAAAAAAAGGTCATGAAGCACCTAGGGGCAAGATGGGAATAAAGACGCAGACCTGCTAGAGAATGGACTTGAGGATACGGGGAGGGGGAAGGGTAAGCTGGGACAAAGTGAGACAGTGACATGGACATAAATACACTACCAAATGTAAAATAGATAGCTAGTGGGAAGCAGCCGCATAGCACAGGGAGATCAGCTCCGTGCTTTGTGACCACCTAGAGGGGTGGGATAGGGAGGGTGGGAGGGAGGGAGACACAAGAGGGAAGAGACATGGGAACATATGTATATGTATAACTGATTCACTTTGTTATAAAGCAGAAACTAACACACCATTGTAAAGCAATTATACTCTAATAAAGGTTAAAAAAAATTTGACTATGTGACTGCTGGTGTAAAGAAAATTAGCTCTGATCCAAAGAAAGATACAATTGAATTTCTATGTCACACAATGTATGTAAAAATAAACTTTAAATGTATTAAAGTTCTAAATATGAAAGTAATAGTATTAGAAAAACAAAATAAGAAAAAGAAACTGAGTCACAGAGCTGTTCAGTGACGTGAGGTCACCCTTTTGGCAGGTGATAGATTCAAGATTTGAACTCTGTCAGACTCTAAACCTTGAGCTCTTAGTACTCTTAGTACACTTTTGCTGGTAGACTATTGTTATGACTCTTCCCCATAGTCCTATATTATTTCATATCTCCTAACACAGGCAGTGAACAATCCTTGATCCAAGTAACTTTTTAAAAAATGTCCTTTTTCAAATATTTTAAAGGCTCTTGGAATTAAAATTATATTTTAAAGGCTCTTGGAATTAAAATTCAAGAATTCCAGAAGCACCGTAATTAATCACAACTAGAAGCTCATATAGAATTGCTTTCTTTGTAGTCCTTTGGGGTAAATTAAAAAACATTAATTGGAAAGAAAATAATTTATTATCAAAATATTGACTTTTTTTAGAATTGATATTCAGTAGAATACAGTAGAATTCAGATTTATGAACCTGACCCGCAGATCTGTTGTGTTCCAGCAACTAACACAGGAGGATTGACTTCTAATCACTCATTCAACAAAGACTTGGGTTTTGACAGTGCCTATTTGGAACTAGGTATAGTACAAGGCACTGTAAAAGCAATAAAATAGCCTTTGTCTTCCCGGGTTCCACAATCTAAAAGAGGGAGACATATGAAAGCAAATAGATCAGTTTCTATAGACAATTACTAGTACTTACTGTTTTTCTCGGTCAGGTGTTGTCCTGTACATGTATAATATGTCCCATTTGGTGTTCAAGCCCCTATAAATAAGATGCTGTTTTAATCCCCATTGTATATTTGAAGAAGAAATTGAGGCATGGGGAGATTACATGACTTGCCTAGGGTTACACAACTATTGGAAGAGAAGGAAATTCAAATCCAGGCAGCTTGACCCAGAATTAGCACCCTCGGTGGGGTCATTGGTGGCTGCGGTCAGGTCTAGCTGAGAGGCCTGATGGAGGAGAGGACATTGGAGTTTGGCTGTGATTGGCAGGTTCACACTTGCTCTCTAGACCGTGGGAGTGGGGCTGGGAAGCTTACTCCAAACTGAGGAAATCTTTGGGAAAACAACAGAGGCAGGGAAGTACAAAGATGTTTGTGGAGCAGTGAAGGTTCAACCTGGTAGGAATGGCTTGTGTATGAAGTGATGCGCCTAAAAAGGGGTGAGGGTCAGCTTGTAGATGGCTGTGAAGGCCCAAGTGAGCAAACGAACTCAGTTTACTTAGTTGACATTTACATAGAATTAACCATGTGTCCACTTCACACATATTAATTCGTTTGTTCCTCAAAATGCGATTGTGTGTCATTATAGCCATTCCCACTTCACAGATTGGGAAACTAAGAATACAGAGATCAACCGGCCACCATCACACAGCTAGGAAGAGGTAGAGCTGGGATTCAAACTGAGGAAGTGTGGTTCCAGGGGCCAGGATTTTAACTACTGTGTAGCTGTAGATATTATTTGGAAGTGGAGTGATGTAGTCAGAGCTCAGGACCCATGAGTAAGGATCCCTGAAGAGGAGAAGAAGAAGAAAGACACGTGGCAGGGAAGGAGAGGCCAGCTGAGGTTACTGCCCTACTCCACATGAGAGGTGGTCAGCGTTCTAGTAGGACGGTAGCAGCGGGAAGGCTGGGAGGTGAGAGAGACTAACGAGATAGGGTTGGGTTGTGGAGGTTGGAGCTCTGAGTTCAGATTCTGACCTTGTCCTTTACTGGTTGCTGTGTGACCTTGGGATGAGCCTCTGTGATGTGATCTTGTTTACAAAGGGGGGAAACACCGCAGAGTCAGGAGGAATTAGTTCTATTTTGGCCTTCCTGATCACGAGGTATCAGTCGGCCATCCATCTGGCCGTGCCCGGCAGGTCCGTTGGTAATCTGGATCTGGAGCTCAGGAAAGAGGGAAGGGCTACAAATGGTCTCAGGAGTCACCACCAGGGATACGAGCGTTGAAATTGCGAAGGCGGGCGACTAGACGGGAGAGGAGGGCTGATGGAAACCTACCTCCCTGCCCCTAAAAGGGGTCGGGATTGATAATGAGATTACTAGGAGCATGTTCCAATTTTCTAGAGCCCTCGTCCTATAGTTAATATCTTTTTTGATCGGTGAAGCTGTCGCTGCCCTCTCCTCACATCAGCATTTTTATCTGTGTACGATTCATCATGAGCTTGAGGCTGTGAGCGCTAATGACACTTCTTTATTGCTCTCTACATTTGCTATGTCCAGATAAAATCACTTCAGCAACACGACCTCAACAGAAACCTCCTGTACTAAATCCATGCGCAAAACCTAAAAGCCTGTTTTCCATTCATTCTTGATGTCCCATAGTCCTTTTCTTTTCTATGGGGCATCATATGTTGCCAGTGAAGTTACGATCTTGTTATTTGGTGTTTCATTAATGCATTCATTGCCTTAATTTAATTTGCAATTCAAAATTGTAGTGTGCAGTTAAAGTTGGCTGGAGGAGCAATTGTCCAAAATGGTAAATTTCAGCAATGCCCTTTGAATTGTCTTCCGTGAGTGCCTTTTTGTTTTTGGCTCCAAAGGCCCTTAGTCCACATCTCCCGTGTCTACCTGGGCTGCCTGCTCTTGCCTTCAGGCTCATCTCAGCAGGCTGTGCCCTTCAAAGGAAACACAAACACAACCTCTGAGAAGCGTGGCGAAAGCAACTGAGGTCCCTGCTGAAGGTCTGGAGGATATGGGTGTGTGTGGAATGTGGGCCCATTACTCTCACTGCAAAACTTCCCCCATTAAACTCTTACCCACATCCTACTCCTTTGGATATTATACTTACCTCTTCTTCTCCTCACTTGCATGCCCCATGTGCAGTCTTTGTCAAAACCAACACACCTTCCTTCTTGTTCATTATCATTAGTAGATGGGGGAGGAGGGATTGTAATGCTTTGTTCCTCTCATGCAGATATTAATTTCATCATGCTAATTATTGAAATAGAACTGAGCCACAGTCAATAAATCATGTACAATGGGTTGATAGCCCAATAACATTTGTTATTTGAGACGTTAGTGTTGCACCTCTAAGCATTTTCCCTCCAAATTCAGGGAGGCTGAGTAACTTTCCCAATAACACAGGCTCAGTTAGTGGTAGACCTGGGCTCCCCATCGAGAGCATCATGAGCTGTCAACCTGGGTTAGTGATGGTGAATACCTGGAGAATTCCGGAACCTTTGTAATTCCTCATGTTGCTGATTTTTGTTACTCCCTGCCCGTTTCCCAGTCGATAAGCCTACCTTTTATGATATGGATACGTGATTTGTGGCATATTGGGAGACTGGGAGGGATGGTAGCAAACTCTAATTTGTCACTAATTTAGCCAATTTTGTTCACTCCTGTTAATTCTGTACTTTATTGAACACTAAATCTACTCACATCTTATAAAAATTATTAATCTCTCTACCTCTTTAAACTATGACAATGTATGATGTGCTTAAGGCTTAGAAACTTGACAAAGAGCCCAAGAATTTTCTTTTTGCTTTGAATTTGTAAAAAGCATTAGTTAAGCCACTTTATGAACAAGAAATCTATGGAAACAGAAAAGGAAGCATCTCTAGTGTTCCTGTTAAGTTTCAGAATATGATTTTGCCTTTAAAATACGTTTTCCATGAGAATTTCATTAAAAAGTTTTTAATGTGTATTGTAAACATAATTGCTTAATAAAGATTAGTGCAGTTGACTTGAACTACTCAAAATTGTGCAGCCAGTTAGGGTAAAGCAAACCAGTAAGCAAAGATGTGGTATGTTGTGGGGATGGTTAATTGAAAGTTATCATTAATGAAATATCATTATGGTTCACTGTGAAATAATTAGAACGTGTTTCTTGGGAAGATAAATTTTGCTAGAAAAATATTTGGTTGCGTTGGAATTATGTAAATAAAGGACAAACAGTCAGAGCCCAGTCTGAAACTGTCATGTTTGGGGGTTGTTGCATCTTGACAAGGCTTGAGCCTGATGGGTTCACTGTCTCCCCCTCATTCCCGCTGAAACCTTGGCAAAATTATACAATTCCTTTGCTTAGATTTCCATATCTGTAAAACTGGCAAGACAATACCTCCTTCAGAGAATTGCTGTGTGGATTATTAATTCTACAGCAATTCTTCACTGCATACCTCTTATAGATGGTCAGCTGCTTTCAGTGCCCCTTACAAATATTTTGCAGTCTGCCTCCTAGTTCTGGCAAAAATGGAGGGTGCATGTTTATTCTCTATCTACCTTATTGTTTTACCCCTTTATTTGTTGGGGGGGGGTAATGATTCTTTGATATTTTTCTTACATTTGTATAGAGAATTTTTTTTTTTAGATCACAATTTTTATTAATTCTGATGATTGCTGTCATTATTTCCCTGAATACTATAATAAAAATATTCTTTTTTTAAAAAGGGTAATCTTAAATTTTAAAAGACCTTTCATTAATTCATACTACTAGAATTGGCATTTATAGATAGGATATGAAATTATATGAGATCTATTATCCAATATTCTGAGACAAGTAGTTAACATAAATAATATTTTTCAGGGCCGCAAAGTGGTTGTAGATTTTTTTTCATGTAATTAGTTGGGATAGCTGTGATAATATGATGGTTCAGCCTAGTGAGGCATATTCTGTTTAATCATATAATCTGATCAAGGGAAAGCTGCTTTTTTTGGATTTGGAACCAGGAATGCAGGCTGGATAAATTTCATATTCCTGCTCCTGAAAATATGTCTTTCATATTTTATATGTTTAGTCTTTTCTGTGGATGTCTGTTATAAGAATTCTGATAGTATTTACCATCTTTTAAAATCTACAGTTAAAAAAAAGTTAGGAAATTAGTAAAAAATTTTTACCCCAGGATTAGTTTAATTATACATATGAAAGTATAGGTGATTATTTTGGGGAAGAAATATAAATATATAGTAGGTAATAGAAAGTTAAATTCTTAATTCCTAATTATTTCATAGAAGTTTCAAAATTTTGAATATTTTACTTTGTAAACCAAGCTGCTATAAATTTATTTAAATTATTATTATTTAAATTGTTCAGGCAAGTGGAAATAGTTATTTTTAAAGTATATTATAATGAAATGTGGCTAGTATTATTTTGGGGTTTTTCCATTTATTTAAATGTTTTGTTGTATTATATGTACAGAAATTTCATAGTTACTGTAATTTTTCCAGCCATCATTATGTAATTTAAATTAATATTGTCAATTTTCGTTTGAAGCAGTATTTCATAAGCATATGTACATTTGACTGTTTGCTGCTGGGGTAATCTAATTTATGAACAGTTGTTTAGAGGGAACACTTGAAGTATTAAGGACAGGTTTTAGTAGATTAAATTCATTAGGCTGGTAACGTAAACTATTCCTTTATGGTCATTTAAAATGTTTAGAAACCTTTCCATTGCGTGAGCAGCAACTTATTTTAACCATGAACCAAGATGGAAAATGAAACTGTAGGTTTTACCTTGATGAGCGTTCCTTTCAATGAGCTGATGACCCTGTTTAGATGGTCAGGACTCTCCATCCACTCAAGTTGACCTCTGAGATTTCTTAGGCTGTAAGTGAAGGAAAATCTATCCATTATGTGTCCTATTTCCATGTGTGAGAGCGAAGCAGAGAATGAGGATGCCTTGTGATTCTATTTCTCAAGTAAGGAGGAATCAGTGAATCGGAGCTCCCCCGGAATTCTGGAGCATCCCCGAAGGGAGAGTGAGGACGGGGGACCAAGTGCTTCTCCTGTCCTGGAGTAAGAGCGGAAGACGCAGGCGCGGGGCCTCCCCTCTCCAGTAGGTGCGTGCGGGAGGAAATTCTCCCAGAGAAAAGCGGCCCTTGAATGAGTGTTTGCCGTCCAGAAGGCCGCCCCCAGAAAGCATTTAGAAAACAAGCTTTGATCATAAACTGAAGAACAAGTAGCCCGTGGGCTAAGTCTGGGTCCCACTTTACTGAACCCAACAATTTTCTAAATGGAATACTGGAGAAATTTGCTAAAAGATGTCAGAGTTAGGGTGTTCTGACCCCATTCCCCTCCCATCATCTAATGGAAGAAACAACAAAAGAGAATTCAGAACTGAGAAGAAAACTCTCTTTTGAGGAAACCAGGGAAGTAAGCTATGAAAGTCTGTCAAATAAACAAATCCCAAATTACCAACCATAACAGAGAACTGCCACAATCAATTCTGAAATTTAGCCTAAACTGAGGGGCCCCTGGAGAGAAGACAACATCTCAAGGAAGGGAGCTCTCCGTGAATGGGGGACACAGGTGTGAAAGGGCCCAGTGAGTGTCCGCGAAATAGCAGGACCCAGGCAGGGGTACATCCTGTCCCTGCTAGAGTGCAAGGGGGAGGTGGCCTTGAAAGAGAAGTCACACAGACATGCCACGTGTACAGAAGGCCAGGTGGAGGAGAGACGGTGGGTGCAGTCAGCTCGGCAGCAGCTCGTCTCAGCCGAAGATAAAGAATCAAAACCCATAAAATCGCCATAAACACATGCAGACCTTGTGACATATAGGGCTTCCCTAAAGCCACATGCAGACCTGCAGTTTGTACTGGAAATGGGAAGGAGAACAAGAATCCTTTAAGTCCTGGTGAAATCAAAAGCAAGTCACCTGGAAGGGGTAGGGATCAGGTCAGCAGTAAGGCTGCCTCCAGAATTTTACACACCTAAGCTCAGGCCTGCAGTAGCCTTGTATCTGCAATGCACAGGAAGTCGACAGAGAGCAGGGAATCTCATGTACAAAAGCAAAAGAGAGACATCTTTGAACATGCAAATGAGTGTGACATTTGTGAGCTCTTCTGGAAACCAAAGACTTGATTTTGAGGTTTCTTTAACCAGGAATTAATACAGATGCAGAAATGAGTGGTATGTCCTTTTCAGTATAAAAGTCTAAACAATTGTGGGAATTAGGATTATAGAAGAGAATGCAAATGTTGGACGTCTTCCTAATGCATCATTAATAATATAATTTATCTAACACAGTTAACAAAAATTCACAGCAGGAGAGTGTGGGAGTTTAGGGATGTGGGTTTCCTCTTGTTTCATAGCCAGCAGTAAAAAAGACACTGCCCAAAATGAATACATTAAGCAACCAAGGCTTATATCATAAGTATTGCCTGAAAGTACAAAGATAACGAGTGAAGGAACTTCAAGCACATTGTAACAAATCAAAAATTTCAAGTGGAGCATGAAGGGAATTAGGGGGAAACGTGTGCATTTATTTCTCTTAAAGTCCATCGTTAGTAGACCCTGTCTGAAATTAGTAATGCATGAAACAGATGTTTGAGCATATAATACACTTATAAAGGTAATAACCACAGGACATCTGAAAAATTGACTGTAGTACATCCAAATTGTCAGGAGCAAAACACAAGGAAGACAGAGCATATAGCAAGATACTGTTGATGCAGTGTGAGGGAGACTCTTCTTTTGTTCCTTATCCCCTTAGTTCTACAGGATTTGATTTCCCATTTTAGATTTTCATATCCTGGACCTGTTTTTGAGTAGAGACTGTTTTTTCCAGTCTTCACATTTCAGATTTGCCTTAATGGTTGTTATCGTTCTTTAAGTGCAAAACTTCTGGCCTCTTCTCTTGCCAGGTTTCAGAAGACGAACCAGCAGATTCATATGTGAGAATTGTTTATCGAGGCCCACATCGGCCTTGGTCATTGTGACTGTATCTTAATGGAAAAGGAAGGTTGTTTTGGAATTACAGTAGTGGGCCGAGATAAACTGTCTCATGTTTAATTAAATTTTCAAGCTGTTTTTGATTAAAACTACCTTGATAAGAACTGTATGCTGAAACAGTTCAGACATTTCAGATTAACTGTGTAATAAGTTAAAAACAGGTCAAGAGACAGGAAATGAAAACCTGAGGTGAGCAAGGAAAATCTGAGTAGAAAAAGTTCATGGAAAGTTCTTCCAGAATGAGCGTTCTTAAAGCTCTTGACTAAACCCTTCAAAAGACGGTACATCGTGACAGAGCAAGATGTGCCAAAAGTAGAAGATGGCAAGAAATGACAAAGAACATTTGGAGTCAACATGTTTGCCTGTAATGTGTGATTTTGCTGCAGTTCTTTCCACAGAGCACGGTGTGTGGAGACTCCAGAAATTTGTAGACATTACTGCTATTTCTAACCCCTTTTCTGGTGACTTCTTTCATTGCTCTATTGGCATGAGTCCCCCTTAAAAATAGAGCTACATACAACCTACTTCTTTATGCGTGAGTTTCTCGGAGGCCTCTAGACAAGCAGTTCCCAGCCTTGGGAATCTCACAGTCTCATCCATTTTTCTTTTAATTGAGGGATTACAATAGTGACATTCTCCATTGTTATAAGAAAGAAGGACCATTCGAAGGTAAACTTTTTGTGAACGTATAACATACAGAGAGAAAAATGCACAAGTCATAAGTGGACAGCTCAAAGGATTTTCACAAAGCAAGCACGCACGTGCAGTAGCACCTAGAACAAGAAAGAGAACAGTTCTAGCCCCTGGAAGCCCCTCGTGCCTCCTTGGGGCCACTCCCCAGCCCAGGCGTTAATGTCTATCCTGACTTCAAACGACACAGGTTAGTGTTGCCTGTTTTTAAACTTTATAGTAATGGAGTCATACAGCATGTGTTCTTTTATATCTAGTTTCTTTCACTCAACATTATGTTTGTGACTTGACTTCACGTAGTGCTGTGTTCATTCATTTTCAGTTCTGTAAATTCCATTGAGTAAATATACCACAAATTACTTAGCCATTCAGTTGTTGATGGACATTTGAGTAATTTCCAGTTCTGAGCTATTACATTGTCAGTGTCAGTCAACATTCTACTTCCTGCCACTTGGGGACTGTATCTGTATATTTATGTGAGTACATCTCTAGGAGTCTTAACTGTTGGGCCAAAAGGAATTTTTTGTATGCTCAGCTTTAATGCTGACTTCCAGTTTTCCAACGTGTTTGCACCAATTTCTACTCCCACCAGCAGTGTATGAGAGTTGCTTTTCCATCTCTCCCCAACCTTTGTCAATGTGTGTCTTTTTCATTGTAGTCATTCTGATGGGTTCATAGTGGTACCCCATTGTGAGTAGGGTGCCTCAAAGAAGGCATTTTAACAGCAGAATTGGAGAGTGTAAATGCAGAAGAAGATGTAATCCTTTGTCAAAGAGAACAGTTGCTAATTTTTGTTGACCTGCAAATTTTTAAACACACATACATAATGAAAATATGAATGATGAAAAATGACAACCTAAAAATTTCCTTTCATCCTGTAACATGGACTTTTGTTGTTTCCTTGACATACCTGTGTTAAATTGTTCTTTGCTTTTGTTTTTTGTTTTGGCCACGCCGCGCGGCGTGTGGAGTCTTAGTTCCCTGACCAGGGATTGAACCTGCGCCCCCTGCAGTGGAAGTGTGGGGTCTTAACCACAGGACCGCCAGGGAAGTCCTAAATTGGGGACTTTAGTTACCTAGTTCAACATAAACCCAAGTAGTCACGCCTGGGTATTCACTCTGTTCTGGTGTTTCCATTGTTATTACATTCATAATTGAAAATGGAATGAGTATCCAGATACTGGTTCTCTAAATCTAGACTGTTCTGGGCAGACTAAGAGAAGCTCATATGCCTGAAGCCCTTGGCAAGGCCAGGAAGAAAGTGTGGGTTGGCTGGCTAGTCAGGACCTGAGAAAGGGACGTCCACCAGACCCGCTCCTCTGTGTGCGGGCTCAGGGGAGACGCTGTGCTGACCTGCACCCACTGGGCCTAGACAGTGATGTATATCAGATGCAGCTGCCTCCAGGGAAGTGCCTGCCATTGACCACTAGCCGGCACCAATGCACAGAGTGGCTTTTAGAGACAGTGGCTGTGGCTGATTCTAGAGGCTGTTTTCATTCCACAAGCACTTTTCTCTCTGCGTGGGGTTGCTCCATCTTAGCTCATCACTTCACAACTTTGGCTTCGCACTTTTCTTCATCCACTAGACAGACTTCCCAGCAGAGTGACTTCTGCCTTGTGGAAGGCTAGAAACCAGTCATGCTGCATTCACCAGCTGAAGCTCAAAATGTTTGTGCTGCTCATCAGACAGTTGTGTAGAGACAAGTTTGCCATGAAGCTAATGACCCTTAAGTTTTAGAGCTCTTCACTCGCACAGGCCCTTTATGAGGCTCTACACCTAATTTTGTATTCGTAATTTGGTATTCTTGCTCTTAGAGCAATCTCACCCCAAATTGTATAAACGTCAGGTCCCACAAAACCTGGAGAAGCATCTGGCTTTGGATGTCTTGCATCTTGTTTGTTTGCTGTTGTTGTTGTTGGTGGTGGTGTTTGCCTTTGGACGAGGATTGGGCGTTCAAACTGATGAACAGTTCTCAGCAATGGCATGCTGCAATTAGTTGTGCGGTGGTTTTTGGTTAATGAGGATAGCGGCCAGTTTTCGTGGAGTGCTCATTTTGTGCTGGGGCCTGGTCTCAACGGGATTTCATTGAACATTCATGTCCCTTCTAAGACAAATACGCTATTATTACCCTCACGTTTCAGAGGAGGGAACTGAACCGCAGAGGGGTTCAGGTAACTTGCCAAGGTCATGTTTCTATAAAGCGGTATTGCCAGCAAGCTTTGCTTTTTCTAATAACTAACTATTAAAATGTTTAATTAATTTTGTATCTCAAACCCACTTAAAACATAACACAAATTCAGAAGTATCCCCATATTGTTTTCACTTGCCTAACAGGTGCATGCTTTGTTGGGGAAGAGTTGTTTCTAACCCAGGTTCATCTCATCCAGCCCATCTTCTCTGATGAGTCCCCCCAGAAAGCAGTTTGTTCCCATGTGGAGGTCAGCCACTTTCACATGGAAGACGAAACGTGAGAACAGCTGGGCTGGGATACCTACCAGCCAGGCTTCAGACCCCTCTGAAGGGGCTGCCCCTGAGGGGTGGGGGAGTGACCAGCAGCTTGATGCTATGTCAAGTCCATACTTTGCCTCCGACTCAGCTGACCTCAGGGGCAACCTACAAATGTTGACAAGGATGGAAAAAATGGCTGCATGAAGGCCTGAACCAAGCTGAAGTCATTTCCTTGGTTTCAACTGTCTTTCCTACTTTATTCAAAGATTTTATATCATCGGACACTATAGAGTTAATCTTCAGCTTCAGGTTTGGGCCAAAACCGTATTCCTTTGCTACCTAATGAAAAGCTTTCCTGGTCTTTAGACCCAAATCTGATACTGCTTCTGATAGTTGAGGCCTTTAGAAAATGTAGCACACTGTGATCTTGTTTTCAAGTAGCTGTATGATCACTAATATAAATCCTTCTGCTGAAGATCACATGAAATGATCCTAAAGAATTCTGACCAGAACTGTAAAATCTAGCCACTGGTGTCAAGTAACAGAGTCAGATGTCATTGCCTTTTTTCTCTCCCTACTGAAGGAACGGGGATTAAAATGTCACGAGATTAAAGATGGTTGGGGAGAATATTACCAAATCTTACTTCAGTATGTGCAGTTTCTACATGTGATGGGCTTCTAAGCTTTGCTTTTCCTTGATATAATACACCTGCATTTGAAGTATATAAAAGAAAAAGCCATTTTGAAAACTTATAGTATGAGTAGTATGATATTTTTCCTCTAAAGGACAAGTGATGGAATAATTTTTCTTTCCTGGTAATTCAGTATCTAATTAGCACATTACAGATATGTTTCGCACTAAGGTTTGCATCTGCAGTGTTCCAATACTAGTGAGACACTCCTGTAAATACACCTGCAAGCACTTCCATATATGTTTTAGGCATATTTTACAGATACCTAAGTAGGTGCAAAGTCGTTTTCTTTTTTTAACATCTTTATTGGAGTATAATTGCTTTACAGTGGTGTGTTAGTTTCTGCTGTATAACAAAGTGAATCAGCTCTACATAAACATATATCCTCATATCTCTATCCTCTTGCATCTCCCTCCCTCCCACCCTCCCTATCCCACCCCTCTAGGTGGTCACAAAGCTCCGAGCTGATCTCCCTGTGCTGTGTGGCTGCTTCCCACTAGCTATCTGTTTTACATTTGTTAGTGTATATAAGTCCATGCTACTCTCTCACTTCGTCTCAGCTTACCCTTCCCCCTCCCCCTGTCCTCAAGTCCATTCTCTACATCTGCATCTTTATTCCTGTCCTGCCCCTAGGTTCTTCAGGACCATTTTTTTTTTTCTTAGATTGCATATATATGTGTTAACATACAGGTATTTGTTTTTCTCTTTCTGACTTACTTCACTCTGTAGGACAGACTCTGGGTCCATCCACCTCACTACAAATAACTCAATTTCGTTTTGTTTTTAGGCTGAGTAATATTCCATTGTATATATGTGCAAAATCTTCTTTATCCATTCATCTGTCGATGAACACTTAGGTTGCTTCCATGTCCTGGCTATTGTAAATAGAGCTGCAATGAACACTGTGGTACATGACTCTTTTTGAAATATGGTTTTCTCAGGATATATGCCCAGTAGTGGGATTGCTGGGTCGTATGGTAGTTCCACTTTTAGTTTCTTAAGTAAACTCCATACTGTCCTCCATAGTGGCTGTATCTATTTACATTCCCACCAACAGTGCAACAGGGTTCCCTTTACTCCACACCCTCTCCAGCAATTATTGTATGTAGATTTTTTGATGATGGCCATTCTGACCGGTGTGAGATGATACCTCATTGTAGTTTTGATTTGCATTTGTCTAATGATTAGTGATGTTGAGCATCCTTTCATGTGTTTGTTGGCAATCTGTATATCTTCTTTGGAGAAATGTCTGTTTAGGTCTTCTGCCCATTTTTGGATTGGGTTTTTTTTTTTTTGATATTGAGCTGTATGAGCTGCCTGTATATTTTGGAGATTAATTCTTTGTCGGTTGCTTCATTTGCAAATATTTTCTCCCATTCTGAGGGTTGTCTTTTCGTCTTGTTTATGGTTTCCTTTGCTGTGCAAAAGCTTTTAAGTTTCCTTAGGTCCCATTTGTTTATTTTCGATTTTATTTCCATTTCTCTAGGAGGTGGGTCAAAAAGGATCTTGCTGTGATGTATGTCATAGAGTGTTCTGCCTATGTTTTCCTCTAAGATTTTGATAGTGTCTGGCCTTACATTTAGGTCTTTAATCCATTTTGAGTTTATTTTTGTGTATGGTGCTAGGGAGTGTTCTAATTTCATTCTTTTACATGAAGCTGTCCTGTTTTCCCAGCACCACTTATTGAAGAGGCTGTCTTTTCTCCATTGTATATTCTTGCCTTCTTTATCAAACATAAGGTGACCATATGTGTGTGGGTTTATCTCTGGGATTTCTATCCTGTTCCATTGATCTATATTTCTGTTTCTGTGTCAGTACCATACTGTTTTGAAACCTGGAGCTTTATAGTATAGTCTGAAGTCTGGGACCCTGATTCTTCCAGCTCTGTTTTTCTTTCTCAAGATTGCTTTGGCTATTCGGGGTCTTTTGTGTTTCCATACAAATTGTAAAATTCTTTGTTCTAGTTCTTTGAAAAATACCAGTGGTAGTTTGATAGGGATTGCATTGAATCTGTAGATTGCTTTGGGTAGTATAGTCATTTTTACAATGTTGATTCTTCCAATCCAAGAACATGGCATATCTATCTGTTTGTATCATCTTTAATTCTTTCATCAATGTCTTGCAGTTTTCTGCATACAGGTCTTCTGTCTCCTTAGGTAGGTTTATTCCTAGGTATCTTATTCTTTTGGTTGCAGTGGTAAATGGGAGTGTTTCCTTAATATCTCTTTCAGATTTTTCATCGTTAGTTATAGGAATGGAAGAGATTTCTGTGCATTAATTTTGTATCCCACTACTTTACCAATTTCATTGATCAGCTCTAGTAGTTTTCTGGTAGCATCTTTGGGATTCTCTGTGTATAGTATCATGTGATCTGCAAACAGTGACAGTTTTACTTCTTCTTTTCCAATTTGGACCCTTTTCATTTCTTTTTCTTCTGATTGCTGTGGCTAAAGCTTCCAAAACTATGTTGGATAATAGTGGTGAGAGTGGGCAACCTTGTCTTATTCCTGATCTTAGTGGAAATGGTTTCAGTTTTTCACCATTGAGAACAATGTTGGCTGTGGGTTTGTCATATATGGCCTTTATTATGTTGAGGTAAGTTGCCTCTATGCCTACTTTCTGGAGAGTTTTTATCATAAATGGGTGTTGAACTTTGTCGAAAGCTTTTTCTGCATCTGTTGAGATGATCATATGGTTTTTTCCCTTCAATTTGTTAATATGGTTTATCACATTGATTGCTTTGTGTGTCTTGAAGAATCCTTGCATTCCTGGGATAAACCCCACTTGATCATGGTGTATGATCCCTTTAATGTGCTGCAGGATTCTCTTTGTTAGTATTTTGTTGAGGATTTTTGCATCTATGTTCATTTGTGATATTGGTCTGTAGTTTGCTTTTTTTGTGACATCTTTGTCTGGTTTGGGTACCAGGGTGATGGTGGCTTCACAGAATGAGTTTGGGAGTGTTCCTCCCTCTGCTGTATTTTGGAAGAGTTTGAGAAGGATGGGTATTAGCTCTTCTCTAAATGTTTGATAGAATTCACCTGTGAATCCGACTGCTCCTGGGCATTTGTTTGTTGGAAGATTTTTAATCTAATATAAACAGACCAGTCACAGTGATTGGTCTGTTTATATTTTCTATTTCTTCCTGCTTCAGTCTTGGGAGGTTGTGCTTTTCTAAGAATTTGTCCATTTCTTCCAGGTTGTTCATTTTATTGGCATATAGTTGCTTGTAGTAATCTCTCATGATCCTTTGTATTTCTGCAGTGTCAGTTGTTACTTCTCCTTTCATTTCTAATTCTATTGATTTGAATCTTCTTTTTTTCTTGATGAATCTGGCTAGTGGTTTATCAATTTTGTTTATCTTCTCAAAGAACCAGCTTTTAATTTTATTGATCTTAGCTACTGTTTCCTTCGTTTCTTTGTTATTTATTTCTGCTCTGATCTTTATGATTTCTTTCCTTCTGCTACCATTGGGGTTTTTTTGTTCTTCTTTCTCTAATTGCTTTAGGTGTAAGGTTAGGTTGTTTATTTGAGATGATTCTTGTTTCTTGAGGTAGGATTATATTGCTATAAACTTCCCTCTTAGAACTGCTTTTGCTGCATCCCATAGGTTTTGGGTCATTGTGTTTTCATTGTCATTTGTTTTTAGGTATTTTTTTATTTCCTCTTTTATTTCTTCAGTGATCTCTTGGTTATTTAGTGGTGTATTGTTTAGCCTCCATGTGTTTGTATTTTTTACAGTTTTTTTTCCTGTGATTGATATCTAGTCTCATAGCATCGTGGTTAGAAAAGATACTTGATACGGTTTCAATTTTCTTAAATTTACCAAGGGTTGATTTGTTTCCCAAGATATGATCTATCCTGGAGCATGTTCTATGAGCACTTGAGAAGAAAGTGTATTCTGTTGTTTTTGGATGGAATGTCCTATAAATATCAGTTAAGTCTGTTTTGTGTAGTGTATCATTTAAAGGTTGTGTTTCCTTATTTATTTTTATTTTGGATGATCTGTCCATTGGTGAAAGTGGGGTGTTAAAGTCCCCTACTATGATTGTGTTACTGTTGATTTTCCCATTTATGGCTGTTAGCATTTGCCTTATGTATTGAGGTGCTCCTATGTTGGTCGCATAAATATTTACAATTGTTATATCTTCTTGGATTGATCCCTTGATCATTATGTAGTGTCCTTGTTTGTCTCTTGTAATAGTTTTTATTTTAAAGGCTATTTTCTCTGATATGAGAATTGCTACTCCAGCTTGCTTTTGATTTCCATGTGCATGGAATATCTTTTTCCATCCCCTCATTTTCAGTCTGTGTGTGTTCCTAGGTCTGAAGTGGGTTTCTTGTATACAGCATATATATGGGTCTTGTTTTTATATCCATTCAGCCAGTGTATGTCTTTTGCTTGGAGCATTTAATCCATTTACATTTAAGGTAGTTATTGACATGTATGTTCCCATTACCATTTTCCTAATTGTTTTGGGTTTGTTATTGTAGGTCTTTTCCTTCTCTTGTGTTTTCTGCCTAGAGAAGTTCCCTTAGCATTTGTTGTAAAGCTGGTTTGGTGGTGCTGAATTCTCTTAGCTTTTGCTTGTCTGTAAAGGTTTTAATTTCTCCGTCGAATCTGAATGAGATCCTTGCTGGGTAGAGTAATCTTGGTCGTAGTTTTTTCTCTTTTATCACTTCACATATGTCCTACCACTCCCTTCTGGCTTGCAGAGTTTCTGCTGAAAAATCAGCTGTTAACCTTATGGGGATTCCCTTGTATGTTATTTGTTGCTTTTCCCTTGCTGCTTTTAATTTTTTCTTTGTATTTAATTTTTGATAGTTTGATCAATATGTATCTTGATGTATTTCTCCTTGGATTTCTCCTGTATGGGACTCTCTGTGCTTCCTGGATTTGATTGACTGTTTCCTTTCCCATGTTAGGGAAGTATTCAACTATAATCTCTTCAAATATTTTCTCAGTCCCTTTCATTTTCTCTTCTTCTTCTGGGACCCCTTTAATTAGAATGTTGGTGTGTTTAATGTTGCCCTAGTGGTCTCTAAGACTATCCTCAAGTCTTTAGATTCTTTTCTCTTTATTCTGCTCTGTGGTAGTTATTTCCACTATTTTATCTTCCAGGTCACTTATCCGTTCTTCTGTCTCAGTCATTGTGCTATTGATTCCTTCTAGAGAATTTTTAATTTCATGTATTGTGTTGTTCATCATTGTTTCTTTGCTCTTTATTTCTTCTAGGTCTTTGTGAAACATTTCTTGTATTTTCTCCGTTCTCTTTCCAAGATTTTGGATCATCTTTACTATCATTACTCTGAATTCGTTTTCAGGTGTAGACTGCCTATTTCCTCTTCATTTGTTTGGTCTGGTGGGTTTTTACTTTGCTTGTTCATCTGCTGCGTATTTCTCTGTCTTCTCATTTTGCTTAACTTACTGTGTTTGGGGTCTCCTTTTCACAGGTTGCATCTTCGTAGTTCCCATTGTTTTTGGTGTCTGCCCCCAGTGGGTGAGGTTGGTTCAGTGGGTTGTGTAGGCTTCCTGGTGGAGGGGACTTGTTCATGTGTTCTGGTGGATGAGGCTGGATCTTGTCTTTCAGGTGGGCAGGACTGTGTCTGGTGGTGTGTTTTGGCATGTCTGTGAACTTATTATGATTTTAGGCCGCCTCTCTGCTAATGGGTGGGGTTGTGGCCCTGTCTTGCTTGTTGTTTGCCATAGGGTGTCCAGCACTATAGCTTGCTGGTCGTTGAGTGGAGCTGGATCTTAGTGTTGAGATGGAGATCTCTGAGAGAGCTTTCGCTGTTTGATATTACATGTGGCCGGGAGGTCTCTGGTGGATCAATGTCCTGAACTCAGCTCTCCCACCTCAGAGGCTCAGGCCTGACACCTGGCTGGAGCACCAAGACTCTGTCAGCCACATGGCTAGGTACGTGGGGAGTTTCTTGCCTTTTGGGAGGTCTGAAGTCTTCTGCCAGCGTTCAGTAGGTGTTCTGTAGGAGCTGTTCCACGTGTAGATGTATTTTTCATGTATTTGTGGGGAGGAGGGTGATCTCCACGTCTTACTCCTTTGCCATCTTGAAGCTAACTGGTGCAAAGTTTTAATAAATAGGTCGTTAAAAGGCAAACTTTATTATACTAGGAACCTGGGGAAAGTGGAATAAATTAGTGAATTTTCTTCCCCCCTTATGAAAGACATATTTTCAAGATAAATGTGGTAGGTGAACTATTTGACTGTTCTAGTTTTCTTTTGTTATAGGACTGTAGTTTCCTTCTATTAGGATGGAACTTGTCGATCTCACATTAGTTCTGTGTGTTCACTGTATTAGGTGGCTAAATCAAAGCCATTATAAAAAAGTGGCACAGAAGAGAGATTTTTGGCATGAGAGTTGTTACATTTGAGTATGAGCTATGTGTGTGCTGTGTGACATCGAGTAAGTCACTTGTTCGTTTTGCACATCCTAAAGCAGAATGAAGCCAAGAATAGCTGCCTTACCTGAAAGCTGTTAGACCTTCATAGACTCTTATTTGCTATACAAATAAAAGGTACATTACTTATTGTTATTTTCATGACTCTTAATTATCTTTACGTTCAAAGGTAAAACCAATTAAAATATCTTTTAATTTTAAAGGAAAATTAATTCAGTTTTCATAACCTAAAAAAGAGATTTAAATCCATAATATATAAAGACTCTTATAAATCAACAACAGAATCCCAAACAACCTGATTAAAACATGAGCCAAGGACTTGAATAGACATTTCCCCAAAGAGGGTATACAAATAGCCAATAAGCATATGAAAAGATGTTCAGCATCACTAACATTAGGGAAATGCAAATCAAAACCACACTTCACATTCATTAGATACCACTTCATACCCATTAGATTGCCTGTTACTAAAATAAAACACCAGAAAACAGTTGGTGAGGATGTGGAGAAATTAGAATCCTTATGCGTTGTTGGTGGGAATGTAAAGAGATGCAACCACTGTGGAACATGGTATGATGATTCCTCAAAAAATTAAACAGAATTTGCCCTATGATCCAGCAGTTCCACTTCTGGGTATATATCCCTAAAAATTGAAAGCAGGGACTAGAGCAGATATTTGCACACTCAACTTCATAGCAGCATTATTCACAATAGCCAAAAGGTGGAAGCTACACAGGTGTCCACAGGTCACTGTCTCACAGAATTGGGAGCATAGAATGAAAACATTTGCTCCAGCACCAGGTGTGAGAAACTGGAATCAAAAAGACCAGGTCTCAGGGAAGAAGGCTTTCCAAAGGCACAGTTAGGCTCGCATAAACCTTTGGAGCCTTGCTCTTTGATGGTTTTTTTTTTTTTTTTTCAAACCTCTTTATTCTGCTTAAAGCAGCTCACCCACTTTACGTATAAGTCAATGTTTTTTAATAAATTTACCGAGTTGTGCAAACATCCTTTGTGCTCATTTACAGGTAATCCCTATTCCCATCTCCAGCCCCTGGCAACCACTACTCTACTTTCTGTGTCTATAATTTTGCCTTTTCTGAACCTTTCATATAAATAGAGTCACACAAGATGTTGTCTTTAGCGACTGCCTTCTTCCACTTAGCATGATGTTTTTGAGGTTCATCCGTGCTACAGCATGTATCACCTCTTTGTTTTTATTGCTGAATTGTATTCTGTTGAAGGGATATACCAGTTTGTTGATCCATTCTTCAGTTTATGAATATGTGTGTTGTTTCCACTTTTTTGGCTACAAGTGATAATATTGCTGTGATTTTTTAAATTGAGGTATAGTTGATTTAGCATGTCATGTTAATTTCAGGTGTACAGCATGGTCATATATTCTTTTTTTTTTTGGCTGTGTGGGGTCTTCGTTGCTGCTCTCTGGCTTTCTCTAGTTGCGGCTAGCGGGGCTACTCTTTGCTGCAGTGCGCGGGCTTCTCATCGCGGTGGCTTCTCTTGTTGCGGAGCACGGGCTCTAGGCGCCCGGGCTTCAGGAGTTGTGGCTCACGGGCTCTAGAGCGCAGGCTCAGTAGTTGTGGGGAACGGGCTTAGTTGCTCCACACCATGTGGAATCTTCCTGGACCAGGGCTCGAACCCGTGTCCCCTGCACTGGCAGGCGGATCCTTAACCACTGCACCACCAGGAAGTCCCTGGTCATATATTCTTTATCAGATTCGTTTCCCTTATTGGTTAGTACAAAATATTGAGTATAGCTCCCTATGCTATATGGTAGGTCCTTGTTGCTTATCTATTTATTAACCTCCTAATTTATTCTCTTCCTTTCCCCTTTGGTAACCATAAGTTTGTTTTCTGTGTCTGTGGGTCTTTTTCTGTTTTGTGAAGAAGTTCATTTGTATCTTTTTTTTTCAAATTCCCCGTACAAGCAATATCATATGATATTTGTCTTTCTTGCTGTGATTATTTTTTTTAACTTACTAGTGTTTTCCCAAATTATGCAGTCTACACACAACACAACTTCTTATTTTTCTCACAAGCCTCTCCCTGTGCCCACACCTCCCATGTTTAGACAAGGAATACGTTGAGACCCCAAGGCCGGCAGAAATGCCTCCTGCCTGGAGAAGATGACTTATGAGTAAAAGTCAGTGCTCTTGGATGCTAAGATCCAAGGGTTTATGCATTTGGAACAGTGACTCTCTTATGTTGTTTCTTATTCTGTGCTATTTGGTGACAGAGGAAATATGGTAGTTCCCATATTGGTGGCTTAGTGTTTCCATTTTACAGGATTGCACAGTAAAGGCGCTCGTCCTGCTAGCCTTGTGAGTTGTCATTTCCTTGGACTTTATAAATCTGCCTGAAGACCACAAAATCTCATTTCTTTTTTTAAATTTATTTTTTTAATTGAAGTATAGTTGGTTTACAATGTTGTGTCGATTTCTGCTGTACAGCAAATCAAGTCAGTTATATACATATATGCAATCTTTATTTATTTATTTTTTTGGTACGCGGGCCTCTCACTGTTGTGGCCTCTCCCGTTGCGGAGCACAGGCTCCGGACACGCAGGCTCAGCGGCCATGGCTCACAGGCCCAGCCGCTCTGCGGCATGTGGGATCTTCCCGGACCGGGGCACGAACCCGCGTCCCCTGCATCGGCAGGCGGACTCTCTACCACTGTGCCACCAGGGAAGCCCTGCAATCCTTTTAATATTTTTTTCTATTACGTTTTATCCCAGATTATTGAATATAGTTCCCTATGCTATACAGTAGGTCCTTGTTGTTTATCTATTTTATATATAGGAGTGTGTATCTGTTAATCCAAACTCCTAATTTATTCCTCTCCCCCTGCCTTCCCCTTTGGTAACCATAAGATTGTTTTCTATGTTTGTGAGTTTGTTTCTGTTTTGTAAATAAATTCATTGGTATCATTTTTTTAGATTTCACATATAAGTGATATCATATGATATTTGTCTTTCTTTGTGTAACTTACTTTAGTTAGTATGATAATCTGTAGTTGCATCCATGTTGCTGCAAATGGCATTATTTGGTTCTTTTTTATGGCTGAGTAATATTCCATTGTACATATGTACCACATCTTTATCCATTCATTTGTCGATGGACATTTAGGTTGTTTCCATGTCTTGGCTATTGTGAATAGTGCTGCTATGAATATAGGGGTGCATGTATCTTTCTGAATTATAGTTTTGTCCAGATATATGCCCAGGAGTGGTATTGCTAGATCATATAGTAATTCTATTTTTAGTTTTCTCAGGAACCTCGATACTGTTTTTCATAGTGGCTGCTCGAACTTACATTCCCACCAACAGTGTAGGAGGGTCTCTTTTCTCCACACACTGTCCATCACCAAAATCTCAGTTCTTAAGGTGGTTTTACTCATCCTTTCTAAATCCCTTCCTTTGGTAATTAAATTTAGAGTTCAGTCATTGGGAACATCTGAGAGAATTCTTTACTAATTTAAATTTAAGGAGACAAAATTGTGAAACATAGAGAAAGAATTCAATTACAGTTTTCAAAGCAGAAAAGGGATGGTTTCAAAAATTCAGTGCTGGATGTCTGTAAGAACAGGTCAGGGAGCATCTACTAAAACTGTTCAGAATGCAGGTATCTCTTGCTTGCTCTATTTTTTATAATTTGATTTTTGCCTCATCAAATGTGTCCCTCCTAATAATGACTTTTAACTGGATTTCCAGATTGACATTATCTCTCTCTCTCTTCCACAACATTGTAGAATGTGCCACAAAGCTTGCCCTGGAGGGAATAGTTGCCTTTTTAAAAAAAATTTAAGCAAGGGTACTGGATGCTGGAAGCTATCATCAATGCTAGATGGAGAGAATGTGACGTATGTTTCCATGATGCTGCGAATGTGATTGCTGGTAGATCTATTAATAGTCCAGAGTTGATTTTTGACCTTGAATTTGTTAAATTAAAGAAGCTATAAAAATAGAGATGAATAAAATGAATAAGATAAAGGCAACCCAGGGCAGATTACCCACTTAGCAATTTTTTCTTATGAATATTTAGCATGTTGTGTGTGAAGGGGTACAGACATACTACATATAATTAGTATTTCCTGTGTCAGCCATTTCAGTATGTCAGTTTTTCTTTCAAGTTTATCTGATAGGAAATAAGGAATCTTGTAGAGCTCATGACTCTCATCTTTCTACCCTTTTGTTTGTTTTTTTACAAAGAACCTGTGTCAGAGGGCAGTGCGTGGACGGGGGGCAGTTTGCAGTTGGTAATACTGTAGTGCATCTGTAGATCCCAGCGTTCCTTACATGACATGGAAGTCCCCACTTCATCTGGTGCTGATCGCAATAGACCTTTCAGGCCAGAGGCTTGATCAAGCCTGCTGAGGCTGCCCCTTCTGAGATTTAAGTTTAGAATTAATGCTACCTTTCTATATTGCAATAATGTACTTTGATTGTTTAAAGTATGTTTATTTTTGTTTTTCTGGCAGGCTTATCAGGTTGAATGTGGAGAAAATAGCAGTCGAAGTATGAACCTTACCAGTAGCTCCTGAACCTTAAAGGACTTGGATACTTTAGATATGTACCCAATTAAATTGTATCAGCCAGTTATGCCTCAAGTGTGAATAGATACTTGTTATTCTCTTCTGGATCTGATTGGGGTTAAGGAGCATTGACACCAAATTCCAATAACTGCAAAATTTTGCAAAAGATTGGCCTACTCAGTGATCAGAGTTGAAGAAACATAGAGTTCGTTGGGGCACATGAGGATGTCAATGGAGGCTATTGTCCATCTGTGTACATTGGCAAGCTTCATGCTTTAAGCTTCATTTTCTATATCAAAACTAAAGATGTAGAAAAAAATGGATGAAAGGAATGATTCCTTTGTCACTTACACAATTTCTAATTCTGAACAAGTGTGAGTCACTATTGGTCACCAGTGTTCTGCATCAGTAAGAGTAGTCACATTTGTCAATTACATCTCACTAAGTGGGGGCCGTGGGGTGGAGAGTAGTCCTGCCGGCCAATTGATGAAATTCCTTTTCAGCCTCCCACAAGCACCATATTCTCATAGTGCTCTGGCTAATTCCTGACATTTCTTTACTACTAAAAACTGGTGGTTTTCCAGATACTTAGTCCATGTTACGTGTTCCTCCGGAATGGAGACAGTGACCACATGTTTGGAAAGCTATTTCAAGAAATAAGTATAATTAAGAATTAGTTTGTGCTCAGGCAATATTGAGTTTATTTTTCTAACAGTTAAACAGTTCTCCTTTATATGTGCATTTCTTTTTCTAACCATTTGAGGGAAACAGGGATATGTGTGGCATTTTTGTGTTTTGTGGCTCTTGTTCTTTTTTTTTTTGATGTGGACCATTTTTAAAGTCTTTCTTAAATTTGTTACAATATTGCTTCTGTTTTATGCTTTGGGTTATTGGCTGCAAGGCCCGTGGGATCTTAGCTCCCTGACCAGGGATCGAACCCTCCCCCCCTGCATTTGGAAGGTAAGGTCTTAACCACTGGACCACCAGGGAAGTCCCGTGACTCTTGTTCTAAAATCTCAAGTCACATAAGAAGAAACCAATAAGTATTTTGAACTCTGCAGACCTCAGTGGAGCTCTGAGGTTTAGAGAATGATCACAGAAGTCACTCAAAATTACTCTTGTTTTGTCAGCTCAGAGTGGGAAGATGGAGTTTCTAGGAAAAAACTAAGCCAATGCAATGGAATAGTTGAATTTGATGGCCTTGTCTTACAAAATAATGCAAATCAGCTCTTTCTTGAATGATGTCAGACCGTGCAGTCCTGATGTTGCATTTTTCCGAATTGAATGCGTAAGGTACATTTTGAAGAATATTCATGTATTGGTTAGGAGATGGCTTTTACAAACAGCCAGAGCTATGAAAGTTCAGTTGAAATATTAAGGAGATCTTCTCTGTAGAATGCATAAGCAATAAAAGAAGATTGTCAAGGGGAATAATGGGTTTGCCAACTCTGGGAAGATTCCAGGCTGATCTTGACGTCACCTCTCTGTGATAATTTAGAAATCACAGGAGCAGGCTTGCCTTAATGCCAGAGAGCAGGCAGATGAACCACCAGGCTTTGTAGGGACACCGGGCCTGTCTTTCTATTTGCTGACACATAAGATTTGATCATTTAGCCTTTTCTGCTTGCAAGGGAAAGAGCTAGACGCAATAGTTAAATGCAATGATTTTTAAATGTTTTGAGACAAGGACACGTTTTTGATTATTATTTGTGCCTTTTGGACTTTGAATGTACATATGACAGGATATTAGTGTCCTGTAGTTGCTGTAACAAACTGTTGGCTTAAAACAACGGAAAGGTCTTCTGCCACAGTTCTGGAGGTCAGAAGTCCAAAATCAATGTGTTGTCAGGGTCAGACTCCCTCAGAAGACTCTAGGGGAGAATCCTTTCTTGTCTCATCCAGCTTCTGGTGGCTCCAGGTATGTTTTTGCTCATAGCAGCTTGACTCCAGTCTCTGCCTCTGTCTTCACGTGGCCTTCTCCTGTGTGGTTTCTCCTGTCTGTCTTCTAAAAACTCTTTTGATAAGGACACTTGTCATTGAATTTAGGACCTAGACAGTTATCCGGAATGATCTCATCTCTAGGGCCTTAATTTAAGAATATCTGCAAGGACCCCTTTTCCAAATAAGGTCACATTCACAGGTACAGGATGTTAGGACTTGGACATATGTTGTTGGGGGTCACAATTCAGTCCAGTGTAGATAGCAAAGGAGACTCAATTGAATTAGTATTTAGTAGAAATCTGTCCATTGCTTTTCTTCCAGCTCATGTGGGCAATCTTAACCTTCTTTGGGTCTCTGAAAATCATCCAGAAACTTTCTTTATCCTACACTATAGTAAGTTGCAATTGTAAACTACATTCCTACTAGCAGAATATTTTATTGTTTCAAAATACTTGCCACATTGGAATGATACATTTCCATAGGCAGTGTGGCAAGAATTAGCTAAATGTTTCCATTTCTCTTTGAGTCCTGGGACATGCAGGACTCCCAGGGCGTAGAAATCAGCAGGACCGCATCTCAGACTGTGTACGTCTTAATAGCTCAACCACTGGGCTCAGCTGATCAGGTAGGTGGCATTCCAACAGCCGGAGTGCCAACCAAATGCAATTGTGGGTGTCTGCCTCTGCTGTCATCTGGCACATGAAACAATTCAGACACTCGAAGTTTGAGTCACTGCGAGGGGGTTCATTCCATTGTTGTGGCGTGTGTGTTTTTTAAAGAAGAATTTGACAGCCTCTTTAGAGGGTACAGTGACAAGTTGTCAGCACGACAGCCTGGAAAGTGGCATCTTGCAAATGGAGAGGAAGGTGATGCCCCAGGCGTTAGCTCCGTGTGGTTAGAAGCAGGAGGGCATGGTAGGTGACGGAGAGCACTTTGGGATGAGGTCAGCAGACTCCTACATCTCATTCAAACATCTGTGCCGCGAGTTTATTTACAACCTTGAGGAAGCTTCACTTATTGATGTTTAAAACCTATGAGATGTTGAAAACTTACATGTTTCCATATCAAGGGAAAAATGAAACTTGCATTTTCTCTAAAGAAAACTGGACAATCAGATCCTCCACCCACACCATGCCAACATACACACACAGTTCTAAAATATAGTATGTTAATAGAAAATTTGAGATACAGTAAGGCCAAAAGATCAGGAGATGATTGCCATTGAAAACATAGTTTATTACTCACAGTTCCTAAGAAGAGGGGCACACTGTGCCCTCAGGGGCCACATGGGAAGCACCAGGGTCAGTCAGGAGGTAGAAGGAGCAGGGGAGCTGTCCCAAGAGCCTTTATTGTGGTTTTTGTAGGAAGGGACAGGTGAGGCCTGGCAAGTGGGTTTAGGGTTCACTAGTTTGGATAATTTCAGTGGGCTCTGGGGTATAGGGGATGGCCCTGGGGTGATTACGGCAGGGGAACCGTGGCCTGGAGTGTGAGAACCCGGTAAAGGAGGCGGTTAGGGGTGTGGGCCTGGATGGGTTGGTTTGTATTTGCAAAGCGTGCTTCCTGTAGGAGGAGGACTTCTCCGTAGGTGGGATGCAGATGATGAGGGGCGCAAGAGGCTAAGGCAGGGTAACTGGGACATATTCTTGTGTTGTCCACACTAGGAGTATCTGGCATATGGCCTGTAGGACAGATGTTAAAGCACCAAGTTGACAGAAGTCAGAAACATGGTTAATACACACACACACAGACACACACACACACACACACACACACACACGCACACGCACACACACACACACACACACACACACACACACAGACACACACACGTGCTGTTATTAGAAGGGCTTTTCCAAACGATAGAAGCCAGTTTGGATCCTTGCAGTCCCGGTCACAAAGCTGCAGAGACCGGTCACAAAGCTGCAGAGACCGGCTTAGCGAGTTTCACATAGCTTTCCTTGGTAGGAGACTCCCTGAAATAGTGAAATGCTTGCTGATTGGCTGATTCCTTCCTTCCCTCCTTCCCTCCTTCCCTCCTTCCCTCCTTCCCTCCTTCCCTCCTTCCCTCCTTCCCTCCTTCCCTCCTTCCCTCCTTCCCCCCTTCCTCCCTCCCTCCCTCCAGACTTGGTAGCTGTACGTGGGGCAGGCTTTCAGCTCCTGTTCTCCTGTCTGCGTGTCCTGGACTAGAGGCTGCTGCATCCAGCAGGGTTTGTGCTGTGGCGTGGGCCTTACTGTGATTCTGTATGTTTGCACACTGCCTGTGTGAAAACAGTCCAAGCTCAAGAGGGTAGAAAGGAAGCAGAAATCCAAAGATACTGGCAAACTTGATTCTACTTCTCGGTGTGAAGGGTCATTTGTGGGAGTGAAGGGGGTAAAAAGGAGCCCGACATTTGGGACTGAAGACCTAGGTTCAAATCAGAGACCCGCAGCTCATTCTTTGGGACCTTGGGAAAGAGACGCCTCTTGGCTGTGGGCTTGCAGCTCTGAACCTGCGTAGCAGTTCAGACTCCTGTTGGAAGGATCGGCGAGATGGGCTGGGGAATGGCTTTGCAGACAAGACAGTACTGTACCCGTGCCTTCCGTGGCTGTGGCGCCTGCCCAGGCCTGCAGGAACAGGCAGCTGAGAGGCACTGGACTCGCCTTGACCGCCCTCGGCTTCTGCTCTGCTGCTCCTCTGCTCTGTTTAGCAGGTTCTAGCGCCTTCCTGCTGTCCTCCATCCGCACACGTCTCTTTGGGGACAGACCTCGTTTGATCCTCCCACAGCTCCGTGGTGTATACATATCTTTCTTCTCCTCCGTCCCTCACAACTGACCTGCCTTAAGCCCATGGGGCCCTCTCTCCAGGGGGGAGAGCTGTATCTCCCACCTGGGGAAGGCAAGGGCAGAGGTGCCGGGAGTGGGGGGCGCAGTGCTAGGAGTCATCTTCGTACCTTATCTTAAAATTGCCACCTGTTCCTCTCGCCCTCGCCCCTTCTTATCTTCTACTACATTATTCTCTGCTTCATTTTCTCCTTTTCTGCTACATTTTCTCCTCCCTCAGTCATTCCTATGTTCTTTCAATTGTTCGTTCACTCATTGATTCTTTCACTAACTTCGCACATCAGGCTTCTGTACTTCCCTCAGAAGCTCAGATTCACAACAAACAACTAAATAAGTAATGGTCTTCTGGGTATTTTGCCTTGTAGGGACTGGGATAGAGAGTTGTAGAAATTTAGGGCAGGATGTTACTAACTAGGCTCCAGGATTCAGGGTAACAGCAGTGCAAGTACCTTTGGGGCTGGGTCTGCCGGACACAAAGGGATTTGCCGGGCCAAGAAGGGGTGAGGACATTTCAATCAAGGCAAAGCGTATGGCCAGCCTTATAAGGGATGGAGCAAAACTTAGCCTCGGTGGACCTAGCATGCGACCTGGGAGCCATGGGAAGCTTAGGCACAGCTGAGACTGGACGATGAAGAACCCCATCACCGTAATCCGGGACCGGAGATGTATCCTGCGGGCCGTGGGCATCTGGTGGGATGGAGCAGGGGTGTCAGAGGACGGGACAGGATTACGTCAGTGATACCCAGCCCTGGTGGCCTTGCAGAGGCTGGAGTGCAGTGCTCAGAGACTAGTGCCAGGGTCGAGGTGGGAGGTTGTGGCAGTTGTCTGGGAGAGAGAGAAAAAGACAAATTAACCACAGTACCAGCGATCTTCATGCATCTATTTATCAGCAATGATGTGGGCACTGGATATGAACGCGCCCACCCAGTGTCCCCATGGGCCAGACTCCATGCCAGCTCCAGGAATATGACACCCATCCAAAGTGACACAGCCCTCACTCTGATGGTCGCACAGCCTCATGGGAGGGGCATGGGACCCAATGGGCCCTCGGCTCAGTGGGGCGTGCTAACGGCTTTGACCTTGCAGCCCAGTGGTTCAGCCTTTACCATTTCCGGTAGCTGGAGATGAGAGTGTTCAAGAACTGCCTTTACAGGCGAGAAAGAAAGAGGCTGAAGGCGAGGTACCACCGCGGTTAGCGAAAGCAGCTAAGGTGGATTATTCACGCCGTAGTCCTCCCGGTAGAGTGAAGGCTGGCTCCGCTGAGAAGGGAAGGAGAAGGCTAGAGGGCTGGCTTGCAGATCCCTACCCAGCCAGGGGACATGCTGTACAGTTTCTGTCCTTTGCTATTGTTTTTGCAAGTCAGCAGACTTAAAACATTTAAATGTGACCTGTTATCTAAAAACAACATTATATGTAATAAAAGCTATAAGTTAACACCAAATTTACAAAAAGCATGTGATAAATTCGGGCCAAATTTAAATACTTTCTGCTTCTCCTTCTTTCTCTCTCTTCTACTCCTCCTCTTTCTTTAGAAAGTAGCCCCCCAAAATAGAATTTGGTAGAATTTTATTGGGTTAGCATTCTCTGATTTGGAGATACCCTCTTTTTTCAAGGGGCAGTCTGGTCAATGTAAGGACATTTTCAAATGAAGCTCAAACTTATTTTCATTTGGAGAATTCTTTAAAAATTTATGAAACCGTGCAAGTATTTGAAATCACACTGGTCTGTCTCCAAACCAGGTTTAATAAATGGTATTTTCGAGCATGGGTGTATCTTTTAGTTAACTCAGGCCCTCCTTTTGGCTGAATTGATTTTGAATTCAATTCAATACATATTTACTTGGGCTAGGTATTGTCTTGGTACTGGAGGCACAAAGATGTTAATCAGAATGGGAGTCGTGTAGTGTAGAATGGGAAGCAGATTCAAACGCATAGTTATCCAGTGTGAGAAGTGTCGTAGGTCTGTATAAAATGCCATGGTGGTTAATTACATGCCTGGGCCATTCTGGGAAGGCTTCATGGAGGAGGCATTGTTTAATCTGGGTCTCGGAGATTCATAGGAGTTCAATAGTTGGAGAAAAATAGTGAGAGTTTCATAGTCAGTGGAAACCTTTGTTATAAATAAGGTCCCTGAAGTATAAAATGTATCTTGGATTTAGTTTGATGTAGTACAACAGTACCTCAGTGAAGGAGGGCGAGGCCATATTCAAACAGGCCTTGTTACTATGCTAAAGAGTTCGGACTTAAAAAAAAAAAAAAAAAAAAAAAAAAGAGTTCGGACTTAGTCACAGTTAGTAAAGGAAATCATCAATTCAGGCTACTGATTTTCCTCCTCTCTTATATGTAGATATGCATAGTATATATTTTATATATGGCATAGATGTGTGTGTCTATGTATAATTTTTGCCGCCTCTGTAAGATTAATGGCCCTCTTTTTGACCAGCCTCAACTTTGGCGTGTTGAAATCATTTTCTAATATTGAGCAAGTGTTCTTTCAGTCCTGTAAGGTTCCTATTTTTAAAAAGAGAAAATCTATGCTGTTCGATAACTAACATAATTGACCAAGAGAATGTCCACAGGGAATTGGCTTCAGATTGGTTGCTTCGTTCAAAGGTTTTGAAATGGGAAAGCAGATGAAGAAAAGTAACAGAAAACAAAAGCTGCATGGGTTGCGAGTTTTTCTAGTCATTTCTCCAAGGAGGCTCAAGTCAGTCCTCTCCGGGAAGGCGGCGACCCGCTGTCCTTGGTCTTGGCCATGTGGCGCTGGGATCCCTTGCTGGGGGCAGTAGAATAAGCTGCATAGGCAGCAGGGCTGTGACAGCTGCGTGCAGCCCCAGGGCAACGTCTCTCTTCAGGATCCATCCCACGTGCTATGAAAATCTAGTCACGCCAAAAGGCAAGGATTCTGGAAGATGCTTGCAAAATGTTTCAGGTGTTCTAGAGACAAAGGTATGAGGTAAGAATAAAGAAAGGTTCTGATGAACCATGGGCTGTTACTGTAATTCTTCAAGTTGCCCTCAGCCAGACGCCTGGTCGTTTCTAAAACTGCTAAAACCCAAACCTTCTTCCTTAAACATATTTTTAATATTTGTTTCTTGATTGCTTCGTGCTCAGGGATTTTATCCTTAGGAATATTTGGAACCCAGAATGCTTCTGTATCTCTAGTAAAATATAAAAATAGACCCAGTCTACTGTGTTGTCTGGAGAGCTAGGTGATGTATTAATCTTATTGCCGGGGGAAATTTCTCCCACCTGATAGCATGTTTCCTATTATTAGACAGGAAACCCAGTAATAGATTGTGTTTCCGTTTTTGCCTCGCCTGCTGGGAAGCATGTAGTTACGTTTTACACTAGATTGCCATTGCTATCTTTAGCCTAGATTTTCTTGTAAAACTATCCCATCCCCTTTGCTACTTGAATTTTGTACTTTTTATACCTGTCTTAGTGGGGTTTTTTTAGTATCTGTGCTTCTTTGTATAAGTCATCCAAATAGCATGTAGATAGGAATTAGTTACCCCACATAGCTCCCGCCACGTCACAGCCAGACTATTTGGTCATGATCACGTCTGAGAATTATGATGGGCCACGGTGTTTGAGAGGCAGGTGGAATGACAGGAAGAGAAAGAAAGAAAGAAAAAAAAAAGCATGGGGAGTGGGGGAGAAATTTCCCTAATTAAATTTTATTTTCTATACTAATTTACTCATAGCTTAAAGAACTGAACCTCAAATTCCTATATTAAGGGTTTCTTTTGGCTTCATTTTAATACGAGTATGTCAAAGATCTCATTGAAATCAGCTGTTAGGAAGTCAGGACAATAATGATTGCAACCATTTAAGGAATCTTATTACAAGCCAGGCACTGGACTTTGTGCATTGTAGACTCATAGTTAATTCGCCTTACATCCCGTGAGAAGCGCCCTGTTACCTGGAGGGGAATTGAAGCCCAGGAACGCTAAACCATTTGCTGCAAGGCCCACCGAAAGTGGTTCAGTTGGGCATGCACACCTAGCCCTGCCCCCAGCGATTTACCCATGCTTACTATCTCGAGACAGGAGAGCGAGAGGCCAAGAGATTAAATACTTAGCGTGGTGGCTGCACAGGAGATCAATAAATATGCGTATGGTAACAATGCAGACCAAATATGAGTAGAGTGACCTGATGTAGTGAATAAAAACATAGGATGCACAGTTAGGTTGAATTGCAGGTAAACAACACATCGCTTTTAGGACACGTGTGGCCCAAGCAATATTTTGCATATACTTATGCTAAAAAGTATTATCTCATGCAATATTTGGAACATATTTATGCTAAAAATTATTAACCCTTGTGATATTTGAGTTATAACTTTACTAAAAATTATTTATTGCTTACCAGAAATTCACTGTTAGCTGGGCATTCTGTGTTTTATCAAGTGATCTGAAATAAGAACAAATGTGGAACGATGGCCCATGATAAATGCTGAGGGACTTCCAGAAACGACTTCTCTGTGGAGAAGACTCACCCACTCAGCATCTTGGGTGCTGACCCAGGTCAGGCCGGGGCTCCATCAGAATTTCTTGACTTGATTCAGATTTCTGGTCTCTACAGTCTGGTTAACTTCAGTCACATGTAGCCTCCCTATGTTTCACATGTGCTAACTTCTGGAAGTTGCCGGCCACCTGCCTGCCTTACTTTGGGGCTTCCCAACCTTGGTTGAATGTGAGCATCACCTGAGGATCTTTTAAAAGTCCTGATGCCCAGGTCCCAGCCTAGACCAATGTCAGAATCCCTGGGGTAGAACCAGACATGAGTCTGTTGAACGCTTCCCACATGATTGCAGTGCACCGCCTGGGATCAGAGCCACCACGTAGATGTACAGGTCCTTTGAAGCCTTGGCTGAAGCATGGTGACGCCAGCCTCTCCTAGTCCGTGCTGGGGTGGTCTTCCTTGTATTCTGTCCTGCCCGTGGCCATCTCTGCCGTCAGCATCCCCTTGCGTTCCAAAGTAGCTGGGTTGGATTCTTGCTAAAGCTGCAAGGACCTGGCGTGTTGGGTTCTCACAGCAGTCTGTCTAGGCCAGGCCATTGTCTTTTGCTCTAGCTTCTGTAACATGGGCCCGGAAATGGTTAATAAAATTCTAAAAGACTCCTAGGAAGATGGCGTGGCCTTTTCCCGTTTTGTCATATGCTTACAGAGCTGGCCTCCACTTGGGTTTGAGGCACTTAATCACAGAAGGAGAGGGAGTTCTGAGTGATGGAAACGTCCGTATCTGATGAAACAAAGACATCAGTCCTGCAGCACCACCAGGCCTGACACCATCTTTCTGGGACTGGTCTCTGAGAGAGGCTGGGAGCCAATGGACCCCTGGCCTCGAGGTGCCATGATGCAGCTGAGACGTCCTTTAGAACTTTGTGGAAGAGCTCTGCTGAGTTCTCTCTTCCTGCTGCATCATCAGATAATTCTACAGTTACAGGACAGTTTCATCATATTTTGGTCTTTGTTAGGTACAAAGTGCAAAAACCTTGCATAGATTAGCCCTGGATTTGTAAAGTCAGGTGCAAAATCACCATATGCGCGACGGCATGTTTTCTCGGGGCAGGTTGACGTACCCAATTTGCTCTGTATGTTCTCTTGAACTGTTAGAATTCTAACTGATTGCTTAGTGGAAAGGAAATTATTCATGTTGCAGAGAGACTATTACATTTCCCATACTTTAACCTGCGTGTTTAAAAATTCAAATTCTCAGATGACATTTTGTTGCCTTTTTGCATTTTGATTATTATGGAGCCTTTAAGAGAGTTCAGTCATTAAGTAATAATCAGATGCTGATTGCTTAAACTCTGCAAAGTGTTTGCTTTTAAAAACCTTGGTCCCAGGGCTTCCCTGGTGGCGCAGTGGTTGAGAGTCCGCCTGCCGATGCAGGGGTCACGGGTTCATGCCCCGGTCCGGGAAGATCCCACGTGCCGCGGAGCGGCTAGGCCCGTGAGCCACGGCCGCTGAGCCTGCACGTCCGGAGCCTGTGCTACGCAACGGGAGAGGTCACAGCAGTGAGAGGCCCGCGTACCGCAAAAAAAAACAAAAACAAAAAAAAAACAACCTTGGTCCCAGATAATAAATGGTGGGAGTTTATCAAAGCAAGTGCCACATACTTTTCCTCTGTATTTTGATTCAGATGTGTAACAATTTCTACCTGCTGGTTTAAATTGGCCCTGAGAACACCTTTTGTGTTAAGCCCACTCATAGCTAGAAGGAACCAGCATCAATCTGACAATAGAAAAATATTATCATCTCCCAACTAAACAAAGCCCAAAAGCCAATGGGACAGATTGTTCTGTCAATAATCCAAAGGCAAACGGTGTGGTCTCCTGCTATTTTTAGAATTTGAGGGGAAAAGAATCCTCCTCATTCTAAAAATGATCCAATTAAATATGAAGTCAGCCACTGGAAAGCTCAGTGTTCCCTTTGAGCACCATTTTGGACACCAGTGTTCGTTTTATTGGAACAGATATTGAAGCCCACACAGGCGACGGTCTTTCAAAGGAGGAACAGAGAGTCTGTGATCACTGGTAACCTGCCTCACACAGGTCAGCTGGTGATTCCGGCAAAGCTTCATCACCACCTGCATGGAGTTGCGGACGTAGTTTGACCTCATTATAGGAAGAATACAGAAAAACTTCCAACTCTGACTTAGCTCTCCTTGAATTTCACCAAAGCCTTAAATTCTGTTCACCTTTCTTTATAGGTGAGCTCAATGTCCAGAATGGGAGCTCTGTAGATTTTCTGGAGTGAAATCACTCTGATTTGACAGTAAAGTAGATTAATACTTTGAACATACTTAAAACTGCGCATTTATACATCTTTATGCATCCTAGGAAGCGTTGATAACTTTTGGAGTCAGGCTACCTTTGCATAAAGAAGCAAAATTATCTATACAATCTTAGAATCTGAATTTTAAGACTAGGATGAAGTGAGAGAGCATGTCCTCTAGTCCCCTAATTAGAAAGCCTAAGTTAAAGTGCAAACAATTTTTCTGATGATCCACTCCAGTATTATCCATGTTGAGCTCGGACTAACTCCTGCCCCTCTGGTCCCTCACTGCCCGGTCTGCTGTGTGCTGCTTCACTCCAGGGCAAGGCAGGTGAGGCAGTCTCCCGAGGAGCGCAATGTGAGAGGGTGCCCTGACATTCCGCAGTCGAGCTAAAGAATATCTTCATGCAGTATTTCAGAAAATCAAAGTGACTGTAGAACATCCAAGATGAACAAAATATCAATGTCTTATATGAAGACAGGATCCCACGGGGTGAGACCAGGGTGACGGTGGCAAGGTAGGGTATGCGAGTGCAGGATCGGAGCCGGTTTTTACATAAAATGTTGATATTTTGATAGTTGGTAACTGATAGTTTTTCTTGGGGGATGGTACACACGCAGCCGCCAGCTTGGGTATTCACACCCCCATGGCTCCACAGGGACCCCCCCCATCCCGCCTCCAAATGGAAAGAATGGCTTTACGCTCTGCTCCTGGCATCTCACTTAGTTCTGCTTTACCTTCTAGTCAGTTACCGTGTCTCCTCCATTCTGTTGTAACAGCCTGGAAGACAAGGACCTTGCCTTCCTTGCCTCGGAATCCCCGGGACCTGGCAGTGTCTGGCACCTACTTGTAATATGCCTCCCCCTCTGCTCCATCAGTCCTAGCCTCTGGGTGTCCCAATCCTGACCTAGTATCTTTCGAGGCTTGGCATGTCCGTCTAGTGACATCTGTGGCCCTGGTGGGGGGGGTCACCCTCCCCAGGGATGAGCCAAAGGAATGGACACTGTCTGAAAAGCAGGATGGTTAGTTTACAGATGATCACTAACCTCGGCCACGGGCATCCCTGGTTTACTATCTCTTGCAGTGTAACAGATAACCACTACCTTAGTGACTTCCACAGCCCCGGTTCATTAGCTCACAATTTTTATAAGTCAGAGGTCCGGCAGGGCATGTCTGGATTCTCTCTTTGGGCCTTTCCAGGCTAAAATCAGGGTATCAGGGCTGTGACTCTCAGCTTCTAGAGGCTGGACGCTCCTCCCAGCTCCCTGTTCGCTGGCAGGATTCAGTTCCTGGCGGTTGTAGAGCCGAGGTCTCCATTTTCCTGACATGTGCTCCATTCGTTTTCAAGCCAGCACTGACACACTGAGTCCTTCTCAGGCTTTGTGGAGCTGTGACTTCCCCTGCCACGTGCCTTTCCTGCCTCTAGGGGCTCATGTGAGAACACTGGGCCCACTCGCATCATCCAGGCTAATCTTCTCATTTTCATGTCAGCTGATGACTAACTTCAGTTACAGTTACACCTGCAAGGCCTCTTTTGCCATCTAACAAAACCACAGGTTGACACCAGAAGGTGAAGTTCATGGGAAACAGCTGGTCACTTGTAGTTCCCCCTGGTAGTTCGGGGGCCAACCATCCTTGGTATTTTCTTGGCTTCTCTCTCCCAAGGTATTTGGGAAGGTCAGGGTCAGCTGTTTAGAAACCCAGGGATATCCTTTATGAATCTGAAATCCCTCTTGTAGAATCCTGCATTGTCCATTTCTAGGACTGGCAGAAGTATTTCTCGGGAAAATGAGGAAAAGCATCTGAGTCCCAAGACCATGAGCCCCATGTGGTCAGGAAGTATGACCTATTATTCATTTCTGTGTCCCCCAGTGGGCAGCACGGAGCATGGCCCATGGGAGGCAGTCTGGACATGCTTGTTTGAAGAAATGAATGGATAAATGAATCCATCCATCCTGAGCATCTTCTATTAGGAATTTTTGAACTGATATTTATAGTCACCATTTTCTACCAGCTATTTCCATATTCCCCCAAATACTGGAAGGCATCCTCCGACTGTCCAGGCTCTCTGTGAGCAGTCATAATCATAAATAACTTCTGAGAGAGCTGGATGGAAAGCTTGTCTAAAAAATTTCTTTCCTAATCATCAGTGCCAACATACGCACCTGTTTCTCCTCCCCGTCACCTCTCATGCTTCCCAGTCTTACACTAATGGCTTCAAATGACTGTGCTAGGATTAGACATTGAATTTATATACTTGGGTCTGTTGTTGAGTCTAAGAATCTACTAGGGTTCATTTTAACTTGTTGATTTATCAGCCATTTATAAAATCTTGTAACCATGCTTTTAATTTCACATTGACTTCTAGGATGAGATTTACATAAATTTATATTCATTCCCATGCTATCAATGCATTCTCTCTCTCTCTGTCTCTCTGTCTCTCTCTCTCTTACACTCAATTTCTTAGTCCATGGAGGACAAATTGGCCACGGTTTCAGAGAGAAGCTCATAGGAGGTAATGTTGCCCTGCGTGGTTTTTACTAGATTTATTTATTTATTTGTTTGAATTTTCTTTCTGTTTTTAAAAAACATCATTCTGTGCCCTCGAAATTCAAAACAACAGTAAGAGTAAGCCACTCACTCCCTCAGTACCTGAATCCAGGATGAAAAGGTGGAGAATTCTGTCAAGCTAAGTTGGTGAATGAGAAAATTCTGGTCATGTAAAAGACATTTCCTTTGTCATACATTATTTACGGGGTGAATTATAATTTAGAAATTGTAATTTGGCTTATACCTCATTCTCTTGTGAGTTTGGTTAGTGTGAGTCGCCAGAGATCTACGTAAGCCCTGGGTCCAGGTTAGAGCGGAATTTCTCAGACCCCGGTGATGACGTGCTGCTTTTCCCAAAGAAATACTTCTGATGATGTTCCCAGGTACTTCCTTCCAGTGGGGTGCTTGCTGTACGTATGGTCTCTGACAGCCTCAGTCATCTCACTCCCTGAACGGAAGTCTCCCAGAAATCTCTCTGCTGCATCCAAATGCATGTGACCCACACTCAGACGCTGTGAAAAGGGTAAGGAAAGTTATTGCCCGGCCACACCAAGATTCTGTCTGAAACATGGCCATAAATTTAATTCCCAGACTGTGCTAGACAGTTGGGGCAGTTTTAAGGAAGAAAAGTAAGCACTGTAACAATATTTTCTTTGGAACTCAATCAACTAAGAGCTGCATGTGAGGGGAAAATGTAAGATGAAATGTACCCAGAGACCTGCTTTCCCTCACTGCTGGTCACAGGTCATTGTAATCAGATGGGACCTTAGCGGTGGCCTGGTAGGCATACTTATTGTGTTACATAACGTCACGCGCTTTTTGGACTGTGGATTGTTATTAAGCTTGTATTTAATGCTATATATCAAAGGTGAATTAAAGCTACGGCGGCCCGTTTTCATGAATTCATTTCTAATAAAGGCCCAAAGAGCAGTCACTTCTCAGCCTGAAGCTGACACACCACAATGCATCTGGCACTCATCTTTCCCAGTCTTGAAAGTTGCTGATTGAAACAGAAAAGAGAAGCCTGGCAGAGTCAGTTTGCTCCACATCGGCATCACCCAGCGTGTCACTGGGGGCAGATGGGAGCTTGCAAAAGGTGCTTCTCTTAGCAGGAGGCATCACAGTGTTTCAGGTGTGTGTGTGTGTGTGTGTGTTGATGGGATGTTGGCCTGAAGTTGCGATGCTCGCAGAAGTGCAGTGGGTGCTGGCAGGGGTTCAGGCAGGCACTGAAATGTAAGCTAGCCCTGTAATACAAGCTCCTGGGAATGCAGAGGATGCCTGGGCATTAGGCATTCTCCTCGTGTTTCACATAAATGCATCCTGTTCTTGGGAACGGGTGAGCAGTGCGTTTGCACCGGCTCATTCAAATTGAATGTTGGTAAAAGGAGAGTCCTGAGCAAACAGAACAGTCTGGCATCTCTGAAGGCAGGAGCAAGTTTAAGCTGTCCGCCGTGTTCTCTGTTTTTTATTGGATGTTTATTTGCTGGCCCCATGCACACCCAAGGCAAGTTGCAAACAGGCACTGCTGGGGCGCCCGATGCCTGCGCGACTCAGGCACCCAGGCAATTTTGCCTGGGCTCTTCTGAGCCGTAAAGTTCAAGGCTTCCTACATGGCTTCACCTGTTGTCCCCAAGCATGGCGTGGATCATGTTTTGCTGGAAGAGAAAGCTCCTCTGGAGAGGCAGTTCTCATTGCCTTTTGCTTTTGTTCTTTATCAAGGCGGCAGCTTTAACACTGTCACAGCAAGGGTGAGGGGAGGGCGCCTGTGGAGAGCATTTGGCACCATGCTTTTTCCATTAGTTTGCACGGGAGTGAGCAGCAGCGCTCGCCTGCTCCCTGGTCATGTGCTGTGAGGAATACAGCCACGGTAGGGCAGTGAACCTGAACTTGGCCCGTTCATCCATACTGCATTGAGTGATTGCATGCAGTGGAGTCAAATGCCACTTGGGGGTGAAGAGCACGCATCATCTTGCATTCCTGCTGCATAGAGTAGGAAGGACCGTTGACAGAATCCTGTAATTTAAAGGTAAAGCGTGCAGAGTGTGCTGTGTGGAGACACGTCTGGGTTGAGGGGAGATGGCACGGGGGGAGGGGGATTATGTTTCACTTGATTTGGAATGACAGGTTCCTTAGATTTTCTTGGCCAGTGGTTCAGGAGAAGAAGGGGAGAGATTTCTCCTTGCTGCTGACCGATAATATAGTTCTGTCCAGGGGTTAGCTTCATACACGATGACTCTTCTCGTCCCCAGGCACTCATAGCAGTATGGGACTTCTGGCCCTGAAGCAGAGTGCTCTCAGGGGCAGTCCTGATGGAAAGAAAAGCTCTGACCCCAGAAATCGATGGCGTACACCCTTTGCTGTCTCTGTTTTCTTTCTGGGGAAATCTCATCTTGAGAATTCTTTTGGTGTTTTGAAGTAGTGGTTCTGTTTGTTTGTTTTTCCAAAATCTAATAAGAAATGACTTTTAGTGTTACAAAAAGCCTGAGAAATGTAACATTTCCCTTAGGTTCCTTTCTAAAAGCGTATGTAGTTATTACTATCATCCCTTTGGGGAGAATCTTGACGAGAGGGTGAAGTTCTAAGTTAGAACATGTCATCTGCTTAATGAAATTTAGGGCCGTCGTTTGTAAATCATTGTTTCATGTGTTGGCTTTATGTTAAAACTCTCTGAAGCAAGCAGTGTCTCTTGGCAATGTGTGTTCTCTGCAAGTTATTGATGAATTTTGCAACTGTAAACTTAAGCTCGTGCCTAGTAAATCTCTTGTCCAGGTCTCTGAGCTCTTTCACAAGCGGCATTAAAAATAGAAGGATAGATTTTTAATTAAATTAGGTATTGTATTTGTCCTCAGGGAACTGAAATGCAGTTATGTGGGCATGTGGACAACGTGAGTCCGTTGTTTCTAACAGACTGTTCATGTAACTTGCAATTTTATGATAAATCTGCTGCTCTTTAGATCTTTGGGGCTCTTTTATCACCCCATACAACTGAATATTTGTTTCAATTAGCACTCAAATTAAATAAACACCTACTGACAAGTTGTGATATATAGTATACCCATTATATATTCATTATATATATGTATTATATATATGTATTATTAATTGATATATACACAGATATGTATACACACATGTGTACATATCTTCCAGAACATTGGCTCAAAAGGTTAGATTGGGAGCAATGCAGTTTATCAGCAGCAGAGTTGATAAGACTTAGAATCGAGTAAAGCATACTTGGCATATAAATATGGGGTTCTCATAAAGAAGAGAGATGCTCCAGCAGGTGTCACCCAGTGGCCCTGCACTTGAGAAACAATGCCGGTGATTACCCGGGATTCATCACGGCATGACACGTAAATCGTTGTTCCCGTGCCAGAAACTGTGCATCTGATCTGAGGATGAGAGAATGGGAATGGGGGCAAAGATTTAGAGGAGGGGATGCAAAGTCGTTGGAGAAAACTGGTATCGGAAGTATTGATATATAGTAGCTTCTAATGGAGTCCATGCTGACAGAGGGGTCGACTCTATGGTACCTCGATAGGAAAAACAATTTTGATTGATGGCAGACTCTTCATAAATTTTAACCTATAGATTTTAAATTTTAACCTCTTCATAAATTTTAACCTATAGAACCTATAGAACTTTTTTGGTTTATCTGTTTAATTTTGTATTGAAGGTACCAGTTAGGTTTTTCCAAGGAATACTTTTCTGGTGAGTTTTTAAAGTTTTAAATATTCCATATAATTCTATGGGATATTTTATGTAAACTATCAAAGCAAATAGCAAATATGTAATAAAAGGTAAGTTCTGAATTTTCAGAAATGATTAACGAGTATGGAGGTTATAAAAGAGCAAGCTGGAAAGGCATAACATACAAGGATTCAAACTAGTTTTCCTTTATTTTCCATTGAAATATAAATTTTATTATCTTAATACCTTTAGTTAGCATCTGTGCAGCTCTGTAAAAGTAGAAGGTAGGGAAAATAAGCAGGGCCTATATTCCGGAATGTTTCAGCTAATTTGGATGAACAGTTGAGTTTTCGTTGTGTGGACTATTTTGCTTGAACTATAGCAAACATCTGGTCTGTGGAAGAAAGGTGTCCAAAATCCCACGGGCACTGAAAGTTGCTGCAATGATTTCTTTGAGGGTCCAACCTGGCCTGGCTCGTTAACGCAGACAAGCAGAGTCCATGGCACTGGAAGCCAGGAACGTCTGTGCTTGATTTATTTCCTAGACTGATCTGTCAAAGCAACTGTGATATCTTGTATTTACAGAGCAGCCTTTTGTGAAGAACTCAGAGTGTTTGGGGGGCATTATCTAATTATCAGAACACCACAGGGAAATAGAGAGCTCATGCTATCTCCAATTTACAGTTGAGATGACAGGCGGACAGAGAAGTAAAGCAATTTATCCAAGATGATTCAGAAAAACACTGATGCATAACTAGGGAACAAGCCAAGATGAGCTCCGTGGATGGGTCTGGGGACTTAGCCGGCTCTCAGTGTACCGCCTGTGGTCCTCAGCCCAAGAAGCACATGTTCTAACTGAATTTCATGGGCCCCATCCCAGCAGTGTGTGGTTATGGGATTCCGCGACCTGTCCATCATCTGCGATGACCACCTGGAATGCAATCGATGAAGGACACACCTGTGCACTGCAAAACTGTGGTCCCAGAATTAGCCACTGTCGCTAGAGGTCTTTACAACCAATGCGGAAAGCTCTGGCACATATGACTTCCTCCGTGTTTAGACTTCAAAAACTTTGACCCTCCCCAGAAACTGTTGAAGAGAGAGTTGAGATGCCTTCTCTCCCTGGCGTAGGAACCATAAAAGTGACAGTCATACATTTCCTTTAGGGTTCTAGCTTTTAGTCAGGCTAAGCTTGCTCAAAGTTGAATGAAAATTATTAAGGAATTTGGAAAGATGTTGTCACACACTCATGAGACTCTTTGCTCTACTCGGTTAAGTGCTTATTTGGGAAAAAGTTTTATCCAAGTTACAAGATAAGAACATTTTCAGGTTGAAAATGCGCTATGGATACAGTAATCCAGATGTAGCCTGGGCAGATGGCTCCTAGGAGGAATGTCTGCAAAATGGAGTAACTATAGCCGGGGATTAGATAAAATAAGCCGTAAGAAGGTCTTCGCCCATGGCCTGGCACCCAGTGGTGCTCTCACATGCTGGATCTGAATTTGAATGAGTGAGGGAACCAAGCTGAAAGGGAGGCAGCCTGCAAACAGAGCCACTGGGGAGGGTGGACCAGTGCTGAAGGCTTTCAGAAAAGGACAGGATCTGGTGGAGGCTGAAGGAGCTCAGAGGATCCAGACAGACGCGGGTGCTCATAGGACAGAAGCACGACGGCTGGCAGGGAACGGGCCACTTTGAATCCCCCATGAAAAAGCTGCTGTAATGCAAGAAAATTTCAGAGAGCAGAACATAAAGGTTCCTAACTGGTTGGCTTTAAAGACTGCAACTACAAGAGGCACTTGGCGGAAACGGGGAAGAGAGAAAGGGCTCTCTTTTCCTGCCATCACAGGTACTGAGTAGAGTAGCTGAGACCTACGCAGGGGTAGGGAAGAGGGGGTGACCCACAAATAGAGGACAGAGATCCGAAAAACCAGCCCCGCAGAGACACGTGAAGCTGGGGGGGTTGAAGGCTCGGAGGGGACTGTTGAAGGCTTGAGTCTCGAGAACCCAGTGTGGGTGATGCCCTTGAGAAGACGTGACCCAGGGAGGCTGGGTGCTTTTCTCACCACACTCGGGGACCCACCCAGCAGAGGGTAGCCCTCAGTCGTTGTTCACCTAACAAAAGCCAAACTTAGTGCTGGTGCCGTTTACATGCTATGGGCCCTCGTCCTCTGTCAGGCCATCCGTGGGATTGATTACTGGGAAGTGTGGGCAATGAGTCGCCCTCATCCGGTTTTCAAGTTGCGCGCCCCGCCCCTCCCTCTGGCCTTCTCTGCATCAGAGGTGCCGTTCACCACGTGACACGCTCTTGGTTTCCGCTGTTTGTTAAACACTGGAATGGAGGCTCCATCCTGGTGTCAGTGATCTGTCTTACTCACTGCCTTCTCCCCAGAGCCCAGCACAGTGTCGTTCACATAATAGGAAATGTTTGTTAGATGAATGACCTGCTCCTAACTCATTTGTTTGAAACCCCTTCTGGAACTTTTCCACCTGACTGGTGTTACTTGTATTCTGTGCTCCAGAACAAGATTTTAAACCTTTGAGAGCAGTGAATTGTGTCATACTAATTTTTAAAAAAACCCTCAGTGAATGGGATAGCACCTTAAACTTGCGGACATGCTTATTAATATTTAGAAACTTGAATTATACCAAAAAATGGGACATAGTTGCTACGCTTGAAATTTTACAGTCAGACTCATCTAGGGCACAGCACGTAGATAGAAAATTCTATAACAATAAAAGAATATCTTGAAGTCAGTGGTTCTCAAACTAGGATGATTTTGCCACCTCCTCCCCAGGGTATACTTGGAAATGTCTGGAGACATTTTTGTTGTCACATTGGTGGGGTAGAGATGCTACTGGCATCTAGTGGATAAAAGCCAGGGACATTGATAAACATCCTACAGTGTACAGGACAGCCCCCAGCAGAGAGTCACCCGGCCCCAAATGTCAGTCGTCCTGAGGCTGAGAAACCCTGATGCAAAACAAAACCCTTATCACATTGTTATAGAACAATTTGTATTGTTTGTCTATATTTACCATTAAGCTCTGTGCTTCTGGGTGGCAGTGGTTTGTCTTCCTCATGCTTGTGTCCCCGAGGGTAAGCATAACGCCTGGCATATATTGCCTTTTAATAAATGACCGCTGAATGGATGGATGAATAAATATTAATGATGCCAAAAGAGATGCTCCAGTATCCTCTTTGGAACAGCATCATAATTACTGCATTTCTAATCAAGGCCTCAACGTGAAATAATCAATAGGGTCAGGGTCAGGTTGTAAAAGCAGAGACACAGCAGCCACGCAATTCTTGTCTTTACTTAGGAAGGCCACCGGCCCCGCGTCATGGAATATTAGCCCCGAGGCGGACCTTGAGAGGTCATTCACTTCAACCGCTTAAATTCCAGACGAAGCCATCCAATCAAAGGGAGGTAAATGACTCGCCTAAGGTCTCACAGGGAAATGGTAGAGCCAGGAGTAGAGCTGTTTCTGACTGTTATTCTTGGTCTGTTTTCATCATGCTCAGCTGTCCCCATTTCATATGCCCCACAGAAGGTGGTACAGTAGACCGGTCGCCATGATTCCACGAGGCACAACCCCAACGTAGTATTGACTATAACACAGAAAAGTGATATCTTAACCGTACTGTAGAATTTAATCTGACACTAATATGCTGGGCACCACCATCATTAATATAGAGTATAAATAATGGACCGATAGGGCTGGAGAAAACCTCAGTAACCATCTGCTAAACCCCTGAATTCTGGAAAGAAATGCACTGGGAGTGCGGAGATCGGGAGCTTTATCGAGAGTCACAGAAAGGGGCACCGGAACTGTCTACTCTGAGCTCTTCTTCACGAGAGGAATGTGGCCTGAATTGGAGTATTAGTTGCAAAGGATGTTACAGGAAAACAGGGTTACGTGGTCGGATAAATTTTGAAAATGCAAGGGTAAACAAAAATAAGCAGGTTTGCCAAAGGACATCTCAGAATTTTTCCTGGATGGTATACCTCTCCAAGAGGGAGCTATAATCCATGGCTCCCCGAAAATTTATTCATTAGGAGGTCACTTCTGTTACCCACCAGTGTTCCTCTGAATGTAGTTTGGAAAATGCTCTACTACTTCTTTCAGGCTATTTAATTGACAGAAAAGTGGCCGGACTGCTTAGGTTTCAGGGGGAATTTTAGGTAGACTTTTGAATGGCCCATGTTCCCTGCTCCCCCAGGTCTTTTTGAAAAAGCTATTTCAAGGAGTTTGAATAGGTATATCCTGCTTCTCAGGGTAGGTTTCCCAATCGCAAGCCAAGGTTTCAGAGTCCTTCCTGTGACCAGTCTTGCAGAAATAGGTACTGAAGCATCGTAGAGCAGAAAGTCTGGGCTCAAAGTCAGAGAAGGTTGCCTTGGCAAGTCAGCTAATACCTTATTGTTTATCAGTGAAATCAGACATAACCTGAACGGTGTTCTGTGCAGAATTTCAGTGTGATCAGAGGAAGCAATAGGGCTAGTTAGTTTAAAGAACGCACTAAGAACTTCCATGTCTTCCACTCAGTCTATACAGTGCAACCTGGGACAGCCTGGTGTAGAGAGGCCAGCTCACTTTCTGATCTGCTGCCTGATGTTAAGAATATAGACCTTAGTCTGTAATACCAAGGACCTCAGTCAGTCCTTCAATTACTTGTGTAATTGTCATGAGGTCAGTATTTAAATTGACTTGAATTTCTAATAAAACTATGCCCTATGCCCTAATGGGAAAGAACACCAACACCACATTGCCCTTTACACGGCAGGTCTTACAGGGAAGTGGAATGCGTTTAAAAAAAAATGTTTATTTCAAAACTATGTCTACCACAAGAGCCTTTGGTGAGTTTTAAGGAAAATATATTAGCATGTAATTAACAACAATGAAAAAGAAAGAGAACCAGAGCGCTTCTCAGAATAATCTTGACTGGCATTGAGCCAAATGATAGATAAAAATCCACACTTTAACCTACAAAGGGAAGGAGGCAGTATTGTTTGGAAAAGCTGTCACAAGGAGTTTAAAATGGTGCCTTGTGTTCCTCCCAAGTTTCCTCTTAACGTGTAACCCAAGGCCTTTAAAACCATTCCATTGACTGTCCTTTTAGAAATTGGGAAAGTGCACAGGTAAACACACATAAGAAGGACCCTTTGCTTTCAGGTGAGCTTTGAGGGCACTCACCTCTTGCTTCTCTTCATTAAACTTCTTGACCTTCAAGTTCACTGGCATCAAACCTTACTTAGGAAATCACATGAAGAACACAGGTATCTGCCTCATGATTGAAAACAGATCCCTCCAGAGTGAAGCCAGGTTTTCAGCGTTAAATCTCGTAACATCTGGAATGAGATCAGCAGGGCTGAAATTGCCACCAAATGAACTAACCCTCTCAAATGATGAAGTACAAAGCAACAGCCCATTTCCATGAAAAATATGTGAGGGGGAGAAGCCTGGGAGAGTTGGAACCCAAGTATAGACTAAGTGGTTCATACAGCGAATGAATGGAGGGGAAGTTATGAGCAGCCAAGGCTGAACATGTGTGGATGGATTGATCTGGGGGGACTTTTTCTAATTCTCGGGGCTTGCGTTTGATAGACGGACTTCTCAAGGCATTTCGGGGTCTACCTAACCCTCTCTGAGCTGGCTGAGGTTTGTTCAGTAGGTACCCCCTTCACCTGTTCAGTTTGCTTTGAGGAAATAAAATGAACCCGGGTGAATTACCTGCTTCTCTGCTTGTTTTACTGTAGCCTACTCATCATCTTGGCGTGAAAATGCCTCTGCCGTTTTTGCATGTTTACCTAATATGTCACGGGCTACAGAGGGGCCCGCAGTGGAGCATCAGAGAAAGAGGTACAGCTCAGAGCACAAAGGCTTTTCATCAAGAGTACTAAATGGAGTTGGTGATGGTCAAAAAAGGAAGTTGTAATGAAGAGATATAGCTGTTCTTATGAGGGGAGGCTTACCCTAAAGATCATTATGGGCACTTTGGGTTTTGTGCTAATTATCCCTTTCAGGAGAAAAACATTTGCGTAACATTCAGCACTTACACTAGGAATGAATCAAAACATGCAATTATTGGCAAACAAGACATAAAGGAAAGCTTTTTAATTTTATTGAAGGCCATTTTTCTATACTGTATTTAGTTTTAACTATGCGTTCATGGGGTTATGCTATTCTTTTAATTACAGGTTAAGAATCATAAAACAATAGGGAAGCCATCTTTCCTTTGTCTCGGTGTGAGAGGAATGTCTAATGATATCAGCAAGCATTTTAGTAACAAAATTTGCAGATGAAACCTTGATAAATATTTTTCACTGTTTTGAATCCCACAAACAGCCCTGGGGGCTCGGGTACATTAAACTTAGGTTAATCCCATTTCAGGCAAACCTGGTGTTTAAAGGCTGTTCATTTCTATTTTACAGCACTAAACCTAAGCCTCTAGGAAATTCTAAGACAGATTAAATAACGTGAAACAGCCAGCTGAAAGATGCACAAAGGAGCGTGAGGCTTACTGATTAGAAAAGTGAAATGAATCTCACTCAGAGGCAGGAGGATTGTGGAAGGAAAGTTATATCTATGCAGATAGCTTTTTAATCAGGTGTCATGATTGAAGAGAGAAGTTTAAATCAGGTAAATAAAAACATAATTAAAATGAATTAATCATGGATCAGCATCTTGCTGGAAATCCCTCTTGTTTGAGATTTAATACAAATAATATTAATAATGTGACTGTTCCTAATTGATGTACTCATATCATTTCAGAAACTTCTGTTTTTTCTGATAATACAAGTCTCTGCGGGCTGGATGAGCAATATGGTGTGATATAAAACAAACTCTGAGATCATCAAGTATTTTCCGTCCCTTCTCTCCCCTTCCCTCCTTCCTCAGGCATCTGATAGATTTGTCTTGTATGTCTGATAGCCAGTGTCTGTGTCCATCAGTGGTGTAACTACCTACCTGTTGGTCACCTTGGTTAGCACTGTGACAAATCTCCTGTTGCTAGCTTTATGTTCCCTCTGGAGTATAGGAATCTCTGCTCACCCCCCAAAAAGTAGTATAGGCAAACCGTGAACTACTGTACGACAGTGCAAAGAATAAACTGTGTAGACATAACGCTTGAGCAAAAGAAGCCAGATCAAAGTCTGTATGCTGCGTGATTCTATTTATGTGAGGAGTAAGAACAAGCACAGCTAATCTATGGTGGTAAAGTCAGAATAATGGTTCCTTCTGGGGGCCAGTTGGATATTGACTGGGAAGCTGTATGAGGGAACCTTCTGGGTGCTGGATATGGTCTGTATCTTGGCATGAGTGTTGGCTACACAGAGGTATACATACTCGTTGAGCTATACACTTGAGATTTATGTATTTTATGGTATTTGTTATGCTTCAATAAAAACAGTTAACAAAAGCTTTTTACATATTTAGATGCAAGATACATTCTAGTGAATGTATAGAAAAGTTTACTTTTTAAGCAAGGAAGGATCTCTGAATTGTGGATATACTATCATTTTGTATAATTAATCATGGTACCAGAGACCCTTGCTAAACACGTCACATATGTTTCCTCATTTCTCATGAAGTCTTGCAGGATAAGCAGTCTCATTCCCATTTTATAGATTACCACCAAGAATAATGTATCATTTGCTGTCCTGCAGCTACTAAGCAAGATTTAACCCCAGATTCATCTGACTCCAGCAGAGGAGTTAATGAGATTGTGACTGCAGTAGAAGTCAAGTTGAAAATGGAGTCTGACAGTTTACCAGCTCTGATGGTTGTAGTTTCTGGTCTTCCTAGAGTATTTCTCGTGCAGCTAACTTAAGTTAAGTTACAGGCTACAATATTAAACTTCCAGGCTACAATATTAAACTTCAGCTTTGCAGTGGAAGAATAAAGTTGTGCAGGGAACCAAAGGTAGGTGACCAAAACCCAGGGCCATTGCAGTTTTATTTTTTCATTCTGAGGACAGAACCTGTCAATGGCATGAAAGGGAGAGTGTGAACTGAAAACGAAAAAAGAAGAAGAAGAAGAGAAAAGAAAAGAAAGGACAGCTCCATGAAATGCGAATTAAGTAATTTATAAATATTCCAGAGGTGAAGTTTTTCTCTTCACTTGGACATGATCCCTTTTTACCTTTGTGTAGGTTTCTCCAAAGCTCCAGTGTATACCAGATTTTGTTTGTGAGGTGATCACTTTTGTTGTCAATTCTTTACCTTTTAACAAGAATGTAGATTTTTGCTCAGTGTTTGACCTGCATTACTTATGTTCTCTAGAATGTTTGATATACCTAGATACTGCAGCAAAATATGTCCGCTTTACGAGTCCTTTTTTCTATCACCCTAGAATGGCAGAATGGTGGATGGGACTGGGTCCTTAGCAGTCACATTTGGGACCTCCTCATTTCAGAGAAGCCTGGAAATCGGTGCTTCCAAAAGCACAGTACTTTGCTCACGGCTATATTGCTCAGGAGTGATGAAGCCAAGGCTGAAATCTATTGCTTATGGTGTTTATTGCCTTTTTCTGCATCTGCAGTGAGTCACTCCATGTTACATCGAGTTTCGAGGGGCCAAGAACAAAGTCTTATATATCTTTTAGAAATCCTCTCCTCTTTGTCGCCTTCTCACACATTTCAGATTTCAATGTAGTGGCTCAAGAGGTACTTTAAAATGTAATCAAGAGAATGTTGATGGAAATCATCTATTAACTTCATTCCGCCTTATGTCTCAAAGACTATACTGTGGGTCACTGATCTCTGAGGTGTCCAGATCAGCATGGAAAGAAATATCAGTACACAGAGTCAGTCCTTTGGAACAGAAGACCTAAACAGATGCTCAATCCAAACCCCTTATCTTGAAGTGAGACCCTCTGAAGCTAAGAATCATAAACTTCTCACAGAATGCATTTTAAGAGAAAAGTTTTGAATTCCTTTAATAAGGAAAATTCTCAAAAGAGTATGATATCCTTACAGTGGAGTCATGCTTCCAGTCGACCCCACCTCCTTATTCACGTCATCGAAATGGGGATGGGGAGAGGAGAATAGCACAGTCAGACTCCTGACATTGTCAAGAAAGAGAGAAAGAGCTTCTCCAGGGGTGATGTCCTGGACAGAAATTGTCACTGCTATAGACATCTGTGAAACATGAGTCCATGGCATGATGAACCATCCTTGCAGAACTCATTCCGGTTCTGTGATGACTGGAAGCAAATCAGGAAAGGATCTTTTCTAGTTAGTATCTAAGTTTGTTCACGCTTCCTGGGACTCTAGTCTGTCAGTGCTGCTTACTCAGAATCACAGCATTTGAAAGCCAGAAGAGTCTTTAGAAATCATCCACTGTCTGGTCCTCATTTTAGAAATGACGAAACTGAGGGACAGATAGGGAAAGTGACTTGCTAACTGGTGGAGAGCTTCCTGGGAAGCCAGGTTCTCTGACTCCTGCACCAGGGCTCTGTCCTCTTTGACATCACCCTACCTCGTGCTGAAAATCTCTAGCTTGAACCCCTCAGATGACCTCCTCGGGGATAAGGAGCATCAGGGTAGAGTGGGAGCACAGGGGCCCCACCTATCAGAGAAGCTCAGGAACAGGACTTCTGGCTGATAGGAGGATTACCTTGAGGCTTGGTGCGTCCTGAGCACTGCTTCCTGTATCACTGTCCCAGCGACCCGGAACTGCACAACTGTGTACCAGGTGGGGTCTTAGAAGACTCCAGGCCAGCCCCGTCTGATGAAGCTTTCTACGAGGGTGGAGATCTGTGCTGACAGGCACATGTGCCTAATGTGTGCTTGAAATCAATAGAGCTGTGCAACTGAGCAACTAATTATTTTATTTTATTTTAATTAATCAAAACTTAAGGAGCCACATGTGACTAATGGCTGCTGTCGTAGACACACTTCCTTCCTTCCTCCGTCTATGAATTTTCAACTCAGGTCTAAGTGTCTCCATTATTTTCTTTCTGCTTCCCATGTCCTGGAGATAAGACTATTTAATTTAATCTAAATTATGTCTAGATACAGTAAAAGATTTAAAATAATTATTTTGAGTTCCAACTCAGTGTACATTTACTTCATTTTTGAAGGTAAGAAGCTTAAAAGTTCGTAGCTAAGATGTGAACAGGATGCGCCAGTGTCTGAAGGCAGACCGCAGATTCAGTTTGAAACTATCTACTCTGTCTTCACAGATCAGTCTGTGCCTTGATTTCCCTAGTTCTTAAGGAGAAACAAAGGACCACTACTAGAATTGCTAGATTTCAGAAATAAAAATCAAGAACGGATAGCATGTTTGTCTGAAATTCAAATTTAACTTGGTGTCCTGTATTTTATCTGGCAACCCTATTAATCTGTGTTTTTCAAACATCATTTCTCTCTTTTTATTACTTTCTGTTGCCTCAAGAGAAAGAAAGAAAAAAAACTGGAAAACATTCTTTGACCACTTTTCATCACCTTTTTGTTCATTTGCATTTCTGCTTTGTTGCCCACAGAGGTAATTTTTTAAAAGACACATGATTAATCTAAATTAAGATAGGCCTGGTCTATCTTGCCCTCTGGTCTGGAAAGCAATTAAGTAGGTATTGAACTGAAGAGGCCCCATTTTAAAATAACCAAACCATTGATCTATTCTTCTTTTTAAAGCAAGAGCATTTGTTTGTTGTTGTATTTAGAACAAACAGCACCTAGCTTTTCAGAAAAATTACAGAAGATGACATTGCGTTTTGACTAATGTCTGTCTCCAAGAAGATTGGAAATTTGCACATACATTTTCCCCAAGTAATCCATTTGTCAGGATAGCATTTTCATCCCTGAGGGAATACAGGGTAATAAAATATTTCCCTATGGATCTACCAGACGCATTTTCAAACATCAAAGGTTTTGAAGAACCCAGGGGCAGGACAGAAATAAAGACGCAGATGTAGAGAATGGACTTGAGGACACAGGGAGGGGGAAGGGTAAGCTGGAACGAAGTGAGAGAGTGGCATGGACATACATACACTACCAAACGTAAAATAGATAGCTAGTGGGAAGCAGCTGCGTAGCACAGGGAGATCAGCTCGGTGCTTTGTGACCACCTAGAGGGGTGGGATAGGGAGGGTGGGAGGGAGACGCAAGAGGGAAGAGCTATGGAGATATATGTATACATATAGCTGATTCACTTTGTTATACAGCAGAAACTAACACACCATTGTAAAGCAATTATAGTCCAATAAAGATGTTAAAAAAGAAAGGAAGAAAATAGTCCTTAATGTGAAAAGATACTTTTCTAAGTCTTTTACATATATTAACTCATGTAAATTTCAAAACACCCCTATTTTACATTGTCATTGTCTTCATTTTATAGATAAATAAAATACAGAGAGATTATGTAACTTGCCCAAGGTCACACAGCTACCAAGTAGCTGGACCTCCGTTTGAGCCTAGACAGTTTTGCTCTAAATCTATCTCTAGAACCACTGGGCAACACTATCATCCATCTTCAATCTTATTTTTATGGATGCACAATTTAAAATTATAAGCATGAAACTTAATTTATTTGACAGTTCCTTTATTGTTAGATATGGAAGCTATTTTTATAGTATTCAGTATGGTAAACAATTCGGCAATAAATAGTTTTGTGCGATCAAGAAAAATCAGGTTTTAAACAAAATCTTACACACTTGACTGTTTATACAAGATGGGAACCTGTATCCATTCTGTGAAACTGTAAGTGAATTCACTGTATGTGTGTGATAATAAGAATAGGCAATAGTTTTGATATGGAAATGTCATGACTTACCCATTTTGCCATCACTGAGTGATGGCTGTCATAACTAGAAGTCACAACCGTTTAGGGAGGACAGAATCACAGTGGAATCCTAGAATTTCAGGGTGAGACTGTACCATAAGTCTCCATGTTGAACCTGAGAGATGGTGAAATGAGGGAATTTGAAGTAAGTATTGAGGATGATGAGACAGAATGGTGGCTCCTTTTCAAGGCCACATTGACAAATACAGCTTGCTTTGCCGTTCACCCTGTAACCCTTTTTCCCCTTGCATGATCTTTTCCCTTCTCGTTTAGGTATTCTTTTATTGCATTTCAAAACCAGATTAAAAATATAGTTCCTAATACATATTTTCAAGAGGTATTGCTGTTCGCTAACCTTTCTGAGGGAACGATTTAGCTTTCTTGTTGGCCTGCTCACAGCTGAAGAATTATACTGTGGACAGACACTGGGTGTCAGCAGTAATCCTCTGTCTCTCACTCTCCCTCCCTTTCCTCCTTCCTCCCTCGCTCCCTGTCTTCCTCCCTTTTTCCTTCCTCTGACATGGCAGTCAAAAAGTCCTTTGCTTTATTGATCAAGTATAACCTGGAAGAGCCTGGAAGAGTTGCAGTGCATTTGTTGTTTTCACCCCCATGTTTGGTTTTATTTGTGTTCTGACTCAGAATGCTGGTGTGTGGCAGATACACAGTGCAGAATATAGCTTTATAAAGATTCGGGCTGGGGACTTTGCGCACAGAATTTATACTGTTTCGCAAGTGCTGAGGCAGAGATGACTGAAATGTTGGGGCGGGTCGTGTGCTTCCAGCATATTGTAGGTTGGCGTTTCCAGGGTTCAGAGAAGCCTGGATCCAGTTTGCCACATCTGAAGCATGAAATTCCCTACTTATCTGGCTGTGTTGACAAATTTAACTAACAGACATCTGTTGGTGTAGGTGTTGGGCACTGACCAATAGCAATTATAGCCTCCAACTGCTAGTGTGAGGCATAGTGTAGGATTGGTTAAGCTCTGTTGACAAGCATAACAGTAGATTAATTAGTCCCAGGAGGCTTCTCTGGGAAACAGGGAGGTTGTGGGCTGTAAGGCATGTAGGCCTTCACCCAACCCTTCCCATGGGGCTGGCTGGAGAATGAATTCCTTTGTGGATATAAAAGCCATTAACTTGGCCCCTTACATGTTTGGGTTTTTCCCTGCAAAGGTGGTGATATGAACTATGTTTTAATTATAAACTAGCAAAGTTTTCACAAACTTAATGGGCAAACTTGTTTCCAGTTAGACATTTAATAAAGGATGAATTTGATAAGTTTTAAATGATTATGTGGATGTTATTAATAGGTGTTTCATTCACATCACCTGGAATATATCAATTTTCATCTGTCTACTCTTCTTTGACATTTCCCTAGAGATTTTATTTAAGACTCTGGAGTCCTTTTTTTATTGAGATATAGTTGCTGTACAATATTATCTAAGTTACAGGTGTGTAATATGGGGATTCACAAAAATTTTTAAAGGCTATACTCCATTAATAGTCATTATAAAATATTGGCTGTATTCCCTGTGTTGTACTGTATGTCTTTATAGCTTATTTATTCGATACGTAGTAGTTTGCACCTCTTAATCCTCTACCCCTGTCTTGCTCCTCTTCTCTCCTCTCCCCATTGGTAGCCACTAGCTTGTCCTCTATATCTGTGAGTCTGGTGGCCTTTTCGTTATACTGTCTAGTTTCTATTATTTTTTAGATTCCACATATAAGTGTTATCATATAGTATTTGTCCTTCTCTGACTTATTTCACTTAGCAGAATAATGCTCCAAGCCCATCTATGTTGTTGCAGATAGCAAAATTACATTCTTTTTTATGGCTGAGTAGTATTCCATTGTGTGTTTTTGTGTGTGTGTGTGTGTGTCACGTCTTCTTTATTCATTCTTTTTTTTGAATTTTATTTTTTTATACAGCAGGTTCTTATTAGTTATCTACTTCATACATTTTAGTATATATATGTCAGTCCCAATCTCCCAGTTGATCCCACCCCCACCACCTCCAATTCATTCATCTGTTGATGGACACTTAGGTTGCTTCCATATCTTGGCAATTGTAAATAATGCTTCTATAAACACTGGGGTGTAAATATTGGGAGTGAAATTGCTGGGTCACATGGTGCTTCCTTTTATAGTTTTTTGAGAAACTGTCATACTGTCTACCTGCTTCACTGGTATGTGTTTGGTACTTAGAATGGTTCCCAGGACTCAGTAGGTTCTATGTAGATGTGGGTATATATGTAAATGAAGGTATGGATGTGGGGTATGGGTGGGGAGATAGAGCTGCAGACAGTTGTAGATATACGATATATTTTTTTGAAATATAAGGGCATCTTTCAAATTTCTCAAGGCCACAAAATGTGAAAACAGTATGGACACTGAAGCTTTCTGCCAAATATTTATGCTGCAGCATTCATTCCGCTTTGACTTTGCATCAGTGCCTGACCGCATGCTCTCCGGGGTGTTCCTTACATTTCATAATGCTGGCCCACATCACTTTCTCAAGCCCTCATCTGGAAGGTGTGCTCTAGCAAAATAGCCTTGGAGGGAACTCACTGTAAATATTTACAGTTGCCTCTGATTCCTCACATGAGGAAAGTGATGCAGGCATACTGTCCATATTCCATTGGTTAATAAACTCATTTTCTTGAGAGGGCTGCATGGGAGTGCCCCCAATATTGAGGTGAAATGAGTCCACGTATAATAATTAGTAACACTAACCTTCAATGACATTTTTAGAAAGTAAGTTGAACCATCTGCTTCTTCGTATTTGTCATATTTAATTTACCAGAATGGCTTTTTCATTAGAAAGTGGGCAACCACTGTATCCTTTTGGGAAATCTGCCTAAAGCAGAGAGATGACACCAACTGGCAGAGTGCAAACCCTAAAATTATTGGAGGAGTATTAATTCTAATGAGTTCCCCTCCCTTGGATGTCACTACATGTTTGAATGTAGCAAGCACTATGACATATGTGAATCAAGTTCATTTGATTTAAAGGAAAAGGACGTTAACTGTCATTGCGATTATAAAATATGATTTTGATAGCATTCCTTTCTTGAATTTTCTACCCCTAATCTTGAGATTATTAGTGCCCTTTCGACCCAGGATGGATGCCAAACTGCCACTTTAACTTATATGACTTTTATGCCCTTTAAATTTGATTTCTAGTTTGGTTCTTCAACAAGTTCAGGCCAAGTATCAAGATCACAAAAGAGTTTGATTTTGTTTAAATAGAGTTTGTTTTGTTACTGTTTCTGTTTTGATAGTTTAAGGTCATGAGAGATTTTGTGATGATACTGATTTGAAGAGAACACTTGGAACTAATGTCATGATCAACAATTAAAAGAAACACACGCGGGACTTCCCTGGTGGCGCAGTGGTTAAGAATCTGCCTGCTAATGCAAGGGACACAGGTTCGAGCCCTGGTCCGGGAAGATCCCACATGCCACGGAGCAACTAAGCCGGTGTGCCACAACTACCGAGCCTGCGAGCCACAACTACTGAGCCCACGTGCCACAACTACTGAGCCCGTGCACCTAGATCCCCTGCTCCGCAGCAAAGAGAAGCCACCGCAACGAGAAGCCTGTGCACCGCAACGAAGAGTAGCCCCCGCTCGCCACAACTAGAGAAAGCCCACACACAGCAACAAAGACCCAACACAGCCAAAAATAAATAAATAAATTTATTTTAAAAAAAAAAGAAACATACGTGGGCTTCCCTAGTGGCGCAGTGGTTAAGAATCCACCTGCCAATGCAGGGGACATGGGTTCGTGCCCTGGTCCGGGAAGATCCCACATGCTGCGGAGCAACTAAGCCTGTGCGCCACAACTACTGAAGCCTGCGTGCTGCAACTACTGAAGTCTGCGCACCTAGAGCCCATGCTCCACAACAAGAGAAGCCCCCGCTCGTGGCAGCTAGAGAAAGCCCTCATGCAGCAACAAAGACCCAACACAGCCAAAAATAAATTAATAAAATAAATAAATTTATTTTTTAAAAAAGAAGGGGATCCTTTAAAAAAAAACAACAGAAACATATGCACACAGAACTCTGAAACTAAAAATCTCATAATTCCATTTTTAGCAAGTCTCATAGAAAGGGTTAATTCTCATATTTTGTTAGAAGAATATAATTAAAATGCATGTGCCTTAGCTTAAACCAGATCGCAGCTGAAGAAAATCTGTCATTAGAAGGAAATATACTGTTCAAGTTCCATGTTCATGTATTTGTTTTTCCTAGAGAAAATGGACAACTTGAATATAGTTTAAATTAATTTGTCCGTTGATCTTATATCCTTCTGTCTTGATGAGACTTGAAAAGCAAGTTAATCTCAATCTCTCTCTTTCTCCCTCGGTGGAGAATGTAATTCTCCATCTATGCGAGTCAAATTGTTATGCCAAGTCTGCTTATTTCCATGGCTCGTGGCAGGTTGAGTGAGGACAGTCTGAGGACATTTGCTTCTAAGGGCTTTTGGCTTCCATTGCTCTCCATTTCTGCTCTTCATCATGTTCCAGATTTTCCTTGTTATTCTTATCCCCCAGCACTCTCCTCGTCTTTGGAAGGACCAAATGTGCCAGAGATAAATGTAGAAACAAGAAAAGACGAGTAAATATCTAACATAAGTTGGATATGTTAGTTAAATTGTGACAGAGGATGATTCAAGAATGTTGCTTTCATGCAGACAGTCAGTTGGCCTCTAGATGTATTATCATATGGATAGTTCTTAGATACCGTAATGACTTACGTGATACCATAATAAATCTGAGGGCTGGTGGCTCCAATGTTTAGATTCTTCCATTCCACAAATTAGTCTATTTGCAAGGTAGTGCAGAGCGGGGCTTGTTTATTTATTTACAGAATATTGTGCTAGATGCTGTGGGAGATAGACGTGAATAAGTCAAAGCTTATTGTGCTCAAGTTGCCTAAGAGCAAGTGGGGAGGTGACCACAGATGCCCAGTTTGTACTGGAAGGTCAGGCCGTGCTTCGGGCAGGCAGGGTCCTGCACGGTGAGGCTGAGGCTCCCCTGGGCCGGTGCGGGCTGAAGGCCCTGTCCATCCTGCAAGCAGCCGGCTGCGTGCAGGCAAAGTCCCTGACTCCCTGGCCTGTTCCAGGGAAATGAGAGGTCAGACTTCCCAGGTGGCCAAGAGGAGGAAGAAGAGGAACAGGAAGAGGAAGAGGAGGCTGGCCGGGCTGAGTACAACCAGCATTTTGCCAACGTGATGCCCACCTTTGGCCAGAAGGGCCCAATGCCACCTCTCAAGTCCTTCTTTGGAAGCCTGGCTCTCTCTAACAAAGCAGGCTGTTTCTCCACACTCTCCTCCCCTGCCCTGTCCCAAGAGCATTGACAGAGTGGGTAGGACAGAATTCTCTGTGAAAATGGCATCTCCGATGAGACCTGACTAATAAGAACTGAGGGAAGAAATGTTCCCCAAAGACGGGATAGAGTCCAAAGACCCTGAGGTCGGAGTGAGCTTCACATGTTGCAGAAACAAAGCACCCTGCTTGTGAGATCCAGAGGACTTCCCCATGACCCTAAATTGCACCACGGCAGACACTCAGGCCAAGCCTCAAGGAGTCATCCTTGCTTCCCCTGTCCTCCTTGCCTCTGTCCCCGCGTCCTATCTGTTAACAAGATTCTGGAATCGGCCCCTTTGATTTAATCTATACCACTGGTAACCAAGGTCCACCATCCTCATTCACCTGGATGACTTCAGCTGCTTCTCTATGGCTCTTCGTGCTTCAACTCTTCCCCCTTTCAGCCCATTTTTTATGGGCCAGGTCTTTCAAAAACACATCTTGGGTCACAGGCCTGCCCCTGGGGCTTGTAATGCGCCAGGGCCTTCCCTCCGCCCTGGGAAGCCACTCTCAAGTCCTCAGCTCAGCCTCCATGGCTGCCCTCATGTGGCCCCTGCCTACCTTTCCTGCCTCCTTTGGGACCGCTCTCCCCACCCACTGCCCCTTCTGGCGCCCGGGCCTCTTTATTTTGCGTCACATCAAGTTTATTCCTGCCTCAGCGTCATTGAGCTTCTGTCCCCTCTTCTCCAAATGCTTCTTCCGTCAGACGTCGTTACTCAGGGCTGCTGGAAAATGCCCTCCTTTGGTTTCCTGATGGCTTTCCACACCACAGCCATTCTCGTTTATTGGTTTGCTTGTTCGTCACCTGCTCTTCCCTCCTCTGCTCCTCAAAAAGGCCCCGCACTCAGTAAACACACACTGAATCCATGAGTAACACAGGTCCCCTGGAATTTGCCACCAGTACGACCGCACCGCTGTCCTGCTGAATGGATCCTTTCTGCTCTCCCCTGGCCATTCCTTGGCCTTGACCTTCAGGGAGCTTCAAGCTTCCTCCTGTTCCTGTCTTGATACGTGTTCCCCTCTGCTGCCTCATAACCTGGCCCCCTTGGAGCTTTCTCTTGTGAGTTCAGCGTTAGTGACCCAGGAAGCATTCACTAGCCTCTGACCTCAGCCTAACATTGTTTGTGTTGGTGGTGTGACCAAGTGTGACCTTTTTTAGATTGTTCATTATGAACATTTTTTGTTTTTTTCGGTACGCGGGCCTCTCACTGCCGAGGCCTCTCCCGCTGCAGAGCACAGGCTCCGGACGCACAGGCTCAGTGGCCATGGCTCATGGGCCCAGCTGCTCCGCGGTATGCGGGATCCTCCTGGACCGGGGCACGAACCCGTGTCCCCTGCATCAGCAGGTGGACTCTCAACCACTGTGCCACCAGGGAAGCCCCATCATGAACATTTTGAAACATAAAAAGGCACAGAGAATAGTATAAGGACACCTATATGCCCATCCCATCAACCTGTCATGTAGATTTAGCAATCATTATAGTTTTGCCATATCTGCATCGTATTTGGAGGAAGTATTTAAAAACAAATTGCAGAAATCATGAGTATATACCATAAATACTTCAGCCTGCAATTTTGAGAAATATATTTTATTACACATACACAACAGCATTCTCTCACCTATGTGGATTAACAGTGCCTTCAAATCATGTGATACCCACTCCAAATTCAAACTTTCCCAATCGTCCCCAAGATAACCGTCCAAACCAGGATTCAAAGATGGCCCACATTTCTAGAATCTCTTTTATTCTGGACCAGCTGCCTGCCTTTTCTTTAATGCCAATGACTTGTTGAAGGAGTCAGGTCCTGTGGAATATCTCAACTTCTGGATTGTCTAATTGCTTTGTTTTATCACCTATAATTTGTTATTGGAGGTTACAATCAAAGGTCTAAGTAAATTCCAAATCAAATCAAACTTCTGGGAAAGTTTCCATCAAGTGTGATGTTGGTGTTACATCTTATGTCTGGGTTAATGTAATTTCTCTTTGTTTTACCACTGGATACAGGTGATGAAAGCTTGGTCCTTCTGTTGTAGTCTATGTGTTTCTTCTTACAACCAGCCAATAATCTGTGGGGGTGATATAATTTTTATTAAAAATCTATTCCTCTGTTAGCATCAGTAGTTTGCATCAGGGTTCCAAAACTGTTTCTATAAAGAATGAGATACAAAAGAATTTCGACTTTGCCAACCAGACAGTCCCTGATGCAACTATTCAGCTCTGCTGTTGTATCATGAAAACAGCTACAGAGAATACGTCAACAAGTGAATGTGTCTGTGTTCCAGTAAAACCTTATTCACAAAGGTGGGCAGCTGCTGGATTTGGCCTGACTCCTGCAGTATGCCCAAGTGGTGCTCAACCCGTGTTTTGCATCGCTTGGGGAGTCTTTAAAAATACTGATTCTCTGGTCCTACCCCAAAGCAATTAAATCATCATCTTTGGAGGTAGGGCCCTGGCATTGGTTTTGTTCTGTTTGTTTGTTATTTATTAAGACTTAATTTTTTTTATTATTATTTTTTGTGTGTGTGTGGTACGCGGGCCTCTCACTGTTGTGGCCTCTCCCGTGGCGGAGCACAGGCTCCGGACGCGCAGGCTCAGCGGCCATGGCTCACGGGCCCAGCCGCTCCGCGGCATGTGGGCTCTTCCCGGACCGGGGCACGAACCCGTGTCCCCTGCATCGGCAGGCGGACTCTCAACCACTGTGCCACCAGGGAAGCCCTAAGACTTCATTTTTAAAGAGCAGTTTAAGCTTCACAGCAAGATTAAGGGGAAGGTACAGAGATCTCCCATACGCCCCCTGCCCCTACACATGCATGGCCTCCCCCGCTGTCAACATCCCCACCAGAAGGCTACATTTCTTACTATTGATGAACCTGCATTGACGCATCGTAACAGTCCACAGTCCACTGTTTACATGACAACATTCCAGTTCACTCTTTGTGTTGTACATTCTCCGGGTTTGGACAAACGTATAATGACATGTATCTACCATTATAGTATCATATAGAGTAGTTTCAGTGCCCTAAAAATCCACTGTTTCATCCCTCCTTCATCCCCCCAGCCTCTGGCAACCGCTCATCTGTCTGCATAGTTTTGCCTTTTCCAGAATGTCATATAGTTGGAATCATGTAGTATGTAGCCTTTTCAGATTGACTTCTTTCACTTAGTAACATGCATTTAAGGTTCTTCCATGTCCTTTCATGGCTTGATAGCTAATTTCTTGTAGTGCTGAATAATATTCCGTTGTCTGGATGTACCACTGTTGTATCCATTCACCTTCTGAAGGACATCTTGGTTGCTTCCAAGTTCTAGCAATTATGAATAACGCTGCTATAAACACCCCATGTAGGTATTTGTATGGACTAAGTTTTCAACACCTCTGGGTGAATACCCAGGAACTGGATCATATGGTAAGCATATGATTAGTTTTGTAAGAAACCGACATCCTGTTTTGCAGAGTGGTGTACTATTTTGCATTCTCACCAGCAGTCAATGAGAGTTACTCTTGCTGCATTGGTATTTTTAACAGCTCTCCAAATGGTATTGCTGTGCAGCTACCACTGAGAACCACTGTTTTAAAGGGATTTATCCCCACTAGAGATAAGGAGTTTCCAAGGTGAGGTAGATGGGCATGTGAACAACTAAATCTAATAAAAGACAGAGGAAAATAAATGTTGTAAAAGAACAAGGGGGAGCCCATAGAAAGAGCGATGGAGGAGGGCATCAGAAAAGTTTCCTTAGAGAGTGCCATTGGAGCCATCCTTGAATTTTGAACAATTTTTGATTGGCACAAAGGCACTAATAATCTCTAGTCAGTTTGCTGCAAAGTCCTGCCCCTCCTCATTAATGTGAAATCGGGAGTGTAATGAACAATTAATACCTGTGCCCAGGAACCTTTGTTTATTTGCATGTTGTCGTTATCTTACTCTTTAGGAATTAATATATCAGTGACTAAAGAAAAATGAATAATTAAATTATATTTACTGACATTTCAGCTTTTTTAGGAGCTGCAAATAAAACTGAGGAAAAAAAAAAAAGAAGTGAGATAACAATCTGAGGAACACTGTAGAGACAATGGGGCAGTTTCATATGCTTGCCCAGAATCCATTCTCTCAGCATCATTTCCCAAATGCCACTGATTCTTTCATTTATTTACTTTTGATGGGCAGGACGGGGTGACGGGGAGGGTAGAAATTCATAACAGCATGATGGAAGTACAAAGTAAGGTTTGTCTTTGATCATGCTAGCGGTTCTCAACCAGGGACAGTTTGGCTCCTCAGAGGACATTTGGCAATGTCCGGAGACATTTTGTCACTGTTGAGGGAGGGGGTGGTACTGGCATCTAGTGGGGAGGGGCCAGAGAGGCTCCTAAACATTGTATAATACACAGGGCAGTCCCCCCAGCAAAGAATTATCTGGTCCTAAATATCAGTAGCACCAAGGCTGAGAAACCCTAGATCATGCTAATGTACTCAGACACACACAGCTTTTCAGGAAAACTTGTGATTGGTATTTCAAGGAGTACTTATATAATCATCCCCATAGGTCATATTTTTAATAATCTCTGAAGTCACAGTGATATCTTTTAACAGAGTAGGGGGTGGTGTCATTAACATATGGAAATCTAAAAATTGGCTTTTTGATACTAGAGGGAAAAAACAATTCAGATTACAGGAAGGCCTGCTCTTACTTTAAAAAAAAAATTAAAATCCTCTCTTGCCTTTGGGGTAATACAGCTCTCTAGGTCTCTCTAGATCTCTCTCCCCTGCATAGCTGGGTAGTTTAGTATCTGCCTTCAGGGGAGACATGCTAAACGCAGTGCAGTCAATATGGGCAGTCAGTGCAGTTCTTTCTCTTGCTGTTTCCAGGTAGTTACTTAGCCCAGAGGCTATTTCTCACCTGAAACCTCATGTAATTGCATTATTTTGTTCCCTGAAGCTTCAGCCATTAGCTTGAATTAGAATAACTCCCTATGTTGCTGCCTTTGTGTGTCTACGAATGTGTGGCCCAAGTAAGTAAAATATGGCCTGTGTATGTTTCCTATGGCTGCTATAACAAATTCCCACACACTTACTGGCTTGAAACTACTCAAATTGATCATTTTACCATGCTGGAGGTTAGAAATCCAAAGTGGATTTCACTGAGCTAAAATCGCAGTGTTAGCAGGGCTGGTTCTTTCTGCTGCCCGTAGGGGAGAATCCATTTCCTTGTCTTTCCCAGTTCCTAGAGGCTACCCACATTCCTTGCCTTGTGGCCCCAAATCACGCTGACCTCTGCTTCCCTCAACACATCTCCTTCTCTGCCTCTGCCTGTCCTGCTTTCTCGTTCACTTATTAGGATCTTGTGATTTCATTGGACCCATCTGGATAATCGAGGATTATTTTCCCATCTCAAAATCCTTAATTTCACCTGCAAAGTTCCTTTTGCCATGTGAAGTAACATATTTACAGGCTCAGTGGTTAGGACGTGGGCATCTTTGGGAGCCTATATTCTGCCTACTGTTGACATGAAACCATTAGACAGCCTGTTATTTCTCCAGCAAAAATCAGTTTATTCAGGATGAGCAAAGAATCGCAGTTCTGCAACCCTGGCGAGCCCTGTGTAAGTCCCCTGCAAAAATGGAGAGGGAGAACTGTTTTATAGAGAGGAAAGGAAGTTGGGAGGCTGGAGTAAACAAAGAGGCCATGGCTTTCCACTGGCTGAGTCATGACAGTCTCTCATTGACTGAGCTCTTGCCATGAAGGAAGAGAGACTTCCCTCTTCTGATCTCCCAAATCTATTTAATTAAGTTTTCTTTTTATAAATTTTTTATACTACCATAGCTTGAATGTGACCAAATATGCTGTCAGTACTTTAATTGTATTATACAGAGAAGCATGCAGTTTACCACAGAGCTTGAGCTCCAGAGGCAAAGGACGTGAATTCCAGTACTAGCTCCACCAACTATGAGCTATATAGATATGGGAAAGTTACTTCACCTCGCATCAGTTTCCCTACCTCTAGAATGAGCATTCCAATAGTACCTCCCTATTAGGGTAATTGTTGAGGGCAGTAAATGAAGTAATTTTGCTTAAGGCAGTATACATAACTCCTGGCACGTAATTGCTCAATATGCATTAGTTATTATTATTTTCACTCATGGAGCTGTTATGAGGATTAAACAAGAAAATTCTCATGTCAGCAGACTTTTTCTATAAAGGGCCACAAAATACGTATTTTTGGCTTTGCAGACTGTACAGTCTCTGTCACAGCTACTATACTTTTGCTCTAGGACCAAAGTAGCTACAGGCGGTACGTAAATGAATGGATGTGGCTGCATTCCAATAAAACTGTATTTGTAAATGCAGGCAGTAGAGCGAATTTGGCATGCCCAGGTCATAGTTGGCCAATCTGTACTCTAGAATAGTGGGGCTCAACCCTGGCTACATATGGGTGTCCCCTCGGAGCTTTTAAAAAATGATCACGATATCACATCTAATTTTCAGTTTTCTTTTAACTAAAAATATAATTACTCTTATTTTTCTACTCCTGATTTCAAATTGAGTACCCAAGGGCACTGCTTTGTACATAGTACATTTTTTTTTTTTTTTTAAAGATGTTGGGGGTAGGAGTTTATTTATTTATTTATTTTTGCTGTGTTGGGCCTTCGTTTCTGTGTGAGGGCTTTCTCTAGTTGTGGCAAGCGGGGACCACTCTTCATCGCAGTGCGCAGGCCTCTCACTATCGCAGCCTCTCTTGTTGCGGAGCACAGGCTCCAGACGCGCAGGCTCAGTAGTTGTGGCTCACGGGCCTAGTTGCTCCGCGGCATGTGGGATCCTCCCAGACCAGGGCTCGAACCCGTGTCCCCTGCATTAGCAGGCAGATTCTCAACCACTGTGCCACCAGGGAAGCCCCATAGTACATTTTTAATAGCACTTTGTTGAAAAAATTGTGATGACCAATTGAATCAAAATCCCTGGGGGCGAGCCCTAAGCACCTGCGTTTTGAAAAAGCTCTCCAGATGATGCTCTGGCCGCCTGAATGGAGAATGTGTACTCCACGACCTCACTTTCGTTTCCTGTAACAAGAAGAGGGCCTATCACAGGCTGGGCACTGGATTGATTACTAGCTACTGTGTGTGTGAGTGAGAAAGCATGTGACACAGCGTGAACATAGTGCCCGGTCCATACTTCAGCGCAGTAAGTGGTTGTTGACCATTTGGGATCCTTGGATGGCAAATCACAAAAAAATCCAAACTGACTAATTTAGCCAAAATAGGACATCATGGCAAAGAGATGAAGGCGCTCAAAGAATTCAAAGAAGATAAGTGTCAGAAAGGACAAAAACAAGGGCAGCTTACTAGGTCTGAGAAGGAGCAACGAGGTGGCTTTTCAAGGATTCTTCACGAAGATGAATGACCTCTGCCTTTTTTCTATCTTTCTTTTGCATCAGTGAGAGAGAGATTATCCACTCCTTGGCTAGGAGTGAGTGCGACACCTTGATGGGCAAGCCTTACCCTCTTTGTGACTGATGGGGAAAGAGTTTGTCTCCTAGGCAAAAGATTAGGGGGCCCTTACTAGAAGAAAGGGCAAGAGGCAGCAATAAGTTATTGATAGCTAGTTGTTGCTGTTTTTGTTGTTATTAAACACCTTCGTAATGAGACAACATAAAGAAGTATTCCCCATGGTACAAGGCACACAGTGGATTCTCAGCCACTTATCATCAGTGAACCTTTCCTGAACACTGGTAAAACCAGTAAGTCACGGTCCTTGCTCTCCAGTGGATTTCAGTTGTCGCTTTTATTCCTGTAGAGCAGTGCTTCTCAACCGGTGATTTTGTCCTCTTCACATTGTCGGAGGGTGGGTTGCTACTGGCATCCAGTGGGTAGAGGCCAAGGACGCTGATAAACATCCATCAGCGCACAGGACAGCCCTCCAACCTCCAACATCAGTACGGCCAAGGTTGAGAAACCCTGGTAGATAGTGAAGTAGATGGGTATTTGTTGTGTTGATGCAATTTTCATTTTTTCCCAGCCAACAGAGATGTGCTTTTTCCGTTTGCTAGACTATTTCTCTTTGTGTACCCCACACCCCTACTTTAGATATTGAGTTTTGTGCAAATGAGCGGTATATGAATCTTTACATTTATTGAAGACAGCAGAACTCTGAGGGGGTTCTCAAGTTGAAATTAGACCAGAGTGACGCAAGCAAATAGGAAATGCAGATCACATTTCCAAAATTTACCTCTGTGAGGTTACCCCAGTATTTAACATGCTAAAAATAAATTAGCCAAAGAAATGAAATTTAGGTAAACAAACGTTACTGAAACACAGAAGAATATTTTAATGGTCAAATAGTAAAGACTTAAAAATAAATTCAATTAAATTGTTTGATGTTTTTCAATTTTACTAAAGGAATCGTTCCATGAAATGAAAACCACATTTAGCTAAAATCACTCAATATAATGATATTTCAGTTAGTTTTTTTGCGGGGAAGCGTGCAGATTAGTATCACCTTTGAATAGTGGGACATTTTTATTAAGTCTAAAAGGTACTTATTAAGTTCCTTGGTGTTCACTAACCATTTATCTCTTTTTTTCTTAAATATGTAATAGTTGTACAGTAAGTGAGTAGTACCCCTCTTCTGTCCTGAATTTTAGAATAACAGGGCTTTAAAGTGTCTATTTATTGAAGCTTATTTAAAATTCCAATTTATGCTGAAACTTTTTTCATGGGAGGGGACATCAGATTGAGTTCATTATTTTTCAGTTTCTGACCCATTTATTATCATCACTGGCTGGATGAATAACTTGTTCATTTTCTTTTCCCTTATGCCCCTCCTATTTACATACTGAGGTGATTATTCTGCTGAGTTTAGTGTGGATCTTTTTATATGCATTTGTTTTCACAAATGAGTATTATTGTTTTCTATACATTCATTTCAATGTGCATAAGTTTTATCGAGTGTTATGTATCGTTGTGTGTGTTTCTTCTGAGCCCTGGGATTTTAAGATCCATCCATGTTGCTCTGTGTACTTCTAATCTGTTTTCTTTTTTAATTGCCACATAAGGCTCCTTGGTGTGCAGCAAACTTGGTTTTCCAGATGTAACCACTTTACACTGGAAACTTACAGTTCTGCCTTTGCCCCTTTTATGATGGAGTTATAAAAGTGTAATGAAAGAAAAAGCTGCTAGCTGTGAATAGCAGCTAAAATGTCAATTTCAGGTCCCTCAAAATTGATCCTGCCCACAACCCCCTAAAATGCTCTTACTTTTAACCCTGGTGAAAGAAAAAATTCTTTCCTTAACCCCCAACTCTTGGTAAAGGCTATTTAGCTTGTAATTTCGCCGAGGCAGTTACCTCTAGCAAATACCACTTTAAATGTAAAGGTTTCAGTAGTTGCCTTTCTTTCCTTATTACCTTTATCAGGCCCTTTTCATCTTACTACTGACTTACAGAAATGGTCTCTGAGTGGTCCTCTCTGTCTCCTTGGCTCTTCTAGGCTTAGAGTTTCATCATGTATCACTCTTGAGCATACATAAAGAGAAATATATAAGCTAAATAAATTGGTTAGGACATTCCTGAACCTATAACATTCATAGCTCCTTCTGAATGCCTTTTTCTGACTCAGAATCACTGATGCCCACACTTGTTCATACAACATTGTATTGTGACATCAATAGTGTTGGTGATGCGGCATTTCTTAGGAATCCTCACTTTCGTCTCTGGGATTTTCTTCCAAATTCCTAACACCCACTCTGCGCATTTTGATCCATGAGTTTTCCTTGCTTGGCCTGGTATAGGCAATAGTTTTCTATGTATCTTAGTAGCACGCTAGAACACAGCTTTGTCTACTTGTGTAGGTATTTGCTTGTACTGAAAGCATTTGTCACTTTGCTAGAAAATGTGAACATGTGTTCATTTCTTCAATAATTAATAGTTGCTTTTCTAATATCAAATTCATTGTTTGCCGCTCTGTCCATGCCTTTCTGTGTACCAGTAACTTTCCATTTCACTATTGAATCATAGTATAATCTTTTGGAAGACATTTTAAATGCGACTTAAGCTTAACATGAGTGGTATCAACACTAGACATAATTCAGTTGAAGCCCTATTTATAAATAGCAATGAGTATATTGTCCACACATCTTCAAGCAAATAACTATTGCTTGGTAGCAGTTTAAAACACCATCAGTTGTAAGTCTCATCCCAATTTTAAAGATGTTAAAGTATAGAAATGTGCATCTTGCATAAGATGATTCCAGAGGTAGGTACTCAAGATTCAGTACGGTGGCTCCATAGACCATCAGAGACCTGAGCTCCTTTGCCTGTTTGCCACTGCATCCTTAGCACATGGCTTCCATTGTCAAGGCCCCTAGAGGGGCCAAGATGAGCTGTAAGTTCATCAGAAAGGGAGGAAGTCAAAAAGGCCAAGAAGGCAAAGGATCTGCAACTCCTCGGACACCCCTAACTTGAAGAGAGGCTGGCTAGGAACTATGGTCTTTTACCTGGGCAGGTTTGTTTCCTGGGAGCAAGTTGGGCTGTTCACATCGGGGAAGAAGGAGAGAATGGATGCTGAGTAATCAGCTAAGGGTCTCTTTCACCACATCCTTTTGAAAGGCTCAATTCCCACGCCACGTGATTCACATCCCACTTCAGCCTAATTCCAATCATATGACAATTCAACGTGCCATGCTTTGTGACAAATCCTAACACTTTGTTCTTGTCATTATATGTGATTCAAAAGTAGGCACAGGTCTGTAATAATTGGTATGTAATGTGGCTAAGCCACTCCTCCCTAACGAGTCTCCAGGTCCCTTGAGGCAGATCTGTCTTCCACATCTTAGTCACTTCTCCCACCCCACTGCCAGCTGTCTGAATTAGCTTCCACACAACAGATGCTCCATACATGGATTCGATGTCATCTGGTTTCTGTGGCCTTGATAAGTGATTGCTGCTTCCAGCTGATTTGTTGTCTGATGCTCCCTCTTTGAGTCCATGAAGAATTTCACAAATGCAGCAGCTTGAGAAGAGGGAAGTTTTAGAGTTTGCTTCTCTCCTTTGGGAAGCTTGGAAGCCATGTTCTGGTGGGCATCAGTTCTGGGTTAGGCATTTCTATAACATTCAGGTTCAATAAACTCGGCTACAACCTGTTGTAAGATTCTCAGGTCATGCCTAATAACGGCAGCCAAGGGAGAGGCGGTGGATTTTATGAGGGTAAAGACTCAGCGGTTCCTGGAAGAGGGATTTGTGTTTAGGGTTGTCGTTGGTTTGCACTTCATCTCATAGGAAAGTAGCATGCAAATGCAAATAATCCCTGATTTCTCATTCTTAGCCTTTTTGGTTGAGTCTGTATCATCATAATGATGATCATCAAATGTTATGGAATAGCTACTCTGCTGGGTGCATCAACAAGTATCCTGGTAGCAGGCTGTTGACATAACCATGGGTGGCATTGGCTGATGCCTCCATGCATAGTAATAGTACTGATAGTAATAGTAAATAACACTTATTTAACTCCTTCCATGTGCTGTGCTCTGCTCTCCGCACTTTATGTAGATTAATTCATTCAGCCCCGCCCATATCATTGTGCACTAGAGGACTTCCAGCAGCCAGTATCTACATCCTTGTGGCTGAGGAATTTTTCTGGAATTGTTTTTGCCACTGTACTTTTGTCTGGGAGCACTTAAAAAATAACTGACAAGTGTTGGTGTATAAATACCCCAGCTCCCTTGCCCCTCATATGGGTTGTTTCAGAGATGTGAGTTTTACACCATTCCCAGAGCTTCCTGGCAGGATTAAGCTCCACTCCACTGTGGTGGCTGGATAATACATTCTTTATTGGCTGCTTTCTCCTCCCTATATAGTTTCCACACCCCCACACTAGAATCTTTCCCTTGCGGTCAGCTCCTGGGTAAACCCAAACTAAGACAAGTACTAGTAGCAACCCTATGAGCTAGATGCTATTACTATATTTATTTTATAGACAAGGAAATTGAAACAGAAAAGTAAAGGAAGTAGCAGAGGTGGGGTTCCAACCTACATAGTGAGTCTGGTTTCAGAGCTCACACTCTAGCTACACCACATAAAAGCCACATGAGCTAAGCAAAGGAGTGTACAGATTTTTCATATCAAGTGGAGACTCTGATCTGATAGAGAAAAGGTTACCTAGTCGTCTGTAGATTTAGTTACTTTTCCAAAACAAAAATGTCTCGTCAAATGTGGGGAGTGTGTTATACAGACTATTGCAGTTATGACTTGGCTCCTGGAACATTGCGTGCCAGCTTTTAGATGTACAGTCTCTTATTTTTGAGGACCTGGTGTGCCCACTAATTAAACCACTTGGAGGGTTGTTTTTTTAAATCTGGTTTTATTTGGGGGGACGTTCAGCTCTCCCAGCCACAGCGCTCCAGAATCATCAGCAATCTAAAAGGTGATATTTTTGTCTTCTATTTCCTTCAAATTCACTTAGTGTCTGGATGATAAATGTCTTTTAATTAAAGCCTACAGGGCTATGGATTTACTGTTTGTGAGATGGTGACTTTCTCTGTTAAACCAACATTGGTCTGTGTGACTATAAATAAGGGTTTCAGTAGTTTTATATGCATATATCTTGGCGAAGTGAAAAGAAATTAAGAAGTTATGGCCACAAAGACTTGTTTCAAAAACAGTCATAATTTAATATGTGTTGCTTTTACCTTCCACCTTAATGTCCCCACTCGGTAAATCAGAGAGTTCCTCACTAGTCCTACCCAAACAACACACCGTGATCTATTAACAGATTCCTATTGATGTAACTTTCATCTGACTGTTCTCGAGTTTTCAGTTGTCTACTTTTGGCAGATTACCAGCCAAAAGATATATCACTGATTCAGCGTGCAACTCAATTTTATTTGTGACAAAGACTTATGTGAATTATTTAAAAAGCCTTTTATGAAGTGAAAATGTTTCTTAGCTTCAAACGATTCATTTGTTTTGTTCCTTGATCCCTCTCAATTTAATAATGATGTCATCCTGAAAATATGTCAGCATGGAAATCCATGGGATATATATTTATATTTTCCTGATAAACAGAGGACTTGGGAATTCTGGAACCTAAGGTTCTGTTTATGTCAGGTGTTGGAGAGCCGTCAGTATGTAGAGGCCATGAAAACCTTCATCACAGGGTGGGTCTTTAGGGAAGCGGGAACCCAAAAATAATGGAGGAGAAATTTCAGTACAGGGAGAAGACCTAACATGTGTTGAGAACTCACTCTTCTGATCTTTGTGGTGTTGCTTTACATATCACTACATCTTTCCCCAAACCACAGAGGTGAAGTCATTTTCCCAATTGGTGAAAAGACTAGAGAGACTTTCGAGTTCTTCAAACACAGGTCTACCTGACTTCATGTTTCTGTTTCCATACATGGGTAGCAGATTGTATTGAAAGCCTCTGTGCTAAGTGGTAGAGTTTGTCTTCTCTGGAAGAGTGGGATTGCACAGTCCTTCTGGTGGTGCCTTAGATGACATCGTGAAGGAAATTGTCTAAATATCAGGGTGCTACTAGTCACTTTATTTAGGTGGTGAGCACTCCAAAGGTAAGGAGGGTGTTGAGGGACGGGGAAAAGCATTCTGAATGCATTGGTCATCCCCAGTTTTCCACATAAGCCGTTCCAGATGACACATCTGACCTTGGGTTTACCTATGTTCTATTTAAACAGCAGACTGATGCTCAGGTGGTGTGACTCCCATTGGCATTATTGTGGACAGACATGAATCCTGAGAATAAGGGAATCTTCAGTGCAAGTACAGCCCTACTGAGCATTTAGGGATGGCCAGAGTTGCTCTGGATAAGTAATATTGCTGGATGATATATGTCAGTTTCATAGAGATAGCTCTGAGCCCTGCAACCTTCACCTTCTCCATCCATTCTCTCCTCCCCAATTGAAAACTCTCATTTCTTTAGTTCTCAGTGTGAACAGAACAATCTGATTAAATTAATGTATTTGGAGAAAATCTGATTAAAGGATTTTGTACCAGAATTCCTCTAACACCCCTTTGACCCCTCCCAGCTCGATTTTTTAATTTAACCTGAATGATACTTTTTATGATATTTTCAGGTGATATTTTAACAAGACAGTTTTGCACTTAATCTCCCCCACTCAGCAGACACTACCAATGCTGGAATTTAGGCAAAAGGAGTGATATGATATGTGTGGTGGCCTCAGAGGGAGTAATTGGCTACCAGACAATAGTAGCTCAAGATTTTCTCTTTGGGAACTAAATAAAATCAACTAGCTGGGCTATTAAGGAGAAAAATTATGAACTAGGTGAAATATGACTTCAGGATTTTCTATTTCCTGTTTTTAGTTTTGACTACAATTATAAGGGAGATAAGGTTGATTACTAAGGCTCCTACCATTACTAAACTTTTATGACTAGCATCCAGCTCCCATTTACATATTATGATTATAAATACTATTCAGTATTTGAGATTAACTTTTTCCTACATTGTGTTTGATTCTAACACCTACTGTTGTGTGTGGATGTATTCAAAGTCTTCCTGGTTTGTTGCTCAGGTAGCAAAACCTGCTGTTTTACAATGGTCAGGATTTAGAGGAATGTTGGTCATTATCTCCTGAAAATAGTTTGGTCTTTCACTTTTTGCAGGATGTTTTCTAACATTCCTGTTTACTGACTGTTTCATCATCATGGTATGTTAGCATTATTCACAATTGCCCTCAGAGGCTGAGCTTTCAGGAAGTTTGCTGATTATCTATAGGTCTTCATAAAAATATAAGGAAACTTATAGACCTTTGGATTTTAAATAGTTTTAATAATTTAAAATAATTTTAAAGGGAAAGAACTAGTCTATCTTCTGTAGAATGCTGAAATGCCAAGAGCAGGCTATCAGGAGGTGATAACATTTACTGAGCATCTATTCTGTTCCGAATGTCTTTCTCCCTCTCTCCTTTCCCTCCCCTCCCCTCCCCTTCCCTTCTCTCTTTCTCCTTTTCTGTCTCTTTCTGCCTTTTTTTCATGGGACTCAATTCTGAGTTCTGATTTTCAAAAAAGGATCTGTATGGTCAGAGGATATTTTAATTGGTGTCTTATGGCTCTCTTCTGTTTACCCTTTTTGCCCCTTTGGAGATGGAACAGATGATAAAAGTTGGTTTGTCTCCCTTGTGGGCAAAGAAGAAATAAAACGTTATCTGGCTTGTTTAAAATGAGAGATATTTTCTCTATATTCTTGTTATGTTGGAGTTCTCCTTTAGCTACTTTATAAAGTAGATTGCTAACATCATACATTAAATCCTTTGTTTTAGGAACACCAGAAAATGGTTTTTCAGAAAAACTTTTGCCATTTTTGCATAATCTCTTTCCTTAGTCATCCAGAGACTATGCCTACTTAACTGAAAATTTTTTCTTAATTTGTAGATATGGGTAACATCTTCACGTCTTGAAGCCTCAGCTCAGATAACATCTCCTCCAGGAAGCTGTTTCTATGCTAAGAGACCCTCCTCTGTATCCCATAGTATGACTGCGTACTCTAATATTTAATGTTTCTTCAACCTATTCAACTGATTTCTTTATAGGTCTGCCTTCCCATTAGCCTGTAAACTATTGCCAGTAGTCACCACCATCGTGGACATATGTAACAGTAGTAGGACTTCAAAATAGTGCTAGATCTTTCTATTTCATGCATTAACTAAGAAGCACACATATTTGTATATTAGAAATTTGGTTTTTAAAATAAGTTGATAGCTATATTGCAGTGTAATTGGTTTCCTTTGTTCTTCTATGTGTTTTGCTTTATGGCTTTAAAAACGTTGCTCTGAGAAGGAGTCCACAGGCTTCATTAGGCTGTCAGAGGGGCTCATGGCATGGAAAAGGTTAAGAGCCTCTGCTGGAGTAACACGTTGCACAGTTCAGAGACACTTCAGGGAGGTTGAGAGGTTGTTTTCAGGCGCCCTTATCGTCGCCGTGGAGAAAGCTTGTGGACTTCTGGCTGACACAGGGAAGAGCAAAGGCTGGGTGACTGTGGGCTATTCCAGCGCCAGCTGACGACTCAGGCATCCATCAGTGTTTCTCTTTGTAAACAGTATTTGTTTCCATGTGACAAGGTTGAGATATGCGGAGAACACTGCTCTTGAACCAGACATAATCATGTTAGTCTCCTGCTGCATCCTCCAATAATACCATTACTCCTGGCTTCCAAATAGTTGAAAATAGCCACCACTTCTTTGTCTTTTCTCTAGAAAGGCCAAAGATGTTGCATTTCCTGTTATTCCTTCTGAAACCTTTTGGTGTGGATTTCAGTTTTCCAGAAGGCCTCACAGTTTTTCTAATACCACAGATACCTTTCATGATATTTCATGTGTATTTATCAGAGGAGACTTCATTCCTTGGATTTCTTAATTAAAACAGGATGACTTGATTATTTCTGCTCAGATATTCCCTATGCTTTTAAAATTTCTGATCCCTCCCGCCTCCTGCCTCAGGATCCGATTTTGCAGGGAAGTAGAACCTACTGGATGAAAAGTCTCTCAACCTCCTGCCTCCAAACCTATTAATTTACTCATATCTATGCCCAGCACCACCTGCTTGCCCTTGTTACAGTGGAAAAGACATTCCTTTTCCTGTCTCTGGCAACGGCACACTCTTGTATTGCATCCAAGAGCAGATAGGAGAGACCCAGTGTCACCTAGTAAAGTGTATATTAAAGAGATCTACCTGCAAAAATGTAAAAAGACGCTATTCTTCTCACCACATTCTTCTGGAAAATACAATTATGTTTTATAAGAATATGTTATATATATAATAAAGTTATTATTCTTGAATTAATAAATATATTGATAATTTCTCAGTTGTAATTTACAACACATTAGATATTGACAGATATAGCCAACATAAACCAAAGTTTTTGAAGGTCCTCAATAATGTTTGAGAGTATAAAGGAGTCCTCGGGCCAAAAAGTTTGCGAAGTGCTGGTCTACACTTCCTGAATGTACTTCTTCACCTCCCTTCCACTCCTCCATCCAATCAAATTTGGCTTCTGCCCTCATCAGTCCACTGAACCTGTTTGTTCCAAAGTCACCAGATTCAATGGGAAAGTCCTTGCTAGGCTTCTGGAAATCCTACCACACTGTTGTTGACCATCCTCCTGGAAGTGCTTCTCTGTTGCCTTAGGGAAGTCGAGAGAGGAGCACCATTCCCAGTCCCACGGTTCCTTCTCCTCCATCTCCTTCACGGGCCTTTTTTCCTCTGCCCACCCTTGAAGTTCAGTGTCCCTCAGGGACCTCGCCTCCTCCCACCCTCCCTGGGTGATCTCACTGCTTCTTTGTCTTCATTCGCCACCTCTAGGTTAATGAAGGCTTTGTCTTCAGCCCAGATCTCCCCTGACCCCAAGCTTTGGACCTGAGTATTGAACAGCTTGTTTGGACACCTGTACTTGGATATTCCACCAGCATCCACAATTTAATGCATCCTGGACTGAACTTAGCTGGTCACCTGCTCCTTCAGCTGTATCCCCTTGGCCCAGCCCATCTTCTCTCTAGCTGTTCAAGCCAGAAGTCTGGAAACGATTCTTTTCTTTTTCTTCAGACCTTGGTGTCCTTCATGATATATCCAGGCAATCTCCAAGCCCCGTGTCACTCACCTCCTAAATTCTCACAGTAATCCCTTCTTCTCTGACTTCTAACACTGCCCCACCCAAGTTCCATTGTCTCTTCTCTGGATGACTCATCTGGTCTCCACAATGCTGCCTTCCAAGGTGCAAATCTCATCATTTTATTATGTCTTCAAGGTCCTCGATCACCTGGCCCCCACTCACCTTATCTGCTTCATCTCTCATCACCTCCTGACCGTCTTGTGTCAGCCACCAGAGCTTCCATGGGGTCATGCTCTCTTGGCTGCAGCCCCTCGCGTACTGACCTTTCATGCTGGGCCTTCATCCCTGCCCCCTCCCCATCTGCATCTTCCCACCTCAAGCACAGGCCATGCTGGCTAACTGGCACTGGTTGCTAATTTTCCAGATGAGACTCCCCTTCCCCAGGGAATCCTTTCCGAACTACCTGCCCCCATCTCACCCACCTCCTGCCCCGCGTCTGAGCTTCCATAGCCCATGTGTGCTCTGTGGTGGCATTTGTCGATCCACACATGTAACTGCCTGTTTGGCGTGATCTTCGGGAGGACAGCAGCCTTGTCTTTCTTACTTGCCACAAATCCTCGTAGGATCTGCTAGCTCCCTCCCTCCCCAGAATCTCGTGGTAACGCTTTGTTGAATACGGAAGTTCATATTTTTAAACTTATCTTTTTCTGTTAAGACAGAGAGATTTCACTGATTTTAACTTTGTCAAGCAACCACAGGGTGGCTTGAGCACAGAAAAGCAGTGATTTCATTGCTTACAAAATACAGCCTTCATAGTTTTCCTACGACCTGGGTATCATTTCGTCTACCACCCGCAAGAAACACATAAGAAAGAACACCTTTGTGGTGGGGTAACAGTGAGAGTTGGCAATATGTTGACCAGGTTAAAAACTTCTATCAAAATATAAGAAGGGTGGAATATGGGGAATGGAGTTCTGATAAAAACATTATCCTATGAAGAGTGTGTCATCAAAAATAATTCCGTTGTTTTTTTTCTTTCCAAAAGCGATCTTTAATTATAAAAACCCTAACTGTAAAAATGGTCCTTTTACTTAACTGTTTTGTCACCTAAGTGAAAAAATAAAACCACAGAATTTATTATCATAGGATACGAGTTCTAATCAAATATTATCTGGTACATTAGGCAGTATGAGGGAAAAGGCTCCCATGATAACTTTGTGTTTCTCAGAAAGTAAAATATTTGCAACGGAAGTAAAAGGGTTTTTTTCCTATCCTTCGATACAATGTGGAATTTCTGGTAAACCACATACGGAGACTAATGGGATCCGTGTAGCCTGAGGATCTGGGTTCCTGCTTCACACAGCTTCTTGCTATTTGTTCTTCCTCCCTTTACTTTCTCCCCACTTCCATTCTGCTTCCCACTGCTGTGGACAGCTCATCAGACCTTCACCTCCTGAAAATCATTAACACTTAGGAAGTTAAGGTCTAATGTTTCTGAGTCCTTGAAATCAAGGTTGTGTTTGTAGGCATCTCCTTCCCAGTGTTATCATTTAAGGTGATTGATCAGGGAATTTATAAATGATTATGGCTTTGAGGTTTGCTTCTTTTGAAAAGAAAAGGGCATTTGACTACTGGGTTCTGTTTCTGTCATGTGGTGCATTTCACTCACAGGACACGGGTCGTTATCTGGCTAAAGGAGACCCTGGTCTACAAGTCAGTTCAGTTCAACAAATACTTATCGGCTGTCTTCTAGAAAGACACTGGCAGGGATAGATCTCAGGCTTTTTGGCAATTGGGGTATAAAACCTGAGTAGGGAGCCTTTTCTTCTAATTCTCTTCCCTTCCCTCAATCCCTCAAACCTGAAAAAGGGGAAAAATACTACCTCTTTTCCAGAACTGTTTGAAGAAATAAATGAGATAAAGCAAATAAAGTAAGTGGCTCAGTGCCTGGCACACAGGAGGCCCTCAGTAAATAATGGCTTTGTGAACTATGAGAGCGAGATTCAAAAAGATCAGGAAAGATTCCCCATGATTTCAGAGTGAGCTAGGAAGAGTTCTTGCATTTTTGTAAGAAGTGGAATATATAGCTAACTGAGAGACAAATAAGGAGATACATTTTCATAAAAGTGGGACGTAGTTTTGCCAATCTCACTCTGAAAGTAGCACTCTTGCTATTTGGTTTGACTGGTTATTGATGAAGGTCGTTAACTGACCAGATACTTGACCAACCGCTTTGACAGGTTTTTCTTTCTCTTTTTTTTGGGGGGTGGGGTGGGGGTTTCTTTATGCTTGCACCTTTAAAAAGGCAGAATAGGTCCAGAAATGGGAAAGATGTGTCTTTTTTGTTAGAGCTGATGCTTACAGGAGGGGGAAGGAAGGGCGGTAGACTGTGTTTATTGCATTTGTTCAAAGTGAACTGAGGTTTTGAGGGAAAAGGGTTTTCTTGACAACTGAGGGTTTCATATCCTGCCTGTGGAAACTCAGTAGATTTCTAAAAGCAAGTTTAGAGGCAATAAGCTAGTGTTCCTGGCGTTCTTATGTGAAAGGATTATTTTTGGGCTTTGGGAGAGCATAACACCTTTTTGAAAATTCCTCCTCCTAAAATCTGTTGGCACATAATTCATTCTAACTCAGGTCACAGGGTCCAGTTAGCAGTCATCTAACATTGTTCCAAAGGTGACCCCAAATTTTTGTTCCTCCCTAAGGTTTTAAAACTAGTATGAGATTAGGTTTTGAAGGGAAGGGAAACTTAAATGAGTGTTTTTCCTTAATTATGTTTTTGCCTGCCACCACAGGGATTCTGGGCTTTAAGCTTCTAATTTTCCACCTTTTTCATATATTTCCTGTTACTGTATTATTGTGGCCTGAGTAGGGGGAAAAAAAGGCTGCAGAGGGAAAAGAATCCCATCAATATAACTGAAATGTCTTTCTCTGCAATTCAGTGTGACTCGCTTTATTTTTATTATACTTTATAAAAGATTTTTACAATTGCCTTCTAGTTACATGACATTGTTTTTCATTTGCAGAGCTAACTGCCTACTAATTATTGATGCTCTCTAACCTTGTGTGTTGAACTTTCACTCATTATTTTCAAATAAGAGAAATCTCAACCCATGGTGTTGGTGTGCGAGGACAGCTAACGAGGCCCGACGAAGCTTTCTTACTGAACTCAGGTTCCACTGCTCACCACTCAAAAGCCAGTAATTTGAGAGGCAAGTGTCAGTAGAAGGGAAAGTTGCTTTATTCAGAAAAGCCAGCAATCTGGGGAGAAGGTGGACTCACGTACTGAGATCAGCTTCTAAGATTCTGCTCAGTTAGGACAGTTTTTAAAGGGAAAAAGGTGGAGCGGGGTGGCCGAGGGAGAGGTGAGCCTTAGTGAATCATCAAGGCAGGAGGTTGGATTCTGCTTCATTCTCCATTGCGCGCAGGCTGGCTGACTCTTCAGATGTTCTCTTGCCCGCGTGATCTGCCAGCAGGATTGCTATGGGTGTTACGGGGGTAGAGGGCTAGTCATTTACTTAGTTCTTCATTCTGACTTCTTTTAATCTAGGAAAGGAATCAACAGGTTAGACATGGTGTGCATTCAGGAGTACATAAGTCAGGAGTTAGGTTAAATTGCCTAGTGATCTCGTTCCTATAATTAGGTTCTTTCAAGGTTAGAGGGGAACAGAAATGGGCAAACAGGAAAGGGGCAAAGAGCTGCTTTCAGCTTCTGTCGCAATAGTCTCAAATCACAAATTCCCAGACCACATAGGCTTGTCAGTAGGCGGAAGGAAGGAAGGGAGAGAGAGGGGGAGGAAAGGAAAGGAAGAATGCAAGCCCACTCAGGTTTTTAATTACTTATTAATTACGTGTTAATTACTTGTTAATGCTAACATAGCATTTTGAATGTTTGTGTGGAAGATTTGAAATGCATCACCATGAAAAAATGAGGGACAGTGTCCACCCTGGGTACAGTAACGGGTCAGAGAGCAGTTTTACTTTGAGTTTGAGGTATGGTCCTTGTCATTTCTTTTCCATAGAGTTCTGCCCAGTGTGAAATATCCAGCCAGAAATATCTTCCTTTGAAGAACATTTACAGTGAAGGCTTAACAGTCGTTATACCAGTTCTATTTATCTTGTTGCCTGTTGTTGCTTTTTGTATACAATCTGCTCTTCCTGGAATATCAGGAGTTCATTTTAAAAGATTTTTTTTCGTATTTTCCAAGAAGCTCTAAAAAGAATATTTTCAAGAAAATGTTTCTCATTGTTACCACAAAAGAGTCTGTACAATGTAGTCTTAAATGATAAAGTTGGACTCTCTAGAGCAGTGCTTCTCAAACTTCTCAAACTCACACAGTGAGAAAGTGGCCGTCTGGAAGCCAGGAAGAGGCTTCTTAAGGCGAACCAAGTCTGCCAACAACTTAATCTTGGACTTCCAGCCTTTAGAACTATGAGAAGTAATAGTCTGTTGTTTAAGTCCCTCAGTCTATGGTATTTTGTTACAGCAGCCCCAGCTGACTAAGATGCCAAAGGATGTTTTTATAGGCTGATTACGTTAAGTCTCTCTTTAAAAGAAAATTCCGAGCCCGCTTTAATGAGATCCTCCCTTTGTGGCTAATTAGGCACTTGTTCTGCCATGATTCAGGAAGACAGAATAAAGAGAAATCAGCTAGAATCTTGCCTTCTTTGCTAGACAGACGGATCTACTGAGCTTGTATTTATGCTTAGTTGGGTTTCTTTATGCCTTTATTTGTTTAGACAGACCACATTCCTCAAAGAAACGCCACCTTCCTCCTGCTGAATCTTTTTTGCTTTGTATTCCACGATGTTCTTCTATCAACTTGTCAGAGCAATTTTGAAAGTTATAAGAAATTGTCAGTCAACCGAAGTCATATTTCCTGTTCCTTCTTGTCACCTTCAGTGGAAAAAAAAGCAAAACAAGTAAAAATTACATGTAAATAGGCACTCTATCTTAGGTTTTCTCAGAGCGCTGGTCCACCTAAACCCTATTTCCTGTTCACCGCTGAATGACTCTGTCATCATCACATTATAGAGTAAATTTGTTCTATAAAATTAGAATTGTTATTTAAGAATTTCCTGATAACAGCTGATACATTCTTTATGTCTCCAGCAATGGTTCGCCACCAGGGTAAGTTTTGCCCCCAAGGGGAGGCTTGGCAGTGTCCCAGCTGAAGGTGGGTGGATGGGGAGTTCTGGCGTCCTGTGGGTCAAGGTCAGGGACATTGCTAAACACTTTATACTGTGTATAGTGCAACTCCCCACAGGAAAGAATTGTCCAGCCCCAAATGTCAAGAGTGACAAGGGTGAGAAATCCTGGTCTAATGTTCCTGGATACAGTCTTGCCCCCTTGGTGTGGTTGTTTTACTCTCAAGTTCCATTGGACTTTATTTTATTTTGATGTGTGAGGGTGCTAGTCGTGTAACTTCATTAGAGTCGTGAGAATTATGTATATACTCTTGGTCAATGAAATTTGATTTTTTTTTTTGAAGATTTGACATTTTGTAATGGGTAATTTTTGATGTTCTCAACAGCAAGTGATTTTCTGTATATAGTAAGTCATTAAAAATTATAGCAAGTTATTTTTCAAATCATAAATACCTCACGACTCTGTCATTTGAGCACATTTATTTAAAAACACATTTTGGCAATAACTATCTCTGGAGAAAGACTGTGGTCCCCAGGCTGGAGGGATTAGTCCCTGTGTCTGGAAGGAATGTGGAGTTAGGTTTTCTGTCAGAGTATTCTCATGTGGCATTGGGAGGAATACATTATAGAAACAAGATAACTCCTCTTGAGTCACGTTGATCCTGAGTGCTGTGGATAAGATGGCCTACCACCCTGCCAGTGGTTCCAGAAGCTTTGACCCTGGGCTGAGTGGGCCTGAGAGATAGTTGCGACCAGCCCTTCACCTTAGAGACAGGTATTGCCAGTTGACCATTGATTAGCCATGGCAAAGGGAAAGAGCTTATACAAAGAGAAGTCTGAGTCCTGAAATCCGTGACCTAATTGGAGTCAGTCTGGACAGCCTTGTTTCTCGTGTTAGGGCTTTTTTTCTTTGTCATCAGAGCTGCTTACCCTAAGAAGGACGTCTGTGGGCCACCCTCCTTTCTCTGCCTTTAATTTGCCTTAGGAGAAAGCACTGGAGGAAAGTAAACTGACCGCAGCCCACCCCAAGCAAAACAAAAAGAAACAAAAATACCAGAAAGTAAGAAAAATAAAAGGGGTGATGGCCCTTCCATAATGACGGATTGGGGGTCGCTCGTGTAGAGCACTCATGTCAGCCTGACTGCTCGTTTCACCTGCTCTGAAACCATCTCTCAGATCCTGTTCTTCTGGCATACAGTTCAGTCTTGGAAATCAAATGTCTTCAATCCCATCTCTCCTCCTTGGGGTTCCTAGCTATAGAGTTCAGTGTGTTTTGCCTGGATTAGAATCCTGGCTGTCACTAGCTATGTGATCTCAGGCAAGTTACAGAACTCCTCTGTGTCTAATCTCTCTGAAAATGGGTATAATACCAGTCCTTATATTGTAGATGGGAAGGTGAGGATTAGTTAAATTAATGTATGTAAAATGCTTACGACAATGTCTGGCACATTATAAGCATAATATAAACATTAGCTCTCATGATGTGGATACATTGAAATCACTGATATGTAAACACCTTAGAACTTAATTTTGTTTTGATGCAAAGGACAATTAATTGGTTGCTGAAAGGTCACTTCTAGTAATTTATCATTGCGTAAGAATATTGTATCTCCTTAATACCAAATTTCATATTCATAATGAGCCCTTTTTCTCTCCCAGTTCTATCCTCAGTTTTCTATCTGTCTGGTAAAAGCGAACAAACAATCACCCAATCAGAATTTTGCTGGCTGAAATCAAGACCCGGGCCAGTTTGTACACAAGGAGACCAGTGCTGTGCAGTCACTTCAAGCTAACGGTACAAGATGAGTAGATGAGTGATGATGAAAATCTAGGGATGGAGAAAAGCCTGGAGTAGAACACAACCGTGCAAGAGTAAACGGATTCAAGAAGCCGGTTGGTCTCCTTGGGGCTCCAAGGGGGCAGGCAGAGTGATGGTGCTAGTCTCCTGGGATATTGCCAAGGGCTTGCCAACCTCCAGTTCTGAAACCACTCTGTATCCAGGTGCCGTCTCTAATCACCAGTGGAGGTTGCACTGGCCAGAAAGAGGGGTTTATGTGAGTCTTTGTCTGGAAAAAGATGCTATTGATTCTACTTTTAACCACAATTTTACTTACAAATCATTTTAAAAGCCTGATGGTGCTAAAAAGCTTATGACATAAAAACCAAAGTCTGTTACCTCCTTTCCCCTGCCTTGCCTGCTTGCTGGAGCCAAATACATTTAATTTGGCTTATTTCTTCTCTTATTTAGAAATACATTTTTAAAAATAATCATAAATTGCTAATTTTTTATGTGTCTAATTTTAGACATCTGTGGACTTTTTATTATGACAGATTTTAATCACATTTTAACTTTTTGTTAAATCCATATAGAGTGATTTTTTAGAGTGTTTTTTATTATGTTGATGGTGTAAATATCATTCCTTGCTAGCCTAGGTTTCACATTATGATTACATTTCCTTTCTTGAATAATTGATTTGTTTTAACGATTGCTTTAGTGTTTTGCTTGTTTGTTTGTTGACCATCTGGAAAAGTCTTTATACAACCCCTATAATTCCTTAAAACACCTTTCAACACAATTTCCCCCAGAGTCCAGCAGGTCAGTTTCTATTGTTTTCCTGAGTATTCCTCACAGCTCTGTCAATCTTGGGCAGCTTTTCTTTAGGTCTACACTGAAGTGCTTATTTTAAGGTAGCTCTCATTTTGTCATCATCCTAATAATTTTCTTCATTTCCTTCTCTGATGCTGGGACCTCTGTTTCTCCTGAATCCCATGTTCTTTCTGCATAGGTTTACTCTCTCATTTTGATGGAGCACATCCTCCAGTACTTTCCTAAGAAAGAGTACATGGCTATCATATCTTCTGTCAGCTCTCTGAGGATTTAGTTATAAATTAAATCCTGTTTCAGTTTCTGTTTCTTCTATGGGAAAACCTCCTGGCTTCTCCACTGGTTGAGGAAGAATTGTCATTTGGCTACACTCAGTGGGGACTGCAAGCCAGCTTAAAAAAGAACTTTCTACTGATGCCAACCAAGTACCCTCTTTCCAGACTGCTGGCTCACCCTTCCTTCCATTGTAAATGGGGGCTCTGATGAGCTTAAATGCTTGCTTCTACCATTAGCACCCCACCTCCTCAACCAAAGCACCTAGCTTCAACCTTTTTCTTCTCTGCTAAGTGCATTTGGCTTTCCTCCATTTGATTTCTGTAATTTGGAGTATAGATGCTCCAAAGTTGATGGAGGTTGTGCTCTGTTTCTTAGTATTGTTTTTAACTAATTTTCAAAAGTACAGGGTGTAATGTCTTTCCTGTGCCATCTTGAAAGTATGACTCTGATGCCCTTTTCTGTACTGTGACTCTCAGTTGATAATAGTTGTCTTGTACCTGCCTCATGGGGTAAATTAGTGGAGTAGAATGAAATGCAACAAAGCCAAGGGTTGTTCTTCTTACAGCCTCATTTCCCATAATTCTATGGTAATTAATTCTGTATTCTTTCCATATCAAGACATTCACAAATCTCAACACTTGCACTTTGACAGCTCGACGAAAACTTGTACTGAATGTGACTTTCAGGAAAATATGTACATCTTCCAAGTTTCATGCTTTGAGCTCGCTAACTCTTGGCAGTTAGCCCTGCCTTCTCTTTAATCCCATTGTTTATTTTTTACACACCAGTCTCCCAAACCAGATGGGAAAGTCTGGAGGAAAAGACATCATCTTATTTATTTACCTCTGAATCCTCAATGACAGCAGAGTTCTTTGCTTATAGTGGGTGCTCAATTAATATATGTTCAGTGAATGGATGGATGATTTTTTTAATTTGGATGATAGCCCTCTAAAAGACAAGGACAATGCTTATCTTAATTCCTGGTTTTGCCTCTTCTTCTCATGCCAAGGCCAGCTTCACCAGCAGCTGGAAATTGATGTTCTGAATGACAAGGTGGACAGTCAGTTGTTTCTGTACCCTCTTTCTGATTAATGAATTACCCTTTTGAGTTTCACATTTTTATTTTAGGGCCAGTTCATTTACCCTCAGTCTTTATTTTCATCTTTAAATTTGTTAAGTGTTATTTTCAAACATCTCTTCCTCTTTAGGAACAGATGACGTTACTGAAGGCTTTTTTAGACGGAAACCATTCTCTGCAGCACTTGACTGCTGCTATTTACATTCCTAGAAAAATATTTCCGTAACACTCAGGGTTCAGAGGAGTATTTCTATCCAAATTGCAAAGAGAAATTCAGTCTTATCCTTGAGCTACAAATCAAATTGCATCTTAAACATATTTAAGAGAGACATGACCCTCAGTTTTGGCTTTTAGGAACATATCTTCAATCAATTTATTCATTCATTTATGCAGCTATTTAATGAAATCCTATTATGTGCCAAGCAATTGGAGGGCTTTAGAAATACATATATAAGTATGTTCTCTGCTCCAAGGAGTCTGGGAGGGAAAAAGACATAGATTACAAGCCAAATACAATGCATCCCATACGAATAGATAATGGCTCCTGAGACCAGTGTCAAAGGACGTGAGTATGACATCTGATGGCATGAGAGGAGGAAGGTGGTCTTGTTCTTCTCAACAACTTTTTGAATAACAATATGAATGTGAGTCTGTTCCAGCAAGATTTAGATTCAAACCCATGAAACATCTATTGACTACCTACTATATGCGAGGTGAGGCGCAGTGCCCAATGTTTTACACATATCTCATGAAACTAACGTGCCTTCAGGTTGCATTAATATTTAACTAAAACAGAACAGAGTAAATCGAATAGGTAAATCGGAACAGTTGAGAATTTTCCATTTATTTCCGTTGTCCTTGGGACTTGGTGGTTATCTCAAAAGGCCTGCCCTGACTTTGGAGTACAGACACCCTTTCTTCCTTACTCAGTGGTTCTTAGGTTTTAGTGTATTTAACAATGACTGTACATGGTTGTGATACCCAAAATCATCTATAATAAACTACCCGGTTGATCATTTTGACTGTACACTAATTTTGCCTTACCTGCTAAGTTTGTTTCCTGGTAAGAAGCGATTTTTCTTACCCACGTCCCTATCAGATCATTTTAAACGCAAAAAACCAATACCTTTAGAATATGTCTTTTGTGCCTTATCTGGTCTGACACTTTCACTTTCTTGAGGATGCCAGTTCTGCCAGGGGGAGACTGTTTACCTCGAGCTCAAGGAGACAAGCCAGGCCCATGGTCCACTCACAGGGAGAACCAGGCAGAGCAGAGCTGCGAGGCCCCTCCCTGCCCTCCGTGACTTGGGCTCCAGATTTGTCCTAGACCAACTGGTGGCAGAACTGCCCATTTCAAGCTTGTGTCTGGCTCAGGCCTCTGCACTTACTGTTCCCTCTTCTTGGAAAGCACTTCCTTCAGATACGAGCGTAGCCTCTACCCACGCTGTCTTCAGTCCTACCCGCAATTGTCTGCTTCTCAGCGAACCCTCCGCTGACCACTCTTTATAGAATAGAAGCCCCACTCCCAGGCCAGCAACCGCTGAACTCCTTATCCTTATCTTATCCACAGTACTTCACATCCAAAACATCGTCTTAGTTGTCCACTGCTTGGGTTTTTTAAAATATTTATTTATTTATTTGGCTGTGCCAGGTCTTAGTTGTGGCAGGCAGGATCTTTTAGTTGCGGCACGTGGGATCTTTTTAGTTGCGGCACGTGGGATCTTTTTAGTTGCGGCATGCGAGCTCTTAGTTCCGATGTGCATGTGGGATCTAGTTCCCCAACCAGGGATCGAACCCTGGCCCCCTGCATTGGGAGCGTGGAGTCTTACCCACTGGACCACCAGAGAAGTCCACCGTTGTGTTACAAATTACCCTGAAATGTAGCTACTTAAAACAACAAACATTTATTACTGCAAGATTTCTGTGGGTCACAAGTCTGGGCCCAGCTTGGCTTGGCTCCCGGGCTCAGGGTCTCTCATAAGGCAGCAGTCAAGGTGTTGGCAGGGCCATAGTCTCTCAAGGTTAAATTGGAGCAGGTTCTGCTTCCAAGATCGTTCACATGGCTGGTGGCAGAATCAATTCCTAGAGGTTGCTGGACTGACAGCCTCAGTTCCTCTGGCTGTAGGCCAGAGGCTGCCTTCAGTTCCTTGCTGTGTCAGCCTCTGCGTAGGACAGCCCAACACATGGCCACTGGTGTCATCAAAGTGAGCAAGCAAGATACGGTGAGAGAGTTCCAAGAAGACGGAAGCCACAGTCTTCTAAAATGGAATCTCAGAAGTGGAATTCCATCACTTTTGTCGAAGTCTGCTGTTAGAAGCAAGTCACTAAGTCCAGTCCACACTCAGGGTTTGTAGATTGCAAAAAGACATGGATTGTTATTCTGCAGAGGTAGAAATCAGGAGTCATCCTAGAAGGCTGCTTACTACATACCATATATGTACTGGTTTATTTTTCCATCTTCCTTTCCACAAACCAAAACATAAACTGGAGGAAAACTGGGATTTTGCCTGTTTTGTTCGCTGCTGCAGCTCCTTGGTGCCTAAAATGTAGTTGACATCAAACAGATGTTTGTCGAATGTTTGCATTTCCTAAAACAAAGGAGCTTTTGAAATCAATGTCAATATAAACTTCCCTGATGTCCACCCTAGAAAATTGCATGACCTCTGTTGTGGTTTTTTTTCTCATAATATCCTCTTTTTTATTCCAAGCTTTGGTCATGTGGAACTTACTTCAGTTCCTCCATTGTGCCACCGTTTCATTCCTTCGTCTTCATAAATGCTGGTCCCTCTTTTCTAAAATTCTCTTCTTCCCAACATAGTTAGAGGCCCACCCTTGATTCCTCTATTGGTTATCTTTGGAACTTTAAATAATATGCTTAATCCTTTGCTTCTTGTTTCACAAACAGTATTTCTTCATAGTATATGGACTTCATAATATAAAGATATTAATTCAAGTAGCCTTTCCTGGATACCATCTTACATCTTCCTTTTTCTTGTTCCCATCTAACATCTCTTGTTCCCTTACGTTATTATAAGTAGTAGCATAATTTCACCAGCTGACTTTTTTGGACATATTGATTGTTTTCAATTATTTATTATAAATATCAATTATTAGAAGTCTTTACCATATCTTTGAATATTCTTTCATAATAGGTTCTTTGAAATGATACTTCAGAGTGAAAGGCTTCGCACATTTTTAAAGTTCTTGAGACCTACTGGCAGATTGCTATGTAGAAAAATTGTATCTACTTGATCTCGTACCGTCTATCTCATTTATGATTCCCTAGCCAGCATTAAGTAATATCATCTTTATAGGGTTTTCCAGTGTGCTAAATGAAAAACACTCATAGCTATTAGATTCCTATTGAGATTGACTTGTCGTAATATGTTTATCAGCTATTTGTATTTCTTTGTTTTGTGAATCAACTGTTCATTTCCTCATCCTTTTTATTTGGGGGGGGGTTAGTCTTTTTTTGTATTGATTTGTAAGCACTCTTTGTATTTGGTGGAATCAATTCAGTATTGCCAACATTTGTTACAAACAGATTATCTCCATTTGTCACATGTCATTTAAGGGTATTATGATACAAAGGGTATTATGATACTTACAATTTTCATATAGACAAATGCATCGATCTTTCCATTTTAATATCTTCTCCTGTTTATATACTTAGTCTTGAACATATATTGAAACTTCAGTGCTTTATATTAAGTGGGCTTTTCTTTATTCTTAGGTGTCAGGTAGGGTTTGTCAACCTCGGCACTATTGACATTTGGACTGGATAGCTCTTTGTGTGTGTGTGTGTGTGTGTGTGTGTGTGTGTGTGGTGAGGGTGGTGGTGAGGGGGCTGTCCTATGCATTGTAAAATGTTTAGTGACATCTTTAGCCTTTACCCAATAGATGCCAGTTAGCAGCCTCTTCTTCCCATCCTGACAATCAAAATTGCCTCCAGATATTGATAAATGCCAGGGTGCGGGGCAGGGCCGGGACAGTGGAATAGCTCCCAGCTGAGAACCACTGTTTTAGAGCAATAGGTTGTATGAATAGTAGAGAGGCAGGGAAGAATTGGGTAAAATGGAGGTAGAAAGGAATTCTATCTAGTGTAAATGAAAGGAGACACAATTTTTAATGTTTCTAATGAAAATTTTCTCTCTAAATAAGAGCTTGTTTTTTCTTTTTGAAATATGAGGCCTCATGCTCATTCCTTTTTTGCTCCTTAAAATAGAAAGTTTGTGAACCTTTGATAAAAATACAAGCAAATATCTGCATACTCAGTAAAGCACATTTTAATGTGCAATAGAGAGGTTTTGTGAACGAATCTTTAAAGTAGTCTTGTAAATCATTTGATCACACTTTGAATGGCTTGGTTGTTGATGAGTATGTTGTGATTAAGTAGGGTTTCTTAAATCTAGCTCTTAGTCTTTTTAAGCTCTGGTTTAAGTTAATTCCTGACTACTGGTAGCTACAGTTTTACATACAGAATATGAACTGCATTTTTCTGCTTTGTGATGTGAGAAGTAGCCACAGAGGGTGGTGTAAACAATATTTCAAAAAGGGAGATTTCAAGGTAAATAGCTGAGTTATTAATATACTTTGGTATCCTAAATAGTCTTTTAAAGTTTCGTGGGTTAGCTTTGGAGCTCTGATAGTTGTTGGTATTAAAACCAGCGTTGAGCAGCTAGGTAAGGTTTTAGGAACGAGGAATGGGTTTATTATGTTGGAGCTTGTTTTCGTAAACGAAGTTATGGGCAGAATAGAACAGTACAGAGCAAAAAGCAATCCGTTTCTGCTGACATGGAAAGGAGACGAATAGGGTTTAGCTATAAAGACAGCCTAGAGTTTGTCATCTCCTCGCCTCCACGGACATAACAGTGCCTGGGGCACAGATGATTTCCTAGGATCTGAAAACATGGAGAGTGAATCGGCCTCTTGCTGCTGGGGAGATAATGCTCTCCAGGGGTTGGCCAAAATTCACAGCTGCATCTTTTGAGTTACCTGACCCAAGGGGAGTAAGCAGATTTTACAATTTGAAGGCAAGTTAAAGGTAGCCATGAGTGGAATCGGGGCTGAAGATATTAAACAGCAAGAAAAATCTGGTCAGAATGCAGATGGTTCAAAAAGCATGATCGCAAAAATCCAATTCAATGAACAATATTTTCTGATGGCTTACTATGTCAAAATGCAAGGGACCATAAAGGTATGACTTACTTCCTGTCCCCAAATCCCTTAAAATCTATTTGGAAAGAAGACAAATATTTGAAAAGTTAAGCAGAAATAAAAGGTCTCAGCAACAGCAGAAGAGACCACCTGGCAGTACATCTTCAATTGCCAACTTTGTGATGTCAACCTGGAGGAGGAGAAAGGAAAGAGATGGGTAGCCTGGGGAAATCAGGGAAACCAGGTAAAATCTCAGCGGGGTTTTCAAGATGAGGATGACTTGACAGGTGGAGAGAAGAGAGGGTGGAGGTCTTCCCAGTCGATAGAATAGTATAAATTTATTGAAAGCTTGGAGGTGACAAAATGTAGAGTGTGTTCAAGGAGCAGAGAAGCTTCAGATGTGGAGAAGAGAAATAATGTAGGTCAGTAGTTGAAGGGCCTGACCTGTAGCGAAGCTCTGAGGTTCATGGTAGACCTCTGCTCTCCAGGCCCTTCTCTACACTGGTATTACTTCACTTCTTCTATACTTGGGTGTGTTCCTCCAATGCATGTGCTTTAATTTATATAAATTGTATTGTGTTTTAAAGGTTTCATGAGAAATTGCTGTTTAGGGACACCCTGCGATGAATACTTAACTCGGGTTGTATCCAGGAGAATAATTTTGTCAAGTTACAAATTTCAGAAATTGTTTTCAAGGGTCTTAGGGTTGGCTTAACCCAGTGGTTGTGATTCTGTTTCCCTGTGATAATCTTCTCTGCTCTCCTCTCAACATAGGCCTCATCTCACTCTGCTATCAAGATGGTGGCTCAGTTCTGTCCATATGTCCCTGCTAGAAAGTATCAGAGGAAGAGAACACGTCCCTGCCTTTAACTCTGTAGGTAGCAAAGTGCTTCTAGAAGCACCCAGGAAATTTCCTCTCCAGTCTCCTGGGCCTGAATTAAGTCATATAACTTTTGCTGAACCAGCCTCGGTTGGCCATACCGTGATTTGTTGAGGCTTGACTTATGAAACCACATGCGGGACTTGACAGGTCTAGACCAATCAGGGCCACTCCTGGTGCTGGGTGAATCCCCAAAGCACAGGGCAGCTACTCAGTGGAGGAGGGACAGCATGAATGTTGGGGAAAGCCTCAAGGTCCAGGCATTCATGCTTTCATTGTGGTACTGATGTGGAATTTTATATACAAAGTTCACTTTTTAAAAACCACCATTGCTATTCTTGTGTATTTACTAGCCCATGATAATTTTAATTTATTTTAGCCCAAGTGTCAGCAAAAGTCTTTTTCAGATTTTGGTTGGGATTTGAGTAAAATTAACTGAGAAGAATTGTCCCTTTCACAGATGTGATTGTCCTCATCCTTGAACATAGTATGCTGCTAAGTTCCTTTTATTTCTGTTAACATTTTACGTTATCTTCATATATGGTTCCTCATGAATGCTTTCTTCATAACATACATTTTTTTATAGATAAGATTTTTAAAAATATTTATTATTATTTATTTTTGGCTGCGTTGGGTCTTCGTTGCTACGTGCAGGCTCTCTCTAGTTGCGGCACACGGGGGCTACTCTTCGTTGCGGTGCGCGGGCTTATTGTGGTGGCTTCTCTTGTTGTGGAGCACGTGCTCTAGGCGTGCGGGCTTCAGTAGTTGTGGCTCTCGGGCTCTAGAGTACAGGCTCAGTAGTTGTGGCTCGCGGGCTCTAGAGTACAGACTCAGTAGTTGTGGCGCACGGGCTTAGTTGCTCCGTGGCATGTGGGATCTTCCCAGACCAGGGCTGAAACCCTTGTCCCCTGCATTGGCAGATGGATTCTTAACCACTGCACCACCAGGGAAGCCCTTCATAACATACATTTTTTATTAGATTCATGCCAAGGTATTTAATAGTTTTTCATACTATTGAAAAGGGAATCTATTTTTCTATTTACATATTTGAACTGGTTAGAATGTGGCATTTGGGATCTTGTATGTTAATCTTGTCATTAGCCACGTGCTGAATTCTCATATAAATTCTAATTATTATCTTAACTAGTACATTATCATCAAATAATGAAAATATTGGCCCTTATTTTATAATCCTAAAACCTTTTACCAATTTTTAAAATCACATTGTTTGCTGTAATCTCTAGTACAGTGTTGCATATGTGTTTAATTTATGCTGACCACAGTTATTTTTACCTACTTCTGGATTTTCCCTGGAAGACATCTTAAATGTAACTGCTAAGTAGGTTATTTTCTGTACATTTTTAGTAGGTACCCTTTTATTGCCTTAGGAATTTTCCTTCTTTCCTAGTTCGCTATAAATTTAATTATGATTTGGTGTTAAATTATAGTAAGTGCTCTTTCTGCCTTGATTAGGATTATTTTTACGTCTGAATTCGTAAATAAGTTCGGTCTTTTTTTCTTAAGTTACTTTTCTTTGATTTTGGTTTCATAGTTATGCTAGCCTTTTGAGTCAAGTTGGCAGCCTGGACATCTTTTGAAACAATATAGAACAGTTACTGTAAGATAGGAATCATTTGAGTAGAAGTTTAAAGTCTCCAGTAAAATCACGAGACCTGGTGGGTGTTCTGTGGGAACTTGGACCGCTGGTTGAATTGTTTTTATATTCACTGGTCTGTTGAAGCTTCCAGTTATTCATTTCTTTGTAGAGATTTATTTCCTAGGTTTTGAATTTATTGGCTTAAAACTGTGTATGGTTTTCTCTTATGATTTCTGAAATCACTACAGCATCTATAGTTATGCCCTTAATTTTTAATATTATTACTTTTGCCTTCTATCTCTTTTTTCCTTATCTCTAGAGGTTCATTTATTTCATTAAACTTTCATAGAACCATCATTATCTTCATTGAACAACCCTGTAGGGGTTTGTTTGGTTGGGGTTTTTTCCATTTTAACTTCTCTTTTTATCTTTCATTTTCTTCCTCTTGCTTCATTTGGCATTTTCTAGTTTTGTGAGTTGATCACTTAATTTATGTTTAGCTCCTTTCTCTTTTTTAAAATAATTAAAACATTTAAGTACTGCTTTAGCTCATCCCACTAATTTTGGTATGGACTAGGCTTTTCATTACAGTTCAGTTCTAAATATTGTATAATATTTTTTTCTTTCTGCACTAACCATGAATTATTTAGACAAATATTTTAGTTTTTACATATTTGGGACTTGAAGTCTTTATTTCTGTTTGTATCACATTGTGATGATTCATTATAGAGGGTAGGAGATCAGATTTTTAAAATTAAGAAAGAATTATTTTGTCCTAATGCATAGACGATTTTTTTTTTAAATCTGAATGTCTTTTAGTAGGTGAGTTTAACTAATTCATATTTATTAGGGCTGTTAAAATATTTGGACTTATTTCTTGTATCCTTTTTCTTTTTATGTTTTTTGTTTTCTGATTTCTGCTGGGTTGATTGAATTTTGTTCCTTTTTTTTTTTTTTTTTTTTTTTACTGTTCGGAAGCTCTGAATTCCATCTTTATTATTTTTTGCCTATCTTTTTTATAATTGACAAGCAAGCACACTTTATATTTTTCTAGCAAAAGTTAATCATTATTTGCCCTCCCAAACAAGATACTTTAGCTTCCCTACATCTTCCCAGACTAGGATGTACACCCAACTCTCAAGCTAGTATTCCATGGATTCTAGAATTTTTATTTCAACCTATTTTTACACATACACACACAAGCACACATACTTTTTCTATATAGTACTTAGCAATTTATTTTCTTTTATTCATTCTTCAGCTTGTGTCTTTCACGCTTCTTTTATTTGTTTCAGTTATACTGGCATCAGTCCTAACTCACCTCCCCACCCCCATTTGTGGTCAATCAGTGGCAAACTTTCTGAGTTCTGATGTGTCCGAAAATGTCTTTGTTTAATTCTTACCCTTGAATGCTGTTTTGGGGTTCTAGATTTTTCCCCCTCAGAGCTATCTCGGTTTTACTTAGCCCCCTTCAAAGATCTTACTCCATTGTCTTCTGGGATTTACTGCTGTGATGAGGAATCTCATACTGGTCTCTCTCCTTCTGTATCTCGTGGGTAATCTGTTTTTGTCTCTTTTCCTTTCATGTTGCTCCCATTACACTTGATTTTATGCAGTTTTGCTATGAAGTATCTGAAGACTCAAGTGAATCTTTCCTGAGAGTTTATAAGCTTCAGTCTTCTCTGAGGGTTCACTGAGAAACCAGTCATGTTATGCATTCAAAGTCCCTTGGTTACCTGTAATTTCAAAATAGAAGAGAATTTTGTTCCATGAGTTCTGTTCAGAATCAAGGATCAAAAATTTACTGTTGAAAAACAATGTGTGGATATTTCCATCCATCTTTTACCCAAACCAAAAAATAAGGAAGAGGAATAGATAAATCAGTGCTGTCTCTGGTCTTTAGGGACTTATTATTTTGTAATTTACTAGCCCTAAAAAGAATTAAAAACTCTTTGGATTGTATCCAACTATATTTTTTAACAACTGAGAGTATCAGCAAAGCAATGCACAGATTTTCAGATGACCTTATGAAGTCAGCGATTCCTGCTGTTTCAGTGAAGCTGCGAAAAGTCAGGTGATGCCGACGCTGTGCACGAAGAGTTTGTGAAATTAGAAATGGAAGAGCAGACTATCAATGAAATGACCTTAGTTTCTCTGTCATCCTTTGTGCAGTTTGGTGGTGGTTATAAGATTGTTCTACCTCATTGGTCATTATAAATTATGCTGGTCAATTAACAAAATTTGGGCAATACTAATTTCAGAAGGTTATATGCCAGGCTCTTGCTGAAAAGAATGTTGGGGGAAAAGTAAACATATACGTCACTTTTTAATTTTAAAAGTAGTTTCTCATTTGTTATCTCATCATTCCTAGTAACAATATGGAGAAAGTATAGCTCTTGTTTTTTTCAGAGAGAAAAATCTTCAGAGATGTAGGATTTCTCTCAAATAAGAGAAGTTAGACTATGCCAGACAGTCGGGGCTTAATCCAGCATGTCACACGGAACCTTGTTAGGTGGTAGGTGCTCAATACATATTTGCTTAATGAGTGGGTGACAAAATCTGGGATCCTGCGGCCACCCTCAAGGCACTTTCTACTTCCACAGCTGCTTTTAGCCACATGGAATTATACAACCATTGTGGAGGAGGCAAGAAACAGAAATAGTCAGCAGAAAGGAATTTTTCTAAACAGAAGGTGAAGAGGAACTCTATGAACTAGAAACAGTTTTTCCTAGTTTATAGATGAGGAAACCATGACTGAGTGGTGGGAGACGATTCTCCCTGAGTGTCTCACCTTTCCACATTGTCTTGAGAGCAAAGACACTGACTACCTTTCTCCCAACTATCTTTACAAAGATGTTTGTATAGTGACCAAACTTGGATGGCAGTCACAGTGACTCCATCCAGAGCAAATGCAGGTTTGCTTATTGTCCAGTGTAATAAAGATAATCGCTCCCTCCAGGACAAAGTGCAGGCAGGCTTTACCGTCCACTAGGAAAGCTTCGGGTTCCCTAAATTCAGGATCCCTGTCGTGTAACCCAGTGTGTACAGATGTCACCTGACCCTCTTTGTGTCAGTGGGGATTGAAGCTCTAGAACTGGCACAAATGCTGATACTCTGGTTGCTGTAAGTAATAAATTCTTTTTTCTCCGACCCAGGAGTCTCATGTCTTTGCCAAGCAAACATGACACTGTAGCAGACTAGCATGGTAGCTTGAAAATAGAGTAAAATCTCAGACCTTTCACAGTTCTTGAAAGTTAACAAGGCTTAAAGCCATCTAGCTGGGAAGTCATGGGGCTTGGACCCATGTGTCATGGAACTCAGAGCCAGAGCTTCCCAACCTCCACTCTGTACTGCTTCCCACAGAAACAGACATGTATAATCTCAGCAAGAGCCATGGTGTTAGTAGAACTGTTTTCTTTTTATGTTCTGAGCTAATGAAGTACAGAGCTGATTTCATTTTCTTCTCTTTTGTAGCCCTTGAAATTATATCCTACCTTATTCAAAGGCAAAGAAAGTGGGTCACTTATACTGTATGAGGGTCGGGAGAAGGTTACCTGTCAGCAGATGAGATGTTTCCACGGTGAACAATTCCCATTTCCCCAGTAAGGCATCATTGGTTAGTATGTCATATTTTGAGTTGGTTCAGCACACCATATGGTCTTTGGCCATCGGAACCTTCCTTTGAATTATTTTGGTAACTTTGCTTTTCCAACAGGGAGGTTGAAAAGTGCAGAGCTCTAAGAGAATGAGACTGAAAAAAAAAAAAAAAACCAAAATAGTAAAAAGTTCCCACGTGTGAGTCAGAAAACTGCCAACTCCTGTATGACCTTTGAAAAGTCACTAGACTTCACCAAACTTTAGCTTTTTCATCTCTAAAATGGAAAGAATGATCTCAATGGGTTGCTTTGAGGGTCCAGTAGATAATGTTGCCAGATTTATAAAATAAAAATAAAGTTGCCAGTTATATTTTTAGTTCAGATGATTATTTAGTATGTATGTCCCAAGTATTACACATGACATATTTATACTAAATAATCTGTTGTGTATCTGAAATTCATTTTTTTCTTTTTTTTAAAAATGAAGTATGGTTGATTTATAATGTGTTAGTTTCAGGTGTACAGCACAGTGATTCAGTTATATGTGTGTGTGTGTGTGTATATATATATATATATATATATATATATATAAAATCTATTTTTTCAGATTCTTTTCCTTGTAGGTTATTACAAAATACTGAATAGAGTTCCTTGTGCTATACGGTAGGTCCTTGTTGGCTGTGTATTTTATATATAGGAGTGTGTATACATTAATCCCAAATGCTTAATTTACACCCCTGCCCCCAGAATCTGAAATTCAAATTTAACTAGGTGTCCTATATTTTATTTGCAACCCTACAGAGATATAACCTATACTGAAGTGATGCTGACCTGAGGATTTGTATTCTGATGATCTATTAAGGAATTGTGCCCAGAGTTGGCTCTGAGAGTCTGGAGAGGGGCCACAGGAGGGGAGGAGAAAGACAGGCAGCTGGGCAATTGCAGGCCCTGTCCTGCAGGGGACTCCAGCCTGATCCTGCGGGCGGCTCTGGAGTGTGAGGAACAGTGCAGATGGGTCTCAACCAGTGATGGTGAAGCTGGGCCTCGACCTTCCCTGTACCTCTCAGTTATTGGTTAAGGGGTACTTCTGGCTCTCTGCGGTACTAGGCAAAGCAGATCCGAGAGCCCTAGGATAGCCAGCCCCTCATGGAAGATCTGTAGCTGCAGATCATTGAATAGGAAAGCACATGGGTGGAGGGAGGGCAGAGGGGAGGAGCCAACAGAAGCCGCAAGGAAGGGAGGTAAGGGAACCTGGGAAGAGCTCCCGCAGCGCCCACCCCAGTGCTGTCCAAACTACACAGTGCTCTGAACGGTCAATAACAGCAAACAGATTGAAGGGCAATGGGGCACAAGGCTCTCACCTAAGAAACGTAATCCATTTGGCTGTCACGGCAGAATACCACAGACTGGGTGGCTTGTAACCAACAGAAATTGATTTCTCACAGTTCCGGAGGCTGGAAGGCAGATTTGGTGCCTGGTGAGAATCCCCTTCCCGGTTCATAGATAGCCATCTTCTCTCTGTGTCCTCCCATGGAAGAAAGCGGGAGAGCTCTCTGGAGTCTCTTTTATAAGGGCACTCATCCCATTCATGAGGGCTCCACCTTCATGACTTAAATCACCTCCCAAAGGCCCCACCCTCCCACCAACACCATCACTTTAGGATTTCAACCTATGAATTGGAGTGGGGAGGAAGGGGGGAAAAGCATTCAGTCCCTAATAGAAACCAAAGAGATTGAGGACCCTACTCCCCCAAAAGTTGTGTTATAATTCTCTTAATAGTTCTAATAGTTCCTTTCTAGATCCTGCGACTCATTTAGGACGTTGGGTAAGGTCTCCTGTCCATTTTATTTGCGAGTATCTGTTTAAAAAGAAAAAAAAAAGAGCTTTCCTTGAATCCAGAGAGAACGCAGCCCCTTCAGAACAGCCTCCTCCTCACCGTGGTTTCGAAAGCCCAGCTGGAGACAACTATAAACATACGCTGGCCAACCTTTGAAGGGCACCTCGTGGGGAACTATAGGGCGTAATTTGGAAGTCCATGAAGTGCTACATGGCTTTGTTTGAAAAATCGTCCAGAGAAGTTGAATGGCCTTAAACCCAAATTGCACATTAAAAAACCCTGTAATTTAGAGGAAGTCTCCCCAGGAGGCTATATACTCTGCTTGGCCTATAAAACTCTAAATATTAAAATTAAAAATAGGTAAGTACACAAAACACACAACTAAGAAAGAACATGTCTATTGGAATCATCGTTTATCTTGTTTGCTAGTTTGCTTTTTGCCCGTTCTCTTTCCTTCACATAATACCTCCAGCATCATACTCGCTCCCCGTCCCTCGAGCAGGAGACTCCCAGGATGCAAAATGGTAGGCTGATGGGGCAGGGCGTGTTGCCCCTGCCTTGCGCGTTATTTGGAGGCGAAAAGGAGCAAACTGAGAAGCTAGGGGAGGAGGAAAAGAGTCTTTGGCAAGGCACACGGGAGACTTATTTTTGAGAACTGAGTGTGTGGAAAAGAATGAACTCTGTAGGAATAAACTGTAGAACAAGGTCTCTCAACTCAATGGAGAACTAGTTCTGTCCTCTCCCAGGTGCTAAGGCTGTCACAGTGATGATGACATGCCTTTCATTGGTAAGACCCTCCCTCTAAGAATTTCTGTCTAAGAAGATGATTATTTTAGTGGAACCACAGATGTTGAGACTGACCCGTAGGTAGCATTTCTCATCAAAATTGTTTGGGAACACAAAGCTCCTCCTTAGCACCTTTGCTGTAAGAATGTGGACAGTTGGCATGTTTCCCAGTACAGTGTAATGAGCTTCCACGTTAACGGTTATAGTTTGTATTATTGTCATTGTTACTGTAGTAGTGGGCCTGGAAAGGATGGGGTGTGAAAGACCCCATAAAGGAACAGGAGCTACATTATGGTGAATCGTTGTATAAGTGTGCGGAAGGTAGTCAAAGACGACTGCAAGTTTTATCCACCTAACAGAGAATGATGATGCCGTAAGGAAATGGGAAGACGGGGTGAGATGGGAACATGATGCGTTGAGGTTTTGATATAGTATTAAGTTTGAAGTCAGGCAAGGCTTCCGCGTGAAAATGTCCACTAATTGCAAAAGACCACAAATTGTATGATTTTATTACTTCTGGATTTTGTGGGGTTTCTATAAGAAGGTTACATCCGGAGGCTCAAATAACCCCAGCTTTTGAGGGAGCTTAATAGAAGTGGAGGCCAGTGAAAGCCTGATCAATTGGGTTTTGATGCTTCTCCGGGCCAGCTTATTTGTCCCTTTCTTGCACTATCGGTTGTGCCTCCAAAGTAAACGTGGAATGCAGATGTTTTTGCTTTTTGAGGGAAAGAGCAAACCCAGAGCTACTGACTGAACCCATTCACATTCATAGTTTGGTCTCCCAGATAAGTGTGTCCCAGCCATATGGTGAATGAGCTTTCTTTGAAGAACTTTGACTTCAATATCATTTGCATCATTTCTCCATGTGCTAAAAATTGGTACTTCTAACTCCGCTTGGCAACCTCTGATTTTTCAAGTTCTAATTTCCTCTCTGCCTGGTGGTTTTGATGCCCTCATATCTCAACAGCATGGCACAGAGTACACCTTAACTCCCTCTAGATTATTCTGTCCATCCCCTAATTTCAGAGACACAGGATTTTCATTAACCTGTGGGCGTACTTGAGGGTTATTTGTGAAGCGAAGAAAGGTGGGGGGGAAATAACCTGTCAGGAATAAGCTGGTCTCTTTCCTAAAACTGAGGTTTCCTAAGGACAGGGAAAATGAGAAGGTTCCGAACAGAAATTTCTTGCCCAAGCAAAAGCAGAATTATGCCCTTCATTAATTTTGGTGAGCCTGTGTTCATGTTGACACGTGGGAATAAAGGGGGTGGTAAACTCTGCACGGAGAGGACCATCAACACCGGCTGTGAGGACATTTTCTTACGGCGATGAGAAGAGACTGACCTTTGCTACTTAGTCCAAAAACGGAGATACAGTGTTAGTTTTTGTTTTCCTACTAGACAGTGCAGTTCTTAGGAGTCGAGGACAGGGCTTTAATCCTGTTCCCCTCTCTCCAGTGAACATTTCACTCATTTTAGGAGCAATGTTCTGACCTGAGTTTGATTCAGGCAAGTTATGACAGTAGGGTCCCTATTTTCTATCCTTCAGGAGCTTCTGTTTATCCATGTCTTCAAAGCTGGGTCGGCTGTTTCCAGTGCTTTCCTGGTGCATGACATGTGGTTGGCTGGTCCTGTTGCAATGGCCACTGCATTAGCTATCATGAAAGTCCATGTAGAGCAGTAGTTCCCTAAGGGTGGCCCCTGGGGGGGCATCATCGGCATCACCTGGGAACCTGGTGGCAGTGAGAAATTGGGGGGCCCTCTCCAGATCTATTGAATCAGAAAATGTGTTGTAACAAGCCCTCCAGGTGATTGTAATGCACGCTAGGGTTTGAGAATGCTGATGTAGGACATTTGATACCCTAGAGATTATCTCCTGCTCTACTTGAGGGATTTAAAAAATACGTAAGAACAAACAAAAATAATGGGTAAACTCCAGTCGAAAAAGAGTTCCAAGGGCAGAAATAAAGAAAAGATATGCAAATCTACATATGCGAATAACAATCACATCATTGGTTGAATGCCTGTGATGTGTCAGATACCTTCCAGCATCATTTACATACAATCTCTAGTCTTGACAACAGCTCCAGAAATTCTATGGCATGTATCTATAAGTGTTTGATGACTGGCAGAGCATTTCCCGTTCTCTTTTCTAGCAGTATACGTAGGGTTTGCTTAAAGGATTTTCAAACTGTAACACATAGGGTAAGCATGTACCGATCTCATGTGTTCTTGTGTTTGATGGCATGTCGTTTGAAAAAATGAAAATGCTTTATCACAAGCCTTCTTCAATGGATTGGGCTTCTTACTGCTAATGTGACTTGGGTCTGTGAGCTCAAGGATGAGAGTGTGAGAGAGAGATAAATCATAAGATAAGAAAGGAGATGGTTATCTAGACCAGTAGCTTTAGTCCTTTTTGATCAAGACTCACAGTCAGAAATACCTTTTACAATACATTTCATTGTATCTTTATAAAACAACCGAAACTGAACAAAACGGTATTTGTCGTTAGTATGTGTGATGAACTCTATTTGCTATTTTATTCTATTTTTTGAATGCTAGCCACCACCCACTGTAGGGATTTTGCATTTCACTAATCGGTAGCAACGTGCAATGTTGAAAATATTGAAATGCTGCAAAACATTGTCCATGGTGCACATTTTGGGGGAATCTGGAATTGAGTGCCTGGAATAGGGAATAGATATTCCTCGCGTGGGAAGAAAATAATTAACAAGGCTAAAACTGATAGGAGAGAGTGGGTCCCGGCTCCCTAAGCCCTTCGTTTTGGCTTCTGAACCTCACAATGGTAGGTATTAAGAAGGCGCTCAGGTGGTTCTTCCCCAGGGGCGGTTCTGCCCCATTTCGGGACATTCGGAAGTGTCTGTGGGCGTGATGTGGCTGCCACCATGTCAGCGAGCACTAGTGGCGTTTGGTGGAGAGAGGGCAGGAATACTAAGTGTGCTGAGCCGCATGGGCAGTCCTGCCCTGTGAAGTTTTCCTTCCTAACGTGACCCTAGCGCTCCAACAGAGAAATGCCACCAAGCCAGCCTGGTCCCTTGGGGCCTATGACACTGGGGAAACAGCCAAAGACTAGATCTGAGGAAGTCTCTGGACTAGGCTCCTGTGGTTTAAAATTACTAAATGAACACCCCAGTTCTATATTTTTATTTTTTAAACATTTATTTTATTGAAGTATAGTTGATTTACAATGTTGTGTTCATTTCTCCTGTACAGCAAAGTGACTCAGTTATACACAGGTATATACATTCTTTTTCATATTCTTTTCCATTATGGTTTATCACGGGATAGTGACTATCGTTCCGTGTGCTCTACAGTAGGACCCTGTTGTTTATCCATCCTGTATATAATAGCTTGCATCTGCTCATCCCAACTCCCAATCCATCCCTCCTCCACCCACCTCCCCCTGGGCAACCACAAGTCTGTTCTCCATGTCTGTGAGTCTGTTTAATGTTGCAGCATGTCCCCTCCTGCAACTTTCCTGAGTTAAGGGGGAAACCAAGTTCAGATGGAACCAATGTATCAGGGTTTTATGGTGTTTTCCAGTGTGATGAGGTAATGCTTCTTATACTTTTCATATTTCTCTGGGTCTCGAGCAATTAGCTAACATTTACAGCCTAATTCCGTCATGGATCCAAGGCCCTGTTCTGTTAACTAACATGCGGGATAATATGTGAATTGTAGTCTGCGCAGTTTCCTGGTCAAATATTGGGTGAGGAACAAAGACAGTGCGTGACATGTGGGGCTACTGCATATTTGCAGTTATCAAAACAACCTACAGAAATAAGCGTCATCCGTCCGCTGAGTTCCCTTAATTTTCACTGTTTCTTTTCTATTTTATTTCATCAAACTAAATGCAATATAGCCATCAAATGTCTGCTTTCACATTGTACAACTTTCCTTTCAACAAGAATTCTACTTTCACCTTTTCTGGGAAACATCATTTGTACTTAGGTGTCATGGATGGTAACTGCCCTTGTTTTACAAAGGTGGTATTTATAGAATGACAATTAACTGCATGCAGCAAATATTGCTTGAATTTCTTTAGAATCCACTAAATCCATGACGGTGCATGTCTAGGGAATGATGGGGTATTTGTGTACTCCGTTAATCAAAGTGGAAACGTCTTGTTGTTTCCAAATAAAACTGACTTCTCTTAAAATATCTTAATTGACAGTAACTGCCCCTGATAAATGAAATGATCTGTGCATTGCTGAGAACTTTGTTCTCTGTTTTAAGTGTAAGTACATTTAGAGCTGAGAAGAACAGAAATTTATTCTTTGGAATTCATGTTGTTGGCCAATGAGAAGATCTCAGGATTTGCATGAAAACAAGGAAAAAAAATACTACCTAATTTTTAGCTGAGAGACATTTCAATAAATAAAATGAGCTCCTTTTTAAAAAATAAACATTGCTAACATGTGCAATATGGACATAGGCAAATTCAACCAAGAAGTACAGTTTTGGTCCTTAAGAATTTTATTATTTATGCCATTGACTGAGCTAAGAAATCTTTGGCTGGAAAGAAAATAATATTCCTGGCATATGCCTAGGAGATATTCAATTATCCAGACAAATGGGTTTGCTTGTTTTTCATGCAAGAAAGACTAATAGCAATCATTGCTGTCTTCATGGAAATACAGGGATCATAGGTTGCGCGTAGTGAAGTGAAGGTGCTTCTATTTTGTGTGCTCAACATTTATGTGTTTGATTTCAAGTTAAGTGATGCGTTAAAGATTAAACATCTCCTTTTAAAATGAGTGTGGGAAGGGGCTTCCCTGGTGGCGCAGTGGTTAAGAATCCACCTGCCAATGTCCACCTGCAGGGGACATTGGTTTGAGCCCTGGTCCGGGAAGATCCCACGTGCCACGGAGCAACTAGGCCCGTGCGCCACAACTACTGAGCCTGCGCTCTAGAGCCCGCGAGCCACAACAGCTGAGCCCGCGCACCACAACTAGTGAAGCCCGTGAGCCTAGAGCCCATGTTCTGCAACAAGAGAAGCCACCGCAATGAGAATCTCATGCGCTGTAACAGAGTAGCCCCCCTCGCCGCAACTAGAAAAAGCCTGCGTGCAGCAGGAAAGACCCAACGCAGCCAAAAATAAAATAAATTTTAAAAAATAATAAATTAAAATGAGTGTGGGAAGCCAGATCTGATCTTGCAGCAGCCTTTTCCCATTGAGTAGTTCTACTGGTCCAGTATGCACCCCACTGACCCCTCCACGGTGAATCCGTTTAGAGTCAGCCTCCCCTCTGCTTGGACATCCCACCTTTGCTTCAGAAAGCTGTGTCTCTGTTGGCCAGGCACCCTGACTATAAGACTTAAAGGAATTAATTCTCTGACTGTTTCATACCTGGCTGAACTATTCAGACGTGCAGAGATCCCTGGGTGGACCTAGCTATTTGAAATTCAGAAGCTCTTTTAGCCAAACTGATTGTGGGCCATCCATCTCCTCTCTGAGAAATCGTTTGGAGAGAAAGACCATGGGATTAAACTAATACAGGATTTTGCCATCAGAAGAATCACATCTAAAACTTCCATCCTCACTTCCCAGCTGGGGAACTGGACAAGTTGCTCCAACTCTTTGATCCTCGCTGCCCTTAAGTGTTCAGTGACAGTAACCAGTTTGCTGCTCGACATTTCAATCTTGTTGTATCTCAGATGGTAATATACCTGACATCATTTTGGAAGCTAAGTGCCTTCAAAATAAAAGATAATGTTGTCATTTCTTAGTAGTTGAAATCGTAGTATCAGAATGGCTAGACCTGGAGAATGAACATTAATATTTGTCTTAATGCAGCAAAATATAGCACTGACACAAATCATGCTACTACTATTAAAAAAGCTTTTCGTTTATTTAGAGGGCTTCCATACCTATTATTCGCTCTGATTCTCACAGCCCTGTGAAAATACCAGGAGATTTTATTTGATCTGTTTTGACGAATGAAATAAAAGGGACACAGATGACATGAATTGGGGCTACAATGGTGAAATCTCAAATGAACATTTATTAAGCACCTACTTTGTGTCATGGGTGAACTGAAGATAAGTTTGTCCTTTATATTACATCATAGTTAATCCTTGTCACAATAATATATTTACTGTTATTCTAAAACTTGAACCCATTTGCATATGTCTTAAGAGGAGGAAAATGAGAAGAATGTTACGTTGTGTAATTCTCCCTTAACTTGGTGAAATACATAGTGTTTTTCTCCAATTGGATTTTTTTTTAAAGGATTTTGATGTGGACCACTTTTAAAGTCTTTCCTGAATTTGTTACACTATTGCTTCAGTTTTATGTTTTGGTTTTTTGGCTGTAAGGCATGTGAGATCGTGTCTCCCTGACCAGGGATCGAACCCACACCCCCTGCATTGGAAGGTGAAGTCTTAACCACTGGACCACCAGGGAAGTCCCTCCAGTTGGAATTTCTGATTCTGCTTAGTGCATTCATTTCAGCCAGCCATCTTTATAGCCATCCTGCAGGCATCCTGTACAGCAGATAGAGAGGACCACTCTTTCTATGGTCCTTTCAGCTAATTAGTCTCCAGTCTTTGTCTTGGACCCTACTTCCATGGTCCACTACTCGAGATGTCCTTAATTATAAGCAGTGCTGTTTGTTTGAACTGACTCTCTTTTTCCCTGTGAAGAGATTTTCTAAATTTGTGGTTGTGGACTGAAAAAAACAGTGCAATGTGAGAGTTGTGAGTTAAGTTTCATTTGGGGCACAATGAGGACTATAGCCCGGAAGACAGCATTTCAGACAGCTCTGAGCAACTACTCCAAAGAGCTAGGGGGAAGGTCAGTACATATGGGTTTTGGTGAAGGGGGAGTACATGCAATGAAGCACATATTTTTTGCCGAAGGTTGCTGCGAGTCTCGTGCAGGTTACTGCTCGTCCCAAGGAGTAGACATCATCGTGAAGGATTTTAGTGCTTTTCTAGATACAAGGAAATGCAAGAATTGGGCCCATAAAATCTTCTCCTGAAAATATCTGACTGTCTGAAGACTGGTTCTGCCAGTTTTTCCCAGAGCGAAGAATGCCTCATTCCTGATTTCCACCAGAAACTCCTTTCAGGGGGTATTGAAGGTCGGCAGCTGCAGGGGCTCTTGATTTACTCCTTGTAGAGGTAGATGGTGAGTGCCAATTTGTAGTTGGCACAGTGCGTATTTAGGGGGAGGGGAGAGGGATGTATTATTTAAAAGCCAAAGAGTGATGTTTTAAAAGGGAACCCTCTTGCGCTGTTGGTGGGAATGTAAATTGATACAGCCACTATGGAGAACAGTATGGAGGTTCCTTATAAAACTAAAAATAGAACTACCATATGACCCAGCAATCCCACTACTGGGCATATACCCTGAGAAAACCATAATTCACAAAGAGTCATGTACCAAAATGTTCATTGCAGCTCTATTTACAACAGCCAGGACATGGAAGCAACCTAAGTGTCCATCAACAGATGAATGAATAAAGAAGATGTGGGGCTTCCCTGGTGGCGCAGTGGTTGAGAGTCCGCCTGCCGATGCAGGGGACACGGGTTCGTGCCCCAGTCCGGGAGGATCCCACATGCCGCGGAGCGGCTGGGCCCGTGAGCCATGGCCGCTGAGCCTGCGCGTCCGGAGCCTGTGCTCTGCAACGGGAGAGGCCACAACAGTGAGAGGCCCGCGTACAGCAAAAAAAAAAAGAAGAAGAAGAAGAAGAAGATGTGGCACATATATACAATGGAATATTACTCAGCCATAAAATGAAACGAAATTGAGTTATTTGTAGTGAGGTGGATGGGCCTAGAGCCTGTCATACAGAGTGAAGTAAGTCAGAAAGAAAAAAACAAATACCGTATGCTAACACATATATATGGAATCTAAAAAAAAAAATGGTCATGAAGAACCTAGGGGCAAGATGGGAATAAAGATGCAGACCTACTAGAGAATGGACTTGAGGACACAGGGAGGGGGAAGGGTTAGCTGGGACAAAGTGAGAGAGTGGCATGGACATATATATACTACCAAACGTAAAATAGATAGCTAGTGGGAAGCAGCCGCATAGCACAGGGAGATCAGCTCGGTGCTTTGTGACCACCTAGAGGGGTGGGATAGGGAGGGTGGGAGGGAGGGAGACGCAAGAGGGAAGAGATATGGGGACATATGTATATGTATAACTGATTCACTTTGTTATAAAGCAGAAACTAACACACCATTGTAAAGCAATTATACTCCAATAAAGATGTAAAATATATATATATATATATATATATATATTTAGAAAGCTGTTGGAGGAAAAGACCTATGACTAAAACACCCTAACTCTCTCTGTTAAGGTTAGGTTCCATTACATGTAATAGAAGATGATCACAATCATAATATTAATAATTGTAAGATAGTAGTTTTAAAACATAGAAGTTTACATCTCCTGTAAAAGAAGTCTGAAGTTTGGGAGAAAAGGCTTGAATAGACGCTGCAGTCACCAAAGGTCCCTCTGCCCCTTCTACTTTTCATTCTGCCATTGTACTGAAGTGTTTCCAATCTCTTGGTTACCTTATGTTCTGAGATGGCCTCTGAACCCACAGCATTGACCTCTGCATTCCAGAGAGTAGGAAAAGGAGGATAGAGAAAGGAGTAAAGAAGTACCAAAGGGATGCATCTCCCAGCTTTAAGCAGGTTTCATAAAGTCCCACTCAATTCTTTCACTGCAATCCCATTAACCCAAACTGAACCACACGGCCTCACCAAGTTCTACAACTGGAAAGGTAGTCTGCTAGCTGCACACACAGACACTGCATGAAAGCGGGATTGGTTTACTGAGGTCAAAGAGAAGGTAGCAGTTGGGGAGCAGCTAGCAGAATCTGCTGTGCTTTCCCCCAAATAAGTAACACTCCGTGAAATCGAGATAGGATGTTTGAGGGAGGCTTTCTTTGCCCCGAATAATTACCACAAAATCAATGAAAATATCTGCCTTCTGGATTTTTGGTTTATCTGCTTTTGGTTTGGTTTGCTGTGAAATTTATCCAAGTAAAGGAGAGGTGTAAAATCCAAAGAGCACATTCAGCCAGTGGCTCCCCACCTCACTTGCAGCAAAGATAAAGTCCTTACATTGAATAATCGACAGGGCCCTGCAGAAGCTGGCCTGTCACATCAGCTACTGCTCAGTTCATTTCAGACACACTAACCTTGAACTTGCCAAGCAGGCCTCTGCCTTAGGATCTGTGCCCTGGCTGCTCCATTGGGCCTGAATGGCTTCTGCTCTTTCCTGCTCTTCAAGCCTTTGCTCAAATTTACTCTTTTCAGTAAAACCTACTATGATGTTGTGATGGATAATAAGAAAGACAGATTTGGTCTTAGTCCCAGTTTCTGGCAGGGAGCTCCTAAAACCCTTGAGAATGAGAGTGCTAAAGATGTCTCGTTAAGTTCATAAGGTGAATGTAGGTGAGGTTCCTAGGGCTGGGGGCTGGATGCCAGGGGAACTGACCTGTGATTAGAGAGTTGGAAGTTTCAGTCCCACCTCCAGCCCCTCCACCAGGGAGAGGCGAGGGGCTGGAGGTTGAATCGATTGCTAATGGCCAATGAGAATGAGGTGATCAATCATGCTTGTGATCAATGAAGCCTCCACAAAAACCCTAACAGACAGGGTTCAGAGGGCTTCCAGGTTGGTGAACACATGCAGTTGCTCTGAGAGTGGGGCGCTCAGGAGAGCAATGAAGCTCCGTGCCCTTTCCCCAGGCCTTGCCCTTCGCACCTCTTCCGTCTGTCTGTTCCTGAGTTATATCCTTTTATAACGAACTGGTGATTTGGTAAGTAAAATGTTTCTCTGAGTTCTGTAAGCCACTGTAACAAATTAGTTAAACCTAAAGTCAGGGTCATTGGAACTTCCAGTCTCCAGCTAGTCCATCAGAAGCCCAGGTGTCAACCTGGACTTTTGTCTGGCGTCTGAAATGGGGATAGGATGAGCAGGCTGGTGGGGCGGAGCTCTTAAACTGTGGGATCTAATGCTGTCTTTGGGTAGATAGTGTCAGAATTGAGTTGAATTGTAGAACACCCAGCTGGTGTCCAGAGGATTGCTTGTTGGAGAGGAACTCCGCCCCCATATTGTAATTGAGTGTCAGAGTCGTTAGTCCACCCTGATCCAGAGAGACTAGGAGTTTTGCCACCTTTCCTTCATAGTGTTGAGAACAGTAGAACCTCCGCCCCTCAAAAAATAAATAACTAATGGCACTTCCCACTTTTTCAGATTGTGTTTGTAAATGGTTTAAGAACCTCCTTCGATCTTTCCTTGGTTCCCTCATTTTATCTTTCCATGAGACAATTTTTCCACCTGATGAATTGTGAAAGGAGGCAAAGGGGATTTTCACAGGGTGTGGCCTTGAAGGCAAGTATTGTACATTTTGACTGATGACCTATTACCGTGTATATAAAAATATGCTCACAGGACAAAAACCAGGAAAATGTGTATTTAAATATGTAATATATTTGTATTTCCCTCTAAAGTTTCAGACCGTTCTCACAGTCAGTTCTTAGTTTACGTTGTAAAATCCTTTTTTCAGTTTCTGTATTCCTTGTAGCTTCCCACTATAAATACCCTCAGTGGTGTGTGTGTGTGTGTGTGTGTGTGTGTGTGTGTGTGTAGGAATTTATTTTCCTCTTTTCCATTCTTATCTGAATAACAACTCTTGCCATAATTGAGTAACTTCTCCCTTTTTTTTTCAGTGTTTGGCCTTTACTAGTTAATGTCTTATTTTTTCTGGATCCATTTCCCATACCATCCTTGAAATTTTTTGTCAAGACATTATTTTTCTTCTCTTTTCTCACTAGCCTCTACCGTCCTCCAACCATTATATCATGAGACACTATGTGAACTCTGTCAAACTGATGTCACATAATTCACTCAGTAAAGTGTTCTCTTCTCTGCTGAGTCCTCTTACCTTGTCTACAGAGATAATTAGGTCAAGCAAAGCCAGCACCCAAATTGCAAAACCAAGACCAACAAGGACTTCTGTATCTGAAAAGATGACCCTAAACCAGAGAAGGTCTTTATCTTTACAGAACAAATACAAATAGCTTATTTCTGACTTTAAACCTCCCATTTAAATTATTGTTCCTCAGTGAGTGGCAATTTTAACACTTTTTTCAAGAATAATTTTATATAACTTTAACATGATATACAGATGGAGTTAGATGTATATCTACTTTGTCATGCACTGCATTATGATTTGTGAGATAACTTTTGTTCAATATCTGCAACATATTCATGGCCATAAGTACTATCTTGACAATTTTTTTAACAACTTTATTGGAGTATAATTGCTTTACAGTATTGTTAGTTGCTGCTGTATAACAAAGTGAATCAGCTATATGTATACATATATCCCCATATCCCCTCCCTCTTGGGTCTACCTCCCACCCTCCCTATCCCATCCCTCTTGACATATTTTTTTTTTTAACTATTAGATGAAGAGAAAAAGGACAAGTGATTAAGAAACTTTGCCGTAATTGGCAGAAACAGCTGTTTTAACTGGAAAACACCCATTTCCCAACAGGGCACTGGTCTTCGTCGTCAGTGCCCTGAACTGTTCTGTGTCTGCCATTCTCATCTCTCTCCCTCATGCCTGGCTTTTAAGGAAGTATGTCCCAAAAAAGAAAAAAAAAATATCTCAGAAATGGAATATCAGTTAAAAGCCAAGCCTATTTTTAATATTAATATTCATTTTCTACTGTGAAATTGTCATAACGTTTTATGTCTACTCATAAATGCTGAAGCAGGCCCATGATTCAGCACCATTAAATCACTTGTAAATTACCACTGATGAGGCTAAAATTGAGAGTTCTAGAAACGCACTGCTGTGAGGGCTTCCTGTAGTTTGGTGAATTACCACCTCAAAACTGCCTTGCGAGTTGCCCAGACTGTCTGGTCAGACGTGATGAATGCTTGATGGCTGCGATCCTGGAGCTCTGAGTGGCAAGGCTTGGCTTCCAGCCCAGTAAGGACGTAATTGTCGCTGCTTTTTGTTTGCTTTTGTTTTTGTTTTTTTGCGGTATGCGGGCCTCTCACTGTTGTGGCCTCTCCCGTTGCGGAGCACAGGCTCCGGACGCGCAGGCTCAGCGGCCATGGCTCACGGGCCCGGCCGCTCCGCGGCATGTGGGATCTTCCCGGACCAGGGCACGAACCCGTGTCCCCTGCATCGGCAGGCGGACTCTCAACCACTGCGCCACCAGGGAAGCCCACTGCTTTTGATTTGGACTACAGAAAGTGGAGTAGAATGTTCAAAAAATGTAATTGTATAATGTGCCTCTCATTTTCTTTAAAAAAACCCAAACACGTATTTGTCGTTGCTTCGAGTCGAGTCATAGAGAAACAGGTCAATGGTGATGTTGAGTTTTCTTGCCCATTATAAGATCTTGTGTTTACCTCCCATGCTTTTTTTGAAAACTCCCTACAGTGGGTAGAACAAACTAAGCAAATAATGGAGAGAATTAGGCCTTGGCAAACGTCCAAACCAGTAAGATGTTCTATTTCTTAAGAAGGAGATATACTTGTAAAACAAAGTAGCAATAGAAGGTCTGTGTTCATGATAGAATGGGAAGGTTGTTTTTTGTTTTGGTTTGGTTTGGTTTGGTTTTGGATTTGTTTTTGTTTACTTTTGAAGTTAATAATTTACTTAAGGTATTTAATGAGAAAAAAATGCCCCTTGTGATGTCTTCTTAAAAGCAGCAACATCTTCCGTAGTAATTCTGAGGAAGTATTCATTGATTTTGTTGGTGGAAGCAAACAGGTAACAATAGGGCCTCAGAATTAGTTCTTTTTTTTCTGTTTTTAAAATTTTTCCAGCTTTATTTAGGTATAATTGACCGTTAAAAATTGTATATATTTAACATGTGCAATGTGATGGTTCGATACATGTATACATTGTGGAATCATTACTACACTCAAGCTACTTAACATATCCACCACCTCACATGGTTACCTATGGGCATGTGTGTGTGTGTGTGTGTGTGTGTGTGTGTGTGTATGGTGAGAACACAAGATGTTTTTTTTTTTGGTTTGTTTCGTTTTGTTTTTTCTAATGTTTTGTACACTACTTTAAAAAATGTTTTATTTTATATTGGACTATAGTTGATTTATAATGTTGTGTTAGTTTCAGTTGTACAGCAAAGTCATTCAGTTATACATATACACATATCTATTCTTTTTCGAATTCTTTTCCCATTTAGGTTATTACAGAAATTGAGTAGAGTTCCCTGTACTATACTGTGGGTCCTTGTCAGTTACCTATTTTACGTATAGTAGTGTGTATATGTCAGTCTCAAACTCCCAATTTATCCCTTCCTGCCACCTTCCCCCTTTGGTAACCATAAGTTTGTTTTCTAAGTCTGTGAGTCTGTTTCTGTTTTGTAAATAAGTTCATTTGTATCATTTTTTAAGATTCTGCATATAAGCCATATCATATGATATTTGTCTTTCTCCCTCTGACTTACTTCACTTAATATGATAATCTCCAGGGCCATCCACGTTGCTGAAAGTGGCATTATTTCATTCTTTTTAATGGCTGTGTAATATTACATTATATATATGTACCACATCTTCTTTATCCATTTATCTGTCGATAGACGTTTAGGTTCCTTCCATCTCTTGGCTGTTGTAAACAGCGCTACAGTGAACATAGGGGTGCATATATCCTTTCAAACCATGGTTTTCTCCACATACATGCCCAGGAGTGGGATTGCTGGATCATATGATAGCTCTAATTTTAGTTTAAGGAACCTCCATATGTTCCTCCATAGTGGCTGTACCAATTTACATTCCCACTGACAGTTTAGGAGGGCTCCCTTTTCTCCACACCCTCTCTAGCTTTTATTGTTTGTAGAGTTTTTGTTGATGGCCATTCTGACTGGTGTGAGGTGAAATCTCATAGTTTTGATTTGCATTTCTCTACTAGTTAGCGATGTTGAGTATTTTTTCATGTGCCTGATGGCCATCTGTATGTCTTCTTTAGAGAAATGTCTATTTAGGTCTTCTGCCCATTTTTTGATTACGTTGTTACTTTTGAAGCTTAGGGATAACAGCGTCTGCAAATTCAGCAGAATTGTGGTTTCTCATATAGAACAAGCGCTTCACTGATCCGTGTGGATTATGGTTTTATTGTCCAACAGTGAACCTCTGACTTTTACTTGAATGTTGCACAGTTCCTCAGGCCAACATATTGACATACTAAACCATTAAATTACTGTTCAAATTTTATTCCTCAGTATTATCATGAAGGATTTTTATTGATGCATATTCTACTTCGAAAATACAGCTGAAATAAATATGGCATAGGAATGCTTTGGTTGTGAACCAATTTGTACTTGTTCAGGAAAGTTTTTTTCAAAAAAGCAAAAGTACAGTAATTCATTAAATCTTAAGTTCAAAATATATATTAGTATTGGCTTAGCTATTGGGTGGGCCAAAAGGGTTGTGCAGTTTCTTCTGTAAGATGGCTCCAGTAGCACTTAGTTGTCTTTAAGTTCATTCGAAACAATTTTTTTAGATTGTATTGTGACAGCTGTCATATCAGCGTGCATTTAAAAAAAGACTTATCAAAATTGGTGAATTTCTGTGTAGCCATTTTAATATTGAAGATGGAAGAAAGAAAGCAACATTTTTGGCATATTATGCTGTATTATTTCAAGGAAGGTTAAAATGCAACTGAAACACACACACAAAAAAAGATTTGTGCAGTGTATAGAGAAGCTGCTATGACTGACAGAACGTGTCCAAAGTGTTTTGCAAAGTTTTGCGCTGGAGATTTCTCGCTGGATAATGCTCCACGGTCAGGTAGACCAGTTGAAGCTGGTAGCAATCAAATTGAGACATTAAATGAGAACAATCAACGTTATACCACGCAGGAGATAGCCAACATACTCAAAATATCCAAATCAAGCTTTGAAAATCATTTGAACCAGCTTGGTTATGTTCATCGCTTTGATGTCTGGGTTCCACATAAGTTAAGCGAAAAAAACCTTGACCATATTTCCGCATGCGATTCTCTACTTCAACATAATGAAAATGTTCCGTTTTAAAAACAAATTGTGATAAGCAATGAAAAGTGGATACTGTACAACAATGTGGAACGGAAGAGATCGTGGGGCAAGCGAAATGAACCACCGCCAACCACACCAAAGGTGGGTCTTCATCCGAAGAAGGTGATGTTATGTGTATGGTGGGATTGGAAGGTTGTCCTCTATTATGAGCTCCTTCCGGAAAACCAAACGATTAATTCCAACAAGTACTGTTCCCACTTAGACCAGCTGAAAGTGGCACTCGACGAAAAGCATCTGGAATTAGTCAACAGAAAATGCATAATTTTCCATCAGGATAACGCAAGACCGCATGTTTCTTTGATGACCAGGCAAAAAACTGTTACAGCTCGGCTGGGAAGGTCTGATTCATCTGCCGTATTCACCAAACATTGCACCTTCGGACTTCCATTTATTTCGGTCTTTACAAAATTCTCTTAATGGAAAAAATTTCAATTCCCTGGAAGACTGTAAAAGGCACCTGGAACAGTTCTTTGCTCAAAAAGATAAAATGTTTTGGGAAGATGGAATTATGAAGTTGCCTGAAAAATGGCAGAAGGTAGTGGAACAAAACGGTGAATACGTTGTTCTGTAAAGTTCTTGGTGAAAATGAAAAACGTATCTTTTATATTTATTTAAAAACCAAAGGAGGGACTTCTCTGGTTTTCCAGTGGGTAAGACTGTGCCCCCAATGCAGGGGGCCCAGATTCGATACCTGGTTGGGAACTAGATCCCGCATGCATGCCGCAACGAAGATCCCACATGCCACAACTAAGACCTGGCACAGCCAAAATAGATAAATAAAAATAAATAATTAATATTAAAAAAAACTGAAGGAACTTCTTGGCCAACCCAATAAAAGTTCGGTTTTAGATGCGTACGTTTCTGTGTGAATACTAACATTCTAGACAAGTTGTGTTTACAGCCGTGAATCCATCAACAAGCTTCTCTTGTCTCTACGATTTCAGTGATGTATCTGTAAGCTTTGATTTTTCAGAATCCAGTAAGACCTTGGAGGGTTAGGATAATATATTTTTAGAGAAAAACATCTGCATGCCAAAAAAAAGTTCCTATTTTCTATGCTTAAGAAGACATTTCTTGCTCTAATCTCTTCTAAAAGTCATGTGTGTATTGAAAACAATGAGATTTCTGGATGAACTCCACAATACTGTAAGATTCCACATTGCAATTAAGAATAATCACATGATCAGGGACTACAGCAAATTAAATGTCAAAGAATGGCTGGAGGGAGATTTTGCAAAGGAAAATGACCTTTTGATTATCAAGACCAGTTCTGCCAACATAGGTTTACAACAAAAAAAGAGAGAAGCAAGCCCACATGAGGAGTTATTTTCTAGACGCATCAGTGAGGGTTTCTAATAGAACTTAGATGTTGAGCTTTGCTGCTGGTTATGGGGGATACATTCTTATCCCTCACTCTGACTTGATCCATCCAGTATAATGCAAGACCTCCTTTTTCAGAGACAGTAAGATTCAGTGAGATGAAAGAAAGCATAGGATTTGGAGTTAAGATGTCAGGTTTTCCTGTCAGCTCTGCCTATTGGACCAAACTTCAAGAAGCCACAATTCCCCTGTCTTTTCAGTGAAGTATCATTAGCCTGCCGATCTCACTGCGTTGATGCAAGGCCACAGGAGAAGTTTGTGAAGTGAAAAATATTTATAAACTCTGTAACATTCTACACATTGTCTTATTATTTGATTAACACTTACTACAAGGTCATTTACTGGAAGTAATAAGCGGTAAAATTTATCTCATGAAAGGACACAAGACCATGATGGGTTCCCTTAAATAGCTTTGAATGGTTCATAACTTGGACGGAGCGCTTCCCCTGTGCAAACTATTGTGTCTTGTGCTATACATGTGGTATATTATCTCAGCCATTCCTCATACAACCCAGCAAATTAAGAACTGCATTTCTGAGGCTGCGAGAGGTGAAATAACTCGTGAAAGTTAGCCCAACTTGTATGGGAGAGGTATATTTCCAACCTGGGCTGTCTGACTCCAAAACTTGTGCCCTTAACTCTCACCACATACAACAGATCTCTTTATTGTATAACTTTTACTAAACCATTTTGTATATAAGATACATGTCTCTTTCATCTTTGAAACCCTGTAACTGTCATCTTTTGTGAAATTATGCCATGGTAACAAAAAAACCCCAAAGTCTCATTGACTTATAAAAACTAAGATTGTTTCTCACTCACATCCAAGACATTGTGGATCATCTCTGGCTTTCTACCATGCTACCTTCATTTTGGGAATCAGCTAAAAGAAAACAGAAGGAAGGTAGAACCACCTGATGATGGTTACACAGTTTTACTAGGAAGTGTTTTGTCACTTCTACTTATATTTCATTGACCAGAGCAAGTCATTTGTCCAAGCCTGACTCCACTGGGGCAAGGAGATAAGTCTGCCCATAGAGAAGGATAAGGAATACAATGTTCCAAACCACTTCCCCATATTTTGTAGATAATAGATAATCTGTTTAAGAATGAATGAATAAATGCAAGAAAGAAACATTAGAAGAATTAGAAGTAAATTCAAAGCAATATAGCCCTATCAGCCATGAAATTTGAACCAGGTGGTTGTTTTCATAGAGAAGAAGCGATGAGAACGGATATCATATTTTTTTTGTTGTTTCATGCAGAAACTGAAATACTGAACCTTTAGAGAATTTATGGACCCTGCTCTGGTTGAGATCCTTATATTTGACCATAGGATTAAACTCATCATGACCAACTTGCTACAGTTACAGATCCTTTAATGCCGTTCAGGAACATAGTCAAATATTTGCCCACTTTCCATATTCCTATCATTCAATAAACCTAAATAGACAAAGGCACTCTCTTAAAGTGGAGTTTTCTCAGTGCACTCAGTCATATCTGGGTTTCAGTGAGTGAAACATTTTACTTAAGTGTACGTCTATTAGAAAATCAAATTGAAGTTGAGATCATATCTAACAGTTCTCAGAGGAAGAGTAGTGTATTTTCTCTGTTGCTATTATTGTAAACCAAAAGAGGTTAGGTAGTGCCAAACCCCAAAGCACCCTCCATCCATCACCAACAGGCAAAAAAAAATGAATTCTCTCTAAGAATTTGATGAACTGAGAAAAAGATCAGACAAACCATTAAGAGGCCTCCTGAGGCTGCCGTTTCCTGACTTCCTTGTTTTCAGCCCTCTCTCATTACTGCTCACTAAATCCTGAGAGTGTGTATAGCCCAGCTCTTCGCAGAGTTTTCTGGAAGGACTGCTTGACAAGCACACGGCCTGCAGTCAGCTCGAGGACTCTTTCGCCAGCACTTATTTACCTGGTAGCGCTCTACTTCCTAGTCTGTAGCCCTTCATGAGCCAAATGTGTTCCTTTGCCATCATTAAATAAATGATGATGATGAGACACGGAATATGAAGATGATACAATTTATTCCAATACTAGAGTAAACACACGCCCTGAACTTGCTGCCTTATCTTTATTGCATCGTCCAGTAAGCGCCCGTTTCTGCCCAGGCACCGCAGCCACTGTACAACAATCACATTTTATCACGCGTGCTTCCTTCGTGACTGTTGTCAAAAGACGTCGAGCGGTGCCTGGGCCTGCTACATCAGATAAGGATGTGAGGGCAGGTCGTTTATTTGGGAGGTGTTTGGAGGAAGTGGGAAGAATGAGAAAAGCAAGCAAAACAGAGCATTAGGTTTGCAGTGTGGGCATCTGGGGCTCAGACACACTGGTGAATTTCTAAAACTTCATGTAGAACAGAGGTCAACAAATTATATCCTGTGGGCCAGACCTGGCCTGTTTTTGTAAATAAAGTCTTATGGGCACGCAGCCCCACTTATTTGTTTACTTATTAGCTATGGCTGCTTTTGTGCTACAAGGGCAGAGTTGAGTATTCGTGACAGAGACCACACAGCCTAAAAGAGCTAAAAGTACCTAACAATGTCTAGCTCAGTACTGACAGAGTGTGCTTACGCCTGGTGTAGAACTTAGCCCCACCTTGTCCTGATGGATGGAAGCTGGAATATTTATTCACTGACCCCTTCCTATAGGCGAAGGGTTTGCCCCTGCAGCACCTGGACTGCATCTAAGCAACTTCAAAGAAATCTCTGATACAGAAAACTGGGAGACCACTCAACCAGGACCCTTGAAGAGAGACCACTGGTGGACATCGAACTCCCCCTATAACTACACCACAAGCACATGTTGGCCAACGAGGACGTATCAAAAGCAGCTGCTACAGTGCTGGTACCCCGCAAGGATTAGCTTTTTCTCACCCGCTAATATTTGTTTTCCTTTGATCAACAAGCAAGCTTCGCTATTGTCCCTTTCCCATCATCCAGAAAGTTCTGTATATCCCAGGCATTTCAATTTCAAAAGTTAGGGGTGTGTATGTGTGTGTGTACATGTGTACAACTGTGCCCCAACAGTCGACAGAGAATTTAACCCAGTAGGAACCCCCAGTAGACACAAAGGGACAGAGCTCACAGGGGCCCCCCTCCAGCCAATGTCTTGTAAATAATGTCTGTAACCTGACAGCAAGGGCAAGCTCCACGGAGCTGAATGTCTCCTGAGAGAACCATTTGCCATTTGATGTTACTTTAGATGTTCCTGATCAGTAATTATGTACAAAACTGTAACTATTCCGTAATCTAATTAAGAGACATTTTAGAATTGAGTTGTATGAGAATGACAGGTGTGGGCTTCCCTGGTGGCGCAGTGGTTAAGAATCCACCTGCCAGTGTAGGGGACACAGGTTCGAGCCCTGGTCCGGGAAGATCCCACATGCCACAGAGCAACTAAGCCCGTGTGCCACAACTACTGAGCCTGCGCTCTAGAGCCCGTGAGCCACAACTCCTGAGCCCGCGTGCTGCAACTACTGAAGTCCGCACGCCTAGAGCCTGTGCTCCGCAACAGAAGAAGCCACCGTAATGAGAAGCCCGCGCACCACAACAAAGAGTAGCCCCCGCTCGCCGCAACTAAAGAAAGCCCGCACGCAGCAACAAAGACCCAACGCAGCCAAGAAAAAAAAGATGTGTACTTAAGATTTAATAAAGTTAATAATTAAAAAAAAAAAAAAGAATGACGGGTGCGTTGGGGCCACAGTGCTGTACCGGGACCAAAAATAGAGGTTGTCATTGCAAAGCAATGGGCCCAAAACGAAAAGTGAAGATGAAATTCAGGAAATGGAGCTCCCTTCTCTAACATCACCCCAGATGAGAGTCTCCCGCCAATGATCTCTTCACCACATCCTCAACTGTAAGTCATAACCACTTACGTCATTAAGTGTACTGTCTGTTTCCCAGTAGTAAGTATTTTGAGTCTATATGGACAGCATTTCTTTTAAGTGATTGCCTCTGAAAAAAACAGAAGACAGAACCTAAGGAATCTAGGGTTAGAAGGACTCTGTCACATACTCTAACTTTCTTTCTGCCTTTCTAAGGTTTTCCAGCTTTCGTTCATCCACCAACTCTAATGGATGAGCAGAGGAGTAGCAAAACGTGGTTGATTTGGAAAAAATATATAATTCCAAGCTTGGAAGCATTTCTACTCTTAGAATTGATGATTGAAGGGAAGGATGTAGGGAAACGGTCCCTGATTGTATTTTGCTTGGGGGTTCGTGTCCTCATGGCCACATGGCCCCCAGCTCAGCTGTACTAAGGGCTGAAAGTCTTGGTGACAGAAAACAGAGGGGTGGTTGGATTTTATTGTAAAACATTCGAGAAAGAAGCCTTCCCAAACCCTAAAATGAATGTCCCAACACACAGCTTTTCAATGCCCTCTGTGCCTCAAAACAAATGTTCTGTTGGATTTCAGTTAGGTTTTCTAAGTTCACTTGAATCATCTTTGATGCTGTACTTCTGATATTTGAAGACCTAAGTTCTAATAAGCATTTGCTTGGCAGAGTTGTGAGCTTTAAGCTTAAATGAAGGGATAGATTGAGTAATAAATGCAGTGCCTAGAATACGTGATTATGGCGGGTTGTGTAACTGTTGAGAGCAAGCCAAAATAAAGAAAGAAATATTTAGTGTAAGGAACAACTTCTGACAATAAATCATTCCTGCCACATCTATTTGAAATGAGAAAAAGCATACAGAGTATGGATATCTTTTGCTGTTAGATGGAAACCCTGGGTCCCATGCCTGGGTTGAGCCATCAGGTTCCCTGCCCTCGTGCTTTCCCTGGAGAAAGGCCAGTAGACAGTTGCATTTTCTTCCTAAAAGGTTTTAGGAATCTATAAAACATTTTGAAATTAGATTTTCTGTGGGACTTTGTGGGTTTTTTTGCGGTACGCGGTCTCACTGTTGTGGCCTCTCCCGTTGCGGAGCACAGGCTCCGGACGCGCAGGCTCAGCGGCCATGGCTCACGGGCCCAGCCGCTCCGCGGCATGTGGGATCCTCCCGGACCGGGGCACGAACCCGTGTCCCCTGCATCGGCAGGCGGACTCTCAACCACTGTGCCACCAGGGAAGCCCTGTGGGACTTTTTGACTTTTTATTCCTGAAAGAGATGGTGGTCCCAGTTGGAAGAGGTGGATGTCAGGGAGGCAAGAATGGTAAAAGCCTACATCCAGGCTGAATATTTGGGGATTTATCAATACAAATCTCATTCATACAAGTGGAGAATTAGGAGTGAGAATAGAACCCTTTTTTCCCCTGAGAATAAGGCTTTTGGGCTTGTGTTCTCAGAAATGCCTGTGAGACTAAACAATGAAAAATGAAAAAAATGATAAGGATCATACTTCTACAGCGTGTGATCAGAACCTCTTTTGTCTCTCCAAATGCAGCCCTGGTCTTCGCTCAGCAGGGCTAACTGAGATCTTCCAATTCTTCTTTTTAATTTCCATCTTTCCCAAAAGTTTTCTTCCTGTGATCTGTTCTTCCACCCCTCTTCTGTGATCTCTGAAAACATGTTGGTTTCTTTAGAACTTCACGAGAGTCAAAAGAACTTGCATTTCTGAATCCCTGCAGTCTTCACATCACAGGGGAAGGAAGCAAGAAAAGAGCAAGAACCCCTGTTAGCGAGGGACGCAGCGGACCCAGACTTTCGCGAGTGCCTGAGGACCATGCTTAGGGGGGTGGACCGTGAGGGCCAGATCAATGTGCAGAGCTGTTGCCTTCTTCCTAAAGGAATAGGTAGGAAAGAATGGCTGGAGTTGAGCAAGAGATGACTCAGTCGGCATTTGGGGGAAGGTAGGGTCCATTTAAGGAGCATCGAAATGTTTTTTAGAAGTGTGGATGTATTTGAACCACCTCATTTCTGGAGGGTTCTAGTTAGTTCCATCTTCTCTCTCTTCCTGTATTTGTCTCCAGAAATGGGGAGAATTATGTGTGTGCATCTATGTGTGTGTGTTGCTATGGAAACTTTTACGTGCGCCTGCTACAGGGATGCATGCTCGATTGCTTGCTCACTCAGAAATATTCATGATGCAGCCCTAAGGCAGTTGGAAATATCAGTGTGCAGACTTGTAGTCTTACCATCGCTATGTTCTGGGAGGTAAAGAGAAAGCAGTACCCACAGACCTTGGCCAGTTCAAGTATCTACGAGAGTTTTACCTCCAACACGCGGTCCATTGTCCCTGGCCAACTTGTGCTGTGCAATATAGCTTGTTAATCAGATTTCCAACATGGTATCCCTTTACGGCTGAAGACTGCATTTCATCTCAGGCTGAAGGCCTCAGCGAATGAAACTCACATTTTGTATAGCTTTATGTGGTGTCTCCTAAAAAAAGTGTTTATCTCCTAACAATTGTTCCTTCACATTTTAGCAGCAGACCACTCTGATTGACATTTTAACTGCTTTTTCCTGTTGGACCAGGCTCCGTGCTGGGAAATTGTCCAAATGTTAGGGCTTCATTCTCACACGAGAAGTAGCTGGTCCACAGCTCACATGGACCCAGTCTGACTTTTCAAAATAGATTAAAATAAAATTGTAGTTTATGAGCCATCAGGAAAAATTATCTGTTTACTTTTGAGAAATGGAGACGGTGTGTTGAGTTTCAGCCAAAAGTCTAGCACTACTATGTTGTAAGGTGACACCTCACAGGTTTTCATGCAACATTAAGTGAATGTATTCCAATTTAATGCAAACAACGGGGAAGGAAAACATGCATGCTTATTCTACATAAGGTCCTTTCCATGGGTAGTGTCTAATGGAGGGATCTGATTTTATACCAAGTGAATGGTTTAAACTGACACTAAATCCGAGCTACCAAAAAACAAAGAAACAAACAAAAGAAAAAAGCCAAAATCAAAATTAGGACAGATGAGTCCCTTGTTTTCATCACAGTTGCATGATACAATTTCTATTTACTTTTGCACTAAGGTACTAAAAAGCACTGATGTACTCTTCCCATTTCTTTATGAAAAGGTCCATTTGTGTAATGACAATCACATCTGAAATTGAATGGTCAAAATAAATGAGTGGAGATGTGAATCAGTGAATTCGTAAGAATGAGTGAATTTTGGTGAACTAGTCAGAAATTCCGTTTACTAGAGTTACATCCACACATCATGTTTGCCTTTGCGGATGTGTATGAATTTAATCTCAGTGGACTGAGTGAATTGAAGAAGCATTTGCCTCCTTTCATTTTCAGCAAATGTGTGTAAATTGTTTTTGTCAGGAATAAATAAGTGGTTTGGCTCCAGCTATATCTACTTGAGGTGGTATCAAAGCACTAGAACAAATTATACTTTTAAAAAGGAAGTATTTTTGAACAGAACACAAAAGAGGTAGCATACAGAGGCAGGAAAAACTAACATCAAGATCGCATAAAATGGAGACGTAACAAAGGAGCTGGTAGGAAGGTGTCATCTTGTAAGATGATGCTGCCATCATTATGCCTGTGCTGAAAGGAGGATTAAGTCGCCTGACGCTCAGAGCTTATTGTGTGTCTGTGCTCTGGCTCTATGTAGAATCAGCGTGATGGAAGTTCTTGCAGAAAGGGAACTGTTCATTTCGGTGAAGTTATTTAACTTTCAGAAACTGCTCATCTTCTGTGGCACATGCATGACTTGAGGTTGACAGGTGACAGATGTGCCCTAAGTGGGGCCCAAGTGAAGTCCTATTGTCACCCTCTTACCATGGGATCCCAAGCATGAGTCACCTTAATACCCTGGACCAGGCAGACATCTGCTCTTTCACTCCCATGATAGGAGTATAGAAATTTATGGACAGACGTTCATAGAGGAGGAAATGTCCTAAGAGCCCTCGTTGATCTTACAAGGAAAGGTGCATTGTAAATATGTGTTTGACCCTGCTGCTTTCACTGCCTGTATAGGGAACATAGAAAGTGAGCATGATCAAATCTAAGTACTTTAATATTTGAGGCACCCTGATGATAGACTGCAACCAAAATTGGCGGGGTGGGGAAGCAGTGCCTTGATTCCTTAAGAAAATGTTAATTTTGAAAAGGATTTTTAAAAAGCATGTTTTTTTCTACTTTAAAATTAAATTGAGTTGTGTCATTCGCTTAGAATGACCTGGACAATTGGGTACAGTGTTCCAGACCTAAAATTTTGCTGATCTCCAAGAAATAAGAAAGTACAGCTTAAGGTGCTTCCCTGGTGGTGCATTGGTTAAGAATCCGCCTGCCAGTGCAGGAGACACGGTTCGAGCCCTGGTCCAGGAAGATCCCACATGCTGCGGAGCAACTAATCCCGTGCGTCACAACTACTGAGCCTGCGCTCTAGAGCCCGCGAGCCACAACTACTGAGCCCATGTGCCACAACTACTGAAGCCCACACGCCTAGAGCCGGTGCTCCACAACAAGAGAAGCCACCGCAATGAAAAGCCCACACGCTGCAACGAAGAGTAGCCCCCGCTCGCCACTACTAGGGAAAGCTCGTGCGCAGCAACAAAGACTCAACGCAGCCATAAATAAATAAATAAATAAATATTTTAGAAAAAGAAAGAAAGTACACCTTTAATAGTTTGGATATTTGGAATTAACATAGATTTATTTTTCCCTTCTTCAATCCTTCCTTTCCTTTCTTGCTTTTTTAAAAAAATTTTTCTTGGCAAACTATCTCTCCAGGAAAAAAATCTTATTCCTAGAGGTCATGATTTTTCAGGTTGAGGTAGACTGGCTTTTACAATTACCTTCTTGAAGTTAAGCACTGGCAAACATTCAAGATGAAGCAAGGTGATGAGTATTTCAAAGGCAACCTTAAAATAAGCTAAGGAGGAGAAGAAAAAAAATCTTTGAAGTTATTTCAAATACATTATCCATAGTTGCCTTATAATTGGATACCCTAAGCAGAGAAATATGAAGTCATCCATTAGGTAAAAATATCCAAAAATGTCTCACCTATTATTGGGAGTCCATTCTCTCAGATAGTTGACATGGAATATTGGGAACTCTGCTGCACTTTGAGACAAAAACTATCAGCCATTTAACATGGGACCAGTCAGTTCAGCATCTCTGAAATGGAAATGCTGATTTACCCTCCTGGGTCTCATGGTTAGGGGCAGATGAAACACTTTTTAAAGAGGAATCTGTGATCCAGGATGCCAGTATTACAAATATCGGTACTGTAGTTTTACTCTAGCTACAAGGATGCCATTACTGTGAAATCCAGTAAAGCTCCAGTCACAATGGAGCCACAGTTAAAACCAGTAAGACTAAAGCCCTCCCTTCTGAGCTGTGTAATGACTAGTAAAAATCAATATCTTTGAGTAGGTAGCATTCTCTGTGTCTTTCTGTTTAAACGTAATTGGAAATCGTAGTAACATCTATATATTCTTTATTTGTTTACCCCTATGTGATAACCATCTAACTAGTGATCAGTATGCCTTTTTTTAATAGTAAATACGTGCAGTTTCAACCATTAATGGGCCCATGTTCAGGAGTGCTTAAGACCCAATTTTTACCTGGGTATTACCCCATCCATTCAACTGCAGTTACATAGAGAAAAAAATGAATTATTCATTAATATTGTTGACTGACTACAATAACTATGATGGTTTTCTTCCAGCAAAAAGGATAGAAGGGCCTGAGGTCTTTGTGACTAGGCTCACACATGTTATTTATTTATTTATCTATTTAATTTTTTGGCTGCGTTGGGTCCTCACTGCTGCGTGCCGGCCCTCTGCTGTTGCAGTGAGCGGGGGCCGCTCCTCGCCGCAGTGCACAGGCCTCCCATTGCGGTGGCCTCTCCTGTCCCGGAACACAGGCTCTAGGCATGCGGGCCTCAGTAGTTGTGGCTCGCGGGCTCTAGAGCGCAGGCTCAGCAGCCGTGGCACACGGGCCCAGCCACTCCACGGCACGTGGGATCCCCCCAGACCAGGGCTTGAACCCACGTCCCCTGCATTGGCAGGCAGACTCTCAACCACTGCGCCACCAGGGAAGTCCCAGGCTCACACATGTTAAACATGAATTAATTATATCCGTGAATGAACGTAAACATGTCACTTTAATCGTAGTTTTGTTATAATAATTTGTGTTTATTTAAAATATAGTAAAACCAATGAGATAGAAAATTTTCTCCAAAATTTCTTTAGGAAAGTACCATTATATTTTCCTGAGACCTAGTATGAGATGATGAAGCTGAGTTAATAAGGTCTATCGCTCAGATATTCCTCCCTGAAGATGTTAAATGTCTCTTTTACGTCTGTCACATGAGATAGGTCTTCTTCCTCATCAGAATGTTTCCATAGCTCTCTGTTACTACGGAGAACAAATTCAGAAACCTAGCTTCAGGCTTCTAAGACCTTCATTGGTTACCCCTCTCGTGTGTGTTCATCCATCCAACCATTTAAGCAACAAATATTTATTGAACATCTAATGTGTTCTGCTAGATACTTTCAAAGACCCTAGTTCAAGGCCTCCTCCTCTTGTTCATGTTTTCCTCATAGAAACTGTTCTCCCCTGTGCGTTCCATTAAAGAAGCTGCCAATCTCCCAATTAACTCAGCATGTGGACCCTCACAAACATTCTCCTCAACTTTTCTTTCCATGTTTCTGTGGGTAGAAAGATATTTCGGGACCTGAGTGAATCCGACCTTCCTGACTATGAAAAGAGCTTAGCAGAAGCAGCCTTGTCAGTGCCTGAGCAGAAGCCTCTCTCTGTCACAAATCACATGCCATCTTAAGGAAAGACGCTCAAGAATTAAGAAACACAAAGCCTGCTTTTAAGGAGTTTATAACTAATGGAGCAAGGATAAATACTATGAGAAACACATACTCTCCAAGGACATCTGAGGTGAAACTAATACAATTTTAAAGAACTTTAGTAAAGCACACAAGATGGGTTCTGTCATAAAGTTAGGTGACTGGATATCAGGGCTGATCGAAAAAGACTCCGTAAAGGAGGGGTGATGCAAGCAGGGTTTGGAATGGTAGGGGAAAGGGCAAATTGGATTTGGCGGTTCCTAAACACAGATGAGAATTGAAGCAAAGTCCAAAGCACACATGAGCAGCAGATTCGCTTGGCCGGTATATAGGCCAGGGAGCAAGGAGGTCGGAGGAGGGTGTGTTTGTGGTGCTCGCTGTTGGACTTTTATTCAGGGGAATCGTGCTCACCCCTTATTTGCTATCACTGGAACCCTGGGAGGTTGGAGATGGCAATGCACATAGTTGAGGACACATTGCTGTGGTTTCATTGACTACCAAGGTGGTTTACCCTGAAAGTAAGGGAAGAACACCTATCTCTGTACTTGGCGTTGTTCATCTCATTTAATTCAACCACAACGAAAGGAGAAGGGACTTTTCACTTTGCAACAAGAAACTGAAGCTCAATTACATGCCAAAGACAGAGCCCAGACTCAACCTCCAGTCTCTTGGACTCCCAACTCCCCTCTGTCTACTTTTCTGTGCCCTCTCTTTAGAGCAGGGCTTCTCGGTCTTGGCACACTTGCCACGGGTGGCTGGATCGTTCTTTGTGTTGGGGGCTGTCCTGTGCACTGTAGGATGTTTAGCAGCATCTCTGGCCTCTCTACCCACTAGGTGCCAATGGCAGCACCCCGCGCACACTTGTGACAACCAAAAATGTCTCCAGAAATTGCCAGATGTCCCTCGGATGGGAGTGGAGGTAGGGACAAGCAAAACCATCCCTAGTTAAGAACCGCTGCTCTAGGGTATTGTTAAGAGTTTTGAAAAATTTTATGTGAACTTTTATTCTCTTCCACTTTTCGCCACACTCAGAAGTGCAAAAGAGAACGTGGAAACCAGTGTGAAAGCTAAGTTTGTACAACTCAAAATTCTTAAGACCATCACTCAACTTTTTTCCCCAAACCTAATCGTGATAACTTGGAGGTGCTCTTAAAAGAAGAGTTGCTGCATGTAAAATATCTGTTATGAGGCCAGCGTGGAGCCTGAGAGCTCAAGTCACAGAGCAAAGCCAGGCACAGGCTTCTCCTGGGGTCTTCCTTCATAGAGCTGAAGAAGCTGCTGCTTTAGCCATAAATGGTTTGTAAGCCTCTCCTCTCTGGGGGTGTAGGAAGACCCGCTGGGCAGGCATCAGTCTCTTCAACTGAGTTGTTGCCGGCTGCCTTGCTGAATACAGAGGCAAATTCTGATTACTGAAAGCTCCTTGTGATTAGGGACCATGTGTTAGACACAGTGGGGTTATTTAGAAGCACAGCTCATCATTAGCAATCAATGAGTCAGTGATGCAGTCCTCTGCCAGCAGATATTTATTCAGTGCTCCCGCCCACAGGTGTAATAGTCCAATGGGTGTGGATATTCCTGTTCAACGTTATGATTATTTGATTACTTAGCCACAAAACTTTTTGCTTTTGCTTTCATGGTTATAGAATAAACAGAGTTTGTAAAGTATTTTCAGGCTAAAACAAAATAATTAAGGAGGCAACCCTAGAATGTTGCCCCAATCTCATCCAACCCAACTCCTGCTACATAGAATTCGCCACATATGGTAACCAAAGTGGGCTGGCACCATCACTCCGATCACGCCTAAAACATGCCCAGCAGAAGAACGGTCCTGTATTTCAGCCCTTGGTAATGGGTAAAATAAGGGGCTTGAACCATAAAATTTATAAGGTGTCAGAGCACACTTTTAATATGAAAATACCTCATTAAACTTGCCACTTTAACGTGTTTCCCCTCATCAGCAAGGGGTAATTAGAAAATGGTGGTGATGCTGCTTCAGAACGTAGATCTCGAAAGTATGGCATATTTCTTACTTTTGGTCGTATCTCAGAGTCCTCATTTGTAAACTAGAAAATAGTAGTTGTGTGCTGGGATTGGTTTCATCCACTGGGTTACAACGTCCACTAAAATACCGAGCCTGGGCTCCCTTTGGCAGTGTTATGAACACCCAGGCTTAGAATGCTGGCCGAAGACGTGTGTTTAAAAGGACTTAATTTTCTGCAGTTCTTTCTTGCAGATAACCTGCCCGTAACTAATTATTGAGCTATTACATCTTTCAGGGAATACTGCCCTTGTAGATAATTCCAGAGGAGGCTGGATGATGAGATAATTAGATCAGTAGGGAAGCAAAATTTCTTCTTTCTCCTTCTCTCTTAAAGATTATATGAAAACTTTTCATATTTACACACTTCCCTTTTTACTGCATTGTTAATAATTATTGGCCATCTCTTATTCATAGCGGCACAGTGGTTAATCTTCTTTATATGAAGTCACGTGTGTGCATATAAGGGGCCTTGTTTACAGATTAAAGGGGCCAACAAGGGTCCTGGGGGACTTGCAGTGTTTTCTTTGTTTTGTTTTCCTGTCTCCAAGCAGAGACCAAAAGAACTACACACTTGCATTCCCAGTAGAATGCTAAAGAAGTTCCTGCCCTAGGGAACCTCCTGAAAAATTGAAGCACTCAACAGCCTGTGGCAGGGTAGGGACAGGTGGCACAGGAAAATGTCCCCAGGCTCTAGGCTTCCCATGTGCCCTTGGCAACACCTGGCCCAGAGAGAATGTACTGGCAGATCGTGCCTCTTGGGAACATGCATTTCAAGTTTCAAACAAAATGGTGTGCATGGCGTGTCCCTTGGCGGGCATTTCCTGCTCACAGGAAGAAGGTCTCCAGTAGGCGAAGCTCTCAATTCCCATGGAGGGAGCCTTCCAAGGTCAGGTGCTTGTAGGGGGACAGGCTGGGTGAAGGGGGCGAGGGAGCAGGGGGAGGTGCTAATCCTTTTCTTTAGTGTGTCAAGAAGGAAACAGTTTAAAAGAAAAAAATTGTAGACCCAGGATATGAATTAGACAAACCTACCTTGAAATGCTGGCTCTGTCCAGTTAGTAGCTAGATTACTTTGGGCAACAGATCTAGCAGTTTCCTCATTTGTGAAATGGGTATAGGAACAACCTTATAGGGTTAGATCATTAAATATAAAAATTCTTCCACCAACAGTGCGCAAGGGTTCCCTTTTCTCCACATTCTTGGTAACACTTGTTATTCCTTATCTTTTTTTTTTTGTGGCCTCTCACCGTTGCGGCCTCTCCCGTTGGGGAGCACAGCCTCCAGACGCGCAGGCTCAGCAGCCATGGCTCACGGGCCCAGCCGCTCCGCGGCATGTGGGATCTTCCCGGACCGGGGCACGAACCCGTGTCCCCTGCATCGGCAGGCGGACTCTCAACCACTGCGCCACCAGGGAAGCCCTCCTTATCTTTTTGATAATAGCCGTTCTGACAGGTGTCAGGTGATATCTCATTGTGGCTTTAAATTGCATTTTGCTAATAATTAGTGGTGTTGAACATCTTTTCATGTGCCTGTTGGCCATCTGTATGTCTTTGGGAAAATGTCTCTTCAGATCCTCTGCTCAATTTTTTTTTTTTTTTTTTTTTTTGTGGTACGTGGGCCTCTCACTGTTGTGGCCTCTCCCGTTGCGGAGCACAGGCTCCAGACGTGCAGGCTCAGCGGCCATGGCTCATGGGCCCAGCCGTGCCGCGGCATGTGGGATCTTCCCGGACCGGGGCACGAACGCGTTTCCCCTGCATCAGCAGGCGGACTCTCAACCACTGCGCCACCCGGGAAGCCCCCTCTGCTCATTTTTTAATCTGGTTGTTTGTTTGTTTGTTGTTGAGTTGTATGAGTTCCTTGTATATTTTAGATATTAGCCTCTTATCACACACATGATTTGCAAATTTCTTCTCCCATTTAGTAGGTTGCCTTTTCATTTCCTTCGCTTTGCGGAAGCTTTTTAGTTTGATGTGGTCCTATTTGTTTATTTTTGCCTTTGTTTCCCTTGCCTTTGGAGTAAGATCCACAAAAGCATTGCTAACGCTGATGTCAAGGAGGTAATGTTTTCTTCTAGGGTTTTTATGGTTTCAGGTCTTACATTCAAGTCTTTAATCCATTTTGAGTTGATTTTTGTGTATGGTGTAAGATAGTGGTCTAGATTCATTCTTTTGCATGTGGGTGTCCAGTTTTCCCAGCACCATTTATTGAAGAAACTGTTCTTTCTCCATTGTATATTCTTGGCTCCTTTGTTGTAAATTAATCGTCTATATATGTGTAGGTTCATTTCTGTGCTCTCAATTCTGTTCCACTGATGTGTTTGTTTCTATACCACTACCATACTGTTTTGAGTACCATAACTTTGTAGTGCAGTTTGAAATTAGGGAGTGTGATACCTTCAGCTCTGTTCTTTCTCAAGATTTCTTTGGCTATTCAGGGTCTTTTGTGGTTCCATACAAACTTTAGAGCTAGTTTTCTAAATAGAACTATAGTTCTATGAAAAAAGCCATTGTAATTTTGGTCAGGCTTGCGTTGAATTTGTAGGTTGCTTTGGGTGTTCTGGTGTTCCTTGTTCTTTAAGGCTCAGGATACAGCTGTTTTACCCTCTCATGTCTCTACTAGGAAATGAGTTCCTCCTTGCAGAGTTTAGGGTAGATTGATGAGATTATATCTGCAGAGTGGCTTTATCTCTTTGGGTGAGGCCCCCTTTGCAAGTGCACATTTTCCTCATCATGACTATTTGTGCCTCTATGAAATACTGCCAAAGGGAACAAGAGGGGCCTGCCAGAAAGAGAAGTTTCTTAGGGCAAGAGATGAAAAAGAAATGGAGCAAAGGGTAAGATTTTAAAAAAAAAGAAGAAAAAGAAGAAAGAAAAGTAATTGCAAGAAAGAAATTAGAACAATTATATAAACAGAGATTGGCTTCAAGGACACAGGGCTAAAATCCCAGACTCAGAGGAAGGCAGGCCGTGGGTGAGAAGAAAAACACAACAAAACCCTCTGAGAGTTAGAATGGCAAATTCTCCAGGGCTGATTGGAGAGGTTCCAGAATAGGAGCTTTAGGCAGGCTACATTTAAAGAAAAGAAAAAAGAAATGAAAATGGAAAAGCAAAATTCCCAATATGCCTTTGCATTTTTGACTGTATCTCCCAGAAAAGAGTTTTTAGCCGTAAGATATTGGATATCAATGGGAGAGTAATACACATGCAATATAATGGCATAAATAGAATATAAATAGTGATTATGGATTTTGCAGCCCACTAAAGAAGTTTATTATGTTTCTTTTTCTTTTTTAAGAAGAACCCTGAAGAACCTTTTTTTAAAAAAAACCCATTGCTGCACATGAGTTTTCTCTAGTTGTGGCGATCGGGGTCTACTCTTCATTGCGGTGTGCGGGCGTCTCATCGCGGTGGCTTCTACTGTTGCGGAGCCCAGGCTCTAGGCCCGTGGGCTTCCGTAGTTGTGGCGTGTTCTTGTATGCAGTTCCTCTTCCTTTTCAACTCATTCCTGTGTGCTCTAGACAAAGCTACTTTCAGCTCGCTCCTTCTTTTCACTAAAATGAGAGTGGCCTGTGTTAGGTTGTCTTGTGTGTCATGATTGATGGCTGGCATCCTTTCTGTGAATAAAGCCTATGATCTTAATGACTTCAGGAGTTCACATCAGAAACATGTATCACAGCATGAAGCTAACTTAGACTTTGAACTTGCAAGTGATGATGAATTCGACAACTGGGTTTGCAGTTAAATGTTTTTTTAAAGCCTATGAACAAAACATGTTTTGATGTGGATGTTTTCATTAAATAAACTGAGCAGTTGATCACTTATGCACTTTTTTGTTGTGGGTATAAATTAAGTTTCTGTTTTTCTATAAGAAGCATCTTGAGATCACAGAACAGGTGACTTGGGGGTCCTGAGACACTGTTATGGAGTTAGATGGTCAACTCAGGTAGCAATACCCAGTACTTTGGGGGCAGTGTTGCTTGCTTACTCCTTACTATCTGGAGGTGAGAGAGAAAAGAGGGTGTCTCTGGAAACAGCCATTCCTGAATGCTGGCTTCTTTGGGAGCTTCCCAGTGGTGTGGCGTGTGGTGAATTTGCCCAGCTGCTTTAGGGACCTTGCCAGCCCCACTGTAGCTAGCTCTTCTGCTCCCCTCACCCTCCCACCTACACCCCTAGGCCTTGCCCTGAGCCTCTCCCCTCCCGGGAGAGAGGTTCCGCATCTGTGCCTGATTTAAATATCCATGCTAGATATTTGCAGTCAGTGAATCTAGAAGGGCCAGTAGGGACCTGGTTTAATTCCCACACTAACCATGGCCCAGGGACTGCAGCTCTGGTCTCTTGATTCTTAGTGTAGTTCTTGTGCTTGTTCAGCAAACATGTGAGTACCTACTGGACATCAGTTATGGGTATAATACTGAACAAGACCACAAATTTCATGCTTTGGGCAGCCAACAGAGCCCAGAACATATAGACAAGTCACCAGGCAAATTAACAAAAAGAATGGGGGGTATAAAGAAATCTGGGAGGAGCACCTGATCCTGTCCCAAGGGTCTGGAGCAGTCCAACAAAAAACTATAATGCGAGCTACATATGTTATTTTAGTTCGCCTGCTAGCCATATTTTAAAAATAAAAAGCAATTGTGAAATTTAATAGTATATTCTGCTTAACCCAATATATCCAAAGTAGTATCATTTCAATATGTAATCAATTTTTTAAAATTATTAATGAAACATTTTATATATTTCTCCTATTAAGTGTTCGAAAACTGATGTGTATTTTACACTTACAGCACACCTCAGTTCAGACTCGCCACATTTCCAGTGTTCAATAGCTATATGTGGTGAGTATCTACCGTATTGGACAGAGCAGATTGATAGACTGTTTCTCGGAGGATGAACCATTAAGCCAGAAGGATAATAAGTCAGCTGGGAGAATGAATGGAGAGCTGGAGAAGGCTTCTAGGCTTCAGGGGCCAGAAATCTTAAACCCTCCAAGATAAGAGAAGGCAGATATCTCTCAGGAAATGTGTGGAATTCATTGCAGCCTCTCTTGGAGTACAAGGGTTGCCATGTATAGGGACTCAGAAGTTAGGCACAGGAGTAGGTTGGAGAGAATGAACATGAGTTCAGTTTTGGATGTGCTGAGTTTGAGTTGCCTGTGGACAACCAAGTGGAGGTGTGAGATGGTAAGGAATTCAGAGACCTCACTGTGGACTGGACTAGAGTGCAGAAGCTTCCAGAAGGAGGTGAGAATTTAACCAGCATTTTAAAGGATGGCTAGAGTCAATGCCTTGTACCCCACATGGAGTATAGGTTCCACTGAGTTGGAGTTCTCAGTTTTTGTCATTCAACACAGAGGAGCAGACACAATAAAGTTCATTATTAGAACCATCACAAGTTTAGGCACACCAATTCAGCCTGTATGTTTCCTTCACACCTCACTATCTTCCATAAACAAAGTACCGCTCCTTGTCATGCCTGAATGGCATTTGGATGTAAGATACCAGAGCCTTTATTGGAATATTTATATTCTAATCTTTCATGAAATGAAGGTCAATTCCCCTGTGCTTTAGGGGAATTGTGTAAATTTTAAATTTTTAGGAAAGAACATTCACTGAAATGCACAGTTTTTACCGTGTAGTTTTGTGGTCCATGCCTAAGTCAAGTATACTGAATTTAATCACACTTATTAGTCTTTTTCACCCAAATTGTTTCTAAGTTTTTTTTTTTTTAATCCTCTAAATTTACATATAAACTTCTGATACAGAATCTGGTTTTGGGCAAAAGTACAATTTTTTGATTTTTTTTTTTTTTTTTTTTTTTTTTTAGTGAGAGGAAAGTAAATAGCATGCTATACCCATAAAAATTAAATACATTTATTTGAAAGGGCCAATGACTCACCAGCATCTTGGAAACTCCTTTCTGCCATGATCTTAGCAACTAGTAGGAGTGGTATGGACTCACAATTGCAAAAGTATGGAATTTGTTGCGCCAGTAGAATGATAGTAAATGAATGTAATGCTGAGCATCAGAACTTACGGTGGACGAATAAGACAGTTTGGAAAGGATTTGACTTAATCTCCTTTCCAGAGGCAATGACAGAAGGTGTATATTTTTATTCCATTCTTAAAAATTGATGAACCTAAAGGATGAAATTTTAAAAGAAAGAAAGAAGTTAATTGCTTACAAAAGGCAATTACTGCCTCTTCCTGCTGGGTCCTTGGAGCCCAGCTAAGACTGTAAAATACCAGATGAGTGGGGCTGCTGGGGCAGAAGGAGAAATACACAGGCCGCCCATAAACCTGCGTGCCAATGGCTGTGTTTCTGGGTTGTTTGCATTGGAAAGGGCACGGACTGTGCTCTTATCTCTGCTATGGCTTGGAAGTAAAGATTCACCAAGGATTGGTAGTGCTAATATCATGTATTTTATGGCTGCAATTCATTATGGAGCCTCTTGTAAAATCCCCGTCAAGGGGCTTCCCTGGTGGCGCAGTGGTTGAGAGTCCGCCTGCCGATGCAGGGGACACGGGTTCGTGCCCCGGTCCGGGAAGATCCCACGTGCCGCGGAGCGGCTGGGCCCGTGCGCTGTGGCCGCTGAGCCTGCGTGTCCGGAGCCTGTGCTCCGCAACGGGCGAGGACACATGGTGAGAGGCCTGCGTACCACACAAAAAAAAAAAAAAAAAAAAAAAAATCCCCGTCACACAAAATGGCTGTAAGAGCCACTTTTCGTTTTGCTGCCAAAAGGACCATTTGGTTTCTGCTAATTTCGTTACAGGTATAATCAGATGATGTTTGCTTATTGCTCTCGGTAATTTCACTGTCCTAAATACCACAGCTTCAATTGTGCCCTAGAAAAACTCCAGAGTTGAGTTTCATTCAACTCTGTTCATTGAGCTCCAAGTTTAGGCAAATCCTATGCTGGTGGTCCATGACTTACTCGGATATAAGGAAGTTTGGAACCTGTGAGAGAACTGTATATCTGTAGGATACAGGGCCACTTATGCCATAAAATGAATGACGTCAACTGGACTTGTACTACTCTTCGTACAAGTAGGGTCTCCAGAGAGACCCTGGAGATCTCTCTCTCTTTCTCTCTCTCTCACTGCCCTCCCAGCCTCCCCACGCTCCCATCCCCCATCTAGAGTGCACTGTAATATAGGAGCAGTAGAAGTGATGTCCGGAAGGTGCTCATTACTCTGGAGCAGAGGTTGGCACGCTTTTTCTGTAAAGATCCAGATAGCAAATGTTTTAGAATTTGCAGGCCACATAGTCTCTGTCAAATTATTCAACTCTGCCATTTTCACACCAAAGCAGCCATAGACATTACTTCAATCAATGGGCATGGCCATGTTCCACTAAAATTTCAATTACAAAACAGGCAGTGGGCCGAGCCCATGAGCTGTGGTTTGCTGACCACTGATGTGGGGAATAGAGGGAGGAGACAGCACCGCTGGCTGTGAGTCCAGCCTCCTTTGGGAAGGAGGCAGCAGAGGAAACGGTTCTAACAGGATGGATACGATTTCCCTAGGGATACCTGTTTTCAATCTAGTTTGTTCTTGGTTGCTTTCAAATTATTTTATGGATACGTTTCCTATCATCAGCTTTTGTACATGTTCCTGGAGAACCATGACCAAGTGATCGTTTTGTGTTCTTACAAAGTTTAGGTGAGGTCTAAGACACAATATGTGCTCAATAAATCCTTTTGGAGGGAAGTAGGGTAGAGGCTTCGAGGAAAGTTTCCCAGAGCTTTCAAACTCTGCTCTGCTAAAGAATCAATATCTCAGGCAAAGATTAGGGCCAAGCCATGGCTGGTGTACCTTGTCTGGAGTTGTGGCTGCTGATATGGTTTCTAAGATAGACACTGACCCCAGGATACTGCCAAGAGAAGGGAGCCCTTTGATTCCAGATCGTAAGGGACGCTCTCTGCTCATTTTGAAAGGAAAGGAGTTACAGCTCCATTTAATGGAGATGACCTTGAATGTGAGGTGCTACCTTTGTTCAGGGGACATACTTTGTTATATTTTCCTCATTCAGACCAGTCCGCATGGACTCTTTTGCCTTGATCTGGGTCTCCCAAGGTCAGTGTCAGATAAGGAGTAGGTTCTGACGTCCATCCTGGTAAATCCCTGCCAGACTGACCTCAATGGCGTCACAGACACCTGTCAACTGCTATCCATCTAGGAGCCCCAAGTTGAAACCTCCAACAGAAATAGTTTACTTCCTGTTTCTAAAACATGCTAAGGCTCACTACTCAAAGTGTGCTCCTGGGACCAGCAGCATCAGTACTACCTGGGAGCTCTTTAGAAATATAGACTCTTGAGCCCCACCCTAGCCTTGCTGAATCTGAACCCGAAGCGTAACAAAATGCTCAGCTAATTCGTGTGCACCTTAAAGTTGGAGAAGCTGTTTTGTAAGAGGCACTTTTCATCATAAAAGGCTTTTCAGCACTGTTCTAATAGATGTATCATTTAGTTGCTAAAATCTCTTTCCTGGAAATAGTAACAGTTGTAGTATTTATTATCATTGTCAGAGGAACAGATTTTTAAGACTTGTCTAATAAAAACTTAGCATGTCCGACATGGTTACAATATAGATCTTTCCCACTTGCCAGTCTGCATGCTTTGTAAATAAATGTCTTCCTTGTTGTGGAAGTAATTACTCCAAGATGTAGAAATACTGAGCGCTTACTGTCTTCCCAGTATTTTCAGCTCATTGCTTCTCTATGACACATCTTGGGAAATACATGATGGGTTTTGTCCTACTTTATAAAATGATTGTGTTTGGACATAAAAATGTAGCAGAGCTTACATGTGGCCATTATTTGAGTTAGGCAAGGAATTTCTGGATCTTTCTCTGTCTTCAGTGATAACATGCCTACCTTTGGAGCAGAGGAAATGAAAAATATGAATGAACTCCAAATGGAAGCTGGGGAAGATGGACAGAAACTAAGCAACCCTAGTAGTGTTACTCGGCACCATTTAGAATATGTTTTCTCCTTCGGATCTTCCCAGTTGTTTCAAGACCAAAAAAACAGTAGTAGGGTGGTGCCGAGTGGCAGATAGATCTTTTCAAGTGTATCTGTTCATGTCCTCTATGAGGTTTCTTGTGTTCTCCACCCTTATACATTTTGGATGCCCTTGAAAATGTGTAGATATTGAGAAATCTAGGGAAATAATGAATTCCCCTTTGATATCTGGGCAGGGAGTATTTTAAAAATTTAAATTGCTGCAGTTTGCATCATGTACACAAATTTGTTGCTTCTGTATTAATCACTGAGGAAAATGAAGAGAAGCCATGAAACTGCTTGGTGCGTTCAGACTTGTGACAGGGCGAGGCGATGGTCATGTAAATGCGGGAACAAAGCCATGCGTCTCTGTATGAAATAGCGCTAAATGAAAAGCCACCAGAAATCTTCCTAGAATTAGAGAAAAAGAAAGCATACTAGGGAATTCCTTGGCGGTCCAGTGGTTAGGACTCTGCACTTTCACTGGCAAGGGCCCGGGTTCCATCCCTGGTTGGGGAACTAAGATCCCACAAGCTGTGCGACATGGCAAAAAAAAGCACACTAAGACGATGTGTCTTGTTGATATTATAAATAACCCATTAAAAATATCACACATGCAGTCTAGCTCTGGGGAAGGGAGCCAGACAACACATTTTCGCATTCCAGCATGCTTAGGTGTGCCAGAGTGTGCTGTAACTCTCTGGCTTCCCGTGTTAAGGGTGTCAGCAGGTGCAGTCTAAACATCTGTTCTTTAAGGATTATAAATCAGCAGTAAAGGAAGAAGTCTCCAGCAGGCACTGAAATAGCAAACCAAACTCGAGCGTATTTTCAATGGAAAATAGACACATTTTTGCTTGGAAAATGAATGACCTTTGGTGGTTTAAAAATGTGAATAAGGCTAAAACAGTGGTAGATATTATTAGGCATCGTACATCTTGATAATAAAACCCTCTTATAGCATCACATTTGAAAACCCTAAGAAAAATCAGCTCATGATACTCTTTCTACAAGCCCCCCAAAATCTTGATTTGAATTTTGGAAAGCAGCCGCTATAGCAAGTTTTTCTTTACAATTTTAGACTGCCTACATATTACATATTTGAAACACCACTCATCAGATAGTGGCCCTATTTATAAGACAAGATCAATGGTTCACAGGTTTAAAACTCCCCATAAATACTCAGCTATGTGATGGATTGAACTATAATGTTCTACCTTTGGATCAAATGCTGTGAAAAATAGGAATTTTGCGGAATTTGTGTATCTGGGTTTCTTTCTATCCTGTTAAAGATTATGGCCTTTTAGAAAGAGACCTGTTTAGCTGATGGAGGTTAACATTTTGGAGCTTGAAGGGACCTCAGAAATCATCTAGTCCAGCGCCTTCATGCTACAGATCAGACTCTCGAGGGACAGAAATATAAATGACTTTTCCAAGGTGCTACTGTAAATCAGGGGTCAGCAACTGTGGCCAATGAGCCAAATACAAATTTTGGTGGGCGGCGGGTGAATAACGTTTTTTTGGAGCACAGCTGTGCCCGTTAGTTTACACATTGTCCGTGGCTACTAAAGATCCAGCGGCAGAGTTGAGTAAATACTGCAGAGACCACAGGACGCTTGAAGCTGAAAATATTTACTATCGATTCTTTATAGGAAATGTTTGCTGACCCCTGCTATAAATGGTAGACTTAGAACTTATTCTCATGCCTTCCAGGCCAGTGTTCTTCTGTATTCTTTTTCACTTTTAGTTCCCAAAGGGTACATATATAGTCAATGCACTTTCTTCTTCTCTCTCTTCACTTTTATAATCTGTTTCCTTTTATTTCTGCTGGTACCTAATTGAGGATAATTTTTAAGTAATATTTAATTATCTTACTCAGAATGAAAAAGAAAACTTAATGGAATGAGAGATAGCTCTTAGGTACACTTTTAACATAGGATTCTAAAGTCATTAAGCAAGTCTAAGAAGATTAAGAAAACTACAGTCCATATAAGTACATACTTTATATGTTAATCCCTAAAAATTTAAAAATGATCAGAATATATGTGCATGTCCCCAGCAGACAGTGCAAATATAATTTTCAAATGGAGAGCTAACTCCGAAAGTATTTGAATTGTTCATATACGGTTCATGAGGATGTTCCCTGGAAAGCCAGTTGGACTTCTCTGAGCTTGGTGAGTAGCAGTGTTAGGTCATGAGTCATCTGTAAAATAAGTCAAATATGAACATGAGTGCTGCCTCTCAAAATGATGTGTTTGCAAAAGCGTTTTCACAACACATTTGAAAATTAGATTAGGCCGTTTGGTAGGTGCAGCCAATGCTGGGTTTCATTACTCATATAATCACTGTTCAGTTCTATGACATGCTGCATTTGCTGGGTCCTGAGGGTGTGTTCGGGTTCCATATTACAGCTCAGAGCGAAAGACTGGGCCCGAGGTGAAGGAGGACATGTATTTAATGGTCAGTATGGCTGAAATTGTTGTCCATGTGGGCTAAATAGAGAGGTGTAAGGAAGACTTCCCTGTTTCCTGATGCCTGAATTTCCCCACGTGGGACTCCTACCTGAGGAGTTTCAGTGAAAGCTCAGGGCAAAGCCCAGTGTCCAGACCACGCCTAGGTAGGGTGAGCCACGAGGCCAGCCTTCCTCATCAATGTTACCAACTCCTATCTGCTTGTCACAGCTCTAGCTCTGCACCAGGACTGGCACAAAAGTCCTCAAAAACATGTTTTGAATGATTGATTGAATGAGTGAATGTACCGTCATGAGGGCACCTGGTGCTTGGAAAAGAAAAAGAGTGCTCAGACTACATTATAGCGCAGAGAGTAAGAACTGTACTCTAGGGTTGTGACATCATACGCAAGGCCGACCCCAGAACCTTGCAGAGAGGAGTCCATGCTCAGTGAATGTTTGTTGATTGACCTCACAAGTCTCTCTTTGTAGAGGCTTGGCTGTACAATGCCCTTTGTGTCCACTCGGAATCCTCTCTTCATCCGGATGGGCCAATCTTCCCTCCAGTAATTAGCTCAACGCAACTGTCCTGTTTTTTCAAGAGATTCCTTTGCCAGCTCAGATCCCTTCTGGTCTGGCATTCTCTAGCAAAGGTGAACAACCTAGTCTGGCTGTGCCCAGGATCCTGGCACATCAAGACATCTGTGAGGGGCTTTTTAGCTGGGGTAGAATGTTCTTTGATGTCAAAACCCTCGTTGCGATGCCTGCTGTGTGCCCGTGCCGGCTCCCCCTTGCCCATCCTGCCCTAACAACCAGAGAGTGGGAGCCTCTCATCTGTGACTGGCTCGTTTCCTCATCATCAATTCTAGGACCCTTTTTGTTCTTTCTTCAGGTTGCTGCTAAGTTATTAATTTATGTTCCCATCTTGAACTCTGCCCTTTGAAAAATCCTAGGAGTCTTTGGGGCCCAGTCCCAGCTGCCTACAATCATGGCCCTTGGATGAAAGATTCTAGGGACTTGTGTGTCAGCTCAAGTCACACATAGTATCTGGTGCACAAGTACCATTGCCAGACCCTGTGTGAACTCCTGGAGTCACATTTGAAGAGGCGCTATGGTGTGATTTATAAACAGTGGCCATTATCGATGGATTTTGAAGCAAAAGTTTGCATCATCGTTTCTCGAGTCTTAAATTTATGATAATGTTGCACCTTTAAAACATGATTGAATAAAGAGACAGGATAACTGAATGCACAGGGTAAAGCTTGATTGGATACCAAATCAAATCCCCAAAAAAATCTATGAAGGAAAAGTATTAGGATAATTGGGGAAATTTGAATATGGACTATATATTAGATAATATTGTATCAATATTAAATTTGAGTGCAATATGGTATTATGGTTTTAAAGGGGAGTATCCTTTTTCTTAAGAGAGAGTTGCTGCAGAATTTGGGGGTGAAATGTCCTGATGTCTATTGGTTCAAGTAAACATTTCACATATGTAAGCGGAGACAGAGGGAGTGGACAAAGGAGTGAAGGGAGAGGGGATAAAACCAAATGTTGAAAAATACGAATAATTGATAAACCTAGGGCATAGTTTCTCCACCTCCACATTCTTGACATCTGGGGCTAAATCATTGTTGCAGGGCCGTCCTGTGCACTGTGGGATATTTAGTGGCATCCCTGGCCTCTACCCACTAGATGCCAGTAGCACACGACCACCCCCAGTTGCGACAACCAAAAATGTCTCCCGTCACTGCCAAATGTCCACTGGGGGGCAAAATCGCCCCTTGTTGCGGACCTCTGCTCTAGGTGATGAGCACAAGGATGACTGTTGCCCTCAACTTTTCTGTGACTGAGATTTTACAGAATGAGAAGTCGGGGGAGCACATAATCCTGGTAAGGATTGGGAGCTTGTCATCGGTGAAGAGCCGTTTCCAGCTACGGAAACCTTGAACTAGAGAAATGAAAACGACCTTCTATCAAGGACACTGATGAAGGCTTAAACATTTGGCGTTAGTGAGGTTTAGATTTAAGGCCTTTGATTTTGATCTGGGGCCTCCGAATTGCAATTTTGTCATCACAAAAGCAGGAGGCTTTCAGGAATGCCGAGGCAGCAAGTTCCTATCTCGGCGTTGCCTTCTGGGCTGCAGGGTCCTGTCTGTTGAAATCCTGGACCTGCCTAGTCACTGTCATATGGCTCCTTTTGGAGGATGCTCCAGAGTTTGACTGCTGTTCATTCATTCATTCGTCTGTTCAAACAAATGCTATTATAAAACAGTTCCCGTGTGCCAAATCCTGCCCTCAGTTCTGATGTAAAAAGGGACTGTTGTTTTGGATCCAGTTACGTCGAGTGTGGGCTTGTTGGTCATGGCTGAATTCAGAGGCAAATCCCGTGAGTCCCACGTCTGTACATTTTCATCATGCAGAGACATAGATTCCCCCTAGCCATTCAACAATAGAAGGTGACATGCACAAGTTATATTACTGCTTCCATGCATGTATGTGCCCCATCGAAAGCAATGATAAAATTCCTATTTCTGTACTACTTCATAGCCCTCAGGAAACCAAGTATAACAGGACACGTCAGTTAACAAACAGTATATGTTGCACACCTACCATTGCCAAATGTGGATTCCAGGGTTCTAAACATGAAGGAGACTCGCCCCTGTCCTAAGGAAATCACAGTTGGGTAAGAGAATCACAATTGGCAAGAGAGAATTCCAGTTGAAGGTGGCAAGGCTAATTAGAAGAGTTCAAGTTGCAATGACTGTATTAACAAATAAGTGTTTATTGAGCACCAACTATGTGCAGTAGGTAGAATTTTGTAAAGTGGTATTAACGCTCAAGAGCTTACAATCTAGGAAGACGTGTATCCCCACAGTTATCGGTAATTATACAAGGTAGACGCTACCTCAGTCGTGCAAACAGTCGCTTCCCACGAGCATAGGGAAACGAGATAATGATTTTAGGGCAGGGGATTCAGGGACTGCTTTCTGCAGTGGTAGCATTTGATATGCGTTTTGGAAGATTCATCATTTTTGGATAGATATGGAGAGGTCAGGGAGTTGGAGTGGGGGAAGGAGAACGTTTTAACCAGAGGGAATAGCATGAACGAAGACATGGAGATATGAACATGGGAAACACGCGTGTTCAGGGAATATAGGTGAGTTAGTTTAAAAGTAGCAGCATATTCTTAGCAAAATTAGTAGGTTGCTCGGCTGGAAAAGAAGATCTGGGCCAGATGATTGAGGGTGTTTATTTTCTGTGTTGACGTGATGTATTACGAGCACCTAGAACAGCACGTGGTACATACAAGGTGCTCAACCAGCATTTGTTATATGCGTTGTAGGCAGGGAGCTATGGTGGCGTTTGTTTTTGGTTTGGTTTTGTTTTGTTTGCCACGCTGCGCGGCATGCATGGGATCTTAGTTCCCCGACCAGGGATTGAACCCGTGCCCCCTACATTGGAAGTGCGGGGTCTTAACCACTGGACCGCCAGGGAAGTGCCAGGGAGCTCTGGTTTTAATGCCTAAGATTCTAGGCCAGGACAATCATGTACCTTGGATTCCTTTATGAGTGCAGTTTCCATTGAACATCTCCTGTGTGCTGACACTAGTCTGAGTAACAGAGATAGAAAGATGGAGGATACGTGGTCCTGGCCTCACGGGAGTGCACCGAGTGTAGCATCTGCACCTGGCATCACGTGCTTACCCGGGAGCCACACCTACAGGCTCGTGAGCACATAGTCCAGCGTTCCAGTGAGAGGGGCTCCAGACCATTGGCTGACTGTTCCCACAGTTAGCTCTGTAACACCCCTCAGGGCATCCTTGGCCAGCCCGGCCTGTCTGCATCTATTTTCTCCTGTACAGTACAGGGCTAATTATAATTGTCCTCCCAGATTCACGGTCGGCTATATATGTGGCCTCAGAGTCTTAGGATGTCTTGAGCGCGTCACCGGCTTGTTTACAGAGTGAGGCTCAAGTGTGTATGTGCAAATTTGGGGAAGGAGAACCAGTTAGCTTAAATTTAATTCTCCTGGTAATTCTCCCACATACGCAATTGGGAAACAAGTAATTCAGCAGGCTGGTGAGAGGTTTGCAGTGAAAACCATGGATATATAATCGCACAATTAGTTTTATTGTGTGGGTTGGTAAATTATGCAACCAAGCAGATGAAAATAATCAGAAAAATGTTTAAATTTGGTAATGAAAATATACATCCAAATGTTTTTACTGTAGTTAAACTCCTGATTAATAATACATTTCTGCTTGACTAAAATGATTTTGTAATGAATATATTTTTAAGTTTCTGCTTTTATGAGGCTTAGTATTAATATGTAAATTAGTTTTGAATTGCCTGCTTTTCCCCCTTTACTGTATTTTCCTGTCCTCCGTGTCAAAACAGAAGTGAAATCTTCACGGTAGTTGGCGGGATGATTCTGTCTTCTGTGTGTGCAAGGCCTTGATGTTATTTTCACCCTATCAACATTGCTTTCTTCACGTGCACTTGCCCTAGGAGCTGCTAATAATGGGCTATAGGATGGAAAGCTGTTACCTCTTGTATAAGATTGCGATGCTGTTAGTACTGTAGTAACGCCTGATCGCATGAAGAGGTTCAGTTCTGAGACGGGAGAGAATACACCTAATTCAGAAGGTGTCTGTGTCTCAACGGCATGATTAACTGGAACCAAAAGGCTGGGGGGGTGGGCGGATGTCAGTCTGTTCCTCACTGATCCATGGGGACAAGAAACCTTGAAGAGCAGGAACCCCTCCAGCCCCAGTGGGGCCCACCAGGCTGGTCACCAAAGGAACAAGGCTGCCACCAAATTTGGAGTTTTTAAAATTCATCCAGAATCATCTTTTGTTCATTTTTCTCACTCCCTCTGCTTCCTTTACCTCAACCCACATTGCACGTCAACCTTGAAGGTCATCTGCTTGCATGCTGTGTGAAGTTCTGAATTCTGTAGGTTTTCGGGTACCGTAACCCTGCCACCATTTAGAGCAAAATAAAGGAGGAAGTGCTTTAAGTCTTGTAATACCATATTTAGCACTCTATAACTTGGGTTATTCTGAAAATCATCTTGGTGAGTCCAAAGAGATAAGGATAATCAAATTCTGGGTCACGTTTTATTTTACTGAATTTGTATAGGGTCATTCGATATCGGGGATGAATAACTGAATAACTGTGGCTTAGGTTTTCTCATACATGAAACGGACCTGAAAATTCATTTCTGAACACCAAGTTCAGAGGACACAGCTTCATCCTGGCTACTGGTCCTAAGTATTACCAGGTATATGAGGAAGCCCATGAGTTGAAGTTACACTTAATTATGATACAGTGTGATTTAGAGGGAATTTGAATCAGGAAGCCTCGGGGTTCAGTCCTGGATACCCTTTGCATCAGATGAGTTTGGGTGGCCTCTGCCCTTCTCTGCCCATTTCCATCCCTCGTACATTCTATGTGAAACACGGTGTTTGTCTCCCAACAAGATCGCGGTGCCTATTTCCCCCAGTGAAGAAAAGCTGGTAACTTCACCAAACGCTGAGCAAGTTATACCTTCTCTCTGCGCCTCGGTTTCTTCCTCTTTATAATGGAAACACTAATGCTTTATCAGGCATTTTGTTACATGCTGAGACAGGCTTGTGAATATCTAAAGAAATAGTGTATATAGAAGTGCTGTTTAAACTATTTGGTCAAATACAAAAGTTATTTCCATTACTATTATGACTGCCACTTATAACACAACATACCATTTGATGAGACTATTCTAAATGAGTCAAGCACTGCAGGGCTGTACGTATCTCATCTCTGCATAACATCACCATGAGGTGGATGTTATTATTTCCATTTCACATGCAAAACCAAAACCCAGAAAGGCCAAGTAATTCACCCAAAGCCGTGAAGCTATTAAGTGACTGTGAATTCTGATGTAAAGATGGATTCTCTCCGATGTAAAGATGCATTCTACTTATCGTAATTAGGCTTTAAGTGGAAACATTGAGAAGGCTTTTTTTCCCCCGCTAAAGTGTATTGAGCACCTACAAGAACCGTGCTAAGAACTGTACATTCATCACTTGGTTTATTCTTGACGACAACTCTGCGAGCTAAGCAGGGGCACATTTGCCATTTGTGATGGGGCCATCCTGTGCATTGCAGGATGTTTAGTGGCATCCTCGGCCTCTACCCACTAGATACCAGGAGTACCGCTTCCCCTGGTTATGACGACCAAAAGTGTCTCCAGATGTTGCCACGTGTCTCGGGAGGGAATCATTGAGTGAGACCAATTCTGTTTTACATGTGAAGAAAATAAGACCCAAAGAATTGAGAGTCCAGAGTCACAAAGCTAGTAAGTGGCAGAATTTGAGTCTGTCTGACTTGGGAGTTGGGAACCGGACCTCACATTCCTTCTCCCCTACAGCATCCCTTTATCCGTTACTGAGGTGTGTTTCCAGCGGCCCGCGGGTGGTCTCTAATAAACTGCTTCTCCCAGAGAAGATCTGCCATCAAGATTTGGCCCAGGATGTAGAGGCATGCACGCAGGCAGTGACCATGGGTTGCCTCCTCGAATGGTCTCAGCATAAATAGTTCTGTACCTTTGCCTGTGCCCTTCATAGCTGCTCTCACTTCTTATGAAATATAAAGATCTTTTTTGTCCAGGACAGTTTCAATCTGTTGCAAATATAACACAAAGTTGCAAACCAGTTCAGGCAGTTGTTGGGAGTTTCTGGGATGACTTAAATAGCCCTGCCAATGTAGGTCGCTATTTTTAAGGCTGAGCTAAGCCTTTGAAAGTGGTTCACACAGCCATGATCTCAGGTTGAAGTCACAGAACATGAGAGCTGCAAGGAATCTCAAAGCCTGGCCTGAGACAAGTGGAAATTGACCCTCGGCACCATGGATACACACACACACATGATTCCTGGTTAAAAAACAAAACGAATTTCTGATATTTGCTTCTACTTCTGCTGAACTCATCCACTTCTTAACTTACAGGAAGGTGTAACTGTTTGCTTCAGCCCCTTCCTACCCTGCTCTTGCCAGACTGGAAAAAAGTAGATGACTGAGCCTTTCACCCTTCTGCTGTTTTGAGAATGGATGAAGCCATTTATACTTGTGTAACCACCCCAAGTCTTATATTCTCTTGAGGGTTAGGTAGAGATTTACTTAGCAGAGAATTTATAGCACATACTATAATACTATGTGGCGGGCAGCATACTGAAATCTTTACAAAATGCATTTTGTCACCCCAAGATGCGGTCCTATTACCACCATTTTACAGAGGAGGAGCTGGACTGAGGGGTTTAGAGAGGTTGAGTAACGCACTCGAGATTATGAAAAATAAATGCCTGAATTGAAGAGAGTCTGATTGTAACTCGGTGGTTCTCAAACTCAAGTGGGCACCGGCGTAGCCTGGAGGCTGGTTAAACCCAGATTGCTGAGTCAGCCGCATCCCCAGAATTTCGGGTTTAGTAGGTCTTGGATGGGGCCCAAGAATTTGCGTTTCTAACAGGTTCATGGGTGATGCCGCCACTGGTCCACAGACCACGCCTGGCAAACCTCCTGCTCCAGCTTGCGTGCTCTTGACCGCCACAGGCTGCCTCTCCTACGTCTTGTGAGCGAAAAGCAATGGTAGAATGACTGGGCAGTAGCAGCCGTGTCGGGCTATAAATCCCTGAGGCCTGGCCTCATCCGCACATGTTCTGACTCGAATGGCGTGGCCTTGGTCCCAGGCATCTGTCGTTTACAAGTTCCCCCATGTGGTTGCAGTGTGTGGTGAGGCTTCACAGGCTTTGCTGATTAGGCAGCACTTAGCAGACTTTAGTGGGTATGTGAACCCCCAGGGCTGTTTACTGAATGCGGATTTTACATTGCACACAGACACCCAGGAGAAACCCGTGCCGCTGGACTTCAGCCCAAACTTGGAGTAGCAAGGACTAGTATTTCCCAGACCTCATGCTTGCCAGGTAAAATATAGGATGCCTGGTTCAATTTGAATTTTTGATAAATAGCAAATAATTATTTTTTAGTATAACTATGTCCCAAATGTTGCATGGGATGTACTTATACTAAAAATTATTTGAAATTCAATTTAAGTGTGCATTCTATATTTCGTTTTGCTTTTTGCTGAATTTAGCAACCCTACTTTAAGGTAAGAGTCATCGGGATTACTTGTTTCAACACACACACGCACACACTCACACACACACGCACGCACACACACTCACTCATGGATTCCTGGTTGTAATTCAGACCTGCTGAATCATAATTTCTAGAGCCTGGTAATCGTTAACAAAAACTGCAAGATGGGTTCTTGTCAGCTCAATTTGGGAGATACAGAAAATGATGGCTTTTGACCACTTGTAATCCTCATGCACCCCCAGACGCATATTAGGAGGTTGTTGTCTGTTTTGAATCTAGTCAAGTAGCTGAGGGTACTTCTTTTCACATTTTAGACTCATTGGTAGCAGTATTCAGTTCTGCTACTAAGGTAAAGACAAATCAGAAAGACTCTAGGCTACGATATTTTAGCCTCTTTGATACTCCCAGAGAATCTGGGTGCTCGTTTATTTGAGGGTCTGGAGTAGGGTTTGTAGATAAAATACAGGATACCCCGTTAAATTTGAATTTAAGATAAATGATGAAAAATTTGTTTAGTGTAAGTATTCCTCAGTATTAGATGAGATACACTGATGCTAAAAAATTGATATTTGTGTGAAATTCACATTTAACTGGGTGTCCCGTGTTTGTAGTTGCTAAATCTGGCAAACCCTAGGCTAGAGGGGTCCTTTCAGATAATCTCCATGGGGCCAACCTGCATGCCGGCAGCTGAGCAGAGCTGCAGGGTTCCTATTTACAGGACAGTCTTTAGCCTCCACAGAGGGAGTCAAGAGAACCTTTGAGGCTAATAGGTCTTTGGACAAGAAAGGTAAGACCTCATTCAAAGAGGAGAAATCTGAAGAGGCCTCAGCCCCTGGGAAGGATGCCCAGGAACTCAGAGTGGACTCTTTCTGAAATGGGGGGAAATAAAGGGCATGCGTCTCACACTGGGACACAGGGTCAGTGTTACAGCCAGAAGTGAGGAGTTCTGCACAGGACTGTATTTTCATAGCAGCACCTGGTCCATCCTGAGGATAATCTCTGCATCTGAGGCGGCTCTAAAGCAAAAGGCCCAGAAGACTCCACATTTATGTGCACTGGCCCTGCCGCTGCTCTCCAGGGGCCAGGTCTTTGCACTCCTGGTAGGAAAAAACTGTCTTTCTGTTGCACTGGGGTGGGGGGCAATTGGGAGTGGTAGACAGTTTGGTGCAGCCACAGAGATGGGAACCAGGAAAGGAGGTCCCCGGAGCATCTTCCCAGTGGAGAGCAACTGCCTGCTTCCAAGGTTGTATATTGGGGTGGACTTCCCAGTAACCACACCACAGAGACATAGGAGCCAAACCCCTCCTTAATTTTGACCTTCGTCGTTGATTTGAGGATATATGGTCAGATACTTAGAAAAGAGGTTTTTGGGGTTTTTTTTTCCTACTGGCACTTTAATTTGCTTTTAATTTTAATTTGCTAAGTTCTATGAATGTCATTCCGGCCCGTGTATTTTATGTCAACACATTAACAGGTAAACATGTAGTCGTGTCTGATTCTAATTATTCAATGATTTGTTTTATATCAGTTGATGTCCCTTGCCCCTAATTAACTCAATGAGTGTTTTTTCCAGTATTAGCACTGTATTTGGTGTTTCATGACAAAAGGCTTTATTTGAAAACATCTCGCTGAACTATTGGGTTTTTTTTTTACTATTTCCTGAACACACCTTACGGGACAGAATGTAGTTTATAATAAAATTCAGGCTCCCTCTTGCTCATTATTATAACCCTGTATTTTACATGTAAATTATATTAGGAAGCCAGCCTCTTTCTTTTAGTGATTTAGACTTCAGGGGGAAAAAAGGGAATGAAAGGAAAGAAAAGAGAAAAGAAAAGAAGACAGTTTATTTGTTTTTAATAAGTTCGCCCCCTCTGGGAAAGATGAACATTCTGATACTGGACGTAATTTAGTAATCCGGAATAAATTGTTGCATTCTCTATATAGGCCTCCTTTCACTTACAGGAATGTTCTGTGCGTCATCTCTTACTGTAGCTTTGCTTTTGCTTTTGCAAAACTTTTTAACAACAGTATACACTGTGTTCATACCTCGAAGAGCTTGGTCCGAATGCATCCTCTGCTGCTGTGGAGAAATTGGCGGGCTTTTGGTAGAACCTCAGGGGGACCAAGCCATGGGCTCTCACTGCAGGCAAGCAGCTCACTCTTCAAACACCACCAGGGGAAACTGCCACTGCTGGCTTGGGTGTAGAGAAGAGGAACAAAAACTTGGCATGTCTGTTCGTGTAATAGTCCACGGGTGGGAATTAGCCCTGTGGTGGGCCTCTAAGTTGGCGGGACCTGTGTTAAATTTGTGAACTCTTTTGCTCCCCACGCTTTCTGAAGGGTGTGGGAAAACTGAAAGGAAGTTAAAGAAAGGCAACGAAGGTCATTAAAATTCTGCAAACTAGTTCCTCTCCAGAAAACTTACAGGAAGTGGGGCTGGTTTCCGTTGAGGAGAAGCATCGGTTCATGGTCAGCTGTGTGCGTTGGGTGAGGGTGGAGGTCGGGGGTGGAATGCCCTGCATCCTGGGAAGTTCAAAGCCTCCCCTCCTCACAGACAGGTTGACACCCCTGATTTGGATGTTTGCTGCAGGAGGGCTGCCATGGACAGTTGTACAAGCTGTGTGTCTTATGCCTGGTGCAGGGGGTGGGGCGCCTCTTTCTAAGGGCTCCCAGGTTCACTATTGAGATGCTGACTGTGAGGCCCTGGAAGTGTCCTCACTGCTCCCCGAACACACACATATACACTTTGGTTCCTGTCTGCAATTTGGAACCACGTAGAACATCTAACAGGCCATCCAGAGTGGGGAACTTCACCTGGAGCCAAAGGACAAATGACGAAGGATGTTGGTTGATCCTAAAATGACAGCATGTATTTCCTTCCCACGGTTGAGCTTGGAAGGAGTCTTTGATGTTCATGAGAGAACAGTGGAATTTCTGCAGGTCCCAGGCAGCAGAGGAGCGGCCATGATTCAGCAATGTTCCAGAAACTGGGCTTAGGCCTCTGGATGGGAATTGTCACTGTGCAACACTGCCCATCTCAGCTGCTTGTCACGTGAAGTCACTCCCTTTTTCCTCTTGTTCTTGGAAAGGCTTCTAGAAAATTCTCCGTAACCTACCCTTTCATGTTGCTGACGAGTCACATTTCAGGTGTGGACTAGAAACTGTAAAAGTTAATGTGTGGATTTTCATTGCCACATAAATGGAGAGTTTGTCTAAGGCTTTATGACCAGTCACCTTGACTGGAGTATGGTTAATATGAGTGGAAATTTTGTATTTTGGTCACAGGAGTCCAGAAAACTGAGGCTTGGGGTTCTTTGTTTAAGATCCATAAAAACAGGAATCTATTTTCATTTGTGCATTTGTATTGTGGTGTGATATCTGTTTATATGCCAAACCGTCCTAATGTCTGGTCCCAGGAATGCCTAGTGTCGTGGAAAGCGTGCTAAACGTTTGTTCAGAATTGGCTTGTGTGTCCTCAGGAAAGTTACCTAAGCTTTGTGAGCCATTCATCGTCTCCTCATCTGTAAAACGAGATGAGTATACTTAGCTCACAGGGCAGCTGGGAACAGCTTGCAGGATACTATAAAGAAAGATACTGAGCGTGCCACCTGACACAAAAACATTCTAATCGTTCATTTTGTCAGCTGAGGACACAGCCCGTAACGGAGACGAGCAAGTCCTGTGCCCCTTCTGGGGTTTGTCTCAGAAGAAGTGTTCCGGAGTCAGGTGTAATGATGCCTTGCTTTTCTTTTTTCCAGCCACAGGACAAAGTCTTCAGGCTGGCCACCTCCCTCGGGAACCTGGGGCTTGAACCAGGTGCCGCCCTATGGATGGGAGATGACGGCAAACCGGGATGGACGAGACTGCTTCATCAAGTAGGTTGAACACTCGGCATAAATAGTTTAATCTTTGGCTTTGGGGATGTCTCTGTTTTGACCCTTGGCTCAGGAGAATTAGCATACTTAAACTGAGGACTCCTAGGCACTTGGAGGCCATGACTCAAGCAGGTGATCCCCTGGGCCTTCCATATCTTGTGACATGAGGTTGCTTTGTTCTTGGACACGCGCCATCTTAGGCTCAGAATTCCCAGGGTATCAGGTACTCCTGGGCCAGAGCAAACATGTATGTTATTGAATCCTGGGCCAGTTGTACTGATTGTCCGAGGCTAGTAACTAAAGTTTGACATGGAGGAGGGTCATTTGGAAAGCCTTGTAGAAATGGTTAAGACAGGAATGTTACTGGCTCATCTGCAACTAGAAAAATCAGCTGAAAGGATTATGTGCTTTACAGGTTGTACTATAAATTGGTCCCACTAACATTGGCTGAGGTTTTGGATTTTTTGTGGTGCTCTTTTTTTTTTAATTGTGGTAAAATATATATTACATAACGGTTATGTTATTTATGTTATATATATAATGGTTCTATTGTATGTAACATAATGGTAGATTTTATGTACCATCTTAACTGCCTTTAGGTGTACAATTCAGTGACATTAAGTACATTCACAATGTTTTGTAACTCTCACCACTTTCATCTTCCAGACCTTTTTCATCTTATGCAACAGAAACTCTGTCTCTATTAAACAAGAGTTTCCCACTCCCCCTCCCTCCAGCACCTGGTACCTCATATAAGTGAAATCATACAGTATTTGTACTTTTTTATCTGGCTTATTTTACTTAGCATAATGTCCTCAAGGTTCATCCATGTTGTAGAACATCTATGAATTTCATTCCTTTTAAGGCTGAATAATATTTCATTGTGTGGATAGATTACTTTTTTTAATCCATTTATCTGTCAGGGGACATTTGAGTTGTTTCCACCTTTTTGCTCTTGTGAATAATGCTGCTGTGAACGTTGGTATACAAGTATCTGTTTGCATCCCTGCTTTTAATTCTTTTGGGTATATACCTGGCAGTGGAATTGCTGGGTCATACGGTACTTTGATGTTTACTTTTTTCGAGAATGACCAAAGTCTTTTTCACAGAGGCTGCAGTGCTCTGGTTTTTTGCAGTTGTATGAAAAAAGTGCTTATATTGCACCTCTCAAAACAGCAAGAGTTCACACTGTTTGCTTCTCCAAAGTGAAATATTCTTAATTATGAGAAGTTAGTGAAACAGATTTGAAATCAGGAAGCATGGTTGGCCTACCCTGATACAAGTGAGCAGAGGTTGGAGGCCAAGGGGGGAAAAATCTTTCAATACCACAGGCTTGATTCTTTGTTCCAACCAGGCTGACTATGGACTGATTAGCAAATATAGGATCTATGTGATGTAGGGGATCATTTTTATAAAAATAGAAGTATCTGCCAAGATTGATTTTTGAGTATTTGGTCTTTTGGACAGCCCAGCACCTCTAAATTAGGGCTGTTGGAAAGTAGCTAGGGAAAAACTCACGTGAGTGTTGTCAGTGGTTTCCTAGTCTCTGCAGCCCAGATCTCTCCCATTCCTAGATTTGCAGAGGGGAGAGGACCTCTCTTAAGAGTACAGTTGGTGGCTGAGGGGCTTGTTTCCTGGGTCCATCCTGAAAAGATTAAAGTTGACCTTGAATCTGATCCACTCCAGGGAGCCTGTGTGAAGTGACCCTCTGGCTCTTCAAGGCTTTCCTGAGGATGTGCTCATAGAGAAATTATGGTGGAAATCTTGGCAGTGGGGACGGAATCTCTCAGAAAGCTCAAAGACACGAAGAAAGGCCAACGGTTTGTTTACATCCTAGATTCTGATTCGTTAATTTTACTTTATTATTGTTATTTTTAATTAATTTATTTATTTTTGGCTGCGTTGGGTCTTCGTTACTGTGTGCGGGCTTTCTCTAGTTGCGGTGAGCAGGGACTACTCTTCACTGCGGTGCGTGGGCTTCTCATTGTGGTGGCTTCTCTTGTTGCAGAGCACGGGCTCTAGGCGTGCAGGCTTCAGTAGTTGTGGCACGTGGGCTCAGTAGTTGTGGCTTGCGGGCTCTAGAGAGCAGGCTCAGTAGTTGTGGGGCACGGGCTTAGTTGCTCCACGGCATGTGAGATCTTCCCGGGCCAGGGCTCAAACCCGTGTCCCTTGCATTGGCAGGCAGATTCTTAACCACTGTGCCACCAGGGAAGCCCTGATTCATTAATTTTAATAGTTTGCCTAAGTCCCTCATAATGGTAGAAAGATGATATTATTTGATATTATATTGTGCCATCTGTTTTGTAACATGGTTATGAATTTACGTAATTGGCACAGTTGAGGTGGCCTAGATGCTTTAACTCAAAACAATAAAAATTTCTGCCAAAGAAATGTAGTTTTAAAAGACATGGATTATGAATTTAGGAAGGTACAGCTCAGTCTTCTCTGATTAAGATGGATTTTTCCTTGTCCCTGGTTGGATTGAGGTTCCTGTGTATTCCAAGCCATTTGATCAATAGCCAGAAACCCAAACTATGGCCTGTTGTTTAGAGATTCTGGGATCCCCAGCTAGCTCTACAGGTATGCATTTCCATCAATGTCATTGGCATTTTTAAGGGCCAGCCCAGGTGTCAATTTAACATTTACACTGGCCGGATGCCAGCTGTTGCAACATGAAAGAGCAGATCAGCAACTTCATAGAGAAACCTGCACTGATTACTAAACAGCAAGTTTTAAAACCAAAGTCACTGGTGTCACTTTTTTAAATCCGTGGAGCTTTATTACTTGAAAAGTAAATTTCCACAGTCCTGTCAGAGACACTGTTTTAAGATGTCAAGAATGGTACTTCTGGTACAAGTGCTTGTTGTTTCTTTGTCACTAATGAGTTTTATAAATAATGAGAATCATTCTGATTTTTTCTCTTACCTATTGAGCGATGTCCGTTACAAAGAGGTACTCTAATTACCAAAGTTTCCAGGGAGCCTGGTTTGCGGTATGGAGTATATCTCTACTCATTAGTTTTAGAAGTTAAAAGAACAATTTGGAAACTAATCTGTGGTTGGTAATTAGCATCTTTGCATTTAATTTCCCACTCTTACATTTTCCCTTTGAAAGAGATGTCTTCTTTTTTTATCTTGTCTTAAGAGCTAAATGATAACTCACATCAGACAATTCTTTCTGATGGAGGTACAGCTACTTTTAAGTGATGGACAAAGCTATGGGAGGAACCAGGGTTCACCTGTTCAAAGTTAGAGTGTCGGAGTTGATAATGAGATAATTCTATTGTTATGAATCTTTCAGAATATGACCCAGGGTAGTTCAAAGTGTGTTCAAATTTCATCTTTCCTTTCCTATCCCCAGTTATTTAGAGTAGGGCTGGATACTCTGTCTTCTATTGAGTTACTAATCCATAGGGTTAAACATTTTTTAAATGCCATTATACACATGATAATGTACATTTGTATGATTTTGTATAGTCTGCAGACTAGTGATTCTCAACCTTGGCTACACATTGGAATAGCCCAAGGAGCAGTAAAATATCGTGATGCCTGGGTGTCTCAGTCCATTTGGGCTGCTATAATAAAATACCAGAGACTGGTGGCTTAAACACAGAAATTTATTTCTCACAGATCTGGAGGATGTGAAGTCCAAGATCACGGTGCTAGCGTGGTCGGCTTCTTGGTGAGGGCCCTCTTCCTGGCTTGGAGAGAGCTGCCTTCTTGCTTTATCCTCACATAGAGAGAGGATAGGAGAAGAGAAATCACCTCTCTGTGTCTCTTCTTATAAAAATACTAATCTCGTTATCAGGGCTCCACTCTCATGACCTAATTACCTCCCAAAAGGCCCCATCTCCTAATACCGTCACATTGGGGATTAGGGTTTTAACATAAGAATTTGGGGGAACACAAACATTCGGTCCATAGCACTGGATCTGGGATAGAGCCTAGGAATAGAGTTTCAGAAACTCCTCAGCTGATTCTAATGAACAGCTACTGTGGCTGCTCTGAAGCACTTTTTTTGCATTAATGCGGAATAATTACCCCATTTTCTAGATGCTAAAACTGAATCTCAGACTAATCAAAAGGCTTTCCCAAAGTTTACACACATGTACCAAGTCGCAAACTACTGCTCGTTCAAATACACTGGATTCTCCGTTAAGAAAGGACAAGTTTTGTTGGTATTCTTAGAGAAATACAAATTACAGTTTTTTGAGGAGCAAAGAACATTGTGTAAGAAACATGACAGATACAAAATAAAAATTTCTTGGTCCTTATTATTACCAGTTAAGAGAGCAGAAGAAGGGAAGGGAGAGAAGCAGATGGGAAGAGAGAAACTACCAAGAGAAGAGTCTCGGGAAAGAGAGCGTCCTGGTGAGAAATGGCTAATAGAGGGAGCAATGGACGGCCAGAGAAATTAAGAGAAATAGAGAAAGTGAGGTACTCTGAGATGGTTCTTATAATAATAGCATCAATAAATAATAGATGGAGGTGGATATAGATATAGTTGTAGATATGAGAAGAGATACAGATGTAGATAAAGTTATGGAGTATAATTACAGAGAGATTGATACAGATATAGATGGCTATAAATATACAGAGTTGTAGATATAGCTATCAATGGATATAGAATATAGATAGAGATGGATGGACAGACCAGTGACCGTACAACCAGCTTTGCCCAGGAGGGTCCTGGTTTAGGGGTGTTGTTCTCACATAATTACTGGTGGCATCTCCCTTTGCTCTCAGAGTGTTCTGATTTAGATAACATAAGGTAACTATATATCACGCTACCAACGTTTAGAAAATTCTTGCAAGACGTAAGCTTGCATTTAATCTTGACAACTGTCCTGTGAGGTAGATAAAGCACATAGAGGAATCTCCTTCTTGAAGAAGAAGCTGAGGTTCACAGAGGCTGGTATCTCCATGTCCTCATGGGTAGTCAGACCCGTGTTTGCACCACACCGTCAGACTCAAAGGCCTCGGTTCTTTTGGCTCTGTTACGGAAGCTTTGATCACCACCCCTAGGATTCCCCAGCCCAATCAATGTATGCTCAGCTCTGCTCATCTCCACCTGTGTCTGCCATACCCTCCCCTCCTCCGCATCCTTAGAAATGGCCTGGGCAGCCTGGTTGTCTGGTCATGCGCAAAAGCACTCCTTGGTTACACCTAACGTGTGTTCCCCCCAACATTTACTGAGCACTGCTAAGTGATGAAGTTACCAAAATGAGCAAGATACAGTCTTACCTTGCAGGATCTTAGAGTGTGGTGGAAGTGATATATGAAATAATACAATATGCTGTAGATACAGGGGAAGGCCCCAAGGAGGAAACAATCCTATCCTTTGGGAGTGGGTGTGAGGATGCAGGCCGTTGCCACGGGCCGCACACTACCACTACTAACCATTATTCTCAACCAAGCGATGTCTTTTTTAAGCTCTTTATAGACACATAGTATGTTTCGTAGTCAGAGAATAGGGAGTGCCGTGAGTTGCTTATTTTCCGTTTTTGAGTTCGGTGGAGTAATACATGCTTACTTAACTGTGGAGGTGGGTAGAGTTAATGCAAAAATAATGTGCTTCGTAAATCTGGAAATTCGGTTTTTGTAGATTGAAGAAAAATTTAAACGTGAGCAAAATAAACATCAAAACACTAGCTGGCAAAATACATGATTAAGATGAGCCACGTTGGAGTCTGGGGAAAGGGATGGGGGTGGATAGTGGGAGCGGAGGCTGGAGGGTCATTTCCCAACCACATGTCCTCGTTTGTCAAGCTCGAAAATGAAGAGGCTTTTTTGGTTTTTGTCTTTTTTGGCCTGCTGGTTTTCTGGCTACTTTCACCCTGTAAGTCCACAAATGTAGTCCTGCGAGCGTATTGGACAAGACGCACTGTTCTCTTATTCTACCAGCAGTTCCCACGGGGGGCAGTTGAACCAAGTCACTATCTTCTTAATGGAGAAGAGTTCAGTTCTGAAACCTGAATATTGGGGATTAGTAATGAGATGTGGAAACTTCCACTTTGTTTTGGGAGATGTTTAGCCATTGCTATCTGCCCGTCAGTTCAGTGGCCAATGTGAAATGTGTTTTTGGCTCATCTATCTCCAGAAAAGAATAATCTGAAGAAATACCAGCACTGTATGTGCCTTTTTATTAACCAGAAGACAGTCAAGTCAACGTGACAGGATTCTGTCATCACGAAAATTACAAATGACAAAACCTTACGTCATCCTAAAGTGTGAGCCTCTAAGTATTCCCTCCAGGCTTTATCTAGTCCAACTGAAATGTCCAAAGACGAAAGAAGCAATTGATTATTTTCAAATCTTGTTTGGTAGTTCTAGGGCCTAGTCTTTGCTACTTTTTTCTTGATTTTTACCCCAAGATTTCATAAGAGAGTCTTACTGTTATTCTGTGGATGAGTCCAGTAATCAGTAATTCTGTGATGAGTGCCCTTGAACTTTTCCTTCTGTAAAAATTTTTAAAAAAGTCAAGAAGAGTTAAGTTATAAAGTTGGATGTGGGTATTGTGGTTGTACCACCTAACCCCTGGGTTAATTTCATATTTGAAGCAGATGTCAGTTTCCTGCTTTATCAAGCTTACATTTTTAACTCACATTCAACAAAGGACAAACGAATCTGAGAGGTTACTCAAATTGTTACCCTTTGTTTCTGGTAATAGAACGCAGAGCATCGTTGTAGAAATCAACAGTTGTGACAATAAAGGCAATAGGAGAGATCTATTTGAGGTGGGTTGCTTTGTTATTTTGTGTGGTTTTAAATATCCAAAGAGTTAAGAACTAGCATTATATTAGAGAAGAGGCAGTCTGCCTCATTTTTGGTGTTTTTGATGAAGAATTCTCAGATAAAATGTTTCACTTCCAAGTGCACACAGTGAATTCTGCATAAAATGCAAATAATTGCCTCATTGCAAGAGCAAATGCCATTTAGGTAAATGAGTTCCTTCGGATCCCAAGCACCCGGTCAAGGGAGGGAGGTATATTATAATTTTGGAATTGGAGGAACAAAGTAAATGTGATAGTATCATTACATGAAATGGAAGGTAATTATGTCATGTCAACGCAGAAGCTTCCCAGGCTGAACATTAGGGGCTGTTTATTCCCTTCATTGAAGCAGATTTGTTTTCTTTCAAATCTGACAAAGCACCTCTCCGCTGAGTTAATAATCACTGCTCCCAGCTGGAAGGTAAGTTTGCAGAGCTGATGGAAGGGCTTTTAACAGGAGAGCTCTGAAATGACACCATCCTTCCAGATCTAACTTAGCATATGGCACACAGAACTGTGCTTAGCAGACTTCTCCCTTATTGGTGGTGGTTTCATTTTCCCTGCACATTTGCTTTTGAAACTTTGCTGGTGGACTTAATCTGGCCACAATTCTAGGACAACTCCCTGATACACTTGGCGTATTTGTCCAGCAGGCCAAGGTATCTGAAGGGATTGTAATTATCTGAAGTTCCTTGGGCCACTTGATTCCAGCAGATTTGGGACATGCACATTCAGGCGGAGCTATAGACAGCAGGTTAGCTGCTGGACGGGGTGGGTTCTGTCTTCTCCTGAGCTTTTATGTAGCCCCTGGGGATGTACATGAGGTGGGTCACAGAGTCCATTTGGAATCACAGGAACAGCCAGCCTGTGAAAATGAGAAGCACCTGGATGACCAGGTTTCCATCACAGCCTGTAATTAAAATACTAGCTTGGGGCTGCCTACCACCCCTTGGTTCCTTTGAGTGGCATTTGCATGTCTTCTTTCTGGATTGAGCCAGCCCTTGCAGAGAGCAATTTTGATATGATCACCTAAGGCTGGGACACAGGCAGGAAATTCTGGCCTGTCCCAAATGCCAAGTGGGGCCTGTGGGTATTACTGCCAAGTAAATGGGCTGAACTGAAGAGGAAAAGGCATCACCTTTGCGGCAGGTGTCCTTTCATTACTGTCTGCGCTGCTACCTAAGAGGAGTGGCAGAAGGCTGGTGACAGAGTGCCTTACTGTGCTCCACCAGAGGGTAGGAGACAGCAGTTCCCTCCCAAGCCCTGTCCTCTATTTCCTTGCAAAGCTTGAGTAAAACCTTGCTATCAATAGCCACTTTCTAGGGAAGAGTCTCTTCAATTGCAAGGATGAGGGATGGTGGTACTTTTTGTGGCAGTGGACGCTCAGATGAGCACGAGTCAAGAGTAGCCGTGTCCCATAGCTGTGTCACAGGGTGCGCCACTCAGTCGTTGCCGGAACACAGGTTTGGTGATAGCAGTTCCAATGTGGAAGGCCGGGAGAGACTCTCAAATCTGTTGGATATTAAAGGATACGGCTAATTACTGCAGGGCCAGCTACTGAATTTTTGGTACCCATTCCAGAATGAAAATGCAGGCCCCTTGTTCAAAAAGCAGAATAAAAGTGCTCATAAAGGTACTAAAATGTAAAGATTTTCCCTTTCTTCTTGTCTCTCTGTCAACATGTCATAGTCTTTTATATGCTATTGAATGCCATTCTAAGTAATGAAAAACTAAATTTTTCAATTATTAACATGAATGTTACCAATCATTTATATATTGTGCAACGTGGGTTTTACATGCAAATATAAGAGCATGTAACTCATATGAGGAATTGCCGAAATCACACAATTGTGTTTCGTAGGTTACACATGTATATATATTTCATTCTGAACAGAAAAGTAGAAATGTTGCACAAAACTAACTCGGTAGTTTTTGTTTTACTTCTTTTTTTTTTTAAATAAATTTATTTCTTTATTTATTTTGGCTGCGTTGGGTCTTCGTTGCTGCGCGCAGGCTTCATCTAGTTGCGACAAGCCGGGGGCTACTCTTCATTGTGGTGCGCGGGCTTCTCATTGCGGTGGCTTCTCTTGCTGCAGAGCACGGGCTCTCGGCGCTCAGGCTTCAGTAGTTGTGGCACACGGGCTTAGTTGCTCCGCGGCGTGTGGGATCTTCCCGGACCAGGGCTCGAACCCGTGTCCCCTGCATTGGCAGGTGGATTCTTAACCACAGCACCAGCAGGAAAGTCCTGTTTTACTTCTTGATATGAGCACACTCTACCAAATCTCCCTACCTGTGGCTTGCTGATGGATGAGAATAACTGAAAGGAAAGGGAATTACGTGTGCCTCTCTCTTTCCCTTGCCTTCTGTGTCATCACTTTGAGTGTCAGTGGATGACCAGTACAGGGCGGTAACACGACTAAGAGAGTATATGGCAGGATTTCCTTGATCATTCATGTTTCTAAGAGGGCTACATCTGTTAAAAACTAACTAGCCTTCGGCCTTCACCTCCCAACCTCACCTCTTGAGGTTTTTAAAAAACATTTCTCATGTGGCTTTCTCAGTAAAGGTCTAGCAAAGAGGAAAGTTTGCCTCTAGCTGTTGGCTCCCCCGAAAGCAATCTCCATGCCCTGTCAAGGATGGCTTTTGTCACTCTAAGATATACACTTCCCCTCCTCCCCTACCCCCAGCCCTTACTTCTCTGGGCCAGGTCAGCAAACCTTTTCTATAAAAGGTCGAACAGCAAATTATTTTAGGCTTTGGAGGCCGAGTGGGTTCTCTTGCAAATCAACACAGTGCAGCTCTGCCACTGTATTGAGAAAGAAGCCACAGGAAATGTGTAAACAAATGGACATGGTTGTGTTCGAATAAAACTTTATTTACAAAAATTGCCTGAGGGCTGGATTTGGCTCGTGGGCTGTAATAGTTTGCCAAACCTTTCTCTAGAGCATCATGCGTTTGACCCCATTCTCATGTTTTTAATTCAATAATTAATAAATTTTCAAAACCCTCCCGTGGAATGGAGAGCTGCCACTTATTTCATATATGAAAGAAATTAGAAAAGAAACCTTTTCTGAGGTTGCACTCTGAGTCATGCAGGGAGTTAAAAAAGGACTCCAGAGCCCCATTTTTTCCCTAGTTGTTGCCAGAAAGCTCTATGATGTATCTATTGTCAGTGAGAGTTCTTGTACAGCTCTGACATTCGTGACCTACCTCTAAAAGGCATTCTAGGAATAGCATTGTTAAAATCCTTGAGAAAAGTAGAACTTTTATTATGTGAGTATCACGATTCCCTGCCCCCCACCTTCAGCCAACACCTTCGTGGGAGGAAGATGGAGGGACAGGAAATGACAGCATTATGAAGCCCAGTCACAATGGAATGCTGAATGCAAGTACAAATAATTATTAGGGAGGTGAAAATTACATAGCAACTTGCTCATACTAATGGTCTACGGAGAAAGAGCCCCATTGTACTTTCAAAACGTTAATTGTCCATAATGTTTTAAAGAAATTCTACTCGTTATCTTTTTGGAATTTTATAAAGCTCCCATATAAAGGTCCCCAGTTTATTTTTGTTCTGTTCTAGGCGGTTCTCTTGGCTTCCATGACACCATCCCCCTTCCTTTGTTCCAAACTCACTGAGGATTCCTTCTCATGTCTCCTTAGCTGGTTCTTTTTCAGCTCAACATTCAAACTTCAATTTCTCACATATTCAAGCCTATATTTCTACGTAGAACCCACAAAAAATAAAAAGGGATTCATGAACTTAAATACGTTGATACCATTTGGTTTGAATCCAAAAATTGCTGGGGACGCATGACTATTCCACTACAGGAGATAAAAGAGGTCAACAGGGGTTGCTTTGCACTGCCCAGAGTATTGTCTGGGCAATAGCAGGTGGTCAATAAATGTTTGTTCAATAAATATTTAGATGTGTGTATGTATGAGTAGGTGGATGGATGCATTATTGGATGGATGAATAGACCTTTTCCTAAAGCATTATATATTCAGTACATTGTTAGGAAAGATGCTGATATACAAGTCAGTGAGTGAAAATTATTTCTCTTTAACTTATTGATATAGAAATTTCACTACCAAAATTTGGTCTTATTATAAAGTTCATCGAGGCCTTGTCAATGGTCCATATCTTAGTGTGGCTGTTTATAAGAGCTCCAAAATTCAGGATATAATGAAGGTACCTTTCTGGGGTAGTTTGAGTGCAGTGTTTCCCAGCAACAGGTGGCACAGAATCATAAAGCACAGAAATTAAAGAGTAAAACCACTTGGGCTAGGATTCTAGCTCTTAGTACTAGCTGTGTGATGCTGGGTAATCATTTGGACACTATGGGCCTCACTTTTCTCATTATAAAATGATCTATACTAGAAAACTGTGTCAGCTGGGAATCTTGTGAGTTACAAGAAACAAAATTCTTAACCAATTTATCTTAAACAATAAAAAGAATATCTTTTGGGTTTATGTACCTAAAAACTAGTGGTAAAACTGTCATAGCCTAAGGAGACATGATGATATTATAATCAATGTGACAAACAGAAAGGATTATACAATTGGATAACCCAGAAGAAGTAGATTAATTCCTAAAAACATACAAACTTACCAAGACTGAATCGTGAAGAAATAGGAAAATCTAAACAGAGCAATAACTAGTAAGGAGATTGAATCAGTAATGAGAAACCTCCCCAAAATGAAAAGCCCAGGACTAAGTGGCTTTACTGGAGAGTGCTACCAAACATATAAAGAATTAACCCTCCTCAAAGCCTTCCAGAAAATTAAAGAGGAGGTAACAATTCCCAGCTCATTCTATAGAGAATTCCTGCAACTCAACAACAACAAAAAATCAAATAACTAAATTTTTTAAATGGGCAAAGGACTTGAGTACACATTTCTTGAAAGATGATATACAAATGGCCAACAAGCATATTAAAAGATGTTCCACATTACTAATCATCAAGGAAATGCAAATCAAAACCACTATGAGATAATTAGGATGCCTACTCGCAAAAAATGGTGGCCTCATAGACTGTGGAGAAAAGGGAATCTTTATGCATTTCTGGCAGTATTGTAAAATGATACAACCACTGTGGAGAACAGCATGATGGTTCCTCCAAAAGGTAAACATAGAACTACCATATGATCCACCAATCCCATGTCTGGATATATATCCAAAAGAATTGAAAGTAGAGTCTCAGAGAGCTATTTGCCCACCCATGTTCATAGCAGCAGTATTCACAATAGGCAAGAGATGGAAACAACCCAAATGTGCATTGACAGGTAGATGGATAGACAAAATATGGTAACTAAATACAATGGAATACTAGGCAGCCTTAAAAAGGATGGTAGTCCTGTGACATGCTACAACATGGATGAACCTTGAGAAAATTACTCTATGTGAAGTGAGCCACTCACAGAAGGGTAGATACTGTATGATTCCATTTATATGAGGTATGCAGAGTAGTCAAATTCATAGATACAGGAAGTAGAATGGTGGGTACCAAGGTCTTGGGGGAGGGGACAAAGGAGAGTTGTTTTTTAATAAGTATTAAGTTTTAGTTTTGCAGGGTTAAAAGGTCCTAGAGACTTGTTTCACAGCAATGTAAGCATACAAAACACTAGTGAAATGTAGACTTTAAAATGGTTAAGATGGTAAATTATATGTGTTTTTTACCACCATTTTATAAATACCCAGAATGCCAGGGCCAGCTTCAAAAGAGGTTTAAAGAGCATCTCCGAGTCATCAGAGCTCTGCTCCATCTCTCTGGGCTCCCTCTGTTCTGCCTTCCTCCTCAAGTTTCGTTCTTCATGGCTGCAGCCCTTCCCATCCTCACACTCACCATCCAGAAGAGAGAGAAGCTGTGTCCCAGCATTCTCAGATTCAGCCCCTGGGTTCTCACTGAACCGACTGGAGGCCACACAGCCACACCTGAACCAATCATAATGGCCAGGGGTCATGGGAGGTGCTGATTGGCTTACACCAAACAGAGCCTACCCCCAAAGTGTGAGTTGAATCATTTTCATTCCTACCTGGACCACTTGGGAGAGAGATGGTTTCCCAACAGGACTGGGGATCAGCAAAGTTTTTTTGTAAAGGGGCCATATAGGAGATAGCTCAGACTTGATGGGTCATACGGCTTCCACTGCAACAATTGAACTCTGGCATCATGGCATAAAAGCAGACATAGACTTTTTTTTTTTTTTTTTTTTTTTTTTTTTTGCGGTACGCGGGCCTCTCACTGCTGTGGCCTCTCCCGTTGCGGAGAACAGGCTCCGGATGCACAGGCTTAGCGGCCATGGCTCACGGGCCCAGCCGCTCCATGGCATGTGGGATCTTCCCGGACCGGGGCACGAACCCGTGTCCCCTGCATCGGCAGGCGGACTCTCAACCACTGCGCCACCAGGGAAGCCCATGACTTTATTTTTTATTTTATGTGTGTGTGTGTGTGTGTGTGTGTGTGTATTTATTAGTTTATTGTCCGGGTCCCCAGTTGGGTGGCAGATTTCATGACAGTAAGGAAAGCATCTGTCTTGTTCTCTGATGTATTCCCAGCATCTAGCCCAGGACCCAAATGGAGTAGGTGCTCAGTTGACACATGTGGAATGAGTGAATAAAGGAGGTTTATTCGTCCACTCTGTGAGGTTGATGCCATTAGCTCAGAGTGGTTTAGCGACTTACCAAGCAGCCGTAGACTTTAAATGAACGAGCATGGCTGTGTTCCAATAAAACTTTGCAGACACTGAAACTTGAATTTCATGTAATTTTCATGTATCACAAAATATTATACTTATGTTGATTTTTTTTTTTTATGTGGACCTTTTTTAAAATCTTTATTGAATTTGTTACAATATTGCTTCTGTTTTGTGTTTTGGTTTTTTGGCCCCAAGGCATGAAATCATCTTAGCTCACAGAGGCTGGTAGGATTTGGCCCACAGGCTGTAGTTTGCAGATCTGGTTCAAAATAATCTCTCTTAGCTCAGTGATGATTTTTCTTCATAACTTTACCTGGGTCACCTTCACTCCTCTTTTCTGTAATACCTGTAATGAGATGACCCTCGGCTCAAAATCCTCAACCTGTCTTGCAAAAAGGCATTTGGAAAGCCATGCAGTCTCTTTTTCTTTTTCCGTGGGTCCTAGTGGTCATAATACCTTGCTTGCCATAGAATACTTGGGACATACAGGACAGTATACTGTTAAATATTCAAGATAATTACTCTTTCCCTCCACCATTATTAGAAATTAAAGATGCCTTCACATCTGCAGTACAATTTGTAGAGGGGTTAAAACTCCGTCATGTTGCTAAGCAATTATTTTCCTATTTTTATTCACCTTTAGCTCTGTCTCTTTTTTTCCAGGTTAAATATTTATTAGACTAGAACTGTCTCCAGGATGATATATTTCTTAAAGGCTTTATTTTCCAGTCATTGGTCAGAGTGCTATTATGTAAATGATTGAAGTAAGTATTAAAAATGTGGGTTTGAAGATCTCCAGGGTCAGAGGGTGACCCTGGGGAAAGAGAGATGGGAAATAGAACTGAACAATAAAGGAGCAAAGGGAGGATAAAGTAAAGGAAGCTTTTAAATTCCTACAAGGAGAGGAGGGGTTGACTGGATCTCTGGAGGAAGATGAAAAGAAAACAGGCTTGGGAGAAAGTAAAATGCATGGGAATAGCACGGGGCTGTAGGAAGGCAGTGATCTGTTTTATAACTAAAATGCGCAACAATGGAATGATTTGTTCAAATGTGTTTTGGCAGCCTTTGAATTATAGTCCAAATACCTTTAGCGCATATAATAACTTTTAAAATGTGTTCATTGTTTGCTTGTGATCTGTCTACTTCTAAAAAAAACGTCTAAGCCTCATACAGCCTGTGCAGCTCTTGTGTGAATTACAAATGGTACCCGCTTTGGGCTGCTGTGTCCCAACCTGTGGCATCTTTGTGCTGGGTTTCAAGGGTCTCGGAGCTCTGTGAGGCAGCTAAGTTTCAACCCCCATTCGGCGCTTTCACCAGGTCCCACACACAGCCATTTGCACTGGCCTGGGTCTGAAGTGGTTTTTGATGAAAGACCTGATTGGGTGGCAGTGCATTCGAATAATTGTTCCCCAGGTGGAACTTCCAAACATGGTCCAAGGACCATTTAGGAGAGAGGGCTATGAGGGACCAGGGGAATTCACCTGCATTGACACTAATGCATATATCAAATTCAGGGCTCATTTGTCTAATTCTTCACAAAACTAAATTATTCTAATACTGGCAGGCTAAAATTATAAACTCTAGAATTTTATTGTAGCCATTGGTTTAATGGAAGGATTTCCAAATGTACGATTCCCTCCTTTTATGCTCTCGAGCCACACTCAAGGTTCAGAAGGGAGGGTTCCCTTTGGTCCTCCTTCTGAGCGGGTCCATTTTCCCTTTGCTGTTTGTTTGTTTTCTGTCTAGGGTCTTGTTGTTGCTTTTTTTGTTTTCTAAATTGGAGGACTACCACATGGCAAACTGCTCACTTTGAGCTTTAAATCTGCCTTCTAATCTGCTCATGACCAGGAAACCAGTTTACTGAGATAAAAGTTAATCAACTCTAAGCAAGGGCCTCATGTTCTCTCATGAAACATACGAACCTAAGTTTTAGCGCTCAGGTTGTGTGATACCTCCTTGAGATGCTCAAACACTCTTTTGGTTAAGATTACCCATATCCCTTCTAACACTTGATTGTTGTGTTCTATATGGGTGCATTTACAGGAAAGTGTCCTCCAAATAATGTTATAATGGAGGGTTTTTATTACCTGTAGAATAAAAACTAAGGTACAGGAAAGCCAGGTGGTTAAGAGTGTGAGCTCTGGATCTACACTGCCTAGAGTTGAATCTTCTGTGTCATTCCCCAGACACATTATGGAGGGCAAGATGCCTAACCGTTTGTGCCTTCTTCTACTCATCTGTAAAATGAACATAAGAGTAGCACCTACTCCATTGAATTGAAGAAGGGTTCAATGACTTATTCATGTAAAGTGCTAAGAACAGGAAGTACTTAAGTGTTAATTATTTTATTTATTATTATTATTATAGTTATTAGGAAGAGAAGGAGGAGGAGAACAAGTTAGGAAGCAAGCTCTCTAAGCAGACTTCAAGTTGAATTTCATCAGTGGGACTGGTGCGTAGAAACAGATGTGTATTTTCCATCCCTCATACCTGTCACTTTGAAATGTACACAGTTCTAGGTGTGGCGGTGTATTAGTCGGGGTTCTACAGAGAAACAGAACCAATAGGGTATATAGAGATATATGTAAGAAGAGATTTATTACGAGGAATTGGCTCACGGAATTATGGAGGCTGTCCAAGGACAGGAGAAGAAATGGATATTCCCTGTCAAGCAGAAGGAGCAAATTCACCCCGTCTCTTCCTGTTTGTTCTATTCAGACCCTCAATGGATTGAATGTTGCCCACATTCATTGGTGAAGGTGATTGATTTTACTGGGTCTGCCAATTCAAATGCTTATATCTTCTGGAAACGCCTCCACAGACACACGCAGAAATAATGTTTTACCAACTATGTGACCATCCCTTACACTCGTCAAGTTGACACATAAAATGAACAGAGCTGAGAGGAGAAATGGACAGCAATGCCCCACCTTCATCAGTGAACGGATCATCCAGACAGGATCACTGGGGAAAACGACAGACTCAACTAACACCGTGAGCCACGTGGACCTAGCAGCCACGCGCAGAGCGTGTCATCCAGCAGCATCAGAGTGCGTGTTCTTCTCGGGCACACATGGAGCATTCTCTAGGATAGGTCATGTGGAACAGGTCTTGACAAATTTGGGAAGACTGAAAACACATCAAATGTCTCTTCCAACCACATTGGTATGAAATCAGTGGCAGTAGAAAAATGGGAAAATTCACAAATGTGCGGAAATTGGACAACATGTTCCTAGACAGCCAGTGAATCAGGGAGGAAATAAAGAAGATCAGGGAGTATAGTGAGCATGGATATATACAACTATAAAAGATGTTTTTATTCTACTTTTTTGAGGTGTAACTTACACACCATGAAAGTCACTTGTTTTGAGTGTATAATTCAGTGCCTTTTAGTAAATTCACAGTTGTGTAACTGTCACCAATATCTTTTTCTAGAACATTTTTGTCACTCCCAGCATAATTTTGTGCCCATTTGCAGTCGCTTCCTGTTCTCACCCCCCAGCCCTGGGTGTCTACTAATCTGCTTTCTGTCTCTATGGATTTGCTTTTTCTGGACGCATCATCTAAGTGAAATCATATAATATATGGCCTCTTGCAGCTGGATTCTTTTACTTAGCATAATGTTTTCAAGTTTCATCTATATTGTAGCATGTATCAGTAGTTCACTCCTTTTGTGGTTATATCCCATTTCATTGTATGGATATATCACATTTTATTTATCAGTTCATCAGATGGTCGACATTTGGGTTATTTCCATTGCTTGAACACTCCTGTGAAAATCTTTCTGTGTGAACATATGATTTTATTTCTCCTGGGTAGATACCCAGGGGTGGCATTACTGGATCATATGGTAACTCTGTGTTCAACTTTTAAAGAAATTGCCAACTGTTTTCCATTTTACATTCCCACCAGCAATGTATGTGTTCCAGTTTCTCCACACCCTCATCAATACTAGTGATTATCTGTCTTTAATTGCACTCCCCTAATGGCTAATGATATTGAGGGTCTTTCCATATGCTTATTGACCATGTATCTATCTTGTGTGGAGAAATATCTATTCAAATCTTTTGCTCATTTTTAAATGGCATCATTTATCTTCTTAATAATTTGTAAGAGTTCTTTATATATTCTGGATAAAACATCCCTTATTTATTTCCTGAAACATTTTGTAGTACATGTTTTTCTGTCTGAGAGTGCTACAGAGGAGATGGTTTAATGTTCTGGGGCCTTTGAGGTGCCTTGTCGCAGAAGCAGCCCTGAATAGCAATTCCCACAAGCATATAGCCCTCTGCAGGCTACCCTGCCGGGTCACCTCCCTCTGTGTGACCAGTTCATCAAAGTGTAGTTTGTCTGTGTCAGTCTCCCAACAGCGAGAGCTGGATCTAACGTTAGCAGTCATGTGCCCTGAATTGTAATTTTGAGCACCTTCGATCTTAATGTTTGCTCCTGAAATCTAGAGCAGCCAGAATGAGTGACAGGAGCCTATACTGAGATCCTATCCTGGTGTATGATTCTTCATACAATCCCAAGTTTGCCTCTTGGTTCACAAAGAGCCCCTTGGGGCAAGTGGCAGTGTTAGCTGTTGAGGTGAGGTGTGCAGAAACTGCTGACTCGGAGAAGTCCATTTCGAAAGGACTTGAGCGTAACCCTAATGTCACTCGCACTCCTCAGATGTCTCTCTCTGGACCCTTTTCCCTGGCCCTCCAGTGCCAACCTTCATAACACACTCTCTGTATCTTCCTCCTGCGTGAGCAGCAGCCGTATGGAGGTCAAATGAGCCTTAGAAGTGCCTTTGACAACATTGTGGAAATTGTAACCAGTGAAGCACCTTGTGTTTTCAAGAGAGATCATCTATGGGTGACAATAGAAAGGTTTTAAATTTCCAGAAGAGGTTATCATATGAGAAAGCAGTCTAATTTTCTACTGAGCCAAAAAGATTTCTTATGCTTTAAAATAATATTGCTGCCTTGTGCGTCAGCGCACACGTTAAGAAGAATTACTCACAGGTGGTACTTCTTAAGTTCTTCATCTTTCACAACACGTTAGGTTGTTAGTGCAGCTCCTGAGATTCAGTCCTAGAATTAGATGTCAAAAAACATGGAAGAGGGCTTCCCTGGTGGCGCAGTGGTTGGGAGTCCGCCTGCCGATGCAGGGGACACGAGTTCGGACCCCGGTCCGGGAAGATCCCACATGCCGCAGAGCGGCTGGGCCCGTGAGCCATGGCCGCTGAGCCTGCGCATCCGGAGCCTGTGCTCCGCAACGGGAGAGGCCACAACAGTGAGAGGCCCGCGTACTGCAAAAAAAAAAAAAAAAAAAAGAATATGGAAGAATGGTTTTTCTGATCTACAGTCTGTCTTCATCTGCTACATACAGTCAGCTTCATGGGTTATCATATAACCAAGATCAAATTTTGGAAAGCTGGAAAGAAATAGTCAAGCAAACCCTGAAGAAAAGACTGGCCTCAGTTGATTATTTTGCCTTTTAAATTGTAAACTCATAATTGGTACATCTCTTGAGGGATTAATATCCGTTGAATAACTACAGTGGTCCCGGATACCTCATGGTGCTTTATTAAAGCTGTTCGTGATTTTTCACTTGCTGGAAAATGACATGCTAGTGGCACCTCTCTGGTTGAGTCCTCGCCTAGAGAACTCACTAGAGGTATTTCCACTTATGTCACCTTGTATTTAGCTTCATTTCTTCCTTTGTTAATGTTTATCTTAATGGTACTACTTCTGTTACTGTAAATGATCCTTGTTAATCCTTGTGCTTAGGGCTTGCAATATTAACTGGCCCTTACCCAACATCAGAGATCTGAGTTACAGTTTGTTTTTTGCCTTCCTTCTTTGTGAAGTACAAGAAAAACACCATGCCCTTGGAATCTGGGTGTTTTTTTGTTTGTAGTTAGTTGGTTGATTTTCCCGTGCATTTCTGAGAACTCTTCCACTCAAGAAAAATAGCCTTCTCCCATTTTAACTATCTCCTGTAGGACAGTCAGATGTAGATGAAAGCCGAACCTTCATTGGGTCGATACACTACGCAAAGATTAGTTCCAAACTGTCTAGAATGTATCACCACAGTGCTTTGCTATATTTATTTGTTCTACTGGTCAACTTCATTACAGAGCTGAGATGCCATGGTTGGGATTTTTCCTAAGGTGTTAGACGAGGCTTCTCAAATTTTCATTCCAAAGAAATTTTAAAGCATAAGAAATCTCTTTGTCTTAGTGGGGAAATCGAAATGTTTTCTCATGTTATAACTTGTGTCATTTAACAACTTTTCGTTGTTACCCATCAACCTATCAGTCAAAAGGAATTTATTAGGCAATTACCATATGCCAAATGATGTGCTAGGTACCTCGAGAAGTAGGAAAAAATATGAAATGTGGCGCTGGTTTCAAGGAGCTTAAATTTGTTCATCTATTTACTTATTTATTCATTCACCTAATGTTTACTAAACATCTAGTGTGTCCCAGACACATAATCTAGTTGAGGCAAAATAATCACAGCAATTATATCTAAGAGCAGTGCAGGAGGATATCAGAGAGAGGACAGAGCCTCCAGGAGGAAGTAGCAGACAGAGCTAAGCTGTCTCATCTGCCTCACAGTAATAAATCTTCTGGTGGCTTCTTTCACTTCTGATGTGATTGCAAAGCCTCCATGACCTGACCCAGCCTGCACTGGGCTCCTCCTATTAGAAACACTTAACCAAGGTGAGAAGAAAGATAGCAAGTGTTTCTAACTGGAAGATTCCTCTTTGAAGTATCCTGACCTTTGTTCCAATGGATTATTCTTTATAGCATGGATGCATTATGTATAAAAAGCCAGCATTAGGAGTCCTTAACTAAATCTCACCTTAAAAAGACTCTTTTTCATACTCACTTTTAACCGAGCATCCAGGATCATCCGTAATTATTCTTTCTTTTTTTTTTTTAATTTATTTATTTTATTTATTTTATTTTTGACTGCGTTGGGTCTTTGTTGCTGCACGCGGGCTTTCTCTAATTGTGGCAAGCGGGGCTACTCTTCGTCACGGTGCCCGGTCTTCTCACTGCGGTGGCTTCTCTTGTTGCGGAGCACAGGCTCTAGATGCACAGGCTTCAGTAGTTGTGGCTCGTGGGTTCTAGAGTGCAGACTCAGTAGTTGTGGCGCACGGGCTTAATTGCTCCGTGGCATGTGGGATCTTCCCGGACCGGGGCTTGAACCCATGTCCCCTGCACTGGCAGGTGGATTCTTAATCACTGCGCCACCAGGGAAGCCCTTCATAAGTATTCTTGAGTCATTATTATTTATCAACCCACCCAGCTCACTGTATTAGTTATCTATTGCTACAATAACAAATTACCCCAAAACTTAGCGGTTTAAAACAACACACATTTCTTATCTCACAATTTCTGTGGGTCAGGAATTTAAACATGACTAAGGTAGGTCCTCTGCCCCAGAATCTCTCAAAAGGCTGCAGTCAAAGGGTTGGCTGGGGCTAGGGGTCTCATTTGAAAGTTAGACTGGGGAAGGATGCACTTCCAAGCTCATTCAGTGGTTATTGGCAGGATTCAGCTCCTCCAGGTTTGATGGACTGAAGGTTTCGGTTCCTCATTGGCTGTTTGCCTGAGACTATCCTCAGTTCCTTGCCATGTGGGCCTCCCTAGCAGAGCTGCTCACTTCATCAAAACAGGCAATCCAAGAAGTCCATAGAGACAGTCTGCTAGCAAGATGGAAACCATACTTTTTACAAGCTAATCACAAAAGTGATATCTCCTCAACATTGCCATATTCTATCAGTTACAAGCAAGTTGCCCAAAGGGAGATTACTCAAGGCAGCTAATATCAGGAGACAGGGATCATTGGGGGCCATCTTAGAAGCTGGATTCATAATTATTTTCTTCATCAAACATTTATCAGTTATGATGTTTTCAGTAGAGTGCAACTGTGTTGATAAGTGGCCCTTGTCTTTAAGGTGCTCACAATGAGCTTGGGAACATGAGTACATCAACCTTTAACTCTAATTTGACATAGAAAACCTTATAGTAGAGTCAGATTCAAAACCCAATGAGAATATGGAAAAGAGGGATGTCTTTGTTCATGATGGAGCCCCCAGTGGGAATGCCACTTTCTCTCACAGTTAAAAATAAACATAATGTCACTTATTCTCTGGAACTTTCTCTGACACTCAGAGAAAGTTCTTTTTCCCCAACTTAATTCCCGGAAAAGGTGACATTTGAGTTGAATCTTAAGAAGTAAGTAGGAGTGGCTTTCCAAGTGTAAAACACAGCATAATGAAAAGCATGGGGATGTGATGCTGTGTGATATATTCCAGGAACTGTGGCTGGAATGTTGGAGATGTGGTCAGGGATGGGGAATTGTTGTGGGAGGAAATGAGTCTAGAAAGATGAATTGGAGTCATATTAGGAAAAGGAATTTGAATGCTATACCACAGAGCTTGGGCTCTGCCATTTGGGAATTAGAGAGCCCCTGAAGATCTCTGATTAGTACAGTAATGTGGTGAAATACATGCCTTAGAAAGGAACTGTGGAAGCAGGTAGAGAATTGGCTGGAGATACTAGATAGAGGCCAAGATAACATTTCAAGGAGAGTTGATAATTATGTAAAATAAGATATAGGGAAAAGAAGGCCATGGTGATGGAAAGTTCAAAATCGGAAGATGTTTTCGGGGTAGAATTGACAGGATTATCAGAGCCAGGTAAGCTCTGAGAAATGAGGGAGGGATGTGGGAGAGCCAAGGATTTCTCTGTAATTTCTGTCTCAGGAGAATAAAAGCCTCTTAATAGAGGGACAATGTCTTATTTACCTTTAGAATCTCAATATTTTAATGGTGCCAGATACTTGATGGTTGGCCCTTAATGGATTGACGAGTGAGTGGACGGATGGATGGATGGATGGATGGATGGAAGGATGGTGGGTGGATGCGTGGGTGTGGGTGGATAGGTGGATGAGTGATTGGATATGTGGATGGTGTTGTTAAACATGCAAGGGAATGCAGGATAGAAATCAGTTTGGGACAGAGGAGAGAATGGGTAGAAGGAAGTCATAAGACCCTCAGATGGCTAAGGTGACAGTACAAAGAGGAAGGCAAGTAGAAAATTCACTCGGGTTTTTTTTTTTTTTTTTTTTTTTTTTTGCGGGACGTGGGCCTCTCACTGTTGTGGCCTCTCCCGTTGCAGAGCACAGGTTCCGGACGCGCAGGCTCAGCGGCCATGGCTCACGGGCCCAGCCGCTCCACAGCATGCGGGATCCTCCCGGACCGGGGCACGAACCCGTGTCCCCTGCAACGGCAGGCGGACTTCCAACCACCGTGCCACCAGGGAAGCCCCCCACTCGGGTTTTTTAAATGATATCCACGGCTTTGATGGTTTTCGTCGGCAGTTTGTTATTCCACCTGCTTTAACGTTAAAATTTTAGGAAAGAATAGTTTCTTTAGAGAACAAAACTCTTTGTGCAAGTCATATCAACATTTTGGAAACCTGTTAGATTTCTCAGCGCCTTATCCTAAGACATTGTGCAAAGCCACTACTAGTCTGGCTATTGAAGCCATTTAGCATCCCTTCAATTGTAGTAAGGGATATGGGAATATTAAGAAAATGTTCCCAGAAACTCAAATCAAAAAGTAACTTCTTTTCAGATCTTACATTACCCTTACCTTTAACTTTCTATCAATGGTACAATCATACTTCTTGACAATTCTCAGGTTTCTTGGACTTCAGATTTTCTGAAGCAGTGCTTCTCAAACTTTAAAGCGGACCACCTGGAGATCTAGTTAAAATGTGGATTCTGGTTGAGGCCTGGGCTGGGGCTTGAGAGTCTCTATTTCTAATGAGGTTCCAGGCAATTCTGCTGCTGCTGACCCATGGACCACACTTTGAATGGCAGGGCTCTTCAGGTGTCATTCAATATCGGTGACTTGGCTGATAACCTCTGTTGTTGACACAGTCACCTTGTCAGCCACCTATATCAATCCAGAATTTCATTTACCTCCTGCCCTTGTTCGTGGCATCCCTGGGTGACTTCTTATTACCTTTCCCCTTCCATAATGCTTCCAACTCCTCCGACTCAATAGTAATATGTGAGGAGAGGCCAGCCTGCTGTCCTTCCCTTCCTCCAGATCCCTGATGAAGCCATCAAAGCTGACCTTCTCACCACACCCTTCTGCGGCCCCTCACGTTTCTTAGCCTAATGCTTTATTTACATCCTCAGATTTAACCTTTAGTCTCTTGTTCCTTAAGGTCTTCAAACATCCACAATCAATTAAGGTTCACAGGTCAGGGATCAAGTCCAATTTTTGAGTAGGAATTTCAGGTCTGATAATTGGCAGTGTGGGAGGTCGGCAATGTATGTAACAAAAACAAATGAGAAAAGCAGTCCGCGTGGGTCACTGGGGGATGATGGCTTAGCTAGAAACAAGGCAGTCCAATCCCAAGCCTTCTGCTAAGCAACTGCCTCACCTTGAGGAAACCGCTTACCCTACCTGAGTCAACGTTTGCTGTAATATAGCACATTAAATTAAATGATCTCTATCATCTGTTGAAATTAATTATGTACATACAGGCTGACTTATTAGTGTCGTATCTTCATTATATGTCTCAACTAGAAGACAGGTTCCCAACATGAGGTTCATGGATCTCCAAGAACTCTGTGGCCAGAATTCACACACTCCATGAACCTTCACTGGGGCGAGGGGCTGGGGATGGCAAGGGGTGGAATTGCGTTTTCACTTTCATTGACCTCCGACTGTCAGTGAGCATTTTCTTCAGTCAGGAATATAAACAGGCTAGAGTAGTATTTGCAGTGCCTGCGACTTGGTCACCAATGGAAACCACAAATATATCTGATGTCACATTAGAGTTTTTGTAAATGTCAAAATGTCATGATGCTCGCCACTGCTTCACAGTTTGGGTGCTTCTTAGACCCTCCACTATATCTTCTCATTGAACCTGCTAACGAAGTAACACATCTATTAATAGGGCAGTAGTTGTCTGTAAGGGAAGATCTTGCCCCACAGGGCACATTTGACAATATATGGAGACACTTTTGGTTGTCGCAGCTGGGAGGGGACCTGCTAAACGTCCTACAGTGCACAGGACAGTCCCCTCCCCCACGAAAGAATTCTCCAGTTCAAAATTTCAGTAGTGCTGAGACTGAGAAGCCTGCTACAGCCATTTTTAAAATATATTTTTGACGGCCATATTTTAGTATAATTAATTTCCTTTGTAATTTTGTGTATTTTATGTATTTACAAACTTTGTTCTTAGAAGGGATCCCATAGCCTTGCTAGACTGTCAAAAGGGTCCATGGCAAAAAAACGTGTTTAAAAATTCCAGTATGAGGAAGAGGTAGTAAAGGTGATCGGAACTGAGACCTTTTGGTTTGTAGACCAGGAAACTGAAGTCAACTACCTGACACCCCAAGGCAACATGACATCATGGAATCGGGCAAGGTTCACGTGCCTGTTCCACCCTTAATGCTTATAGGACTTCGGCCAGATCATTTACCTTTTCTTTGTCTTACTACATTTGGGCTTCTATGAAAAGTACCAGAGATTTGGCGGCTGGAACAACCGAAATGTATAATCTCACAGAGCTGGAGACTGGGAAGTCCACAGTCAAGGTACTGGCAGATTCGGTGTCTGGTCAGGACCTATTTTCTGGTTCATACACAGCACCTTCTCACTGTGTCCTCACATAGTAGAAGGAAGGAGTCAGCTCTCTGGGGTCTCTTTTATAAGAGCACTAATCCCAATCACGAGGGTAATACCTTCCTGACCTGATTGCCTCCCAAAGGCCCTGTCTCCTAATACCATCACCTTGGGGGTTAGGATTTCAGCATATGAAATTTGCGGAACACAGACATTCAGACCATAGCAAGTTGAAATTAGTTTTCTCATCTGCAAGATGGGTAAAATTGTCCTTTACCTACAGCAGGAGTCAGCAAACTGTGGCCCAAGGGCCCAGTCCAGCCTGTAGCCTCTTTTTGGCAGTAACAGTTATCTTGCAACACAGCCATGCCCGTTTGTTTACACATTGTCCATGTCTGCTTTCGCTGTACAATGGCCAGACTTTGCTTACAACATGGCCATACAGCCCACAATGCCCAAAATATTTACTCTCTGGCCTTTCACAGAAAACTGTTGTTGAATCCTGACTCAGAGTGTACCTGTGAGGATAAGAGACACAAAGTGTGAAGATTCAGCTCATTGCCTGGTCCAGGGTGAGCCACCTAGTAGGATTGTTGTCCCCTTTCACTTATCGATATAAGGTCTTTCTGCCTCTAAGGGCATCTTTTATTTCCAGAAAAGACTCTTTAGGGGGTTGTTTTGTATAAATAATTATCATTCAATGCTTTACAGTTTAAACTGCAAACTAATTTCCCTCTGGCTTTTGAGTTGAGTTTCTAAGTAGAGTATAGCGTATTTGAGCAATCAGTTTTTAGTAGCCTTTAAACAATATTGGTCCAATTTATTCACTTCAGTATTTAAGTATCTTCAATAAGTTAAAGAATTTAATTTTACATATACAATTATATATATTTTTGTATATTAATTATATATATATTCTATTTAATCTTTAAATGCATGCATTATCTGAATTTATTAACAAAACCTTCCTGGGTTCAAAATAAATCTTACAAAGCTAATAAACTAAACTTATCAATATGGTGAAACACAGGTGTTTTTTAAATTTTTTGAATATGCATATAAATTTATTTAGATTTCAACCTAAAATTAAAAAGCTAAACCAGTCATTCAATTGTATACTTTAGCTGGGAGTCACAACTATCTTCTTAATAAGCCAAATTGTCTTAACTATTACAAGACAGACAGTACTACATTTGTCCAGATGCCTTAACCAAGAAATAGTGATAATATGGTGGTTTCGAATCTCTCAGTTATTTCTGCTCTCAATTCTAAAGCCTCTCAGGGTTGAAAGATGCTCAGGCACTCCGGAAGTCAAATGCAGTGTCAATTACTGAGATGACTTTTGACCAGAGATTCTAACTGGGGTGTTGAAACTTGGAATAGACATCCAAGGTGATTTTCCTCACACTCACTGTCATTTTATCCCCTGAAATCTGGGGGTGGCCTTCTCAGCATGCTGGAGATTTTGAACCACCAGCAGTATCAGCCAGGAACTCACCAAGTCCTTCTCAGGAACTTTAACGGGTTGTCCCAGCGCTGTATGGCGAGCTGCTGCTGGTTGCTAGGGTGCAGTCAGGTAGCCCAGCTCCCTGCAGTTGAATTATACAAGATAACTAGTCCTTTCTTCAGAAACACTGCAACCACCGCCGCCCCCACCCCCACCCCGCCATCATTCATCACATGACTGGATTTTGCATAGTTTTGCCTCTATGGAAGTATAAATACCCTTTCTGTGTAATTTGAACATTTTTGAACTTGGTAAAATATTGCTTCTTTCATATTCTCAGGACACAACCTGTTCTTGGTTATTGAAATCTGATCCAATTGAATTCTCTACCTACCTGTCTGGCCTGTCACTACAAGTTGTAAGGCTCTTGTATTAGCACACAGAATCACAGACTTTTGTTGATTCAAGAGGTGTTCTCCCCAGCTCCTTCAAACTCAGCCATTCCCCCTGGATCAGCTGCAGAATAAGTGCTTTTTCTCATTTCTGTTTTCCTGTCATCAGGACCGAAGTATAAGATACTTCAAAGCCTTCCTGGATGGTGGGTGCCCTAGGGCAGTCGCAGTGAACAACGTTGAAAAAGGATAAACCCCCAAGATTTCCAAGATTAATTCAAACGGGCCTAACTCCCTTGGAAACTGTGTGGCATGAGTTGCCCTGCCGGGGAGGAGGGAGGAGCAGTGGGGAGGAGTGGGGGGGAGGAGTGCGAGGAGAGTGAGTGATAATGAAAGAGCTGTCCAAATTTTGGCATATCGTTTCCTAATGAAGTTTAGTTGTATCATAGTCATCATTTACTGAAATATATTGTATCCCAAATTGTGAGAGTTTTATTTCTTCCCAACTGTCTTTATTCCTGTTCTCTCAATAGCTCACAAGGCAGCTCTACTGTACTCTGTTCTTATGGCTAGAATGTTTCCCAGTTATTGGTTTGTAAGGCAGAAGGTGGCATATGGAATGTACTTCGCCATAGAAATAATGTTAAAAGTGATGGCAAAATTCCAGGCTAGCCCACAAAAAGTATTTGGTTACCATATAATTTAGCTGCAGTTGGGAATACAGGGATTTTTTTTCCCCCTGTTTTTCCCATGCAACAGTATATTATGATCCATTAATTTCAACTCTGCTACTCCAAGGGGGGAGAAGTGGCAGATGGGTCCACCCAGCAAACGCCGTGGAGCTGGGTCCAGCTGAACCTTGACCTGCCGCTGACCACGTCCTCCACTAAGACACTGGTACCTGACTTGTATGATCGTGGTGGAGTTTACATGTAAATATGGCAAGACCAATGATTAAAAACAGTTCATATTCTTCAATTAAAAAAAAAAAACCAAACAGGGGCTTCCCTGGTGGCACAGTGGTTAAGAGTCTGCCTGCCAGTGCAGGGGACCACGGGTTCGAGCCCGGGAAGATCCCACATGCCACGGAGCAACTAAGCCGGTGAACCACAACTACTGAGCCTGTGCTCTAGAGCCTGTGAGCCACAACTACTGAGCCTGTGCTCTAGAGCCTGTGAGCCACAACTACTGAGCCTTGTGCCACAACTACTGAGCCTGTGTGCCACAACTACTGAGCCTGAGCTCTAGAGCCTGTGAGCCACAACTACTGAGCCCACGCACCACAGCTACTGAAGCCCGCGTGCCTAAAGCCCATGCTCTGCAAAAGAGAAGCCACCGCAATGAGAAGCCCACACACCACAGCGAAGAGTAGCCCCCGCTCACTGCAACTAGAGAAAGCCCGCGCTCAGCAACAAAGGCCCAACACAGCCAAAAATAAATATTAAAAAAGTTAATATTTATTAAATGTTTATTTCGTATCCTTCATTGATCAAGTCACCCTCACAGCAATCCTCCAAAGTAGTGATACTTCCCCAGTGATGTTAAGTGGCTTGCCCAAGGTCATACAGCTTGCAAATGGCAGAACTAATTCAAACCCAGGTCGTCTGATTGCAGAAGCCGTGCTCTGGATCGCTGCAGTGCAGGGGCCTACAAATGACATCCCACCATCTGTTACTGTAGGTGTGCAAGCTAAGAATGGTTTCACCATTTTTAAAGGGTTTGGGAGGGAATGAAGAAGAATATTTTGTCACATATTTTGATAAGAAATTTAAATTCCAGCGTCTATAAATAAGGTCTTATGGGAACACAGCCACACCTGTTTGTGTGCTTATTGTCTGTAGCTGCTTTGGGGCCAGGATGACAGAGTTGAGTGGTTGTGACCCTATGTTCCGCAAAGCTTAAAATGCTTACAATCTGGCCCTTTTCAGGAAGTTGGCTGATCTCCGCTTTAGTGTGCAAAAAGCTGTCAGGTCCAATGTCTATCTTATTGTAAATCCTCAGTAAATGTTGGCATTTGGAAAAACAGATTTCGTCTTGCTCCCAGTGCTGGGGCTGGTGCTATAACTCTGGGGTGCCTGCTGCAAAGTCAAGGTTCTCCCATTCAGAGGATGCCAGACAGCCCAGTCTCCAACTTCAGGACCCCTGTGACAGCGTGTGCTTATAAGCCCCCAGCAGCCAGCTAGGTCAGGGCTCTATCAAAGGCTTTGTCCTGGAGGCTTTGCTTGTGTACACGTGTACACGTGGAGGCCAGAATGGCAAGGTATTGTGACATGTCAGTGTCACACAGACATGTCAGTGATGGGGGCTCCAGATAGACCAACAGCATCTTCCTGGGGCACTGGAGGGGCTCGGAATCCAGTAGCCTGGAGGGGCTGAAGGTATCAACGGCAAGGGACACTTGGGACCCCTTCCTAACCAGAGTGTTCCTCCCCAGCCTGTAGGGATCGCTTCTTTACAATCGAGGAGTTTGACATCTAGCAGAAGAGGTATGTACAGGTGAGAGGCTCTTGCACAGGTGTACTAGGAGATTGCACAAAAATATTCAGAGCAGTGTTCCCATAGCAAAAACTTGGGGACCACCCAAATGCTGATGGGCAGGAGAATAAATCAATAAATAAATGAGGCTCATTCCGTTGTGTTCTTCAAATGTTTACTCAATTGATACATTTCCAAAGAGACCTACCCTGTCACACACATACACACACACACACACACACACACACAAAGAGGGAAAGGAACTAGCTGAAGGTGCACTATCAAATACATGACTCCTGTGCTCATTCCCACTGGAGGCCTCTGGAGCCAGGGTAGAACAAACCTCACAGTTATCCGACCAAGGGGCAGGCATGCAGGGCTTTTGTCATTGATTGAAGGATGACTCCCAGGGAGCCTTAACACTTTGACACCTTTTTGTACTGTTCTCAGGCCAAGGTGCCCCTGTTTCCAAAATAAAAGCCCTCAGGCAGAAAGTTTTAGGTCTGTAGGGTGAATGCCCAGGGACCCTGCGTGGAGAATCAGCAGTGATTGCTACCTTCCAACCTGAGGCCATGTTGACTGCCCCCTTCACCTCTGTTCAGCAAGCTCTCTGAAATGTAACACACTAAGATTTCATGTCAGATGTAACTTGCCTCAACCAAAAATGTCTCAATGAAATAGCACTAAATGCCTGAGCTTTGTGTATTGCCACTCTCTGCTGGGCTCCCCCTCTTCCCAGGTAAACTTTTTTATAGTGCTAATCAAATAAATGGTTCAAGTCACTTACATAGTGTAAGCCGATTATCAAGGGTTTTGAAAACTTTGTGGCCTAAAATTATTGTTTTGATACTATATGAATAAAATATATAAAACATTACAACTAAAAGAAAAAATAATTCATTCCCTTTGGCCCAGTAGTACTACTTCAAGGGATATATCCTCTCGGTATAGTCAAGAATGTAAAAATGATTTATGTGTAAAACTAAATTATTGGAATATTTTTAATAATAGAGAAAACTGAAAGCAAACTTAATACCTAACTTTATAGTAAACATTAAATTGTGTGGTAGACCTGTTACAAGCTGGTTTTCAACCATTGAAATTATTCTTATAAAGAATTTTAAATTTTATGACAAAATATTTATGACATTAGGAAGTATGATCCCACTAATTTATATAAAATGTTTAAACATAGAAAATAATGGGAAAATACTCTAACAAATTTTAATTTGGCTGTAGGAAAATGAGTGATTTTTTAAAAAAATCTATATTTTCTACCTTCTCTGCAATGATCAAGTACAGTTTTTGCGATAACAAAAGCCAACTTTAAAAATTAAGTAAGTTGGCACAGGATAGGTTAATTTGTCAAAAAATAAATAGACCTTTAATGAAAGATTCCAGGATCAGAGGTTCTGACTGCATTATGTCCATTTTAATGACTTCTGGGTGTAAATCACTGTTGAGTACTTAAAAATAAGACCCATAATTATGATCTTCATATATTTCTCAGCATCTTTATTTTCCATATATTTTTGAATTCTAAAATAGGGGAAAATACAGACTTAAAATTCTGTTTGTTGTGTCACTAATTACTTCTCAATGTGTATATCCTCAAGTGAAAGTTTGCCCCATGGGTTATACTGCCCTACGACATTACTGTTATTGAAATGCAAGGTGTCTGCAAGGTATCGCTTTACTAAATTGTACCTAAAGATGAAGGGATCTCATTGATATCTGGGCATTGTAAGATGGCAGAAAAATGAGTTTAAATGGAAAGGGGGCTTTATAACCTTTAAAATGATTACAAAGAGGGCCTTCTTTTTCTAGTGTACAAATCTAGCTTTCTGCATTATGCTTTCACACCTTACTCCAGTCAATCATTGCAACCTGGTGGTTTAACACTTTCTGAAATCTGAGGCTCAGAAGAGCTTACTTGTTCAAAGTCATGTAGCTGCTAAATGGTAGAGTCTGGCATTATATCTCATTCTTATATCTCATATGGTGATCAGACAGAATTCTACCCACTCCTGTCTCTTGGTTCTCATTAGAGGTTGTCACTAATTCATGACATCCCTGTCAGCTTTTTCTCCACCCCTCTGTGGCCTGCTTGAATGAGAAATAATATGCTGGTAACTAGTAAGGAGCTAGGCAACTAGTCTAGAGCATGGCAGTCAACAATTGAAGGCATGGTAGACAAGCTTAGGTCTTGTCTGTTTGGACCAGGCAGAAGGTGTATGCTTTAATTGTGTCAGGCCAGGCATGGGTTGGGGAAGGCTGGTTTGAAAAAAAAAAAAAAAAAGGCAAATAAGGCCTAGACAGCTAGGGGGCTTGACCCTTCATCATGATTTTTCAAGGAGACTGCTCAGAACCATGGACAGTTCCCACAAGAGTAAATGTTCCTGAAGCACACTTTGGTTCCTTCAGAGTCCCAGGTTGATTTTTTTGCAGCACTTGTACGTCTTTGAAAAACTTCCTGTTCTCTTCTGTGTCCTCAGACATCTTCTGTGCAGCGTTGGGAGAATGCTGTCACCAGCAAAATAAGCTTTCTTCTGAAGATGTCCACACACATAAGATTTCCCAGATTATTAGATAGAAAAGCCATCACTTCTAGCCAGTACGACAAAGGATTCCATCATGGGTTGGGGGGATGGCATATGGTCCCCCCAGAGCTTTCCTCCCCTTGGTCAACTCAGAAGTACTAACAACCGAGCCTAATTCCAAGTTTTTGAGAAGAAAAATTGTGATTTATTTCACAAATCTGATTCCTACAATATGCACATTCAAAAATTCTCTACTTCTTATATCAATATTAAGTGTTTTTAATTTCCCATAAAATTAGATTACTCAAATTGTAGATACTTTTCCTTTATCTTCTATCGCTGATATTAATGTGCCTTTTCTTGATTAATTCTTAAAATGAGTGTGTATTTTGTACAAGGTCTCTAATACAAAAGCCCAGAGTGTATCTTCATAAATGGATTTATTCTTTACTCTAAATTTGCCAACTTCTGCATCTGGTTCAGAAAATGGAAGTTCTGAATCGGAGCTACAAAAAGATTTACTGGGCATCATGCTGCTGAATCTAATTACCTGTCGTTGGCAGTATCCAGGCACCAACAGACCAGCATTATCCTAAATGTTTTACTGAACACTAGTCCAACAAAAAACTGTGAAAGGAGATGATTCCAAGGAAGACAAGTTTGGAAAACTCTGCCTCACTTTTTGCCTTTTTTGTTGTTTTTGAGAATCACAATGCTCATTAGCATGATATATTCTGAGTGAAGAAAGCATTTTCATGCTTTTCAGCCCATCATTTTCCAAATTCTTTGAACCACAGAACCCATGCCTTTATTTTAGAAGTAATGTCCTTGATATATTATTTACTATAAAACACCTCTAGATGTAGTCCATTTACAGGGGACACCACTGCATCTCACACATAAAATTAGTTAGTGAGGTTTATATCTCCTAACCTGAGGAGCTATGATTTTTTTTTGTTATCATAGCTTAAATATTTACATATGTGATAGGGCAATTTTAGTGAGAATCAAAAGATTTAATTTATGTCTTTCTTAAATAGAGCACTTTGGACCTTGGAGAAATGCTTTTCTAACAGGAAAGTAACAAGCTATAACTACATATTGGACAGTGGCTGGCGTGTAGTAGAGCCTTCAGATTCATGCGTTTTTCAAACCATAATTAAAACCTATAAAATTAATAAACAGTAAGTTCTGTTAATTAGTAAACAGTAAGTAAATAATAATAAACAGTAAGTTCTAGAGTAGAGTTCTATGTTAGGTATTGGAAATAACCAAGCCAAAGTGTCAAAAAAAATTTCCTGGACTGAAAGATTTTAGCATCTTCTCTGAAGAATAAAAGTCTCATGAATATTTAAAAAAATGAAGAAGAGCGTTATATCTGATATCTTTCCCCAGAAAAGAGGGGAATGATTTATTTTGCGTTCACTGAGGTGTACTATTGAATATTTCAGAATAGCATGTCAAGTGCAAGACACATAGTACCGTGTTAGCAGCTTCAAATTTGAAAGCAGTTTTCCAACTCATTTATTAAAGAGCATTCATTTTCTAAGGCAAATGATGTAGCAAAAACAATTGTTCTCTGTATGTACACAGCACTTCTTTTCCTTTGGGACTTTGGGTGCTGAGGATTGATTTAATAATATTCCTCATCTCATAGAACATTAATCATTTTTGATCCATATAAGTCTCCGTCCTGATACAAATATATATCTGTATACATCTGTGTGTTTATATTCTCTCTTTGAAAGCTGAAGTATATATGAATATAGTACATATATTCTAATATATTAATATATTCCCTTTTATATTATATCAATATATGGATATATATATGGTACACCTATATCTCATATACATATGTATTTATGTGAATATATGTATATATATACATATTTCATTTTATTCTGTCCTAGGAAAACACTAGAAATGTTTAGTCAAATTTCTGTGCTTTAAATTTACTTGAAATGTTTCCTTTCTTTGCACATATGCCACCAACTCAATTCACAGATTCCTTTGTTTCATTATGCTTTTATTTATAAAAATTCCTTTTTAAGTGTAATCTTGTTCTATAACTATTTAAAATGTTTACCTGGTTCCAAAGTGCTATCTACAAAATAAGATGTATACAGAGACGATGAAACTTTCTCCCTGTTCTCTCCACCTTGTTTAGCCTCTTCCTCATACGTCATATTTTACTTTATTTTTTTTCCTACTTTTTATTCTATCCTCCCATTGTTTTTAAACCTAAGCGGGCATATGTATTCGTATGTTTATATGAAAATACATAGAAGTGTACAAAGGTTGCTTTGCTCCACCCTGTTTTTCACTTCACAATATATTCTGGAGATCACTTTCTAGAGATCTATAGGCACAATCCTCACCCCATTTTGCAGCTACAGAGAATACTGCTGTACATTTGGGTTGTCTCTTGTCTCATGCTACTAGAAATAGTGCCGTGCAACCCTAACTTTGTGAGATCCATCTATATTCAAAGGTATATCTAGTCCACTGCCTTTAACTGCAGCAACATACTCCATGTAGTGTAGACACCACGTTTTGCCTCTCCTCCGGTCCCTTCCCCTCAACACTAGCCTTCAACCCCCTGCCACTTACCCAGGTCCGCACCCTAACCCTCCAAAGCTGTAGTTGGCATTTGTCTGTACAGGCCCTGGTCCTGCTAGATCGTATAAAAGACCAGCTCCATTAAAACTGGAGTCTTAGTTGTGTCTCTAATCTTGCCCAGCCTCCTCATGAAGAAGCATTTCGGGAGAAACTTCTGTGTAATTTAAGTGTTCAGAGTAGCTGCTCGTCTCATAAATGGTCTGAGTTCATCTTATGGACAACGTGAGTTATGTACATAGCTAGATTTCCCTCAGCATTTGCTTCCAGAAAGTTTAGTACCTAATTTATGATGCACTTATAGCAAGTATATAAACCTACATAGTTATACTTTTTTCTTGTTTTTTTAAAACGATTTTTGAAAAAAATCAACATTATGGTAGATATCTTTTTTTAATGATAAGTAAAGATCAAGTCATTCTAGTTCTACAAAGCTGAAGTCTTGCTGCCACACACCTATTTTGTATCTATTCTATGTCAGCATTCTAGAAGGACACATGCAAACACACCATGTTATTTCCCTTAACAGGACGTTTACAAACATCAGTGCCTTTGAAAAATGTTTCTGACTGTAGCTTTCCAACAGTCTCTAAAGCATATTCTTTACCATGATGACATATTGAGGGGATTCCAGAAATAGTGACCTGACCCCAGAAGCTCTGGGTTCAGGGGTTTGATATGGGAAAATCTGAGCCACAGAAGGCAGAGCCTTGCTTCGTAACTTTATATCTCAGGGCGGCAAAAAAACAGAAGTAGTTGTCTTTGGGTTTCTTTCTTTATTGTGAGTATGTGCTTACATTTGTATATTTGTAAATCAAAAGACATATTAAGAGACATATAAGCAGATTTCAGAATTTGGCAAGGAGTCAATTCCGCTATAAAGAATGCATTCCTTGTAAGAGAAAAACATTATTTATATGTACATGTATGTATATTTAATATTATGCTTTAATTTGTGTTTATTTTCATATCAAAAATATGGCAGAGGAAAATCTATGTGTAATATAGTGTTTTATACAGACTTTTGTCATATACAGACATTATCTAGCATCATTGCTAAAATACCATATCTGTGGAAGATTTCCAAAGGCTGTCTGGGTCGTTTTTTTTTTTTTTTTTTTTTTAAAGAAGATGTTGGGGGTAGGAGTTTATTAATTTATTAATTTATTTTTGCTGTGTTGGGTCTTCGTTTCTGTGCGAGGGCTTTCTCTAGTTGTGGCAAGCGGGGGCCACTCTTCATCGCGGTGCGTGGGCCTCTCACTGTTGCGGCCCCTCTTGTTGCAGAGCACAGGCTCCAGACGCGCAGGCTCAGTAGTTGTGGCTCACGGGCTTAGTTGCTCCGCGGCATGTGGGATCTTCCCAGACCAGGGCTCGAACCCGTGTCCCCTGCATTAGCAGGCAGATTCTCAACCACTGCGCCACCAGGGAAGCCCCAGTCATTATTTTTTTCAGAAGGTAGCCATGACCTGTTTGTGACTCATGAAATCAATTCATTAAGTCACAACAGGCCTTTAAAAATATGACTTAGATTAAAAGAGAAAAAAAAAAAGAGTACATTGTTCCTAGTATCAGTATTGTTTTGGAAAGCTTTTGTTTCACTGTAAATAAATATATATGTATACATGCATACTAGGTCAGAAAAGAAAATGTATTTCTTCTTGTGTTCTTGAGGGTGGCAATCAAGAAAGTCAGGAGGCCCCCGCTCTGGGTGGCTGTGAGTCACACCCGCCCCACTCCCTGACAGGGATGCTCAGCTTCGTCTCAGTGTGGGCTGTTTTCTCGCAGGGCCAGAGCTCCATCCAAAATATCCACCAGCCTCTTCCCTCTTCTTACTACTTTTCCTCTTTCTTTTAAAAGTTGTAACTTATCACTCTTGATTTGGGATAAGAACAGATGATCTTCTCATCCTGTCAATGAGCCTTCACCTCCATCTTCAACTCCCATATAACTGGTGAGTCATAGAGGTCAGAGTGGATTTGGGGCCCTTTGGGTCTTTTCTACTGTGTTTATCAGTCCACACAACTAAAAAGCTCCTTTTTCCTCCCTCTGTTACGGAATTCAGGTTCAACTACTCATCACTCAAAAGCCAATAAATCGAGAGGCAAGTGTCAATAGAAAGGAAAATTGCTTTAATCAGAAAAGCCGGCAATCTGGGGAGAAGGTAGACTCATGTCCCGAGACCAATTTCTAAGATTCTGCTCAGCCAGGACAGTTTTTGAAAGGAAAAAGGGGGAAAGAATCTCAGTGAATCATCAAGGCAGGAGGTTGGGTTCTGCATCATTCTCCAGTGCGCACAGACTGGCTGACGCTTTCTTCAGATGTTAACTTGCCTGCGTGATCTGCCAGCAGGATTGCTAAGGGGACTGTTGTGGGTAGAGACCTAATCATTCTTTAACTACTTAATTCTTCATTCTTACTTCCTTTAATCTATGAAAAGAAATGGCAAGGCATGGTGTGCATTCAGGAGAACGTAAGTTAGGAGTTTAAATTGCCTAGTGATTTCTTTCCTATAGTTAGGTTCTTTCAAGGTTAGAGGGGAACAGAAATGGGCAAACAGGAAAGGGGCAAAAGAGCTGCTTTTACTTTCTGGTTTAAATCCGGCTTTATGGTATTATGACTGTCAGGAGACTTCATTATAATATTATATATTTTTTGAGATTGAATATATAACTTCAGTAAAATATATATCACTCCTTTCTTAAAAGTCAAATTGAAATATATTGGAAAAACATATTGTGTGTGGCTTCAGACAAACTGATAGATTCAGAGGCATTCCTCTCGTAGGGGAGGAAACATCATTTTGCCTGTACCCTCCAGGTCCTTGGCTGAGACCCCCTGTGATAAAAGACATTTACAGGAGAAAAACAAGTTTAGTAACATGTATATCTCCTGTACACATGGGAAATACCCAGGAAAACTGAGTAAAACTCCCCAAGTAGCCCAAGCCATCACCTTCCATGCCATCTAAAGATAAAGACCAAAAAAAAAAGAAGTTTAGGATGGGGGAAGGCCAGTTGTGGGCGGTGACCAGGAAAAGCACAGTAAACAAGGGTAAGATTGTTATGCAGATTGAAGTCCTAGCCTTCTGGTTCAGGTTGTGATTTACAGTCACCCTCCACATCCTGGTACAGAGAGGCGGGCAACCTTACAAGTGGAGATTTCCCTTTTAAAGGTAAATGTCTCTTACAAAAGAGTAACTTCTGCTCTGCTTTCAGAGCTTTTCTTTGTCTGCTGTCTCTCAAAATAATCCTTATGCCAAAGAAGCATATTTTGGGGTGGCATATTCTGCTCCCCTTTGTTAAAAGTTAGACTGAGGCGTATTAAAATTTTTAAGAGTCCGTCTGAGCAAAACTCAGTTCGAATCGGGCAACGCCAGATCAGAAGTTCCTAGGAGCGTGCCACAGACAGGAGCCAGGGTAAAAACTTACACAGAGAACATCCAAAAGCAAAGCAAGGAAATCATTGATTGGCTGGAGCTTAAAGACTACGTGGCTGTTTGTGACTGGTTGTCCTTAGGTTTTGATTTTGTAAACTTGAGGCCTTTACAGGCTTAGATTTTGCTTTGCCTCCATTGGCCTCTACCTCATTAGAGCCACTTCCGTCAAATGGCCTCCTTGTTTCATTAATTTAACGCCTTCTAGGGACTTCCTTGGTGGTCCAGTGGTTAAGACTTCACTTTCCAATGCAGGGGTACGGGTTCAATCCCTGGTCGGTGAGCTGAGATCCCACATGCCTCACGGCCAAAAAAACCAAAACATAAAAAACAGAAGCAATATTGTAACAAATTCGATAAAGACTTTAAAAATGGTCCACGTCAAAAAAAGAAAAATTTAACACCTATCTCATGAACCAGGGATTTTACCTGTTTAGCAGGCTAGACTTGGAAGGAGAAGACAGTAAAGTTAAGTCTTCTGTAGATCCAGTTCTATAACACAGAGTGAACTCATCTAATTTTAACAGCATCTTCTGGGTTAGGCATCATTTGCGCCCTCCCCCCCCCCTTTTTTTTTTAAGGAATGAGACAGCAGGACTCAGAGATGAAGTCAGTTGAAGTCATATGGTTAGTATATGGTAAACACAAGATTTGATTATAAGTCTGAAGGATTCCAAAATTCCAGTCTCTTGCAATTAGAGATGAACAGTACATCAAGCTTTACACATTCTTCCCCAAAGTCACCAACTAAAACCATTCGTGCGTGATAATAACGGCCACCATTTGTACAGCCCTTTATGGGATGTAATGAACCTGTATGTCTTTCATTTGATATTCACAAGGTTGATTGCTCATGCAAAGCTGTCATATGCTTTCCCCTTATAAAAAGTTGAAGGTACATTATGTGGAATTGAAAAAGAATAGGGTCCTGCCAAACAAGTCATTGATAAAAAAGGAACAAGAAAAGAATGACCTAGAGACATCTAGATGACTGAAGTTGTCGTTTTGTAAACAAGACACTAACAGTGCATATTACCTGTCTCTGCAACTGTAAGGTTACAGTGAAAACCAGATATTGTGTGCTTTTCATTTAAGACATACCTTCAGGAAAAGTGCTCTGTCTTTAAAATATAAACTGTATTTGCTAAATGATGTCTATTATAGCACAATAGATACCAACTTTTTTTAAAAGTCATTTTGTTTTAAAAAGGAGATAGCAGAGGGCTTCCCTGGTGGCGCAGTGGTTGAGAGTCCGCCTGCCGATGCAGGGGACGCGGGTTCGTGCCCCGGTCCGGGAAGATCCCACGTGCCGCGGAGCGGCTGGGCGCGTGAGCCATGGCCGCTGGGCCTGCGCGTCCGGAGCCTGTGCTCCGCAACGGGAGAGGCCACAGCAGTGAGAGTCCCGCGCACCACAAAACAAAAAAAAGGAGATACCAGACAAAAAGCCCGGAACTGTTTGTTCTTAAACATAAGAAGGCCGAGCAAGAGCAGTGTCTTTCAGTAAATAGCAGCCTTAGTGACTAAATGACTTATTTATTCATAGAAGGAAAACATTAAAATAGCCTCCAAGAATAAAAAGGCCAAGTTCAGGGCACCATACTATTTTATAGGTCTTATGCTTGAATTTTATACTGACATCCATATTTGAACAAGGAGGAATCAGTTAAATGTTAGAATTTCCAATTTTGAAACTGCCCAAAATGGCCTATCCACTACCCAAGGTAATTCTTAAGCACAGAAGGGTTATTTGGGCTCCACATCCTGTACTCTGCCACATTTAGGTTGACAAATCTTTTATTGGTTAATTGGCTCATTAATAAACATACCTTCTAGCAAATCCGTAGTGCTTCTGAGAAAACAAAAGCAAAAGAGAACTATTGGAGGAAGGGAAAGAATTATTATAGAAAGGATTATTTAATTGGGAAAAGTTAACAAGAAAATGGGAGGTTTGGGAAAGCAGTGAAAGAACTTTTTAGTTAGGGCATAATTGTACACTATGTGGAAGTCTTCATGTAAAACCATCTTATCAGGGTTTGGATGCCAGTTTCTTTTGTAGCCCAGAGAGGGGAAGGAGATAAGGAAGTAAAGTAAAAAGTCCATAAATTTTGCAAATATCCCCAGGAATGGCCAGCCTCCGGGAGGGGATGTGTTAATTTCTTCCTTCTTGCAGCCATCCACAGGTGGACAGGGTCCGGATATACAAAGGCACTTGGTTTAACATTCAGGGGCAGGGTTCCCTGAGGCAGGCCATTATGTATGATTATAATAACAAAAGCAACAGAAAAGCAAAGGTTAAAGTCAATGGAGCAGATCGAACATGGAGTCCCATTTAGCTCTTCCCTCTTACATTTGAGCAATTATTTTAAATTGTAAATTTAGGGAAGAGAAAGTTGATGTCTACAAAATTAGGTTTTGTTCTCTGAAGAATAAAAATGTCTACTCTATTTTCAATACGCCCTCCCTGTTTCAGTCCAGGAAAAATCCAGTATTTACTTGAGAAAAAAAAAGAAGAGTTTTCTTTTGCAAAATGCTTTGCGATTACAGAGTGCATTCAAATTTATTGAGTTTAAGAAATGACAGAATTTATTTAGTAATAATTCATGATACTTTTTTCAAAATCTACTGAAGAAAATATCGATTTAACTCTCACGGTAAAATTTCAGACTGTATACACACAATTGGGAACTGCTCCCCTTTGAATATAGAAGTCTATGATTCCATAATTAATATTTTTCCCCTTGTCAAAACCTATATTCAAATATATATGTCTGTTTTCTTATCTGAAGTTCATTTCTCTTAGAAATACCAAAACCACAGAGTTGCAAACCCAGAGGTTTGCAAAAATGAATAGCCTTAATTGATGGAGGGAAAGGGAAATCAGAAAGAGAGAATTTAGAAGGGACCCCCGCAAAAAAACAAAAAACAGAAACAGAGTCACCTGAGGGACCTCAAAGGAGGGTACTTTTTATTTTTTTCTTGAAGTGTAGTTGATTTGCACTGTTGTGTCAAAAGACGGTTATTGACAAGGCTTTATAGCAATTTGACTCCATAACGACTCAATTCTAAGAAAAAAAAGTAAATAGTTCACGATTTCTTTAAAAATGCAAAAGAGCAATGGTATACCGTCCGGAAATTGCTACTAGCAAAACAGGAAAATAGAATAAAAATTTGGAGCTAAATAAATTGTTTCGTTAGCTGCAAATGTTGATTATGTCCAGTGAGTCTCAATAGATTATTGTTGCATCTTTATAAACCGGGCATGCCATGTGTCTGAACAATAATTGGTGTGTATATATATATTTGCCACTTCTTAGCATCTGAGAGTAGGTGTTCTCCCTAGTGTTTGCATCTTCCCTCATCTTTTGAAACAGCTTTAAAATTAATTTCTCAGTCAAATGGAAATTGTGAATATTACTCACCTACTTTTCACGGGCCTTGAGGAAGTCAGCAAGTATGAATATCTAAAAATCTCTTTAAATATTTCTACTTTTTCAATGAGTTGAAGACTGAAAAATTCAATATATCATTCACAATTGAAACAATTTTTTAAAAATACATCAGTCAGTTAAAACATATTTTCCCATTGAATCCCATGTTCCCCTTGGATGTATATCCCTAGAAAAGTTTTTTAGCTACAAGTCATAATAAATTACAAACTTCAAAAATCTTGTATTTCAGCTCAGAGAATTTTCTGCCTCTGTAAAGTTATATATTGTAAACACATTTATCTATATTTAATTTTCTTGCAGGGTGCTAAATGAGCAATCAGTTCACATGATATTTTTGAGAGAATCATGTACTATTCTAGGTCTTGTGAAATATATTTTTAAATAACCTTTGGGGACTTCCCTGGTGGCGCAGTGGTTAAGAATCTGCCTGCCAATGCAGGGGACACGGTTTCGAGTCCTGGTCCGTGAAGATCCCACATGCCGCGGAGCACCTAAGCCCGTGCGCCACAACTACTGAGCCTGCGCTCTAGAGCCCAGGAGCCACAACTGCTGAGCCCGTGCGCCTACAGCCCGTGCTCCACAACAAGAGAAGCCACCGCAATGAGAAGCCCACGCACCACAATGAAGAGTAGCCCCTGCTCGCCGCAACTAGAGAAAGCCCACGCGCAGCAACGAAGACCCAAGTCAGCCAAAAATAAATAAATTTTAAAAGTTTTTAATTTCTAAAAAGAAAATAATAAAAATAGGCTTTGTTCTCAAAATGCTTAAAATCTAGTTATCCCTAACATAAATTAGCAACGTAAAGCAGTGTGTGATGAATACCAAGTGCAGAAGAGTGGCAAAGTGTTATAGGAGTTTGAAGAAAAGATCATTATGATTATAATAGTTAATATTTATCTGTTCCAGGGCCCATCCTCCCAACAGCCCTGAAACATAATTTTGTTAGTCAAGACTCTTCTGGTTGCAAGTGACAGAAACTCCAACTCCAACTGGTTTGAACACAAAGAAGGCTCTGTTGGCTCGTGTTCAGGGGTAGAGCTGCATCCAAGGACTCCAACATGTTCTGCTCTCAAAATTCAGTTATTTCTTGCTCTTTCTTATAGGCGTATTTTCCGCTGGGCTGGCTTCATTTTCAGGCAGATTCTCTTGGCCACCGTCAGTCTCAGGCTCACCTCTTACAAGCTTTTGGACTGGTAGCAAGAGTGCTTCTCTTTCCTAGTAGTCCCTCCCACACAAAGTATAGGTCTAACAGTCATCTCTATTGCTTGTGTGTCTGTTCCTGAACCATTCACTGTGGCTGGAGGTATGAGATGTAGGGCCAGCTTCATGGGTGTGTGATCTGCGCAGCCTCACAGGACCCTGCACGTAGAAGGCTCCCGTGCTTGTTTTAATCCTCTGCTGCCGTCACTTTGAAATTCTTAATAATTTTTGAACAAGGGGTCCTGCATTTTCATTTTTCACTGCATCCCACAAAGTAGGTAGCCAGTCCTGATGGAATGTGATCACTGGCCAGACCTAAGTCCTACGCCTCCACAGGAGCCAGGTTATTGGGGTCACCTCAGTATGGACATGGGCTGGGGGGTGAGGTGAATGGCTCCTCAAAAGAAAACTGAGAAGGAGAAATGTCCCTGGCAAAATCAATAGCTATTTACTGCATAAACATTATCGTTATCGCCATTGCTCAAAATCATATATCTCATCACGGTGGGGTCTAAGCAAACCCACCATCTACTCCAAAGAATGAACTCCTAAAAATTATGCCGTGCTACTAGTTTATATTTGCCTGAAGTGTGTCATGGAAGAAAAGGAGAGTTCCAAGGGGAAAAAACTACCATGCCAAAGCTGACGATGCTATGAATCAGCTGCTGAGATAGAAATGCCTTGAGATACCTTGAGGAACAGTGAGTGAAAGAATCTGCTATCAACTTCATAGAATTGCTGGAGTTTATGGTTGTGGCGGTGACTCTGAGGCCAGAATATTGGGCAGTGTCCCTGATAAACTACCAGCTTGGGTAGGGTTAGAGCTGGAGTGAGCGGAACCTGCAGGCAGTGGGACAAGGCCAAGGGAATTTGCTTGGGACCTTGTAGACCATGTACTTTCAGTGGACGCTGATGTCACCCGTAAGTGGGCAAAAATTGCTTCCTAGGGGACAAGCTTTGTTTTACTCTTTATGTATGAAGCTTATATATAACTATAGTACATAAACATCTATATGGTAAATCTTTGATGTTGAAATTTCTTGGCGTATGGGGGGTTCTATTAGGAAAAAAGGTCTAAAAGTCTCCTTAGGGATGATAATGAAATTAAGGTTGGAGAACATTGCCTTAGAGCACAAGTTATTAATTTGGGTCTGATCCCCTTTTGGAGAATCTGATGACAATACTGAACCTGCCCCTAGACTATGCATACGTAGGATTTTGCATATTGCTGTATAGGTTCACCCGCTCACCACTAAGGCTGGAGGCACTGGGTTGGTTTGAGGTTAAGCCTGGTGAACCTCAAAATCTTTGAGCAGAAAGTGGCGCTTTCATGGTTCTCACAGCATTCCCTTGCAGCACATGTTTTGAACCTGAGGAAGTGGTGTTTGAAAGATGAACATTGGGGTGATCCGTAGCACAGACCAAAAGTAAGGGGAGACTAGGAGGACTTGCTAAGTGGCACATCATATTTGAAAAGAAAAATCAAGACATAATGCCACAGGGCTGTGAAGGGCTCTCACACTAAAAGCTCTCGTTGACTCTCTGACAACTAGATGTTAAGTAGCCGTCAAGCCAGAGGGTGAGTAGACCGCCCCAGGTGTAGTAGGTATGTAGAAACTGGGGAGATATTTTTTTCTCTGATCGACGTCAACCAAGTCACGTCTACAGATCCCAGTCCCACATTCATTTATCAAATATCCAGTTCAGTCTCTTTAGGTAAGCGAAACGAAGTTGCTCACGGGACTCCACTTCATTTTCCATTAATTTAATATATGTGATTTAGGCTTAAAAACCTACCTCCTGCTTAGATGAACCTGTGTATGGGGGCAGAGTGGGCTGGTTGGAATATAAATCTTTCTGTAACTTGAAAATATTATTTTCTTACGGTTCTTTTTACTAACTCAAATGATACAGTGAACCCGTCTGAATTTTCTCCATTGTGATATCCAGGAAATTGGCCCATATTATTGGTTTCTGATACTGGCCATAGGCAAACATATCTCTGGCCCCGTTTTCTTCATCTGGACAATTATGAAAATACTTGCAGTCTAACTACCTCAGAGACTTCTTTCTTGATCTCTGAGGAACTCAGTGTGAAGTCATTCTAACTCCTTGGGAGGAAAAAATGTGCAAAAGAAGTACAAAGTGTTATGATTAAATCCTTCATTCTTTTCAGATGGTGTTAGTTGAAAGAGGAAACAAAATGAAACACAGGAAATTGAGTTGAAAATTCACATAAACACATGCCCCATGAACTGCCCTTGCATGCTGAGACCCGGAGCAAAGACCCATTGAAAGAACAGATTTGACTAAAAGCTGTCGTGAGGCTTGTCTGGGCAGAAGTAAATCTTGATCTCTTTTCTCTTTGCATGCAGTAAGGAAAAGACATTTCCCAGGTGAAACCTTGGAGCTTAGTATGTTTGGTGTTTCTCATCAGGGGTGATATCCAAAATATTTTAACTATGTTCATAGTATGGGCACAGGCAAATCAGGGAGATAACAGCCAAAAATAACAGGTATCACCAAACCAGTGGGTGCTTATGGAAACATAGCCCTGGTTTCCTTGGAGTCTTGGTGCTCAGGGTTGAGTCTGAAATTGTGAGAGGTCTGAAATGTTTCTCTCAGTCTAACAGATCAGCCTGTTATAGTTGCATGTATGTAAGTGTACACACACACACACACACACACACACACACACACGCACACGCACACCCCAGACCTCTGGATCAGAGACAGACTGCTCACAGAGAAGCTTTTCCCAAAGCCTCACTTCTTTCCAGGGCAGACCAGTGCAAGCCAGATGTGCCTACCTGTATATCTGGGCTTTGCATCACAGGAGAGGAACTCCACAATTATGAAACCCAGAGCTTATATAGGACCTTCTGCCACATCTGTCCAATCCTCAGCACCCTGGAATGTAAATACAGGGCTCCACGGAGACACAAGACTTTATCACTCCCAAGGCCTCGGTCTTGAAGGTTGCTATTCTGTCATCCTTTAACCCAGGTGCCAGTGCTGACCATGGGGAAACATGAAAATATTCATGGAGCGTTATTTGTTGACACACAAATTTAGCTGTCCAGTGGAAATCTCGGGGAACTTGGCTTTCTCCTAAATGCTGTCTGGTCTGGAATACTTCCCCAGTAATTCTGACCGCATCGTGTCCCGACAATGGTGTTGTGAACCACTGCTGCAAACTGCATTTTTAAGTAACGTTAGATGTGGTTAAGATCTGAGTTGTAATACGGAGGTATCTTCAAGATGCTTGTTGGATGATACTGTGTTGTCTGAGTATCACACTTGCCCTACATGGGATTTACTCCCAGATTCGGATAAGTGTGCTGCTTCAAACATTTACAAAACCGGACATTAATTGGATGATAATTTTTTGAAATCTAAATGGCTCAGATTTCTATTTTATGGTAACACAATGACAAATGATGGAACATGGGCTGGTAGAGTTTATTCCATCTGACAGAAAGGAATTCTTCAGCCAGATGTTACTGTGTGCAGACACTGTTTAGTTCTAAGTATTCATGCTATATAAGTACAAAATTTTTCCCCAACAGGCTTGTCTCAGAACCTGCAGTTGCACAATTTAGTATTCAGTTTCACTAAGTAGGTACTTATGGAATATAGTAAGTGAGTTTTATATTCAGTGTCATTGTACTTGGAATCAGTAAGTAAGATCAACTTTCAGGTTAAGGCACATGACTCCTATTAAGGCCCCTCTTATACTGAGTATCCCATTTTCCAATAAAAGGAAGCAGGGCTCCTTGGAGAAATGGCTGGTTTGGGGATCAGAATGGGAAAGTAAAGCCTACAGAATCTTGTAGTGCTAGAAAGTAAGAAAATGTTAAAAGAGGAAAAAAAAAAGGACAAGTCAGAGGGACACAGAAGCCAACCTAGAAGAGCACCCATTGGCCAAACCTGGAAACTTTGAGCAACAAAATCATCACATGGTATTGGGTTTTGTGTTTTTGGGGGGTGGGGTTTCTTTGTTTTAACTTTACTGATGTAGAGTTGACTTACAATGTTGTGTTAATTTCTGCTGGACAGCAAACTGACTCAGTTATACATATATATATTATTTTTCATATTCTTTTCCATTATTGGATATATCAGGATATTGAATATAGTTCCCTGTGCTATACAGTAGGACCTTGCCGTTTATCCAGTCACATAGTACTGTTTACAACCCAATGTAAATCTCGACTAGACATTAGTCCATTTATTTATTTAATAAATAAATTAATGAGAGAGGAGGAGACAAACCTTCCTTACAGAAGAATTCCAAATAATTGATGTAAATACTTCTTCCCTCCAGGAGGGAGAGCTTAGCGGCCACGCCCTCTTCCTTGAGTGTCAGCTCAAAGAATAGAGTATGTGAAAGGGTAAAAAATAATAATAACTTTCCAGCGGAGAAAGTTGGCAAGCACCACCTTGGCCAGGTGATCAAGGTTAACATCACCAGTGATAAGTTATTTTGAGAGCAGGTACTGCTGATATAATGGAATAAGAGAGGCACATCGCCTCAGTGACGTTCTTTCCCCAAATCTATAACCTAGTCTCATCATGAGGAACATGTCAGACGAGCCCAGTTTGAGAGACATTCTATCAAATACCCACCCAGTACTCCTCGCAGCTGTCAAGGTCATGAAAAATAAGGACAGATTGGGAAACTGTCACAGATGAGAGGAGACTAAAGAGACATGACAACTGAAATGCATGCTGACCAGAAAGAGGACGTTAATGGAAAAACTGATGAAATCCAAATTCGATCTAGGGTTTAGTTCATGCGTACGTACCGTTGTTGGGTTTTTACTTCAGGAAAATTGGGTGAGTGGTAAACAGAAACTCTGTTATCTTTGTGACTTTTCTACAAATCTAAAACATTTCCAAAATTAAAAATGTATTAAAAGAATGAAGTGAAGCTTTGCCCCATTAATTCTGAAACACAGTTTCCTTCATCATATCAGTCATTCCACGGGCAGAGCACTGAGCAGTTGGAGGCAGTGAGGGTGTATGAACCGCAGGGCCCTCGGAAACAGTTCCAAATATAGAGCCATCGACAGAGGAGGAGCTCTGGACCACCTAGAAGGCAGGGACTGAAAACTGTGTCTTCTGTAGCACGACCCAGTGTCTTACGCTACAGAACTCAGTTATCATCCAGTAAGGGGTAATATGAATACAGTGGGCCCTTGAAAAGGGAAGGGAATGGAATGTGGCAAAAGCAGGAAAAGATTTGTCACTGGCTTCAGGTTTGAGTCTTTGCTGGTCCTAGACCACCCCCAACCTCCAGCAAACCCTAGGGATGACTCAGGCCTCCCAAACAATTTGAAAATTCTTGATACCATGCATTTTGTTTTCTGTTTGTGATTTCTAATCTTACTATTACCCGAAAACTGAGTTCGCCACTTGGTGGGTTATCAAGCCAAAAGATTCAACCAAGCCAAAGATCAGAAGAAGGAAGCGTTTATTACTTGCAGCAAGTAAGGAGAACACCAGGGATCTTTCCCAAAGCTGTGTCTCCCCAGACAGTAAAATTAGGCAAGTTTTAAGCTAAGGGTACATGCATATTCATGAAGGGGCTTGAGCAGAGGGGAATTCAGCATAGAATTGGGGCAAAGGTTGACAGAGTCCAAGCTTTAGTTGATTGAAGTCACAAGGGTCAGAAAAGGTCAACATCATCATTCCTTAGGGGATCTGGCGGTGGAGCCCTAGAAGGGGGGTTGAATTCTGCAAAACCCTGTCAATAAAGTGCTTCAGGCTAATCTTTACCATTGAAACAGAACTGGGAGTCTTTCCAGCTGATGTATTATCTTTGCTGTTGTTACTTCTCTTGCCTGGTAACAGCAGAGTTCATTCCTGCATTCTTTTGTTTTCTTAAGACCATTCATTAGACCTGTTCAAGGACAAGCATTGTGGCCAGGCTTAGATCACAAAATGGCTTAGGCCAAAAATGACTTCTCTTATGTCAAGAACGCCATGCCTGCTTCTCTCTCCCTGGGGGACCCCTAGCCTATCTGCTTACATTGCCACCGTGACTGCCTCCTGAATACTTAATATGCTTGCACTGTTCTTACAAAAGAGTTCACTTTACAATAGCACAAGCAAATATAAATATATAATATAAATTTATATATATATAAATTTAAATATATGGATTTTCTAGTGTACGATTATTTTCATCAAGCTGACAGGAATGAAATGACGGGAAAATAAATATTTTCCCATTTAACTTAAAGAAAGCAAACAAAAATGGAGCACTAAAATGAACTGCCTTGAATTTCTAAAACTTGGAGATTAAAATGGGTAAGAAATTATATATCCAGAGTTTTTCTTTCGCCTTCCTCTTGAGGCGGAGGGTGGGATTTTTACATAGCAGATGGCATCAGTAACTGCCCACTGTTCTTTGGATTTAGGAATTATGATTCTTTGGGCAGCACTTTTGTTTGAGGAGTGTTTGGGGATCATTTAGAAAGTAGCAAAAAATAGTTTCCCCAAGATCTCACACACCAGACTGGCCCTCACAACTCAGCTCTGAGTGATGAGAAAGCCCCCTTTCTTTTCACACTTGCAGTATAAGCATACTCTATTCTTATCTTGGCTATAACCCAAAGATCAGTGATGGGAAATAGGAATTAATGCCGGTTTTCTTCATTCTGTTTCAGTATATTCTTCCCGCAAAGATAGGTAAGCCATTATCCATTTCCTTCTTTGTCCTGGTTTTAAAAGGAAGTACTTTTTTTTTCCCTCTTCCCTCAGCTGGTTTCCATCATGCACAGCTGTATTCTGAACTGCCACGGATTTCCATTGTCTGAGCTATCACAGTAAATCACTGTGTTCTTACGTTTCTGGATTTCTGAGGAAGGTGGGCTTATACTACTGATGCCTTCAAGGGCAATAGATTTGCACAATACCAACCAGGAGCCCTCCACTACTGGCTGTCCCAGAGCCATTTGGGTTTAAGATAAGATAAGGGTTTTATCTGAAGGGAAATACCTATGTCCCCTTGTGATGTTTCTGTGACAGAATTGTTTTTTCTGAGAAAATAATACCTCACAATCCTAGCTCTCTTTAACCATTCATTCATGCACACGTGCATTCATCCATTCTTTAAACATTTAGGGGCTACTGTGTGCTAGGTCGTAGGATTAAAAAATCCAGTAGAGTTTTCCAGAGTAGAGGAAACCCTACCCTGAAGACGTTAAGTGGAAAAGAATAGCTTTATTGCTTTGCCAGGCAAAGGGGGACACAGCGGGCTCCTACCCTGAAAAACTGTGTGTCCCAACCCGGGAGGATTCGGTGAGAAGTTTTATAGCAGTGGTTCAAGGGCAGGGTTGTTCATAAGGATCAGGGTGTGTGCAGGGGCTGCACTCCTTTAGTCTGGCCTCAGGTGGTCTCTTGATGAGCTTCTTGAGGCTATCAAACCATGCCCTTCTCTCTGGAATGAAGAATGCTAACATCTTCCATTTGTTGGAAGTTTTAGTTCGTTGGGTTTTAGTTCTGTAGAAGAGCTTAAAGATATTGTTCTGTGCATCCCTTGAGGTGGAGCCAGGACCTGCCCCGAGGCTGCACTATTGTGTCCTGACTGCTCCTCCCTTGTCTCTGCATCTCCTGCCTTCCCTGATCAGCAACTGTTTGTAAGGCTTCCTTGCCCGGGAGCCCCACAGGGTTCTGCTTAGTTTCACCGTGACAGGGCTTAGGTGTTCCCTGTGCTAGGATTGGTGGCCCCTTTGGGACAGTTCTGAAGGGCCTACTTTGCTACACAGAAGACACTGGACTTTTTTTCCTCTGTGGCTTGTGAGACATGCGACATTTTTAACCAGTAATGTTACATGGATAGTCTCAGTTTATAATAATATCTGCCTACTCTTGACTGTTTCAAGAATGACCTAATTATGTATATTTTAAAAGTTATCAGGGCTTCCCTGGTGGCGCAGTGGTTGGGAGTCTGCCTGCCGATGCAGGGGACGCGGGTTCGTGCCCCGGTCCGGGAGGATCCCGCATGCTGCGAGCGGCCGGAGCCTGTGCTCTGCAGCGGGAGAGGCCACAGCAGTGAGAGGCCCGCGTAAAGCAAAAAAAAAGAAAAAAAGTTATCAACATTGCTAGAAGGATTGTCTAAAATTCTAGCCATGACAGCCACAAAATTGAGAGGCCTCTTTGCTGCCCCCCAGAGACCACCAGGACATAGTGCTTTTGAAAAAATAGCCTTGAATCTGCACACACACTTTATTTTTGTTTAGGAAGAAAATATTAGCAGTAGGAAAAGTTGAAGATAAGCACATCAGTGTATAGCAAGTAGAATGATAAATCGTTACAGAAAGGTACTATATGATATTGGTAATTCCTTGCATCTCAAAGTCTTTTAACTTTTAGTTCTGTAGTTCGAATAATTTTCCAGCATGCTTCATTTACCTAAGAGACTCAGCATGCTTTATAAGCCTTAAGCTAGCAATAACTATTGTGGATAACAATCAAATAGATTAAGGCTCAATACCAAAAGAATCCCTACTACTAAATGGCATAAAATAATCTCTCTCCCTTCCCCACATCCTTTCCTCATCTAAATCCAACAACTCCTATGTAGTTCTGTGGTTTTGCCCCCGCTCTCCAGGCTGCCTTAGGTTAAAACCAGGTATCTTTTAAAAAACAGTAAGTTTAAATTGCTTTAGTTACCCTCTGTTTGAGTGTTTGCCTTATACTCTTAATTCATGTTTATATTTGTATCACTTTAAAAATTGAATAGCACTTTGTAGTTGGCCAAGCACTTTTACATTGTTATTTCATTTGGGTACGTGTAAATTTCCCAAGCGTTGCCTGTAGGTGAAGCCACTTGCCCGAAGATTTTAGATCAGGGCCTCTCCCATACAAATCCCACACACACACACACACCCTTCCCACCAGCCCCTTAGGGCAGCGTCCCTTTGGTAATCTCTTTGAAAAGGTACAACTCCTCTCTCTCTCTTTCTCTCTCTCTCTCTCTCTCTCTCTCTCTGAGCTTTACAGATTAAACAGGTTCCTACTTTCAGCTTTTTCTCCCCAGAACCACAGTACAAAACATAGAAGTACTGTTATCTCAGTAAATAAAAATAAGCACCATTTGTGTTTTCCATGTGTCTAAGTAATTACACATCCAAACCTCAACTTTGAGTACAAGATTCTCTACCCAGCCGTTAAGCCTGACCTTAATGTATTGAACTATTGAGCTCTCTTCTCCCACAATGAATAATTCAGTCTTCAGCCAGGCAGTGCTCTGTGAAAAAATTAAATGAAAACTACACAAATGATCACAACAATAAAACCCTTGCATAGAAAACATATTTATGCTAGTTGCCGATAGGTGTTGCTATGGCAACGGTTTTTTTTAATCTTTGAACCTTTAGCACATTAAGTGAAATATGGACTGTGTGTAGTTTTTTTCAGTGTGCATTTACATGAAATTGAACTTGACAATGGCTTAATGGGAACGAAACAAGGGTGGGTTTTCTTCTCTCCTTTTCTGACTGTTTCTCCTTCCTCCTAAGAGCCATTTCAGGCTTCCTATTGTGATGAACTGTGTCTTAGTGATTGGAGACTGTAGCTCAGAACAGCAATTCTGTGCCGTAATTATAGCTGATAAATTTTAATTCCACTTTGTAATCGCCCGTAATCAGGCCATGTTCCGGCTTTTCTGGAGCACTCCATTAGAGACCCATGGCCTTCTCTTTCTTACCTTTCCAGCGGAAGCTTCTATTCCTGACTCATCACCATCTGAACAATTGTGTGTATAGTTATATGATTTGATACGTATTCCTAGATTTGGAGGACTTTGAAAAGGGATTGCCTAATTACTGTTGTTCACTCGATGGAAAATTTTGAAGCTCTAAAGCTATGGTCTGTTCATCATGAGGTCACCGAAGCTTTAATTTGTTGCAAAAAGAGTTATTTTGTGTGGTCAGCAGTGAACATTGGTATAAAGTAATCGTGATTCTATTTCTATTTCTTTTCAACAAAGGGGATATTTTATAAATTGAAGAAAATAGCAAGAAAAAATCGATATGATTTATTGGATTTTTCACTTGACATATATAAAATCCTGAAGTGACGTGCTTTGCCTTAAAAAGACAGGGTTTCTCCAAGTGTGTTCCTCATTTACTCCTGCTCAAAGGGCTCCCTGAAGAAAGGAGTCCCTGGTCCCCAAGTGCCAGGCATTGCATTTGAAAATGGTTGAGGGAATTATCAATTGATATTGCCCATTGCATGCCTACAGTTTGGTCTAGATTTTTAAAACCTCTGGTGACTTTTGCAACAACAAGGAAACACTCTGTGCGGTTTACTTTTACTTTTTTCAAGCTTGGTTAACCCATGGCCTCCCAGATAATGGTGAGCCCCTCTTTTCAAGTGACATGTTAAACTGAGCGTATAATTCCCTCAACCATTTTCGAATCTTATTATAAACACATTAAGATAATCATGTTAGGGTTCTAAAAACTCCTTAAGAGATATGATTGAAGGAGAAGTGATTAGGATCCCATTTAGAATAGATGCTGCCTTTAGAAAAAGACATGCCCACATTCTAAGATCTGAAAATCAATGTCATTCTTTAGAGCAGGGGTTTTCAGCTGCGACACTATTTTTTTTTTAAATATTTTATTTATTTATTTATTTATGGCTGCGTCGGGTCTCAATTGCGGTACGCGGGATCTTTCATTGAGGTGTGTGAGCTTCTCTGTAGTTGCGGTGCATGGGCTTCTCTCTAGTTGTGGCGTGCGGGTTTTCTCTCTCTAGTTGTGGCACGTAGACGCCAGAGCACGTGGGCTCTGTAGCTTTGCAACACGCGGCTCTCTAGTTGAGGCGCGAAGGCTCAGTAGTTGTGGCGCGCAGGCTTAGTTGCCCCGCGGCATGTGGGATCTTAGTTCCCCAACCAGGGATCGAACCCACATCCCCTGCATTGGAAGGCGGATTCCTTACCACTGGACCACCAGGGAAGTCCCAGCTGCGACACTATTGACACCTGAGGCCAGATGTTTCTGTCATGGGCTCTGTCCAGCAGCATCTGTGGCCTCTACCCACTAGATGCCGGTAGCATTCCCCACCCCCAGTGTGACAACCAGACATGTCTCCAGACCTTGCCAAAGGTCTCCTAGGGAGCAAAATTACTCCCTTTGAGAACCATTGTGTTCAAGCTTCCTAACAGTGAGTAGCTAACAATTCATTTTCTACATGAAATATTAAAAGTTGTTCAAAATTTGACTCCCAGCAGCATCTGATATTCAAGGTGGAACAAAATAAGGCATTTGAAATTAGTTGCTTAATACAGTTGAACGGCAAGGCCAGGAAATTCTCAAGGCGGACACTGACGAAGTGCTTTGACTTTGTACCTTTAAAGCATAATAGTGCTCTCCCTGTTTTACTTATTAAAAGGGACCTAAAAAGGAAATTGGCTTTTATTCCTAGGTCACTAGTTAATGGCTGCTTAAAAACTCTTCTAGCTTGAAAACTCTCAGAACAAAATGAAGGATAAGAAGGAGACCAGACCCATGTAGAAGGAATCGTGGAGAGAGAAGGCAGAACAGCCAGAGACTCCCTGGGAGACCAGAGCCCCCAAACTGTTGCTGCCTCTTACTATATATTTTAAAGACTAAATTCACTTAAAGTGCTAATATTTTGGAATCATAGAATAAAGCTTCACTTTTTCTCTGGCTTCAGCCCCAGCACACATTCTCTGCAGCCCATTAGTTTATTTGTCATTTATCAAGGGACCATCTAGTACTAACCCCCTGATGAAAAATGTATTCGAGCAGCGGTCCTCAAAGTGGGGACCCCAGGGAGTGCCGAAGGCCCATCATGGGGTGCGTGATATCAAAACTATTTTTGTAATAATACTAAGACATTAGTAGCCCTTTTCAGTCTCATCCTGTCACAAGGATACCGAGGCATTTTCTGGATGTGTGATCTCCCAAGAGATTGAATGCAGAAGCAGATATGAGAATCCAGCCATCTTCTGTACGCCAGGCATTAAAGAGATTTGTGAAAATGAAAAGCAATACCACTCTCCTCATGAATTTTTCTTGTTTGGGAAAATATAGTTATATTTTATAAATGTGTTTATGTTACAATATAATGGGTATATTATTATTCTTTTATTGAATTAATAGGTAGTTTTTTAATTTCTCAGTTTTTATTTCCAACATGGTCAACATGAATTGACATTAACCCATCTAAACAAAAGCTTTTTGAGGTTGCCAATAATTCTGAAGCATGTAAAGGGGTCCTGAGACCAAGAGTTTAAGAAGTGCTGTAGTAGAGATGAGAATATTCTGTTGGGTGCGCTGGGACGTGGAAAGATCAGGCTAAACTCAAAGAAACCTACAGCACGGAGGAGCATTTTAAATACACATTGAAAGGTAGCTAGAAGTCTCAGAGCTGGGATTCATTAACATCTTCAACCCAATAAAATGCCACATTAAAAATTAGGTTTCCCTTCTGACACCCTTCTATCTCCTGAGGGTACTCATTAAACAGGAAAATCTATCAAGACAAGTCTCCCTTCCTGACAGCTTTTGTATCAACATTCACCTTCTGATAACTCATAAGAATTATAAAGAGAAGCTCTGATTTCACAAGAGCTCAGCTGTCTGGCTCTCCTCCCGACCAGATCCATCGTTCCCTGCTGGAAATGACATATCAAGGGGGTCCCTCCAGTGGTGCCCTTCATCGAGAACCTAATTAATGTGCATGATTATTTGAATGCTGAAAGCGTACTGGTTCATCAGGACTGCCTCTCAGTCTTCCATGAATCTGGCAGGTCAGCTATCCTCGTTATCCTCCTTTGTTGAGTCAGTTATAAAAACCATCCAAGACACTTTCTCTTGATGGGCCAAAAAAAAGCAATTAATTTTTCTAAGTAAAGACCTATTTTTTCAGAACCATAGCTCATCTCTCTGTGCCCCTCTTTATTACTCAGTCCGGATAAAGTTGAGGCCCAGGTAGATGAGCTTAAATCGTTTACCTTGGAGCATGTCAATAACATTCGTAGAATCAAACTATGTTAGAGTTTCAAGAAACCTTTTAACATCGAATCCAGTGGTTCTTAACTTCCCCCTTGGGGATCTGTTGACAGCAAGTAACCCCTTCCCCCCAGGAACATTCATTAGATTAGCTGTCCAAAGAAGTCCCTGCCCTAATCCCCCAGAAAATGTAAATATGTTACATGAAATGAGAAAGGGGAATTCAGGTTGCAGATAGAACTGAGGGTGCTGATGAGCTGACCTGCAGACACGAGAATAGGCTGGGTCACCCAGGTACGTCCAGTGTAATCACAAGACTCCTTAAACGTGCAAGAGGGAAGCAGAAGGGTTAGCGTCAGAGTGACACAATGTGAAGACGACTTGACCAGCCATTTTCGCCTTTGAAGATGGAAGGAGGCCACAAGCCAAGGAATGCAGGCAGCTTCTAGAAGCTGGAAAAGACAAGGGAACAGATTGTCCCCTAGCCTTCAGAAAGGAACCAGCACTGAAGACCCTTTGATTTTAGCCCAGTGAGATGCATTTCAGACTTCTGACCTCCAGAACTATAAAATAACAAGCATGTGTGACTTTAAGCCACTAAACTTAACGGCAGTTTGTCACGGCAGCAGTAGGAAACTAAACAGTGCACATCTATGCTTACAGACCCAGCCTCGTGTCCAATTCTGGGGAAAACTGACCCCAGATATGTTCCCAAATCTCATTTAATGGATGGCAATAGACCCACCCCAAACCCCTAACTTCCAGTCACCAATGCTCTTTCTTTCTAAAAGTAAAACATTTACCTTCTCACTCACCGCCAAGTTCAGAGTGAAAATAAGTGCTTTGACTTCAACTTGGATGGAGTTTTTTCTTAATGCAATCAAAATAAGGAAGGAGAGTCAATCCAGACATCTAATTAATCATTCTTAAGTTGAGGAAGAAAAGCAAAACAAGATTCTTGCTCTGGACAGAGCCCCCCATTAATGCAGATTCCTGATACATGTGTTGGTCTGCAAGGTGACAGGAGGCGGTCCGTCTGTCCAGGGGAATCTCTGTTTATACCACACCACATCCTCAGCTGCTTAAGTCCTGCAGGCTAAATCTGTGAAACTAGAAACCTGTCAGTCCCTTCCTGCACTTCGGTGGCACCCTCAGGCTCTCTTCCTTAGCAAAGTCAAGCAAGAAAAACAAATCTGTTGTCAGAGTTATAGGATGAAGTGATTGGAGGGCGCCTTCTCCATGGTGTCCATGGGACCCTGTGATGGAGCTCTTTCCATACCCTGGCTCTCTCCAACCCACTGCTTTGGGTGTTGGGTCTGAAAGTTTAGAAATCAGCTTCAGCACATTGTTTGGAAACTGAAAAGGAAACTAAGATCTTTTACTTTGGAGAATTCACCACTTTGTAGCCACTTTCTGTCTGTAGTAAGAAAATGTGTAGGAGCGGGCATTCACTCTGAGGCCAGTTTAATGAGCTGTGTCTGTCACCTGGACTGGCCAGAGGTCTCTGAGGGACCAAGGATGGCCTGAATTCCATGATAGCTGTCACTTTAAGCCTCCGATTCTTGTGAAATCGTCAATGCTTAGCCTTGTCTTAAGACACCTACTGAACTCTAAACCCCTTGAAGAAAAGAACCACATCTCAGTCGTCATCCTTCTATTCCCACAGAAGCAAAAGCCTCATACTTAGTGGTGCTCAGTAGAGTGTTTATTAGTTACTGGGGAGAGATGACAGTTTGGTTTTAATCCACAACAGTTTATTCATTCCAGGCATTGTGGTAGGTGCTCTGGATTTCTGAAATAAATTACCGAAAAACAACCTTCTCTTCCAGAGAGGCCTACACTTCAGTAGAGGAGAGAAGACCTTTAGTCAGACAGCTGTCATGTGAGCAAAATATGCTAAGTGCAGTGGGAGAAGTAGAAACAAAGTGAGGGGGGCTTGCGGAGTGGGGAGGCATTCTTTTTACAGTGAGGCTTAGGAAGGCTTTGGGGAAGAGGCTCCGTTTGAGATGGGTGTTGGTGGTCTGTGGGAGTTTATTTCAGATGAAGATGGTGGAAGAGACGTTCCACACGAGGGCTGTGTGGACAGAGAGATGAGAGAGTATGGAGAGCCTGAAGCCATCAAATTTCACCAAAGCTGAGGCACTAGGATGGGTGAGGAAGAGGGAGTCATTAGTCATTTAAACCCAGTACCACATAGGAGCGCTGCTTCGATGGGAGTGAGGGCTGCCCACTCTCTGGCATTGCTGATGAGATGAGATTGCGTTGAGATCCGCCCAGGATGTGCCTTAGTGACTCGTCTTGTGTGGTTTTATCCACTGCGTGAAGTGGGTAATTAGCAGATCTAAGTTGGGGCATGGCTTTTTTTTTTTTTTTTTTTTTTTTTGCATTACACGGGCCTCTCACTGTTGTGGCCTCTCCCGTTGCGGAGCACAGGCTCTGGACGCGCAGGCTCAGTGGCCATGGCTCACAGGCCCAGCCGCTCTGCGGCATGTGGGATCTTCCCGGACCGGGGCACGAACCTGTGTCCCCTGCATCGGCAGGCGGACTCTCAACCACTGCGCCACCAGGGAAGCATTTTGAGATGATCATCATGTTGAACTGACAGAATCACACAAAATCCCAAACTGATACAAAAATAGTTATAGATATAAAATCTCTATGTATCTATCTATCAGTTGATCGTATAATTGTAAATATGTTTATACCTAGTATGTATTCAGAAATTCAGAAATACATACATACATACATACATACATATAGAGAGTGTGTATGTTTGTATCACTGTTTCTTGATTTTTTTTTTCTATTATCTCCCCCACTGAAGGGAGCCTTTTAAAAATTTTTTCCCTAATTGCCCCTCAATGAAATTTTAATACCATGGACACTTTACATAAGTTTATATACTACATGTATATTGGTGCTTTATATATAAAAAGAGTAAGATTTTTGTGCCTTTTCCCCCCAAGAACCAGTTTTTACCCTCTTGGAAGTGATATCACCCCTACGGAGAATTCATGATGTATATGGCCATGTGTCTATGTATACGTGTGTCACCTTGCTGCACAAAAGAATTAGGATGTCAAATCAGATGTTATTTATTCATTCACAATGAATTCCACCTTTCAAGGAATGAATAGCCCCAGCTTCCATCCAGGTACCAGGAAAACTGAAGTCATAGGGGGAGAAAAACTGCTTGAAGAGTGTTGACTCAAGTAAAATAAAATAAATTGGGTAGTCATGGAAATATTTTATCTAATGTATAGAAATGCCTGATGAACTATCCCTCACTCTAACACATAAAACCTTACTTTAGTGAAAAAATATATCTAACTCTATAATAGATAAAATATTGCCATCTCTTTGACGATGCTGAATGAAGTCTCAAAATCTGTTTTTTCCATCCTGCTTTATTTAAACACCCTTCAGACCACCCTTCCACCCTTTTACGGTAATACAAAAATTGTCTCATCCTTGTTACAGTGCAGTTGAGTAGTTGATAGCCCTTGAGAACCATCTTAGTTTTCTTAATTGGATTAGACTGCAGAATCTAGTCTCCTCAGGGATACATTTCAGAGCCATCTACTAAGGAGCGTTACTTCAGCAGATCTATTATGTGTTGTTTCGAGTAGTTCCAGCTTCAGGAGCGACCTCTTTCTGACCTTGCCTGCAAATCCTTGCGGGACCGGGCGCAGTGATCGTGCGTCGGGGACTGGATTGGGCATGCTCTGTTCCACCTGGCAGCCGATGTTTAGCTCTCCGTCTTCATCCTTATATAACGATGCTTTTGAGATTTCATTTTTTAAATTTCATGGATTTTGTAGACAGAAATCAGTTTTCAACCCATCAAGCCCCCTCACACTGCAGGCTGTGACCGTCCTCCTCTTCTAGGTTGCCGGAGCCAAGAGGTGACGAAATACTGGAGAACCAGCTTTGGCCAGATATTCAAAGAGCTAAAAATCCACTTGGAAGCTAAGCCCAGTCACTTAGAACCTCTGCCAACCAGCTGGTTTCAGGCAGTCATCTTTCAGTCTCAACCTCTCTTAAAGCTTGGTCTTTGCTGTCATTTAACCCGGGAAGTATGGATCCGATGCCAAGGAGATAGTTTCCTATGGTTCCTCACCTAAAGTGACATCTTTGGGATCTGACATTTGCATCTTGGTCTCTTACCATGCCCTTAGTATTTACTGCAGAGTTGAACGTTCATCAGTGCTGGGTGGTGCCTGCAAGTTTGATCTGGATCAGTGGCCGATCTTTTTTAATTGAGCTATTGAAACTATTAACCAGAACTTGGAGACATAGACTTTAGCTGTCACTTGTTGTCTCAATGATACAAAGAAGTACAAGGACGAAAAGCTAATTCCACAGCAAGGGGTCTGCTGCTCGGAATCACAAACGTGATTTATCAGACCAGGAACCTGCCCAGACATTATTGCAAAACCTTCCACTGCCAGGTCGCACTCATCATATCGTCTTTTCTTCCAGATTCTTCCTTCACAGACACCCTACTCCCTCCTTCTTCTCCCACTCCCTTCCTTGGGAAAAATCGTGTGCATAATGGTTCAGGAAGTTTAATGCTTGTACTTTGCAAGGGAGCTGTCATTTCTTTTTAATATTATCCTTCCTCCCAGGCAAAGCCCCATAGGAGCCCAGAAGGGAGATTCAGGGAGAAAATTAGTCCCTCAAAAGGAAATATTTCAATGCATTTTTTTTTATTGTCGTAAAATACGCATAACCTAAAATTTACCACTAGTGACATTTAGTACATTCATAATGTACATTCAACTAAGATTCTGCAACCCGTTCCACTGTGTGGGAGTTCTCCCCGCACAGCGAGTAAATTCTCCGACATCAGCTGGGTATTTCATTTGAACCTTTTGTTGTCTAATGATAATATTTGTGAAATTGGGCAGCGCAGTTATCTTTCCAGAGATCAAGCCACCATCCACTCAGCAGCTCCTTCCCAAATTCTCAGAATTCCAGGAAAACGCTGTGGGGACAGAAACCCAGGCACACAGGTGTGAACAATCTCAGATTTTAATATATCTGAACTTGAATACAGAAAGGGTTGCATTCCACTTTGCAGTAATGGTCACACACAGAAAATATTTATCTCTTCACGCAGCATAGGTAAGGTAAAAAGTATTGGCAATTATATTATTATTATCTATAAACCCCTAAATTCGATATGAGCTGAGAACAAGTGCTCAAACCCTTTGCCTACCCGAGCTCCATTTTTGTGCAATTTTACCCCATGAAACCCTTTCTGAGACATGGCTATCAAAAGTGAGTCATGGCCTTTTCATGCTTAATTTGCTTCTTAATTGTGCATGATTTTATAATGCTCATAAAAGAATACTGATAGGCGTTAACATTTCAAAGGCAGCACTTTTCAGAAAAGGAGAGGTAGAATGATCTCCAGATATTTCTACCAAACCCACAGTTTTCAGGGCTCAATTTGAGACATAATGAAAGTCTACTTTGCATAATTATCATGTGAAACGATCTATAATTAAATGATGAAATATGATTATGCTCCAGTGTGTAGACCGGGCTTTATGTGAACTGAAACCATAGAGGTTTATTTCTTTGCTTTAACTTTGATCTGGTGTTTGTGGGCGTTATACAAACAAGCAATTCATTTCCGACAGTTTAAATTCCCATAGGATTTTTTTTTAATTTCAGGAGAGAAGGCAATGTCTTGAAGAATAACAGGAAACTTTAGTATGATTGCCTCTTCCATGGTCATAGACAGTGCTCACAAACTTTCAAAAGTGCCAATTATCAACAATTACATTTAGAGTTTTGTCTTAAAAATATTTTTAACAGCTTTTTAAACGTTTTTAATAGCTTTTCACATACCTGTATGAAAAGACCTGTTATTCATCATGAAATTCTAAAGCCTGAAAGGAGCCTTGCAAAAATTTCTAACCTTAATTCATAATCTTGATGGATAGCTTCTCTATTCTTCTAACTAGATAAAGCCAAGTTGACTATAACAAGTTTAAAACTAAAACCATGGTTCTAAAATTTCAAATGGGGCATGACATCTCTGGAGTTCTTTGTGAAACCCCATGAAATATTGGTACATGAGACTTAAAATAACTGAACAGCTATGTTGGGCTACATTATATTTGTATTTTCCGAGTATTCTTTGCACACCAACTCTGTGCTCTCTACTGTGGCAGAGACTGAAAATGAAGAGATATTACACAGCCTTCCAGGGGTTTAGAATTGAGCAGTATTCGATTCTAAAATTGCCAGAAGGAGGCACTTATCAGTGATTTACCTGGAGAGATACTGGCTTAAAGCTTCAATTTTAAGTACATTTCATTCATTGACCTTTCCTGTCCTAAGGATTGGGGAAAGGCTACCATTGTTTAATCTTACGGCAGCATTTGTGCTTTTGACATGACTTTGAGAATCAAGAGAGAGGATTCCTTCTAGGTGCTAAATGAAGGAAGTGTTCATCTTTAAGGTGTCCCTAATGATAGTTTGGAAAATTATGCTCTACTGTATTTGTAAATGTGGTGATTTCCCATGTATATCTAGATCTAGGCCCAGCAAACTATGGCCCATAGGCCAAATCTGACCCTCCGCCAGTTTTTATAAATAAAGTCTTATTGAAACACAGTCATACGCATTCTTTATACATTTGTCCATGGCTGTTTTTGTGCTCCAGTGGCAGAGTTGAGTAGTTGTGACAGAGACTGTATGACCTGCGAAATCTAAAATATTTACTCTCTGGGGCTTTACAGAAAAAAATCTGCCAACTCCTGATCTAAATAATATGCTTGTACTGGTATTTGTAGGATTACCAACTTTAGACCTTATCTGCTGTTGCTTACTCTGCCAGAGAAGAGCTAGGTCACACTGTCCCCCACCTCCTCACACACCTCCTTTTCCAGTGTAGTTCTACCACTGATTTTAAGTGATTGATTATACTTTTATTTCTTTTTCCTTCTACTGAAAACAGCATGTTCTGATGCTAGTAATTTTCATTTAGTAGATGAAAATAGAATCCATGCACTCTTCCTGCTTACTCCTCCTAGCCCTCCCTTTTGTCTTCCATATTTTGTCTTTAATAATACAAAGGTTGGAAACATTTACAATTGTCCTGTAACCATTAATGAGTCTTTTGGGCCTTATCTATAGGTTGATTCTAAATTTTAAAACTCAGTGAAGAGTTTTAGGGCTTCTGTGGTGGCGCAGTGGTTAAGAATCCACCTGCCAACACAGGGGACACGGGTTCGAGCCCTGGTCCGGGAAGATCCCACATGCCGCAGAGCAACTAAGCCCTTGCGCCACAACTACTGAGCCTGCGCTCTAGAGCCCGCGAGCCACAACTACTGAGCCCGCGAGCCACAGCTACTGAAGCCCGCGCACCTAGCGCCCGTGCTCCACAACAAGAGAAGCCACCGCAATGAGAAGCCCGTGCATTGCAGCACAAAGTAGCAACTAGAGAAAGCCCACGCACAGCAACAAAGACCCAATGCAGCCAAAAATAAATCATAAATAAATAAATTTTTTAAAAAACTCAATGAAGAGTTTCAATTTTTATTACTAAGAAAATATTATTCATTGTTTAGCTAATTATTGCTGGTTATATTGCAACTATTTTACAATTTTTTGTTTTTCTAGCAGTCTCTGACTTTTTTTCATTTCCCCCCTTGCATGTCCTGCCTTAAATACTTTGTCCTTCTCAAGAGTAGAGTCAAATCTCTGAAACCACCTTCTTTCCCATTCAACTCCTTCCTCAGTTTCTCCTCCTGCTCTAATCTGGATTGGTGACTTCCTAGGCCATTACAGAACGTCATTCTGTGACTTCTCTTCTGTCTTATCCCATGTAGCAGCCATGGTTTCCTTGATCCCATGTCTCTCTCTCTCTCGATTTTGTTGGAGCACATCTTCAGATAACTTGCTTAGAAAAGATGTGTGGGAAGTAAACTTCCTAAATCTTAGCATGTCTGGAAATATCTTTATTTTGCCTTCTCACTTGACATAGAAATCTAGGTTGAAAATGATTTTCCCACGGAAGATTTAAGTCAAGTTACATTGCCTTCACGCCTCCAGTCCTGCAGTCAGATAATGATCTGGTTCTCATCCCATTATCCTCAATGTGTCTTTTCTCTCTGTGGCTCTAAAGATAATATTTTTATCCTTGGTATATTAAAATTTCATTGTGATGCATCCAGGTGTGAAGGTGCTTTTATTGTCAGGCTAAGGGCTCTCAGGCTAAATGAACTATTCAGATTCATTTATTTGATAATTCCTTTCTCCCATTTGTCCTTTCTATTTTGGAATTTCTTTTTTTTTTTTTTTTTAGCATTTAGAGAAGAGTTAACACCTATTTTCGAAATTCTTATCATTCGTATATTGGATCTTCTGAATTGATCATCTGTAATTTTTTTCTTCTCTCTTCTATTTCCAACATTTTGTTCAATTTTCTGTAAGATTTTAAAAAAAAATTCATCCTTCAAGCTTTCTATTGAATTGACTATAAAATTACATATTCAGTTTCCAAGAGAACTCCTTTATTCTCATGTTTCTTTCTATTTTTTCTCCCCAATAAAGTGCTGTAGTGCATATCCTTGGGCACATAGCTCTACCCAGTTACCGTATAGGATACAGGCCTAGAAATGAGATTGCTAAGACACATGTTATATGCATTTAAATTTTGAAACCTTATGATGGCCCTTCAGAAACAGGTTGTACCACCTTACAGTTTACTTCAGGGGGGAAAAAGTGGTATATTACTTTGCATTTATTGGTGATAATGAGTGTCTTTCAGAACCTTATTGGCTATTTATATTATTTTTATCTATGTGCCTGTTCATATACTTCACCAATTTTTAAAATTAGGTTATTTTTTCTTTTTGAATTGTACAAGCTCTTTTTCTATTATGTATATTATATATTTTTCTGTCCTATATGTTGCAAATGTTTTCTTCCAGTGCATTGTCTTATAAATTTGCTTATGTTTTTGCCTTTTTAAATTACAATGTAGTTGAACCTGTTTGTCTTTTCCTCTGTAGCTCCTAGATTTCACATTTTTACTTAGAAATGCCCTTCCTACCCCAACTCTAAATGTGTTCTTTAGTATTTTCTTCTAGTACTTTCATAGCTTAAATGTTACTGCTCTGTTCCTCAGTGTCCTCAACTGTGATTGATAAGAATACTGCATATCTAGTAGGTTTGTTGTGAAAATAAATGTGCTAATACATATATATAATCGAGAACGGTGTTTGGCAAGCTCAGTGCATGTTAGCAGCGCCTGCTGCTGTAATGGTACTGGTTCTCTTCTTCAGGGCCTAGCACGGTGCCTGATTTTAAAAATATGACTTAAAAGTTAGATAAATAAATGTAAATTATTGAAGAGAATGGAAACCACTTGCGAGGAAGAGAGAAGAGCATAAAGTTTTAATGCCCTTTTTTAAAAGCAGAGAGGGATTGGGGCAAAATCTCCCAGAGTTTTATCCTGGGTCTTTGATTTCTTTCTCCTATGGCTTGTGTGGCTCAGAGAATAAGTGTCACATTAATAAAGGTTGAAAGTAGTTTTCAGTTAAATTGAATTAAATGGATACTATTGTGACAATTAGGCATGCATAAAATTGCTAAATATGTGTCATTGAAAATGCCTTTGTTCCATATTTTGTTAAACATCACTTATGATCATAAGAAATCTGCATCTGGTAAAATGGATACTGCTGACACATATGAATTATTCTGGAAAATAATTGAGCTCTTTAAAAATTTCAGTATGCCATTAAGCATGCATGGCCTCTGAAAGCCTGAGATATTTTGAGCTTATTCCAATGAATCTAACAACATAAAATGAGGTAAAATTTTCCCCGAAGTTCTCTTAGTGAGACAAAAGGCAAAGGCAAATGGCCACAGCGAAAGGCCTATAAAGTGAACTTGGCTTGGACTCCAGTTGTTCAGGTAGGAATGTTCCCAAGTCCCAGCAGCTCCAGTCTGTGTGGGAACAACACAGGAAATTAAAATAAAGCGATGAAGAGCTGTTTCCTTTGTCCACAAGATGTTGGTACATCAGTTATCAACAGTGCAACAGAAGAGTTTTAAAACATATGCCTCTAACCTGTATGTTTTCCAGTCCTTGACAGAGGTCTGGATTCATACCCACATAATGGCAAATGTCTATTCAAGTCATCAAACTGTTTGTCATCAAGAATTGCTATTGCCTCCCGTAAATGCTTCTCCATCTGGGAACTCAGATTCTCAAGAAAGTCACTGGGAATCAAGATAATATAACAGAGGCCAGCATTCCCACCAGTGAGTGGGGAGCTGCAAGGTACAAGATATATGGAGGTTGGCTGGCTGTTTCATCTCTTGAGCTCTCTTCCTGGATGTCTCCCACTAAGCCAGGGCTTTTCATTTATTTATTTATTTTTAAATTAATTTTTATTTTTTTTTTTTGGTTGCATTGGGTCTTTGTTGCTGCACGTGGGCTTTCTCTAGTTGCGGCGAGCGGGGGCTCCTCTTCATTGCGGTGCACAGGCTTCTCATTGCGGTGGCTTCTCTTGTTTTGGAGCACAGGCTCTAGGTGCACAGGCTTCAGTAGTTGTGGCACACGGGCTCAGTAGTTGTGGCTCACGGGCTCTAGAGCACAGGCTCAGTAGTTGTGGCGCATGGGCTTAGCTGCTCTGCAGCATGTGGGATCTTCCGGACCAGGGCTCAAACCCTTGTCCCCTGCATTGGCAGGCGGGTTCTCAACCACTGCGCCACCAGGGAAGCCCCAAGCCAGGGCTTTTCAAAGTGTAATCCTAAGCCGTGCACCAGAATCACCTGGAGTGCCTTTTAAAAACACAGATTCCTGTGTAATATTAGATTTTAAAGTATGATTCAGGTTATCATCTTAGTTGGGTCCAAAAACTAAAATATTTTTAAGTAAATAGCATCAAAGTAGATATCATGGAAAATATCAGAACATTGTTACACTTTCTTTAATTATTTTAACTTTAATGTTTTTGTTTCCAAATGGAGACAGGTGGTGGGAAATTGATTATCTTGGAAGATAATGATCATTCTACTCTCAGTGACTGTTGTCTTCCACCTACTGAAATGGAAGGGCTTCCCTGCTTGAATGGGGTCTGAGCAATGAAATACTCTGGTTTCTTCCCAGCGCTTTTCCCTGAGGTTGAACTTGCTCACCAGCACTTCTAGCCTAGCTGGAGTGCTCTCTTGAAACCACAGGACTACCTAACAAATGTCATGGAAGGACCACTGACATGATCTGAAGATCCATGCGCCTGGGTCATACCCAATAGCTCCAAAGTCAGGGTTGAGAATAAAAAAGCTTGGGCTTACTGCTAAATTGTTTTCTAATGTGGTTGTACCAATGAATTCTCCAGAAATTTCCCTAGTGGTATTTGAAGTACTCTATAGCCTTCTCTCGAATTCCGTTCCCATTAACTTATGCTCACCCAGATCTCACACTGTTCATATTGATTATTGCCAAACAGAGCATATGATTCCGAATGTTTATTATGTGGCTACCTGCCTAGATTACCAGTCTTTTAAATTTTTAATCAGCAGTAAATCTCAATCTAAGGTTGAGTGTTCTTGGAAATAATGCATATCTAGAGTTGATGATGGTGAGAGGCGAGATTGAGAGCTACAGGCTCTGCTCAGCATCTCAGTCAACCCAAGGATGTGACTTGACTGTTATTGCCTCTGACACATTAGAGTGTCATTAACATAAAAGTCATCTCTTAAACACATTGAATTGAACTCAATTAGTGTAATTGATTACCAGCCTAGCTGTAGGGATTTTGCAGCTTTAAGGAAACTGACAAACATTTTGCCCTTTTAGATCCTACAATTAGATTCACAAGGCACAGTCAATAAGCATCTTGCAGGCGCTAAATTCATCATCTGACACAGACAGAAATCTCTCTGAGTAGATGAACTGGATGAAAGACTAGTTGAAATGGTTTTCAGTGGTGGTATTGACAAATATTACTGAGTCCTTGAAGGATACATTTGATCATGAATTAGTGGAATCTATTTTGGATGTTAATTTATACAAGCCCTAATAGATCCTTGATTTATTGTATCTCATTTGCTAAAACTGAAAGCATGACTGGAAAAATTTATCAGTCTGGGTTCTGATTTAAACTCTGTGGTCCTTTGAACTATAACCTTCAAAATGAATAATAGTCTGATTCATAAATAAAATTAATAATATGTGGGTTCAAGTTAATATTTAAGGACTATGTTTACCTTATTCTCTAAGATATCCTACTCTTCGTCTTCTAGAATATGGAGAGAATTTCAGGATTTTTATTCCCTCAACTCATTGCATACTAGATCCTAATCGTGTGATAGATTTTAGAGCCTCTGACCTTTCCAGGAAGGATGTGCTCTTGTGTACATAAAGGGTGTATGGCTGATATTGGACAGCATTCCAACTCGGCTAGTAGTTTTCCTCTCTAACCTCCTTTCTCCTCGATACTGTGCTCTCTCCTAAACACTCTGCCCCATTACCCAACAAGCAACACTTACAGTTGTCCCAACACCAGTTTCTTTTATGCCTCTATGGCTTTGCTTACTCTTCCCTTGGACTGGAGTATAACTCCCTTCCCTTTGGTAGTTACCGCTTCACATCTCTAGACTCACGTCATAGGCATCTTGTGTGTGAAGTCTTTCCTGGTCCCCATTCACTGCCCTTGAGTTAGACTGATGACCCCCACGGTTTGTACCCTAACAGTATGGGGTGAACCCTTCCATCACGTTTGCCTCTAGCAATCTGTTATACTCAGATGTTTATATATCTGGCGCCTCTTAGGGGTTTGGAGTTTCTTTGAGGGTAGGGGATTTCTCTGAAGGCATAGAACCAAGGAGAACTTCACAGTAAACTGATGCTCACTAAAGCTTCCTTGAATAAAGGAACGAGTGCGTGATTAAAACAATGGCCTAGAGACTCCTCTCTCAAGTCGTTATACATCTGTTTATTCTGCCTGGGATGTTTTTCTCATAGGTATCCCCCCAGCTTAGTTTCTCACTTAATTCAGATCTCAAAAATAGCCTCCTTAGAGAGGCCTCCACTCCCATCTTGTTAAAACAATCCACTCCCTCTTTTACTCTCTATCCTGCTGTATTTTTCTTCATAAAAACTACCAGCCCGTGACAATATGTGAAATAGTTCATGTTTATTTGATTTTTATTGTATCAGTCCTTCCATTAGAAGAGGGGTTAACAATTTTTTTCTGAAAAGGACCAGATAGTAAATATTTTAGACTTTGTGGGCCAGTCTCTGTCATAAGTACTGAACTCTGTCATTATAGCATGGAAACAGCTGCAGTGCATAAATAAATGGGTGTGGCTGTGTTCCAATAAAACGTTATTTACAAAAGCAGGCAGAGATCACATTTGGCTCATGGGCTATTGTTTGCCGATACCTGAACTATAATATAAGCTTGTTGATCTAAAACATAGCCACATCCTGGGCACCAGGCAGATAGAAAGCTTTTATTAAATAGTTGTTGAATAAATGGTCGATACATTTGATCCACCATAAATAACAAAAGGGACTGATTTTGACTGAATTTGAAAACTCAGTTTCTGCCAACTTGAAAGAAAATGGTACACGAAATCTTCAAATGAGCATATCAACTCTTCTAAAACATAAAAGCATTAGCCAAGATCTCATCCAGCTCTCAAATTCAGTGATATTCTCTTCTTGCAAATTTGACTGTATGTAATGTCAACCAAAGATAAAAGTTTACTAAGAATACTTTGACAGAGAGACAAAGAAAGCATGCCTCAATTAAGATAAAAAGAGTTCGCATCTCATTTAAATTAGGCAAATAGAAATGGATTCCACAGTGGTCAGTACATGAATTCAAAGTCTTCACTGTCTTTAAAGGTTTATATGTGGAAAATATGTTTCATTCGGAAAGAAATGTTTTTTTCATAGGTATTTTGGGGAGGGTTTTTGTTGTTTTTGTTTGTTTTTGAGAACCATTGGTGTAAATTTAAGTATGGTTGATGCATTATAAGTAAATATTAGTTGGATAATTGATCTCAATGCTGCTCTCAAAGCAGACGTATTTATTATGTCTTGGCTAAGAATCAGAAAAGAAGCTAGAATTATATTTTTCGCTGGAGGCCAGCTCAAGGAGACTCCATCTGTGCCGTCCAAGGGGCAGGGTTTGTTTCCTGGGACTTACAAGGTTGCTTCATGGAAGAGAGAGGCACGGTACCTGGCTCTGGCAGGAAATGGATGAGTGTGGGCTCAGACAAGGAAACCAACAAGTCCCATGAAGGCACCCAGGGCCTAGCAGCAGCTGGGACCCGTTAGCACCACTAGGCTCAAGGGGCCTGGCGTGGAGCATGCTGAGCCTTGGAGCCGTGCAAGGGGCCTGATGTGACTGCAACAGTAATCAGAGTGGGTGAAGTCACTTCAGACCTGCACCAAACCAAGGACGGAGGAGGGGGATGAAATACTCTGATCTCTTTCTCCTCCTCACCTCACATTCCCCTGCCAGCACCTCTCATTGGTGGAAGCCAGAGGGCAGCGGGCCCACATGTTGCCACCCACAGGATCAAAGCTCCCAGCGCACAGGACACGTAGAAAAGGAGCCAGGCGTGGATCTAGGGGGTGCGGAAGTGAGGTTCAGTTCTCTTGTTATGGGGCTTAGAACAAGGGAAACATAAGCAAACAAAACCAACCCAAAACAGAAAAGATGTGTAACCTTGGGCAGTTATGTAGTTTTTTTTGTTTGTTTTTTGTTCTTGCGGTACGCGGGCCTCTCACTGTTGTGGCCTCTCCCGTTGCGGAGCACAGGCTCCGGACGCGCAGGCTCAGCGGCCATGGCTCACGGGCCCAGCCGCTCCGCGGCATGTGGGATCTTCCCGGGCCGGGGCTCGAACCCGCGTCCCCTGCATCAGCAGGCGGACTCCCAACCTCTGCGCCACCAGGGAAGCCCAGTTATGTAGTTTTGTGTCTAAGAAAACTAAATACTCTAGGTAGGGGGTAGGAATAATTATTTTAATGAAGAAAAGATTAAGAGATGACAAGTTTTTAATTAACACAGGACTGTTATCTTAAACCTTTGATACTGTGATTTCCTTACCAATGCCATTTAACTTCCATCAGAAGTTCTTAGTCGTCAAAGTGAGCCCTTACCACTTAATCACTTTTTGAAATCTTTTGTGTAAAGATTAGAAGATCATGAAATTTATAAAGTGCGCCTAATCGTCTCTCTAAAAATACCTCTTTTATAAAGATCAATTCATGTTTTAAAATATTATCTTACATCAGGGTTTCTGTAACACACACTCTTACAGTTTGAATTTATAAGAACCATGGGATTGTTTTCACTTTCTAAGTATAAAATTATAATATAAATTTTCAAAGAATATGCGTAGGTCACAGGGATATACAACAGCCCCTTGGGATGGGGAGGACACCTCCTTTGTCTTCACCCCTCCCCCCTCCAAGTACTGCACTAAAATATGCGTAGAATCCAATTTGATGGAGAAAAACTCTCAGACCTAAAGTGATGATTTTAACATGTTTGAGAAAGGCTTTGCTCATCGTTATCAAGTCTTTTGTTCAAAAATATATTTTCCTATAGGTCCAAAAAAAAAAAAAGGGTAATCAATCAAGAAGAAAAAGTCTGCCCAGCCATGCAGTACTTTATGCTCTGTAAGCAACAGGTATCCATGAAATCTTAGATTTGTGGTGGTTGGATTTCCAAACCCCAGAGGGTTCAATCTAGTGGAGCCCAAAGCAAGAGCACATGTAAGAACCATCAATTTGTGTGTCCCTTAGTCACTCAAACCTGGGGCCACTGTCTCATCTTGGTGGCTGGGGTAGGATCAGATAAGCAGGATGGAAAGGCACCATTTCCCATAAGCAGCACGCTAACTTCACTTTTAGGTTTCTGAAAATGCCACTGAATATTTCTGAATGTGAAAGCTGGACTTTTCAAGAGTTGTGTTGAGCTTTGTGATATCAGCAACTCTGTCCATCATGTTTGAGTATATAAAGCATCCTTGGGCCCACACCATGAGTCAGGAGCCCCCTAGATCATACAGAACAGAAATGTCCACATTTGGTGCTTCTGTATGCCTATTAGTAAAAAAGTTTTAAACACGTGCCCCCTTAATATATATTCATTTATTCATACTGTATATATATAAAACATATGTGGCTGTAAAGAATAGGTGTTAAAATGAGTTGAAGGTGAAATACACATTTTAATCACTTGTAAACAGTTTCGCTATCACTGCTGCATTAACAATTATGATATTTTAAATGACAGCAGAGTTATTGAGGGTGCTGATTTATTTTTGAGCATCTTGGTGTACCACTTCATGGATAAATCTTGAAGGTCTGGTTGCAAGTTCATCTTATTTCTTTACTTGGTTTCAGTCGTCGTCGTTGGAGAAAAAGGGAACTGCAGAAACATATGAAGAGGCAAATGGACAAAGTGATTCACCAACTTGCTTATTAGATCAGGAAATCCTGTTTTTCAATTCCATCCATGCAAGGGATTTTGTTGAAATTCAGCTGGAGAGTTTCCATATTCCTTGATGTCCTTCAACTGTTCTCACAAACCAAATGGAAGATGTTGCCATTTATCATATTGAACGAATGAGTCCACAGTTCGCTGAAATGCTTTATTTGCAGGCTTTTTAAAACAGGTTAGAAAAATTCACTTTCAAGTTTTCAAAGGCTGCTGTTTTGATAGATAAAGATTTGCATAATTTTCAGTAAAACAAGCACAGAATGGTAGAATCATTTCCAAACATCTGTTTCCCAATATTCTTACCACAATCCAAGTTTCTTTTACAAAATAAGTTACTTTCTCATTCATTATTGTAATATCTCCTTTACTCTGAAGAGACGACACTTTTAGTTCATTGTTACCAGGTAGCCAACAACCCCTGTGTAGGACAAAAGATTTTCATAGTCACTCTAATGTACTTTAATGGTTTTGTTTCAAAAGCAGCCGTGTTGTTGACATGCTAAAGCACTTCACTTTCTTTGGTGCCAAAGCTTGCATTGAATTCTTTCAAGCGGTCATTCATCTCTAAATTTACCGTGGAACCTTGTTTTGTTGTAGTCACAGCTGCTACTCCATCATTTTATACTTTTCTGTGTTTGTCCTGGTATCTCAGTATCTTGTAGGGCTCGACAACCAGAGTGTTGTTCTTGTTCAGAGTGTTCTTTTATATTATCATATAAAATTTAGAATTCTCTTTGTTGGATTCTTTAAAAGGACTGTTGGTATATCTTTATTAGATGGCATTAAATCTATATATTAATTTGAAAAGAACTGAAAATTTTCATATTTAGTCTACCCATTAAGGAAAAATTCCAGTTCTTTCAAGTCCTCCTAAAATTCTCTAACAAGATTCCTCCAAACATTTTGCAGTTTCTAAGTTTAAGCATTCTGGATTATCTTGGCTTTTTAAGTACTATGTATGTTTCCAAGCTTGACTAAACAGTTCTTAATCTTTAAATGCTCCTGACATGTTGTGGAAATTGACTGACAGTGGCCTGTGGAATTGATTAGTGAAGGTCAAGTTCCTCTGAACCCATAATCTGCATATTCACGAAGGCAAAAAGCCTGAGACTCACTGTGTTGTGTGACCTGGAAACACATCATGTCCAGTTATCTATGTTTATATTAAATTTAACTCATCTTCAGTGGTGGGATTTGGTTGGGCTCTTTTGATCCTAAAGGACAGAGGCTTGCTGGGATTTGTTAAAAAAAAAGAAAAGGAGCGGGGAGGGGGAAGGGGGGAGTTGAGTATAAAAATACATACTGTAGATCCTAAGAGAGATGGAATCTCATGGACATATGAGGATGCAAATGCCGCGTGGCTGAGCCTCCTAGCCTCATGGGAAGCAGCTCTAGGAGGTAGTTCCAGATTCAGAGAAGCTTCAGGACCCTCATTAGCAGGACTTCCTGGATCTCCTTGCGTGACGTCACTCCACAGTATGATTTCTCTCCAGTGGCATCTCTTCTCTTCCAACTACCCTTTCTCCTTTCCTTCAAAGACGCCGTTTACTCATAGTTTCTGTTTTCTCACAGAGCCAATGTAAATCCTACCCTTAAACTCGTGTGTGAGTGTCATCGTATTACATTTCTGCTGTTTGGCAATTGGAATATAATCATGTCGAATATTCAGAAGTCCCCGGAATATCTGCAGAACAGAAATTCAAACAGGCCTTTGTGTTTTTCAATCCGAAGATACCGGCGTCTGAGCCTGCATGGTCCCCTGAAGTTCACTGACTTTGCCATTTCTTTAGGCTCAGCCTATGCATCTTGGTGCTTTGCTAGACTTACCACCAAGCTCTCTCTCCTGAACTTGCTGCCACCTCACAGGGGTCCTCTGCCCTTGACTCCTAAGCCAAGTTGCTCAGAGTTTCACGAAACAAGTCAGGAGAGAGGCTTTCTGCCATCAGCTTTTTCTCTGGGCCCTGGTAAATGCATCTTCCCTGAGGCAAGGGACTGAACGAATCCTACCTTACTAGACCTGGGAGAGGAAGAAACTCAATGAGAACAAAGCAAAAATTCTTTTCAATATGTTATTTTGCCGCACACATCGTCGTAATTTTGACTTGCTTGAAACCGATCTCGGGGTTTCTAATCTACCTCATAGTCCCTGTCAGTTGTGACCTATCAAGCTCAGTGATTCACACTTCTGCTTTCTTTTCCTTCCTACTTACATTCTTATTCTGGGGAACTCCAGTTTGCCTTGCGCAGCACTTTTGCTCAGAGTCTGTCTTTCTTTCTTTCTTTCTTTTTAAATAAATTTATTTATTTTTGGCTGCGTTGGGTCTTCGTTGCTGTGCGTGGGCTTTCTCTAGCTGCTGCGAGCACGGGCTACTCTTCGTTGCGGTGCGGGGGTTTCTCATTGCCGTGGCTTCTCTTGTTGCGGAGCACAGGCTCTAGGCACGCGGGCTTCAGTAGTTGTGGCACGCGGGCTCAGTAGTTGTGGTTCGTGGGCTCTAGAGCGCAGGCTCAGTAGTTGTGGCGCACGGGCTTAGTTGCTCCGCGGCATGTGGGATCTTCTCGGCCCAGGGCTCAAACCCGTGTCCCCTGCGTTGGCAGGTGGATTCTTAACCACTGCGCCACCAGGGAAGTCCAGAGCCTTATTAAGCCCCCTCACAGGCCACAACAGGGCTTGTGAATTGTTGGCTTAGGAGCCACGACTACCTAAGTCCAGTTCAGAGATATGAGAAAGTCATGAAGAATAGATCATGAGGTGCCTGTGGCTGCCATGTCAACTGGGATAATAAGGGGAGAAGTTTCCTCTGGAAGTGTCGATAGTGTTTTTGTAAAATGTAGCACATTTAGCCATAAATGGTGTAGAGAATAGGGGTGGTAGAGAGAATCCTTTGGGGACGTGGCATTTCAGGGTTTTTAAGTACTACTGAAAACACTAATTACAGATTGTATGAGTGAGCTTTTGGTGCATAACAAACATCCCCCAAATTCAGTGTCATGCAACAATCATCATTTGTTACCCATCGTTCAGCTGGCTCATCTAGGTTGAGGTGCTGGACAGCTCTGCTCCACTTGGCTCCTCACTGAGTTGCCGGCTCTGGTCTGTTCTACATGTGTCCGTTCCAGAGCCCAAGCTGAAAGGGTGGCAGCTGCCTTGGGAAGGTCTTCTCATGGTGACAAGAGAAAAGCAAGAGCTCGTGCCCAGCTAAACAAGTGTGTTTTGCTTGTCACATCTGGCCTCAGCCATGTCACATGCTTTGGGCAACGAGATGTTAGCAGAGTCAAGGGGTGGAGAAGTACGTACTGTGTCCAGTGGGAAGGCACTGAAAAGCAGTGTGGCGTCCAGTGGCAAATCACATCCTGGGGAGCAAATGAAGATAACTCAGTCTGCGACCCACACCAGGGCTACCAAGATGAGAATATTATATATTGATGCTTAATGCTCTCATGGAATCACAGCTGCCCGTCCCTGAAAGGTCACACCAACAATGACCTTCTCAAGCAGAACTGAGGCATGTGTGTTTATTTATACTCCTTTTCATTCCAGTCTTAACTACCCAGGGGTCCCGCCTGCTACCATCTTCCTAGATTCCTTAACTCTACACCAAAGGGAATGGCTTCTAAATTTGGTTCTTCCTTCCAGAATCTTTCTACTCAGCACATATTCCAAAAAAGGACCTCACTGGCTCTAATGAGTGCATGGTAAACTGAAATTACTTTACGTTTTCTTACAGGACACATTTTACTAGTCAAAGTAATTCTTTGTGATACATTGGATGTATCAGTCTTTTATTTCTGCTGAGGAAGAAAGCCTCCCAGAGTTCAAAGAAAGCCCTTTCTTTTTGTCGTGGGGAGTTAGGCAGCAGGATTCCCATCATTCCTTTTGAAATGAATCTTTCAGAAATAGCAAGATTGCTCATTCGATCTCAATGGACACATCTTCCATCTCAATTAATGCACTCTGGATTTTTAGGTCAGAGATTTCTGGCCGATCTGTGTGTGTTTGTTGGAGAAGGTTGGGGCAGGGGCTGAAAGTTTGTGTAGCTCATCAGCTGTATTCTTCAGGGCTCAGCATCAGAATTCACTGAAGCATGTTCAGCAGGTAAAAAAATGTTGCTTTTTCAGCTCATTATAAAAGTACTCAAATGTTTATCAAAAATATTGCAAGGAGAGAGCCAAAAGGTACTTGCCTAACACAAAGAACAGAATGATGTTTCATGGGGGAACATTTTAGTGTGGATCCTTTCTTACTGGAAAAGAGACAGGGATTGATTATTTTTAGATAATGTATTCTGAAAATATAACCTGTTTAGCAAGAATATGATAATGCCATTGGAAGGTTATCCTCAAAGTGCAAGCAAAACGAAAAGAATTAAAAAACCATAAACAAAAAAGAAAATACTAGAACAGGCAGCGAACACATCATACGCACGTGCTTGTAAGTCTCAAACCTTGTTGGGGTGGGAAAGTGATATGGACCAAGGGCAGATTCTCTGTTGACACAGAGGACGGCAGCACCTGAGGTGAAGGGGCCTGCTCCTGGGTCTCACTCCCTAAAAGGGATTTAGTGCTTCTCACTTGCCCCATGACCCGGACTCATTCCCCAGCCCTAGACTCCAAGGTCACTTAATAGTCTTTGAAACATGGCGGAGGAAAACTTACTACCCGTGATTCAGTCGCTAGAGAAGCCTAGATTTTATTCTTCTGTATTCTGGTACTGTTTTGCCTCTTGCGTATCAATATATATTTGCGTTTCCTGTGTCATTGAATTTGACGTGATTCTTCAGATTGAAGTCTCAGAGCTTACCTGGGATTTGTGAGGCATCTCACCGAGAGTGGGCTATAGGCAATTGAAACGTTGAGTTTGTCTTCATATTTTAAGGTTGAATGGGTTCATAATGTCTGAAACATATGCCTTTCTGTTCATTGCCCTCAAGAGATGAAAATAACAGCTAATGCTTTTTGAGTGCTTCTTACATGCCAGAGAGTTTGCTACCTGCTTGACATTTTATTCATTCATTTAATTTTCACAATGATCTTATGAGGTTGTTTCCATTATTATCACCACTTTGCAGATGAGGAAACTGAGGTGCAGGATGATGAAGTTATTTGTCCACATCACACTGCTGGGAAGTGGTGGGACCAGGATTCGAACCCAGAGAGTCTGGCTCCACAGTCTCATTCCAGACTACCACACCAGTTCTCGTGTTGGCCCCATACCTGGGCATTTGTGTGTTTCCTGTACAAACCGTGAAGCATTAGCTCCAGAGAAAATGTCTCCTGCGATTTGGATCCATCGAGACATGGGACTTGCATTAGATAATGTGCTTAAAGGTCCATCTCCCTGGGACCGTCCTGTGTGTGCAGGAAGAAGGTTCCAGAGTAGGAGTCCTACCCCTGCTCTGTCAGAGTGGCTTCCAAATATGTTAAAAGCCCAATGATTTCTTGCCATATCTGCCCTCACCCTGGTCCAAGCCACCATGATATTTTGTCAGGATTGATGCAGCGGGCCCTGAAATGCCGTCCCTGCTTACCCGTGCTCCCTCCTGTCTGTTCTCAGTATGGCAGCTATCACATCACTTCTCCACTCAGAACCTTCAAACAGCTTCCTGTTTCACTCACAACAAAACACAAAGTCCTTCTAAGAGCCTGTGTCATCTTCAGCCCATCATCACTTCTTTACCACTCCCCTCACTGTCTCCACCCTCCCCCCACCACCAGCTGCCCGGCCGTCCCTTAGGCATGATCTCACAGGCATAGCTCACCACAGGACCTTTGCACTGCCGAAATGCCCCTCCCCCCCAGACATTTCCTGACCCCTAGCATGATCTCACAGTACCCTCGCCTGGCAGCTCTCCAGCCTTCCTCCCTGCATTGTATTTCTCCTTAGTACTTAAAATGACCTGATATGCCATATGTTTTACCAATTTATTAGGTTATTCCCTGTGTCTGCACACTGGAGTGAATATTTTATTTTTTTATTCTGCTTTCGTTCCTGTTGTACCCCCAGAACTGAGAAGCCAGTGGGGATTCAATAAACATTTGTTGACTAAATGAATAAATGAATGCATTATAGAGTTGTTATGGAGAATTAAATGAACTAACATATGGAAAGCATCTCAGAAAAGGCTTAGCATGAAGTTAGTGTTTAATAAATATCAGGTATTAATAAAATAATATTGTAATACTCATTAAGTGAATGATGAATTAAAAATTGGAGACCATTACTTTATCATGTAGTGGAAAGAGGATAATCTATCTAGAGATGCTTTGAATATTTTAACTTACATTTGCAATGGATGCTAGGGGAGGTAGTCAGGGACATCAGTCAAGTCCCCTTTTCCTATTGTCCAGAAGGCACTAGAACACACCCTTCCCTGGGCAGGTGAATGATCCCCAAACATTGCTGCACTTTGGAATCACCTGGGAAGTCTTTTTAAAAAATTGATCCAGGGGCCTCCCTGGTGGCGCAGTGGTTAAGAATCCGCCTACCAATGCAGGGGACACGGGTTTGAGCCCTGGTCCAGGAAGATCCCACATGCCGCGGAGCAACTAAGCCCGTGCGCCACAACTACTGAGCCTGTGCTCTAGAGCCCACGAGCCACAACTACAGAAGCCCGCGTGACACAACTACTGAAGCCCTCACTCCTAGAGCCTATGCTCTGCAACAAGAGAAGCCACCACAGTGAGAAGCCCTGGCTTGTCACAACTAGAGAAAGCCCGCACGCAGCAACGAAGACCCAATGCAGCCTAAAGTAAATAAATTAATTAAAAAAAAATTGATCCTGGCTTCCACCCCTAGATAGTCTCATGTGATTGGTCTGGGATGAAACCTGGGCATTAGGGCTTTTTAAAGCTCTCCAGGTGATTCTAATATGCAGTAAAGTTTGGGAACCACTACTAGAAGCTTTTCACAGTACTGGCAGCAGCATGGGGACTCATCTTCCCTAGTCCGGCTCTACAGGTGGAATTGAGAGTTATGCCAGCCAGAGTTTGATTCTCTGTAATGCAGTTCCTACTACCATTAGCAAGTCACGTCACCTCTACAACCTTCATCATTCAGAATGCCTTCTGTGGATTCTGGTGCAAACTCAGAGCTCAGGGCCAAAAAAATGTGGATTTCCCCTCCCTTTTTTCCTTTGTTCCCTCTGGGGAATAAAAGGAGAGACTCATTTCCAAATGTAGCTAGAGTACAGCACACTCTTGTTACCGAGTCCAAGCTCGCACTGCTCACCACACGACAGGCCAGTAGATCAAGAGAGGAGTTGTTGGGGCAAGGAATAGCGACTTTATCTGGAAAGCCAGCAGACCGAGGAGATGGTGGACTACTGTCCCAAAGAACTATCTTACTCGAGTTAGAATTCTTTTGTACGAAGGGCGGAGGGGGTGCGTCTGGTTATTGCAAACTTCTTGGTGTGAGAATCCTTTGTTCTTATATTGGTCTGGTCACAATGTTCCTATAAACCTCCAACAAGGCATTTGTTGTTTTCTGTTCTGCAACTTCTAATCTGTATGTAAATGGGAAAGTGTTGTACCTTTAAAGGTCAGAGCCTTGAGAATGGGCTATCCTGTATATTTCAGGCTGTAGGCAGCATTCTTTTACAAAGGTGCAGAGGCAGCATGACTAAGCACAGACAACAGAGCACAAGGGTTAGAGCTGAAGGAATAGATCCAACATGGAGTCAGTTTGTTCTTCTCTGTTACAGTCTGAGATGGAGCCGTCTTACAGAGGAGACAAGAGAACAGAGCAGTGTCCACGACCCCCCAGGTAGCCCCACTCTCTCTCAGGCATACACAGCCGGGCCTGTTTTAGGCCTGTGAGAAATCAATGTGGAAGGTCAAGTTCCGCCCAGCAGGGCCCGCTGTAGGAGTATGAGAGGTCCTCCTGGTGTCCTAGTTCCCAGCCCTGACTTCCCCACCTGTTCCCTGTGTCTCAGTCCCTCCCGCCCAGGGCCCCATCTGCAGCTCCTACCCTGGACGCTGGGGCTCACCCTACATAGGTTCTGCTGGTTTAATCAGGGTTTTGAATTCTTTCCTTCAGACTGCCAGGCCTCTCCATGTGACCTTCTGCCCACCTGAGGTCTGCCCACCTCCCTTCGTCCCAAGTGCGTGCGCCACCATGGTAGCCATGTCTAATCTCTGGGTCCAGACAAACGTCTACAATTTCACAGAAGACAGCCCCTGCCCCTTTGGCCCTATAACACCACCACTCTGAACCTGGATGTTTCTAGAATGGTGGTGAGACATTGGGGATAGCACCCTACCAAGGCCAGCTTCACGGGCTTGTGACCCATGCAGTCACAGAAGGCCCTGGGCTGGGTTTCACCTTCTGCCGTCTTGAAGTTCTTAATCATGTTGGAAGGAGGGCCCCTGCATTCTCATTTTGTACTGTCCTTGCAAATTATGTAGCTGGTCAAGCACGTGACAAGAGAATCAGAAGACCTGGTGTGAATCGCACCTGGCTTACACCTGAGAAGCGTTTGACCTTGGCCCAGTTATTCTTCCTCTCTGGGCATTTACAAAGAGGAGGTGGGCGGGGTCAAACTCCGTCTATCTCAGCGGCTGTGAAGATGAAATAAGGTAACAGATGAGTGTCAGCACGTGGCACACAACGGGTTCCTTAGCAACTAACACTTCTCTTTTTCCTAGTGTTCCAGATCACAAACTGCTAAATCTAAAAGACATTTCCTTCCTTTCTGTTTCAAAGGGATTTTAAACTTTTATTTTCCTATCCAGCGATATATGCCAAAAGGACAGATTTAGCGGGTTTTCAATGATTTTTCTTAACTCTTACTCATTACACTGGAGGACAATAGGATTCCTCCTTCTCTGTCCTTCTTCATTACATTTGAACAATATGTTGTCCAGATGGCATATGGAGTAGCATCTTTCAAGGTATTTTTAAATGATCTTCTTTTACTTATTGAAGAAGATTAGTGGGAAAAAAATTGAATTAAGGCCGTGTCATTGAAATAATCTTGGCTTACATATTTAAGGAGATTTCTAGTGTTCAAACTAATAACTCTTCCCCCAAAGAAGTCTGCCTGGATGATGTGCATGAGTGAAGACTTCATTAAGAGTCACCGAAGTTGGTTTTCAACCCAACTCTCTGGCATACCAACCATGGGCCCTGAGTAACAATAAGCCACTGTTTTGATCTCAGTTTCCTCCTTGGCAAAATGCAGATAATAATACCTGCTCCGCTCCTTCATTCTCAAGGTTGTTTTGTGGATCAAATGAGCTATTCGTGGAAGCATTTTGAAAATTTTTGAATGCTGTACATTTTTCAAGTTTGGATTATCGATAAGACTTCCGAAGCTTAAGTGTTAACAAAAAGATTCATTTAAATCATTTGAAAGTCTCTCTGGAACAGAGATGCCAAGAGTTAGTTCTTCAACTTCTTTGGAAACGGGGACTGTATTTGACACCAGGATAACCTGTTGCCACCAAAACGATCCCCATCACTTCAATTTCACTGGAGCCAAAAGCCGTGTGCGTTACCCACTAAATGTCCAGAACCCTCTGAGGTTCTTTCTCAGCACATCAGTTATAATTTGATAGTTTTCCACAAAGAAATATCTTTTTCTCTATTTAATTCAATTATTTATTGAGAATCCACTACGTGCCAGGCACTGTTCTAGGCACCTGGGATACATCAGTGAATGAAACAAAATTCCTTGCCATCACAGAGCTTACCTCCTAGTATGGAGAGCAGAACAATGAAAATACGCATCAAAATAAGTAGGTTCCACAGCTCGTTAGCAAGTGATTAGTTCTATGGGGGGAAAAAAAAAGTAGAAGAGGGTGAAGGGATCTGGCTGTGGGGAGGCAAGGCTGCGATTTTAAAGCGTGTGGCCAGGATAGTCCTCTTTCAGAAGCTCACATTTGAGCAAAGACTTGAGAGAGGTGAGGGTGGGCCATACACACATCTGCAGGACAAGCATTTCAGGTTGGGGGAACAGCCAGTACAAAGGCCTCAAGCGAAAGTGGGCCTAGAGTTTTCAAGGAAGAAGGCAGCCATGTGAGAAGCATGACAGTGGGCCTCCCCACATCTTCCCCACTCTCTACCAAACAGAGAAGAGAAGGTTTTACAACTAGAGAGGATGCGGTCGCCGGGCCATTGCCAAACACGTACACTGATGCCGAGTTTCTCTCCTATGTGCTTTTCCCACAGTCACATGACACAGGCAATCCCATTTGACGACCCTCGGTTGGAGAGCTGCCAGATCATCCCTCCGGCTCCTCGGAGGGTGGAGATGAGGAGGGACCCTGTGCTGGGGTTTGGTTTCGTGGCAGGGAGTGAAAAGCCAGTGGTCGTCCGCTCAGTAACACCAGGTAAGCACGCAGCCCCAAGGCTCGGTCTCTGGGACCATCCACCACCCCCTGCCAGCATGACCGCTGTTCCGTTTCACAAGCTTCATACTGCTCTGTTTCAGGCTGTGGAGTCTAATTGAGTTTTCCCATCACCTGGATAGAGCCAGACCACCAGAGGGACAGAAATGGCTCTGCAAACGAGGTTTTAAACTTCCTAATCCATCATATCGCCAGACTTAGGAAAACACTGATCCATCATTTGTAACCATGGAAATGACCCACTTCTTAATGTCTGAATGCACACGTTAAGCGGCAGGCACGGTGCTGTTTTCAGTAAGCTCCCGACAAACTCCTTAGTGAAAAAGCAGAAGGTTGGGTTTAAGTTTCTCTAGGATTTAGATCAGCGGTCCCCAACCTTTTTGGCACCAGGGACTGGTTTCCTGGAAGGCCGTTTTTCCACGGACGGGGCGGGGGCATGGTTCAGGCAGTCATGTAAGCCATGCTTCAGGCGGTAATGCAAGCGATGGGGAGCAGTGGGGAGCGGCAGATGAAGCTCCACTCGCTAGCCCGCCACTCACCTCCTACTGTGTGGCCCGGTTCCTAACAGGCCGCCGACCGGTACCAGTCTGCAGCCCGGGGGTTGGAAACCCCTGATTTAGATCATTGGGGTGGTTGGATTCTTTTACAGAGGTGTGCTCCCCTCCCTTTCCACTAGAGGCAGAATGTATTTCGCCACGCCATTGCTGTTGGGCTGGACCAGGTGACTGACTTTGGCCAATGGCATGTTAGCAAAGATGACATAAGCAAAGGCTTGTAATATGCTTGTGGAGTTGAGCTCGTTTCTTGGGTTTCTGCCACGGCCATAAGAGGAGTTTCCCTGAAGTGGCTATTACCCCTTCACAGCCCGAGCCCCAAAATGAACACGTGGGGCAACCAGCCTGCAGCCTAGAGCTAAGTACAGGCTGACCTTCAGTGTACAGCACAACTGCCCAGCCCAGCCTGCCCTTGATCAGCCAATCCACAGTCATTCGAAAGACCCATAAGCATGAGAGGAAACCCTACTGGGTTTTGGGGGTGTCTTGTTATACAGTAAATGCTGCCTGATACAGTGTGTGGCACATCTCTTAAATTCTACCATACGGTCAGATAATTAACGTACTTGTTCTCAGTCATTCTCAGTATATAGATGTTCCACCATCAGCGCAGCTGAATGTAGTGGACTGTGATGCCGTTGCCTGATGTGGGCCCCTGTGCCTTCCAGAAACAGTGCTCTAATGTTTATTTATTATATGTATTTATATACTTATTTTAATGGACTTGTACTGGATTTCTTTTCAGACAAAAGGAAAGTATCTTCTATGCTGTCTTTCTCCGGGATTTTGCAAATCAGTAACAGAGTTCAAAAGTAAAACGCTGTAGTCAAGAGCGCAGACTATGGCGTCAGACCCCCTGGGTTTGATGGACTTGAATCCTGCCTCTGCTCCTTATTAGGTTTTTTTTAGCTTCCGTGATAACTCCCCTACATTTCAGTTTGATGTAACTTCTCTATATCCTTTGGATAATGAGGATCATAGTGTCTACCTTCTAGGGCTAAGGGAGGGAATGAAATGCATTGGAAGGGTGCCAGGTACATACTTAGTCCAGGAATGTTTATTATTATTATTAAACTCTAAAATATTTGGTCAGTTGAGTCTGTCAGTTAAGGGAAATGAAAGCCAACTAGTGAGCTAGTATAGATTATTAAAGTTGATTCCATTTTTCCTCATTTTGACACACTCTGCCCGAGGGCAAGCACTGCAAATACAGTCAACGCCTTTAGGCTTCTGCAGGAAAGCGTAAGTTCCCTGTTCACTCCTACCGCTGCCTCACCACACAACTTCTTACTTTGTCTGCTGAGCTTTTTATTTCATTAGCTATAGATCATAGTTGTTGAACTCAATACAACTGAGAATTTTATTCTCAAAAATAAAAGAGATTTGTTGTTTTTTATAATAATGAAATAATCCATATGCTTTCCTGAAAAAAGGAAACAATGTAGACAGTATAGAGTTTTTTAAAAAATCACCTGAGTTTCTACTACCGAGAGTTAACCATTATTAACATATATAGAGAGAGCATATATATAGTAGACAGTTTTGTGCATACATTTGCATATAGTATGTATCTCATATACATATAATGTATTACATGTATGTATATGTGTATGTGTGCATACACATATTTTTTTCCTAAATGGTGTCCCATTTAGCGTGCAGTTTTGTAACAGTGGGACACTTTAACATCTCTGGTTATGGGATTCTCCAAAGTGCATGTCCTCCCCAGAGCCAACTGGAGATTTGGGTCTGGTTTTTCGCTTTCTTGTATTTATCGCCTTATTATTCCTTCATCCTTTTCCCTTCCTTGCCCTCAACTTTCCTCAGAGTCAGACTCTCTCATCTACTGTTCGACAATTTTGAGCAGAATAGAAAAAGTGCAAACTAAGGTCAAAGAGCACTGTTTTCAGTCATGTTTATGAGTGAAAATGCTGGTCACATAAACTGTGTCTATCATAAAATGACTCTACTGAGTGATTCCAATGATAAGTGATTCCAATGGTAAGACCAGATTTTTCTATAGTAGACAAGCCAGCTTTCAGAGTAAAGGGCATGAGCGTTCTCTGAAGTGTGCCCCTGTTTCATGTTCTGGAAGGAACTGTGTGTTGCTTCCTCCCATAATTCTTGCTCAAACGAGAGTATTTCCATTTGATCAGAAGCATAGGTCAAATGTAAGACGAAACCCTGTTCATCTGCACATGGTTTTCTCATCAGAGGACTAGTTAACATCACTCTCCAAACAGTTCAGACTTTTTTCTGTATTTGACCAGCATCTGACGTCTAACCATTTCTTTGACTGAATTTGAGTCATTGCTCATATGTAATCCAATCGTCATCAAAACTCCCTCAGGTGATTGTCAGAATTCCTTATGTGTGCAAACACTGAAGGTGTTTAGAGTTCCCTCATCTTGAAATGAATATGAGTTCCATATTCTGGCTGTGAAGTGTTCGTTTCAATTACTAAATGAAGTAAAAGTGATAATATTTGAAAGATAACATTTCAGCTGTGCCTAGTATCCAGATAGACCTCTGGAAATAAAATTAAAATCCCAGTACCATATAGCACCAGATCAGTATTGGGGAGTAATTCCATTAGACACGTGAAGATAATCCATATTATCGAAGCATTTGTTTTTAGGTCTTATTTAATACAGATGTGTGCTTCATGCAGCTGTGTCTTTATGTGTCAGGAGACCTGGCAGTGACCAGTTTTTGAGTTATAGGAGCAAGTTCAAAAGAGATGTTGGCCACCTTGAACTTGGAAGTGTCCACAGACCTAAGCTGACATCCAGTTCAACCCTTCCAGGCAATTCTTTCCCCTTTGTGAGCCTCAGGTATGTCATTATATGCAAAGGATTATAGCATTTAGAGAGGTTACTAGTTAGAACACTTAGCCTGTTGCCTGGTACACAATAAATGCTCAACAAATATTCGTTCTCTACCTCCTCCTTGGAAAAACATTTGGAAGAGGCTGTGACGGATCAAGACAAAAACATGAGTCCTCTGTGGTCACACGTGAGCCCCGCCACAAACATCCCAGCACAGTCCAAACCACAGAAATGACCAAACGCCCTCATCTCCTAGCTGACACAGGGGACTGCTGCTTCTTTACCAATGCCAGCTTCCTTCCTCCCACCTTTTAGGCAAGAATTATTAAAATGCTCATGATAGAATTACCCCCGCTTGCTGAGAGCAAAGCCCCACTTTCTTGAACCCTCCTCCCCAAGCATGTAAGTCAAGACCCAATCCTACAAGTCCTTCCTAGCACCCTCGTGTTCAGCTGCCTTACGGGCCACCACAGAGTGCCATTTCCCTGGTTGTACAGAGTAAGTAAATGCAACTGTGTTCAAATCCAGGTGTGCTCAGGTGGTCGCAACTCTGGCTGCCGGGGGTCAACTGACTGGCTACCTGTCGGGGGAATACCTTCTTCTAAGGGTCCCGATACTCAGGGTGTGGTCAGCTGGCTGGCAGCCTCAGCAGCCCCTGGGATCTTGTGAGACATACATTATGTCACCCCGCACCCCTCCTCACCTACAGAATCGGTCTGCAGGGCAACAGGGTCCCGGGTGATTGATTCATAAGCCTGTTAAAGTATGGGAAGCATTGCCAGTCTCAGCCTTACCTGAGAAGTTTGAGAGGAATGTTGATACCTGAGTCCTACCTCCGGAGCTTCTGATGTCATTGGCCAGGGTGCAGCCTGGGCCCCAGGAGCTTCTGCAAAGCTTGCCCCTTCCCGGTTCTGTCTAGTGTGGAGAAGGACGGTGGAGAGAACACCCATTCTCTGGGTGGGTTTTGTTTTTGCTGAGAGCACCCATTGCTCACAAGGAATCATGACAGGGAGAGGAGGCTACAGATGGATGGATGACCAGTGGTCTGTCTTCTCACCTGCTCTTCACTCTCATTTGTCTCCAGGTGGCCCCTCCGAAGGCAAGCTGATCCCGGGAGATCAGATTGTAATGATCAACGATGAGCCGGTTAGTGCCGCGCCGAGGGAACGGGTCATCGACCTGGTCAGGTAGGCGACTCACTCACTGGGGCCCCGTCCGGTGGCTGTGCAGCTCTGAGACCTCACCCCACGGAGGAAGCGCTTCCCATGAGCCACTTCGGGGCAGAAACACCAGCTGACACGTTCATCTTGAAAATGCTGTTGGCACTGCCCTCTAATGTAAAAAACCAGGCTAAGTAAGCAGAGACACGTACTTGCCCACTCTGTTAACATTCGGCGTACATAGGCTGAATGAAACAGTCCTATTTCCATTGCTCCATCCAAGGGCTGCATTTTGGTTTCCTTCCAAAATTACTAACACGTTGATATTCCATAATCAAGGAGATCAGCATGCAATACTTTTCTAAACATAATCCCATGGATACACAAACATACAGTTCACCGATTTTTCATGCTTGACTGATTCATTACTGAATTTTGAAATCTTCAACAAAGGAAAAAGGATCATTAGGTCAAAAGTAGGACAGTTTTGAAAATGTGCTTGGTTTATTGGTTTAGTTTCAGTGTAGATGTACATCATTTGTTATGTGATATTCTTACGGGGGCGCCAGAAATGTATTTTATGTGATGTTAAAATATTGGTCAAGAATCTTCTTCGAAGCCCACCAGAGTTATACTCCCATGGTGAATTTAGGACAAAAGGGGTCTTTAGAAGTTTTCCCGATGAAGCTGTGTCTGTTGGATGCGTGGACCCCCTCATGCTGCGGGCACTGGGGGATACTGACTGGCTTGCGTGGCATCTGTCTTTTATAAATGGATCTTTTGAGGCGAGATGGAATCAGAAGTTAAGGCTCTCAGAACACTTCACACCGAGAAGGGGATCTTCGAACATTTATGCTCTCTCATAACAAAAGGTACCTCTGTACCCTGAGAAAGGCAAAAAGTAGAGTATTTCTGGGGTTTTCTGGAGAAAGTTGCTTTCCCAAGCCTAGTTCAGCTTCTGCTTTACACTGAAGTGCTGGATGGTCACACCTCCTGGGAAGAACTGGGACAAGGGTGAGAAGACAGAGAAATAGAAATAGAGAAGGCCTACTTCTAGGGTAACCGACCGTCCCAGTTTTAGCAGGGAAGGGCCCACATCCTGAGACGGCCCTCTGCCCCCAGATGGTGGGCCTGGTCACCCTACTTTAGTGTAGGCTCCAGAGAGTGGGGCCCTCGCAGCTGGCTGGCAAAGTGCCTGTCCTCATTGGGGCGTCCAAATCTCTAAAGGAAGTTCCTACATGGGAGCGGGCCCTGCGCCTCGTGTTGGGCACCCGGGGGCACTCACCGCCATTCTTCCTGGGGACCAGGAACACAAGGGTCAGGAGCGATGCCGCATTTTGTGCCCTTGGGAGGGAGCTGCAGTGTGACCCACTGGAACCACTTCTCTCTTGAGATGCGTGTGGGTGTCAGTGGGAACACACCTCGTGCGGGCGGGCTCTGAGCCTTATGTGGGCTTGCATCCTGGAGCGCCATGCTGGGGCTGACGACAGGTTGCACGGTCATCGTGTTGTCCCCTAGGCACACGCTTCTGTGATCAGTCCTATTGATTTCTGTGCTCAGAGGATGGCAGAAGAAATAAACTATCTCTGTTTGTGTTTGCTGTGACTGAATTGCTGGCTGCAGGACAGAAATGGAGAAAAAGCCATCTAAGCATGTGATCATGTCCTAGCCATCCTTCCAGGGCATTTAGAAAGATTTTTTTTCCAAAAGAGATTTTCCCTTCTGGTTTAACGCATTGTGGAAGAAAATGGCATCTCTGTAAACAGAAGTCTCTATCGGACTTTTTATGTAATGGAGCTCAATGAAGATTTGTTGGATAGATGAACCAATTAAAAGAAGGGAGAGCAGACAACAGCTTGTGGTCCAAATCCAGCCTGCCTGCCACCTGTTTCGGACAGCCCAGCAGCTAAGAATGGTTTTTGCAATTTTTAAAGAGTTGGGCCAAAAATAAGAGAATATTTTGTGACACAGAGAAATCATATAAAATTCAAATTTCAGAGCCCATAAATAAAATTTTCTTGGAATCCAGCCACACCTGTTCATTTACATATGATCTAAGAAGGCCTTCTCCCTGCCGTAGCAGAGCTGCGTACTCGCGGCAGAGAGCTGGGGCCCGCAGAGACGGAAATGTTGACTCTCTGGCCTTGCCTGAAAAGGTATGCTATACCCTGCTTTAGGAAATATTAAGGTAACCAATCACATTTTCTTTGGTTAAGTCAGATTTAGATTAAAACCCCAAATCATATACACAGAGAATTTCTCTCCGGATGGGGTTGTGATTAAAACAAGATTCCCACATACTTGATGACGGGGTTGTGTTTGAAATGGGTTGGCGTGGAAATCATGCATGCTTTTTAAGCAAGTACAGAAAACTCTCTTGCCCTTGTCACAACCCGTCCCCTCCCCATCCCCGGAGTTGGGGAGAGAGAGCTGAGCCCTCTCTGGGTGAACTGTGGCTTCTCTGATTAGCATTGGCTGTCGCCTCCCTTCACGTCCCCAGTACCTACGTGCTGGCTCTTCTGTGAGGCTCATCTGTGGGTTCTTTGGTGGCAGGAGAGGAGAGTACCCTCTTGGCACTAGCTTTCCTACAAGACCTCTTGGGTACGGCACCAGCCAGACCGGCTGTTCTTCAAGATGTCCACTTGACCTCATCCCAGAGGGGACGACGTGAACTCTCGTGGCCTTGCGGCCTTCTCACAGCTCCATGGTTCTCCCCAACCCTTTCCAGAAGGAGAGGGGGAGAGGAGGAGGTGGCTGGCAGGAGCTCATCACTTTGGACCTCCTCTTAGAAAGTTCTGGCGAATGCCATTTGTTTGCAGTTGACTTTAGAATGTGGTCTGAGTGTCCCTTGGCTGGTGTCTCACTGCTAGGTGACAAGGACACAGTTTGAATCAGGAATGATGCTCGATGTTGTAGAATCAGGTGACCTGGATCCCGAGTTCCGTGAGAGCAGAGACCTTGTCTGTGTTGTCCTCTGCCATGTCCCCACAGCCTGGCCCAATGCCAGGCCCATAGGAGGTGCCCACTAACGATGTGTTGAGAGCAAGTGTGCTCTGAAGAGCGCTCTTCGGAAATGACCGATTTAGATGGTTTTCCCCAAGCCCTCCTGCAGCTGTTCTGTGAGTTTGAATGTCAGCTAATGAATCCATCCCTCAGAAAAACATTCATTTTATTCACCGGTTTATCACACGTTCTCCGGCACATACTATAGATGCAGGCCACCAACCTCGGCACCCCATCCACGGGGACAGGTGAGCCAAAGCCTTCAGGGAGCTTACGTGACACCTGTTCAGGTGGGACCTCTCAAGACGGACAAGTCCCCCATTGGCCACTTGAGGGAATTGTCAGATTTGAAAGGATTTTGCTGGTGATAAAAACACATCGGCCCAGATGCTACTGAGGTGGTGAACACGCCATCCTAAAACTTACTCCCTTTTAATCTCAAGGCAATAAATTTAACTTTATAAAAGTAACAGGGTGCTTTATTTAACCAAATAAATCTAAGTCCAGTGATACAGTGCAATTCACACAGGTGAAATGCAGCTGGTGTGGAGTTATTGTGTTGAAGAGCAGATACCTTCAAATTCATTAAACCAGAATTTTGAAATAATGTATTTCTTCTCAATAATGAAAAAGTTAATCCATTAGAAAATTTTCCTGTGCCTTCCCATCAGTTTAGTCATCTATCTGCCGTATGTATACTAACCTGAAAATTCAGCTCTTGTAAAATAATCTCTTTTTTATTAGGCTTCTCAGCTGATATTAACATCTGTATCTTACACAAGATAAAGTCCCTTTCTGTTTGGAAAAATGTCTCATTTTCTTAGGCACTGAGGGAATTTGGGAAAACACTCATCATTTTAATAACACTATCAAATCCTCTCTTTAAAAATTGGCATCCGTTTACTTGCCTACGTGGTTTGGTCTTATTTTGTTCTTTTTTTTCCCATTGCCACATCTGCTCATGGATCATTTTTTGGTTCCAGATACATTTGTGTTTCTTTGTGGATTATTTTTCTTATCATTCGGCTGCTCTATTGTAAATTTTTTTTTTCTTGAGAAAATGAAAGAGTTTCTTGGAGACCAATTTACTGCTATAGTAACCACATTTGGGTTTTTTCATGTATCCTCAAAAAGAGCTATAATTGCTGCACTGAAATTAGATGAGTTCCGTTCATTTCATAGTTTTCTAAATTTTTAACTCTAACTCATACTTTGTAGTGGTGGAGGAGTGAAATCTTTGAAGAATTCATGCCCTTTGCAAATTACCGTATCTTTCTTCTTTAGAAGTATCCAGGGATAATTTCCCTTGGCTTTTCACTAGACAAGTTAACTTAAAACAGTCTCCAAAATTTTATTTTTAAAAACTATAGCGTATAATTGCTCATGGACATTATGATTCATGCTCCATCCCCCGAGGCTAGCCAATCTAATTAAATTCATTTTAAAATTTATTTATTTAATTAATTTACAGTGCTCACAATTAGTGAGTATTACCAAGTAGCAAATGTCATGTAGAGTGCTGGGAATGTATAAATACCTAAAACATGATTCCTGCCCTCAAGGAGGAGACTTCTAGTTAATTGCACCATATTTGGGGGGCGGGTGGTGTTGGGTGGGAATGTTTGGTAGGGGTGGACAAGGACACGCAGGGATGTAGTGATGTGGTAAAGGGTAGCCGCTGGCCCAGTGTGGAAGGGCAGGTTTATGCATGGAGAGAGGGTCGTAAAATAGATCTTCCCCTTGTCTCTGGGAGCCCCAGACCCTCCTGAAGGACACTCCCTTTCCAGCTGGCAGACACGGAAATATCCATTGCCCAGATGCCGTCCTGGACCACAGTCTCAAAACTTCCTCCCGCCGTCCCTCAATCACCTCATCAAGGCAGCAGCAGAAATCTGGCTCACGTTAGGTGGGAGGTGCTAGTCTCGGGATTCGGGAGCCACCTGAGAATCTGATAAACACCATGGACTTATATACCTCCACCCAGAAAACTCCACATGTCTACATAGTCTTGCGTGTAATATCAGAAGGTTCCTTGACACCCCCCCGCCCCCCGAGGCCAACCCCAGTTTCAGAGCCCTAGCAGCTGACTCTGGAAATACTGGCTCCCTTTCCATTGTAGCAGTAGAAGCTGAGGGCTGCCCACCCCATAATAAGAAGGCCCAAGGCTTGAACTGGAAACTAGTTCCGCCTTCCCCCTCCTCTGAAATGGGGCAGCTAACTATTCCTCCATCTGTCTTCTCTCATCACCTAAGCTGACTATTCCAGGTGATCTAATTAATGAGCAGTGCTATAGCTATGGCCCCATCTACACAAGGTTGCCCGCATCTCTCACCCCTTCTCTACTAATAACCTGGAATTGGAGAGCTTTTCTTGGGAGCAGTAGGGTTCCTCCGATAAGAAAGTAACTATAAGAAATAAAAATAGATGATAAATTACTAATCACTACTTAAATTCACAGAGGATAAGAACACTAGTTTTTAGTAACATTCCTTTTACCTAAGTAACTGATATACATAAACACATGCCAACCAATGTGAAATATTCATTTTAAGACCAGGAAGATTATTCGGGAGGACTTGTGTTTTCCTGGAACACTTACGTCCCTACAAAAGCAATGAGCCAACTCACTTCTACAATCAAGATCAGAGCTTTGTGTGTAACTGTTAAGGGTAACTTTTTGACACTTAAAAATATATATTATTATAATATATAATATAGTATAAAGTAACATAAATATAATAATAATTGTTATTATCCCAACTAATAATGATGATGAGATTTAACATGTCTTAAGTCCTTGTTAAGTGTTAAGACCAGCTATACTTATGTGGTATATGCTTACCGTGCCCTGTCCTGAGTACTTTCTGTGTATTAAAACTCATTCGATCCTCACAATGGTGAATGGGTACAATGCTTACCCATTTATTCTAATTTAAAGATGGGAAAATTGAGGCACAGGGAGGGTAAGGGATGTTCCCAAGATCCCATGGCTAGTAAGAGGTGGCGGGAAACCCAGTCTGGCTCCTGAGTGAATGCTCTTAACCCGACCATCATGTGTAGTCCTCACAAGAGCGAGCAAGTCCTGTTAATTGTACTCACATAACAGAGTGTAAACTGAGGCTTAGAGAGGTTGAAGGAGTTGCTCAACCTGGGCACTTGCTCAGGGCCTGGAGGGGGGCACACAGTGGGAGTTGAAGAAAGCCAATACAACTTACTGGGACCAAGCTGGCTATCTGGCATATCAAGTCCTTACTTGGTGGGCCCAGCAAAGAACAGAGCTGGAAATGAGCTCCAGAACCTGGGTCTTAGTGCCTTCACCCCATAGACAGCTCCACTCCAATTTTGGATTAGACAAAAATAGCCTGTCTCCTATTCCAGGTTGGCCAAACGTTTGCCTTGATTTTAGTAGAAAGCACTCAGGAGTACCTGCTCGTTGAGGTCAGCGGGAGCCTGGCAAGCTTAATAGTGAAATAAGCCATTTAGAAGGGACCCATCTAACAATGAGATCTGTCTTTTTGTCAGTCCCTCCTCATCGGAATGATAATGGAAAGTCAAATCAGATCATGTTCCAGGAGCACTGTGTCTGCAGAAGAATATATTCGGAAGGTCACCTTCCTGTATAATTTCAGCTGGGCTTAGATGCCTCACGGTGCTGCGTAGTAAAAAAAACAAAGCAAAAACATCTACGGAGCATCCTGCACATAAAATATGCATGATGATGTATGATACAATAAAGCCTTATTATAGTAAAACCAGCAAGTACTTTCAGTGGAAACACAAAGGAACAGCCCCTTGGTATGCTGACACTACAGATCGTGGTCTCACCTAATACAGACTTGCAGCATACACATTTTCTGACAATTGGAAATTACAGATCCTGGGGAGAAAGAAGTCGGCGATTCTAGAAGATGGAAAATGTGGGAAAACGTTCTAATGTGGATAGTGTAGAAAAAAGGATTTGAGTCCATAGTTCATAAAGGTTATAATGACATATAATGATGAAAATGAATGAGAAAAACGACTTCACCCAGATTATTTTAATGTCCCTTAGATTTTCATAACCATCTCCCACTCTCTCATTAAATCTCTCCATTACTGTAGATACTTTTATGTGACTCATGTATGGAAAATAAATGTTGGAGATGGAAGAAGCAGAAAAAAATTTAAACTAGGGCATGTTTTCAGTTATCTCATATGGTTGACACTACCGCATGTCTTACCTTGTATTAACTTAACAAGTACCTTACTTGTATTAAGAAAAAAAATGGAGGAAGATAATTATTGGCCTTACGCCGTGTTCCTTTAGAACTACAAATTTATAAAGTCTTCCATGCCCTTTGTATAAGTAGCTGAAAAGAAAAAAAAAATATCTTGGTGAGCCTGTGATCACAACATGCTTGGGATCAAGGTATAAGCCTCATTCCCTAGAGATTTTAGTAGAGGGTCTCAGGTACTCAAAGCCAGATCCTGTTTTTCTGTTTGTTTGTTTGTTAATTATTTATGTATTTATTTTTGGATGCGTTGGGTCTTCGTTGCTGCGTGTGGGCTTTCTCTAGTTGCGGCGAGCGAGGGCTGCTCTTCCTTGCAGTGCGCGGGCTTGTCATTGTGGTGGCTTCTCTTGTTGTGGAGCATGGGCTCTAGGCACGCAGGCTTCAGTAGTTGCAGCACTCGGGCTCAGTAGTTGTGGCTCGCAGCCTCTAGAGCGCAGGCTCAGTAGTTGTGGCGCATGGATTTAGTTGCTCCGCGGCATGTGGGAACTTCCCGGACCAGGGATCGAACCCGTGTCCCCTGCACTGGCAGGCGGATTCTTAACCACTGCACCACCAGGGAAGCCCCCAGATCCTGTTTTTACAGGCAGCACAGTGGAGGGTGTGGTTGGTAAGAATCTCAGGCCATATACTCAGATGTGCAAGAAGTGTATTGTTATTTATCTGTTATCTGTAATAATCCAGATTTTATTTCAAATCCTTATCCTAGTATATGGTCAATTCATCCCATTTTCCATGGTGCTGAGTCTACATTTGGGGGGAGGGGGTGTAATGGGAGGAGGCACTGGGAGAGGTGAAGTGTGTCCCCTGTTTGGCCACGTCGTCCATCTCACTAGAATTCGCTGAGATATCTTTGTGCCCATCTGGTCCACCTTTGATCACTCACGTAGGCAGGGAATCTACTGTGTCATTCCTTGTCCACTGCTGTCAACCCTTCGGAAGCCATGTCTCTGTCATCTTGGGTGCACTTGCCCCTCCTGAGCCATACTGGGACACTGAATAATTCCAGGGCTAATTCCCTCCAGGATATTGTCACCTTCCGGGTTCTGACTAGGAAAGAAGACACCGTCGTTGTGTTCTTTAATCCCACAAGGCTTTGTGGAGGTTCCTAAGTGACTTTTCCCAGAGGATCAGCTTCTCAAAAGAGGGGGAGCACGCCTGTCCTTTCCCAGGCACCCACACGTTGGTGCTCTTCTGCTCGCCCCAAGACTCTCTCCATCCCCCCCAGCCTCTCACTAGTCCCCGTTCTGGAGAGGAGGGAGCTTCACTCTCATTTATTGAATATCCTTCCTAGCCCTGAGCTCCTGGAACCTATGTATTTCTCTACTTTCTTCTGTAACACCCCTGTCCTGCAGTGATGAGTGTTTTGTGGTCTGGTCAAATGGTCAAAGAAATAGAGCTGACCAAACAGAGCAAAGAAATGGGCCTGGAGGTGAACAGCGGCGAATATTTCAAAATATTGTCCTGCTATGCATTGAGAAGACATATGGTGTAGAGATCAGAAGAATCTGAATTCAAGTCCTGCCTCTGCGTTAGATTAACTGTGTGTGACCTTGGGCAACGACTTAACTTCTATATCCCTCAGTTTCTTGACCTATAAAATGAAGACCTACCTCATAGCATTGCTGTGAGAGTTCAGTAAACCGCAGTGAGTAGAGCTCTTAGCAGGGTAAGAGCACATGAGGAACTCTTCGTAAATTTGAGTTACTGTTGTCTTTGTCCAGGTCACCATCAGCATCATCACTTAGAATTTGCACTTCTAAGGCTTTGTCTAAGGGTCGAAGGAGGTAATGTACAGGGGCGCGCTTTGTGACTTGTCACCAGCTGGTCTCTGTGTGTCAGATGCCGTCATTGCTGCTCCTGGGAGATTGGAGCACAAACCCGGAAGTCAACCAAAACCAGAGAGGATCCTGGGTAGAAATCTCATCTTTTAGGTTAAAGATAACTTGGGAAACAATCAAAAGCCCTGAAGCTCAGGGTTTACAAGGGCATCCAGGGCTCATCCCGGGGGTGCTAGAACCCAGCAGTGATTGGCAGTGAACTTGACTTGGGACCACACAGGTGTGCAGCAGTGGGATGAAGTGTGCAGTGTGTTGTGGTGGGAACAAGAGTATCATGTCAGATGGGCGCAGGGGGTGTGGAAATATGCAGGGCTATTGGCGTGTGCCCTCCTGAGGCTGACATTAGGTTAGGAATGACCTAAATCAGGGGTCAGCAAACTTCTTCTGGAAAAGACCAGATAGTAAATATTTTAGGCTTTGCAGGTCGTGGTCTCTGTCACAATTCAACTCTGCCATTGTGGCATATAAGCAGCCATAAATAATATGCAAACAAACAGGCATGGCTGTGTTCCGATAAAACTTTATTTACAGAAAGGAGTGTGGGCCGGATTTAGCCCATAGGCTGTTGTTTGCCAACCCCTGACTTAAGCCAGTGAAACTGAAAGAGACTTGATCTGAAGATAAGAGGACATAGAGGCAGAGAAATAAAGCAGAGGGTGCTGGACATTTTTTTTTTTTTTTTGCCAGCAATAATAATAAAGATAAAGCAAATGATATGAACTTCCTGGGCACCTAAAATCCTTTTTGGATGGTAGAGAGAAGGGAAAAAAATAATGAGACAAACAAATAGATAAACATCAAAGACTTCTGTGATGCTTTTCCTGATCCTCCCTAATCACCCCCCAAAGTAGTTAATTACTCCCATGTCTTGATGCACTGAGGGGTGTGTGTGTGTGTGTGTGTGTTTGTGTGTGTGTGTTTTGGGGGGGGCTGCACCACACAGCTTTGGGATGTTAGTTCCCCGACCAGGGATTGAACCCAGACCCTCAGCAGTGAAAGCGCAGAGTCCTAACCACTGGACCACCGGGGAATTCCCCTGTACATATATTTTTATTATAATCTGTACCACACAGTGTTACCGTTATATGTAAACTTGTCTTTGTCACAAGTCTGTGTGGGTTTTTTTATATATATAAATTTATTTATTTATGTTTGGCTGCATTGGGTCTTCGTTGCTGCGCGCAGGTTTTCACTAGTTGTGGCGAGCAGGGGCTACTCTTTGTTGTGGTACAGGGCTTCTCATTGTGGTGGCGTCTCTTGTTGTGGGGCATGGGCTCTAGGTGCGTGGGATTCCGTAATTGTGGCACATGGGCTCAGTAGCTGTGGCTCGCGGGCTTAGTTGCTCTGCGGCATGTGGGATCTTCCTGGACCAGGGCTCGAACCCGTGTCCCCTACATTGGCAGGTGGATTCTTAACCACTGCGCCACTAGGGAAGTCCCAGTCTGTGTGTTTCTTAATGACAGGCACCAGGATTAAGGTAGCACTAGCTGCTGTAACAAATACAAAGCCATACAAAGGTTCAGTCACGCTAGGAATTTATTCGTCAATCACATAAATTCCTGATGGAATGCGTACTCCTGATTGCTGGATAGCTCTCCTTAAGGGGGTAATCTGGGGGCCTAACTCAGACCCTCTCCCTTTTGCGACTTTGCCATCTTCAACACCTAGCTCCTGGTTTGTCCCCGTCAAAGTGCAGAAGGGGGGAGGGTGGGAGGGAGGGAGACACAAGAGGGAAGACATATGGGAACATATGTTTATGTATGACTGATTCACTTTGTTATAAAGCAGAAACTAACACACCATTGTAAAGCAATTATACTCCAATAAAGATGTTAAAAAAAAAAATGCAGAAGGGGAAGAGGCTGGAAGGACCTTGGAAGATTTCTTCAGGTCAGGCCCAGAATGGGGTACAGCACTTGTGCTCCCCTTCCTGTGGCAAGAAGGCAGCCACATGGGTGAATCTACCTACACACATTTCAAGCCAGAAGCAGGTCCATTGCTTGTCTCATGCTTTTGCGTACTGTGTTGATTTTAGCCTTGACACATCATATGTTCCAAACATCTCCATCACTCCATCAGTAGCATTTACTGTATCATCTCTGTCTGCCTCACTTCTACTGACTTCACTGTTCTCAGTCTCCTCACATCACCTTAGTCTCCATTCACAGATTTGAAAGAAGGTATTTGGTAAGTGGTTTAAATTCTCCTTTTGGAATAAACCTGCCCCCCATGTCTTAATCGAGTGTCACGTCATATACCGAACATAACCAGAATCACATTTATGTCCACACTTAAGATGATCTCTAGTTTTACGTTAAACTCAATAACTTGTCTTTCCTCTGGGAAAAGTGTTTGCTGCCCTTCTGTATGGGGTTCTAAGGGTTATATTTATGCCCTATGTGATCATTTACGTATGAACTTGAAGATAAACATCCTTCTCCTTTTGTAACTGAATCAGCATCCGTGCTGTGTACTATCACTGTGCCCCCTTCTTGTCCTTAAGATGCAGAGAGTGTGGTAGTGCAAAATAGACCTGCACCTGGGAGCGAGAAGATCATGGTTCTACACCAGGCATCTCCCAAGCAGCTCTGTCAATATGAGCGTGTAACAGCTTGAGAGTCCTCACCCCTCAGAAGGTGGGGGTGGGGAACCATTGGCGTCCCATCTGAGACCATTTTTCATTGTACAGCTCTCTCTGTCTTTGAATGGCAGGGCATTTAACCTCTGCGGCCTCTTATCCTCTGAATCCTGGCGGTAGTCCCCAGTCACTGGCGGTAGTCCCCAGTCACTGGCGGCGCCCCTACCCCACTGAGGACCACTGCAGGTGATTGATATGAAATGCTTCCAGCCTAAGCGTACTGTGATCAGTAGTCAGCACATCTTACCTTCTTCTCAAGAGGGTGCAATTTTCCAATTCCTGCAGGTGAATGGTTCCAGTGGGTGGAAGGTTCCAAGATGGCAGAATATCCATGAGATGATTGAGAAGAGAGGAGAGAGGTAATGAGGCAAGTCCTGTCCCTGTTCCCAAGCAACAGAGCAGGGAGCAGGGACCAGGGACCAGGGAGGTAGCAATTATCAAGATCCACCCCTCTCCCTGCTGGGAACCCAGCTGGTGTGGTAGCAGAGACCCCCATGTTCATAAATAAAATGGTAGGACAGTGGATTTTAGTTACAAATAGGATCTATTAAAATGTACTGGCTTACAAATCTGAGGCAGAAAAGGATTCTTTGAACAAGTAAGAGATAGATTTTGTACTCCCTTGACACTCTTTTGCCACCTTGTTTTTTCATGCAAACAGAAGCTGCTGAAACAGGCACTTGAACTGAAATTTAAAAAAAAAAAAAAAAAAAAAAAGGAAAAGGGAAGCAGCCACCATTTGCTAAGCCCTTTTCTGGGCCACAGACACAAATCCTGGCACATCTCTGTGACTGGGGGTCATTGGACTCAATTTATGGTTAAGGAAACAGGATCAGACAAGTGCTAACTGAATGCAAGGCTCTGTACTCTACTAGAAAGTTCTGTAATTTGGTCAAGGTAAGTTGAGCAATACTTGATGAAGCCAGGAAGTCAGCCCAATGTCCACTCCCTGTTGCCGCTTGTTGTCTAAGGGACCCTTAGACACTGAGCAGGCCAATCTGCAGTGGATGTGTGGATTCAGCCACCAGAGGATCTTTCCTGAATAGTGAGAGCTGAATAACACCCCCAGGACCCTTGCATGACCCACGCAAGAGGGGAACTCTCCCAAGACAAAACTGAGAATGTTTCCCACCAGCCAACTGGGCAGGGGTTCAGAGTAAAAGTACATTATTTAGAAATAGAAAGAAGTGGGATGTTTCTTACAACTAGTGTAAACTACCTAGTCTTCTGTTTTAATGTTGGATAAAATGCAGAAGCAAGGAAAATGGGGACTTTCTTTAGTGCCATTTGTCCACTCTGAAATACTTTTCAATTCCACATGCAAACATATGAGCTCATGTCTCTCAAATTGGCCTTAATTTCAACACCTTTGCTTATTATTAGTATTCTATGTGTTTTAAATCAGTCTTTATTAAGTGTGCCAAATTATGTACCACCATGTAGTAGACATTAAAAAGCAGTCAAGAAGCCATTTGATAACACCTGAAAAGATAAAATATAGACTCATTTTCTCCATGTGATATATATGGTTAGACAAAAAAGTACCCCCAAACTGTAGATCTTGTCATTTAGACAGAAGCAATTGTAATGTGTTACGATTCCAAATAGGATTTCACTTTTATTTCAACATCTTTGCTTTTTTGTATTCTGAGAATCTCCAGCCTAAACGACCAAGGTGAAATTTGTTACCGATTCTAGGTCAAATAATAAAGGACCTTGAAAACAAAAGGTTTGTTAATTTTTCCCCCATGTGAGAACTTATCACTGTTAAACATCCTTCTTTCCCTTTTAGCTCCTTGCTGCTGTTTTATTTATATTTTTATGCACAAAAGAGTCTACATCTCTGTGTCTAATAAATGGGATTGCTTTGTGAGCTGAGCATTCTTGGAGTTTTACAAGTAGCATGTCGGAGCTGAGTTTTCATCACACGCTCCAAAACCCTACCCCAGGGTGTTTTCATTTATATTTAATGTTAAATGAAGGATATTAGAGGTGGAACAGACTGTTCTTCATTCAACCCAATCAACCACATCAGCTCACTCTGAATTCCGGAAATAACATTTGGAATGTTCTTTCTGATAGAGCACTTCAGGGTATTTGGGTAACTTAGAGCTTGGTAATTTTAAAACTGAATAGCTAAACACAATAACAAAGGAAACCTCTTTGGGGATTTATAATAAAAAAATACCACGTTTGGAGAAAGCTTCCAAAAGTGCGAAGATTTAAAAAAAACAAAACGCACATTTCTCACCCTTTAATTTCCTGTGTGTATTATGTTTCTTAACCACTGTGAGGTACCAGTTTCCATTATTTGGCAAAGCAGTAAAATATGTGGGAGGGCCTTAAAAGTAGCCTTCCCCTGTAATTTGTTTTCCTTCCCCGTGAAGTCCCTCTCCTTAGGCCCTCAAGTATACAGTATGTCCTAGAAGTAGCATAGCTGTGATTAATAAGAGCCTTTCAGGTAGAAGTGAAATGTAATTCAAACTGGCTTAAACAAAAAAAGGGAATCTGCTGGCTGGTGGGACTCAGAAGGATGTGGGGTGCAGGTGATCAGGCACAAGGGAATTGGGAATCCTTCGCCCTCCATCTCTTGGCTCCGCCCACTTCCTGCCCTGGCTTCTTTCTCTGGAGCGCTCTCTCCCAGTAGTGGTAAGGCTGAACCACAGCTCTAGACTTGCATGCCACCAGCCTAACAACCCAAGTGGGTGAAAGACCACCATTTCCTACTAAATCCACCCACACTTCCCAGACGGGACTTTCGCTGGCCAGGTATGGTGACACTCCAGCCATAAACGAGAGATTGGCACTCAGGGAGTGGACTGTGCGTTGGCTGGGGGGCGTTGGCGGAGAGGGGCTAGGTCCAGGTCATGCAGTGGAGATGGGATCAGCCCTACCTGGATTATCAGTATCTAAGAGCGGGGAGGTTGGTTCTGCAAAGGAAATCTGGTGGCTGTTACTAAAACAATGGAAACAACTGCCACTACAGCTAGTCACTCGTGGCTGCAAGTTGTTTTGGACGCATTTTATTGTGGAAGATTTTGAACAGGATCCTAAGTGTAGAGAATAGCATAGTGAACCCATGTTCCCATCACCCAGCTTCACGGCCAATCATCCATACCCAAGACACTTGCCCACCCTTGGATGACATTGAAGCAAATTGCAGACATTGCGTCATTTCATCTATAATAATGCAATATGTGTCTCTAAGGAATAGCATTCTTCATAAAAAATAAAATCCCGCGATAGCATTATCGTACCTTACAAATTAACAGTATTTTCTGAATCAAATATCCAGTCAGTACTCATATCTTCCGTGGTCTCGTAAAATAATTTCTTATTGAAGTATATTTGAATCAAGAGCCATATAAAGTCCATATTCTATGATTTGTCAGTATGTCTTTTAAGACTCTTTTAACCTGTAGTTTTTCCTTCCATCTCTTTTTATTGTCTTTCAAAATAATTTATGTATATTTAAAGAAACAAATTTTTTGCCCTGTAGAGATTCCCAGAGGCTGAATTTTGCTGACTGTGTCCCTGAGTGTCACGTCACATGATCTGTCCTCCGATGTTTCCTATAAGAGTCTGATCTGCTGTATTACGGAGGATGCTGTGTATCTTCTTTTTTTTTTTTTTAACATCTTTATTGGAGTATAATTGCTTTACAATGGTGTGTTAGTTTCTGCTGTATAACAAAGTGAATCAGCTATACGTGTACCTATATCCCCATATCCCCTCCGTCTTGAGCCTCCCTCCCACCCTCCCTATCCCACCCCTCTAGGTGGTCACAAAGCACCGAGCTGATCTCCCTGTGCTATGCGGCTGCTTCCCAATAGCTATCTATTTTACATTTGGTAGTGTATATATGTCCATGCCACTCTCCCACTTTGTCCCGATGCTGTGTATTTTCATCCTCTAGAGGTGCATGGTGTCTGATTGTATCTCTTTCTGTGATGTAAGCAACCGTTGATAATCTTTGCCAAGATCTGTCAATTCATGAATGACTACAAAAAGGTGATACTCTAATTCCATCATTTCTTCTTCAATTATAAGCTGAATAACTCTAAAGAGAAAGTGTTTGGCTATCCTGAGGAATAGTTCATATGAAAGGCAGGACAACCAGTTGATTCTGTCCCGTTATTTACCACTCTTCAAAACCAGTTTTCAAAACAGTTAGTTGTTTCATTGGTACTCCCAAAAACCAGGTTGTTGTTTTTTGGTTTTTGGTTTTTTTTTGCGGTACGCGGGCCTCTCACTGTTGTGGCCTCTCCCGTTGTGGAGCGCAGGCTCCGGACGCGCAGACTCAGCGGCCATGGCTCACGGGCCCAGCCGCTCCGCGGCATGTGGGATCTTCCTGGGCCGGGGCTCGAACCCGCGTCCCCTGCATCAGCAGGCGGACTCCCAACCTCTGCGCCACCAGGGAAGCCCTGTTTGTTTGTTTTTTAAGTATCATTGTGAACTCATAGATTTAAGTATATTTTATTATTTAAATCCATTGATATTCTTCTTCTTCTTGAAGCTCAGTTTGTCTCCTCTTTGGTGAGAGCCTATTCCAGAGTGCTACTGAGTCCTCTCAATAGGACCCTAATAGTCTCTTTTAGTGTTTTGACTTTCTAATAAGACAGGATACTCAAGGTCCTGCTTGTGTGTTTGTTGCTCCACATCTGAAATCTGTCATTTCTCCAAAGAGCCATGACTCCTTCTAGTGGGAAATTATATTTAGTAATCTGAGTGCTAGTGTGCTCATTGACAGAACGAAGACGTTTGTTTACACTTTTCCAAGATAAAATACATCATGAGCTCATACCAGTATGTCTGATTCAAATTCAGAACAAAAGGTTTTTATGTAACCTCATCTGTCTTAAATCTTTGTCTCCTTTTTCTCAAACTGTGTGTCCCAATTCTCATCATAATTTCTCCACACACCAGCCTCAGAATGACAGCACTACTACAAATAACCTGATTACCGAACACATTTTAAGATATTTTTATTGCAGTTCTGTTTGTCTTTATGGCGTATCCCAAATGGATGTTCAAAATACTGTTTTAAAATCATTTGAGATAGTTCCTGTCTGTGTCATTCTTCCTCTAACTGGATTCACGGGTACAATTATTTCATTTTACTTAGAATTGTTAGGAATGGCTCTTTTGTTTGATTTTGTTTGAAAATTATGTATAACTATAACCATGACACCAACTGGATACACAGGCTCTTTATTTCACTTAACAAACAATTTTTAGGGATTTTCTTTAACTTTGTTTTATAATTATGTGTATTTGCATGATTCCCAAGTTAAATCTACAAAATGTATATTCAAAGAAGTACGTGTAAATTCTGTCTCCGTTCCCTTCTCCCTGTTTCCTTCCACATATGTAACACTTATTTTTAAATTTTATTTTGTGGTTCATTCTTGCAATGTTTAATATGAGCACATACTCTAATCTGTCTCCATTCTTAGAAACGGTAGTAAACTAGACACACTTTTATTCACTTTGCTTTTTTCACTTAGCTCTGTCTCCTGCCAACTGCTACATCATATCATCATGTTTTTACACACACACACACACACACACACACACACACACACAGAGTAATTAGGAAGATGTATATTTTTGTTCTAATGGCTGTCATTAGACTAATGCCTTTGTATAATAGCCTAGTTCCCCATCACCACCACCTACTCACCTTTTAAATTTTCTGGCTATTGTCTATTGCTCTCTTACTATGAACATTATTGAGATTAGCTAAGTAACCTCTTTGCCTTTTTGCTCTCTCCCTGGACATTTGATTTGAACTAATATCGTTATACTCATAATTCATGATAATGCCTATAAGACCTACCTCTGCTCTTCATAAACTTTCTAATTTCTCCCCGCATTTGTTGTGGATCGATGTGCTACATCCGCCTTATCAGAGTAGAGCCAATGTGGATGCTACCTCTCGCTCTTACAGGATCAGAGTGGCAGTTATACAGGGAACTATGTGCTTGTGCCTCGCTGCTCTGCCTTGGTGGCTGTCACTCTGTTCGTGAGGGGTGTCTGCAGCACATTCCCCCTGGTGTGGATCTCCAACTTCTTGTGAGGACCTGTAGGCACTCCGGGGTATTTCTGGTTTCCGAGGCATCAGCGCCCCTTTCCCTTCCCTCCATGGTCTCCCACAGAGATGCCTTGGTGGTTTATCTCCACCAGCTCCTATTTGGCGCTCAGAGAGATGTCTCCCCACCTAGTTTTGCTGGGGTTATTGTCGCTGGGTTCGGCTTTGCCATCTTCATTGCTTTCTCTCTTACTATGGGAGAACTCAAGGATGTTCAAAATCTATTTTAGCAACTTGACATAATCCTCCAGTGGCTACAAATTTTATCAAAAAGTTTTAATTTTAGAAAAGTACATGTAAACATTCAGTATCTCTTATGGTCATATAATGCTTTCGTTTGAGTAATTCTCTAGCAGACCTAGCAGACAAATATAAACAGAGAGTAATTCTCCCAGGCTCAGGTAAAATCCTGCTCTCTTTTTAATAAAGAGAAAATAATCATATATTATGGAAAAATACAACATAGCTGCTCTGTTGAAAATAGAACGTTTATTTTTTTTCTCTTGGAAGTGAATAGCAGACCACTTTTTATGATACACTTGTGATTTGCTATATGAAGTTCAGATGTTGAGAATGTTACACTTGTGGACATCAAAGCCTAGATTTAAAAAATTGACTTCCTGCAAAATAAAGTATCTTAAAGTAGTGTGGGAAATATTTGACCCACTGAAGGCATTGCTTCTGCCAGTCTTATTTTCATGCTGTTATGTTCTTCCATGATTAATATACATGAGTAAGGGTGCCGTTCACCTTCACAAAACGGTGGACTAACAGGAAAGGTTTTCTTGATGCTCTGAGGCTATAGAGGCTCAAGGAATGTAGTATTTTCCCAGAGCCAGTAACTAGCAGAGCCCAGGGTCGAACATGGATGCCAAGTGAACCGATTGAGAACCGTTGCACCAGACCACGCAGAAACCGTGTAGCACCGTTTTCAACACAGGAAGGGATTCTAACCATTACCACTGGAGAAGAAAACTTAGACTTTTCATTTGCTTAAAGGATAGGGAGGAGAGGAGACAGCAGGAGAAGGTATTACAAGGCTTGTGTAGCGTCAACATTGCAATGCAATAGATCTCATTTTTTTCTGCTAAGTTTTACAAGCTATAATTCAGAGAGGCACCAGGGCGGTATCTGCCCACCTCTGGATTGAAAAAGAAACACAGAATCAAGGCTATTTTAGGCATCTGTCAGGCTGTAATTACCTCTTTGCTCAGAGAAATCTTTATGTAAGACTAATGCAGATTGGCATTTCTTCAGTTTAAAGGAACATTTCCAGTCATTCTTTTGAAAGAATGATCCTTATTAATGATGGTTATTTCAGTATGTTTTGATGGAGAGCAAATGTTCCCAGCATGACCTTGCCATGGAGATTTTGCTTTTAATCTGGTCTGTTTCTGATTTACTTGCAAGCTCCATACTTTGAGCTTTCTTCTCCTGCTCTTTCTGGTTCGGAAATTGTTGGATGGCATTCATCTAAACTTTTCAAGTAAGCCGGACTTGTCTATGTATACCTTCCACAAAAAGTTCACCCAAAGTTTCACCACTAAGACATGGGATTGAAATGACAATTTATAGAGAAAGTACCAGGTTTTCATCATTAAGCACTTGTTCACTGTCTTAGGTTGGGCTCGCAGAAGCTGACCCTGAGATGAGAATCACGTGCAAGTGACCTAAAGGGAAGAGTTCCCAGGAAAAATAGGGGCGTGGGAAAGTAAGACCTGGAAGAAAAGGAAGCCCAACAAAGTTGCCACATCAGGCAGAGTCCCAGGCAGGTAACTTTGGCTCATTCCACAAGGGAGTTCTGGGCAGTGCCTAGGTCACACCTAATAGTTGTCCCATCAGAGGCAGACAGATAGAACATTTGTAACTCTACTCCACCACAGGACAAGTCACTGTTTAGGGACTGCCCATTGGGAAATGTAAATTCCCAGGTACTTCTAGCTCACCACACTCCCTCCATGCTCTCGGGCAATGACTACTCAGTAGCCTGAGGGTATTTCTTGAACAGAGAGTCCAGTCCAGGTGCTGGATGTTGGGAGTGAAAGCCCTTGGGATCCGCATGTGTGCTCTGTATACTGATTGCCTCTGGGGCTTTCACTCTCCTTGCACTTGATTTATTCCTGCTGCTTCCATCAACACATCCTAGAGTTCCCAAGGACACCTTAAGCAGACAAAGGTGCCTAAGAAGTTCAAGTTCTGTTGTGTTCTCTGGAAACACATCAAATCAAATATCGGAGACCGCCTGTACCTACTCCAGCATTCATTTCTAGCCCAACATTCCACATTCACTGACAATTATCTCTAGAATAAAGACGTGAGTGAATGAATTTAACTATAAAAGTATCTGCTATAGAAAGAAAACCATGCTTTTCTAATCTTTAAAAGTGTATCTGTGTAAAAGAGAACCAAATGCAAGGGAAATGTGTGCGTCCAGGCACTTCCCTGGGTGCTTCACATATTTAATCAACACAGCAATCCTCTAAGGCGAGTACTGTCACTGCCATTTTAGAGGTGAGGAAACTAAGACTCAGAGACATGAAATGTGTTCATTCAGTAAGTATTTATTAGGCACCCGCTGTGTGCTAGGCCTGGCAGTAGGTGCTGGTTATGGAGTGGCAAGCTGGTCCCTTCCCTCCTCAAAGCACATGGTCTAGTGAGGAAGATGGACAGTAAGAGGTGAAACAAACAAACACATAGATAATTACAAATGATGTCATGTGCCATGAAGGAAAAGAGCAGGACACTGTAAGGGAGAATGATGGCATAGGAATAGGAGACTCAGGGAAATCCTCAGTGAGGCTGTGACATTTAAGTTGTGACTGAGAGGTTGGGAAAAGTCAACCAGGCAAAGAGTGGAAGGAGGGAAAGAGCTTAGAGTGTTTGGAGAAGAGAAATAAGAACATCCTGGCTGTCCTTGGCCCACAGAGGGAAAAGTGGTGTGAAAAGACGAGAGAGAGAGACAGGAACTGGGTGGGTGATGGAGGGTCTTCTAGAGTAAGAGTTGGCAAATTGTGGCCCACGGGCCAAATCTGGCCTGTTTGCTGTTTTTGTTTGCTTGTTTGTTAATTTTTTATTGAAGTGTAGTTGATTTACAATGTTGTGTTAGTTTCTGGTGTACAGCAAAGTGATTCAGTTTATATGTATCTATATCTATATCTATATCTATATATCCTTTTTCAGATTCTTTTCCCTTACAGGTTATTACAGAGTATTGACTAGAGTACCCTGTGCTATACAGTAGGTCCTTGTTGTTTATTTATTTTATATATAGTAGTGTGTATCTGCTAATCCCAAACTTCTAATTTATCCCTCCCCCACTTTCCCCTTAGGTAACCATAAGTTTGTTTCTAAGTCTGTGAGTCTGTTTCGTAAATCAGTTCATTTGTGTCATATTTTATTTTATTTTATTTTATTTATTTTTTGTTTGTTTGTTTCTGTTTTTGTTTTTTTTTGCGGTACGCGGGCCTCTCACTGTTGTGGCCTCTCCCGCTGCGGAGCACAGGCTCCGGACGCGCAGGCTCAGCGGCCATGGCTCACGGGCCCAACCGCTCCGCGGCATGTGGGATCTTCCCGGACCGGGGCACGAACCCGTGTCCCCTGCATTGGGAGGCAGACTCTCAACCACTGCGCCACCAGGGAAGCCCCATTTGTGTCATATTTTAGATTCCACATATCAGTGGTATCATATGGTATTTGTCTTTTTTTGACTTACTTCCCTGTAAGTAAGTAAGTAAGTAAATCTGGACCCTTGCCTGTTTTTGTAAAGCAAGTTTTATTGGAACATAGCCACACGTGTGCATTTACATATTGTTTGTGGTTACTTCTGTGCTACAACTGCAGGGGGGCGTAGTAACAAGAGACCACCTGGCCCACAGAGCTTAAACCGTTGACTATCTGGCCCTTTCCAAAAAAAGGTATGCTGACCCTTGATCTAGACCGTGAAAAGAAGTCTGGATTTTATTCTAGGAAAGAGAGGAAACCATTGGCAAGTTTTAAACAGTTGAGTCAAATCATCCAACTTGCATTTTAAAGTATCACTCCGGCTGCACTTCACGGAGAATGGAATAAGGGAGACAAGGATGGAAACAGAGAAGCCATTAGAAGTTCTTGGAAAAGACCAGGTGAGAAGTAACAGCCAGATGACTGGTCCAGAGTCATCCTGGGTGTAGAGCAAAGTGCGTCATACAGGAAGGGTCACTAGGGCTCGGCAGTGTATTTGACGTGGAGATTGAGGGACAGTGAGGCATAGAGTATAAGTCCTCTAAAATTTCAAGCTTTTGCTCTGGGTCAGTGATGGTGTCAGTCAGTGAGATGAGCCAACTGGAGTTGGCGGAAATAATTTCAGTGAGTAGATGAGCTTAAGTGGCTCAGAGTTCTCTGTTATGAAGTCATGGACTCTGTGCTGAAGACCATGTCATCATGCTGTCAGGATAAACAGTGTGGCCTCCCACAGTAACCATCACATGGGTTTAACTCGCAGTTGAATTAGTGCCTTTCACACAAAACCACCGACAATAAATCTTTTCACACCAACGTGTGGGGCAGTTGTGTAATCAGGCCACAAGAAAAGGTCAAAATGATCTGTTTTAGGAAGATATGCCTGCGATTGTGTAGCCTGGTTCCTTATATTTGACAAAGTTTATATTTAATTAGTATTATGCATAAAATGAGCTAATTTTGAGCTTCATCTTATAAGAAACCTGTCTCAGGCCACTGATGAAAATCTTTCAGATGTGAATTAAATGTGTATCTACATACACTATACGGAGAGCAGTGCTGGGGACATACAGTATAGGGTTCAAAAGAGTTGCGGGGCTCTTGCTGTCACCCGAACATTTATTTTGTCTCAGGTATCCACGGGGGACCCACTCACCAACATTTCTCAGGTCCTGATTCAAAATCAGGAGATTCTAGAACTGCACTTAGCCATAGACAGGACGGCAGTGCTCTGAGGGGCCCAGGCTTGAACGAGACCTCCCACACCTGGCTCGTCTTCACATCTAGGTAGCTGAGAGGGCAGCAAGGGGCTTCCCCTGGTGCCCTCGCTACTCCACTCAGGCAGAATGCAATCTTTTTTTTTTAATAAATTTATTTTGTTTATTTATTTATTTATTGGCTGCATCGGGTCTTCGTTGCTGTGCGTGTGCTTTCCCTAGTTGCAGGGAGTGGAGGCTACTCTTTGTTGCGGTGCGCAGGCTTCTCGTTGCGGTGGCTTCTCTTGTTGCGGAGCATGGGCTCTAAGCGTGCGGGCTTCAGTAGTTGTGGCACGTGGGCTCAGTAGTTGTGGCACGCGGGCTCAGTAGTTGTGACACGCGGGCTCAGTAGTTGTGGCTCACGGGCTCTAGCGCGCAGGCTCAGTAGTTGTGGCGCCCGGGCTTAGTTGCTCCGTGGCATGTGGGATCTTCCCAGACCAGGGCTCGAACCCGTGTCCCCTGCACTGGCGGGCGGATTCTTAACCACTGCGTCACCAGGGAAGCCCTATTATATGAGTTTAAAAGGAGCCATTAAGGTCTCATCTGGGCAAAGAAAATGCTTTTTTTGGTGCAGGGGTGGGCTGCACATCGTCTTTGCTGCAGCGCGTGGGCTTCTCTAGTTGTGGCGCACGGGCTCTAGAGCACATGGGCCCAGTAGTTGCGGCTTCTCTCCAGTTGTGGCGCACGGGCTTAGGTGCCCCCATTATGTGGGATCTTAGTTCCCCGACCAGGGATCGAACCCGCGTCCCCTGCATTGGAAGGTGGATTCTTAACCACTGGACCACCAGGGAGGTCCCCGAAAATGCATTTTTTAAAAGAAATCCTAACGTGTGTTTATATAATCATGTCTCGTGGTAATTTTAATGTTGCTACTGTTCATCAAATATGAAAAACAAGGCTTTATAATATTATCAAAATAATATTCACATAGTAATAGTCTCCTACCTAGTTTATATTTCCTGCTAATCCCTTACCATTGTTTCCAACATATTATGATCCATTCAGACCTTGCTGTATTTTGTTTCATATTGTTTTTCTATGCATAGTATTTTTGTATTAGGCATCAAGTAATTTTGGAAACTCTCGCTCTTTAACTCAATTTTATATTCACCTTTTCTTATCCCCTCACCACCCTATGGGACTTTTTTACTATTTTGCCTAGTTGAATATTGATTCCCCTTGGACATTAATGAAACTCAAGAAGAAAAAAAAACTTAGTTTAAGAGACAAAAATTTGTTCATATTTTTAAAAGATTGTTGCATATATTTTTCATTTGCATCCTTTTTAATTCACTCTGGTTCTGGACATGAAGTTACGCTTCCATTTGGTGGCAGGAATGGAAAATATGGGATGACTAAAAATGGAGATCACCAACCTATACCTTCTCTGTTCTTCATAGCCTTGAAAGTAGAAAGAAGAAAAGACAATGATACTACAAAAACTCTAATCTGTTATTATTTGGGGACATGTGGAGGGAAATAACCTAAGCTATGCTCTTAGGTTCTATAGCAAGGAAATGATTCCACCCACTACTTCTCTTTGCTTGTTTTTTCCTTTGTTCTTAACCCCAATGGATATCTGCTTTTGAAAAGTTATCTTTATATGATTCTTCATGTAGTAATTGGAGAGCTTTTGTGAGTGAAACACTTTCTTCATATAGTCAGCCCAAGTGCACCCTAGAAACCCTATGAATACAAAGTAGAAAGGTCTCAGAATTCAGTTGCAAGGTTAGTGCGGTCCAAGTTCACATTCAAAGCAGTATTTCCCAATAGACAGGAAAACGGGATTTCTCTAAGCCTTGCCATGGAGAAATTATAGCCATTGATTAGAGTAAATTGTTTTCCTAGGTTGAGGGTAAATTCAAGCATGGAAGGCACACTTCAAAAATTTAATAGAAGTCCCACAACCTCTTCCCATCAATGAAAATATGATCGTGGTCGACTGAAAATCTGTCAGCTCTCAGAGGATTAGGGCACTGCTAGGTTTCGTCAGATTTGGGGTGTTGTCTTCAGGTAGCTGTCTTTGAGCTATGTACCTATTCTTCCTTAACCTGATTTTTCCTCCTGGTAAGAAGGTACATTTTGTCCTGTAGCTGTTTACAAGCTGTCTCTGTACGTGCCATCTTTGAATTACAGCTTCTTTAATGGCATCATCTCTATTCCTTGCCAGGGTTAGAAATAACATTTCTCTGTTTTATACTTTCCCCCCTCCCCTAACATGCATGTAAAAGTTATCAGTTGGAACAAGAGTTCAGAGCCCTCACCATTGCCTTCTTATTTTTTTCTAATCCTTCCTTGGTTGACTTTTTTTTTTTATTGAAGTAGAGTTGATTTCCAATGCTGTGTTAGTTTCAGGTGTACAGCAAAGTGATTCAGTTGCACACACACACATATGTATTCTTTTCCATTATAGGTTATTACAAGATATTGAATATAGTTCCCTGTGCTATACAGTAGGTCCTTGTTGTTTACCTATTTTATATATAGTAGTGCGTATCCGTTAATCCCAAACTCTTAATTGACCACTCCCTGCCCCCGCTTTCCCCTTTGGTAGCCATAAGTTTGTTTTCTAAGTCTGTGAGTCTATTTCTCTTTTGTAAATAAGTTCGCTTATATCATTTTTTTAGATTCCACGTATAATTGATATCATATGGTATTTGTCTTTCTCTGTCTGACTTACTTCACTTAGTATGATCATCTCTAGGTCCATCCATGTTGCTGCAAATGGCACTATTTCGTTCTTTTTTGTGGCTGAGTAGTATTCCATTGTGTATGTATACAACATCTTCTTTATCATTTATCTTTCAATGGACATTTAGGTTGCTTCCATGACCTGGCTATTGTAAATAGTGCTGCTATGAACATGGGGGTGCATGTATCTTTTTGAATTAGAGCTGTCTCTGGATATATGCCCAGGAGTGGGATTGCAGGATCATATGGCAACTCTATTTTTAGTTTTTTGAGGAATCTCCGTACTGTTCTCCACGGTACCACAGCCTGATTATTGATATTCAAGTACAAGTTCAATCCCAGCAGAGCTCTGCAGAGTTCCAGTTCTGATACATGTGGGTTGGGAGGTAGTGGCTGTGATCGCTAACTGCTAGGAACACCTGGGAGCCCCAGCTACTTCTGGCACCAGAACAACCTCATTTGTAGTTTCCATTTCACTAATTCCATCTGTGCCTTTTACCTTTTCATTCGTAGACATCATCCAGAAGGAGAGGCCTCTGGACACAGGTTTCCTTCAAATCGTTTTTATATCTCCCTTCCTCTTCGGCTCCATCGCCACATCTTTAGTTTAAGCCATCATCCTGCCTTACCTGGGATAGGACAATGACTTTATCACTGAGTCACCTTCTCCCCGACACCCCTGACATTTGCCTGCACTGTTGGCTGGGGGAACCTTTCAAAATAAAACTGCTTCTATCAGTCCCCAACTTAAAGCAGCCACCTCAGGGTCACAGCCATCTGAGACCAAGTACACACTGCTTACATAGATTCAAGACCCTCTGTGATGGGGCCCACACTCCTGGTCAGCCTCATGCCCTGCCTGTCCTCTGCTGTGGCCTTACCAGACTTCCAGCAGCCCCCAAGTGCACGGTTTTCTCTCCTACATTGTTTTCTTTGGACTTGTTATTCCCGCGGCCCGAAAGTTCCTTCATTTCCTTATCCACCTGATAAACTCCTCCATCCCTCAAGACCAGTTGAAGCATCTCCTAGTTTGCAAATTCTTCCCTGGGAAGGGTTGACCGCCTCCCCCTTCATGCCGCCATGTACCCATATATGCTTCTACATGACACCTTCATTGCAATGATATTAATCTTTCAGTCTAGATTGTGGGCTTCTTGAGGACAAGGAACCTGTTATGTTCTTCATTTCCCTATAGCCTAGCATGGTCCCAGGTACCTAAATGTTTGAATGAAAAGAAAAGTGAATGAATGAATAAATGGATGAATGAGATCCCGATTTGGCTGCTCGGTTTTGAAAACCTTTATTCCGTGTCTGGCTTCCTTCTGAAAAAATGAATGGGTTTCCTAAATTCTAATAGTAGCAACAGGCATTTTAGAGCTTTCTTTGCTGGTAAGACACGCACTAAAAACACAAACTGCGCTCATACATTTAAATTTTCACGTGTAATTCCCGTTGGTTTCCTATGCACAGGATACTTTCCGCCGGCTGTTCCCATTTGACGGCATCCTGTCCCTCTGTAATGACTCCCCTACTGAAGAGTGGTTCTCTCTAGGACTCTTTGCATCAACAGGGTCTTGCTCAGCTCTCCCCAGCCTGCCTTTTCACCTCCTCTCTCTCTCAAGAACCACCCACCCATCTTGTGTGCTAGTTACGCTTAGAAATACACTCTTCCCTAACCAGACCCAAAGCATTCCCACCTGTAGAACTGTTTGCACCTTCAGTGCTCTTGGGAACCCCTTTCCTTGTCAAGCTCTTACCCATCCATCCAGATCGAGCTCCAAAGCTGCCTTCCCTGTGGCTCTCCACCATTTGTCCTCCTATTTCCCACAAGCTGGAGTCGCTCTTTCCCCATTCTGTGTTTCCAGGACGTCGACGGAAGCTCTGCTTTACAGCTGTCAAATCCTGCCCTGCTGGGTACGGTGGTCAAATTGCTTAGCCTCTCTGCACCACAGTTTAGTCAATTACCAAATGGAGGAAGTGATACTTACCTGTCAGTGGCATTATGGAGATTAAAAGACATAATATGGGAACATGCTCTGCAGCCTGTCAAGACGAACACAGCATGTATCTTTAGTGGGCAGCTCAAATGAGCCAACAGAGAAAGGCAAAACTTTGGGATGTGGGCGCTCTGATTACTGATAATGACTTTACCAAGGACAAAGGGAAAGAACATTGGCGCAGGTGGCCTGGGTTGGATTCCTGGCTGTACCTCGAATGAGCTGTGTGGCCTTGGACAAGATGCTTAACCTCTTTGAAGAGAGCCTGTTTTCTCACATGTAAAGTGGAAATAGTGAAACCTACCTTGCAGAGTGCTTTTAAAGATTAGAGAGGATGAGGGTCAAGCAGCCCAGCAGAGGCCTGGTGCAGTCGGTGATAAATAATAAATGGGAGCTGACATAGCTCTGATGACTTGAATTCAGATGGTTTCCGATGTTCCCTTATCGTCTCCCACGTGAACCATACTGATGAGGACGCACACCCAGGCAACAGACAGTGTTACGCGACTTGACAAGGCCTGAGAGAGAGCGATCGTCAGACCCGGGAGACTGAAATCCATCCTGGGAGGCTGCCGACCTAGACAGGTGTCAAGATCCTGCTTTAGAAAGCTGCTTTGTAAAGCGTCACACTCCCAGGCTACCCAGACTCATGGCTGACAGCAGCTTAGAGCATCCTATCTGCTCCTGCAGGAGTTATTCTCGGATCCTCAGGGATGATGAGCTCAGACAGAAGCTCCGAGAACATGCAACGTGCACGGGGCGGGGAGGCAGGGAGCAGTGCTTTACACAGCAGTGAAATGAGCCGACTCCGTCACTGGGCTAGACTCTCCTCTGTATCTTCTGGAATGTTCTCCCTCAGGGCTCTGGAGATAGGAATTACTCATAATAACAATCATGGTTTAATAACAACAGCAGGCAGCAGCGTTTGCGAAGACGTGTGGGTCAAGGCATCTTTCATCCCTCATCCTACTTCATCCTGCCACTTGTGACTGGTCTGCCCAGTGTGGAGCCTGCCGCTGTGTCTCTAGCAAAGACCCTCCTCCTGCAGCAGGAGTAGATGTGCTTTGATAAATTAGGATTTTTTTTTTTATTTCTGGCTCCTGGGCTCAAAGTATTTTAATTTCCAGAGCCTCTGTATCTTCACCTCTAAATGAGAACAATAACACCTGAAGGAGTACATGAGAAATACTGGGTGTGAAGTGCTTTACACAGTTCCTAGCATACAGTAGGTGTGAAATAAATGATCACTGGTTGTCCCCATGTAGATCCTGACCATGCATGTTGAAACCTTCTGATAAAAGCAGTCCAAGCCATGTGACTCCAGGTAGCCAAGCAAGCTATTTCTCCCCTTTCCCAATTTTCTTTTCTGTCCCCTCTTTTCTTTAAGGAAAAGCAGAGTCTTTCCTTCCTCCTGCCCCTGCAGAGCTGTCCGTGGATGTTGAAAGGTTACCATAGACATCAGTAGGCCTGGAAACAGATGGGGTAATCTGGGAAGACTTGAAAGGAGTGATTCCTGGAGAGTGTCCTGAAGAAAGAGGCTGGGGTATCATTTGTTGTGGAAGAAGAGGGTGCAGGAAGTGTTAGGTGAATGACATTGAACAAAACAGCTTGATTAATATAGGGGAGTCATCCACTGGATGGGTAAGCAGCTTTGAGTCTCTAGGAGAAACCCATGTCATTTGAGGTCCGGTCCAGTTTCTGCATCTTCTGGATGAGAATACAGGTGGCAAGAGGTGGAAGGGGCTTGCCCAGGCCACTCCCAGCCAGCTAGGGCATCCTCTACTAAAATGCCTGAGTCCCAGGTGCTTCCATAGAGTGACAGTCCCAGACAGGCAGGGATTCTTTTCTTTGTTCACTGGTGTATCCATATAGCCTAGAACAGTCTTTGAAGCATAGTAGGGCATTGTCAAGCATTTGTTTAACGAAGTCCAGTGGTCTTTAAAACTGAAATATAAGTGGAGTATCCCCTACTGGGAGAAGAAGATTGGGAATCTTATTTGAATCTGAGATGCTATTGGAAATTTTGAGAAGGGAAATGGTGTGATCAACATAATACCTCAGTAAGATGGTTGAAGATTGCTTCCAAATAGACCAAGGAGAAAGGAAACAAGAGGCATTCTATTTCTTTTTTTTTTTTTTTTTTTTAATCTTTAAACATGTAAACCTTTATTTCATTCATTTGGCCGTTCCATGAACCTTCACTGAGGAACTACCATGGGGAAGTCACACTGTGAAACATCAGGCCTTTATCAGTTTGGCCAAGTAGGAAAGGCAAAGGATAGAAGTCCAAAGACCTGCTCTTAAGTCCCTGATAGCTCATTTAAGAGCCATGCGACTTCACATCACAACCTCTTTTTTTTAACTTTTTAAAAAATTTATTTATTGATTCATTTATTTTTGGATGCATTGGGTCTTTGTTGCTGCACGCGGGCTTTCTCTAGTTGTGGCGAGCGGGGGCTACTCTTCCTTGCGGTGCGCGGGCTTCTCATTGTGGTGGCTTCTCTTGTTGTGGAGCACGGGCTCTAGGTGCACGGGCTTCAGTTGTGGCACGCAGGCTCAGTAGTTGTGGCTCGCGGGCTCTAGAGCGCAGGCTCAGCAGTTGTGCACGGGCTTAGTTGCTCCGCGGCATGTGGGATCTTCCTGGACCAGGGCTCAAACCTGTGTCCCCTGTATTGGCAGGCGGATTCTTAACCAGTGCGCCATCAGGGAAGTCCCACAACCTCTTGAGTCTCACTTTATTCATCTGCGGGTTGCGGAGGGCCATGGCGGCCCGTTTCAGTGAGCCTCGGCGCTCGTCCGACTCCTCACGCTGCTTCCCCTGCCGCCGCCATCTCGAGGCATTCTATTTCTTGATTAAAAAGTCATTTTCCCCAAATACGGTTATTGAATGAATTTATTTTTTTACCTTTTTTAAGAGCATTTTTTAAATTGAAGTATAGTTCGTTTACAATGTTGTGTTAGTTTCAGGTGTACAGCAAAGTGATTCAGTTACATATATATAAATATGTATATGTGTGTATATATAATCTTTTTCAGATTCTTGCATTATAGGTTATTATTGAATGAATTTTTAGATTTTATTTATTTTATTTATTTATTTTTGGCTGCGTTGGGTCTTCGTTGCTATACGCGGGCTGACTCTAGTTGCGGCGAGCGGGGGCTACTCTTCGTTGCGGTGTGCGGGCTTCTCATCACGGTGGCTTCTCTTTGTTGCGGAGCTCGGGCTCTAGGTGCACGGGCTACAGTAGTTGTGGCTCACGGGCTCTAGAGCGCAGGCTCAGTAGTTGTGGCGCACCGGCTTAGTTGCTCCGCGGCATGTGGGATCTTCCCGGACCAGGGCTCAAACCCGTGTCCCCTGCACTGGCAGGCGGATAACCACTGCGCCACCAGGGAAGTCCCTGAATGAATTAATTTGAAAAACAGTTCATGCCTTGGTTGTCGTGAAAAACATAAGCTTCTCGTTACCATCTCACATGGCAAAGTCAGCCATCCCCATGGAGTCCGAGATAGGAATTTAACTTCTCTCGCCGTTGATTGCAACAAGCTGCTCTTCAGCCTTGCCTTCTGAAATGCTCAGTTTCAAACAACAGTTGCACATACTGGCCTTTGCACACTAACTGTCCTCGAGCACCCAGTATCCGTGTCTGCCCTTGGGACCCGGCATTTATAGTTCCCTGTGGGGAATATTCTCAGTCAGTGCTAAAAACACAGGGCACAATGATGGAAATGCAGGCAACAGCCATTTCAACAAGATAGAGAAGATGCTCTTAGAAAAATGGACGTAAAATCTAGATACTTCCTGGCCAGGAGCAAGAGGGGGGGAAAGAATATCGCAATCACCCCACCTCCTACATAGCTGTGCGACTAGGTGGATGAAGATTATTAAAGCCAAAGCGATGGCCAAGTAGTACTTCTGTCACTTGCTTCTTTAAATTATTTTCTCTCCCTTTCCTCCCTCAATCCCTGCTCTCATCCACCCACTAGGATCTTTTTTTTTTTTTCTTTTTTTTGGCAGTCTTTAAGGCAAAGCAGTTAAAAGAAAAAGAACTGGAATTTGCATAACACCTTTCTTCCAAGATACTAAAAGCAGTTCCCCCATCTATAATTTGTCCTCACAACAGTCCTCTGAACAGGCCTATTATGATTATTATTATTATTTCCATTTTGCAATCACATCATTTGCTGCTGAGACTTTTGGCTACCACCTCATTTTTTGAACAATCTCATGCCCCCTCAGCCTATGTATAAAAAAGGTTTCAACTGCCACCTCCCATTTATGATTGTGCCACGTATTCCATCACAGTCTCTGGCCCTTTGTTTAATTTTATCATTTAAAAATATATTAAATTCTTGTATTGAGCGAGCACCGCAGAACTGGTGAGCAGAAGGTGGAGTCAGCGCTGAAAGAGAGCAGAATCAAACATAAATATCTTCGGAACTAAGAGGGAAATGGAAAGCAGCTCTCAAGGCAAATTGACTTGAATTGCATAAGAATGTGATTTTTTTTTTCAAGAATTGTCTCGGGATATGAAGTACACTTTCTAACAGCTTCAACTTGGCAGATGACACTACCTGTCTCTTTCTAGTCTCTTCCAAGCTTGCAGCCTCCAAATTTGTGTTGGCTTCAAATTTTTTAATGTTTTCAAAGTGTTTCCAGCTTCCCGAATTCCTCTGATCATCTTACATAACCCATGACGGCAGCGCCTCCATGGCAATGACCCCAAGATGGCATAATGCACTGGTAAATGGTCTCTTGTAATTTTCCCAACAGTCTGTTCCTTCCATGGCCCAGCCCCCAATTTATTTTTAACATGGAGAGATTTCATTTAGCAAACCAGATGTTGAGTCTGATATTTTCCCCCTCTTTCTTCTCTTACTCATATTCATTGTCCCATCAAACTCTTATTGTTCTCTCTACATAATAGCTGTCATACTATTAGACAGAGGCTATATCAGTCAGCTATTGCTTCATAACAAATAACCACAAGATCTCAATGTCTTATAACAACAAACATTCCTATTTTTTTATCGTGGTAAAATATATATAATGTAAAATTTGCCACATTAACCACTTTTAAGTGTACAATTCAAAGGTATTCATTATTCTCACAGCGTTGTGTAACCATCACTACTACTCATTTCCAAAACTTTCATCACCCCAAACAGAAACTCTGGACCCGTTAGGCAAAAACTCTCCATTCCTCCCTACTCTTAGCCCCTGGTCTCCTCAATCTACTTTCTGCCAGTATGAAACTGCCTATTCCAGGTACTTCATAAAAGTGGAATCATATAATATTTGTCCTTTGTGTCTGGAAATAAGCATTTCTTTCTCATGCATCTGAAAACTGGTTGGGGAGGGCCTGCCTGGAAGAGGCAGGATCAGTTCAGGACTACACCGCAAGTCTCTCATCCTCTTTGGACCGGGGACTAGCTTGGGTATGGCATGCACATGGCAATGGAGAGCATGAGTGGGCAAGCAGGAACACGCAAGGCCTCTAAAAGTGTAGGCTCTGACCTGGCACTCTGTACCTCCTTCTATTGGCCAAAGCCAGGCATTGGCCAAGCCCAAAGTCTAGGGTCAGGGAAGTAAATGCTACCACTTTCCAGCCATGTGACTTTATTAAAAGTGCTGTAACCTTTCTGAGCCTCATTTCCTTATCAGCAAAATGAGGATAATAGTATTACCTAGCTCCTAGGGTGTTGTGATTATTACTGAATTGCTCTACATTTGCAATATAAAATTGCAAACAATATTATTGTCATTCTTAAAACGTGAAGAATAGAAAAGCAACAGAATCCAATAAACCTTTGTTCTCTAAGTTAGACGAGGATGCTGGACGCCTTCATGGAACTCAAAATTGGATTTAGAATTGCAAACTAAGGCTTATTGGAATTTGATGAAGCAGTAGCAATCATTTTATCCACTGGTTTTCCTATTGCTTTTAGCAGTAGAACCCTTTCTTCAACAGAAACCTAACCCACAGTCCCCATACATAAAGCAGTGGAGGATTTCCGGTTGAAAAGGCACAGGAGTATCCAGAGCTCTTCCCACTGACACGTGTCCCTGTCTCAGAAGGATTGCATGGAGCACAGTTTGAAAACCACTACTTTAGTCCAAGCTCCCTCCTCTTCCAGATGAAAGAAGTGAAGCCCAGTGGGGTGATGCGATTTGCCCCAAATCATGTGAGAAATAGAAGCTTCTTATAAGTACTAATAATACTCATCACCCTTAGAAGCATTACCAGGGCTGCCGAAATGCCACTCCGGTGCCTTCTAAGTTCTGTGCTTGTAGATCCGTATCAGAATTTCCACAGAACAACTTAACAATTAAGGACATTGGATTTAGAATCTGTGTTCTGGTTCTGCGAGTTACTGAGTGTGTGAACTGGGACCTTTTAAGTGATCTTTCTGAACCTCAGTTTTCTCATCTCTAAAATGGACATGACAACACCTTCTTTACTGGGTTATTGGGAAGCTTGAATTAGGGAACACAAGTAACATAAGTAGTACAATGTTTGGCGTGTGGTAATCATTTAGGACATATTAGCTCTTAATTTAGTTCTTATTTTATGATTGTTGGTGTTATTCAAAGTTTTTGCCAGTTTTCTATGCACTTGGGCACAGTGAATACATTTGGGGAAATACTGAGACAGTATTACTTACAATCTTTAGAAACCATATTATTTTAGAAAAATATAGTATTTCTTAATTTGAGGGATAAACTAGAAAAAATTGTTTTCAAGAGACTGGGCTGCTGCAAGGTTTGTACAACGTAATTTCTTATCCCTGGACACCATTTCTGTCTGTTTGCCTTCCAACAATCGGATCCAGCTGGCCAAACTGCCCCCTTCCTTTAGAATAAGGTAGGCAGCATGCTAAAATTTTGGAGGAGGATCATCTTGGTAGTCCTTGGGGAAATATCTCTAGATAAGCACCTAGAAGAGCATTGTCCAACAGATAATTCTGCAGTGATGGAATATGATAGCCTGTAATTGGGGCGACTGAGCACTTAAAATGTGGCTCGTGTAACAGAAGAATTGGATTTTAATTTAATTTAATTTTATTTAGTGAATTTAAATGTAAATAGCCATTGGTTTAGAGAGTTCTTCAGATGTTCTGAGCCAACTAGAATGCTTTTGGAAATTTTGGTATTGGACTCTTCAAATAACACATCCCTGAAGATATAGACAGGCAGAAATAGGATGGGAAGAATGCTTTCATACTGGAAGCAAGTCAAGCAGCCAGAAATGAATGAGAGGATGTAGATTAACCCTGTCCTTTCCAAAGACGTCATGGTGAGCTGTTACCAACCTCTCATCAGGACTTTGGGACTCCCAATACTTTTAATAGCGTTTGTACTATTTAGCCTGGGCCTGTTGCAGGTTGCATGCTTGTGCCTTCTTGCACCCCTCACTCAGCTGACAAAGCTTTAACTACTTCTTAAGTAACTTTAAGACATTCTTCTCCAAACCCTCCTTTGTGAGACATAAATTGATCGCTTATTCAAAGTGATGGCTTTCAGTCATACTGGCACTTTCTCCACATGCCCTCAAGAGTATGTGTGTAGATGACAGCATGTATTCATGGATTGCAGCTTGTTCCAATAGCCGGCAGAATAGAAGGAGCTCAGTCAGACGCTGAGAAAGAGTGAAAGAATAAGGTAAAGGAAGACTATTAGAACCAATAGAATTAAAGAGATACAGATATCACGAGATCTGGAGGGAATGATGTAGCCACATAAAACAGGGTGTTGGCCTGAACACATGCATACCCTATGACCCGGCAGGTCCACTCCTAGGAATATGCCAAACAGTAATGCATACGTATATTCACCAAAAGACACATACAAGACTGATGTTAATGGCAGTGCAATTCTTTACAGCCTCCAATTGAAAATCACCCAAATGTCCATCAGTGGGAAAATGGATAAGGAAATTGTGGTACATTCACACAGTGGCACATGACGACTTGGATGTATCTCAGACACAACGCTGAGTAAAAGAAGAAAGGAAAATAAATAGTTTACGCTATGTGATTATATTAATATAAGTTCCCAATGGGGATCAAGCTATCCTATGGTGTTAGAAGCCAGGATAGTGGTTATCCTTGGGGGCAGGGGGTATTACGTCTTACGTAGCCCAGGGTTTCTCAGTCTCAGCATTACTGACATTTGCGCAGACCATGTTTTGGGGGTCTGTCCTGTGCGTTGTAGGATATTTAGCAGCATCCCTGCCCTCTACCCACTAGATGCCAGTAACAGCCACCCTCCAATTGTGACAAAAATGTCTCCAGACATTGCTAAATATCCCCTAGGGGCAAAATCATTCCCCATTGAAAAATCACTGCTGTATCCCAAATGCCTTTCACCTGCTAGATACTCAATAAATACTTACTGAAGGAATGTATGAGGCAAGAGCTGTTTAGTGTCACACAGGTGTATAAAATAATTTAGTTTTTATCTCAAGAGTTCCTGCTGCCCTTTATGAATCTTAAATATAAGTACCAGTTTCATCCATTAGTTAAAGAGTAAGTAATTCAAAGGCCAAAGGCAATATTCATTCAGCAAAAAAATGAATTAAATGGACAAAAAATTTAGGTCAAACCAAAACCAAATATTATATGCCAATAAAACTCTCTTAGTAGCAGTTTCTAAATCAGAGTGCCTAACCTGAAATTTTACTACAAAGGTTTAAAAAATACAATAAAATAAAGGGCTTGAAATGAGACACTTTCATTAAAATGTTAATTTTGATAATCACTGCATCATTTATATGGATTTTAACCGAATAGCTTAATATTCTTCACAAAGAAAACCACAGCCTAAGCCTTAAATGCATTCAGTAAAATGTGCATTAGACTTTTCAAAGAATTTTGGTCTCTCCCTAGGTTTATATTCAAGTCATTGATTGTATGTAAGCTATTTAATTCTACACCTAAAATTACAGTGTGCTTTAATCCTTCCTCTACAAAGTTCAAATACATACCCCACAAGGCACCGCCAATTGTGCTCTTAAAATTCTTCTTTGTAGTGAAGCATTTTTGGTCCAAGACTCTGAGCAGGTCTTTAGGTCTTTTCCTCTCCCTTAAGTTTGCAGTTCTTTTCCCCGCCACCCCAATCTCCAAAAGCCCATAATTAATGTTACAACTGTGCTAGCCCCACCTCTGGCAGTTAGAGCGTCCTTTCCCACACTTCCACATGTCTGTATGACAGGTATTTTTTTTAAGTGTGGGTATCCATTCCAGTATCCTGGGGAATCATAAGGTTGGATACTTTCCCTTCCTCGTTAAGGGAGACATGTTCAATTTCAAAACCATTTGACTCCTTTGATTGCCTGTTTTTAAAAAACATAATTTTCAGACTCTTTACGGACAGAGGATGTTCCAGTTTTCTACTGCCACCCAACAAATGTCATGGCTTAACAAAATAGTTTCTTATCTCACGATGCTGTGGGTTGACTGGACTCATTCACATGGTTCTCACTGCTTTCGCTCATGTGGCTGCAGTTCAATGACAGCTGGAGCTGGAGCCGCATAAAGGCTTATTTGGACTGGATATCCAAGGTGGCTTTTTCACGCGTGTGTTGTCACCAGGACTTAGACAGCTGACCCCACTGCAGCTGGCCAGGCGAGTCTCCCTCTCCCCATGCTGCTTCTCCACAGGGCCAGCTTCCTCACAACATGGTGGTCACAGGGTTGTTGGACTTAAATGGCAGCTGGCTTCTTGCAGAGTGAATGTTCCAAGATACCCATGTGGGCACTGCAAGGCTTCTAGATTTCTTCCAACCAAGGCCTGGAAGTCATGCAGTGTCACTTCTACAATATTCTGTTTGTCAAAAGTAAGTCACAGAACTAGTCCAGATTCAGCAGGAGAAGACTACACAAAGATGTGAGTACCACAGGTATAATTCATTGAGGACCATCTTTGGAGCCTGTGTATCACAGATGGGAAAAGATGAACCACATGATCATACAGTTGTTCAGGGTGAACTCTTTAACGTATTACTTAGTAAGTCATAAATTCTCCTTTCCTTAAATTCTCATCATTTTCTCTTTGGCTACCAAACTTGTCTCACTTCAGATCTGTTAGTATTTGCTTAACATATTTAGGTGCTCTGATATTAGGTGCATATATATTTATGATTATTATATCTTCTTAATGAATTGACCCTTTTATCATTATAGTAACCTTCTTTGTTTCTTGTTACCATTTTGGCCTTAAAGTCTGTTTTGTCTGGTATGAGTATACCTACCCTGCTCTCTTTTGGTTTCTGTTTGCATGGAATATCATTTTCCCTTCCTTTACTTTGAGCCTATGTGTGTCCTTCAAGCTGAAGTTCATCTCTTACAGGCAGCATATAATTGCATCAGCAGTATCACCCCTCAATCAAGGGGAAAATGGTAGTGGGAGAGACCTTGTCTGTCCAATAGGTAGAAGGCAAGCCAGTGCTCCTGGACAAGTGAATTCTTTGATTCACCTCCTCTGTCTTTTGCCCTGATGACTATGGTGGCTTCGTTATGCCCATTTTCTTTCTCAGCATCCCTTGAACCTAAGTGAAAAATGACAAATAACCCTGTTCCTCTTCTTTGCAGTTATGGAAGCAAAGCAAGGTTCAGCACTCTCAAAGCAAGGGAGAGTGCTAATGTTTCATAAAGTCCATGGCAGATCACACTTAGCCTTAATGTGTTGGCCTTGTTTGCATGCTTGATTGTTTGTTAGCTGTTTCCATTCTCTCCGGCTAATGGCTTCAGTACCTGTTAGGAATCGATACGGTGGATAATTGCAGTCTCTGTTTAGAACAGTGGAAAGGTCAACTGTATTAAACCTCCATTTCAAGTAGTCCTGTGGTGACTTTTCTAAAAAGGAGGGGCAACATTCTTTCCTCCAGCTTTGCCAGCAATTGGCTAGGCTGACTTTATATTATGGCTAGGCACCAGAAATCTCTGTGTTCTTTTCACATCTCCAGGTTCAGGTAGGAAGAGAAAATAGAAGGCGTCCCAATGGCTTCATAATACCTTACGATTGAAGAAAGGTTCTTCTGAGCAAAGAGTCATTGGATAAATGCTGTTAATCTGTTCTTATTTACATAAACAGTGGCTGTCCACCAGCAGAGAGTTTAAGGGCTGAAATGCACTAGCTTTCAGAAAAGAATATTCTTCTAATCTCTTTGAAGAACTCTGAAGTTCAGGTAGAAGAAAGACCCTTATGTGTGCACGCATTTGCCTTAGAAGTGGGAGTTCAAACACCCTTTCACTGTGCCTTACCACCTTTCTTTCCAAATAAAAATACCACACATCAGTCTTTCGAGTTATGTTAGGATGTCATTTTACAGTTCACAAAATTCTTTCATATATCGCCCTAAATTACCTCTTTATTTTGCCTTTTAAAAGCCTAACCTTTCAGCCTTCATGAATTGATTCCTTCTACTTGTGAAGTTTAAAATCGTTTCGTTAACTTGTTTGGACTTTTTTTAAAGCAAGACTCTTGAATTTTGACATAAAATATATTCTTTTTATTTTAGTGTTTTTTTGTTTATGCTTCATTTTGTTCTGTTTTCCCAGTCTCTAAGGAGATCTCATTGCTCTTCACAACGTAAATTCATATTGATCTCTGAGTTAGTCAGGGGAATCTGTTTAGTCGGTCTAGAAGGGACGTATACAATAGCGCATGCCAATGTGATTATGTATTGCAATATTAAGATCATGTAAAGGGCTCCCCTGATGGCGCAGTGGTTAAGAATCTGCCTGCCAATGCAGGAGACATGGATTCGAGCCCTCATCCGGGAAGATCCCATGTGCTGCGGAGCAGCTAGGCCTGTGTGCCACAAGTACTGAGCCTGCGCTCTAGAGCCCGCGTGCCAGAAATACTGAGCCTGTGTGCCACAACTACTGAAGCCCGTGCTCCTCAACAAGAGAAGCCACCGCAATGAGAAGCCCGCGCACCGCAACGAGGAGTAGCCCCCACTAGCCGCAACTAGAGAAAGCCCACACGCAGCAACGAAGACCCAATGCAGCTAAAAATAAATAAATTTATTTTTTAAAAAAAAGATCATGTAAATATGAAGTGGGAAAATCAGTTTAAGAAAGGTGCCAAGCTATCCTGCTCTAAAAGAAAGCAAACACCAACTTTAGCTTCACTGTTGAAAGGGATTTTAATACTGAAAGCCTCGTTAGAATCTGAGGTTATTCATTTGCTACAACAGAATCCCATCCAATGAAATTTTAAAATGGGATGTGGTGGCGAAGAATGCCCCGCGAGCCCTGATGCTGGGTGTCCCAAACATGTTTCAGGGGACTTACCATCAAAAAATAAAAGACTTTTGTTAAATGAATGAAGAGAGAGGAATTAAAGGCAAATTTGATAGGAGTGGTTTAGTGTAGGTTAGACTGTATCTTCCTCTGCAGGTCAGCACTGTGATACAGGGATTAAAATGATGTTTTTCTCAAATTCAACCATTTAAAAAATATTGGCACTCTAATTTGAAATTACTCTTTAGAAGTAGAAAATTCACTTGGCATTTATTATGAAATAATACTTCTCTAAATGTGCTTCCAACTGGATTTTTTTTCAAGTCCCTAGCTGTTTTCAGCCTTCATAAAAAGAAGTTATCTGATGACTTGAATGTGCCATGTTCCGTTCTGAAGTCTAATCTTCCTGCTGAGGCTGTTTGTAAATGGCTTAGGTCTTCTTTTTTTCCTCCTAGGATCTTAGGGTTAGGAATTCTAAGGAATCCAAAACATTATGGAGTTAATTGTTCTCGTCTGGCAGGTTATGATTAAATAATTATAGGCGAGAGAAAACGGAAGAAAAGCATATCCCCAGTCCTAATGTTAAATAACATATTGGAATGTATTATTTCACTTCAGATAACTTCATTTACTCCTTAAGTGGTAAAATTAAAATCAATATAGGCTATGTTTCAGGCAAGTTACAGGGAATTACTATAGACACAAAGAATTTAAATGCTGTAAATATAATAGACGTATTTTGAAAAATGGTTCCCACTTTCAAATTAACAAGGTGTACTGTTCAATACTTCTTCCTGACATTCTTGACAGAAAAAAGTTCTGTGTAAGGTGAAGTCATGGGTGGACACTACTTTTGAGATACTTGTAGGTTAATTGGCTGTGAATCTTTCTTTGTTGGTGTGGCAGACAGAATCTAAGATGGCCCCATGGATGGTCCCTGCCTCCTGCTGTTCATAACTTTGTGTATTTCCTTCTCTTTTAATATGGGTGGGACCTGTGACTTGCTTCTAACCAACAGAATATGGCAAAGGTGATGGAATATCACTTCCATGATTATGATTGTGTTACCTAAGATCATACCTTCCATCTTGCCAAAGGAGTCCCTCTCCTTTGATCGTTTTTTGAAGCAAGTTGCCATGTTGAGGAGGCACATGTGGCAAGGAACTGAGGATGACCTCTAGCCGCCTGCCAGCAAGGAACTGAGGCTCTTGGTCCAGCAATCCCAAAAGGAATTTAATCCTGCCAAAAACCACAGGAAATGGATCCTTCCCAGCTGAGCTTTCAGATGAGACCTCAGCCCTGGGCAACACTTGATTGTGGTCTCATCAGAGAACTTGAAAAAGATGACCAAGTTAAATCATACTCATCTGTCTGCTTCACAGAAAGTGTGGGATAAGAAATGTGTGTTGTTTTAAGCTGCTAAGTTTATGGTAATTTGTTACGCAGCACTAGATAACTAAAGAAGCTAGCTTCTGTGATAGGACAGAGTAATGATCCCCTAAAGACGTCCACATCCTAATCCCCAGAGCCTGTAACTTTGCAGGTGTGATTCAGTTAAGGATGGAGCAATTTTCCTGGATTGTCCAGGTGGACTCAGTGTAATCACAAGGGCCCATATAGGTGAAAGAGGAAGGCAGGAGAGTCAGGGAGAAATTTGAAGATGCTACTTTGCCTGGGTTTTGAAGATGGAGGAAGGAGCCATGAACCAAGGAATACAGGAAGTCTTCAGAATCTGGAAAGGGTTCCAGAATGAATGCAGCCCTGTTGACACCTTGATTTTAGCCTAGAGAGGCCCGTTTCAGACTTTCGACCACCAGACTTGTAAGATAACAAATCTGTGCTGTTTTAAGCCACTGAGTTGTGGTAATTTATTACAGCAACAGTAGGAGGCTAATGCAGTCTATGCTTATTTTGTTAGCATCTAAGATGAATAATGAGTCCACCTCCCGGGGCTTGTCTGCTCCTAACAGACTGCACTGGAGCTGTGAGTATTTTCTTCTTTTTCCAGAAATGAATAAATAAATACGGTGCCATTGAGCATTGCTGTAGGGGAAATGAGCATTTTTTCCACAGCCTTGTGGGCACATCCATCCTACCACCTCATACCCCTCATTCTTGCATTTACCTTTTTACTGTTTCTTCTTCAGGTTCTAAGCTCGGACTGTCTTAGTCAAGGATCGTTTGGACTCAAATAATGTGATCTATTCATGTCAGTTTAAGTAAAGAGAAATTGGGGATAAGTGTAGCAAGTAGGTCTCAGAGGATGGAATCGTAAAGCAACTGTTCTTTTCCCCCATTGCCCGTTCAGAAGAGCTCTCCAGGGCCAGGTCTTCATTAAAATCTCAGGCAGGTCTGCAAATGTATTGAGCAGGTTCAGAAAATTTCTCCAGTCACTTGGACACTTGTAATCACAACAACCTGTAATCTGTAATTAAAATGTTCGATTGTCATGTAATAGTCAAAACCGCCAACTCCACAGAATTTCTCCCTTGCCCCTATATCCGGCCTGGGAAGCCTGCACTGGGTTAAGGGGCATTCCCCAACATTTTTCCCTAGCTTTGGCTCCTTCCACGTTGAAATGAGGCCAGGACAGTGAGGTAAAAAGCAGGAACGTTCTCACTCAGTTGTCACCAAGGTGATCCGACATTGGTTTCCTCTGTCCATGGAAGATCGTGTAGGTTGACTTGTGGACACATTTGTAGATTTCTGGAAGACTTCTCTGTTGAGTTGTTCCAACTGCAGTTCCCTTGAGTCAGATGGTACCCAACGGCTGGCTATGTCCAGCACTCCTTAGCTTCTACATCTCTCTACTAAGGCCCTCCTGCCCCTGGAAGAAGCTCAGTTGAGCAATGCCTTTATTAAATGACCCCAGGGCACCACGTCTACCGTGTCTTCCAGATATCATCCACAGGAATTGCACGCTTAAGGCCTGTCTCAGTGGAAGGGTAATAATTTTGCAAATATAGCCTCTGCTCTTTGGGCATGTGCTGCTTCCTCAGGCCTCTCCCTGTTACCATTTTTAAAAATTACGTCATGATTAAGACCCCAAGATGAATAAGAGTCCCAAACTGTGGTTTTTAATACCTCCTTTGAAAGTGTGCAGCACCCTGTTTTGGCATGTGGGGGCGATTGGCATGAGGCCTCAGCTGAATCTGCCCCATCATCGTAGCACCCTGTAACATATGAACACATGTAGCTTCTATCTTTTTTCCCCTCTAGGATTGGAATCCTAAGGGACCCGAAGCATTATGGCGTTAATTCTCCTTGTCTGGCAAGTAATAATTAAGTACTTGTAGATGAGAGAAAAGAGAGGTAAAAGCCCATTCCCAGAACTGATGATACGTATCATACTGAGATATTTTACATTAGCTGTTTTACTGATGTAAAATGGTGAGCAACCAGCCCTCAGGAATGGTGGGAACCAGGCCTGCTCAGGGGACCCCTGGCATCTGTAACCTTTACTCTTTCTTGTTCAGTCATGAATGTGACTCGGCTCCCAGCTTTCTTTGTCTGTGTCTCTTAGTTCTGATTCTGGAGAGAGGACATTTGATGGCCTCATTCCAACACTCGGGTCCAATCAGCTGTGCCCTGACGATGAGTTCTGGGCCCATTGCCTGCTGCTGAGGGCTCTGGGGGCAGACTTGAGTAGAGCAGGCCAGGCAGGACAAACAGGCCCACACCACGGCTGCCACACTCTGATTCCTCCTGCCGCATCCTTCCACGACACTCCATCCGTACATTCACGTGCCCACCCTCCTAGTGCTGGCACCCGCCTTGCCTCCAGTGCTTCACTTCCATGCATTCCACGGCAGGGAACATCCTCACCCGCATTCCCTTAAAGGCTAGTGGCAGAATTTCTTTGCGATATAAACCAGAGTGGAGTGGCCGGGTCATAGTGCTCGTGACACTGAAGTTTGCCTAGGGGTGCCAGATTGCTCCCCAGAACTGCTACACGGGGCTCCGTGGCCACCAGCAAAGCAAGATCATTCATCCCAGCCACTGGGAATTCTCATTTGATTACACTGTTGCTCTATTAGTCCTTCTAACGGGAACACTGTCTGCCACTCCGATTATTGGGGCTTTCCGCCAGCCCTTGGCAACTAAGAATTGATGGGATCAGACAGGCCCTCCCCACCATCGCCATCAGTTCTGATTCGATTCTTCCTCCAGTTCTTGAATTCTAGTCCTCTTTCTCCTCTCCATTGATTTCTCTTCGTCGCTGCCCCGACCGACTCCTTCCGTCAGGGGCCACCGCTACCGCCGCTGGGGCAAGTCACATCGTCCTCCCCAGGCAATGGGCTTATAGTAAGGGGCTGTAGAGCACTTAATGCTAGAAATGCAATTTGTCGTGGCTTCTCCAAGAGAACAGCACTGCCACAGATCCCCTTCGCTTTAGTCATTTGGGCAGGAAATCACAAAAGCAGGTAATTAATTACCTCCTACAGTCAAAAAAGTCAGCTCCACCTCAAGAAAATGGCAAGTGACCTTTCTCCTACTCAGGATAAAAAAGGAACAAAGGAAGGAAGGAAGAAAAACCATTATAACCCATAATATGGTCTTCCCCCAAGGGTTTGAGTTATTTGAAAGGTTTGGGTTACTTGGGGGAAATTAAATAAACCATTATATTACATTGTTCTGCTTTTGGCCACACAGTGTTCCCTATGGTGAACAATATTTCCCAGTGAGCGCCCATCTGAAATGTTTATCGGCCCAAGGTCGTAGGCATTGTTACTGCAGCCTTAGAAAGCCACATGGTATGGGAAGTCACATGTACTGGGATACTGTTTTTACATAAGAAGCCTACAGTGACATTTTTCTTTCATGATGCTAAGAAGATACTGACATTCAATGAATTGATAGAATTTTTAAAACTCTATCCCCTTCCAGAAAATTACACAGACATTTTAAGCGGCTAAAGGAAAATCGGAAGGGGAGAATCCATTTTGAGAGACTGAGTTGATGCTTTTAAAATCCAATCTTCCCTCAGCGAGTTTTATTTTAGGGCTCTGCTGTTCGGTGTCGCAGATAATATCACCCAATATAAACCGAATAGGAAGCTTTCCACTGGCTGAACATTTGATTCCAGTTTTCTCTGTGGTCTGAAAGCCCACTTGTGAGCCCTTTGATTCTCTGCCCTGGGAGCCCAGGGAACATTCGCCAACATCACACATTTTGTTTTAAAAGAGCACCGTCACCGATAGAGTCCAGGCTCTGCGCATATCATAAATATTTTGTTTTCTCTCTTACAGAAGCTGCAAAGAATCGATACTCCTCGCTGTCATTCAGCCTTACCCTGTAAGTGTCCTGTGAGTAAAAGTGCATCTATAAAAAGATATGGGTTACAATAGACTTTCACACACCATCTCGCACTTCCAGTCTCCCCCTCCCACTCCACTCCAGTGACTAACAGCAGAGAGAAATAACATGCATTCACAGGACCAGTTCCAAAATCTTGGTTATTTGTATTTTGTACTCCATGACAGCAGATCCTTCATTGGACAGAAAAGAAAGTGGTGCATTTCCTAAATAACTTGAAAATCAACTTTTCAGTCCCATGTGCCTCTCACATCTAGAAATGACACAAAACTCAAGAATTTCCTTGTGATTCTTAAGTTTCCAGCTTAAGCATCACAAGTCTAAAGGGAATATATCTAATTGTAGGAAGTTGAAGCATGGTTGTTTCTCTTACCCCCATTTAAATAATTTGGTGGAGACATTGGACGTTTCAGCGGCCTTGTCAGGAAGGTGGGGAGTGATTAAAACCGTACTGCTTTCAGTTCCCATGATTCTTTTAAAAACAACTTTATCATGGTGTAATTCACATATCGTAAAATTCACCCATTTCAAGTGTACAATTCCATGATCTTTATAAAGTCTACTGAGGTACGCAGCCATCACCACCATCCAGTTTGAGAACACGTCCATCACCCCAACTGGATTCCTCATTTACATTTACAATGAATCCCTTTTCCTAGCCTCAGTCCCAAGCAGCCACTAATTTACTATTCATTTATTTCTATAGATTTGCCATTGCTTGTGAATTTCATACATGGTCAGTGAACTAAAAAATACCGAGGCAAATTCCTTCAGATTTTTCCCCAAACGTTTACTGTCAATATCTTGTGTGGCCTTCACCTGGAGCGGCAGAGATTCCAACCTACTTAGGCTTTTATTTTCCTCCCCACAGAGATTTCTACATCAATTCAGAGGCTCTGGCGTTTGCCGGCCTCCATCTTCTGACCAAACGCTTCATCTCCCCTGTCCTGGAATTTTCCTTCTAAGCACTATGGGCTAGTCATTTTAGGCAGGAAAAAAATATGTATTCAAGTTTGTGATAAGATCACAAATTGAACTAACCAAGACCACAAGTTATGCGATGTAGGGTCATTACTACATATGTTAAAAGCACGGTTTAATATTGAATGTTACTTTTAGTCCCAACTCTTTGACACAGCTACACACGCACACACACACATCTGGATTTGAAATCTAAGGAGACAGCAGGAGATAAAAGAAGCAAGACTTGAGATCTAGTTCCCAACAGTATAAAAGGCGATTCCCACACCTGCTCTGGACCCCAATTTCCTCATCCGTGTAAGGAGAAGGTCAGGTGGCATCCCGTCCAAGGGCCTTCCTGCTTCACCACCTCGTGACCTGGCGATTCTTTCCATATGAAGTACAGCTCATCTGTTTTTAGATTGTTTCATTTAACCCAGTTGTCACTCGCACCTCCTTCAAATCTATGCACACTTCTTCATTTCTTTGCAATGAACAAATGCATTTGGGTAAAGCCAATGTGAATGTCTAACATACGCAAGTGATGGACCAACTATAAATTCCTGGCGGAACTACAAGCTTGCATTGTCTTTCCTGAATTCTCTCTTCCTACTTTATAACCTATTAGTAATGCAAGATCAGAACCATTTTACTCCAAACCAGGTTATTTTTCCAATGTGGGGTCGCATGTTACCCCCAAACAGTAAACTTAGAGGAGTTTTGCATTTAAGTTAAGGGTTTTGTCTTGTTGCTTTGCTTGCTTTTTTTGCCATTTGAGTCTGCATGACTTGTTATTCATATGAATACTCATTACTATCCGTGAATCATGGAACTTCCTCTTAACAGACAACCTGGAATTTTCTAGGAGTTCAGCTGACTCCTGCTGTTGTGCTATATTGAAAGTCAACGTTCAGGAGTGTTGCTTGTTCTTATGGCCAACGGTTGCACCTCTGTTCCCCAGAGTCACTCTCCCAACCAGTCATCGTAGATGAATTCTCAACTTTGACCAGCCCGCCTTCCTGAAATGCCCATCACATACTCCACCCGCCACCTCCTCAGCTCACCAAATCCTTCTCACCTTTCAAGTCTCAGCACAAATTCTGAATGCAACCCCAGAGTTTCTCAACATCAGCACTGTTGGGCTGGAGAATTCTCTGTTGGGAGGTGTGTTTAGCAGCATCCCTGTCCTCTACCACTAGATGCCGGTAGCATCCTATCCCAAGTGGTGACAACCACAATGTCTCCAGACACTGTCAAATGTTCCCTGGGGACCAAAATCACCCCCACTTGGGAACCAGTGTCCCACACCTAAAGTCTTCCCTTCTTGATCCAGTCCAAAGTGACCTCTTCCTCCTCTGAATTATAAGAGTTGAAACCCCAAAGTTACTTAAATAGATACATTAAATGGAGAGAGGGGTGCACATGGGAAAAGAGACTGTGAAGTTTTACTTATATTTTTGTGTTTGGATTTTCCTACAAGCAAATGGCTTTTTTTAAAGGTTTTATGTATTTGATGAACATTCTCTTGGCAACCAGAATGGACATACAGAAACAGAGGACCCACCAGACCAAAAGAAAGTCTATAAATTCTACTTTTATTACAGACAATAGCATTCAGCATTTTAACTTCTTTGCAGCTTACTGGTCAGCATTTTTTTATGTTGTGTTTCTTCTGCATAATAAGATCTGGTCAAGACAGAGAGCCGCTGTTTACAGCTTTTTGCCGTACTCCACGTGTCCCCAGGGCACCCCAACATGACCCAGCCACAGAAATCAATCTCCAGTGAGGCCCAGGTCAAGGGAGCTTGGGAGAAAAGTCTTAGGATTCCCAAAATTCTTTGATAAGAAATAATTCTTAACAGGTTTTTGCCTTCTTATTTTAAGTATTATGGAGGACTCTCTCTCCACCATTTTTACTTTATTTCTTAGAGGAAAATTGTGGAAGTGCAGAAGGAAATACAGAAGCAGAAAAATATGTGTTGGCAATACTTATCCTCAGAGACAACCAGTGTAAACATTTTGGCCTATTTCTTTCCAGTCTTTTTGTTCTAATGCCTTGTCAGCGTTGAGATCATATGACATGTACAGTTTTATTCTGCATCTTTTACTTAGTATATCAGGCATTTTCCCGTGTCATCAAGGATTCTATATAAGCATTATATACATGGCTGTAAAACATTACATTGAACCAAGATTTCCTTAATCAACACCCATCATTAAGCCCACTGTCTCTAATGTGTTTCTATTATAAATAATTCTGCAGAGAACATCTTTGTGTATAAATCTTTATCTGTATTTAATAGCTTTTCCTCAGGATTGAATTTTAGAAGAGGAATTTTTGGGTTACTCGTGGATTTTATTTGTTTTTTTCTGACACACCATCTTCCCTTATGCTGTTACCTTTTTTTTTTTTTTTTTTTTTTTTTGCGGTACGCGGGCCTCTCACCGTTGTGGCCTCTCCCGTTGTGGAGCACAGGCTCTGGACGTGCAGGCTCAGCGGCCATGGCTCACGAGCCCAGCCGCTCCGCAGCATGTAGGATCTTCCCGGACCGGGGCACGAACCCGCGTCCCCCGCATCGGCAGGCGGACTCTCAACCACCGCGGCACCAGGGAAGCCCTACTGTTACCATTTTTATTCCAGATCTTTCTTGGCCAACTGCTCCCCTCTTTCCTTTCCATAGTTCCCAAGTCTAGAACTTTCAGAGCTTTCCAGTCCAACATTACCTGAGACAGAGAGTATTTAAAGAGTCTCTGTAACATCTCCTCATACAACCCCAAGTCAGTGGGACTTGGGCTAAGTCACTCTCAGTTCTGGCATCCCTGAGCTACCATGATTCACCTTCCCTCAGGTTTCTTCTAGGCCAAAAACTTGAGAGACCTGCTTGCCTGCCTCTCACTTCCTGCCTACCTTTCACTGTGTTCCACATACCTGAGGGAGGCTACACACCTCCTCATGGAAGCTCCAGCATAGTAGATATTGTCAGAACCCAGAACATATCCCCTTGGCATGTGTCATGCTGAGCGTGCCGGCCCAATTTCCAACTGAGAGCACCAGTGATTCCTTGCCTGTGGGTTATTTCTGGCCACAGGGCCATGCTCATGGAGCGGACCAGAAGTGCTCTTTGAGCACTCCACTAGGAATTCTCACTCTCAGAAGAGCAGCCACTTCATCACTGATTGACAGGAGCTGGTGGATAAATACCCCAGCTCCCTCTCTCCTCAGTCAGTGTAACTCTGAGGCATACAGCCTGCCTTGTTTTCCAGACATTCCCAGCAGGGTTAAACGCCAGTTGCTCACAGTGGTGCCTGACTTAACAATGAATGCTTCATTGGCTTCCTCACCCGCCCTGTCTCCCTTCCCCTGCTCACCTACCCATGCTCCCTGGGAGCATCTCCCAAATCAGCTACCTGCTTGTGAATCCTGGTCTTAGGGTCTGCTTTGGGGGAAGTCCAAACTAAGTCATCCGGTGATAACTGTGGGCTAGTTAGTCCTCACTAAGTATGTACTCAGTGCCTACTATATGAATGTCCTTTAGAGCTACAGGGTTGGCAAATTCAAGACCTTACACTTAGCTTCAGAAATTTCTCTCTTTTTTTTAACATCTTTATTAGAGTGTAATTGCTTTACAATGGTGTGTTCGTTTCTGCTTTATAACAAAGTGAATCAGTTATACAATATACATATTTCCCCATATCTCTTCCCTCTTGCGTCTCCCTCCCTCCCACCCTCCCTATCCCACCCCTGTAGGTGGTCACAAAGCACCCAGCTGATCTCCCTGTGCCATGCGGCTGCTTCCCACTAGCTATCTATTTTACGTTTGGTAGTGTATATATGTCCATGCCACTCTCTCACTTTGTCCCAGCTTAACCTTCCCCCTCCCCGTGTCCTCAAGTCCATTCTCTAGTAGGTCTGCGTCTTTATTCCCATCTTGCCCCTAAGTTCTTCATGACCATTTTTTTTTTTTTTAAGATTCCATATATATGTGTTAGCATGCAGTATTTGTTTTTCTCTTCCTGACTTACTTCACTCTGTATGACAGACTCTAGGTCCATCCACCTCACTACAAATAACAATTTCGTTTCTTTTTATGGCTGAGTAATACTCCATTGAGTGTATGTGCCACATCTTCTTTATCCATTCATCTGTTGATGGACACTTAGGTTGCTTCCATGTCCTGGCTGTTGTAAATAGAGCTGCAATGAACATTTTGGTACATGACTGTTTTTGAATTATGGTTTTCTCAGGGTATATGTCCAGTAATGGGATTGCTGGGTCGTATGGTAGCATATACCCTGAGAAATTTATCTTATGTCTGTAGTTTTGTTTCAAACTGAGTTCTAATGACTTCTAAGAGCATCAGGAGCATGTCAGCCATCTATCGTGGCCATCTTAGCAACAGCAAATTTGGAAAGAGGTGCAGGGGTTGATTAGAGGCCTTTTAATCTTAAAATTAATTAACAGCAGGAAAATCTGATTATTTGAAATAGTAATTATTTGTCATTTCCACCACAGGATATGAAGTGCTTGTGATCAGCACCTATTGGTCGGCAGGTTGCCAGGAATTAACGTATCAGGTTTTTGGGTGGTGCACATTGTACATTTTTTAGCAACAAAGAGAGATCTGAGTCAAAACTGCAGTCATGACTGGTTTGCATACCCCATGTACCAGAGGTAACTCCAGCCAGTGGAAGAAGCCATTACTTTACTGATTCTAATTCAGTAAACTTCAGACTTGTAGAGCTAATGTTTTTATCATCAAAAAGTAATTTTTAAAATGTATGTCCATTATATGAAATAGTCACAAATCCAGAACAAGAAAAATGCAACTTGTATGGATTCTTAGATTCTTATCCCGGGTCTGTTGACTTCAAAATATGTATAAAATAATATTTACTTAACTACCTTGGCTATCTAATATTCTTTCTGGTTTTCCTAGATTACCAGGTTTGTCATTAGGGCATGGGAAATAAATTCAGGAATGAGGCTCCAAGAAGCGGGCATGCAATAGCTACAGGCAGAAGAGACAAGCATCCCCAGCTTGACCAGTTCTGCTCTATGGGACCACTTTAGGGGCAAATAACCCTCTGTACTTCCATAGGAACATCACTGCATTCTAAGATTATACATCAAATGAGATGCATAGAAACTACATTCTGTTAAATATATTTTTTATTGAGGCAAGGAATTATGTAACATTTTAGAAAAATAAGGTAAAATACCACATTTAAAAATTCAGATGCATAGAGGAATGAACCTCAGTATCTGGCACACTGAACACATGTGAAATACATCATTCCCAAACAATGCTGGGGAAGTGGGGCGTTACTGCATTCAAATATCTCATCTAATTAGCAGTGTCTGTTCTGGGTAGCTTTATTACAGCCGCTTCACTTGAGCTAAACGCATTGTGCCAACGTAAATATCCCCTGCTTAAAATCATTACGGGAGAATAATGTTTTCCCTTCAGCTAAAAAATGACATATCAAAAGCAGATGAACTCCCTACTGTATGATTTGTTCATTCATCATGACTAAGCTTGGCCTGTAATTACGGTACTGAAGAGAACATCCCTGTCCCATGACTTCAGCTTTGCAGTAGGACTTTTAAAAGTCACGTTGAGCATGTTCAAAGCTATTCTTTTGAGGAGCCATTCAGAGTTTGTCTGGATTTTTGTTTCATTTTGTTTTTAAAGGGCAGCCGTTCTCTCAGAACATCTTGCATAAGTGGAAGAATTGAAACTCTGGAGGCCAAAGCATCCGTCTATGCTGCCCTTAAGACACAGGGGAACTTTTGAAATAACAGGATTTTCTGAGCATTAAGGCAGAACTCCACCCAGGAATACACATCCACATGTTTTATCATGTGTTTTTCCAACAATGATTGTTTTATTATAACACATAACGTAAATCTACCATTTTAACCGGTTTTTTTTTGGTTTTTTTTTGTTTTTTTTTTTTTACCGTTTTTAAGTGTACAGTTCTGTGGCATTAAGTACATTCAGAATCTTATGCAACCATTGCCACTATCAAGTTCCAGGACATTTTCATCACCCCAAAAGGAAACCCCATACGCATTAGTCACTCCACATTCTCCTCACTGCCGTCCCCAGCCCCTGGCAACCACTAATCTGCTTTCTGTCTCTATTCCATAGAGACAGAATTTTCCTATTCTGCACATTTCGTAGAAGTGGAATCGAATCATACAATGTGTGGCCTTTTGTGTCTGGTTTCTTTCACTTATCATGATGTTTTCGAGGTTCATCCATGTTGTAGCGTGTATCAGAACTTCTTTCCTTTTGTGGCTGAATAGTCTTCCATTGTACGGCTAGACCACATTTAACTTATCCATTCCATCATATTGTTTTTAAATTGATCTCCAGTATACTTGTATTTGACAAAGATGGGAATCCTTTTATTGCTTTCATTTTACTTGAAATTCAAAGTATGGGACACCCTAACTGGCTTCTGTGCTTTGAGATTAATGCAATACACAGGAGGATGAACCTCTGTGTTGACTTTAGAGTCAATTACTAGAATTCTTTACACAACAGCCTCAATCTCTTAGAACTGTATAGTATGAAAAACGTTAGGCTGAACCGTGTGCCGTTTCCAATATTTGACCATTTTAATCTATAAAATTGCAGTTGTATGATTCAAGCTAAATATTTACCTCTGTATTAGGTTCCATAGAGAATGCATTTCTTTTTCAAAATAAACAGATGGTGCCTGCAACATGGTAGGGAGCTCACCTACCACATGAGTTCCCTTCCCCTCACAGGCTTTGTTAAAACAGTGCAGTGAGGCTGATTCTCAGATGAAGGCAGTTGACCAAGATCACAGCCTCTAAGCAGGTTTTATCATTGTCCTTCCCATTTCTGAGGGAGACCAACTGAATCCCTCAGCCCCTCTTTCCAATGAAAGACAGTACAGAGGGCCTAGAAGATGAGGCAGAACATGAAGTCGACCTTTTTTTTTGATATTATTTCTTATTTATTTATTTATTTATTTATTGAAGTACAGTCGATTTACAAGGTTGGGTTAATTACTGCTGTGCAGCAAAGTGATTCAGTTGACTTTCACTTCTAAGTCAAGGTCTCCTCTCTACCTTTCACTTCTAAGTAAGGTTATAGGCTCACAGGTTACCAGTAAGAGGCTGAAACTCAAGTTTTGGGCTCATAAAGCGTGGGAGCTTTTGCACGTGTGCGTGTGTGTCCCCTTACCTGCTCACGTGCCCATACACCATTAATGTGAGTAACAGTAGGATTATCAATCATTTTAGAACTATCAGTGGCTCTTCTCCACCTTGTTAAAATACATAACTAATGAGCAACTTGTCATAAACCCAACATGAGATTTGGCTACCACCTAACCTTCTGCATGGTACTCAAAGCTCCGTATTGGAAGCAGGATTTATGTACTTCCACAACTGTCCTTTTAAAAGGTCCTTGGAAATGTGCTCAGTAAGAACATGGAACATGCTGTCTATAGTTCTGGTCTGGTGGCTAAATCAAACTTATTGCTTGATGAACATAACAGGGTTTCAACTGCATCCATAATTTGTATCTAGTCCTTGAATTGGGCACGCACCAAACACTTTTTAGCAAAAATGTTAAATATCTGGGAGGATAAAGATAGGAAACAATTCTTACAAGGTTGGCCTTACATTACCAATAATCAGATCAAATGTTTTCTTATTTTCTAGTCTCCCAAATCAGCATTTATTAGTGCTGCAAAAAAGGCAAGGTTAAAGTCCAATCCAGTCAAAGTGCGATTCTCCGAGGAGGTCATCATCAACGGCCAAGTGTCGGTGAGTTGACAGACACCCGCTGGTGACTCAAAGAGAGGCCTTGAGGTGTAGGGGCTTTGCACTAAGCAGAGCCAGTCACCCCGCTGGAATGATCAGTTCAGAATTGGTTGTTGGATTTCACAGGGGTGTCGAATCTCAGGATTGTAGACGGCTTGAGAGATCGCCAGGCTGTGCCAGCTGTATTCCTTCTTACAAACCCAGAAGACATAGTAGTCCAGAGTTAGAGACTTCACTACTTTACAAAGGAGTTCGTTTGATTTGAGATCACTTGACATTGCCTCATGTTGAGTAGAATATGCCTCTTTGAAACTTGCACCTATTTCTCCCCATTCTGCCAACTACGCATTCTTCCATATAACAGCCCATTCTATATTTTGAGAAGGGTTTCCCCTGAGGTTTTCCTTATCCAAAATAAAATGTCTCTGTTCTTTCAACTAATCAAAATGGAAAGAAGTTAAAATGATGGGAAAAGTTTCCTATATGCAATCAGGAGTGAAGAAATACTGCCCACACCTCCATCAATAGGTCTTGATAGGAATCATGATTAGTCAGGCACATAATTGATCTTCAAAATGAATGATGCAAACATTGATAGGATGCTTATTTTCAATTTTCCCCCCAAATATATAGCCTAGTATTTTTGGTTGTTAGCAAGCTACCGTCCAGGGTGCTCATATTTTTTGGACCTTTGAAATGCCACCTTTTGTTGTCGAGGTTTTGTTGTTTAAATAAACTCAAAGGGATAAAAATCTCATCCATGATATACTTGCTAAGGGCCACAGACTCTTCCCTGGGTGGTCCTGGATTTGAATTTGCAGATAGACGCCTGTGTATCCCGGGCAAGGCACTCATGGTGCCAAGTGTCTTCTGGCCAAAACTTGCTGACCTGCATCTGCCCCACTCGGAATCCAGGGGCTTAACTGGCCAGTCTACCAAACTGTTGTGATGTTTGTGGGATGGGGCCGAAGGCTGTGCTGCCCCATGTACATTTTAGCTGTGGCCTTGTCCTCCCAGTGGCCATGTCCCACCCCATCCCCTCTGCCCCCTTTCACACCACGGTCTCTTCTGTTCCTCTCGGTGAATCCCCATTGCTCTGGATGCAGAGTTACCATAATTATCATTTCAGAACAAGACTGTCCCAGTTTAAGGCTGTTAGTTCCAGTCCCAGAAGAATGACTATGACACAGAGGGTCGTGGGAAACTTACCTCATCTTTTCTCAAGCTTCTGAGCATGAGATTGGGCAATCAGTTTATGCATCTTTAGAGAGAATATGATTGCAGGAGCTGCTGTGGCAGCTTCCCCTTGTCCCTGGATAAAAAGCAGCTGGTGTGTGGGGACAGCTCTGGGGGTCGATCATCTCCTGCAGCATTCGCGGCCTCACCACAGGCCTGAGCGTGGCAGGGACATTCGGTCTGCTGTCTGGCCCTCAGCCTTTGTGACCGGCTTCCTTTCCGGTCTCCTCTTGCTTTTCTGAGTCGTTGTGTGGCCTTCCTTCTGGACTTGGAGCTGCACTAACTCAGTGAATTGGGCAGCAGGAAAGTCGTGTGTGAAGCCCTCAGGAGTAGAGAGGAGGGGAGGGGAGTCAGAGAAAGAAACAGGAAGCGAAAGGCATGAGACTGTTTCGGACATACTTAGGGACTGAATTCTCATGGACCAACTGTAGGACGGTAGCAAATCTCTGGCCATCTCCTCTCAGTTTCCTCATCTGTAAAACAAGGGACTTAACGCTTTCATAATTGCTGACTTCCCCTCCACTCCTGTGGCTTCATGACCAACCACGTGTTCATGGAACTCACCCAACTTGCCTTCCTGCTCCCCCTTTCGTCTCTCCCCACTTCCAGTTGAAGAGAAAATTCAAAGGAATGTGTGTCTTTTGTTTACTTTTGGTTGCGCTTCAAACATCTCTTTTTGACTTATTTTTAAGTTACCTGTTTGTTACAGACAGTGTTTTATTCTTTTAACACACTAACCCGTTCCTCATATATCCCCTTGGAGTTTGAGGAACATCTCTAAATGGGTTAAAAATCATTTCACAAAATTACTTTAAACTTGAAGCTTGTTAATGCTTGTGATTCGCCATCATGACCCCTGCCAACAGGCATCATGTGAAACATCGTCATTGCTGGTCTTCTTTCTGTTTAAGACATGCTGCTCTGCTAAAGTCTGGCCTTGTGGTCCCAAACATTGTGGTCTAATTACAAAGGTGTTATTTCTGTCATTGCGTTTTCTAGTGGGAAACCTTGATTTAAATTAAAAAAAAAAACTCATCTGATCGATCTTCTGACGGGAAAAGTTCTTTTAGTTGATTCAGCTGAGTTATTTGTAGCTAGAAGAGAAGAATTTTGCTATGAACAGCTGAACTCAGATATCACCAAAGGGATACTTTGGTTGGCCTTAGGGAGTTTGATTTTTTATTGTCTTATGCTGTGATTAGAATAAATTGCAGATATGTGCTGCTTCTACAAAGGGCAGAATCCTAATTCAACTGACTTACACCCCCTCCTCTTTTTTTTTTTTTTTTTTTTTTGTTAAATAGGAAACTGTTAAGGATAATTCACTTCTTTTTATGCCAAACGTCCTGAAAGTCTATCTGGAAAATGGGCAGACCAAATCGTTTCGCTTTGACTGCACCACCTCCATAAAGGTAAGAGGACCCGCTGAACCGTGTACCTGGACACTGCCAGGTACGGCGTGGAAGTCCCACTGTGACTCTTGTGCGGCTATACCTTCATTCAGAACTATCTGTTTATTTCTGAGATTTTTTTGGTTGTTTCCAAATAAGGTAGTGTGTGAATACTTAAACACAAACCCAAACAAAAAATTTAAACTAACAAGGTTCTGCTCTGCGTGTGTGTGTGTGTGTGTGTGTGTGTGTGTGTGTGTTGCAAAACAATATAATATGCTATCAGTCATGAGATACTAGGGCTAGTCATTTTAATACAGCTGAAAATTATTTAAAATAGTGTGACTGTCACCAAGAAGGCTTGGCACCCTGCCCAAAGCCAGCATGATTTCTCGGCCTTGCTATCCACGGAGATGATTAAGATGTTAGATGTTAATTGAGTATCTGCTACTTTGGTGTCCAGCAAAAAACAAGGGATAGAATAATGTAAAGATAACATTTACTTTCAATTGCTGTAACCAATTTCATGGAAATGATACATTAAAAAGGCAGAAATGAGGTGTACTTTTAGGAGAGGGGAGAAAAGGAAGAGTCACAAAGCAATCCTGTTATTTTAGAGCCACAGGTGAGTTCTACCTAATGAGTTCTCACCTGGTATAACAAAGCGTATGAGTTCTTTACCCCCATGTTTCCTTCCTGGGGAAGAAAAGTGCATATTCTCTATTTTATTGGGCAAAGGTGTGTTCAGAAATTGATTGCCCCCTAATGTTCTATCAGCCTAAAATAGGCTTTCTTCAAATGGCACAATAAAAAGGGTTTTATTGAGGTTAAAAAAAAAAAAGGGTACCTAGTGATGATCTGTACAATAATGTATCAAGAGAATATCAACTTTGTATTAAAAAACGCCTACCAATAGTCAACCTCTAATTCTCTTTTTTTTTTTTTTTTTTGCGGTACGCGGGCCTCTCACCGTTGCGGCCTCTCCCCTTGCGGAGCACAGGCTCCGGACACGCAGGCTCAGCGGCCACGGCTCACAGGCCCAGCCGCTCCACAGCACGTGGGATCTTCCCAGACCGGGGCACGAACCCGTGTCCCCTGCATCGGCAGGCGGACTCTCAACCACTGCGCCACCAGGGAAGCCCTAATTCTCATTTTTTAAAAATTAATCAGCATAGGCCTTATGAGTGGAATTATTTCCGCCAAGACCATCTCGCTGTGCATTCTTATTGCCACGATACCACAAGCAGCTTGTTCTGAATTGCTTGAAATAGGTCGTGATTTAGCAGGTAATAGAGCAGGCAATATTAGATTGATGAGGGACCATTTAAATTATCCTTAAATCATTCCAGATGAAATATTAACTTCCTTTGTACAAGACTGCTAATTTTAAGTGGTGATGACTGAAAAAGCCCTTTTCCTTTATTCCTACTCAAAATCAATTTATAGGGAGATGTTACTCCAAGTATTGATCAACTAACTTAGTGGTCAGCAAAGTTTTCCTGGAAAGGCCTGTAGAGTAAATATTTTATGCTTTGTGGGCCATTTGCTCTCTGTTGCAACTACTCAACTCAGTTATTGTCTCATGAAAGCAGCCAGAGGCAGGTGGGTTCAGGAGGTCCTTAAGACCACCCTGAGCTTTAATAATTCACTCGAAGCACTCACAGAACGCAGCACATTGGTATCCTCGCAGTTACAGGCAGAGAGCCCCCAGTCATCGTCCCCCTGGGGAGTCATGCCGACAGTGCTTATTTCTCCTAGCACTGGTGTGTGACAGTGTGCACAGGGTACTGCCAACCAGGGAAGTTCGCCCAAGCCTTGGTGTCCAGAATTTTTATTGGGGGTTGTCCACTTAGACACAGCTGCCCACCTGTGTGGCTGACCTTAGCACCCTGCCCCTCCAGAGGTGAGCTGATACCACATGGTCCATGGTCCCCACCATGAATCCCATCGTTAGCATAGACTATCCAGTGTAGCCCAAGACACCCCACGCCCCCCCCCTCAGTGAACAAAGACACCTCTATCAGGCAGGATACTCCAAGGGCTTAGAGGTTACCTCCCAAGAGCCAGGGGCAAAGAGGCAAACCTTTCTTCAGGCAAGACTCATCCTTTACTGTACAGATAATATGTGAATGAATGGCCTTGGGCAGATTCCAAACGAAGGGGCCAGGCTCTAGTTTGAAGACCCCTGACCTAACCCAAAAGAGCTACATTGTTTCAACTCCCTCTGGTACTGTGGCTTGTTCTGTGGTACCAACTGGTCAGAAAAGCTCCTTGCCATTGGAGCCCTTACCCATCTGAAGATATAGGTAAAGACTTGAATGCATTTCTTAACAGAAATAAATCTAAATTTAAAAGAGAGCCCTGTTGTTAATTCCCTCTGGCCTCTTTATTATAGGAACCCACCCCAGACTAAGTTTGATTTCCCTGAGGATGGCAGATGACAATGACAAGATGGGGAGCAATGCAAAGCGTCCACATGAAATTAAAGCTATCTTAGCTTGTGCCTCACAGCCTCATTATCACCAGAGATGCAGACTGGGAGGCGTAAACTGGAAATAGTATAGGTATGAAAGGGATATGATGCTGTTTAATAAAAATTGCCAAAATTCTTGCTTACAGAGGCACAATAGGAAAACACTATTGCTGGCACATGTCCTCCCTGGTGATTCAGGAGAATGTTTTATAAAATATGTGTTGCCACACAGAGGCTGGTTTTCTTTTCTCTTTTCTGGGTCTTGAGCAAAAATTATGAAACAGAATATTTTTATGAAATTCAGTATAGTCACGGAATTTCTGTTGAATGATTTTTTTTGGTGGTGGGTAGGTATGGGGATCTTTGTTTTAAAGGAGCCAGAGGAAATTGAAAATGGTCCACGGGGAAGAATCAAAACCCCAGAAAGAGCAATTAAAAAAAAAACTTCTGTGTATGGCCGGGTTTCTCTCCCTTGACATTGTCGATCCTTTGGACCAGAAAATTCCTTGACGCCAGTAGCGTCCCCAGCCCCGTTGTGACAACCAAAACTGTCTCCAGAAATTGCCAAGTGTTGCTCTGTGGGATTTTAGCATCTGAATATTAGTTATCTTTGAAGAGAGATCACTTACTAGTTTTCAAGTACATGAAAAAAGTAATGGTTGAGGACATTTATTTACATTGCAGTCCACTTGTGCTTGTGTATAGAACACCTTTCTGATCATAAATGTTTAATCCTGTGAAGGATTGCTGACAAAGCTTGCTCATTCTACCTTCCCCGGAGACTTAAAATAAAAGCTGATATATGTATATCATCATTGTCAACAAAAATAATCAATAAACAATCAATAATAAGACTAGAAAAGAGTTTTATTTCAGCCAAACTGAGGACTATAGACCGGAAGCCAGCTTCCCAGATTACTCTGAGAAGCTGCTCCAGAAAAGCATGGTTTTCAAGCACAGTTTTATATCTTGTCAGAAAAAAAGAACATTAAACAAGTCAGGAGTACATTTCTTGAGGATTTCAAAAAAACTAGAGCAGCACGTACACAGCGAGTCAGTATGACCTTGGCACCTGGGAAGGGAGTCTTATCATCGAAACAGGACCAGCATTGGTATCACAGGAAGGGAGCCATTTAATCTTTATTTTTAACGTGGACATTCTTGACTTGTGGTCAGTGTGCCCTTTTCTTTAATAATTAAGGCAGGGCTTCCCTGGTGGCGCAGTAGTTGAGAATCTGCCTGCCGATGCAGGGGACACGGGTTCGAGCCCTGGTCTGGGAAGATCCCACATGCCGCGGAGCAGCTGGGCCCGTGAGCCACAACTACTGAGCCTGCGCGTCTGGAGCCTGTGCTCCGCAACAAGAGAGGCCACGACAGTAAGAGGCCCGCGCACCGCAATGAAGAGTGGCCCTCGCTCGCCGCAACTAGAGAAAGCCCTCGCACAGAAACAAAGACCCAACACGGCCAAAAATAAATAAATAAATAAATAAATTTAAAAAATAAAAAAATAATTAAGGCAGATGTACAATGTTTGATAGGCCACAAACGGACTGTTCAAATTAGCATAAAATTCAAGTTAACTTGGGGCTTCCCTGTTGGTGCAGTGGGTAAGACTCCGGGCTCCCAATGCAGGGGGCCCGGGTTCCATCCCTGGTCGGGGAAGTAGATCCTACATGCATGCCACAACTATGAGCCCTTTTGCCACAACTAAGACCTGGTGCAGCCAAAAAAAAAAAAAAAAGTTCAAGTTAACTCATGCATAAGCCAGAATGACTTCCCCATACCTCATTATGTGAAAATTTCTGTTATCAATATGGTGCCCTAACTGTATGCCAAGCAGTGCTGTAATAAATGCTGTCTATGTATGAACTCATTTAGTCCTGGTATCTATTCTGAGGCAGGTATTATTATTATCCCCGGTTGACAGGGACACTAAGGTGCCTAGAAGTTAAGTGACTTGCCTTAAGCTGCCAGCTAATACGAAGTAGACTCAGGGCAGAAGCCAGACTCTTTCCAGAGCCCACGTTCCTCACGACTACCACGTGCTCTTACAGAGGGGTAGGCTAGGGGTCGGCAAACTTTTTCTGTAAAGGGCCAGATAGCAAATATAATAATTTAGGCATCACAGGCCACACAGCCTCCCCTGCCACCAAGTTCAGGTCTCCCCATGCAGAGCACGAAAGCAGCCAATACAGAAACAGATGAGCGAGACTGGGTTCCAGTAAAACTTATTTTACAAAAACAGGTGGTGGACTGGATTTGGCATGCAGGCATGTAGACCACTTTCAGAGGTGGTTTAATTGCCACCCCATTTAGAAGGAGGGGAACTGAGCCAACTACACTGCACAATCTGTTGCTAGGCTCTGTAAAGTGATTCGGTTACATATATATTCAGACTCTTTTCCCTTATAGGTTATTACAAAATATTGAGTATAGTTCCCTGTGCTGTACAGTAGGTCCTTGTTGGTTATTTTATACATAGTGGTGTGTGTATGTTAATCCCAAACTCTTAATTTATCCCTCCCCTCTTTCCCTTTTGATAACCGTGAGTTTGTTTTCAATGTCTGTGGGTCCATTTCTGTTTTGTATATAAGTTCATTTATATGTGGAATCTACAATACGGCTGCCTTGATTTTGATCGCATCTTGTCTGTTTCCTCTGTAAGGATGTCATCCTAACCCTTCAAGAGAAACTCTCCATCAAAGGCATCGAGCACTTCTCCCTCATGCTGGAGCAGAGGATGGAAGGAGCCGGAACGAAGCTGCTCTTGCTTCATGAACAGGAGACCCTAACTCAGGTGTGTGAATTATGCCCCCAGTGCCCGTGCTGCCCCTGACAGCAGAGGCTGCCCTGCCCAGCGCTCCCCTGTCCTTGAATCCTTTAAATACCTTCCCCACAGCCCTGGGCAGCCCCACTATAGGAAGCGCCGGCATTCATAACGGATTTTACACCTCAAGGTGATGTTTCCCTTTTGTCAATTTTTCATAGACTGTCAGTTGATCTCACAAACAGAATTGTCAAAGACTCAGCAGTGACTCATTGGGGATATGGCTCTGCAGAACTATATTTTATGTTATGGTCGTGACTTGTTCACCTGTTTTGATAATTGATCTCTAGAAACTATTAAAGGGAAATGCTTTCTGCAATTATTTAAATTAAGCCAAAATCATATTTCGTTCTTTTAAGTTCCGGGTACCTACCTCAGACTGTTTTTGGAAGCCTGAAATCCCTGCCCCATCGTGCCCACTGTAAATATGTGACCCACCAATGTGTCCCAGCTCCTGGTCACCAAGATGCCACCCCCATCTGTTCTCTGGGGAGACAAGCGGGTTGCTTGGCTGCTGAATTCAGCACAGCACCCTGACTTTCCTTGTGATTCCACACAAGCAGGGTCTTTGTTGGATGTATAAGGGATTTCAACAAATTCCTCTTATGTAGGAGAGTTCACTGAAGAGGGGAGCTTATGGAGGGGGGCGTGAGGGGACAACAGGAGGAGAGGCAGGGAGTCAAGTCAACCCCAGACGGATGGAGTAGCAGAAAGTGTCATCACGCTCAATTGCCTTTTGGTTGTCGCACAATTAAAAGCTACACGTCAGGTCCCGCAGATATCCCTGACTCTCTCAATGTAGTAAAACTCGATGCAATGAATTCGTTACGAAGTTATCATTTGTGTTCATTTCCTATCTCTAAACTTGACCTTTTATTTTTATCACGTTTAAATCTGCCTATTGATTTTTTTTTTTTTTTTTTTTTTTTTGCGGTACGTGGGCCTCTCACTGCTGCGGCCTCTCCCGTTGCAGAGCACAGGCTCCGGATGCGTAGGCTCAGCGGCCATGGCTCACGAGCCCAGCCGCTCCGCGGCATGTGGGATCTTCCCGGACCGGGGCACGAACCCGTGTCCCCTGCATCGGCAGGCAGACTCTCAACCACTGCGCCACCAGGGAAGCCCTACCTATTGATATTTTAAATCACATCTAATTGTTTATTATGTTAACCTGTGCCAAAACACTCTTAGAAACAGATGAGTTGTTTATTCTTTGTTATAGGGGAACAGCCCCTGATACACAGAATCCCACATGTGAAAGGTCAGTGTTTGGCTCCGAGTTCCTCCAGAAGCCAACCTTGAGACAAGGATTTGGATGTCAGTGGTTTATTTGGGAGGCGATATCAGGAAATACTGGCAGAGGAATGGGAGGGGAAATGGGAAAATGGGGACGCCAATAAAGAGTGTGTAATCAAGCCAGTTTCCACTGTGGGCAGCTGGAGCGCAATCCTGCTGGGGACACAGGGAACTAGCAGAGAACGTGCCTCAGAGGTATCCCACCCAAGGGCCTCGAGGGGGCTGGGGCTTCGTACGCTAACATCCTGTCCATGGTTGGGGGTGGGCGGCTCCTAAGGCCAACTGCTCCCTGGCTCTGCTGGTTTGCCCTGTGCTGGCAGATGGTCACAGGTGTTTGCAGTAAATAGCCTTCAGCTTGGAGCAGTAAATGCCAAGGGGATGTGGGCAGACAGCCAGTTACTATGAGTCTAAGGAAACCACCCACAACTTTTTGATATTTCTATTTCTACTTTCCCCCTGAACTTCTACCTACCACCCAGCCTTTATGGGAAAGCTTCATGCTGATTTAGCTGGACAGAGATTCTTTCAAAGTCTCTTCTGATGCTAGGTAACCATACCTTCTCATTCCGGATTGATTTCCAATTTTTAGACTTCTTTTAAAGCATTAGAGGAGGAGTTTCAACCCCCGGCTTTCTCTTCCATCAGGACTTTTGGCGCTGGCCACCCTCCTACTCCGCGGGCAGCAAGGTCAAAATTCCTTTTCCCTAAGGGCCAAGAATAATCCCCAGGTCTTTTTGCTTTACCTCCTCCAGTATCTCCTACTCAGAGCTTAATTTACTCTCCCCTACTGGCCTTTTTAATTAGCGTGCTGGTGAAGCCCACCTGCAATTCTTTTCCCAGGAGACCCTGGCTACAGGCTCCTGCTGCAAAGCCTGCCGGGAGTTGTAGTCCCTCGGGTCCAGGCCACGCGTGGGAATGCGTGGGGCTGGTTGAGGCGGGGGGACGGGGGCCTGGTGTGGTAGGACTCATAAAGGGCCAAAAATAAATGTAATGATGCCTTAAAAAAAAAAATTAGAGGGATTCCCTGGCAGTCCAGTGGTTAGGACTCAGCACTTTCACTGCAGTGGCCCGGCTTCAATCCCTGGTCAGGGAACCGGGGCGGCTCCGCCAAAAAAAAAAACCCAAAAAACAAAACAAAACAAAAAACTTAGAAGGAAACAAAAAGCCTCTAACAATGCTTCTTCCCTTATCTTTCTAGAAGAGGCTTTGTTTTGTCTTTAATCAGAACGAAAAGCAAAGTGCTAAAACTCAAGTATTGTCTCTAGAAAACTGATTGTTTAAATATCCTGAAACAAACCAGCTATATGCCTTTGAATTCAATACGTATGAAAAATTTGACCCATGAAATATTTATAGGCATGATAGAACTGGGGAGTAAGTATAAGGAATTTGTCCAATAACAAAAATTATTTTAAAACATTTAACTGTGATGAAAACTGCCAAGGAACTTTTAAGCGACTCTACCTGAATTTCTGGCAGTTTGACACTAAACTTCTGTCTAGAAAGTAACGTTGTTATTACATACTACTTAAAGTTTCCAAGAAATTGTTTTTTTGCTTGTTTTAGAGACTGTTATTCTCCTGGACTGCCATTTCTAATGAGTCTAAAGCATGTTTTTGCATTACATTCATTTATTTCCCAAAACTAGTGTAACCTACTAATGATAAAAATAAACTCAAGGAGGCTTATGGAAAATTCAGGACAGATTCTAACCTGTAATTAAAGGAGCCGGAGATAAGATGATCTCTGACTTTCTGACATCAGACAGGACCTTCTGACAAAACACCATTATGTCACTGTGACACTCATCAGCAGCCCTGCCAGCAGCCCAGGTCTCTTAGAGTCCCACGCATCCTTCTTCCTGGTTTGCTTTACCGTCAGCCAGTGATGAGCAGCCCGGATCCCATGGGCTCCTGACTTCACTCAGCTTTGCAATCCTGCCCACAGACAGGAAGCTGGTTCAGTGTACTGCTTCTCAGGATGCCCAGTATACCTTTAAACGTGGGATGTGTTTTCCCCTTGAAATTCTTCTATATAACAAAGTTAGCAATGTAAACTCTCAGAATGTGTGTGTGCATGCGCACTCCGATAACTCAGTAAAGCTATTACTATTTTATTTCGATTTTTTTTTTTTTTTTTTGACTGCACTGCGTGGCTTGTGGGATCTCAGTTCCCTGACCAGGGATTGAACCTGGGCCACAGCAGTGAGAGCCCAGGATCCTAACCACTAGGCCACCAGGCAGCTCCCTATTTTGAACTTTTAAATTGCAGTTCACGAACATTTTTATTTTGCCAGGTTTGTCCCCTGCATAAAAGTAGTTACAAGTACATGAAACTGCATGCAAGCGCATTAAAAAGTATATCCAGGGGCTTCCCTGGTGGCACAGCGGTTGAGAGTCCGCCTGCTGATGCAGGCGACACGGGTTCGTGCCCCAGTCTGGGAAGATCCCACATGCCGCGGAGCGGCTGGGCCCGTGAGCCATGGCCGCTGAGCCTGCGTGTCCGGAGCCTGCGCTCCGCAACGGGAGAGGCCACAACAGTGAGAGGCCCGCATACCACAAAAAAAAAAAAAAAAAAAAAAGAACATCCAAGTGCACAAAACTACAAGTAGAACAACTGTGTGGGTTCCTGCTGCATGGTTTTAGTTTCATCGCACTGACCTCTTTAAGGGAAATTGAAGAAGCTTTTACCTTCTTTTTTTAATCTTTTTTTGTTTGTTATTTTTTTACTTTTTTTCTTTTACCTTCTTTCTTGAAGTCCAGTGTCTTTCATTCATTCAGCTGTGTATGAAGCACCTACCGTTCATTGATTGATTCCCCTTTGTTGCAAAAAGAATTAAGAAACTTAGACCTAGTAGTTGGCACATACTGTGCTGGGGAAAAGGAAAGCGACTCAGAATGATCCATGGTCCTTAACCCTGAAGGACCCGTGGTGTATTCTAAGCCCCTTTGAACAATTTGGACAAATCATAATAGCAGAAGTTTGGGTAGTTTGGAAACCTGAGGACTCCAAATTTAGTGAACGGGCCAAAACTTCTGTCCTCCTGCGTTCCAGTTGGATGTCATCCAAGTTGCCACTGTCATGCTTTCATTGCTACCATCCTTCTGGAGTCTAATTGAGGAAAAAACCCACAGCAGTGTTACACAGTAATAAACTGTAGTGACCAGTCTCTGTGCTCCTATCCCCGGGTCCCCTTCTGCGCCCCCTACCCCCAGCCTTGCTTGAGTGTGTGACTGTCACGACAGCCAGCATCTGCAGATCTTCTTCAGAGGACTTCCCTCAGACTGCTGGCGCCCATCCTGTCCATACCTGGAAAGTCACAGCCCCCTGGGACAGCCCGAAAGCAATGATTTACCTGTGATCCCAGAGGCTCCGTGGTGTAAGTTTCCCACCAGAGTCTCCCTCAGGACAGCCTGTAGCCACCCCTGCTGGGCTGACCTGAGCAGGTTCCTCTCCTGTCTGACCTGCTTCCCCCACTCCCTCACTGGCCTCTCCTGGGAGCAGTTCCTTATTGAAGTCCCTCATTTCAGGGACTGCTTTGGGGGAACGTGACCTAGGTCACAGGTATGTGCAGTGTTCAGGGAATGAGTATGTATGACAAATACTAAAAGAACCTCAACCGCTTCCTTCCTCAGTGTCCAAAGAAAGCTGCCTTTGCTTCTGCCCCTCAGCCCTTTCTGCCGGCACTGAAGGATTCTTGTCATTGGTCTGCTCTTCTAGGTGACCCAGAGGCCCAGCTCGCATAAGATGAGATGTCTTTTCCGAATTAGCTTCGTCCCAAAGGATCCAATTGACCTTTTAAGGCGAGATCCAGTTGCTTTCGAGTATCTGTATGTTCAGGTATGTGAGAACCAGGGCATGTTTCATATTAACATTGTGGGATGAATTAACTGTGGGGTTTTCTCCCCTGAATTCTTTAGTTTGGGATCTTCTCTCTCTTCGTCCCTCAGCCCAAGCTCAATGTATTATAAAAGAATTCCATGGTGCTTTTTTCTTATTGTAGTATAGCTGATTTACAATATCATGTTAGTTTCAGGTGTACAGCACAGCAATTCAGTTATGTTATTTTTATATATATATATATATTCTTCAGATTCTCTTCCCCTATAGGTGATTACAAAATATTGAGTGAGGTTCCATGGTGCTTTTTAAATTTTCACTTTTGATTTTGAAATAATTTCAGCCTTATGAAAAAGATGCAAGAGTAGTAAATGAGCTCTTTGATATCCTTTACCCAGATTCACCAGTTGTTACCATTTCACTACATTTACCCTATCTTTAGTGTGTGCGCACGTCCTCCCCTTCCCCCATCACACACGATTTTTTTCCTAAACCATATGAATGTCAGGTACCAAAACCATGCTCATTTACCCCGAAATATGTCAGTATATTTTCTAGTAATGAGAACATTTTCTAATATAATCATTATACAATTAACCAAATCGGGAAATTTAACACTGATCCATTTCCATTATTGGATCTACAGTCTGTGTCCAAATTTTGCCCATTGTCCCAAAAAGGTCCTTTATATCAATTTTTTCTAGGATAGGATCCACTCCCGGATCTCATTTTGCATTTAGTTGGCATGTTACTTTAGTCTTCTTCAGTCTGGAGCATGCCTCAGCCTTTCTTTGACTTTCACGACCTTGACAGTTTTGCGGAGTGCTGATCAGTTATTTTGTAGAAACCTCTCGATTTGGGTTTCTCTGGGGTTTTCTCATGATCAGATTGAGGCTCTGCATTGGGGGCAGAACAACAACATGAATGACTCCATGCCCTCCTTAGTGCATCGTATCAGGAGGCATGTGATGTCATTTTGTCCCCTTCATGGTAAGGTTCACACTGACTCTTGTCAACATTCATACTAATTGATGTTCTCCAGAAGTTACCACTTTTCCTTTTATAGTTAATAAGTAATTTGTGGAAAGTCACTTTGCAACTCTCATTATCCTTTTATCTGTTCATTTTAGTATTCGTTGATGATTCTTGCCCAAATATTATTGCGATGGTTGAAAATGATGATTTGTCTAATTCTATTATTTCTTCTTCAGTTATTTGCTGGCATTCTCCTGTAAGAAAGAGTTTTCCCTTCTTCTTTATTTACTTATTTTGTTTATTCATTTATTTGGTGCTTAGATTGTTCTGAAATACCGTGATATTCATTGTAATGGAATTATTCATTTCAAGGCAGTAAAACTTTAAGAAGATATATCTTTTTGCAGACTGTCTATATCTGATTCTGGGATATAATTTTCAAAAAGCAAGACTTCCAGAAATGAGACGCTTTGCTGTTTATCCCAGGGATAAGGGAATTTATCTGCTTGATATTTAGGCGATGTTCCTATATTTCTCTATAACTGCTTCCCATTACTCTTACTTAAATTCCCAGTATAATCACATCAAACAGTAAGAGCCCACTTACCTAATGCTTAAGCATCTACATTAGAATTACTCAAAGAGGTTGTAAACCTTAATGTAACCTTCCCCCACAAAGAAAGGAGAAAACGCAAGAGTAAGGCCAAAAAAATGCTCTCTTTGGCTGGGGGATATCTGTATAAGCCAAAGGTTGCTGGAGCCCTAAGTAAGAAATAAAAAGCAAAGAACGTAGGAAAAAGAAAAATAGAAGAAACATTTGTTAACTCTGGGTAGTTGATATACTGACTGGTATTTGTTTTACTATTCTCAGTATTTTCTTGTATATTTCAAAGCCTTTGTAATCTTTAAAAAGTTGGGTGTGAAAAGAAAACAGAAGATGGCAGAGAGATGTAGACAAGATAGATGTCAGAGATTAGGAACAGTAACATAAATTAAACGGCAATAAGCCGTGGAGAACAGAAATTAAGTGGGAGGAGAAAGAAGCAGAACATACTAGAACATTCCAGCAGATGGGGGCACTCAGGGAAAGGCCTGTTAAATGTTCCCCACTTCAGTGGTCTTTGGAGGAGACTGTGGTATTTACAACTCAGAAGGATAATTAGTGTTTATGAAGATAACCCGGAGTCATCCGAAAAAGGCAAATCGTGCCCATATACCCTGTTTATCAAATAAAGAAATGTGCACTACACTTCACTCCGTTTTCTACCCAGAACAATGAACTTAAATGTTAAACTTTGGTTATCTGGGTTACAATATCCCCTGTTCCCCCAGAGGCCAGGTAACCCAGACCTGACTGCACGGGACAGCTTGATTCTCAGCTGATCTGTTACTGCATCTTCCCATATTCCTTCTGAGAACCAACCCGGGGCTCTGCCACGGCAACTCATGTCACGTGCTATGTTTTTAGCTTGTTAGTTGCAAATAAGTAGTTACAGGTGCCGATCAGCGTGTGGCTGTAGAGCGCGAGATGCATTCAGTTGTCATTCTCTATAATTATATACTCATCCCATTAACAAGATGATGCTTTAAAGCCATTTACTTGGCTTCTGTTTGCAACATCACAATTCCATTGCATTTCTAAAAGAAGAGCCCGGTTGCGTTTGTCTTGGGGAGGAGAGACCTTTTAAGTAGCCGGGAGTAGTGCTAAGCGCTTAAGGTGTTTGCTCAAATCTAATGCAGTTCATGGAAATCTTTCTTATTCAAAAGACACATCTTTTCTACCTGTGGGACTGTCCTGAGAACAGGAAAACCTGTCCGGGGCTCTTGCCCTGGGACTAGCTGAAGACCGAAGACATTTCTGCTTTCCCCGCTTGGGTGTTGCACAGGTGGTGGATTAGCTATCCCTTCAAGGAGTAGCCAGCACTGGGGGAGGAAGGGGGGAGCCATGTTACGGTGGGCGATAGCGGCCAAAATTAACCTACCATCATCTCATATATCCTCCACTGAGAATAGGCAATGAAAATTTCTTGGACTCAGACCCTCTGTCTCAAAATGCCTTGTATCACAGAACGTGCAGTAGGTCTAAAATTACATATCTGTGTAGCGTATGTCAGTGGGCCTGCGAATGGTGCTGTGTCCGAGTGTTGATTTTAAGGTACTAAAAAGATGCAATAAAATTAGCCTGGAGAACAAGAGAGGAAACAGAAACAATGTCTATCACGTTACACAGACAAAAATCAATTCTGCCTAGTGGGCTCTTAATGAGGGCAGTGGCCATTGACAAGCCATGACAATGACCACAGAGGTTTCGATAGTGATAATATATAAGAATCTCCTAGCCATTAATGGACCATGAAGTATTTTACAGATTTCAGCATATATAATAACAGTAAACCCTAATAATCCAGACTGTTCTGTTTCATAATTATAATAAGCTGTGCTGACATTTAGCTGTCCACTGTCTATTAAAACAACGATGGTTAAACCAATTGGTAAACAGGATGATACGGCTACAAAATGTTTTCAAACACTTTAGCAGTACTGGTTTCCTTTTTAATATCTCACATATTCATTATAAATGAATTTTTGTAGGTCTAAAGCGGAGTCTGTTGAGACCTCTGTTTAGCAAAACAATGACCGCCATTTGTGTGTATAAGTATATTTTAAATAATGTACTTGAGAGTAATAAATGCATAATCTGTACCAAAAATATATATAAGTCAGACATCACACTAGTTCTCCGGGATCAGTCTGAACTAATTATATAATGTAATTAAGTGACTAATCACCTTGACAAAAGAATCCACTCAGAAGTCTGGTTAAATACAGGGTATAGCAGGAGTGGGAAAAAACAACGGCAGTCACAACTCTGAGGACAAGAGATAGTGATGAGTCACCTTTATAAAGCACATTCCATTTTATGAAACATCCTTGCAGGTATGCTAGCAATCTTGAGAGTTCGCTGTTGTTAGCCCATTTTTTTTTCCGATAAGAAAACTGAGACTCAAGAGAGATGAAGTGTCACATCCAAGGTCATTTGATTGGCAGTTGACAGAGCCTAGGATCCAACTTGGAGCTTTTGTCTCTAAATTCTACGCTAAAATCCTGTTTCAAATCTGTCATGCAATAGCAGTCCTACAAGAAAGTGATCTGTCAAAATGGTTTATCGAAAAACTGGTTCTTCGAGTGCGTGTTATGGCCTGGCACTTTGCCAAGAGACTTGCCCACCCTCATCCCTCACAAGACTATAAAATGACCCTATCTGGACCCTCAAACCCCCGGTACCCCATTGTGGACAACCCTGGGCTCTTGGAAATAACTGGTAAACCCAAGACTAGCAAAACAAAATGGCAGCTTCCCTCAGAGCCACCCTGTCTCCTGCCTCTAATCAGACCCACTTCCAACAGGAGTACAGTGCAATCCAGATAGATGTAGGATTTTAAGGAAAAACGAAGGTGGAAAACCATGTGAAGGACGGAGGGAAGGGAATGTGGCTTCACTCTTGGGGGTGAGGGATGGGCTGAGAGGCAGGCGCCCAGAGCAGGCAGGTAGGGTCCCAGGGGGATGTATCTGAAGGGCAAATACTGTATGCAGAAACCGTATGGGGTACATGTTCCCATTTAGTAGAATCAATACATGAAGTGGTCGTAAAGGTACTTAGCTCAGAAAGGAGCCAAACAAATCCTGATACGGTTTTTCATCTGAAATCTTTTGAGGACAAGGCAAAGAATAAAGAAGGGAGAAAGAGGCTAAATATATTTTCTAGCCCAAGAACCTAGTTTCCAATAACGAAAATAAGTAAACACACATGCAGAATATACTTAAGCAGCACCGTGCTTCCCATCAACGTTTGGCTCAGTGTTTGCTCCGTGCAGGAGTGAGAATGGCGCCCTCAGACCCTTCACTTGTGGTCCTGGAGGGCTTGACACGTTACAGTACCCTCTCAGCCCCTCTTCAATCTGATGCTCACCCCAAACCCTGTGAGGTAGGTGTCACCCTTTTACATGTGAACAAACTAAAGCCGAGAGACTCCCTCAAAGTCTCAGTGGGGGCAGTCACCACTGGAACGGACTGACGATTTCAAGAGCCACCCTCCACTGAGTGCGCCAAGGCGCTGTGGCAAAGCGTGCATCTCAGCTCATCCTCACCACCCTCTCCACTCCGGCCAAGTCGTTGGTATGAATCCCCATTGCACAGATGAGTAAACTGAGGCTGCAAGAGCGAAGTAAACTGCTTGAAGTTTATGCACAGAGGTAGCCATTGGTAAAGCCAGGACCCCGAGGCAGGTGTAGGTCCAGAGCTGCTGCTCTCCATCACCTTGCTCATTCTACCTCCCCGAAACCGCTCTGGATGATAGCAAGAGGGTGACATTGATGATGACAGCTCTAAACATGTATGAGTGCTTCCAATTTACCGGATGGAATTCTGAGGGCTTGTTAACTCACTTAATCCTTGTCACAACCCTGCGAATGGGAAGTATTATCCCCAACTTAAAGAAGAGGAAACGGAGGCACAGAACAATTAAGGGCCTTGCCCAAGGTCACACGGTGAAAGTAGGGAAAGGGGATTCTTTCCTCTTAAAGTGGAAAAAGAGAATTGGAACCCAGGATTCCAATCCCGGCAGCCTAGCTACAGAAGCCACATCATGCTACTAGGGCTTCACGTGTCCAGTCGTGGCACCTGTGTTTGGAAATTCCATTCCTAAATTTCTCATTATTTTTACAAGAAGCTAAATATTTAAATAGCAGCTCGCTCGTGATGATGTTGAATGTTTGTGTGGTCTCTGTGTTTGTGCGTGCGCTTAAATACTGACTCGTTCCAAGCAGCGGTGAAAATGTTTCCACATTTGGCTCCTTGCCTTGGAAGTGAAGGTGGGACAGTGGGGAAACGCCTGTCACCTGTCCCTCTAAGGCAACGCAGTGCATCCTTTGACAAGCTGCGCCCTCTGCTGGTCTCTTTTCAGAGTTGTAACGACGTCGTTCAGGAGCGGTTTGGGCCGGAGCTGAAATATGACATCGCCCTGCGGCTGGCGGCGTTGCAAATGTACATCGCAACCGTGACCACCAAGCAGACGCAGAAAATCTCCCTCAAGTACATTGAGTAAGTGTTGACTCTCGGAGCCATTTCGGAGACAAAGATGTTGCCTCCTTAATGCCCAAGGGTATTTTTGATGTGTATGTCTATTTCCAAAATTGATGTCGTTTGTGGCAGAGCATGTGTTAACCAGAGGCAAAATATATGAATACTCTGTTCATGTTCGGTGGAAGACACCATTTCTTACCTAGTCCACCTTTAGAGAATTGTGGTTAAATTGAGGGTCACATTTAAAATGAAGCATACATTTTTAAATTCCTAAATGAACTTGGTTCTAAAGCAAGCTTTGGTCTCAGCACTCTTCAGACATTAAGCTGTTTGATTCCCAAAACCTCCCTATGAAGTCAGTAGGAGTGTAGCTCCGTTTGACAGATGAGCAAGCCGAGGCACAGACGGTTAAATAACTTGCCTGAGTCACACTGGCTATTAACTAGAGGGGGTAGGATTCGAACACAGGCGGTGGGACTCCACATCGTGCTATAGGTTGTGTGATCATTTGAAGACCTGTGTTTAGAAAATGCTGTGCATAACCAGAGATTACTTTTAGATGATCAAAATGCAGTATACAAAGTAATTCTTTGAGTCCTAATCAGGAAGGATGGTAGTTGTAATAAAGAACTGCGACAGCGTGGGAAAGGATGCCACACAAACTTTGTTTCATGAATCAAATGCTGTTTGGAAAATAAATGCCTTCTCTTGCTGAATATGGCATTTACAACAGCAGTATACTACCTCTTTAGCCAGAAAAGATCCCCTCTTGTTAGAAAAAAGCAGTTTATGTTGCCTTCAGTTGACGAGCTTATATAAGAGTCATCCTTTAAAAGAGAACCCTCTGTCTCCCAGTCTGTATGCTTCCTGTTGGAAGGTGATCCAACAGCCTAAAGCAGCCACCATTTTCTTAATCCTGGCAGCTCTAATGCTAAGAAAAAAGAAATACTCATGTTTCAAAGTTTATGGTGGGGCTGAAGCCTCATCTCCATGTAACACTACAGGCCTTAGCGTCTGCTCTGTCTCCACCTCCAAGTGGCATATGGCTGACTAAAACTCCACATCCCAGAGAAGCTTCCCGTGGGCTGCCTGTAAAGCCTTTCTGGGTTCCCCAGCGCCAGGTCGTCCCCCACGGAGTGAAATGGTTTCTTCTCGATGGGTTTGCAAGCCTGCGTTTGGGAAGATGAGAGCTCCAGGTTGCTGACCCCCAGTGCCCCTGATCTTTCCACTCTCCGTTCTCCTGTCACTGCCTGGGGACAGATCCTTGTGTGCAGTTTGAGAAGCCCAGGCCTTCCAATCTCAGTGCACTCCTTTTTGCAGATGGTTTGTCTCTTTCTCTCTTGCCACACATGCCAGGACTGGAGCCCGAGAGAGATTCGGCTCACAAAGAGGTCTCGCGCTTGAGTGGATCCATTCACACCCTCATCCATTCCCCTTTCTGAGGATCTTAGGAACAGATGAAACTGGATCCCACTTGAAAAGTTGGCCTGCACAACTTGAGATGATTTTCAGACAACCGAAATGCATTTCTGTTCCTACTTTCTGTACCCACATTTTACCAGGTTGAGTGTGGTACAATCAAAAACTTCCAGAGATAACTAGCTTGCCTAAGAATCCTGCAGAGTCTATGATGATTAATTAATGTTCTCATTAATTCATTCATTCACCCAACAAACGTTCATTGAACATTTTATGTGATACAATAATTCCCCTCCATACAAACGAGTTCCGTTCCGAGAGCGCATTGCTAAGTCCAGTTTGTTCCTAAGTCCAACAAAGTTAGGCTAGGTACCCAACTAACACAATCGGCTATATAATACTGTATTATAATAGGCTTATAATACTTTTCACACAAACAATACATAAAAAACAAACAAACACAAAAATAAAGAAAACATTTTTAATCTTACAGTACAGTACCTTGAAAAGTACAGCAGTCCAGTACAACAGCTGGCATACTTTTGCGGCTGGCATCTAGTGAACAGGCAAGAAGAGTTACTGACTGCAGGAGGGAGAGGAGGTGGGAGATGGTAGAGCTGAAGGATCGTCAGCAGTAGGACACGGAGGGCCAGCTGCCATTTCACTCACGCCCGACGTTGATGTGAACGCATGTTTGCATCTTTGAAAGTTTGCAACTTGAAGGTTCCTATGTAGGGGACTTACTGTCTTTATACTAAGAGAAAAGAAAATATTGTAAATTATAATCTTAACCTTTGAAGAATTTGTGATCTGATTATAAAGACAAGACATAGAATGAAAAGTAATGATGTAAAATAATGATACAAGTAGAATTACAGGGTACCCCGTAAGGAGTGCCAAATGATGGGTAAAAATAGTAAGTACAAGTTGAGGAGAAGGAGAAGGAAGAAAGCAGTGATCACAAAGAAACACCATCTTAACTAGTGAAAAGGGTGTGAATGGTCAAGTGGGGGAAAGCTGTCTTCCTACCCTTCTTTAGAGAGGATCTGGAGCCGGAGAAATAACCAGAACCTTCTCGAAAGTCTTCACATAATTTAGAAGATTCTGGTTGGGCACATGACCAATCAGGATAAATTTCCTAGAATTCAAAATATGGAACCTTCCTAGGATAGGGTTGTAGTCACTGTTGGGAACATGGGCTCTTGGCAAGAATATACTAACCCAGGCCCATTTGTTGTTTTTTTTCCTTGTATATCCACACCTATGAGTGATGTTTGCATCTCTTTGTCAGTACCAGACATACTTAAGGGTCCTGAACCCTACCCTGTCTCCATACCAGCAACCCCCTCCCCTCCTCAGCCAGAAATGTTGACGGAAGGAGTTAGATAGATACTATCTGGGTGGGAGAAAAGAGAATTGTGTGTTTCTGGAGAACACCATTGATGAGGGAGATGGGGAGGAAAGAATAGTTTGGGAACATGAAGGAGTTACATTTATCCTTCTAAGAGAAGACAGAAAGAGCATGGGCAGACAGGGAGAGGTGACAATGGGAATAAACAAAGGGATGGAGAGAAATTGGTGTTGGAAGTACAAACTCAGATACGTGAATGAACTCTAAGAGACTCAGAGGTGGGTTGGATAAAGTGTCTGTTCAATTTCCATTGGTTCCAAATGCCTCATTAGCCTTCTCTCTGGAGAGTGAAGAATATATTTCTTTTAAAATGCAAACATATGGATTAATGATCAAATAGTATGTTTCCTGAATATAAATTAAAAGTTGCTTCCGTAATTGGGGACTTGTCTCCATTCCCTGCCTTACCAAGAGTTCATTTGTTCCAACAAACATCAGAGTGCCATTTTGTCTTAGATATCTAATCATCACAAGAATGTGAAATTAAAGATATGCTCTTTATTGCAGAAAAGAATGGGGATTAGAGACTTTTCTTCCCTCTGCTGTGCTGCAAAGCATGAAAGAGAAGAACATAAAGAAAGCACTTTCACACCTTGTCAAAGCAAATCAAAACTTGGTACCACCCGGTAAAAAGGTATCACATTTGCATCTTAATAGAAAATGGATTTTAAAAAGTGAGGCTTGCATACATTTTTTAAAATGTTTAAAATTAGCCCGTGAATAAAATACTTAGCACCAGATTTGCAGAGGATGTAACACTATATAACCTTCTTTTTTTTAACTATTAACATGTTTCTAAGACTAAATGAAAGATCAGTATTCTAATGGAGGCCTATGTATTCCTTGTAAGCTACAGACTCCTTATTGTACGGATTGTGTGTGCGTTCACGTGAGCATGTAGGAGAACCTTGCAAAGCCTCTGGGACCTTGGGATTAGAGGATAGAATTGCAAAATATTTTCATCATATTTTTGCTTACCACTCAGACCAGCTTAAGTGCACAGCAGCCAGTAAGGGTTCCTGCAGACTAGACGCCACATGAATTAAACCAAGGTTTCTCTACCTTGGCTCTATTGACATTGGGGACCAGATCATTCTTCGTTGGAGAAGAAGGGCTGTCCTGTGCATTGTGTGATGTTTAGCAGCGTCGCTGTCCTCTACCCATGAGATGTCAGTAGCGCCCACCCCCTCAATCGTGACAAACAAAAATGTCTCTGGATTTTGCCAAAATCACCCCCAACTGACAACCACTGAATTAACTCTTACTTTTAGAAGATAAACTTAGTTCTGTCATTCACCATCATTAGTGTTAAATTCTCCTTTTTTTTAATCAAGTAAAAGAGATACAAAGGACACTTTAAAATATACTGTTGGTCAGAATAGAGAGTTATGTTTATTGGTAATAAAAGCACAGGGTTTCAGGAACCAGAAAGAGAAGGAGCCTTAAAATCCAGGACCTATAAAATTGGAGACAGTCTGACAACCCAAGAACAGTTTCTCAGTGATACCAGCCATAGAAATGTGTGTGACTCTAATACAAATCATTTGTGTGGCTAGTTCTTTGGTCTTTTAGTATCTGATTTTAAGTCCTTTTTACTGGCTGACACATACTTATTTCTGCTCCCTCCTCACCCCCAATGACTTTTTTAAACGTGTGATCAACTTTGACACACTATCAGCCACCTTTGACTTACTTCCCAGTTTCTGTAAGCATTCAGCTTATGGAAATATAGCAGGATGTCATGGGTCAAGATGTTCTAAGTATCAGTTCTGACTTGCCCAAAGCTACTTTCTTTTAATTGACTTGGTGTGATCTTCTTCCAAGCCTGGCCCACTGGTTTTGTAATAATTTGGATAACTGCTCTAAGATCAGTCTATCTATCACTGTCCTTCTATAACGGTCATTTTTTTTCTAGTTAAGAGTGAGTGGTTTGATTTCAAATCAATTTGCAAAGTGCTTTGGATTTTTGAAAGAAGTCGGCTGGATGATTGGTTCTAAACTACAATTATATAAAGGATAGCACATTGAGGTACGGTTGACAAATGAGTTGGCAAGTTATCTGCAATTGAAAACAGAGTTTTACAGTCCTTGCTACTTGATGTTCTACACCTCGTTGGAAAATTTCACCTCTAACAAACTTTCCTGGCACATTTGGTATGAAATGTGGACTTTTTTTCTTTCTTTCATTTTTTTTAATTAAAAAAAATTTTTTTGAAGTATAGTCGATTTAAAGTGTTTCAGGTGTACAGCAAAGTGATTCAGTTATACATATATATGTGCGTGTGTGTGTGTATATATATATATATATGTATATATTCTTTTTCAGATTCTTTTCCATTATGGTTTATTATAAGATATTGAGTACAGTTCCCTGTGCTATACAGTAGGACCTTGTTGTTTATCTATTTCATGTGTAGTAGTTTTGTATCATATTTTAGATTGAAACGTGGACTTTTTTCAATCAAGTACTTTTTTAGGATATGGGAATCTGCATTTTTAAGTCTTTATAAAGATCAATTTTACCTGGATAAAATTTCATTTGTCAGTCATTCATGAAACTCAATAGATTCTTAGAATTGAATCAATGGATTCTTGAAATTGAATTCTTAGAGTCATTTCTTGGAATTGACCTAGATAGTGAGTTCAAACATTTCCACAATGATTGGTGCTCAGAAAGTTCACTTTCCCTGAAAACTTGCAAAGACTGGAAGAAACAAGATGGGAGTGAAGAGCCCATTTAAAAGGCTTTCTATGGATTGCAGGTGTGTATTCAAAACAGCTCCCACAAACTCTGCACGCACCCATTGCAGTGGAGAATTCTATCATCTCATTCTGACTTGTTGAGTGCTCTGGCCCAGCAAATCCATATTTTTCCCCAAAAACGAAAAGATTTAAATCTAGATGTTCTGTTGCGGCCCTTGATCAGGAAACCAAATACAGAGCAGTTTACTTTCATTCCTCATGAAGAGCCCTCGTCACACCCCATCTGTTGGCAGTAGAAGCATCCTTCTCGTTTGCCCTTGTTTTCGGCTGGTGTCCAGCCGGAACACAATCACGCCGGATGGAGTGAACACCTGAGGTTTCTTTTCTCTCCTCAGCTCTCCGCACTTCAAGCCAAGGTCCATTATCTCAAGTTCCTCAGTGACCTTCGACTGTATGGGGGCCGTGTGTTCAAGGCAACATTAGTGGTAATTTCTTTTCCTTGCTTTTTCATGGAAGCCACAGAGGCCTGCAAAATGTCACTGTCTAGGCTGTCTTGAATGAGCTGTCTGATGACAAAAGCAAATCAGCTGTGAATCTTTTCCAGCCCTTATTTCTAATTGACTGCACCCCAGTGTGAAAATATCAGAAGAAATGTTAAGCTAGATAATGCCACTGCAGAATGCCCTAGAAAAAGAAATGTGGAGAGCCGAGAGAATGCGCTCGCACAATGGCCTCCTTTTAAATCACTGGGCCAGAATGATTTTAAAAAATCCTCATTTCTACAAGCTTCTCATGACAATGAATATATGTGCTATGATAACATTTACTTTCTACATTATTCATAATTTTATCAGAGCCTCGCTGCAATCATATATCTGGTTCTTCTAATTGGATGATTTAGTACAATGTAACCCAGGAATACTTTCTAAAGAAAATGTAATCTTATAAAAACAGACTCTCAGGTTCAGCTTTGCCTGGTGCTTCAGAGGTCTAGTATTTTTATTTAATTTAATTAATTAATTTATTTATTGGACGCAGTACTACGTGACTTGCGGGATCTTAGTTCCCTGACCAGGGATTGAACCCGGGGCCCCGGGCAGTGAAAGTGTGGAGTCCTAACCACTGGACCTCCAAGGAATTCCCAGAGGTCTAGTAGTCTTAATATTTTGTCAACGTCTCTTTCTCAGCAGGCAGAAAAGCGCTCAGAAGTGACCCTCCTGGTGGGGCCCCGCTACGGCATAAGCCACGTGATAAACACCAAAACCAATCTAGTGGCTCTTTTAGCTGACTTCAGCCACGTCAATAGGATTGAGATGTTTACTGAAGAGGAGAACTTGGTGAGGGTGGAGCTCCATGTGCTGGACGTGAAGGTGAGTCTTTCAGACACTGACACGTGGCCTTGAACGTGGCCTTGCTTCCTGATAGTGCTGCAGATATTTATAAAGAGGCAAAATGTCAACATGTGCAGCGCATGGAAGGCGCCACGGGTGCAGAAAAAGTCCACCCAACTCAGGTGTGAGGGCTCGAGTCCTCACTAGACAGCTCTGTGGTTGGGGGACGAGTCACTCTCTTTCTCTGGGCTCCATTTCTTCATCTCTACGTGAGAAAGCAAGTGAGTTCATTTCTAAAGTCCCTTCCGGCTCCAGAGTGCATGAACCATACATGGAGAGTAGGGGACACGTCTCCCTACTTACTCTCTAGAATCTGTGGCTCTTGTATAGAGTCAGGGAGATTTTTCCCAACTTTGTTCAGAACCCCCTTTCCCTTTTGTTAGGTTGCATCCATATGTGCTTATTCTTTTGGAAAAACTGAGTATTTTAGTCAATCTGTCTTTTCATGCTATAGCAATTAGTGCTGGCTGAACATCTGGCCCCTTTAATATCACGGCCATTTCATTTGAAACAACTATCTGAGATTGTCCTCAGAGGGCAGACATTTCCTCCCCAAACAGAAGTTGACAGGATGTAATCCAGGTCCCCTGTCCCCACCTTCTTGTCCCAGTATGTAATAGATGAGTCATTGGATTTTGGCAGCGTTAATGTATCTGATGTTTCTAGAGAGAAAAGGCACTGGATCCAAAGAGAGACAGTGAGTCCACAAAGGAAACAGGGTGACCCAGGACGAGTGCTCTGAGAACTCCCCCTACCCCTAACCCGCTCCCAGCCTCACGCCCACCAGGGCGTGGGAGGGGCAGATTTGAGAGTAAAGGAGAACGTGGGAAAGGGCTTCTGCACAGCCAAAGGGAAGCCTCAGTGTGCTGTGCAGCAGGAAAAGATGAGCGTGAAAGGGCGAGCGTGCAGCTCAGGCGCGCTGGCCGTGGCCCATGGCGTTCCGTGGGCTGAATCCAGGGCGTCGCCCTTGACTTCATGGCAAAGAAAGTCCAAGAGGAGACTTGGCGTGCCTGTCCCGGTCCATAACCGAGGATGCTGAGAACAATAGCCTGTCATGGAAAACAGGTGGAAGAAAGGGTATATCGGGTGCAGTCATCACAGACCTGATAACAGGGATAATCTGTCTCCAACAGAAATGGGTGACAAGACCCTATGGGTGGTTTCCTGCCTACTGAAAAAAATTGTGGGGTGGCTTGGAGGGAGACGACAGTTGAAATGGAAGGAAAAGGCAGCACATCAAGTAGTATAGGGGCTTTGGGTGGAAATTAGGTTTCACCAGCCAAGGCCAGGGTGCTACCCGTGGCAGTGAAAGCAAGAGGCCTGTCATCTCGCTGTTTCTGTGCCTCTCCGGGTGCCTGCTTGTTCTTTGCTCCCTTATTTCCCTCTCACTTTCTCTCTCTTTCAACAAGAACACACCAGCAAGTCCACCCTTCCTTACTCAACGAGGATAATTGCTTCCCTGTATGCCCAAGATCCACGTCCAGTTATATGGTAACCTCATAGTTTCCAGAAAGTTCTGGCAGGGCCTTTTCTCAACTCCCATGTCTGTTTTGCCCTCCTCTGAATTTACAGTTTCTTTTAGAAGCGTCATTTTCCTGGATCTCTTTGACACTTTTCATTCAGTCTTAGCAGTAATTTCCACTTGATTTTTGCTTTGCTTCAACACGAATTTTCACCACGAACCCAAACTTAATCTTCCTGTGATTTTTTTTTCAGATGGCGGGTTCACAACTAGTAACTGACTCCTTAACTATGACTTTTAAAAATATTAACTATTTGGAACAAAGCCAATCTTTTTTTTTTTAATCCATTATGACTTGGGAAAGGTTCCAAATGTCTAGCCTTTCAAAATGTTGTCACCTGAACGTTTTTCAGTCAGGCTCTCTGTTATACCTGACCTTTCCCCCATTTGCGTTTCTTCAGTGAAACAGTCGCTCCAAAACTTCGTTTGTTCACATTCCATAAGCACAAACGTAGTCGTCCCTTGAGGGAGGTTATTAAGGAGGAATGGTTTTAACCAAAACATTCTCTTTTGTGTAGCCCATCACGCTCTTGATGGAATCTTCCGATGCCATGAACCTGGCCTGCTTAACGGCTGGATACTACCGGCTGCTTGTGGATTCCAGGAGGTCGATATTTAACATGGCCAACAAGAAAAACGCAGGGACCCAGGATACAGGTATTCTCTTCCTAAACTCACGAGGCACCGACCTCCCTTCCCCACACCACCAGACAACAATAATAAGGATATTTCTTGAAAAGTTAAAACTATACACATAAAAACATCTAGTGTCCAAATTTAACACAAAACCCTCCAATTACTTCTGATTTGGTCTAGATTTTTTTGATGAAGATGTTGATTTTTCCGTCATATTTTGCACATCACTTGGCGATGTTGGGTGCATGCTTCCAAAGCAGTGATTTAATTATTGTGAAGGGTGTAGGCCTCAGCCTATACGGCTAAGCTTTTACTGCCTCATTCTTCTAGAGGTGAGTCAGGGCCCAGAGAACTAAGGATGGAATGCCCAGTAGGGGCTGTGAGCCCCCAGCTTTAGGGCTGGTCCCTCGTTAAGGTGCCAGGATTCTGGGAGCCTTACAACAGGGAGACTTGAGAATCGCCCGGCCCTTGGACTTCGGGCTCTAGAAGGGACCCTGGAAGCCCTTTAGCTTTTTAGCTTTTTAGCAGAAGCATCAAAATGGCAAAGATCAAATAATTCATCTCAGCGACTTGACAGGGAGAAATAGCTCCAAAGTGAGGATAAGCAGGGCTGCAGCTGTTGAACTGATAGTTCCTTTGAGGGTGGATGGTTTTTATTTATTTTAGAACTTTTTTTTTTGGAAATTTATTTTATGGAAATATAGTTGATTTACCGTGTGTTAATTTCTGCTGCACAGCAGAGTGATTCAGTCATACACAGATATCCATTCTTTTCATAATCTTTTCCATGATGGTTTATCACAGGATATAGAATATAGTTCCCTGTTCTATACAGTAAGACCTTGTTGTTTATCCATTCTATATATAATAGTTTGCATGTTCTAGAACCTTTTTCTTCAGTGTTTGAACTTTTTCCTCCATCTGTAGTGGACCCTCAGGAAATATGGCTGATGGACAGACCCTACCATTCAAGCCAGAGCTACTGACCCATGAAAAAGTATAATCAGGGGCTCCATAATTAGGGTTTCTTTTAAAAGAAAGGGAAATTCTTAAGAACAAATTTTGTTGTCACTGTTACTGAGAGAAAAGGGGGAAAGGAAAAAGAAGGGGAGGAAGATCCCCTAGTTTTAAACTTAGCAGAAAACAGAAATTATTCCATGGATATATAGTAATATGTAGCTAGGCACACACACAGACAGACTGGCATGCAGTTTATTGTGACGGTTGGTTAAGTGGAAACAGTTGCCGTCAAAGGGTAAAGGAAAACCAGAGAGAAAGAGAGGTGAGCAAGGTGTGCTGGACGGCAGCTGGGACTTGCGGCTAGGTTTCATCCCACCCCACCTCGAAGTGTCTGTTGCTTCTAAGAGACACAAATGATTAAAAATAAGTAGGTTCAAAAAGGAGGTGGTAAATATTTTTACGACCACATGTTTTCATTGAGCGAGGAGATTTAGAGCAACTGAACGCTGACGCTTGACATTCTGAAGAGCAGTTCCACAATTTAACACAATCCTTTCACACTGGAAAATCTTAAATCTTAAAACCGTAAAGTTTCTTGTGAAAATCAAACCTTTTCTCCATGGACTGTTAAGATTGTACGGGTGCAAGAAGAAAGCCAAACCTACCATTCTACAAATGGTTACAGAACCGAGGGGCCTCAGTTCTGTCCACTTTATATATAGTGACTCACAATGTGATGTTGAATAAAGTTGCAAGAGGCAAAAACTTAGTTCCAAAAAGTATTATATTACTGTGGAGAGAGACTGGAACTTCAACCTCTCGGTAATTTCTCTCGGTTCGACAGTGAGAAGGAGGGTGAGGGCACATGTTCCAAATAGCACACGCAAGCAGGAGTGCGTGTGTGCGTGTGTGTGTTTAATAAGGGAGGACAAGTGCGAGAGATGGCACACTCCAAAAAAGCAACTGGTTGACCCAAGCAGAGCTGCAGCTCGGGACTTAGCATCCTCTCATGGCTGAAAGGGCTCCCTTCTCCTCAGAAATTCCCCAGAGATCTCCTGAGACTCAAAAACTATACAGAGCAAAGTCTGTTGAGGCCAGCTCATCCCTAGAAGGAGACATCCTTCTGTGTTTCCAAAATCATTCCAGGAGCCAAATCAGTACACCCTCCTGGAAGGAAGCCAAGAGTGAGTATGTATTTTCTTCTTGTCTCAAATTGATCAAAGGCCTTCGTCAAGATCTCTAACCAGGAACAGTAAGCCCCTATTTCTTCTTCACTATCTTGAAAATTAACCCTTCAAGTACTTTCAAAACCCCTGCACCCACACAGCTAAGCATCTCTGAGCCTTAGGAAAGTCTATTAACTTTGCCTTTAGCCTGCTCACCTGTTCAGATTTCTTGTTGGTCTAAACCAGGGGTGGGCAAAGTGTGGCCCATGGATCAAATCTTGTTCTTGTGAGTAAAGTTTCATTGAAACTTGTACATCGTATTAGGTTCCTGGGGCAGCCGTAACAAAGTATCACAAGCTTGGGGACAACATAACAGAAACTTGTTCTCTCACAGTTTGGGGGGCTAGAGGTCCAAAATCGAGGCATTGGCAGGGCCATGCCCCCTCCAGAGGTTCCAGGGAGAGTCTTTCTTTGGCTCTTCCTGTTGCTGTAGTGGCCATCAGCATTCCTTGTAGCTGCATGACTCTAGTCTCTGCCTCTGTCTTCCCACGGTCTTCACTCCTCCTCTGTGTGGCCCAAATCTCCCTGTGCTTTTCTCTTATAAGGGCACTTTCCATTGGAATTTAGGGCCCTACACAGATAATTCGGGGGGATCTCATCTCAAGATCCTTAATTATATCTGCAAAGACTCTTTCCAAATAAAGTCACATTCTTAGCTTTTGCGGGAGGGTCACCATTCAAGTCACCACATCCGCTTGCTTATGTGTCATCTATGGCTCCTTTCGTGTTACAACAGCAGAGTTGAGTAGTTGCTCAACTGAGCTGTTGGCCCACAAAACCTAAAATAGTTACTATCTGGCCCTCCCTTTACAGAGAAAATTTGCCAAGCCCTGGTTTAAACCCAGAGCTGTCTCACAACTTTGCTGAACCACTGTCCCTCCTCCCAACAATCGACACTCCTCTCTCACACACACACACACACACACACACACACACACACACTCACACACACACACTCACTCACTCACTCACTCACTCACACAGAGCCAGTCATAATCCATGTCATTGTTAATAAAACAGTGCTGAACCCCGACAGGTGTATTTATTATAAGGTAGCACGTAAGTATGGCTGGTGTGTAACTCAGTGTCTTCAAAATTTCATCTTTACCTGCTCTTCATAAAAATATATGTATTGAATAAAATGACTCGGAACATTGTGCAGCATTGAGTCCATCGTATATTTGGGAGAGAGCCAAAACCTCTTCAGTAAAACTGATTTTTTTTCCCATATCTCTTGTATATCTGATTTCAGTATTATTCAAACTTGGGCCAGAGGGCAATTTGAGGAAACAAATGGGACAATTTGTGACCCTAACATTTCCTCAAAATGTCACCTCTGGAATTGACACAGCAATATTGACACAATGACTCGCTGCCCTGTCTTGGTAAATATCAGAGCAAAATCTCCACAGCCGAGTTCTCTATTGGAAGACTCTTGAAGATCAAACAAAACAATGAGATTTAAATTAGAGTTTTGCAGTTTTGAAGAACAACAAACAAATCTTCAGGAGTTTTCACGATACAAGTAGAAATGGAAATTCATCAAAGTATTAACTATGCGTAGAAATAGCAGAGAGGGTGCATTACCTGCGAATGCTCCACCTTGTACGTCCTACCTGTGTGCGTGTGTGCTTACAGGCACGCGTACTGGCATTTATGTGTAAAAAATACGCACACCCGCAAGGACAGGAGAAGGCTAAAGAGAGAAGTTTTGGTGCCACCATTGCAATATGTAGTATTATAGTTTTTATTAATATACATTATATGTATATATTTATTATTACCTTATCGGTACAGTATTTCCTAAAATACGTGGTAGAAGTATGAGGATCCTTGACCTTCTCTTAACTCAATGAGGGAAAAGTCCAACATCTCCCTATACAAAGCGGGAAATGTTAGCTCTCACTTTACAAAGAAAAGGGCAATCCGTTTTCTGGAATAACAGCCTATTGGACTATCGCCTTTAAGGATTTTTAAAGGCATGTTGTATATTCACATTTATAGACATAAATGAGGCCTTTTAATGCTAGAATCAGAGATCAGATGGAAGTAAGCTGTAGTTCCCTACTCTCGGATGGTATTCTGTTTTATCAAATAGCAATTCTATTTTCTGCAGTATCAATTCTCCTAACCAAGAAATCCTTGCACCTGAAGCCTAAATCGACCACTACCGTATTTGGAAAGCTGAATAACAACCGTATTCACAAAAGTGGTGCTACAAGCCATTAAGTTAAGAAACAGAGACAAGGCCCCCCAGAAACCAGACAGCACAGTAATGTGTCTTTGCATGACTCTTTCTCTTTAGGAACTGAAAATAAAGGAAAGCATAACCTCCTTGGCCCAGATTGGAACTGTGTACCCCAAGTGACCACATTCATTGACGAAGGGGAGCAAGAAGCACAGATAACATATATAGATGCAAAGCAGAAGGCAGTTGAGATTCCAGACGGCACCTTGTGTCCAAAAGACCACCACCGGCACTTGTACATGGACAACACCTATAACTCAGACGAACTCAGCCAGCAGCTGACCCAGCCGGGAGATGCTCCGTGCAAGGCAGACTACAGAAGTCTAGCTCAGCGGTCCCTGTTGACTCTCTCAGGACCAGAAGCTCTAAAGAAAGCACAGGAGCCTCCAAGAGGAGCTAAAGTGTCCTTTATTTTTGGAGATCTCGCCTTGGATGATGGTATCACTCCCCCGACTCTCGGCTATGAAAGACTGCTGGACCAGAGTCCAGAACTGCTGGAGAAGCAGAGGAATCTCTACATCAGCGGTGCCAATGACACGAAGAGCCTGGATCTCACTCCAGACGCAGAGGGCATCCAGTTCGTGGCCAATTCTGTGTATGCAAACATAGGCGACGTGAAGAACTTCGAGGCTGCCCAGGGCATAGAGGAGCCCCTCTTGCACGACATCTGTTACGCGGAGAACGCCGACGACGCGGAGGACGAGGATGACGTGAGCTGCGAGGAGGACCTCGTGGTGGGAGACATGAACCAGCCGGCCATCCTCAACCTGTCTGGGTCAAGCGATGACATCATTGACCTCACGTCCCTGCCCCCGCCCGAAGGGGACGACAACGAGGACGACTTCCTGCTGCGTTCCTTGAACATGGCTATCGCCGCGCCTCCACCTGGCTTCAGAGATAGTTCCGACGAGGAGGACTGTCACGGCCAGGCCGCTCCCTTCCTGGGGGACAAGGAGGCAGGCGGCACCCTGCAGAACGACGAGATCCCCGTGTCCCTTATCGACACTGTGCCCACCAGCGCCGAGGGCAAGTGTGAGAAGGGCCTGGATAGCGCCGTCGTTTCCACGCTGGACACTCTAGAAGCTCTGTCCGTGTCAGAAGATCAGCAGACCAGTGACAATTCAGGTTCTTTCACGATTGTTACATTTATTCACTGATAGCCATATCATTTCATCCTTGCAAGCCATCCGCCCTTGGAGTCCTGTCATGTGTCCTTCATGTCACGCATGTCCCGTTTCCTAAACGTGCTGAAACTACCATCGTGGGGTTTTTGTGTGTGTGGTGTCCTTGGTTGTTCTTTTTTTAAAACACGTGGCACGTCTTTTTCCCCCCATTTCCGGAACAACTGTGCAATAAACTCAGAGTCCTTACTGAAAAGGGAAAAAGTTGGCTTTTTTTTTTTTTTAATAATAATGAGCCCCATTTTCTTACATGTCTCCTAGTGCCTGTGATGCATCCATTAACCGGCTCTTGTTTTTTACGGCCTGCAGGTGTAGCCATCTTGCGGGCTTATAGTCCCGAGTCCTCGTCAGACTCGGGCAATGAAACTAACTCTTCGGAAATGACGGAGAGTTCTGAACTGGCCACGGCCCAGAAGCAGTCAGAAAACCTCTCCCGCATGTTCTTGGCCACTCACGAAGGCTATCACCCCCTTGCGGAAGAGCAGACAGAGTTCCCCACCTCCAAAAGCCCACCTGGGGCCTTGCCTCCGAAGGCCTCCCACGCCCTCACTCCCCGTCCAGTGAGCGACCTCCCGCCCAAAGTTGTGCCTTCCAAGCAGATCCTTCACTCGGGCCACGTGGAGATGGAGCCCGAAACCATGGAGACTAAGTCAGTCACTGACTATTTTGGCAAACTGCACATTGGGCCGATGGCATATTCCTGCACCAGCAAAAGGAAAAGCCAGCCGGCCGACGGGGAGGGGAAAGCATCCCTTAATGGGAGCATGCCAGGGAAAAAACAGCAGGGGACCAAAACGGCAGACGTGGAGGAGGACGCCAAAGGTCAATTTGCTAGTGTGTCTTCAAGGGACAGTCAACACCTGAGCACTTTTAACCTGGAGAGAACTGCCTTTCGCAAGGACAGCCAGAGATGGTATGTGGCCACTGAGGGGCCTATGGCTGAAAAAAGTGGGTTGGAAGCAGCAACAGGGATAACCTTTCCCAGAGCTTTGGCTGTGGGAACCACAGAGACCGAAGGGAAGGATGATGGGGCTCCTGATGGAGAAGCCGTTGAGGTTTCAGGACTTGGCCAGCGGGACCACTTCTTAACAGAGGTGACCTGTGTGTCTTCAGCCAAAGACTTAGGTAACCCGGACGATGCTGACCCGTCCACCTGTGACCATCCTTCCAAGCTCCCCGAGGCGGAGGAGAGCGTGGGCCGCCTTTGTGACTACCACTTGGCCAAGCGGATGTCGTCGTTGCAGAGCGAGGGCCATTTTTCTCTGCAGAGCTCTCAAGGCTCCTCGGTGGACGCAGGCTGTGGCACGGGTAGCAGTAGCAGCACTTGTGCCACTCCGGTGGAGTCCCCGCTCTGCCCCTCCATGGGGAAGCACCTGATTCCTGAGGCTGCCGGGAAAGGCGTGAGTTACCTTCCTTCCGAGGAGAGAGCCACCGGGCTTCCCAGCCACGGAGCCGCCTTTAAGGAATTACACCCACAGACAGAAGGGATGTGTCCACGGATGACAGTGCCTGCCCTGCACACGGCCATTAACGCCGAACCCCTGTTTGGCACTTTGAGAGACGGATGTCATCGACTCCCCAAGATTAAGGAAACCACAGGTACAGCAATGACGGATTTAGCGCTCTGCGTTACCCGCCAGGAGCACGTAAACCAAATTTACAACAAACCTAAAAATAGAAAGTCTGGAGGAAAAGGAAAAGGGTTTTTTAAAAAGGCTGCAGAACTGTGGCCAGGTTAAGTGTCAAATCATTGTTCCCCCAGTGTTGAATAAATACTGGCACTTCTAGGTCTGGACAGTAGTGGAAATGGCATTTCTGGCCTTTAGCTTCCTGCTCTGTCTTGCTTTTAGAATTTGATGGAGCAAACATTCTTTCCCTAAATTCTAAATGTAGACTTTTAGCAGCGCCCAGTGCAACTTTTAGTTATAAGATCGTATTGCCTAGAATCGCAAAAGTTTGATTTCCTTCTCAAGACGTCGAATTTCTCATTTTGCCATTTCCTTTTTGAGAGGCAAGGAAGGAAAATAGAGCAGGGGACCTGGGAGGCGGGAGAGATTGGGGAAGATCCTTTGCCTCTCAGCAGTACTTCCAGAGCCCTCCCTACTCTGTAAGACTCTCCTAGACGAGGACTCTGAAGTATCTGGCCTACCGCAGTGTCTAAAAGGTTTGGGGGGGGATGCACGATCAGCTGCTTTATTTTCCCCCAAATAATAAAATATAGACGCCAGGTAGAAACACGAACACAGCCACCTTCTGTGCCCGCCTTCACCATTCTGCCACCCAGTGGGCACCTATCCGTCTCCGAGATCCGCTTGGCCGGCCATCCTGTGGCAAAAGCAGACACTATTTCATACTTTGCAATTTCAAATTATATCCTCAGCAGTGTCTTTTCCATGTGGGTCAATAGATGTTAGTGAGACCTTATATTGGTTAATTTCCATTCCCGCCGTTTTAAGATTATCTCCTTTCTCAAAACTCACCGCTGGCTTCACCTGCCTTGGGAAACCCATCTACGAATGTTACCAAACTCATCTCCCAACTAGCATCTGTACCTCTAAACTCATTAAAGGCCACTTTGCAGTTTACAAAGAGCTTTCACCTAACCTATTCCTCTTGCTTCTCACAAAAATTCTGTGAGGTGGAGGCCATTGTCCCCACATGACAACTTTTCTGGGACTTTCCCAGTGTCTCAACTTCAAACCCTGTACCAGGCGAACCTCACGGGGTCCTCTTTAAAAGGCGAAGATACCTAATTTGCATTAATTAAATTAGGCCACTTCTTTTTAGGAAGGTAACCGATGCCAGGATTAACCTGACTCCTTGAAATGGAGCTTAAATGTCGTAAACACGGTTGAATAATCTGTATGTAAGACGTGTGTTTGCTCATTATGTGTGTAAAGCTTTAATAGATAAATATCGGGAACAAGGCAATTGACAAAATTCCACTGTCTCCCTCAAAACATTTGGGATTTCTAGACAATGCCAAATGAATCAATCGTTTCAGGAATAAGAGACTCTAGTATTTCTTAAAATATATTAAAATTGAAATCTATTAAAGATTTCAGGAGGCCGTCTTTGGAAAGCAGGTCGACCCTGGCAGATGGTAGTTCTTCTCGAGTACATCCTTGGGAGATGACAGACATCGCATAGAGATTTAGTAAAAATGACCACCCATGAGGTGCTTAATGATTCTCTCTGTTTTCCTACTACCCCTAGTGTAGCTTTGACAGAGCCTGGGAAGGAGAGACGAGGAGGCATGCCTTCAGCTTGGCCTCAACATCCTAAAGCTGATCCCACCCTGCTACCATCAAACATTCACTCGGAATCAAAGGTGCCAATTCCAAATCAAGACCCTACTGATTTCTCCCAAGCAAACCAGGCCTACGGAGAGGCTGTGAGCTGGTGGCCACTGGATCTGCGAGGGGGGAGCCTCAGGACACCCCCCAGCCAGAGGGCTCTGAGACGTAGCAGCAGTATCCTCTCGGGATCTGTAAGTTTGGAGACCTTCCGGGAGAGAAGCAAAGGTGCAGTCAGCTTAAAGTGTCCAGGTATCACAGAAGCACAGGAGGCCAGTTCAGAAAGGCACGCAGAACTCCCCCTAGGGAAGAAGCTCACCAAAAGTTTTTCCCAAAGCTCGATGCACTTTAGCTCTGAGGGGAAAGTTCACAAAAGGTCCCCAGCGGCTCACAAAAACTCAAAGCTGTATAGGACATTGCCCTTGCGGAAGCTGGAAGGCAGCAATTGGAGATGCCGGGGACCTTTCAGCTACTGCTTCCTGAACGGAGGGCAGGATGAAGATGGTGATGAGGACGAAGAGCAGAGAGAGGTCGATCACCACGTCTCTTGCCTCTTTCGACCACAGATGACTCAAGCCACGCCAGACCCAAGCAGCCCACCCCTGGCTGTCGGAATTCAGGAGCAAGGAGGGGAGCTGTCCAGAGGTTCAGTTCTGAAGGTCTGGGCCGAAGACTTGAGTGGCCCAGATGATGTGGACTTCAGCAACCTGACTTTTGATGCCCGGATTGCAAGGATAAATGCCCTTAAGGAGAGCACATATGCAATGCCCGATGGGTTCCTCGCAGCCCAAAATGATGCCAATGAGCTGCTCTGCCTTGTCAGGGAAACCAAGGGGAAGAAAGGGGAGTCACGCCTTGAAGCGTATGACCTAACACTTTCTCAGTACAAGCAGCTGTTATCCATTGAGTCCAGACAGTTGGGGAGTGCCTGCAGGAAAATGGCAATGGCCGAGAAAAGTCCAGAGGAGATGCTCCTAGCTATGACTTCCAGCTTTCAAGTGCTCTGTTGCCTAACAGAAGCCTGCATGCGATTAGTTAAAGTTGTGAACTCAGAAACACAGCGGCAGGAAATTGTAGCGAAGATCGATGAAGTGGTCATAAACTACATCTGTCTCCTGAAAGCTGCCGAGGCAGCCACTGGAAAGACCACTGGGGATCCCAATGTTGGACTCTCAATGCGACATTCAACCACCATGGCCGCTCTCGTAAGCACACTAACACGTTCTCTCAAGATGCTTTTAAATAAATAAAGTATGAAAGTCACGTCATAATCTACCTTTGCAAAGCCATACATGAACTTTTATTTACTTTATGTGTACGATGAACAGATGTCTCCTTTCTTCTCTCTGTATATTTTGTTATTTTATATGAAATAGGAGATAAAAGTCACATTGATGAAAAGTTGAAATGTACTAATCCAGATGTATTCTGTTTCTATTATACATATATACACATGTAGAAGAAATATACAAGGAAGTGGTGATATTTGGCTATTTTTCATATAGTCGAAACTCCAGGTATGTGATGTGAAACGTTAAATTCTGCTGTGTTGGAGCAAAACAATGAATCCTATCCCCTTTCCTTCCAAGTGGATACTTGGAGACCATATCATTCATATTTAGAAGTAAAAAAGAAAAGAAAAATCACAATGTATATAAAACAGTACTTATGTTTTAAAACTATGATTTTTAAGCATTGGAAATAGCAAAAAGACATTTAAAATTCAAAAAGCTATTATGAATTATTAGAGAATATATATAATAAATTAATTTTTTGCTCATAGTGTTTGGTTATCTGATGCTTTTTTCCAGGAATCCTACATATTTCATTTTGGCTTACGCCATTTGGGCTAGAAATGGGGTGGGAGTGGATTCTATTGTGTCAACACAAATGCTCTTCATGATGTTTCTAGAATTAAAATACTTCCCAAATAGAAGAACAGGGGGAATGATGGACAGGTTCCCGGGTAATACCTACTTAGGGACTATCTAATTGCACACAAGGAAAGGAGTTAATAATACCAAAATTAAATTGTTTGATGAAAAGAGAGATCTGCTTTGACTCAGTGTCAAAATATACAAACCAAAGACACCACCTCTCTAGAATTCCCTTCAGGGTGACAGAACATTTAGTAAAGTATTTGCAAAATTATAAAAAGGAACATTTAATGATCCTCACAAGTAAATGCAGGTCCAGTAACGTAAAGCAAAGAGCTTCGTGCATCACCTCTACGGGAGCCAATGCTTCCAACCAAATTTGCAATGACAACCTAACACTGGGACAAAATTTCAAATCTGGAATGTTCCAGAAAATCGGAGAAAGATAGTTACTCTAATATGGAAGCCATACTTAAATAAATAATAAAAGTATTTTTGAAATGTTCTAATCTGGATTGGCTGATAGAAATGTGAAAGCTGAGGGGGAAAAAAAAAGAGTGGTAAACTTGACCGCTTCAAGTGAACCTGACGGAATGCAAAGAAGTTTTTAGAACCATCGTCTCTCTAAAACTGTATCTTTGGGTCAAAGCAAAAGGATGCAAAGTCTGCAATTGTAAAATAAAGTTGATATGTACATATGTACTTCGTGGCTCTTTTAGTGCTCAAGCTACACACACTCCTATTTACGTAGGTGGCTTCTTAGAATATGACAGGAGTGTGCCCAGTGCAAATATTTCCATTTCTGTAGGCATAACACAGTCCCCAGTTGCTGTCTCTCTCGTCAGTTGTTCCGTAGAGACTCAATAACAAAAGCCACACATATTTATAGGTGGTAGCAAACAAAAGGAGTTTAGACGTGTTATTATAATGTTTAAATAATAAAACATTATTTGATTACAGTTATAAATATTGGTGTTTGATAGTGAGAAATATTAATGATGTTTACTGTGGAAATTTTTGGTAAATGTTCTGTATACGCAAATACATATTAATATAGGATTGTGTTCTATGTCAGACGTTGTGCTAAACATATCATATATCTTATCTCATTTAATCATCACGACGATCTTACGGTTTGGACACTATCATTAATTCCCTATGGAGGCAATATAGTTTCGTAGTTAAGGACATGTGGTTTGGGGTCAGAAACGTCTTCATTTAAATGTGGACTGTGCCATTTTCTAGCCCTTTCATCTTGGGAAAGCTAGTCAATTTTCCTCAGTCTCAAGTTCCTTCTAGTAATATGGAAGTCAATAATAAGATCTATTTCCATAGGATTGTCACGAGTTTTAAGTAAAATTATGTATATAACGTTCTTACTGCAATACCTGGCAAAGAGTAAGTACTCAGTGTTAGATATTATTATCATCATAAGCATTGCGTTAAATATATTGCCCAAGGTAATATGTAGGGGCTGTTTGTTTTATATGCATATCGTATCCTGACTCTGTGCAGAATACATGAGTGTATTGCATATGTATAAAAGAAATATACAAGGAAGTGATGATCCTTGTTCGATCACATGTCCAGTTAGAACACCATCCCAGTCCATTTCAGTTCTTCGGGAGGCCTCAGTGAAATAGCTCTGGGTCTTTCTAACCAATCTCCCGTTACCTTTGGGTGCTCCAGTAAATTTCTGTTTCTTATAAACAAACTCTTTACTACTTAGAGAACCTCAAGAGCCCCCCAATCGCTAAATGTGCCGCTCCTAAGTGGGGTCCAGGCCCACTAGAGCGTAGGAAGAATGTATTAGAATGCTACTTGTGTTTATTTTTATCTAGCCTTTTTTATGTTTGTGTATGTTTTATAATGGCATAAGAGTACAGTGGTATATGTACATCATTTTAAATAAATCAATTAATTAATAAGCATATGCCTGATGCATGTGTGCAATAATATTGTCGCAGGTAGGGTTGCACTCACTAAAGTTCGGAGACCACTGAAGCAGAGAGTGAAACTTCCTTGTCCCTGAGGTCTTTTACATTTAGTCCCCAGCCTATTTTTCCAGGTGTACCGCCTATCATTTTTATTCATCCTTTATTATAAAACTTTCAAACATGTATAAAGATAGGCACGATCATATAATGAATCAGTATGTACTCATCACACACCCATTCATGCCCAATCTTTTCTCTGTTTCTAGGCACCTCCTTCCAAACTGTATGTAGAAGCAAATCCCAGACATCATAGCACTTAATCCATGAATATCTCGGTAAGCACTTCCTATAGATAAGAATTTTTAAACATAATCATAACGCCATTTTCACACTTTTTAAAATTAATAATTCCCTAATATTACCAAATAAATATGTTACAGAAATAAATGATGAAGAAAGTGAAAATTCCTATAAACCCAACCCCCAAAGACAGTCGTTGTCAACAATTTGGGCCATCTGCTTTCAACTTTTTCTATATCTGTGCTATTGTTATCATTATTGTACGTGTTTAGGAGTTTCACTTTTGACTCAGAGAGTTAGTCTGAACACATTTGCCCTTCTCCTGAGTCTCAGTTCCACCATAGTTTGTGTAAGTGGATTGGCTGGAGGGATCTGATTGACACGGAAAGACAGAAGGGTCAGATGAACCACCGCCACAGTATTAGGCTTCTAGTAAAATCCAGCAACTAATGCAGTTGCCTTAGACATTAAAATTAACACAGACCCCTCAGCCCAGCTGGTATTAGTCTGATCACAAAAGAAATTATGTTTCAGAAAAAAAAAAACTGACAATATTGAAATGACCAGCTACAGCAACATTACAGTAGATTGATTCCTTTTGCTATGAATTTCATCTTTCATTATAATTCGTCTTAGGAAAGACAATTTTCATTTCTGTTCCTCTTTTATATATTTCTAAATGTCAGTTGTTCTCTGAATGTTATTTCTGAGCTACTCAAGATGTCACACTAATTTATTCCTCCTGGATTACTCTCCATTTGGCAATGGAAAAGTTTGTTCTCTTGGACTGATTATCACCGTTCATAATTGTGTTAACTGTTTTTGAAATTGAGAAAAAAGCAAATTAGCTGTGTTCACGTGATTCCTTACCTCTTGCAAATATTGAGGAATCTTCACAGGGATCAAAATACATGGATATTATTACGTTCTTTCTCCTCTAACCTGATTTTATCTCTGCCGTGAAAGTGGTTGATTTGGGGTGTGTGTGCGTGTGTGTGTTTGGGTGTATAGAGGTGCCGGACAGGTGTTTGAGTAGATAGGTGTGTGTATCTGTCTGTGAGAATAGTTTTCAGTTTGGTTTTATGGATTTCAGTGCAAGTTTCCCCTCTGGCAGTCCAAAAACTATGATAAAACTTTCAAGTCAGATTACAGAAATAGCTTCTCAGCTTTGAAAGATCAAAGAGTTGGAGTCTTACCTTTTGAACTGAATTTTTATTCATAACAACTTGAACATCACTCAGTTGGACACTTTTTATTCTACCTATTCCTTAGCCTGCCCCTCTCACTTTTTCATTTCAAAAATTGGAAAGTAACCTTTAGAACTCAGTTGGACTCAGTTGGACACTTTTTATTCTACCTATTCCTTAGCCTGCCCCTCTCACTTTTTCATTTCAAAAATTGGAAAGTAACCTTTAGAACTGTATTAAAATTTTTTCATTTTTATTTTATTTTTTTCACATCTTTATTGGAGTATAATTGCTTTACAATGGTGTGTTAGTTTCTGCTGTACAACAAAGTGAATCAGCTATACATATACATATATCCCCATATCTCCTCCACTTTGCATCTCCCTCCCACCCCTCTAGGTGGTCACAAAGCACCGAGCTGATCTCCCTGTGCTATGTGGCTGCTTCCCACTAGCTGTCTACTTTACATTTGGTAGTATATATAAGTCCATGCCACTCTCTCACTTCATCCCAGCTTACCCTTCCCCCTCCCCGTGTCCTCAAGTCCATTCTCTACATCTGCGTCTTTATTCCTGTCCTGACCCTAGGTTCTTCAGAAACTTTTTTATTTTCTTAGATTCCATATATATGTGTTAGCATACAGTATTTGTTTTTCTCTTTCTGACTTACTTCACTCTGTATGACAGACTCTAGGTCCATCCACCTCACTACAAGTAACTCAGTTTCACTTCTTTTTATGGCTGAGTAATATTCCATTGTATATATGTGCCACATCTTCTTTATCCATTCATCTTAATTTAAAAAATAAATAAATTTCGAAGCCTGTACATAGGAAATCCATGGAAGAACAATCCATGTCTTTATCAACTGTTTCTGCTGCAGAAAATAATGGAATTAATTAAATCCTGCTTAGCTGAGGGAAATAGATAACCAATTATCACAAGTAGCTTATTTCACCATTCAACTTGAAATTAACCTGCTGCCTTTGGGTGAACTTTCCGTAATCTTTCCACCATATTTATAATTGCATCTCAATTTTATGTTACACATTAATTTTGAAGCATTAAAATAAAAAAATATATATATTAAATAAATATATATATTTTTGGGGGGGGGGGCCGTGCCACAAGGCTTGAGGGATCTTAGTTCCCCAACCAGGGACTGAACCCGGGCCCTCGGCAGTGAAAGTGCAGAGTCCTAACCACTGGACCACCAGGGAATTCCCCTCATGTTCCCCTCTATAGTCTAAACCAAAATTCTGGTCCAGAATGCCGTTTGCACTACCATCATGTGCAACGTTAGGCAGAATTAGCTTCGCAGTAGATATAGGTAGGATTCAGGAAGCTGAGCCTTCTTGGTAACCTCCAACCAAGTAATAGTTCTTCTGTTTTCCTTTTGAATTAGTACCCTTTGCACATCTTGCCCTTTGACTAAATGACTTATGACTTCTTTCTGTCACCCCCTCCCAGGATGAGTCCATTCATTCGTTCAAATAGCTCTTAACAACGTCCTAATCTGGGCAAACGCTGTGCTAGGTGCTAGAGGCAGGGTACAGTGATGAATATGATTGACATGGTCCCTGCCAAAAAGGGAGTGCCCATTCTAGAATGGATAATCCTTTGTTATTCCTTAAGAAAGGAGGGGTTCGAAGTAAGTATAGGCGGTCTTCACTTTGCATGGTGGTGCAGGACTGTAAAGATGACCATGCAAGCCCAAAATGTGTAAAGTGAACTTAATAATCAGAAAAAATTACAATTGTTCTGTGACTTACAAAGATTTTTGTCAAAATATCATTCTCTTACTATCATTTATAAATGTATAGGGATATGAAAAATATAGTAAAATGCCTATTTATTTAGTACCTGTACACAGTAATTTAAAACATTGGAAACTTTGAGAATTAAAATGGGTCATTTTGTAAAACCTCATAAAGAGTAGTTTGAACAGTGCTTGCCTTTTCTGCATGTAACTTACAGTATGCAATGAGCATCTATTCTATGCTTTGGCAAATTTTCATACTCCTTTCTAAATGTGGATCGGCTTCCAATGTTTTATCATTGGGGCTTTCAGTGTTGTGCAGTATCTCTAAGAGTTCCTTAATGTGAGTGTTTTTTTCCTGGTGTCACTTCCTCGGGGACAGCTTCATCCTTTTCATCACAAACACTCCCCTTATTTATGCCACTAAGTTCGCCTTCACTGCATCCCTCTGGCTTGTATATCTACAATCTCAAATGAGGGCAGTGCTAACATTCGCACAGTCACCTACTTCTTCTATTACTCCGTTTACATTTGATTTTAATTTCACTTCCAGAGTAACCACTTTTTATTTCTTTGTTACGCTCTCGTCCTTATTGGCCAGTTCCCTCTTTCAATCATCCATTTTTTATAAAACGTTATATGGCTTTGTCGCTCGGGATAAAGAGAGGAGGCACGACGATGTGCTTTGCTGTCTGTGCATGAACTGAATAGCAGGTGCTCAGTGACCAATCATTGGCAGACTTTGAAAGAAGTGATATGATTGGTCACTGATCATCATGCACACCTTTTACTTATAAAGTGATTTTTGGATTAAAGAGCTAGTAGCCACTTTGCTCTAAAGCAGAAACTAACACACCATTGTAAAGCAATTATACTGCAATAAAGAGGTTACCAAAAAAAAGAAAAAAAGCTAGTAGCAAAATTTGTACTTTATGCAGTTATTCACAGTTAACATACCATGGCAATCGAAGTTTAAACCATGTCGTTGGGGGAGTGGTGTTTAGCTAAACAGTGTTAATGGAGATTCACGTATATCAGACCCATGCAGAGTGAGGACTGCCTGAACTCAGGTGTTTAAAGGGTTTGAAGCCCGTGGTGAAAAGGGCCAAACGGGGGCTTCCCTGGTGGCGCAGTGGTTGAGCGTCCGCCTGCCAATGCAGGGGACACGGGTTCGTGCCCCGGTCCGGGAAGATCCCACATGCCGCGGAGCGGCATGGCCACTGAGCCTGCGCGTCCAGAGCCTGTGCTCCACAACGGGAGAGGCCACAACAGTGAGAGGCCCGCATACCGCAAAAAAAAAAAAAAAAAAAAAAAAAAAAAAGGCTAAACGGGTAGCATTCAGTGCTGCCCAGTAGAACTTTCTGCAATAATGGAAATTTTCTAAATCGTTGGTGTACAATATGGTAGCAAATAACCATATGTGGCTATTGAGTACTTTTAATGTGGCAAGTGAACTTTTAACTTTATACAGTTTAATGAATTTAAATTTAAACCCCCATCTGTGGCTAGTGGCTGCCCTGATGGGCAATGAAGCTCTAGTAGGCAAGCAGACAAAAGGGTGAAAAATAAACAGAATAAAGACAGATTGCAGCAAATTCTAAGAGGGAAACTGGTAGGCTGCTGAGGAAGATTTGTCTAGATTTGGGGGGAAGGAGCTAACTCTGGTCAGTTAGTACACATGACACCCATTTCACACAGGCCCTGCTAGAGACATGTAAATGGTGTATGTCATGGAAACAGTAGCAGATGAAGACTATCCCTCGTTAGACCACGAGTTCTGACCCAAATCCCTTCCTCAACCCCAGGTAAGCCCTAAGTAAAAAGACACCTGAGTGCCCCTGAACAATGCCAACACCCACAGAGACTCAAACAACACCTGTTCTTAGCCTTTGGATGCCTTAGATGATGTGTGATTTGCATGGATGACCATTTCTTCCCCAAGATCTGAAAGTCTGCTGCAAATTTTGACTACACATTAGTTGGTGATGATTAACATAGGCACTGGCGTACGGGAAGCGTTGCGTCAGATACTGACCTAACAATCAGCATGTGCATTCTGTTCCCTAAAATATGTCCCTCCTGAAAACACACTCTGATGCCACTGCAGCCCTCAGTCCAGAGCTGGAACTTCCCTCTGCTTTTCCCCATCTTTCCACCAGTTCTTGGGCCCAACTTCCTTCTTGGTTGGGTTCGAAGCGTCATCCCGAGGCCACTCAGATATGGCCCAATCCATTCTAAGGTCTAAACTATATACAGAGTAGAAAGGAATAAAGGAAGATGTGAGCTCAGAGTATGATGAAAGCCAATTTAAATTTAATCTCCATTATTTCCTGCCTTTATCTCCCCTGACACTCCCACTCCACCCTTCTGTATTAGTTTCCTATTGCTGTGTAACAAATTAACACAAACTTAGCAGCTTACAATAACACATACTTATTATCTCACAGTTTCTGGAGCTCAGGGGCACAGCTTAACTGGTCCTCTGCCCAGGCTCTCAAAAGGTTGCAAACAAGGTTGTGGCTGGGCTGCATCCTCATCTGAAGGCTTGGCTAGTGGTGACTGTTTCCAAGCTCATTCAGATTGTTAGAATAATTCATTTTCTTGTTTTGCTGGCTGGAGACCAGAGGCTGCCCTGACGTCAGAGGGCCTGCCCACAGTTCCATGGCACAGGGTCAGCTCCAGTATGGCTGCTTATTTTATCAAGCCTGCAAAGTGAATCTCTGACCTCCGGGTTAAGTCAGGTCCCCCCAGGAGAAACTCCCATTTGATCCACTCAGAATTAATTGATTGGGGACCTTAAGTACATCTCCAAAATTACTTCACCGTTACCATATTCTATTGGTTAGAAGCAGGTCCCAGGTCTTGCCCACACTCAAGAGGAGAGGGCCTTATGGGGCATGAACAGCAAGGGGCAGGAATCATGGGGACCACCTTGGGGTCTGTCAGCCATGCCGTCCAAGGCTTTTCCTTCAGCTACAAACTCAACAGATCACGTATTCCTCTGAACAGAAGAAATATTGTAGTCACTTGAAATACAAACTTGAAAGGCTTTCAGGACCCGGAGCTCTGACATAAGTCATCAAGGCCACGTGGACAGCCTTTGGCCTTCTCTGTCCTGACCCTGGCCCATTCTCTAGGTATGTTTCCATGTTAATATGCCAGATTTCTCTGGGGCTGGAAACTCCGATAGTTATGATGTACTGACCTGTGCATCAGTGGTAAGTCCATAGGTAAACTTTCTTTGGCAATATGACTTTTTTCGTTGCACTCATTTTACAGTCAAATATGACTTTGAGGTCAGGTTACATCGAACAATTAAACTGGCAGACGAACTGTAAAAGATGCTGAACTTTAACCAACATAACCATGGCTTTCTCAAGTATTTATGGGAAGGGGGATGAATGGCTCCAGGTCACTTGCTCCTAAGTTACTCATCTAGAAGTGGAGCTTGCACACTGAAGTTCAGCTGCCCTCCATGACCACTTGGAACTCCTGGCCAGAGTACCCTGAAAGGATGCTGTTTTCTCCATGTGGCCTTCAGCAGAGATGAATATGGAGCGGGGCTCATTTCTTTCTAGATTCTGTGACCCTTTATTCTCTCCCTTTATTTTCCAAAGCTATGTAAAGCTATATTGTTGAATCAGACTATACTGAAGTACTCCGTCATACTCCCTGGATTTCTGAGAAAGCTGTGACAAGGCACACACACACACACACCTGTGCACGTGCCTGTGATGTAAATAAATGTAGTGTCACATAACCCAGAAATACATGCATGGACCAGATTTGTCTTTTCTGCTTCCAGTCTGCCTCTGTCCCTCACTACTGAAAATTTGATTCCAATCTGTTACCGGTACGATTACAATGACATTAATAATAACAACAGCTAATATTTAATCAGGCAAATGTGCCAGGTACTATGCCAAATGACTTGCATGCATAATTATTGCATCTATTTCCAAGAACAACCTCTGAGAAATTACTATTATAATCCCTTTTTTCTTTTTCTTTTTGTTTTGCTACATTCCCCATGTGGTACAATATATCTTGTAGCTTATTTTATACCTAATGGTTTGTACCTCTCGAGGTGTCATACGTTTTTTAAGAAAGAAAACTGAGGCTAGAGACTCCAAATATAGCTTGCCCCAAATCATGGATGTTAGTCAGAATCAAGGTTTGAACTCAGGAATTGCAATTTTGTTCATCAGTTTTTGGCCAAGTAGATAGCTTGATTGTTTTTAATCAAATAAATACAGCATTATTTTTTAAAAGCTTGAATTCCACCAAAGAACTTAGGGAGAAAAAGCAAGCATTTCCTATCACAAACTCTGCCCCCTTGGTCCCAGTTCCAAGAGACAACCCATTTCACCAGTTTCTATTTTTAGTTCTTCTAGTGGTTTTCTCCTTAATTCTAAATAATATAATTTGTTGACTTACCAACTGTTGTTTTTTTTTTTTGCCATGCCACGTGGGTGACTTACCGACTTTGGACAATTTCTACCAATCACCTCTTGAAAGATAAGGAATTCACTTATTTATGTTACCCCTCACCTTTCCTTCTTCGCCCCAACCAATGTCTAACAGGGATATTATTATTGTGTCTATTCTTCATTATCTAGTTAACTTTAAATATTATAGTTACATCTCTGCTTCTTGTTCAGTCATCTTTAGACAGTCTCTGTTGATTCCTTATCGACGTGGAATGGAGCTAATTATTCCCACAGCCGATCTTTCTTTCCACCTCCCCACTTCTGCACTCCTTCCTCCTATCTTAGGCCATCAGTACCATCACATTGACATCATTCACACTGTTATGAAAAGCAATGTTTGCCGCAGTGTTTAGGGATCAATATTTTGTCAACCACTGCAGCCTGGAAAAACAGCATAGTCAACTGCTTTTGCAGAAACCATGATGTTATCCAGAGCTCTTCTAGAAGGTGAAACAGAGAACCCTATACGTGGGAGGAAGGAAGAACTGTGAATTCATTAACCTTAAATCGGTGGTTCTCAAAGTGCGGCCTCTGAAGCAGCAGCAGCAGGTGGCATCACCCACTGGAAACTTAGAGCTGCAGATTCCTGTGCTGCGCACAGACCTGCTGGCGCCCGCTCTGCGGGCAGCCCACCAATCTGATGGAACAAGCCGCCAGATAATTTTAATGCGCGTTCAAGGTTGAAAATCACTGTATTAAATGATTACCAACAGATAGAATTTAAGAAGCACGACTCTTTTCTGCACTAAACCTTGTCCTGTGACTGAATCTGAAATGACTTCAAATGTGTTTAAATATTGAAATACAGAGAGGCTATGATTAATATTTCCAAAAGAGATGACTAGAGCTGCATACATATTTAAGAGAGCTCTCACGAGATTGGCTTTTCAGCATCAGGAGACATCAAGGGAAGAAGTTTCATAAGACAAGAGAAAGTAGACAGAACACAATTTGAATTGCACTCAACCTGGAGAAGTTCTATAGCAACCAGAATATTCATAGATATGCCTAACAGAAGTTCAGTGTGATTCCTTCACAGAGTCCCTTTAACTAAAGCTGGTCCCTCCTTCTTAAAAGGGCAAGTGTGTCTTACTGTTTCCTCCCAGTCGAGGTTGGTAACATTTTCATTTCTGTCATTAAAATGAAGTCATTTTAGGTTGGATCTGCAATTTGCAAGCCAGTAATCAGCGTTTGTATTGTGATGATTATTGTGCTAAGAGGATTCCTTTTAGCCACACTCAATATCGTGGCTCCCAAGTCATTTGAAAGAATGTTCAAAGCATCAAAATAAAATAGACTGTCTTTCCTTAAATAGCATTGATCTTTCAAAATCATGTCATATTTAGGTTCCTCTGTATTTACTTTCTAGGTTGTTAAAATACCCTGAAGTTTCTGTAGGTTTTCCTTGTTTCTTACTGATAAAATGAAAATGTGCTGTTCTGAATATCTAGCACTGTGTTAAAAAAACACCCCAAAATGTAGGAGCTTAAAGAACTATTAGCATCTCTCCTGGGTCTGGGGATAGGCTCAGCTGGGTGATTCTCACTTGCAATCTCTCATGCAGTTGCATTCAGGTGGTGACTGAGGCCAGAGTCCCCTGAGGCTTGACAGGGCTTCAAGCTGACTTCTTATGCGGCTAGCAACTGGCTGGGAGCTCATTGGAGGCTGTCAAACAGAGTCTTCATGGGACCACTCCATGAGGCTGGGGCTTCTCACAGCATAGCAATCTCAAGATAGCAGCAGCACCTCTTACATGGCGGTTGGCTTCCAGGCTGAAGCATCTCAAGAGCAAGGGTCCCAAGAGAACCGGGCAGAAGCTTCAGTTCTTATGACCTTGTCTGGAATGTCACTCAGTAACTTTCTATTGGTCAACTGAGTCACCAGACCAGACCAGAATCAAGAAGAGAATTAGACTACACCTCTCAGTTGGAGGAGTGACAAAGAGTCTGCAGCCATGTTTAATCTGTCCCATGTGCTTCCACCAAAGCCTTAACAGGGTCTGGCATCTCAATCGTGTTATCTGTTCCATGGAATAAGCTCTTCCTGGAGGCATGCCCCCTGCCAGAGCCATTTGACTTCCTTTTCTAGCATAAACCTGTTTTTATCTGATTAAATACCATCCTAGGACTTCCCTTCCCAGCTTTCTTAGAATGGACTCCACAGTTTCCTGTATCCAGTATTGACTAGAGGAATTTTCCCGTAAAGATTACATGGAATGTAACCTTTCCGAATCTTGCGTGTCTGAAAATACCTTTACTTTGCCCTTTTGCTTAACTGATCATTTGGCTGCATGTGGGATTCCAGGTTCAAAATGACATCCCTTGGATTGATGTCATTGCCCCACTGTCTTTTTAAGTCAGTTTGCTAAACGTTCTTCTCGTTCCTTTAGCATATCCCCCATCGCCTTGCAGATCCATTTCTTCTGTTTACTTGCCGTGTGAATTTCACAAGGTTGTGTCTAGGTCTGGAATTTTCTTTCATTCATTCTGCTTGGAATTTAGTGCATCTTTTCCTGCTGAGAGTTCACACCTTTCTGCAATTCTAGATTGTTTCCCTTCTATTATTTCTGTTTTTCCTCTCGGTTTTCTCTCTAGCCATTATCTAGTGTTCAGTGAACAGAGCAAACCATTCACAGATATCAGCTCAGAGATATCAGCTACGTTGTCTTCATGAACTTCTTTATAATGCACTGCAGAGCGCTGGTTTGACATTTTTCTGATTTGGTTACAATGTGGAGGTCATGGGTGAATAGTACATGACCCGGCCGTGATCTACATGTACACGACTACACGTGTGGGTAATTTCGTTTCTCTACTTTAGCAAACATCGATTTGTATTGTGATTTTTGTATGACACGCCTGAAGCATACATTATTATCTAGAATGTTCTGCAGTCAGTTCCTATGTACCTGCCACCCAGATTTGTCAGATCCTAGCAACTTACCATATGGCTTTGGATCTTTGTTGTAAAGAAATAAACATCAGAGACAGTTGGAATACTCCAAGTAACCTTCCCCAGTCCCACGTGTCTCTCTCCCTTCTCAGATATCATCAAGCCTGATTTTGCTTTTGTATCCGTCTGTCCCGTGCAGTGCTTCATATATTTACCACATGATTACATGTCCTTAAAAATGTGTAATATTGTTTGACATGCTTTTAAACTTTATGTAAATGGTATCATACCGTACATACCCTTCCACCCTTTGATTTCGTTATTCAACATCAGTTTCGCAAGATCTTTGCCTTTTAGAGAGAGAGCTTTCATTCATTTACCCTCATTGCTTTACAGTCATCTATTGCATATTAGAATTTAGATACGGCTGTTAATGGACATTTAGGTTGTTGATGATTTTTTGCTATTAGAAACACTGCTGCAATGAACATTCTTGCACCTGTCTCTTTGTGCATACGTGTTGTGATTTTTCCCAGGAGGTATGCTCAAGCGTGGAATTTGAGAAATGCATAGGTATTCCTCAACTTTGCTAGATATCGATTCCCTCCTAGGCAGGCCCAACGATCCATGGCGATTGCAAGAGCAAGATAAGCAATCTAGCAGCAGGCTGTCTAAGATGCTCCGCATCTGCTTTCTCCAGTTCTGCTCGGCTCCTGAGTATCTGAGCTTTCCTTCTAAGCAGGCTACCAAAGCAGGCTGGCTGGTTTCTTAGGGAGAGAGAGATAAGCAGAGAGATACAGAGATAGAGATGAGAGATAGAGATAGAAATGCGAGAGATAGAGATCAAAGAGAGATTGATTGCTCTCTCTGCAATAAATTATATATTCCCCAACACTAACCAAACCAAAGGACCCAGAGGTACTCTTGAGTAACTAGGCTCATGTTAAACCTTCTATAAGTTGTTCTGTTCCTCTTCATGACAGCATGACTACAGTGTAGAAAAATGTTGGTCGTGGGTGCTTACTGACAGTTACACACACAACCTGGATAAATCAGACCAAGAGGTGAGAGAGGGAAGGGGAGGGGGAAGGAAGGGAATGAAAGAAATTAAATGATCAATTCAGGAGGCCCATCGTCTGAATAACACGTCTTCTGGTAAGTTCAAAGAAAAATGTAGTGTTGTTTTGTTTGCATGTATCATGACTTAATAAAAATGGTACTGTACTATAGATCTTATTCTAATTATTATCTTGATCTTTATTATTATTATTATTATTGAAAGATCTCTCCCATGTTGCTATGTGTACTCTTTGGTCAGATCCTGGTTTCTTTCTTTTCTTTATTTATTTTTGGCTGCACTGGGTCTTCGTTGCTGCGAGCAGGCTTTCTCTAGTTGAGGAGAGCAGGGGCTACTCTTCGTTGTGGTGCGCAGTCTTCTCATTACGGCGTCTTCTCTTGTTGCGGAGCACGGGCTCTAGGCACACGGGCTTCAGTAGTTGCAGCACGCAGGCTCATTAGTTGTGGCTCGCGGGCTTAGTTGCTCTGTGGCATGTAGGATCTTCCCAGACCAGGGCTCGAACCCGTGTCCCCTGCATTGGCAGGTGGATTCTTAACCACGGCGCCACCAGGGAGGCCCCCCTGGTTTCTTATTGCTGTAAAGTATTCCACAGCGTACATCCACCACCTTTACTTGTCCATTTCGCCAGGGGTGGACACCTAATGACCTTCGGCTTTCTCCTACAAACAAAGCTGAGATGAATATCATCATACATCCTCCTATGTAACAACAACAGCAACACACACCCATACAGAGAGACACAAAAATACTGGATCATAAGGTATGTGTATACTTAATGTAACCAAAATGGTGGTACCTGTCTACACACCCACAAGACATTGATTCATGTACCCCATCAACAATGTGCATTGTCCAACTTTCTGACTTGGCCTTTTTTGTGGATTTATCTTTATTGTTTTAATTTGCATTCTCTGATTTCTAGAGTTTGAGCGTCTCTTCATAGCGTTGTTGACCATTTGGGTTCTTTTTCCTTTAATTTCCTTTTCATGTTTTTTGCCCAATTTTCAATCGAGTATTTTGGGGGTTTTTTTAATGTTGATTTGCAGATGTTTCTTATGCATTTAGATGTAAAGCCCTCATTGGTCTGGGACATTGCCAATATCTTCTCCCAATCCATCATTTGTAATCTTCGTCCATAGTTTCCTTGAAAAACAGAAAAGCTTAGTATGGAAATAACCAAGCCCACCAATCTTTAATCTTATGATGTATACCTTGAGGGTTTTCTTTAAAAGTCCTTCCTCAATTCTTATGAGAAATGTATCCTCCCACATTCTCTTCTATTTGCTTTGTAGTTTCACCATTCATATTTAGTGGTTTTTTTTACATTTGCTAACATATACTTTTATTTTATTTATTTATTTTTTAAATTGAAGTATAGTTGATTTACAATGTTGTGTTAGTTTCAGGGTACAGCAAAGTGATTCAGTGATATATATCTATATTATATATATATACTCTTTTTCAGATTCTTTTCCATTGTAGGTTATTGCAAGATATTGAATATAGTTCCCTGTGCCATACAGTAGGTCCTTGTTGTTTATCTATTTTATATACGGTAGCATGTATCTGTTAATCCCAAACTCCCAATTTATCTCTCCCCTCCATATTTAGTTTTTAATCCACCTGAAATCTACTTTTTTTTTTAATATGAAGGGAAGTAGGAATCCACTTTTATTTTTCTCCATGGGTGTAGACAATTTCCTCAGCATCAAATCTCTGATCAGACCCTGTGGAACAAGCAGCATATTTTGAGGCATAGAATGACAAAGGGTGGACAGACTGGGGACGGTGATTTGTATCACATCCAAGTTATACACATTGTGCCCCTGGTCCACTTGGGACTCCTCAGGGGGAACACCCTTGGCCATGACACAGGTTCTATTGTGGTGATGTGGCATGGGCAAAGGCAGAGGTGCCCTCCACCAGCTCATAGGGAGCAGATCACAACAAGGCCAAACTGAGGCAGAAGGACGTGACAGATGTCACACATTCTGGGCAGACCTGTTGGTGAACTTCCATGAGGTACCATCAGGAACTCCCAGGAAAAAGTGGATGAGACATTAACAGGAAAGAAAAATCTTACATTACTAGGTGGGCATAAGAGCAGCCAAGCCATGGTTAATTTCCATTAAGTTGATCCCTTTTATAACCACCCAGCTGATGTGGTCAGGGGAAATTGAGCAATATATGTAAATTGCATTCTCTAGTGTGTGATGGGGTGAAAGTACCATTTTATTTTCAGGTTCATTAAATAAGAATTACATTCCTGGGAGTAAATTGCAGTTTGAATGGAAAAAATAATTTATTTTTGAAACCTAGCCTGTATATGTCACCCATTCATGTTATAAGTAAAGGATTACTCTATATTTTAGAATTATTTTTCTATTATACAATATTCATACTGTTAAAGGCAAATGGATGTGAAATAAGACATTATAATTACAACACTTAATCATGTAAAAATATCACTTAATCACACTTGAACGTATCTTAAATGAAAAAGCATAATGGAAAGAATAACTAAATCCAGGAAGACATTTTTATCTGCCTTTGAGAATACAGAGCAGAAGACAGAGCAGTGGTCATAAGTGCCTGAGGCAACCCAGGAATAGGTACAAATTAAAAGTATAACAATGATTGATTTTTGATAAATACTTCTTGAATTTGTAATTACAGTTTTAAGTGACCTTTTCCAAGGAAAATAGCTCTCCATCTTGAAGTCTTTCCTCTGCTTTGTCCGACTAATGAAGTCCTACTTGTTTTTCCAGCCACACCTCAGAGGTCACCTCCCCAGGCAGCCCTCCGTGATTGCACCTCCAACCCTACTCAAGAGCAACACTTCCTTTTCTGAGCTCCCTGTGTCTTGTTAATGCTTCTCTTACTGCCTTACGCACACGGTATTAGTTTTTTGTTTTGTTTTTCAATCTGTTCTGCTTAGTGAAGTACCTGCATCTTATTCACATTTTTATTCCTGGTGCTTAGAAGAATACGTGGCACACAGCAAACACCAAATAAATGTCTTTTTAAAAAATGAACTGAAATGCCAAGGGCTTTTTTTTTTTTTTTTTTTGGTATTACCACAGCGATGAAACAGTTCCAGGGGGCAGGGGGAAAGTTGTATTTTTTTTAAAAAAACTTTTAATACAATCTGATTTGTGACCACATTAAAACTCACAGAATTATACAACCTGAACTTTGGAAATGGATGTTATCTAGCCCAGCACCTCTCCAACTTCAACATGCATATGAATCACCTGGGCATTTTTTAAATACAGATCCTGATTTAGGAGGTCTGGGGCAGGCTGAGATGCTCCAGTTCTAACAAGCTCCCAGCTAGTGTGATGTTTTTCACCCACCAGCCATGCAAGCAGCAAGACTCTAGTACTCCCTACTAACCAAATGCATGAAATATAGCTACAACATTTGGACAACTGATCAACAAGCAAACAAATGTGAAAGTAAGTGTTCCTAAACTTCTCTAAGATGGTGGTTCTCTAACTTTAGCTCCATCAGTATCACCTGTAGGACCCACCCCCCGTGTTCTCGATTCAGCAGGTCTGGGGTGGGTTAGGGAATTTGCATTTCTACCAGGTTCCCAAGTGGGGCTGACATCGCTAGTCTGGGGTCCACACTTTGGCAACCATTGCTCTAAGAGTCACCTTGAAACCATCATAATCAATGACCAATTGCCTCATGATTGCCAGAGTCCAAACGTTCCCCCAGGTGATACGAGAGGATCACACCGCAGCACCCTGGAACCATCCGCCACATGAGAGTGAGTTGGTAGCCCATTATATTTGAAATTCGTCCTCACGTGGGTAAGGAGGAAGGAGCATTGGATCAGGCGTACGAAGACCTGGCTTCCAATTCTGCGTCTTGAAGCTGTGATTTACATCCCCTTGGGTCATTTTATTTTATTTTTTTTTTCGGTACGCGGGCCTTTCACTGTTGTGGTCTCTCCCGTTGCGGAGCACAGGCTCCGGACGCGCAGGCTCAGCGGCCATGGCTCACGGGCCCAGCCACTCCGCGGCATGTGGGATCTTCCCGGACCGAGGCACGAACCCGTGTCCCCTGCATCGGCAGGCGGACTCCCAACCACTGCGCCACCAGGGAAGCCCTCCTTGGGTCATTTCTGAACCTCTTCAAGCCTCAATTTCTCTGCCTGAACTTCGCAACTCAGATGAAGTAGGCCCAGCTTTCTGACCTTCCGGATCCCCACCCAGGCAAGTCTGACCTCCCATCTCACTCGACCTTTGTCTTTTACTCATGCGTTGCAATGGTATGTCTTTATTGCATTAAGACTCTCAGTTCCTTGAGGGCAGAGATGAGTTATAGTTATTCTCAAGCAACCAGAGATACCCCTGGCAAAGAGCAGATACTCATTAAATGTTTATTATTGAATGAATAAAAGTAATAAACCCTGGGCTCCAAATAGCCCTTTAGGCCCTGGCTTTCTGCTAATTCTCTAATTTTAGCTGCTTTGAATTATCATTAGAATAGAATACCCTACCAGGTAGCGCTGGGAACAGAGAAGCATAACTCAATGCTTAATATGACTCTCCAGGGACAAATCCCTGGCTAGGCTGCTGAGCTATAAATGATTTTTTTTTTAATTTTCAGATTTAATGTTACGTAGAATTATTTTTGCAGGTAAGTGTTTTTACTGCTGCTCTTTATCACAGGCTTTTTTAAGGAAAGTTTTCCTGTAGGGCCTTGCTTTTATAGATAAACCGGGTCTTTTATTACTGTAAAAGTTTTCATTAATAAAAGAAATCTTTGTGTACTTAGGTGTTTATTTTGTAGATTTTAGAAGTTATTTTTCAGTTAGAAACACTTTTCCGGTTAATAGAATAAAAAATCCGTATTTCCCTTTTTCCTAGCTCTGTCGCATCCCAGCTTTGACTTCAGGTGAGTCACCTAATGTTTACGCGCCTCAGTTTTCTTATCTGTAAGATGGGGATAAAACAGCTGCTATCATATAGTTTTCATAAGAAATACATGAGTTCATAGATGTCTTTAGGAGACTGTCTGACCTATAATAAGCCCTAATAAGCATTAGCCGTTACTGGGTTTTTTTGCAGTTTTATTGAGATATAATTGACATACAGCGCTGTATAAGTTTAAGGCATAAAGCATAACGATTGACTTAAGTACATCGTGAAATGATGGCCACAGTAAGTTAAGTGAATATCTATCATCTCCTGTAGATACAAAAATTAAAAAAAGGAAAAGTTTTTTTCTGTGTGGTGAAACCTTTAGGATTTACTCTCTTAACAAATGTCATATACAACATAAAGCAATGTTAATTATATTAATCATGTTATATATTACGTACTTAGTACTTACTTATTTTATAACTGAAAGTTTGCACCCTTTGACCACCTTCCACTAATTCTCCTTCCCCCTGGTCCATGCCTCTGGTAACCACAAATCTAATCACTTTTTCTATGAGTTTGTTTGTTTGTTTGTCTTTGAAGTATAATTGACCTGTAACACTATATTAATTCCTGGTGCACAATATACTGACTTAGTACCTCTATATATTACAAAATGATCACCACTATACTCTAGTTACCATCTGTCACATGCAAAAGTATGAGAGTATAATTGACTATATTTTCCATGCTGTACATTTTATGCCTCTGACTAATTTATTTCGTTTTTGGTTTTTTTTAATGTTTCTTTATTTATTTATTTATCCTTATTAGTCATCCATTTTATACACGTCAGTGTATCCACGTCAATCCCAATCTCGCAATTCATCCCACCACCACCACCACCACCACCACCACCGCCCCCGCTGCTTTCCCCACTTGGTGTCTATACGTTTGTTCTCTACATCTGTGTCTCTATTTCCGCCCTGCAAACCAGTTCATCTGTACCATTTTCTAGGTTCCACATATATGCATTAATATATGATATTTGTTTTTCTCTTTCTGACTTACTTCACTCTGTAGGATAGCCTCTGGATTCATCCATGTCTCTACAAATGACCCAATTTCGTTCCTTTTTATGGCTGAGTAATATTCTGTTGTATATACGTACCACATCTTCTTTATCCATTCGTCTCTCTGTGGGCATTTGGGTTGCTTCCATGACCTGGCTATTGTAAATAGTGTTGCAATGAACATTGGGGTACATGTGTATTTTTGAATTACGGTTTTCTCTGGGTATATGCCCAGTAGTGGGATTGCTGGGTCATATGATAATTCTATTTTTAGATTTTTAGGGAACCTCCATACTGTTCTCCATAGTGGCTGTATCAATTTACATTCCTACCAGCAGTGCAAGAGGGTTCCCTTTTCTCCACACCCTCTTCAGCATTTGTTGTTTGTAGATTTTCTGATGATGCCCATTCTAACTGGTGTGAGGTGATACCTCATTGTAGTTTTGATTTGCATTTCTCTAATAATTAGTGATGTTGAGCAGCTTTTCATGTGCTTCTTGGCCACCTGTATGTCTTCTTTGGAGAAATGTCTATTTAGGTCTTCTGCCCATTTATGGATTGGGTTGTTTGCTTTTTTAATATTGAGCTGCATGAGCTGTTTATATATTTTGGAGATTAATCCTTTGTCCAGTGATTCATTTGCAAATATTTTCTCCCATTCTGAGAGTTGTCTTTTCATCTTGTTTATGGTTTTCTTTGCTATGCAAAAGCTTTTAAGTTTCATTAGGTCCCATTTGTTTATTTTTGTTTTTATTTCCAATTACTCTAGGAGGTGGGTCAAAAAAGATCTTGCTGTGATTTATGTCAAAGAGTGTTCTTCCTATGTTTTCCTCTAAGAGTTTTATAGTGCTTGGTCTTACATTTAGGTCTTGATTCCATTTTGAGTTTATTTTTGTGTATGGTGTTAGGGAGTGTTCTAATTTCATTCTTTTACATGTAGCTGTCCAGTTTTCCCAGCACCACTTATTGAAGAGCCTGTGCTTTCTCCATTGTATATCCTTGCCTCCTTTGTCATAGATTAGTTGACCATAGGTGCCTGGGTTTACCTCTGGGCTTTCTATCCTGTTCCATTGATCTACGTCTCTGTTTTTGTGCCAGTACAATATTGTCTTGATTACTGTAGCTTTGTAGTATAGTCTGAAGTCAGGGAGTCTGATTCCTCCAGCTCCGTTTTTTTCCTTCAACACTGATTTGGCTACACGGGGTCTTTTGTGTCTCCATACAAATTTTAAGATTTTTTGTTCTGGTTCTGTAAAAAATGCCATTGGTAATTTGATAGGGATTGCATTGAATCTGTAGATTGCTTTGGGTAGTATAGTCATTTTCACAGTATTGATTCTTCCAATCAGAGAACATGGTATGTCTCTCCATCTGTTGGTATCATCTTTAATTTCTTTCATGAGTGTCTCATAGTTTTCTGCCTACAGGTCTTTTGTCTCCCTAGGTAGTTTTATTCCTAGGTTTTTTATTCTTTTTGTTGCAATGGTAAATGGGAGTGTTTCCTTAATTTCTCTTTTAGATTTTTGATCATTAGGGTATAGGAATGCAAGAGATTTCTGTGCATTGATTTTGCATCCTGCAACTTTACCAGATTCATTGAATAGCTCTAGTAGTTTTCTGGTGGCATCTTTAGGATTCTCTATGTATAGTATCATGTCATCTGCAAACAGTGACAGCTTTACTTCTTCTTTTCCAATTTGTATTCCTTTTATTTCTTTTTCTTCTTTGATTGCCGTGGCTAGGACTTCCAAAACTATGTTGAATAATAGCAGTGAGAGTGGACATCCTTGTCTTCTTCCTGATCATAAAGGAAATGCTTTCAGTTTTTCACCATTGAGAATGATGTTTGCTGTGGGTTTGTCATATATGGCCTTTATTATGTTGAAGTAGGTTCCCTCTATACCCACTTTCTGGAGAGTTTTTATCAGAAATGGTGTTGAATTTTGTCAAAAGCTTTTTCTGCATCTGTTGAGATGATCATATGGTTTTTCTTCTTCAATTTGTTAATATGGTGTATCACATTGATTGATTTGCGTATATTGAAGAATCCTTGCATCCCTGGGATAAATCCCACTTGATCATGGTGTATGATCCCTTTAATGTGTTGTTGGATTCTGTTTGCTAGCATTTTGTTGAGGAATTTTGCATCTATATTCGTCAGTGATATTGGTCTGTAATTTTCTTTTTTTGTAGTATCTTTGTCTGGTTTTGGTATCAGGGTGATGGTGGCCTCATAGAATGAGTTTGGGAGTGTTCCTTCCTCTGCAATTTTTTGAAGAGTTTGAGAAGGATGGGTGTTAGCTCTTCTCTATATGTTTGATAGAATTCACCTGTGAAGCCATCTGGTCCTGGACTTTTGTTTGTTGGAAGATTTTTAATCACAGTTTCAATTTCATTACTTGTGATTGGTCTGTTCATATTTTCCATTTCTTCCTGGCTCAGTCTTGGAAGGTTATCCCTTTCTAAGAATTTGTCCATTTCTTCCAGGTTGTCCATTTTATTGGCATAGAGTTGCTTGTAGTAGTCTCTTAGGATGCTTTGTATTTCTGTGCTGTCTGTTGTAACTTCTCCTTTTTCATTTCTAATTTTATTGGTTTGAGTCCTCTCCCTCTTTTTCTTGATGAGTCTTGCTAATGGTTTATCAATTTTGTTTATCTTCTCAAAGAACCAGCTTTTAGTTTTATTGATCTTTGTTATTGTTTTCTTTGTTTCTGTTTCATTTATTTCTGCTCTGATCTTTATGATTTCTTTCCTTCTGCTAACTTTGGGTTTTGTTTGTTCTTCTTTCTCTAGTTCCTTTAGGTGTAAGGTTAGATTGTTTATTTGAGATTTTTCTTGTTTCTTGAGGTAGGATTGTATAGCTATAAACTTCCCTCTTAGAACCACTTTTGCTGCAGCCCATAGGTTTTGGATCGTCGTGTTTTCATTGTCATTTTTCTCTAGGTATTTTTTGATTTCTTCAGTGATCTCTTGGTTATTTAGTAACATATTGTTTAGCCTCCATGTGTTTGTGTTTTTTACGTTCTTTTCCCTGTAATTTCTTTCTTTTTTTTTGGTAGCACCCGGGCTCAGGAATTGTGTCTCGTGGGCTCCGGAGCACAGGCTCAGCAGTTGTGGTGCACAGGTCAAGCTGCTCTGTGGCATGTGGAGTCTTCCCGGACCAGGGCTCGAACATGTCCCCTGCATTGGCAGGCGGATTCTCAACGAGTGCGCCACCAGGGAAGTCCCCCTGTAATTGATTTCTAATCTCATAGCATTGTGGTCAGAAAAAGGCTTGACATGATTTCAATTTTCTTAAATTTACTGAGGCTTGATTTGTGACCCAAGATGTGATCTATCCTGGACAGTGTTCCTTGCGCACTTGAGAAGAAAGTGTAATCTGCTGGTTTTGGATGGAATGTCCTATAAATATCAATTAAATATGTCTGGTCTATTGTGTCATTTAAAGCTTGTGTTTCCTTATTAATTTTCTGTTTGGATGATCTGTTTATTGGTGTAAGTGAGGTGTTAAAGTCCCCCGCTATTACTGTGTTACTGTCGATTTCCTCTTTTAGAGCTGTTAGCAGCTGCCTTATGTATTGAGGTGCTCCTATGTTGGGTGCATATATATTTATAATTGTTATATCTTCTTGGATTGATCCCTTGATCATTACGTAGTGTCCTTCCTTGTCTCTTGTAACATTCTTTATTTGAAAGTCTATTTTATCTGATATGAGTATTGCTACTTCAGCTTTCTTCTGATTTCCATTTTCATGGAATATCTTTTTCCATCCCCTCACTTCAGTCTGTATGTGTCCCTAGGTCTGAAGTGGGCCTCCTGTAGACAGCATATATATGGTTCTTGTTTTTGTATCCATTCAGCAAGCCTGTATCTTTTGGTTGGAGCATTTAATCCATTTATGTTTAAGGTAATTATCGTGATGTATGTTCCTATTCCCATTTTCTTAATTGTTTTGGGTTTGTTTTTGTAGGTCCTTTTCTTCTCTTGTGTTTCCCACTTAGAGAAGTTCCTTTAGCATTTGTTGTAGAGCTGGTTTGGTGGTGCTGAATTCTCTTAGCTTTCGCTTGTCTGTAAAGCTTTTGATTTCTCCATCGAATCTGAATGAGATCCTTGCCGGGTAGAGTGATCTTGGTTGTAGGTTCTTCCTTTTCATCACTTTAAGTATATCATCCTACTCCCCTTCTGGCTTGTAGAGTTTCTGCTGAGAAATCAGCTGTTAACCTTATGGGAGTTCCTTTGTATGTTATTTGTCATTTTTCCCTTGCTGCTTTCAATAATTTTTCTTTGTCTTTAATTTTTGCCAATTTGATTACTATGTGTCTTGGCGTGTTTCTCCTTGGGTTTATACTGTATGGGACTCGCTGTGCTTCCTGGACTTAGGTGGCTATTTCGTTTCCCATGTTAGGGAAGATTTCGACTATAATCTCTTCAAATATTTTCTCAGGTCCCTTCTCTCTCTCTTCTCCTTCTGGGACCCCTATAATGCGAATGTTGTTGCGTTTAATGTTGTCCCAGAGGTCTCTTAGGCTGTCTTCATTTCTTTTCATTCTTTTTTCTTTATTCTATTCCACAGCAGCGAATTCCACCATTCTGTCTTCCAGGTCACTTATCCGTTCTTCTGCCTCAGTTATTCTGCTATTGATTCCTGCTAGCGTATTTTTCATTTCAGTTATTGTATTTTTCACCTCTGTTTGTTCTTTAATTCTTCTAGAAGTTTGTTAAACATTTCTTGCATCTTCTCGATCTTTGCCTCCATTGTTTTTCTGAGGTCCTGGATCATCTTCACTATCATTATTCTGAATTCTTTTTCTGGCGGATTGCCTATCTCCAGTTCATTTAGCTGTTTTTCTGGGGTTTTATCTTGTTCCTTCATCTGGTACATAGCCCTCTGCCTTTTCATCTTGTCTATCTTTCTGTGAATGTGGTTTTTGTTCCACAGGCTGCAGGATTGTAGTTCTTCTTGCTTCTGCTGTCTGCCCTCTGGTGGATGAGGCTATCTAAGAGGCTTGTGGAAGTTTCCTGATGGGAGGGACTGGTGGTGGGTAGAGCTGGCTGTTGCACTGGTGGGCAGAGCTCAGTAAAACTTTAATCTGCTTGTCTGCTGATGGGTGGGGCTGGGTTCCCTCCCTGTTGGTTGTTTGGCCTGAGGTGACCCAACACTGGAGCCTACCAGGGCTCTTTGGTGGGGCTAATGGCGGAAACTGGGAGGGCTCACACCAAGGAGTACTCCCCAGAACGTCTGCTGCCAGTGAGTGTCCTTGCCCCTTGGTGGGCCACAGCTGCCCCCCACCTCTGCAGGAGACCCTCCAACACTAGCAGGTAGGTCTGGTTCAGTCTCCCCCGGGGTCACTGCTCCTTCCCCTGGGTCCCGATGCACACACTACGTTGTGTGTGCCCTCCAAGAGTGGAGTCTCTGTTTCCCCCTGTCCTGCCGAAGTCCTGCAATCAAATCCCGCTAGCCTTCAAAGTCTGATTCTCTAGGAATTCCTCCTCCCATTGCCAGACCCCCAGGTTGGGAAGCCTGCCGTGTGGCTCAGAACCTTCACTACAGTGGGTGGACTTCTGTGGTATAAGTGTTCTCCAGTTTGTGAGTCACCCACCCAGCAGTTATGGGATTTGATTTTATTGTGATTGCGCCCCTCCTACCGTCTCATTGCAGCTTCTCCTTTGTCTTTGCATGTGGGGTATCTTTTTCGGTGAGTTCCAGTGTCTTCCTGTCGATGATGGTTCAGCAGGTAGTTGTGATTCTGATGTTCTCGAACGAGGGAGTTCGTTATTGTTTTAAGGTGAAGTAAAATGAATACATTCGCAAGAATATGCGGGCTTTTTTAATTAATTGAAGTATGGTTGATTTACAATGTTGTGTTAATTTCTACTGCACAGGAAAGTGATTCAGTTATACATATATATACATTCTTTGTTATATTCTTTTCCATTATGGTTTATCACAGGATATTGAATATAGTTCCTTGTACAGAAACCTTGTTGTTTATCCATTCCATATATAATAGTTTGCATCTGCTAATGCCAAGCTCCCAATCCTTCCCTCCCCCCTCCTCCGCCTTGGCAACCGCAAGTCTGTTCTCTATGTCTGTGAGCCTGTTTCTGTTTCATAGGTATGTTCATTTGTGTCATATTTTAGGTTCCACGTATAAGTGATATCATATGATATTTGTCTTTCTCTATCTGACTCACTTCCATTAGTACGATAATCTCTAGGTCCATCCCTGTTGCTGCAAATGTCATTATTGCATTCTTTTTTATGACTGAGTAATATTCCATTGTATACATGTACCACATCTTGTTTATCCATTCATCTGTCAGTGGACACTTAGGTTGATTCCATGTCCTGGCTATTGTGAATAGTGCTGCAGTGAACATTGGGGTGCGTGTATCTTTTTGAATTAGAGTTGTCTGCAGATATATACCCAGGAGTAGGATGGCAGGATCACATGGTAGCTCTATGTTTAGTTTTTTAAGGAATCTCCGGACTATTCTCCATAGTGGCTGTGCAACTTATATTCTCACCAACAGTGTAGGAGGGCTCCCTTTTCTCCACACCCTCTCCTCCAGGCACGTTTTAAAACCACCACCTGTCAGTCATTTTTGTTGTAAATTACTGCTTGGCTGTCCCAACAGGACAAGGATACAATTGCTGGAAGGATCCCAGTAATTCCTTCAGTGTAGCTGCAGGATATAAAGGATCCATGAGTGTTCCGGCCACAGAAGGAGCCCAGGTGCACCCCCACTGGGAGGGACAGGCCTCACTGAGCTCCCCAGTCCCCCAAGCTGTCCAGCTGATCAAAGAGAGGAGCTCATCTAGGCCTTCCAGAAGTTCATGTTTGCCATTCCCACAGCTCCACTTGGCACCCCCATGACACCGGATGCTCTGGAGCCCTGCCCAAGCTGACCTGCTGTCAGGTGCAAGCTGATAACGGCCCCCGCATATTGCTTTTTCCTGGTGTTCATGGCGAGCCAGAGTGATCAAAGGTCACTTTTCCAGCCTCGCTTCTGCATGTTGACCCTGGCCTCGGGGCTGCCTGTGGCCCTTCACGCACCTTCTTATCTCAAATCTATACCTGGCCTGTTTCCCAAGATTCTCAGGCTGCTCACATGATCAAGCCAAAGGCACAGTGGGGTCACTGGAAAATAAAGGCCCCCATGGGAGGGGGACAAGAGGAGTCCGAATTCGCGCACAGCTCTAAGCTTCTGGGTGGTGGAGCCGGAAAGGCAAATCTCGGCTTATGTTAGGTTTTGGGGTTTATTTAATTGAAATATAGTTGATTTACAGTGTTGTGTTAGTATCAGGTGTACAGCAAAGTGATTCAGTTTTTTATATATATATATATATATATATATATATATATATATATATATATATATGTTCAGATTCTTTTGTTGATCCTTTAGAAGTATTAAGGCTGTACTATGCCCTGTTAGGCTGTCTCCTCCAATATTGTATGTCTTAAGTGAGTCTTAGGTTCCTTCTCTGAAAAATTTATTGAGTATCTATCTTCAGTATGTCAAACACTGTGCCAGGTGCTGAAGTAGCTGTCAGTTTATCCTGCAGTTTATCCTCTGAGACAGGACTTTTCCAACTGGAGTGTGCAACACGATCCCTGAGGAGTTAGAATGATGGGCCCCAGCCGCAAGGGTTTGGATTCGCTAGGCCTGGGGGTGGGGGGTGGCGAAGAATTTGCATCTCTAACAAGTTCCCAGGTGATACTGATACTGCTGGTCCAGGGCCCATGCTTGAAGGCTTCTAAAATACGGTTTTCTGTTTGTTACAGGCTTTAGATGTGAGATTTAAGAGAGAAAGAGGGGTTTATAGCATCTACGTCCATCTGAGAAAGATTAAGAGTCAGGCTTTATTTCCAGCTACATGGAATAGCAGTTCCCTTTATGAAAAGTGTGGGAAATAGGGGGCCCATTTGTGAAGGAGTAGTCATTTTTCTCAGCCAAGAGCTTGGGATCTTTTTGAAAGATATATAAGGCCTTAAAGTTGCTGTCAAACAGCATGGAAGGGATGCTATTTGGGCTGGAGATCATTCGAAACATCTGTTGCCTTCTATGGCTTAGTCCACATAAGAACCTCTGTGTCGCCTCTGTGGATATTGTAGCTTTATGAAGCACATCATCTTGATGAACTTGTGAGAATAAATTAAGTGCAAAATGCACTCACGTGGGCTAAATGAATTGGTCATTTAAATGGAGCCTCACAATGCTTTTTTGCCATATGTTCTCCAGATCATGACCATGAATCTGTCATTTGCTATGTAGACTTCAAAGAAACACCTTCAACCACAATGAGATATCATCTCACACCTGTTAGAATGGCCATTATCAAAAAGACAGTAAATAACCAAGTGTTGACCAGGAGGTGGAGAAAAGGGAACTCTCGTGCACTGTTGGTGGAAATGTAAATTGGTGCAGCCACTATGGAAAACAGTATGGAGACTCCTCCAAAAATTAAAAATGTAACCAATATGATCCAGAAAATCCACTCCTGGGGATTTATCCAAAGAAAATGAAAACACTAATTCGAAAAGATATATGCACCCCGAAAAGATATATTGCAGCATTATTTATAATAGCCAAGATATGGAAGCAACCTCAGTGCCCATCAATAGATGAATGGATAAAGGAATTCTGATCTATCTATCCATCTATATCTATATGCATGTATAATGGAATATTACTCAGCCATAAAAAAGAATATAATCTTGCCCTTTGTGACAACATGGATGAACCTAGAGGTTATGCTAAGTGAAATAAATCAGACGGAAAAAGACAAATACTGTATGATTTCACTTATATGTGAAATCTAAAAAACAAAACAAATGAACAAATATAACAAAACAGAAAGAGTTATAGATACAGAGAATGAACATGTCATCACCTGAGGGGTTGGGGGGGAGGGTGAAGGAAAGATATAGGTGAGGTCGATTAAGAAATATAAACTTTCGGTTGCAAAATAAATGAGTCAGGGGTATGAAAGATACAGTGTGGGGAATATAGTCAATAACTACATAATATCTTTGTATGGTGACAGATCTTAAGTTGCTTATGGTGATCATTTTGAAATGCATAGAGATACCAAATCACTATGTTGTGCACCAAGAAATAACTCTGTGGGTGACTTATACTCTGACAACAAACAAACAAACATGCTATAGAGAAAGAAGTCGGAGTTTTGGTTACCACAGACGGGTTAGGGGGAGGGGAAACTGGATGAAGGTGGCGAAAATATACAAACTTTCAGTTATAAGATACATAATAAGGAATAAGGAAGATACTGTACAACATGATAAATATAATTAACCCTGCTGATTGATATATTTGAAAGTTGTTAAGAGAGCGTTCTCATCACAAGGAAAAATAATTTTTCTATTTCTATAATTTTGTACATATATGAGATGACGGATGTTCACTAAACTTACTGTGATAATCACTTCATGATGTACGTATGTCAAGTCATTACGCTGTACACCTTACATTTATACAGTGCTGTATGTCAGTCATATCTCGGTTTAATTATATGACTTATGTCTCAATAAAACTAGAAGGAGAAAAAGAGACACAAGGAGTTTGGGGAAGGGGGAGCCTCGCAGTTCTGGGACGCTGCGCAACTCCAACGAGCAGCAGTCATACGGAATTCTATTATTTTGTGCAAATAGAGCCTCTGGGTATTGTGCAGCTTGATGGCTCTGGGCTCCCGCATCAGAAAGACTTGGTCTGAAATGTTAACTCTGGCAGTCCTGTGGTTAGGACTCAGTGCTCTTACTGCCGGGGCCCGGGTTCAATCCCTGGTCGGGGAACTAAGATCCCACAGGTTGTGCGGTGGAGCCAAAAGCAATAAATGCTAAGTGGGCCAAAAAATATATATATATATTCAAATACAGACTTTTTACTAACTTTAAAATTTTAATATATTTTTTGAGAAAGCTTAAAATGGAATACTATAGCTAATTTGACTTATTTTCAAAGGACGCTGTGTATGTTTTGAAAAATCAGATTTTCACATTATTAATTTCCTTTGGTCTCTGCTGAAACACACAAAAATCAATTCAATGACTGGGATTTCCAGTTAAACCTGGTCTATTAAAATGAAGCACTGTTCCATTCCAAACCCCCCTTAAGCAAAGAATAGGTCTGGTTTTTTTTCATTCTTACTGAGATATAATTGACATGTATAACATTATATTGATATTGGTTTAAGATGTACGACATAATGATTCATGTTGCCTGCACTCCTTGGTTCATGGACCTGCAACACCCCAACCTCTGCTTCCGTCGTCACATCTCCCCTGACTCTGGCTTTCCTGGTTACCTCCTTCACCTGTAAGGACCCTTATGAATACGTCAGGCCCACCTGGGTAATCCAGGAGAATATCTCCATCTCAAAATCCTTAACTTCATTGCATGTGCAAAGTCCCCCTTTGCTATGTAAAGTAATATATTCTTGGGGGTTCTGGAGATTAGGACAAGGATACCTGTGGAGGCCATTATTCTCCTCACCACAGGTGGCCCCATCACTCTCAATGACACCCATGGTTGACAACCCCACTCACTGCACAGAGCTACTTTTCTTCTCTTTGGTGCCTTGTCTTAAATATTAGCAGACAGTTTAGATAGCTGAACCTGTTTCCTCATCTCCAACAGCTTGGGACGGTTGTTAAGATTGAGTTAATATTCTTAAAGCACTTAAAAGAGTTTTTGCACTTACTATAGTAAGTGCTCTAAAGATGTTTGATTTTATTAGTTGATATTATTATCAGTGAAGGAAAACTTCTAATGTGAAAATTAGAGAACAAAACAATTAGAAAGAAAAAAAGTAACTGGGGAGAAAGATGACACAGGAAGATAAAAACATACCAACAATCTACCATTCGTAGAGCCTTAGAGAGATAAGAGGAGATATTACATCCATGAAATGAGAAGTGGACACTGTCAAAATGAAGGGAAGCAATCATGAAACAAGAGCATGTTTTGGAAATTTCAAATATCGGTCTGCAGCACATGAAATTGCCATTGTTAAAGATGGAAAGTCATCCAAACTTTGGCAATTTCATACAGTTCAACCTAATGTAAACACACAAATGAAAAACTCGGTAGAGGAAACACAGAAATGAAATATAAACACAGAAATGAAAAACTCAGTAGAGGAAAACATTGAAGAAAGCTCTCAGAGAGTAGAGCAAAAAGATAAAGAAATGGAAAATAAAAGGGTATAAAAAGTATGTCTCCAGGAGACATTACTGTATGAGAGAGAAGTTCCAGAAAGAGAATGAGAGAAGTTCCAGAAACAGAAAGCAGAAAAAATGGAGGGAAGGAAATCATTATAGAATTAATTTAAGAAAATGCTCCAGGGCTTCCCTGGTGGCGCAGTGGTTAAGAATCCGCCTGCCAATGCAGGGGACACGGGTTCGAGCCCTGGTCCGGGAAGATCCCACATGCCGCGGAGCAACTAAGGCCGTGCGCCACAGCTAATGAGCCTGCGCTCTAGAGCCTGCGAGCCACAACTACTGAGCCCGCGTGCCACAACTACTGAGCCCGCGCGCCACAACTACTGAGCCCGCGCGCCTAGAACCCGTGCTCCGCAGCAAGAGAAGTCACCGTAATGAGAAGCCCGTGCACCGCAATGAAGAGTAGTCCCCGCTCGCTGCAACTAGAGAAAGCCTGCGTGCAGCAACGAAGACCCAAGGCAGCAATAAATTAATGAATGAATGAATCAGTGAATGATTTTTAAAAAAGCAACTGCTCCAGAATTGAAGGCCATAAATGAAAGGATGCACTGAGGGACTGGTACAATGGTGGAAAAAACCACGCTATGACCCATGCTAGGATCAAAGAAAAACTCACAGAAGCTTCCAGAGAGGGAAAGTGAAGAAAGAAAGAACCTCATACAAAAACTTCTTGACTGAAACAATGGAAGCTAGGAGTATATCAAACAGAGCCTTTAAAATGACAGAAAACGATTTCCAGTCAAGAATTCTACATCCAGCCAAGTTTGAATTTAAGTGTGAATGTACGCTCAAGACATTTTCAGACTTGTAGAGCCACAAAAAATATATTTCCCAGGCCCCATTTCTCAGGAAGCTAGCGGAAGAAAGTCTCCCCCCAAACGAGGGAGCGAGTTCAAAAGAAAGAAAGAGGATGTGGTTCCAGGAAAATTCTAGAACTAGTGCTAAAGGTGGGGCTAGTGACAGGAAGACTGGGCTTAAGAGAAAAGCAAATGTATTTTTAAACAATATTTTACATATACTGGAAATAACCAAGCAAATCCTCTGGAGCCGGGGAGTCTCAAGCTTTAAGTAAATCACTTGGACGGCTTATTGAACCAGCACGAGCTTCCTGGGCAGAGCTCGCTCTGTATCCGTATTATTGAGAGATACAGAGGTTAATTAGGGAGAAAAAAGGAAGGGTTGAAAGTGGCTGTATCTGGGGAAGAAACACTGAAGCTGCAGGAGGGGGGGATTGGGGAGCACAGGGGCGTGCAGTGTAGGCAACTGCACAGATAAGCACTGTGGGCCCTGGCAGGAGAGTATTTGGCCCTTTAAACCAGGGGTCAGCAATTATGGCCGGCGAGCCAGCTGCCTATTCTTACAAACAAAGTTTTATTGGCACCTATTTTCTCTGGCCGCTTCCGCACCACAGGGGCAGAGTGAAGTAGCTGGGTTAGTTCCTGTGGCCCGCAGAGCCTTAAATATGCCCTATCTTGGCCTTTACAGAAAAATTTGCCAACCCCTGTTTTAAACCATCAGTGTTTAACTGATAAAAAGTAAAACTCAATTGAAAAAAAAAGCAAAACCAAAAGATGAATGACTGGAGAATCGTAACACGTTCGTGCTGGAAGAGATTACAGTACTTGGAACTGCGTTGGTTTCCAAGTGAGAAGACTTAGCTTCTGGGAGGCGAAACAGTTCATCCGGGGTCCGGGGTAGTGGGAAATCTAGGAGAATTCTCCAGGTCACTGATTCTCCTCTCAATCCATACCCACCGCCAGGCTGCTATCTCCCTCTAATCTATGGCTGTATTCAAGTGGCTCTCCATCTAAGTAAGTCATAAAAAGTTACTACAGTAAGGTATTCATGAATTAAAATTAGCATGTGACTAGGGTTCACCAAGAGTTCTAATTTAGCATATTCTACAATGAAAGCTGTGAACCGTACAGCTTGCACACAGCTGAAATTCCCAAACTTTTCAGGAAGAATATTGATCTGAGCACACAATCAGTGTTGCCCTGAATGTGCTTTTCTTTGCTTTCCGTTGTAAAGTGTTACTCTAGCTTGTCAGTTACTTTGTCCACCCAAGTATATATATGCTGATGAGAGACCTATCATTTTCCCTGAGCGAGGTTTAAGGTGCCTAAGCTTGAGATTCCAAATAGGAATCATCCACTTGCTTTTTCCCCCAACTCTTGTCAATTTGTTTTTAGTTGAGATATAGTCATCCACGTGCTTTGTTATAAGCTAAATTCCTGTAACAAGTAGATGCAAAATGTAATGACTCCCACTCAGAGAAGTTTCTGATTCACAGAACACTTGAAGGGATAGGAGTTGAGGTGGGTGCAGTGTACGGGGTTAGTGGGGAGAAGGAACAGGGGGGCTTTCAGGGACCCAGGCTGACGGCAGCTCCCCCATCTTCAACACTTGGCTTCCCAGCATGCTCTATCATCATCATTCCAGCCAGCAGGACGTGACGAAGGCCGTGGAGGAGTATTTGAGGTTCACTGTCGCTTCGGCTCAAGTTCCACTGGCTAGAACTCAGCCACGTGCCCGCACCTCACAGCAAAGGCCACTGGGAGATTTACAGGTATCTGAAAAAAAACAGGAAACCTCTGATGAACTTATTTTAAAACAATATTTTATATGCATTTTCAAATAACATGCTCAAACTGGTTTTTTTCCAACTTCCAAACACCTTTTCATATGTGGTCTGGCCAGGGCCCCGGGAAGGATTAGGTAGATTTTGGTGGTTTTCACCGTTCCTATGACTAAAGAGGAGGTTTATAGCCAAAAATGCTTATAAAGCAACATTCGCTTGTTATCACTTATGTCTTTTCTCCATTGAAAGTGGGAACGAGTCAGATGGGTGTCCTACAGGCCTCTTTTGTCCCACCGAACTGTATCAAAACCACTTTGAGTCATTGCTAGAGAAGAGCGGCTCCAATTTATAACTTGGGGGCTGAAAATTAGGGGGCGGGGATTTTAGTTGAGGCATAAAAAGGACGTAGTCTCCGCAAGGGGTCAGGCTTAGGGAGAGGGCCTACCTGACCTGAGGCTACAGAAACGGAAGCAGAAAAAGCCATATTCACCTGCGAGAACTGACAAGGAAAAGTCTAGGATGATGGGTGGAAATCCCTTTATCTTACATACCTACCAGAGTTCAGACCCGGAGACAATCCTAATCCCAGCTAAAGCGGCACCTTGGCCCCAGCCAGCGCACCTGATTGCCTCGGGTCGTACAGGCCTGTGGTTCCCTCCACTGATGGGTCAGCAGCATACCCACGTTTCCATCCTCGTTCTACCAGTCGCATCGTTGCCTGAAAGAAACTACGGATTGGGAAAAGGTAAAAACTCCCTTTCCTTGGTCTTGCATACATTGGCCTGGGATTGGCGTAATCCCCGTGGTCCACCGTTTAGTTTGCGCACTGTGCCGTTCTGATCACCAGGAGAGATGGAGCTCCCAGCAGAAGGAGCGGACGGGGAGGCACGCACCCAGGTGGGGTCCGGCTGTACCTCATGGGAGCAGAGCCCCCCAGACATACGGGGGAAAGGGGAGTCTAGAGGCATCAAAGATAAACTGCATTTCCCTTAAAACACCACCTAAGCCTGTCCCGTCCTCCCCTAGGGGCCATTGATTTGTTTCTGTAGTAACAATGCTCTGATTTACTGTGGGCTTTGGGCTTAAGGTTCTTGCCATCTAGTGGCCAAAGTAATAGCACATCTTCTCCCTTGAACATGCCGTTATTTGTGATCTGATTGTTGAAATGTGAGTTTTAAGTGACTTATGCAGAGCAGATGGTCAAAAATATTTGATGCAAACATGAAATGTAGTTCAACCAAAAGTTTCAAGGTGGTACATGGCACATGCAAGGAAAGGAAGGAAAACAGACATCAGAACAATTGATGGCTAAGCTCCTTGTCCAGTGTGTTGTGATCCAGTAGGGGTGTATCCCCTCAGAAATCCTCAGGCAGGGAAGCATCCTGAGTTATTCTGGTACCTTCATCATTGTTGTCATAGTCATCCATGCAAAAGGGACCAGTGACAGCTTTGCCTGGAGAAAGGGGGAGAAATGCACTGTGGCAGTGGGTTCTGACACTTGTCAAGCCACGTGGTGGGAGCTCGGGTGTGGCTGGAAGCTAAGTTTGCAGAGCAAACCTGTTCTTCTTTTTTTTTTTTTTAAACCTGTTCTTCTTCCCTGCTTGCCTGCACATTAACATCACCTGGGGGTCTTTAAAAAATTCCAAAGCCCAGGCTACATCCCAGACCAAGGAAATCTCCATCTCTGGGAGGGACCCAGGCATCAGAATTTTTGAAATTCCCCCAGGGGTTCCCATGTGCAGGCACCCATAGGGACCACTAGCTGCGGGTACTTAGCCTGTAATTCCATGCAATGGTGTCTTATGTGAGTATGACACTTCCCTGTTTGCAAGAGCGCTCGGCATAGATTATCTCCTCTAATCCGTGTGCAGTAAGCACAGCCATCTCCTTGGCTGCTCCAAGTTTCCGTATAGGAGCCTCTTGTTTCCTTGACGCAGCACAAGTTGCTAGCAGACGTAGCACTGTGACGACTGAGAGTGTGAGGGTCTGAGTGGGATCTTGGATGTGTGAGTGGAAAGGGCAGAGGGCTCCACTCACAGAGCCAGAGCCACGCATTTCAATGGTCTTCATTTTAAGAAAATTGAATATAGAAAAATATGTATTTTTCTTTTTTTAAAAATAAATTTATTTATTTTTGGCTGCATTGGGTCTTCGTTGCTGTGTGCGGGCTCTCTCTAGCTGTGGCAAGCTGGGGGCCACCCATCGCTGCTGCACCCGGGCCCCTCACTGTGGTGGCCTCTCCCGCTGCGGAGCATGGACTCCAGGTGCAGGGGCTTCAGTAGTTGTGGCACGTGGGCTCAGTAGTTGTGGCTCACAGGCTCTAGAACTCAGGCTCAGTAGTTGCGGCTCATGGGCCCAGCTGCTCCGCGGCACGTGGGATCTTCCCAGGCCAGGGCTCGAACCCGTGTCCCCTGCATTGGCAGGTGGACTCTCAACCACTGTGCCACCAGGGAAGCCCTCTTGCTTTCTTTTTAAAAATACTTTCTCTGAGGACATTTCTTTTTTTAAAAAAAAGCTTGTTTCAGCTCATCCATATTCAAAAGAACTTCATGCCTGTACTCTTAACATGAACAACTCAGCTAATGGAAAGATCTTGTTTATTCCCCTGAGCATCCACACTGACCCTTTCTCAACCTTCAGCGTCATTCTCGCCTTTATTTTTCTGTGCAAAGACTGATTCTCCTTATTTTCAAATACATGTTTGATCTCTTCGCAAATATATTATCAGTTTTGTGTTTCAGATGACCTTTGAAGTATGTTTATGTGTGAGCATAAGCCTCCTTCAGCTGGGGATCACCCGGCAATTCCTGGGAGAGAAGGGAAGGAACCTGTCTTGCTGCCTTGGATTGTCCGTCCTCGTGTATAACAGCTCGTAAAATTGATGGATTAAGAACAGAGCAGCTGAGCTTTTCCAGCTTCTAGCCAGGTGGTCCTTTCACTTCTTCCTGCAACCAGATCTTTAGTAAATGTCAAAACGCTTCTTTCAGAATCCTGAGTCTGGGGATCGGCCCTCATCCCGCCAGCGTTCCTCGGGGGAGTCACATACACTACTTTGCCTTCTTGGCTTCCTTTGCCCACCCGGAAGTTCTGAGCTGTTTTGGGTTTCAAATGTTCTCTTTGCTATTGGCTTTCTAACGTAGTTCTTCCAAATCCACTTGCTGCTTTTAATCTTGTATTAGTATGTTCAGTTTTCATCTTTCTGTGCTGCCCCAGATCCCTTTAGGAAGGGGGATAGACTAAACAAGCATATGAATTGGAAATATGCATTTACTGTATTTCCAGCTCTGAGCCTTTGAGATCTGGTCAGGAGGCAGGCGCCAGGGAACCCGGAGGCCAGGGGACCCCTGAACCCAGCTTCCTGCTCATGGAAATGGCAGGGGTGACTAGGGCTGGGGACACAAAAATGCTTTTGTGCTCCTTTTTCTTAACAGGTAGGAAGCACGGAACATAAAGCCATAGCAGTGGGCAGGGATGGTGTGTGCAGTAGTTCACTGGACAGGCTCGGGAGAGTGGAGACACGTGAGTTCAAATCCCAGCTCTGTCGCTTGCCAGCTGTCCATCACCTGACCTACCCTCTCTGCCCTGCAGTTTATGCATGTGTAAAATAGGGATAGTAACTCACAGTTCTTCTGCCCTTGTGAGGATTAGTTGAGATAATGAATGCAAACGCTTAGCACAGTGCTTGGAGAATGCGTAATATGGGCTTAATATACGTTAAAGCCAAATATGATAAGTATAGTTTTATAATTTTGTTTCCAGAAGATAGTTGGAGAACAGTTTGTGACTGGCGATTTTATTCTTCATCATTCAAAATAACAGGCACAATTCAAATTGTTCTCCTTTATGAAAAAGTATGGGAGCCGTGGTAAGGAAAACTTCTAGGGAAAACCTTGTTTCTCTCTTCAGAAGTCTCCCCAGTATTTTTCAGAATTTTTCTGTCTTTGTAACTGTAGTCAAACACTAGTTTATTAAGACAGTTAAAGGTCTGATTTGCATACAGTAATCTTTCATTCAAGACAGTAAGCAGCTATTTCTTTGGAGTTTTTTCCCCCACATTTAAAAATTAACAATATATGATCTTAGTAGACATATCACTAAAACCAAGAAGTGAAATATTTGTGAATTTCCTTTACTGTTAGAAAAACAAGTTCACTGGAAGTCATACTAAAATAGTAAGTTCTAGTTCCTTCCCTTCAACATGGTTTTCCATGAGACCAATATACTTTCCATATTTTAGGTTTTCCAAATTATACAGAAAAGGCACAATAAAAATGGAAAATTATTACCAAAACAATGATGATACAATAAGAAGGCCTTTCTCTGGAAGAAATTGAAAATATAAACATATTTCTAAAATAAGGATTATTTGGGGAATTAAACTAAAATTGCAAACCTCAAGCTATATATGCATACAATTCAAAGGGAAAGGAGAATTACCCACCAGCAGTATCTGAAACAAAAATCTAAAATTAGGCAATGCCACTGCTACCTGTTTTCTTAGGGCTGCATTATTCATTTTAAAATTGGAATGTTATTTAATCCTCTAAAAGTACCGGGCAGGGCGCCGGTCTTTTGCCATAAGGAGTGCAGTCTGGGTCTCCGTTCCCCCATCTCAGGCCTGACTGCCAGGCTCTGCTGAGGCTGGTGCAGAATCCCCTGCTTAAGAACAGCCTCCATCTTAAGGCAACATTGATGCAGACCTACTCGATATGCTCTTTGGGGTTTTTTTTCTTCAACAGTGAAAGCACTTTCACTGTCTACGAGGATAATTAAATTTCTCCAAATGCAGGCTCGTCCTGAGCTGCAGACCCAGGATAATTGGAGCCAGGCAGCTATTTGCCCTCTAATTTACATGGGTCCTAAGGCTTAGAGGTAGACAAGCTCAATCAGCCGCCTGCAAGGGCCAAGACAGCAAAGGAAATGTGTGACTGGGGCTGGGTAGAATGACAAACAGGCACAAAGAGACGAAAAGTGGCAGCCGACATTCGGCCTCGTGGGGATAAAATAAAGCCTGCTGGGACGTGGCAGAGAGGAGATTGCTGCCCCCCAAAAGGGGACAGCCTCGCCTTGAGGACAAACAACTGTGGCTCAACACAAAAGCAGGGCCATTGCTGCCAGATCTTCTGATTTTTCAAGTGAAGTCAAAGATCTGGCTTTTAGATGAAATCTCCTCTATTTTAAAAGTCAGCCACTTGTTCAGGTGAAAGGCAACAACGCAGAGACATCGCTACGATGACCAAAGAAGACAGAACCGCAGGACACTGGTTTCCTAACTGTGGCCTAGAGCATGAAGTTTTCTTCCAGGTTGCATTTTGCCTTGAAAGAGAAATTGAGGCAATTGCTATTCTTTCAGAAACTCTTCTCTATAAGAAATATTAAAGAAAAAAAACTACCTGCTGTAAAGCACAGGGAACTCTACCCAATATTTTGTAATACCCTATAATGGAAAAGAATCTGAAAAAGAACATATATGTGTGTGTGTGTGTGTGTATAACCGAATCACTTTGCTGTACACCTGAAACTAACACAACATTGTAAATCAACTATACTTCAATTGAAAAGAAAAGAAAAGGAGAAAAACTACGCTAAATGCAATGTGATGTCCTGGATCAGATCCTGGAACAGAAGAAAATAACCAAAAACATAATGGCAAAGTAGTGAAATCAAATCAGACATGGGGTTTAGTTAGTAGCATTGAAGCGCTGTTAATTTCTTAGTTTTAACAAGCGGCCCCTGGTTTGTGAGATTTGAACGTGAGCGGAGACTCAGTGAAGGGTTTGTAGGAACTCTATATGCTAGCTCATCAACTTTTCTGTATATCTAAAATGATTCCACAACACAGTTTATTTAAAAATAAACTACAGTTGACCGTTGAACAACGCACAGGGGTTAGTGGCCAGACCTTTCTCACAGTGGTAAATCTGTATAACTTATAGCTGGCCATTTAGACCTCCAGATCTGAGATTCATTTCTGTCCATGATTCAATCAACCCCTTACTCTGGTACTTACTATTGAAAAAAATCTGCTTATAAGTGGACCCGCACAGTTCAAACCCATACTGGTTGAAGAGTCAACTGTATGTAAAAGAACATGTGTGAAATATGTCTAATCAACCACTTCATAAAACGCACATTGAACAAGTTGTCCATGAACATTACTGTAGTAAGTGGCACAAGTGAGAAATAAGGTCTAATATACAACTGAGTTCAGGTGTAGGGAGGATGAAAGCAAAAATTCCAGAAAGAACATGATATCTTAAGACAATTAGGTAAACCAATGTCGGTAGATCAGAGGGTCTGTTAGGGCATCTTGTAGGTGACAAGTTTGGAAGAAAATGAGAGCATACTGGTATAGACCTGAATTCCGTGTTGGCACAGCAGACAGTGGCATCACTCATTTAATTTCTCTTAAGATTTTTTTTTTTTTTTTTGCAGTACACGGGCCTCTCACTGTTGCGGCCTCTCCCATCGCCGGAGCACAGGCTCCGGACGCGTAGGCTCAGTGGCCATGGCCCACGGGCCTAGCCGCTCCGCGGCATGTGGGATCCTCCCGGACCGGGGCACGAACTCGTGTCCCCTGCATCCGCAGACGGACTCTCAACCACTGCGCCACCAGGGAAGCCCTAAGATTGTTTTATCATCACAGGAAGGCTTCTGTATTGATCTCTGGTTTACCAGTTTCCTACCTTCTGAATTTCAATGGATTTTTCTTCACCAAGTTAATCAAACAGAAGGTGTGTACTAGTAAAGATTAAACGCAGATAAAGGGCCAGAAGAAGAGGAAAGAGCTATAGCTGTAAGACACAGCTACGCACACATACATGGCCATCTAGTCTACAAATCCTCCTGGATCAGGATTTGTCAGCCTCAGCGATCTCGGCATTTTGGTCTGGATACTTCTTTGTGGTGGGCTGTCTTGTGCATTGTAAGATGTTTAGCTGAGTCCCTGGTCTCTGCTCACTAGCATTAGCTCCCAAGATGAGACAAACAGAAATGTCTCCAGACATTGTCACATGTTCCCTAGGGGGCAAATGCGTCCCTGATTGAGAACCACTGGCCACGAGAAAAGCATATTTATCAGGGAGTGTATTCTACAGTACTGGCCTTCAAGTTGTTAGAACTCCCAGGTGGAATCACATGAAATAGCTGTTCTTGTAGGTCATAAATGGTTCAGTATCAGTCATTTCATGTTTCAACCTGAAATTGTTGTATTTCTCTACTTATTGGTAAACAGCAAGATAGCAGCTGCTATGACTAGTAAGAATAATTAATAACGTGCATTCTAATATAAACTTAGTACCAGGTTTTGCCATGTCATTGAATGTCATGACAACCAATCACTGGGGAGGCTGCGTGACTTGGTAAATTAATAGAGATATTAAATATGTTACTATCCCAGCTAGAAAAAGTGGCTGGAAAATGTTCTTATTAATTTGCTATTGGTTCATCAAAAGTTGAAAGTGAATTAAGCACTGAGAATAATATGGTTGCTATTAACATACATTCTCTGCTGATTAGGTACGAAATCACCAGACAGTACGGCTCTCTGGCAGGCGAGGGGTCAGTGCCAGTGTACGGTGCCCAGCAGGCTGGAACAGGGGGCGTTGGTGGCCCCATGTCTGAAGAACCATAGTTCTCGTGGTCCACGCCATGTAGAAAGCTCTGGTACCCACAGGCTGAGCCAGCTCAGATCTGGAGTACCTAGCCTGGTGGCCCCTAGGCTGCAACAAATCCAAGAGCTGCCATTGGGGCCCTAGTGACATCTGTATAAGGGGGACATCATTGGATGAATTAGATGTGGTTCCTTGTGTCAAATCACAGCTCAGACAGGGACATCGTTTAGCTGGTCATGGCTGCATCAAACAAAAGGTCATGTGGACAATTTCTAAAAATCAGGAATGATTTGGAAAGTATTAGAAAATTAAGGAGCAGTGTGGTACCCCTTAGATTACTTGGTAAGCAGTCTTGGATGATACAGCTTAGTTTATTTAGAGACTAAAGGGGAACATACTTATAATTTTATTTACGTATGATTTTTATATTAATTTTATTCCCATTGTAGTCATAAAATACATTCATTTCACCAGTGGCCTGTCATCAGATATTTAGCATCCCACTGGTTCCCAGAGGACATCTCATCCGATCCAATATCGAAGAGTGAGCAATTATCTTCTGTGTTTCAATGTTTAAAAAAAAAAATCATACTTATACACAGAAAACAGGGAGTTCAAATCCTTGCCCACCACTAACCTCGGCTGCCTTACTTTTTCTATATTAAACTGATAGGATTTATACTTGATGCTTTGTGTTTCACACAAGATGGGTGTTTATTAAATGTATTTTATTAACTTAATTTAAAGCACCTGCAATTTAAGGGTCTAAATATTCCAGAGGAGTGTGTTGGAACTAAAATTCCTGATCGTGGCTTGCTGCAGCCTTTCTCTTGCTATGATAGTGTAACCTTGAAGGAGTGCCAATGGAGTTTAATAATTGACTAAGAGTGGCTTTTTCCCCAAAGACACTTGAGCTGAAGCTTTCTCAAGCCTGAATAAGGTCACATTATTCCTCTTTTAAAAGATCAGGAAAATCATATCACGCTTCTGAGAACTGATAGATAGGTAGTTATCATACGTTGATATTCAGGGAAATGAACATTTTTTTTTTTGTTAAAAAGCTGTTGTAGTTTATCTTATGACAGGGCCGAAAGTAAGCTCGTCACACGAGATGAATTGTGCGGAAGCACAGCGGTAGAGGGCTGCCGCTCGCTCAGGCAAAACAGCGCCGTCTGTCCTGCTGTGGTAGCTTTTATTAAAGCATTATCTAGGTTTACACTTTAAGACTTGTTTTCTTAACATTCCAGAAATGCCAAAGCAGCAACCTATGTTTTTATTAATTATACAAGCAATAATTGGCTTTCTTGAGAACCTGCCGTGCTTCGTCCTTGAGCGCAGAAGCAGCACAAAGTTCCCACCATTATTCTGATTATACTGAAGTAGCACAAGGACATTTCCTTGTGTTCCCACCACTCTGATTATACTGAGGACATCTCATGGATCAGTGCCCAAAGCACTCAATTCTTCTTCGCAGGCCCCCGGTTTGCTGGGGCGGGGTGGGGGGGGGGCGCTCAAAGCAATCAGGACTGTTTGCAGTTCTGGCTTATTCGCCAGCCCCCAGTTTGCTGGGGGGGGAGGCTTATGGGTCACATCTCCTTTCCATGTCCTCAGTTATTCCACTACAAAAGCTGTGCTTGTAGATCACATTCTTATATATGATAAACCCTCAGAAAGTACATGCTGAACTCGTTGACATACTTTAGAATTTTATTTTGGAGAAAAAGATTTCCAAAGGTATTCATTTTATCTGTTTTAAAAAATAAACACTTTTAAAATGAATACAAAGAAAACACTGTTTTCAACATTTCCCCAGTACCTTTGCTAAATTAATTAGGTGGCGTAAACAGTTTGTATATTTTTAAATGACTCCTCTGAGCCTGAGGAAAAAGAGATCTGTAATATGGGAGCATAAAGAGAAATTGCGTTACATCACAGCCCTAATGGCGTGGATGATGGCAGGAAAAGAGGATGGTGGTCTACAGAGCGAGGCCAAGAATAAAACAACCACAGCTAAGAGCAGATGCACCATTAAATTGGGTGCTAGTTTTGCTTTCACTACCAATTCCTCCAAGGAAAAGTGTCTCAACATTCTGGGGAAAGAGAAGAAAAGGATGGGGCAATTCAGAATCCAGAGGGACAAAAAGTCAGTGATCGAACTGGAAAGATTAAGGGTGTGTTTGTGTGTGTGTGTGTGTCCAGAAAAACATGTTTTGTTGAGTTATTCCTCATGGCTCTAAGAAGTTTCTAGGGGGCACTTGATACTAATTCCTATTTTATCGCTGCAGTGTTTATGAGAGTGGCTCTGTCTGCACAGCATAAAGAGAAACGGATCTTTAGGAGGATGCCAGATGATGAAGGGACTTTTGGTTGCTGTCTATGTTGATCATGTCAATTGCAAAATAATCACATTTTCATTTAACCATGTGTTTGCTCTCTCCACACACAAATTTAAGGAGTATTGGTTGGAGAATATTTCTGATTTTTAAGTTCTTCCCTGCCTGTCTTCTTTATTCCCCCAAAAAAGAGAAACAAAAATGATGAGACTCTGGCAAGCCATGTGCTAGATGAAGGATTGTCCAACTCCTTATAGCCTGGGGGCCAGATCTAACCTGCCCCCGTTTCTGTACAGCCTTTGAGCTAAGAATGGTTTTTACATTTTTAAGTATGGAGGGGAAAAAATAATATTTCATGACACACAGTTAAATTGCAGTGTCTATAAATGAAGTTTTATTGAAACACAGCCACGTGCGTTTATTTACATGTGTGGCTGCTTTTGTGCTACAACTGCAGACTTGAGTAGTTGTAACAGAGACCCGATGGTCATAAAGCTGAGAGTATTTACCATCTGGCCAACCCCTGTGCTAGACTCTGAAGATAAATCTGTGACCGAGACTGACCCAATCCCTGACTGTGTTACTTACAGTCTGGTCAATAGGTAATATGCAGCTAAAAGCAGCAAGATGATAATTACAGATTAAGGTAAATGCTATGAAGGCAGCCAACGCAAGGAGCAAGGAGGTAAAGAAAAAGTGGAGAGGGAAGAGAATTGTGGTTTGTGGGGAGATTAAAGAAGTGACATTTATAAACTGAGGCCAGGAGATCAAAGGAGCCAAGCTTGTGATGGAGGAGTCAGTGGAAAGAGCTTCCTGAGAGAGGAAGGCACATATGCAAAGGTCCTGTGGCCAGGAGGGCTGTTTGTGTTGTAGGAAGGAGACAAGAGAAGCTGAAGTTCAGTGAGGGCACATGAAGTTCGAGGGTTAAGCAGGGCCAAATTCCAAGCACAATGAGAAGCCATTGACAGGTTGTAAGCAGGGGAGTGACGTGATATAATTAGCTTTGATTAAAAAAAAATCATTCTGATTGTTGCGTGGAAAGGAACTGGAGAGGCAAAGATCTTGGGACCAAATATCACGCAGGAGGCCAAGGCCGGGGCTGACTGGTGGCCATGGAGATGGACAGAAGTGAACGGACTTGAGGTTGAGACTTTGCACACAGAACTAACAGCCTCGGCACAGGAAAAGTAATGGGAAGATCAGAATCAAGGGCTGGGGGGTGGGGGAAAGGGGAAGCTATTGGCCACAGGAACATGCTTTCAGCTGTAAGATTAATAAGCTCTGGGCATCTAATGTGCAGCATGGTGATTATAGCTAATAATACTGTATTATATTTTTGAAAATTGCTAAGAAGGTGGATCTTAGTTGTTCTCACCACAAGAAGGAAATCGTAATTATGTGCTGAAGGTGTTAGCCGACACTATGGTGGTGATCATTTTGTGATATATAAGTGTATCGAATCAACACATCGTACACTCTAAGCTTACACAAGGTATATGCCAATTATACCTCAATAAAGCTGGGCAGGCGGGAGTGGGGGGAGAAGAAGGCTTCTCATTGAAGAGGCCCATTTTTTTCTGTAAAGGACCAAATAGTAAATATTTAGGCCTTAAAGCCACATGATCTCTGCCACAACTCCTCAACTCTGTCCTTGTGGCACAGCAGCCATAGACAACATGTCAATGAAAATTTTCATCTGTATGTGAGTGTGTAAAACTTTCTTAATGAAACAGGCTGTGAACAGAATTTGGCCTTGGTTTGCCCACCCATTATAGAGTTGGCTGTTCAAGCCTAGCCCTCAGGAGAGAGGTCTGAGCTGGAGATGTGAGCGTGTAAATCATCAGGATTTACCAGGTCATGGGCCTGGATGTTGGCAAAGAGAGCTTGTAGAAAGATCAAAGAAGACAAGAGAGGCCGAGGCATTCCAACAACATCCCAAGAAACGTTGGGTGGGAGGGATAATCTTTATCAAGATTGTGTTACTGTGATATTTTAGAAGCGAGAAATATTATCATAAGGAAGAAGTACCCTTTTTATACATCACATTGATCTAAAATGGAAAGCCTTCTTCAGTTGCTCCCACTTACATGGTGGAATGATGTAAGAGGCAGTGGGTGCAGTAGTAAAAGCTGCCTGGCTCCACTACATAGATGTGTGACTTTGAGCAAGTTACCTAACTGCTCTGTTTCCCAGTTTCTTTACCTGTGAAATGGCGATGAGAGTCATAAGACCAACCTCACAGGGTTGATGTGAAGGCCTGCAGTGTAGCAAGTGTTACATGCACATGTGACGTTATTATTCCTTCTCTCAGTGGCTACCTTATTCTAGAAAGGGTTTGCAGCAAGTTGCTTTTCTGGTCCTTACTTTAGACCCTTCACTTCTCTGTTTGGCTCACACTAAAATGAAGCTCAATTAACTTCCTCACGTTTCCATCTTTGCCCTGGTTGGGTATTCCTGTGCTGCTTAACTTGCTGGACTCTTCTGCTTGAATTATGTATGCCGTATCCAGCTCTCTTAGATTCACTGAGGGCACCAGAGTCTTTATCTTTGATCTAATTTCCAACCCAAGTGACTGATCCAACCCACGTGAAAAGGAAATTCCCCTGGGCAGCCTCAGATTATATGTAATTACCCGAGAAATCGGCTAATTCCACCTTCACCTTGCCTCTCAAGAAAGCGAACTCTTTAATGACCAATTTTCACGGAAAGGAATTAGTTTAATATTCATCTTCATTGGGTCCACGTGAAGTTGACTTCTGGTTTTCATTTTATTGCCTATTGTTATGAACTTGTTGTTTTTTAGATATTTTGTACATTTCAGGCCATTATCAGTCCATGAATTTTGCTGTTCACGCTGTCCCACTTTTGATAAGATGTAACCACGTTAAGCCTGCTCCCTGATCCTGTAGACACACTCGTCCCTGTCTTGGAACGAGCTGACGCAGGGTGTCTTGGCTCATGTTGTCCATCCCCTGCCCCAGACCTTGGACCTGCTAGATCTCCAAGGACCCTGGTTCCTTTCAGTGGGAGATAGCATTTATACCAAACTCCGTACTCTGAAAACTGGTCATTAAAAGGAAGAAAACGAAACTTTTGTCTTGATTTTCTAGTACAAACTATATTTTAGGGTAACCACGTATAGCTGTAGGAGATGAAGGGATGCTCTTCTTTACTGGAGAATTCCAGTGAATATTTGTAGACAGGAAAGGATGATAGAATTAGAAAATCAGCATTTGCAAGGGTAGAAAAGAGCCTTACAATGAAGGAATCAGACCATCACCACCTTAAATCAATAGTATCCTCAATATCCCTAGTAGCAGGACAACCTGACATAATATATTAGATGTGATCATGGTATTGGAGTCATAAAGAAATGTCCTTATCTTTTAAAATATCTCTCATTGAGATGTAATTCACATGCTATTCAGTTTATTCATGTAAAGTATAAAATTCCATGGCTTTTAGTATATTCACAGAGTTGTGCACCCATCTCCATAGTCAATTTTAGAACATTTTCATTACCCCCAAAGAAACCCCACACGCCTTAGCCGTCACCCCCTAGACCCTCCATCCTCCCATCCCCCAGCCCTAGGTAACCCTTAATTTACTTGTCTATGGATTTGCGTATTCTGGACACGGAATCGTGCAATATGTGGTCCTTTGTGTTTGGCTTCTTTCACTTAGCATATACTGTTTTCGAGGTTCATCCATGTCACAGCACGTATCAGAACTTCATTCCTTTTTATGGTTGAATAATATCCCACTGTATGGAACGATCACGTTTTGTTTATCCACTCCTCAGTTGATAGACTTCTGGGTTGTTTTCATCTTTTGGCTATTGGGAATAGTGCTGCTGTAAACACTCATGTAAACTATGTCTCTGAGTACTTGTTTTCAATTCTTTTGGCTATATACTTAGGAGTAGAATCGCTGGGTCAGGTGGTAGTTCTGTGTTTAACTGACGAACTGCCAGATTGTTTTCCAAAGAAGCTGCACCATTTTACATGCCTACCAGCAGTATACGAGGGTTCCAGCTTCTCCACATTCCCACCAACACTTGTCATTATCTGTCTTCTTGACTATAGCCAACCTAATGGGTGTGAAGTGGAATCAGTATGGTTTTCATTTGCTGATCATCTTTTCATGTATTTATTAGCCATTTGTATATTTTCTTTGGAAAAATATGTATTCAGATCCTTGGCCTACTTTTTTTTTCATTCTTTTAATGGACTTGACTTTTTTAGAGCGGTTTTGGGTTCACAGTAAAATCAAGTGGCAAGTACAGGGAATTCCTGCATACCTCCACATACGCATAGCCTCTTCAACTATCAACATTCTGTACCAGAGTACTACATTTGTTCCAATTGATGAACCAACAGTGACGCATCATCATCAACCTAAGTCAATAATTTACATTAGGGTTCACTCTATGGGTTTGGACAAACGTATAGACATGTATCTACCATTATAGTATCATACAGAATAGTTTCACTGCCCAAAAAATCCTCTGTGCTCTACCTATTCATCCCTCCCTCCCCCTAACCCCTGGCAACCACTGATCATTTTACTGTCTCCGTAGTTTTGCCTTTTCCAGAATATCATACAGTTGGAATCATATACTATGTAGCCTTTTCCGTCTCTTTTAATTAGTAATGCACATTTGAGGTTCCTTTGTGTCTTTTCATGGCTTGAGAGCTCATTTCTTTGTATCACTGAATAATATTCCACTGTCTGGGTGCAGCACAGTTTATGTATCCATTCACCTACTGAAGGACATCTTGGTTGCTTCCACGTTCTAGCAGCTATGAATAAAGATGCTGTAAATGTCCATGTGCAGGTTCCTTTGCCCGTTTTTGAATTATTTGTCTTTTTATTGAGTTGTGGGCACGTTTATACATTCTAGATACAAGTCCTTCATCAGATATATGAATTGCAAACATTTTCTCCCATGCTTTGGGTTGCCTTTTCATTTTCTTGATGGTATCCTTCGAAGCACAAAAGTTTTTAATTTTGATGTCCAGCTTATCTATTTTTGTTGCTGCTGTTGCTTGTGCTTTTGGTGTCATAATAAAGAAATCATTGCCTAATCCAAGGCCATGAAGATTTATACCTATGTTTTCTTGTGAGAATTTTATAGTTTTAGCTTTTACATTTAGGGTTTTGATCCATTTTGAGTTAATTTTTATACATTATGTGATATCCATATCTTTTTATAGATGCAGACTAATTTTTTTTTCTTTTTTTGCGCTACGCGGGCCTCTCACTGCTGTGGCCTCTCCCGTCGCGGAGCACAGGCCCCGGACGCGCAGGCTCAGCGGCCATGGCTCACGGGCCCAGCCACTCCGTGGCATGTGGGACCTTCCCGGACCGGAGCATGAACCCGTGTCCCCTGCATCGGCAGGCGGACTCTCAACCACTGCGCCACCAGGGAAGCCCAGCAGACTAAATAATTTTGAGTTGAATATACGATGATTGTAATTTAGAACACTTCAGAAAAAAACAGATGAAGCAAATATAGCAAAATTGTGACAGCTGCCGAATCTAGGTGATCGGTTTATGGGTGTTCATTTTACTCTCCTCTCTGTTTAAAAAATATTTTTCTTTAAATAATAGAAAGTAAAAGATATAGAAATAAAAATCGGAAAAATACTTGATTATGAGTGAAAATGCCACTACTTGAAGAATAAACTTGCATCCACTTTAACTTAAATTATTTATAAACATTAGCATTTTATAATTAGCTGTAAAGTGTCAGACTCCTAATAAAAACACCTGATAGAATGGATGCATCAGGGTGTCTTGGCATTGCTCTTAGGAACCAGTGTTCTAGAGCTTCTCACTCTAATATGGCAACTACCAGTCACATGCGGATGTTGAACACTTGAACTATGGTAAATCTAAACTGAGATGCGCTGTAGGTGTAAAGTATACGTCATACTTCAAACACTTGGTATGAAAAAACTGGAAAATATCTAATGAATAATTTTAATATTCATTACAAGTAGGAGTAATAATGTTTGGGGATATATTAGGTTAAAGTGTATTGTTAAGATAACTTCAGTGGTTTCTTTTTACTCTTTTTAAATATGGCTACTAAACATGTAAATTACATACATGGCTTGTATTACATTTCTTTTGGACAGCACTGTTCCAGAGAACAAAGGGCTGAGCTAGAAGGTCTGCATTCTAATCCCCTTATTGCCTTTTACTAGCCATGTGACTTCGGGCCATTTCTTCCATTTCTCAGCCCTAGGATAGTTGAAAATAAATTCATTCAGAAAATATTTAGAGCTCTCACTATACAGAAAGAACCTGGCTAAGTGATGCGGGGAATACAAGATGTGAAACTGTTCACAAACTCAAATGAGTGCTTTCCCATTTCAGCCCTATCCATGAGTCAATGAAGACAGAAGTCAACAATGGAAATATCTTATCATTTTAATTTTCTCCACTAACATTTTATCTTAAAGTAATGAATATTTTATAATATGTTCATGGTCTAAGATTTTATGTACACGTAGTAGATGTTCTTTTCATCCTCTGGGTCTTGAGTCTTTGAACGTGTGTTCCATTTTCTTGGGGGCTTCCTCAACTCCACGTTCTGTCCAAGAAGTCAGTGCACTGGGGTAGACAGCTGGTGGACTGGTGGACCTAATATTCATGCCCTTATGTTGTCCCATACCACTTTGACGCTGGTCTTGGCCATGTGCCTTGCTTTGGCCAATGGGACATTAGCAAACAGGATAAAAGCAGAGGCTGGATGAGCTCTTGCTCATTGAGGCTTATCTTCTTAGAACCCTCTTTCTTGGAACCCTGCAGCCATGCTGTGAGGAAGCCCAAGCAGCTCCAAGGAAAGGCTCATATGGAGGAAGAAAGGGACAGTGGTTTGTTCAGACAAGTGGTTCTTAACCTGGGGTGATTTTACTCCTTAGGGGACATTTAGCAATGTCTGGAGACACTTTTGGTTGTCACAACTGGTGGGGAGGTGCTACTGGTAGAGGCCAGGAATGCTGCTAAACATCCTACAAGGAACAGGACAGGGCCCACAACAAAGAATTACCCAGCCCAAATGTCAGTAGTGCCAAGGCTGAGAGGCCCGCTCTAGACCAAGGTCCCCACAACCTGGATGCTGTGGATCAAGGATAAAGGGGCTTGGGAGAGAAAGTGTTCACGCTTAAATAAAGAGCAGCTTTCTGGACAGTCTGCTGCTCATGGTGATTTTAGATGACTCTCATCCATCCCAGTGGGACATTTCCCCTGTTTACCCTCAGCATTTAAGCATAGTAACTCATCAAAGTGTTGTACCAACAACCATTTTATTAGTTGCCCCAACCCAGATATTGCTTCTCCCTGGTAGTATTGAAGTCATGGTTTGTGACAATTCAATCATAGCTTCCAAGTGCCCGACCATAAACAGACTTGGAGGACAGGGGCTTTAACGTCTACTGTTTTATAGAGTCCATCCGTTTTGTTATCAAAGAACTGCAGCCCCACCATGCCAACAAGAAGCCACTTTCCCTCTGAGAAGAATGTGTATATATTTTGTCTATGAGAGAAATTTTAAGGACATAAAAATTATAGTAATACTGTTGCTAGTAAATTTTATTAGGAGAATTTAAAATAATTACATTGGCAGACTCATTCAATAAAAATTTTAAACATGTTTGAGTATGAGTATAAATCTCATTGCTATGGTAATTATCCATAGAATACATATAAGAAGGCACTGCAAGAAGGGGTTCCCCCCCCAAATTAATAGAGCACATATACATCTCCCGGCGGAATGAAAAGGGGGCAGAGGTGCTGCCGTAACTAACGCTTTGGACAGTTTTCTGGTAAAGCAGGCGGATGCAGGAGCTTAAAAGAAACACGTGATGCGCTAGGCAGTCTGATTTGCAAAGTACATGGACCCAGATGAAAAATTCCAATGATATGAATAATCCCAACAATCCCCCAAATCCCCAAAATATGAAGTCAGATTAGAGTAGGCTACAACCCACCTGCGAGTGGCCTTGCTGATGGAGAGCCAATTCTTGGCAACATGAGGTAAAACCCAGCCATTTATCCAACCTGTTTAATCTGTTTTCATTGAGGAACGTTAAGCTGTGACCAGCATCATCAACGTGCGAGCCCTCCAAGCCCATGGAACACATTCCCTTCCCCAACATTTGGTTTGTGCCCAGAGGTTGGTTTGGGAGTGTATTTGCTTCTTGAGAAAGGCTTTTTGCTCCTGTCTGCAGGGAGGGAAGGGAAGGCGGGGCCTCCAGGGACGTGGAGGGCTTCGGCTGGGGGCCACCGGGGCGGACTGCGTTCCTGGGGTCAGGCCTTTGAGAAAGCGACAGGCAGGAGGTTGTGAAAGCTGGCACGAGGACCACCACATCTACCTAAAAATGAGGAATCAGGAGGGGCCTTTGTTCGATCGCACATCACATCGAGAGCAACCTTGCCCCCTCCACCTGGGGTCAGGGCTCAGATGGTCACTGGCGCTGTGAATTTTTCAAGAACCCTGGACAGTTCTTTTCTTTGACTAAGGACTGGATGGTAAATAATTTAGGCTGTGAGGGCCAAGAGGCAAAATGGAGAGGATATTATGTAGGTACTTATATAACAAGAGAGAAAAAAATTCACAATGTTTTTATTGATGAAATTCAAACTGTAATAATAGAGTACAATTTTTTGCAGTACACACCCACTAATGAGAGGAAAGGAGTTCCTTTCTGAAGGGGATAATGTGTCTCTTAATTGGGGTTCAATGGTATTGTAGCTATTATCACATACATACACAAATGTTCAAGTGTAAAATAATGCTTAGCTCTCTCGTACAAACAGGCAGCATGTGGATCTGGCCTGCAGGCCAGCTTGCAGACCCTTGTGATCTGCACCAGTGATCTGCAGTGGGTTTGGGGGTATTCCAGGATGGGGGTCGCTCCTGGTTGCGAGGCACCTTCATCGCCCCTCCCTCACCCTCCCTCTGTGCCCAGTTAACCTGGTTCATTGACTCTCCCCCGCGAAGCAGGACAGAAAGGTCAGGATTAGGGCCTGGAGCTCTCCCACGGAGCCAGGCCCTCCAGGGTTTCTCATCCTACAGCCCTCGGTGTGTAGCAGCCCTTGGTGTGTAGCAGCCCACGCCTCGCAGCACCCGCCTCGCAGCACCCTCGGGCTCTTCCTCCAATCCTCCCCCCTCCCTCTCTCGCTCCTCCAGCTACTCCTCCCGCCCCCATCCTCTCCAACACCCATTCCCTTCCCGCCCCCCTTCCTCCCTTTCCCTTCCAGCTCCTCCTCCCCCGCCCCGCTCCCCCAGTTCCGCCTCCTGCAGCTCCTCCTCCGGGGCCTGTTGCGGCACTTTCCCACTCCACCTCCGCCTCCAGCTCCTCCTCCCTCAGCTCCGCCCCTCCAGCTCCTCCTACCCGGCCCGCGGCTGCGTCTTCCTGCTCTTCCCACCCCGCAGCGCCTCCTCCCTCAGCTCCGCCCCTCCAGCTCCTCCTACCCGGCCCGCGGCTGCGTCTTCCCGCTCTTCCCACCCCCCAGCGCCTCCTCCCTCAGCTCCGCCCCTCCAGCTCCTCCTACCCGGCCCGCGGCTGCGTCTTCCCGCTCTTCCCACCCCGCAGCGCCTCCTCCCTCAGCTCCGCCCCTCCAGCTCCTCCTACCCGGCCCGCGGCTGCGTCTTCCCGCTCTTCCCACCCCGCAGCGCCTCCTCCCTCAGCTCAGCCCCTCCAGCTCCTCCTACCCGGCCCGCGGCTGCGTCTTCCCGCTCTTCCCACCCCGCAGCGCCTCCTCCCTCAGCTCAGCTCCTCCAGCTCCTCCTACCCGGCCCGCGGCTGCGTCTTCCTGCTCTTCCCACCCCGCAGCTCCTCCTCCCTCAGCTCTGCCCCTCCAGCTCCGCCTCCGGGACCCGCGGCTGCGCTTTCCCACTCTTCCCACCCCGCAGCTCCTCCTCCCTCAGCTCCACCGCCTCCAGCTCCTCCTCCCCCAGTCCCGTCCCTCCCGCTCCCGTCTCCCAGCTCCGCCCCTCCAGCTCCGCCCCCTCCAGCTCCTCTTAGCTCCGCTCCTGCCGGTGTCTGCCAGTCGCGCTTTCCAGCTCTTGCCACAGGGTTCCGTGTTACCGCCGCCTCCGCCGCCCCGCGCCGCTTGGAGCCCCGCGCCTGACCATGCCCAACATCGTGCTCTTCAGCGGCAGCTCACACCAGGACCTGTCTCAGCGCGTGGCTGACCGGCTGGGCCTGGAGCTGGGCAAGGTGGTCACCAAGAAGTTCAGCAACCAGGAGACCAGGTGGGAGCCGGGCCGGGGAGGGCGCTGGGCGCGCGGCTGCGGTTCCGGGCCGGCGCCGGCGCTTACCTGGGACCCCCTCCGCGGCTGCCCGCTCCGCCTTCCGGGGCGGGACGGCCACTACGCGGCCTCCGCGCCACCGTCGCGGCGTCCGGGAGAAGCCGAAGAGGGCGGCCCCAGCCCGGAAGAGCGACCTCCGGGCGGTCACAGGGCACGGGAGGAGGTAGGCGCAGCTGGCGGGAACCGCGGGGCACGCGGGGAGGGACGGCCCGGGGCGAGCGCGTTCCTGCCTGGCCGATCCCAAACCCCGTGCGCGCGAGGGAACGTCCCGCCCACGTCCCCAGCCCTGGCTGCGCGCTGGATTCGCCTGGGGCCGTTGAAAGTGCCTCTTACCCGCCCTGCCCCAGAGATTCCGGTCCGAGGGCTGCGGGGTCGGCTTTTTAAAAGCTCCCAGGTGACAGTCCTGAGCTGCCAGAGTGCAGACTTCTGAGTTCTCCAGAGGCTGTGGTCCTGCAAAGGGTTTAAAGAACCTGAGAACTCCAGGGCCCACGTGCTGGGATCCCCTGTGCTAACTTTTCTGCTTCAGAGATGATGGACTTTTTCTTTTCAGCTTCTTCGTCTTCCTGCGACTCTGCTGTGTCCCGCAGCAAGGCCATGGCTTGAATGTAACTGCTGCCCATGTCTCAGGTCCACAGGAAGCGGTCGCCTCTGTCCAGTGAAGTCAGGCTGGTGGCCCCCTCTGAAGCCGGACCAGCAGCTCCTTTTTTTCCACTTTCCTGAGTCCACGCAGCTGTTGACTAATTACAAGTTGGTCCCATTTCTCCCGCCACTTAAATATCTTCCACTGTACTCACTTACTGATCTTCTTTTTTTTTTTTAAGTTACCGATCGTTTTGATATCTTTGGCAAAGATTCAGTTCAGGCAACATTTCCAACAAGCGGTGCTGGAACAATTGTTGGCAGCTGCAAAAAAACCCCAAAAAAGTCCATCCATACTTCCCACCATTTCAAAAATGAACTTGAAATGGATCGCAGGCCTAAATGTAAAACCTAGAACTAGAAATTTCTAGGAGAAAACATCGGAGGAGAATCTTGATGCCCTTGAGGTGGGCAAAGATTGCTTAAATACCGAGGGGTTATTATTATTACATGGAGAGAAGGTGGAGGTTGCTGTTTTCAGCTTGTTAGGATATGGGAAACCCTTATTCCAGGTGGGAAATCACCACTGCATAACCCTGATGATAATATAAGTGAAGAAACATTTGTGAATGAGTATCAGGTGGTGTTACTGCACGAGTCCTTCAGCTAAAGAATTCCACTTGGCAGAGTTTTATCCAGAGGTCTCAGAGGAAGTCCAGGGCTCTGGAGAAGGATAGTGTATTTATGTTTGAATGCCACAATATCTGGCAGTCCTGTTTAAGTTGCAGTAGCTTTCAGAAGAATGGGATGATAGTTTGTCTCCTGGCGGCAGTGTCATATAAGTCAAGGAAAAATTTTTATTTGGTTTTGAGTATTTTATAACTACCACTCGATAATTAGAAATCATGAGGTGTGAGAAACCACTCAGCCTGAAGTCTGGGAATTGCTATATAGTTACATTTTATGTTTTTAATATCTAGACTATAAAAGGTTAACTTCCTGACTTTTCTCTTTCCCATGAACTGTCTAGGCCCAGAGGTTGATTCTTTTATAAGGAGGACTGTATCAGATACTGCACTAGTGATCCGGTTTTTACCGTGGGGTCCTAGAGGTGAGAAGCAGAAGGGCAAAGGAAGAGATAATTGATACAATTCATGTCCAGGGGCCCCTTCCTGAACCTCTCCCTGAACCAAGACGAGAAATCTGGTGTGGCGCCTGGTCCTCAACTCCTCCCATTACCCATTTTAAAAACACTAATTGGACACAGAGCCTCATGATTTTACCTTCTCATCTCTAAATTATTTAAGGTCTGCAGGGAGACATTGGCTCCAGCTTTACAATTGACCGCTGAAGGAGCACAGTGATGTCCTAGGACAGCACTGATGATGGTGTCTGAAAGTCTATTGTAACCCATTATGTTGGTCAGTGAACATGCCCAGAGCAGCTAGCTGGATCCTGAGACCCAAAGTTCTGGTTATCTGTTGTGTAACAAGTCACCCCAGAGCTCAACGGCTTGAAACTAATTGTTTATTTGATTCTCAGACCTGCAGTTTGGACAGGGCTCAGCAAGGAAGGCTTGTTTCTATCCTGTGTGGTGGAGGGGCTGGAGGGTCCACTTCTAAGCTGGCTCACTCACATGGCTGGTAAGTTGGCACTAGCTTTGGCCTGAGAGCTTGGTTAGGAACCTCAGCATCTCTCCCCACAGGGCTGCTGGAGCTTCCTTATTAGAGCGTGGAAACTGAGGTCCAAGCACAAGGATTCCAAAACACAGGAAGTGGCAGCTCCCAGTCTATTAAGGCCTGGGCCCCAAAGTCAGTGCATCGTCACTTCTGTCGCACTGTGTTGTCAAGCACGGAGTCCTCCCAGATCCGGGGAAGAGGCCATAGACTGCACTTCTTGATGGGAAAAGTGTTAGTCTGTGGCCCGTCTTTTAATTACCACACCCATTCGTTGGTGGCTCAGATAAACTCATCAGCCTTCTTATTTCAGGGTCAGTAAAGAGCAGTGGACGCTGCCTCCTGGCCACAGTTTTTAAAAGACCTAGAGTAAAGATCAGTCGCAACCATCTTTATGAGTAGAAGCAGGAATAGCTTTGGGGAAAAGTTGCCATGGTGATTGTATGTATTTTCTGTCTTCCCCTGGACTGCTAGTCATATGGGGATTGAGGTTCCTTAGAAAAACTAGGCCAGAGAAGCTGAAATTCGGGGATTAAACAGTCATAACACCAGCAGTTGTTGGCAAACCTTTTCTGTAAGGGGCAGACAACATTTTAGCCTTCGTGGACCCATGGTGGCTCTGCTGCTGTTAGGTCTTACAGTTCTGTAGGTTAGAAGTGCATCATGGGTCAGTGTTGCTTTCTGGAGGCTCTAGGGGAGAATCCATTACCTGCTTTCCCAGCTCTCAGGGGCTGCCTACTTTGCTTGGCTCTTGGCCCGTTCTTCCATCTTCGGGACCAGCCACATAGCACGTCTCTGACCCTACGTCAGTCCTCACATCTCTTTCTCTGACCTCTTTTCTCTCCCTCTTCCATTTTTAAGGACCCTTGTAATCACACTGGGCCAACTACAATAATCAAGGGTAATCTCCCTGTTTTACGGTCACCTGACTAGTAGCCTTAATTCCATCTGCCACCTTGCTTCCCCTTTGCCCTATAAACGAACATATATATTCAAAGGTTCTGGGGATTAGGACATAGACGTCTTTGGGAGGCCATTATTCTGCCCACCCCATTCTCAGCTCACGGGCTATTATTGACCCCTGAGCTTTATGATACTGTGATTTCCAGATTGACTTCACCTCGCAGTTGATGTGATGTTCACGAAGGAATTACACGTAGCTCTTTAGTACTCGGATCGGAGGGAGTATGTAGAATTCGGTCTGTCACATGCTCATCCCGAGGTTGGCATCGTACTCTTTCCATCCATGGCAGAGCACGTGCGAGGTTAAGACCCACTGTTATCAAAACTCATTTTCAGATCCTGTCAACTTGAAAAATGGCATTTTTGTCTTCTAATTATTCTGTTTAAAGTTGAGTAGAAGCTTCTGTTGATTCAGATAGACTGCTATATGGTATTCGAAATGCCATTTGTGTTTACATTTTCTTAAGAAATAATTAGCTCTTTTAATAAAACAATACCATTGGGTATAATGGGTTTCTGATTGCAAGAGACGGGATACAGGTAACTGTGTATGTATGCCAGTGTTGTGCTGACTCGTTCTCTTGTTGAACCCCCAGAATCCTGTACCTGAAATACAGAAGCTTCCTGGTAGGCAATTTTCAAAGACTTTAGCTCCTATTTGCTTTCTCAAGAAGCTACTGGAGGATGCCCATCAGTAAAACAAGGAAGTGCACCAAGAAAGGGTACAGAAAGTGGGAACTCGAGGGCAGGAAAGGGGTGGAAGCAATCCCCAGGAGACAGCTGTGCACAGCTGGAAAGAGAAGGCAGCTCAGGGAGAGACTCGGGCAGGCCGAGGAATGGAGATCACGCTCGAGGCCTTTGACGTTGACATCATGGGATTTAGTTTGTTAGCCAAGTGTTGAGGCTGCCATTTGTATGCAGTACTCGGAAAACTTAGTAGTTGAAGAGGTTGGATAATTTCCTCCAGGGTAAACAGACCCCCAAAAGTTGTGCATAGAAGGGCAATACGAACTTGGTTTTCAGTTTACTGAATGACTCAGCTCTGAATGGCACTGACACAGTTAAAATTGTAGCTCTCAGATTTAGTTGGAAAATGCTGATCGATGTGAGGAAGATGGCAAGATGAGATGGGAAGGCTGCACACGGGTGCGGGCGACGGGTTGGGGAGGAGATAGGGGTCAACACGTGATGCCTAGGATGAAAAATCCAGATGAACGGGCTTCCCTGGTGGCGCAGTGGTTGCGAGTCCTCCTGCCGATGCAGGGGACACGCGTTTGTGCGCCGGTCCGGGAAGATCCCACATGCCGCGGGGCGGCTGGGCCTGTGAGCCATGGCCGCTGAGCCTGCGCGTCCGGAGCCTGTGCTCCGCAACGGGAGAGGCCACAACAGTGAGAGGCCCACGTACCGCCAAAAAAAAAAAAAAATCCAGATGAAGCAATACAAACGTAAGGGAGGGACTTTGAAAATAAATATCTAAAGACCATGTCAAGAGTTGAAATTGGCTGCCTCTGTGCTGTTTATTTGTTTTAAGCCTTACAGAACGGATTGGAGTTTTTTAAGCAATGTGTTATGTGTAACGTTAACGAAAGTGAAAAACTAAAATACAGTTAATGTAACAGGCCTGAGACAATTTCTGAAGAGCATATGGGATCCCCTCATATATGGAAAAGGTCCCTTTGCAAGGTGGCCCTTGGCTGGCTTCTGGGAGCTTAGCTTTCGTGAGGTTTCCCGCCATTCCCTGTGGGAATAGCTCACTGCTGAACGGTGTAAACCACGTGGTTAACACCGAGTCCCTGGCCCCCCGTAAAACCCCAGGCACTGAGTCTCTAATGAGCTTCCCCGGGAGACAGTGCTTCACGTGTGTTGTCATAGCTCGTTGCCGGGGGAATTCACACGTCCTCTGTGACTCCACGAGGGTAAGGACTCTTGGAAGCTTGTGCCTGGTCTCCCCAGACCTCGCCCGTGTGACTTTTCCCTTTGCTGATTTTGTTCTGTCTCCTCTCAGTGGAAGAAGTCATACCCTCGAGGACCACTGCCTGCCAAGTCCTAGGGAATCACAACCCTGGGGGTGGTCACAGGGATGCTTTCCTATTAATGGGTGGCATGTTCCTTCCCCTAGCGTCGAGATTGGCGAAAGTGTGAGGGGAGAAGATGTGTACATCATCCAGAGTGGCTGCGGAGAAATCAACGACAACCTGATGGAACTCCTCATCATGATCAACGCCTGCAAGATAGCGTCATCCTCCAGGGTGACCGCCGTGATCCCGTGCTTCCCCTACGCCCGCCAAGACAAAAAGGACAAGGTATGGGGGCGGGGCTCCTGTTGGAGGAACCTGCTCTGCCTTAACGGCTACGTTGATTTTCTCACTTTGTACCTCTGAATCCCTGGGAAATGCCTGCTCTCTCCTGTCAGGATGGAGTAAATATGCCTTCTCTGGTTGGCTCTACCAAAGGTTTGTCTTTGGACCAGCCATCACGTTAATATTTGTACATATAGAAACAGAGAAAGTGTATTTTTGTAGGTATGAAAATACCATTGCTATAATATAAAATTATTATACTTTACATATAATGAAAGTGGATGAAATTATTGTGTACCTTTGTGGTGGTGAATAGAACTAAACACACACACACACACACACACACGCACACGCACACACACACACACGCACCCCTGGTGAGTATAAAACACTGGGGGAAGTTCCTGAGGCAAGGTTGCACCATCTCAGCATTGTTTCTTACAGCTGCATATGAGTCTACAGTTATCTCAAGATACCAAGTTTAATTTATACCGTTATCTCTTTTTAACCTTGCAAGAGGAATGAAGTTAATATTGTTGAATTATTCTTTTTGTAACACTAGCACTGTAGGAGGCTTTGTGAGTTTCTAGAAAAACTGAAGATACGGCCTCTGCCTTCAAGAAAAATCAGAGAAGTTGGAGTTGGAGGGGAACTTGAAAGGGGAATGTATTACTTTGCTGGGCCTGCGAAAACAAATGACCACAAACTGGGAGGCTTACTTAGAATGCCAGAAATGTACTCTCTTGCAGTCCTGGAGGCCAGATGTCAGAGGTCACGCTGCCAGCAGGCTGCAGTCCCTCTGAAGACTCTGGCGGAGCCTTCTTTGCCTCTTCCTGTTTCTGCTGGCTCCTGGCATTCCTTGGCTTCTGGTAGCATCATGTCCATCTCTGCCTGTCTTCACATGGCTGCCTTCCTGTGTCTCTGTGTGTCCTTTTGTCTTTTATAAAAGGACAGTTACTGGATTTAGGGCCCGCCCTAATCCAGAATGAGCTCATCTGGATCTTCACCTTAGTTACATCTGCAAAGACCCGATTTCCACATGAAGTCACAGTCTGAGGTTCTGGGTTGACGTGAGTTTTGGGGATACCATTCAGGCCTCTATGGGGAGCAACTCTTCAGCTGTTGTCCGCCTTGTATTTTATGAATAGATGGTCGGTTCCGCGGGAATCCTTTCAGTTCCATATAACATAAATCCATAAAACATATATTTATGGACATTGAAATGTGAATTTCAGATAATTGCCACATGCCGTGAAATGTTGGGGTGTGTGTTGGGGGGGCTGTGTGTGTGTCTGTCACTTTGTGACTTGCCTTTAGCTTGTGAGCAGCCCAGACCTGAGGTCCCACCTGCTCCTGTGAAGCATGTGACGTCCCACTTGTCATTTATGGAGCTGCTTTTATTCTAAACTTGATTTGCAAGTTTTATGTGTGTTTCAATTTATTTCTTTTGTCGCATCAGTGTAGTCTGTTGTCGTAGCTCTTCCTCCCATCTGGGTGTTTCTATGGGCTTGTTCAGCATCTTGGTTCTTGTCTGTGGCATAGAGAAGCTCATATCCGGCTACCATTTCTCTTCCATGTAACAGGGGGTTTAGTAAATTCTGTATTCTGTCATTTGTCATCAGATTTTCCTTTTTTTTCTAGTAGCTTTTGCACTTGGCATGAAGATATTTGATACATTGCTTCTTCTTTGGTAAATTCCTCCTTTTATTATTACTTGACCCTTTCCCACTGTGTAACGATTTGGAACCCTAACTTGTTTTTTGGGTTTTTTTGTTTGGTTTTTGTTTTTTTCTTTTTTTTTAAAAAAACCCTAACTTTCTTTTTAACTGATACAAATATTGAGACGCCTGCATTTTTTGTTTGCAAGTATTTGATTGGCAGTTACCTCTTGTTCCAATATTGTATTTTCAAACTTTGTTTCTTATGTTTAATCATAATGAAGTCTTTGTCACATAGAGAAACTAGCATGGTCTGCATGGCTGGTGTCCTGCCCCCCACACAGGGGATGTGACGGCACTCCTGGCCTCTGGCCTCTACTTGCCAGGATTGCCCTCTGTCACCACGCTGATGAAGAGCCCTCCAGAGCTCTTGCAGCCCCAGTGGGCTTAACTGTTCCCTGGAACCGTGTTGTTCAACTGTCTCTTGATCCATGTTCCTATTGTTGGACATTGAAATGGGTTTTCTTTTTTTTTTTTTTTTTTTTTGCGGTACGCGGGCCTCTCACCGTTGTGGCCTCTCTCGTTGCGGAGCACAGGCTCCAGACACGCAGGCTCAGCGGCCATGGCTCACGGGTCCAGCCGCTCCGCGGCATGTGGGATCTTCCCGGACCGGGGCACGAACCCGTGTCCCCTGCATTGGCAGGCGGACTCTCAACCAGTGCGCCACCAGGGAAGCCCAAGATGGGTTTTCTTTTGGGGGCCATTTTGAGTACCAGTTTCTTTCCTTCCTTTCACTGTTCCTTAGTCGCTTTGCTGTAAGTGTGTTTCTTAGAAACAATATGGTAGCTGCTTTTCGTTTTTACTCCAATCAGACAGTTCCACGACTTTCTGAACTTAACCGCTGATGGAAGAGATAAGATGTGGTCACCGTCAGCAGCACAGAAGCAAGGCCATGATAGCAGTTGAGAGATGGCACCAGTAGCAGCAGAGGGAATCTGGAGTTCAGAAATGGTGCGCCGTATTGTTGGAGAAAGCTCATAGCAAAAAAAGAATCACAGAGGGCTGTGTTAGTTTCCAATTGCTGCTGTAGTAAATTACTATAAGCTGGGTGGCTTCAAACAACAGAAATGGATTCTCTCATAGTTGTGGAGGCCAGAAGTTGAAAATCAAGGTGCGGCAGGGCCATGCTCCGTCTGGAGGCTCTAGGGAAGGATCCTTCCTGGCCTCTTCCAGCTGCTGGCAGCTGCCACGTTGCCTGGCTTGAGGCCGTATCCCTCTGACCTCCGCTTCCATCTTCACGTGGCTTCTCTTGCCTCTGTCGGATCTCCCTCTTTAAGGATACATACTGTAGCATCCAGGGCCCTCTGGGATAATCTCCCCATCTCAGAATCCTTAGTAAAACCACATCTGCAAAGGGCCTCTTTCGAAATAAAGTAACAGTCACACAGGCTCCAGGGGTTAGGACCTGATATCTTTGGGGCCACCATTCAGCCCACTCCAGGGGGCCTTGATAGGTCACTGATGTGTGAATAAGTGGGTATTTAGGGACAGTTCAAGCTTTGAGATAGTGTCATTATTACATCATTTATCATGTAAGTCAGGCTACTTGAGGGCTTGAAAGGGGATTCTGTGAATAGTGATGCCAGGAAACAAGTGTTCACCCAGCTGTCCCAGGTGAGTCTGACTCTTGACCACCCTTTGTAGAGCCTGGCTCTTTGGGACTGACCTCGGAGGCGGCCAGGACATGTCGATTGTTCTGGCACCATCATTTCTGACCTATCTCTAGTCAAGCTGACTCGTGTTGCAGTAAGGAGAGAGACTGTTTCTCTCACCATGCTGCTCGAAAGGGAAATCTTTAATTTTGTCTATCATTTGAGGTGTGCTTTTGGACTTTTTAAATTGCTGCTAATAACTTTTCTAACTACTCATTTCTTTCCCTAGACCAACTGGGCTGGCTTTGTATCAGGAAACTTGAAATGAGGGTAACAAAGGATTTAGTAAGCACCTTAGAGAAATGGCCTGAGCCTATATGTAATTCATGTATCAGCCAGGGCTAGTGATGAGGAAACCCAGGGTGATGGGGAAAACACTTCTCCCCGCTTTTGGCTTCACTTAGGTAGGCTAAAGGCCACGTAGTGTTCGAATGTGATGGGAAGTCGTCGGCCACACTTGTTCTATGGGCTCAGAAAGAAATTCTCCTCCTCAGCCACTGGAGGAGCCCTGGGGAGCCCCACAGACTTGTCCTTTCCTTCCCATAGGACTGTACTGTCTATGGCATCTAAGACACAATGGAATTCTGCGCAGTCGATCTATTTAGAGTTACCTGCAAAGAAGCGCAGAAAAAGCTAGAGCCTTTTAACCAGATCTAAAGCTTGTTTCATTATTTTTAACCTCACTGCTTGTTTTTAAGCAAGGCTGCACATCTGTCAAATTTTATTTTTGCTTTTATTTGTATGTGCAAGAAGCCAGGGACAAGTTCTGACAGTGAAGGAAAGGTTTCATGATGACACGTCAGCACAATGTAATACTAACATGGAAAAAAGATGACAATATAGTATTCATTGTAAAAAGTGTGGTGCAGAGTGGTCTGAGTTTTGGGGTAAGACTTTGGAGCCAAGTGGACTTGGGTTTGACCTTTAGTGCCATTACTTACTCTTGTTCCGTTGTGTCTTTAGTTTCCTCCTCTGGAAGTTAAGGATGGTATTTGGTACTATTTATAAAGTGCTTGGCACACAAGTGGGCAGACTCTTTCCCAAAAGAACTAGGTGTCAGATTGTTGAGGCTTTGTGTCCCACTGGGACTCTGTTGAAATCGCTCCACTTCACCATTTGGTGTGAAAACAGCCATATTTAATATGTAAACGAAGGGGTATGGCCGTGTTCCAATAAAACTTTATTTATGGACATTGAAATATGAATTTCACATACTTTTCAAATGTCACAAAGTACTGCTTTTGATTGGTCTTCAACCACTTTAAAACCTAAAAACCATTCTTAGCTCACAGGTTGTGAAGAAACAGAGCATGGGCTGTCTTGGCCCATGGGCACCAGTCCCCTGACCTCTGCTATAGTGGGTGGTCAATAATTGCTAGTTTCCTTCCCTGCTAAAAACCGTATGATGTGGGCACAGCTGGAAATAATTACTTTTGAGGGGGTAGAAGACTTGGAGCTTTTTTTCCCCCCCAAATTTTCAAGGTTATGTTCTATTTTCAATGATCAAATAGTTTCTTTTGATTTCTTAACTGGAAAAATTGAGGACAGTTGTGCTGACACAAATTTCTACAATCTCGTCAATTTTTAAAGCCTGCGAAGTTTACACTTTTTAGCGGGGCAGCAGCCGATACATTAAATAAAATCTGGACTCTGGAGAGTCTTTGTCGAGGTTGGTCTGGCTCACAAAATATTTGACCTTTATCCGTTTTTCATTAGGGGAGTCGAACGTTTTATTTTCGGTTGCTGTACCTTGACTACCTTTGTTGAAATGTCTTACAAATTTTTCTCTGTCTTGGCTATAAAGTCAGTTGAAACTTGTGGATCATTTTTCCTGCAAGATGCAGTTGGGGGTTGAGGCAAATTGCGAAAGATGGTCCAAAAACCAAATTTGAAAACAGAGTTTGAAGAAGGAGATCAGAAAGTATGAATTTAAAAATTACCCCTGTGCTTTGGCTCTCAGAAGTAAGAAATGCTCAACGCCATGGAGAGAACGCTATGGAGAGCAGAGGACTCTTCTCGTAGGTTATCAGCTTAGAGAAAGAGCCCCAAATTGATGAGCATTGTGAGTCAGATTCCCAGCTATCGATTTGTTCTTTTTAATTATCTTGGAATTTTGTTAGACTCAATAATTCTCATAGTTAGTGAGGTGAATGACTAAGCCTCGGAAACTTGTTGTTACAGAGATCCTGTTATTAAATATTTATCGAAGAACTGTCATGTGCAAGATACAGAGCCGGGACTGCAGGTGATGTGGAAATCTCCAAAACCAATTCTTTGCCCTTGAGGGACGCATAGTCTAGTTGTGAATTATGCATCCTACGTAAAATATCTTCTGATGTCAATCTTTAAGCAGGCGGCATAAGGTGGTCCCATATGGTGGGGACCAAATGCTGTGTCCCTTTAGAAGGGACAGATCATTTCTCTCTAGATTTCTCGGAGTACCTTAAAGTTTGGAGATTGGAACCAGATCTGGAGGATCAAACACATTGGGTCTGCAGAGATGGGGGTGGAATAAGGGTAAGGTGGGTGTGCAGGTGTAGATGGCAAGGCTTAGAGTGTTCTCCGGAAGAGGGAGAGAGCGGGCCCAGTCCCCACTGCAGGGAGGACCCCTCCTGGAGGCGCAGGGATGGCGGTGGGGCAGACCAGGTCTTAGTAGCTAGAGCCGCGCTGGCGGGAGGGCTTTTTATCCCAAAGGCAACGTGGACCAGAGCAGGGGAGCTAACACAATGAAAACGTGACTTAGTTGAGCAGGTTGAACAATTTTTTAAAAATTAGAAAACTGTTTCCCCATAATCTCACTTTCTAGAAACATCTACTGGTAACATTTGGGCTGTTACCTCTCATTCTTTGTGTGTGAAAAAAGTGTGTGTGTGTGTGTGTGTGTGTGTGTATTATCATCAAGTAATAGGTTTCTTTTTTATAAAAGAATGGTGTTATTAGAGAAAATAAAAATAATCTGTTCACATTGTGATATAATTCCTGTGTGTTTTTACATGAATATACTGTGTATGTGTGTGTGTGTGTGTGTGTGTATTTAACAGAGATCATTTGTTACTATTTTGAATGAAATCTTTTTTGTTTTCAGCTTTGAGATATAATTGACATGTGACATTGTAAGTTTGAATGAAATCTTCTATTAAGCTTACATTTCCTTTTTTGTGGTGTATAGAAATAACACTGTTTACAGCAAAATGCTGAACTCTTTCCCTAGGTCTAATCATGCCTCTATAATCCCTTGGATTGTTTTGACGTGGACAGAGTTACTGTCCGTCATTTATGGTGTGGAACCTAAAGCTATGGAGAAGTTGGGTACCTTCAGAGAGGATACGGTGTCACGCTGCGTGTGTTTCTCTGAATATCAAATTATCCATCACCTTAAGGTGTTCGTTCTTGGATATGGTTTTTGTCGAATTTGTAACAGCCTTCGCTCCCAGCTGTAGTGCAGAAACTTGTCTTTAGGGCTGGCCTTGGCCTTCAGGGCTCTGCAGGATGCGCCCCTGCCTCTCTCCCGGCATGCCCTCACATTCTGTCCTGGACCACTGCCTGTAGCCACGCTAGGATTCGTTCCGTCCCTGGATATGATCTCAGCCTCCATAACGTCACATGGGCTGCTCTTGCTGCCACACTGGTCTCCCGCTTCTGCTGGCCTCGCCTTAAAAAGCACTTTCCTCAGAGGGGCCTCTGACAACCAGTGTCTTTTAACTTGATGTCCTTCATGCTCTTGTCTGTCTGTCTGTCTCTCTCCCGGGACCTATTATTCTGCACAGTTGTCACAATTGGAATTATATAAATTGTGATGTTACATGTATTTATGTTTAATTATTTGCTTCTTTGATATTTGTTTTCTATACCCAGTGTCAGGCACACTGTCTCACAGTAGTAGATGTAAATAATTAATATTTGGTGAATAAAACGGGATGAGTATCTTTTGCTATTATAAGCTATAAATTTCTTTATTAATAATGAAATCATTTAAATTACTAAGTTTAAATTATTGAAGTATTAATTTTGAATTATTAATGTTAATTTTCTTCAAGTGTAATAAAGCATCTGTGATTCCTCTTTCTTCTATAAATCTTAGTGGGAGAAACCTGGAGGTCTCCATCTCTCCCCTGTTATAAAATCCGTGCCTTTATATTTTAGAGTCGTGCTCCGATTTCGGCGAAACTCGTGGCCAATATGCTCTCGGTCGCTGGGGCGGATCACATCATCACCATGGACCTGCATGCCTCTCAGATCCAGGTTCCAGAATTCTCTTTGTTGTCCTTGGTTATGGTGGGGCCTTAGTGCAAGTGGTTAAATCCTAACGCCCTGTTAAGTTAAATAATTTTTGAAGGAGGTAACACTACATGTGTTTTTAAGTTTGTATATGGCAACTCTTGGATTTTCATCTTTTTTACTGAACTTAGAAATATATTTAATGTTGATATCGCCTGTATCCAGCACCACCTTCCCTCTACTCACTTTTGGAGGAGCAGGAATGGCTTCTTGGTAGTAAACTCTATAATTCCATCTCCACTTCTGGAAAATAATTAGAATGGGAGAGTCGTAATGTAGGTTTTTTAAAACTCTTCATAACTTAGTTCCGTAATCTGGTAAACAGGCCAAATTACACTATGCATACTCTGTGATATAGTGAATGTTGACTTATTTGGCTTATAATAAGGTGTTTAAGAAACAGCAAATCTCTCACCCATTGATCTACGAAACCATTCTCCTATTCCTTAGGATAGAGCTGATCGTAAAATAACAGACCATGTCCCCGTATTGAACTGAAATCTGCTTCTGGAACATATCTGTCTTTTGATTTAATTCTGTTTGAATTAAGAAAAGGGCGTCTGCACAGACATAGAAAAACGGTTACCAAAGGGTAAAGGTGGGGGGGAGATAAATTAGGAGCTTGGGATGAACAGATACACACTACTATATATAAATTAGGTAAACAACAAGGTCCTACTATATAGCACAGGGAACTATATTCAGTATATTGTATAATGGAAAAGGATCTGAAAAAGAATACATGCATATATATATATGTATATATATATATATAAAAATAGCTGAATCACTTTGCTGGACACCTGAAAGTAACACAACCTTGTCAGTCAACTATACTTCAATTTTAAAGAAAAAAAGGGGAGTCAGTTGAAAAGGCTTCTTTTGAATAAAAAATTCAAGTTTTATCTCATGAAAGAGATCTTTTTAAAAACCCTGCAATAACGTGACACCCGCTTCTCCCCTTAGGGGTTCTTTGATATCCCCGTGGATAACTTGTACGCGGAGCCCGCGGTCCTGCAGTGGATTCGGGAGAACATCACCGAGTGGAGAAACTGCATCATTGTTTCACCTGACGCCGGGGGCGCCAAAAGGTACTGCACAGGCCCAGGCGGCATGAGGCAGATTTAAATTTGTGTGTTTGCCGACTGCTTTTTCCTTTCCGTATGTGTTAGATAAGGAAGCATGTCTTCAATTACTGAACAGTTTATTTTGCAAATAAGCAAGTAAGTAGCCAACAGGCTTCACCTCCAGAGCAGAGAGCTGTCATCTTTAACATTTCATCATTCATGAAAGAAAAAAAAAATACAGACGTTTGGTTTCAGCAAAGAATGTTTTGAGGTTTTTTTTGGGTTTTTTTTTTTGGCAGTACGCGGGCCTCTCACTGCTGTGGCCTCTCCCGTTGCGGAGCACAGGCTCCGGACGCGCAGGCTCAGCGGCCATGGCTCACGGGCCCAGCCGCTCCGCGGCATGTGGGCTCTTCCCGGACCGGGGCACGAACCCGTGTCCCCTGCATCAGCAGGCGGACTCTCAACCACAGCGCCACCAGGGAAGCCCTGTTTTGAGTTTTTTAAGTTTTCATTTCTGATTATAAAAGCAATGAGCCTAATTGGAAAATAAGGCTTTTACTTAACAACACGATTGACCAAGCTAGTTCTTCTTACTACAAACATTTAGAAATGGAAGCCAAGATAGAACAATTTTAAAATGCGTGTCCGCAGAGCAGCCGGAAAGAAAGGGAGATGTCTGTGGCCCAGAAATAAAGAAGGCTGACAGCCGTGCTCGGGGTGGCCTGGGGTATGGGTGTCAGATCCAGGAAGAGGCGGGTGGCTTGGGAGAGGCTATAAGGCCCTCATGGGGGCCTCCAGACAGAAGGGAGATGGCAGGGAGACCCCTCCCTGCAGCCTGGGGAGGAAAGCCAGTCTTTCCCGATGCTGGGAAAATTGACCCCAGGCCACAGAGCCACGGCCGAGGGAGAATTCCACAAGCCCAGCTGTTCAGTAAGCACTCCCCGCTGAAGACCACCTCATTGTGCCTGACTATCCCAGTTAGGAAGCCGAGGGGGTGCAGCCCACCGAGAGCCAGCGCCTGCAGATAACAGGGCGGCGGGCAGCCAGCCCCGTGGGCTCAACAGGACAGTTACTGGGCTGTAAAAGGAGGATGCTGGACGGAAATTGACATGGCACTAAAAGCATCAGAGCGCAGGTGCACTGAATGGCGTAAATAATCGTACTGAGAAGCAAATCCAGAGGGCTTTACAGAGACTCAAGGAATTAAAGAGCAATCAGTACAGACAGTTGAGGATCGGGGTGAAGATGAGGGAACGCTGATGCAGAGTGCTTTACTGTGCTCCGAGACTCAGTGAGTCAGAGTCACCTTGTAGAACTGTGCAGCTGCTCTCTGGCGGGGAGAAGAGCGGAATGAAGTTTTAATGCCCGGGCAGGGGCCTCCGTCAGGGAGGGAGAGGTGAAAGAGAGCTCCGTCCACCAGTCCTGTGAGAAAGCAAGGAAGCTCGTAACTCTGTGCACGCTAGTAAACCTGCCACGAGAGAGTGGTGACCATCAAGCTTGGGGACAACTTTAAAATGCAAATGCCCATCCCTCATCCCTTCCACGGCCAAGCTAAGGACCTAGAATCGAACTTAAAAGCTCCCCTTCGGGTGCAAGCAACCCAGAGTGTTGTCTGCTTAAGGCAACAGGGGAATGAGAGCAACGTTTTGGAGTAATTTCTCTTGGAGATGCTTGCAGTTACTTAGAAACTTACTGAAGTCACACAGTGGCATCTGCAGGCGAATGCACTGGCCTGCTCGAAGGTTAGAGGTGAGCAAGTGGGTTGAGAGGGAGCATAAGGCGTAACTTGTTTTTAGTAACAGCTTTATTGAGATGTAATTCACATACCTCCAATTCACCCATTCAAAGTGCGCAGGTCAGTGGGTTTTGTGTATTCAGAGTTAGGCATCTGTCACCACTGTCTAATTCCAGAACATTTGCAGTCACTCCCCACTCCCTCTCCCTCCAGCCTGTGGCCACCACTAATCTCCATTGTGTCTAGGGAATTGTCTCCCTGGGCGGTTCATATGGATGGATCATAAAATAAGTGGCTTTCATGTCAGGCATATTTCTTTTTTTGACCAGAACAACTTAGTTTGATAGCTAACAGGCCAAAAGAATAATAGATTCCACAAACTTCTGTGGCCTTGTGTTTTTCCATCCCAACCCTATTTTTTTTTTTTTTTTTTTTTTTTTTGGTGGTACGCAGGCCTCTCACTGTTGTGGCCTCTCCCGTTGTGGAGCACAGGCTCTGTGGCATGTGGGATCCTCCCAGACCGGGGCACGAACCCGTGTCCCCTGCATCGGCAGGCGGACTCTCAACCACTGCACCACCAGGGAAGCCCCCAACCCTATTTTTTATGTATAGGGTGATGTCTCCCATTTCCTTCTTGAGGGACCTCTATTCTTCCCAAAGTCAGAATTATGCTTTTCAAACATATACCCCCCCTTTTTATTTCACACAGATGATGTTATGCTGCACATACTTCTTTGCTGTTTTTTTTTTTCCAAAGCGTGTTCCGCCTTAGCAACAGTTCCCCAGCTGTGCAGTAGGTCTGCTTTCTTGGTTTTCGCAGCTGGGTGATAGGCCCTTGGGTGCGGATGTAGTGATTCCTTTAACCAGTCTCACGTTCCTCTTTAGTAGGTGCTGTTGTTTATGTTCTTAGGCACATTCCTGCAGCACGACACTCACTTTCACATTTCATATACTTGTACAAGTAGGATGCGTTCCTAGAACTGCTGTTGCCAAGTCCAGGGGCATGAGCTATTTAGGTTTTGATGGACAGGGTCAAAATTTGGTCTTTGAAAGAAGATAGGCTTCGCTGGTGGCGCAGTGGTTGGGAGTCCGCCTGCCAATGCAGGGGACACGGGTTCGAGCCCTGGTCCGGGAGGATCCCACATGCTGTGGAGCAACTGGGCCCGTGCACCACAACTGCTGAAGCCCGTGCACCTAGAGCCTGTGCTCTGCAGTAGGAGAGGCCACTGCAATGAGAAGCCTGCGCACCGCGGCGGGGAGTGGCCCCCACTTGCTGCAGCTAGAGAAGGCCCACGTGCAGCAGTGAAGACCCAGTGCAGCCAAAAATTAAATAAATGAATAAATTAATTAATTTAAAAAATATATTAACTCAAAATTCACATATAAAAAAAAAGAAAGAAGACCATTGGGATTAGCAGATAAAACTACTATATATAAAATAGATAAACAACAAGGATCTGCTGTATAGCAGAGGAAACTATATTCAGTGTCTTGTAATAAACCATAATGGAAAAAAGTCTGAAAAAGAGTATATAAATATATATATATGTATAACTGAATCACTTTGCTGTGCACCAGAAGCTAACACAACATTGTAAATCAAGTATACTTCAATTTAAAAAAAAGAAGATAGGGCTTCCCTGGTGGCGCAGTGGTTGAGAGTCCACCTGCCGATGCAGAGGACATGGGTTCGCGCCCCGGTCCGGGAAGATCTCACATGTCGCGGAGCCACTAGGCCTGTGAGCCGTGGCCGCTGAGCCTGCGCATCCGGAGCCTGTGCTCCGCAATGGGAGACGCCACAACAGTGAGAGGCCCGTGTACCGAAAAAAAAAAAAAAAAAGAAGATAGACCAGTTGACATTCCCAAGTATGGATGCCAGTGACTTTGTACACAGGCTTGCTTACACAGCAGATGATCGGACTTCTTTTACTTTACAGATCGGCTGAGTGATACATGGCATCTCCTCCTGTAAATTGCAGTTGCGTGCATAAGGTTGAGTGCTCCTTCTAGCACGTTCATATTTTGTTCATACCTTTTGCATGTTCTGTCAGCTGGAGGCCTCTTCCTCTGGCTTGTTAGGAGTTCTGTGCAGGCAGGAAATGACATGTTTTCTTCTCGTGTGTAGCAAGTAAGTTCCCAAGTTTTTCACTTCTTCCCTTTTTGTATTTTTCTTCTCTGCAAGACTTTTAAAACATGCTTATGTACTCACATTTATCTCTGTTTCACATTATGGCTTCTGGGTTTATGAAGGATCACCCTTAACATTTTTCTTCTCCCATGATTTCATATGTTTTAAGGGTTGCTTTTTTCCTTTTTAATGTTTTGATTTTTCTTCCATCTGAAATTTGTTTTGGAATAAAGAGTGAATTAAGAATCCAACTCCCCCTGTCCCCAGCTATCTGAATTGTCCCCAGAACTATTCAGTAATCAATTTTTCTCACATTGATTTGAAATACCATCTTTTATTATATACCAGGCTCCCCCATCTACTTGCCAACTCCTGCTCAAAAAATGCAGAGTCAGCTAGCCAGAGGAAATGGCCAGTAGCAAGATGCTGTTTTTGTTCAGATCCCCTTCAGAGTAGTTCCGCTCCGATCACCCCTGCTCCCCCTCTGCCGGGAGAGGCAGGCTTTTTAGGGGCATGCATTTCCGGTTTTTTGTCACCTCCATTCCTCACCAGTTTTTGCTACACATTCTTGTCATCCTCATATCCTGGAGTAAGCTGTTCCCCAACCGACAAAATAGCCTCGCAGGTAACGCATGATACGTACAGTTGACATTATCTGTGGCTTCTTTGTTTGATGCAAGAAGTCGTATTTCACCAAGAAAAATAGATATCTATCTGACAAATTGGAACTTGTTGTCATAGAAAAAACTTTGAGGCTTGATTTGTTCCAGGTACAAGTTAGTATCCCCACAAAACTTAATCTCGCCACAAGAGGTCACTTGTGGGTAGAAAAAAATAAACCTTAGGAAACACACCACTGTTGAGATAGTCAGTATTAACGTAAAACTGGTCTGGGAAGTTGGTGAAACTAAATAATTCAGATTTGACTTTTTTCTCTTTTCTTTTAAAGAGAATGTAATAGTGTATCCAGAAGAAATGGAAATCAAACTATGTATTATTTTTGTCCTAGCTTTTTCCACCCAAGATTTCTATATGATACACTGTCTCAGCATCGTATGTTAGGAATAGGTATTAAGTCTCAGTTATACACCAGGAAAAGAAGAGTTGGAACCTGCGGAGAAATAGGAATGTTCTCGCAACCCAGGGGGCTTTTTGCAGGGATATTTTCCTTTATTCTCTGCTTCTGATGTTACCATTGGGTACCTGCAGTGGCTGGAGCTCCCCCACTCATGTTCCACGCCTGTCCCCAACCCCCCAAAACCTGAGCTTCTTTCCCACGCAGGCCTCCGCGCCCCTGCTGGTGTGTTTGTGCACAGGCTTAGGAGAGAGGATCACATGGCAGAACGCAGGTTATGCTTGGACTTGAGTTGCTTCAAACTTCAGCCCCAGTGGTGGCGCTTCCCCACCGCAGTGAGATCTTCCTGGTCCTTACAAATAAACAGAATTTTAATGTATACGCACGTACATAAGGTGTTCAAGAGTCTTTCTTGGGAAAACCTGTCTTGCGTTCTGAGAAACTAGCTTTCCTTAATGGGAGTTTAAATGGCTTATCTTTTATGAAATTGGCATATAGATAGTAGTATATGTTTTAGGGCGATTATGGGGCAAAATCTTGGTCAGCATTCAAATTCTATTTAGTTATATATATGCCACAATTTAAAAAAATACTTGTTGAATGTTCTCAGAAACAAGCAGGTGTAACCTGTGGTACACAGTCCCCTTCATGCTGCGCTCTTGGCCCCAGAGAGTGGGTTCCTCTCAGCGCCTTGGCCACACTCGGCTTGATCAGAGCACGCATGGGGCGCCACTCGTGGTTACCAGCTGAGGAGGACGCAGTGAATGGGACCACGACTTAAAAAGCGTCCAGAGGTTGCATCCTCCAGTCGCTGCATACTAAATTAGGGTGTGTGAGTGTGTATGTTTTGGTCCCTCGATAAAAAGTTTTTCAGCTGAATTGCATCAGGAGTGACCCTCATTTCAAAAAGTGAAACGGGAAAATCTTCATGTCACCTTATGTCTATGGTGTTATTTTGCACTGTTTCATCATTGAAGTCTATTCTTCACAGGAAAAATCTGGAATGTTCCAGGCTCACTAGCAAGCCTGGCCTGCCACCTTCTCCTCCTTTTGCCAGTTCAGGCCTTTCAGAGCTGACGACTTTTGAGCATTTGCCCTAGTTGTGCAGAGGCCTGGACTGTGATTACCGTGTCCGGAGGCCTCGTGTCCCGTGAAGCCCGTTGTCCTAAGCGTACAGATTACATGGCTGCGCTCACCCGGACTTTGTCCCCACTGGCTGCTCCCTACACTGAGCAGTTAGTATTTTCTAAATAACTTGCTTTTAGTTGTGCCCCTCACTTTAAAAGGTACCCACAAGGGCTTCCCTGGTGGCACAGTGGTTGAGAGTCCGCCTGCCGATACAGGGGACACGGGTTCGTGCCCCGGTCCGGGAAGATCCCACATGCCGCGGAGCAGCTGGGCCCGTGAGCCATGGCCGATGGGCCTGCGCGTCCGGAGCCTGTGCTCCGCAACGGGAGAGGCCACAGCAGTGAGAGGCCACGTACCGCAAAAAAATAAATAAATAAATAAAGGTACCCATGAACACTAACCTGTTGAGTGTCAGCTGCTTAGCCAGGAGTTTTAGCCCATGGTCAAGGCGCCCTGGCTTTCTTCCCCAGCTGCCACAAATGCAAGGCCACATCCTAGCATGTTTCTCCCCTTGCGTCGCTTAATACATATCCCAGACCAGGCCTGGCTTTGCAAGGGAGGCCTGATTCTTGCATTATCTTGAGTATGGCTGGTCACGACAGTCCTAAAATACAGCTGTGAAGAACACAAGTTTTTTTGTATTGACAGTGTTTGATGTATCTGTCTGTGTCTTTTTTTTTTTGTAATGAATCTAGAGTTTTTTAATGTAATTTTGGGAATACGTTTTCAGAATTAGTCTAATTTTTTTCCCTATCTATATTTTTTAACTTTTAATTTTATATTGGAGTATAGTTGGTTAACAGTGTTGTGTTAGTTTCAGGTATACAGCGAAGTGATTCAGTTATACATATACATGTATCTATTCTTTTTTCAAATTCTTCTCCCATCTAGGTTGTTACAGAATATTGAACAGAGTTCCCTGTGCTATACAGTAGGTCCTTGTTGGTTATCTGTTTTAAATATAGCGGTGTGTACATGTCACTCCCAAACTCCCAATCTATCCTCCCTGCCACCTTCCCCCTGCTAACCATAAGCTTGTTCTCTAAGTTCGTGTCTGTCTGTGTCTTTGAGCAGGGTCACGTCAATCGCAGACAGGTTGAATGTGGAATTTGCCTTGATTCACAAGGAGAGGAAGAAGGCAAATGAAGTGGACCGGATGGTGCTGGTGGGCGATGTGAAGGACCGCGTGGCCATCCTTGTGGATGACATGGCCGACACATGTGGCACCATCTGCCATGCTGCGGACAAGTATGCGTGTGGTTTGGGACCCCTGAGGAGAGTGTCAGGGCGTCTCATTAAGAAAGGAAGAATGTCAGCTGTTAAAAAACTCGGCTCACTTTTCCTAATTATTACTGATAGCTTAGTAGTAGTTTTTCAGACCAAAGTCAATTCTAGGCCTATTTTTTTTTCTCGGTAGGGAAAAAACTGTGGTCCTTTATGGCCTGGTTTTCATTTTCAAGGTTGAACTTTCAGTGTATTTTTAAAGAAGTTCAGGGAAGGTGCTTCTCCTGAAACTGAGCACAGGCGGAAAAAGACAGTCTTTCGGCCTCTTCAGGCCCTCGCTTCCTTGGCTTGCCTTCACTCCAGCCTTCTCAGCGTTGGCTTCCAGGGACTTAGAGCTGGGCTGTTCCGCGTGGGAGCCACCACCCAGCCATGCACGGCTGCAGAACGCGTGGACTGTGGCCCGTCTGACGTGAGATGTGCTGGGAGGGTAGAATGCACAGCCGGTTTCAGAGACAGAACGAAACAAAGAGTGTATAATACCTCAGTTTTGTGTATTGATTGTATGGCAACATGGTGACATTTTGGCTTTACTCTTTTAAACCTGGGCAGTTTTGTTCCCTGGGAGACATTTGACAATATCTGGAGACATTTTTGGTTGTGACAACTGAGGGGACGGGTGTTGCTGTTGGGTAGAGGCCAGGGATGTGCTGCACAGCAAAGAATTATCCGGGCCCAACGTCAAGGCTGATAATCCCTGATTTAAGGGAATGTAAAGTGTTTGGCCAGCACATACCTTAAAAGATCCTGTTTTAGACTGATAAATGTGAGTGAAATTGGTTCCCTGTTTTCCTTTATGGAACACACTATTGCTTTTAAATTCACACTGAGGGGAGAATGCTTCAAGAATATTTGTGTGCACTTAGTTTTTTTCTCTTTTATTTTATAGGCTACTCTCGGCCGGAGCCACCAAAGTTTATGCTATCCTTACCCATGGGATCTTCTCTGGGCCAGCTATTTCCAGAATAAATAATGCCGCCTTTGAGGCTGTTGTTGTGACAAACACTATACCCCAAGAGGACAAAATGAAACACTGCTCCAAGATTCAGGTACTGGCTACACTGCAGGCAGAGCCAAGCAGGGAGGCAACTCGCATCTTGTGTGTGTGACCACTTGCTAAGCAGATGTCAGTAGAGGTTGTAGCTTCCCGTAATGGGAAGGTATGATACATGTTAGATGTCTGGGAAAGGCTGGGGCCAGCAGAGGTCAAAGTTATAAATAGTAAGTGAATAAAGCCAAAGTAAAGAACATTAAGAAACAGGCTGTGGTAAAGCTAAACAGAGTTACCACATGACCCCCCTGGTCCACCTCTAGGATTATTCCTCCAAATCTGAAAATGGCTGTTCAAACGAAACCTTATGCACGAACATTCACAGCAGGCCTTATTCACGGTAGCCAAAAGGTGGAAATGACCAAATGTCCACCGACAGTTGAATGGTTAACCCAAGTGTGGCCTCTTCATACGATGAAATATTCCTCAGCCTTAAAAAGGAAGGAGATTTTGATACTTGCAACAACATGGATGAACCTTGAAAGCGGTATGCTAAGTGAAAGAAACCAGTCACAAAAGGACAAATATTGTGTGATACGTAAACTAGATTCCACTTAGCTGAGGGCTCTAGAGTAGTCAGATTCATAGAAAGGGGAAGTAGAGTGGTGGTTACCAGGAGCGGGGTGTTTAATGGTGCAGGGTTTCCGTTTGGGACGATGAAAAAGTTTGGGAAATGGTTACACACCACTGGGAATGTAGTTAATGCCAGTAAGTTCTATACTTAAAAATGGTTAAAATGGCATCTTTTGTGGTACATGTATTTTGCCACAGGTTTTTAAATGGGGAGGAAAACAAGCAGCTTGGCTGTGCCAGGGGTCTCTTAGCTTTACTCCTTCTATCCCTCCTGCCTTGGGAGGCCCCCAGAGAGTTGGCAGTGATCACTTTACACCAGCTGGCCTGAAATAAGTTGAAGGGGTTTGAGTCCTCGTTTTGCCTCTGTGTCTTGGTGAACCTTGGCAAGTCGTTTCATTGCTGGAAGCCTACATGCCCATCATTAGAACATGAAGGTGGATCAGTGATCTGCTTCGTGATTTCTCATCCATCGGAGAGCAACACAGTTCATTCGGCACCAGGAGATTCATTAGAAAATGGTCAGAATAGCTATGCCTTAGATTTTCATGTCTGATTCTCAGTAGTTGAGAGTCAGCAAATTAAGGCCCCCGGGCCCAATCCAGCCCACCATCTCTTTTTGTAAATAAAGTTTTACTGAAACACAGCCATGCCCATTCATTTATGTATTGTCTATGGCTGTTCTCATGCTGACCCCGGAGTTAGATGATTACAGCTGTGCTGTCAGACATTACAGTTTCTGTGTTTTCAGAAACCAAGAGAGAGAAAAACCTTCCACATGATGATTGAGTAAAATTAATTTTAAAACAACAAACACTGAAAGTAAAGGATGTCTCTGGTTAACAGTGGCCCTGAAAAGCCTTTGAAGTATCTGCACTGAAAAATCTCACTTCCAGGATCCCGTACAGGATTGTAATTTGAAGACAGACCCAAAACTGTCAGTCCTCTCAGAAGAAATGGCTGTGGGGAGGTTCGATAGTAGCACATCTTATGTGCTGGAGAAAGCGTTTCTAGGCTTTCTGGCTTCTAAGTTTCCAATTAAACATCACTGAGATGTCCCACTTTCTTCTCCTCTTTTCTGTCTTTTCATTGGTGTTTAGGTTATTGACATTTCGATGATCCTGGCCGAGGCGATTCGAAGGACCCACAACGGTGAATCTGTGTCTTACCTGTTCAGCCACGTCCCACTGTAAATCCAGGATGTGAGGTGTGGAAGCAAGCCTGCTCTGGCTTCTGACTTGCGTGCATTTGTCTGATTATTAGCTTTAGGACTAAGTAGTTATATTAATGCAAAAGCATCAGATCTTTGTATACTCCGAGGGCCACTGGTTTTCCCCCTCTTAAAGCTCCCGACCATTTATTTTCAGTTTGGTGGGGAGGGCAGTGGTTATTTGATCTTTAAGTGAACAGTCTTAAATGAGAAATGTTTCTGTTATCGTGATTTGTTCTGATAGGTGACCTTTTTTTCCTTTGTTCTGTCAGTGCTTTGAGGCCACAACTTTCAAGTTTATAATTCCATTGTGGAAGTTCACAGTTTATGTATTTCAGGGTTACCAAAGGTCAGCTCAGATTAAAGCCTCTGTGTAAATATAAAATGATAATGCCTGTGGACATTTGGGTGAAACCCTGTAGAGAATTAGCCTTTTGCTTCTAAGTCAACCTTAGAGAATTTTTAATACCCTGAATTTTGAGTATTTGTTTTAGTGATCAGGTTTCCAAGAAACCATTTTGGTTATTATGCTTAATTTGGACCAAATTTTATGTAGCTGAAGATGGCCACTGACACGTTTAATTCTGGTAAACATTAGACATATCAGAGGCAATGTAGTTCAGTATTTTTTTATTGCCACTTCTAAAAATCGTAACTGTCACTTATCTGAAATACCTTGTTCTAAAATTCCAAAATTATGTTCAGCAATAGAGCTGACAGAGAAACTGTTTTGAGGTAGTCTGCAAGTACACTGTCACATTCATGCTGTGTCCATCCCAGATGCACCTCATGTCCTGCCATCTTGTTTTTTTTAATGTCCTGTTTTTAGCTCTAGCTTTTACTTTGCCTTTTTTCCAAGAGTTTCATGTTGTGGATTTCCGTCACAACAAAGACTTCTTCGCTAAGTCCCCTCACATTTACTAGTCTGATCTCTGTTTTGCTTTTAACATGAGAAAAAGATGAATTGTTTGTGGGTGCCTCCAAATACATATTTAAATATTATTTCCTTAGTGTTGATCTCATGGTCTTTTGCCTTTTGTACTCACAAGTATCAAGCCTTCTAGGCAACAGATTATTGTAACTAAAGCAGTTACCTGAAAAGTGTGGGTGAGAAAGGCCTAGGAAAAAAAGGACAAATAAGGAAACATTAGTTGCTCCATGAAGTTAATGTTCAAATGGTGGCCCAGGAGTGATGGTGGAGGGGAGATAGCTTTATCCACAGGTGGCTTTTGACGGCTGCTGAGTGAGGCGCGCCCATCTCCGGTGGCAGGCGGCAAGCATCAACTCTGAATTTTCCTAAGTGCGCGTTGGTGGACAACCAACTGAGCGCTTCCGCCCCCAAAGAAGAAAATGTGCCTGCACAGACAAAGCCCAGGAATAATAAATAACAGTCTCCTTCTGCTGAATCTCAAAACTTGGAGAGAAGAAAGTCTCTGATCTAAATTCTGTGGGTGGAAAAATGAAATCTGTTTAAGTTGTTAACAAACCTGAATAACAGTCTTTAAGGTTTCAGACTTCAGTACAGCAGAGGGTGAATCAAAGTTTAAAAGTATCATCTTAGTCATCGCAGAGACTAGCATTTTGCTGTACCTTAAGAGGGCTTTTGAGAAAAAATCCTAGTGTAGCCTGGTTAAGGTCAGCTATTCAATACGATGGACGTTATCTAGACAAGAGTTGATTTGAGATATGTGAAGAGCCTATTTAGATGTATGTAATTTTTATTTTGGACAAATGAGTGATATCTGTATTTCTTGAAATTTCTATGCATAGAGAAATGAAAATGTAGTTATGAACGCACGCAGGTAGACAGCTTCGCATCCCAGTGTGGACATGATGACAGTGACTAAAACCAGTTGATTTAAAGGTAATCATTTCATCTAAGATTTAAGAGTCTAACACATAGAGCTAGTTTTAAAATAATGATCTTCAGATAAAGAGATAAAAATCGGTATTGTCATTCTCTGAATTAAGAACTGATTGTTTCTATGGTTATTTATCTCCACTTTTATATTTTAAAGTACTTCGGGTACATCTGTCAGCTAAATAGACTAGAGGTAGCCCTGCACGGCGGCAGTGTAGCCCTTAACTATTTGATGGTCCAGTTCAAAAAAGATGATGAAGACAGCCTTGAGAGCAGCGTAATCCCAGAACTTGTGCGTCCCTTGCTGCTTATGCGGAAACATTTCAGTGAAACCACCAAATATATTGCTCCTGTCTGACTCTGCTGCATGGCAGTTGACTTGGCGTACATCTAACCAAAAAGGGGAGCCAGAGAAATATGAATATACCAAAGTTGCTCAGTTTCCAACTTAAGTTACATTAACCAACTTAAAGAGGTTCGTAGTATAACTTTCCTTTGGTAGATATGATGTCAAATAGATTGAGGAACTACGTCATTTGCAGTGCTTGTATTGGTTTAGAATATAGGATTCGAAGATCTTCCAACACTGTACTAAAAACATTTCAATAAAATCATGCTCCTTCTTTCTTTCATACTTTGTATCATCATTGTGGAGTAATATGTTTTGATGGAGTGATGTGTTCTGATGGGTACCTTGAAGTGTTTGCCGCATCATGGCTGTAGCCCAGCATATAAAGTTACAGAAAAGCCAGAAGTTCACTGAAGTCAGCTCTTCTCCGTTTTGAAGGTGTTTCCGAAGAACTGATGAGCATTCTCCTTGCCCCACAGCATAATATCTGGGCCACGTAAGAATGCTAGATGTTTCCTATAAAATTGAAGATTGCACTGTGTGTTTATACATCAGAGTAGTCGTGTTCAATACCCATAGGTTAGAATGGACCAAACTTAAATGTAGGCCCCATAGAAGTTTTTCACATGCTTTGATTTCAGAAGCACCAGGAACTGTCACCTATTCTGTGATGCTTTAAGTTACTCTCGTGGAGACGAAGTAAAAAAAATTCTTTTTGGCCACACCCTGCGTGTAGCATGTGGGATCTTAGTTCCCCGACCAGGGATCACACCCGCGCCCCCTGCAGTGGAAGTGCAGGGTCTTAACCACTGGACCGCCAGGGAGGTCCTGGACAAAGTAAACTTCTAATTATGGTTCTCCCAGGAAAGCTCAGCTTTAAAGTGTGGGTAATGCTGAGAGTGACAACAGTTTGTCTTAAAAAGTCCCAGTGAAATATAAAGAACTAAAACCAAGTCCACTGGAGAAGATCACAGTTTTAAGACAAAACAGGATAAAATGTAATAGAAGGGAGGAAGAAAATGGAGAGATGGAAACACCAAAATCACGTCACCAGCGTTACAGTTTCACCTCATTAATCCTGTCACACACACCTCCTCGGAAGTGTTTGATTTCATATGGCAGGTCCTATCCAACCCACCAGCTGACCTAGTGGCTGGACAGGCTAAGCGTCCAAGGGGAAGATGCAACACTAAGAGGTTCAGAGGGTCGAATGAGGCTGGGGAGGTGAGAAAGGGCTTTGTGAAGGGACTGCTGTTACCGATGGTACTTCACGGCAGAATTTTCCAGAACCACTGGCTGTACTCCAGCATGGACTGAAGCAGGACAGCACAGGGTGTCTGGTACTTACTATGTTAGAGTGAGGATAGCCAATGAAGATGGAACTCGGGCTGAAACGTACTGCCTTATCCTTTGTGTACATTGCATGCAGAAGTTGACAGAGTCGCTCCTTTTCACTGCAGATCTTCACCTAATTGGTGTATCTCCTGCACCCCGGGAACACAGCCCTCCACCTTTTCCCTTGCTTTCCAAGTCCACATTCTGGATTGGTTTGATCTACTGTCACCTCTGAGCTCTTGTTTTCTCTCCTGAAAGAGCGTGATGCTCAGAAACAGACTCCACCACTTACTAGAGTTAAGACAACGACAACAACAAAACCTCTTTGGGCTAGTTGCTTACCCCCTCTGTGCCTCAGTTTCCTTGTATGTGAAATGGGGTGATAGTACCTCTCTCAGAGGATGTGATGAGTAAATGAGATGATATCTGTAAAGAGCTTAGAACCGATTGTTGTGTACATTAACCTCAGTTTTTAGAACAGGCATCTTATTTCTTCCCTTTGAAAGAATCTAAGTATGAAGAAGCAAGATTTTCGTGCACTTTTAGATGCTAATCCACGTGCCTCTGAGCTAGTCACAAACACGATCCACCCACGCAGGGGTACATTGTCCTGGCACGTGACCGTCTCCACCAAGGGTAGCATTTGGTGATGACAAGTGGTTGCATGTTGAAGACACTTTGCTGGGCTGTAGAAATGACAGGAATGGATGACGTGTGGTAATGGAGATGGTGACCAATTGAGGCTGTTTACAGCAACCTGATTCCATTCACTATCCCAACATTAAAAAAAAAGCAGTGCCCAATATAAACAGCAGTTTTCACTGTTCTAACGGCTAAGTCCTGTGGTCAGAAGAAAACCCAGCTGAACTCATTCTGCAAGAGCAATAGAAAGAGACTGGCAAAGCAAAAAATGTAATGCAGTGTGGAAAGTGCCCGAAATTGGGACTGTGGCGATCTAGGGTCTGGTTCCTGATATGCTACCAGCAAGCTGTGTGACCTGGGGGAAATGTCTATACCACTCTGAGTCTGAGCATCTTTGTGAAAAAGAGGGGGTAGATGATTGCTAAAGTCCCCAGCAGTTTTAACAGGCCATGACCTCTATGCTAGATATAGTTGGACTACTACTAACTGAAGGCTGTGGTCCTAATGTGGCAAAGATGGTTCCTTCTCCATCGGGTGAACAACTTGTTTGGGCTTGCAGGGGACTTTCTCAGTGCTACCTCTGGAAGTCTTGCATCCCAGGAAAGCCTGCAGTCCTGGGCACGCCAGGGTGCTCGGTCACTCTAATTCTCTTTCTTCTAATGTGGATAGTTCTGGATCCCCAGCGCCACCTTGGCTAAGGAATCTCACAAGCGTGGCTCTGATCTTGTGCCAGTTGCAACACAAAGGAAGCTATATGACAAGCCCAACAATGTGCCAACGAGCTGTGGCGTCACAGTTGTAAAAAAATCCATCGTCAATTAACTGTAGAAGCTGAAGGCCGTAGTCACAGATAAAAGAGGAAAATGGGGGGACACCTTTAGGAAACGCATTCAAGACCTGGCTTGACTGCCAGTCCTTGAGCAGAGCTGCCTTTAAAGCCATAAGTGGACTTTAGAGACCCCGGGGAACAGTCCAGGCAGAAGGCAGAGTGCCCTAAATATTTGCTGATGGACGTCACCCTTCTGTGCTTTGAGGGACTCTTACGTCTGTGAGTACTTGACCTTCTGTGTCTGAGGATGCATGATTCTCTGATTTTCCCTATGCAGAGAGTGTTAAGTCTACTGTCTTCTTGCCTCGAAGCTAAGACTGAACATGAGTTACAGAAAAATTGTGAGGACCTAGAGCGAACTTGGGTCACTGTCAAATCCTCAGAGGGACTGCTTGGAGGCACATTTTAGTGCGTTTGCTATAGAATGAACTCAGGAAGTGCCACTGACAGTATTCTCGTCTAAGGAACCAAGGAAGGACCCAAAATTTCCTCAAGCCTCAATATCCTGTTTTTAGGACCAGGGCTGCAGAGCAGCCTCCTAGAGTATTGAAAGGGACAGACCCCTCTCGGCAGTAACTGTGCGTTCATTTCCCCACTGACGGCTTTCATAGCCTTCAAAGAGCAACACTTCAATGAAGACACAATTCATGAACAGTGTCCTATGAATAAAAGGGCTCCCCTGGTGCCGCAGTGGTTAAGAATCCGCCTGCCAATGCAGGGGACACAAGTTCGAGCCCTGGTCCGGGAAGGTCCCACATGCCGTGGAGCAGCTAAGCCCGTGTGCCACATCTACTGAGCCTGCGCTCTAGATCCTGCGAGCCACAGCTACTGAGCCCATGTGCCACAACTACTGAAGCCCACGTGCCTAGAGCCCGTGCTCCGCAACAAGAGAAGTCACCACAATGAGAAGCCCACGTACCGTGGCGGAGTGGCCTACGCTCGACGCAACTAAAGAAAGCCTACATGCAGCAACGAAGACCCAACGCAGCCAAAAATAAATAAATAAATTTTTAAAAGATTAAAAAAATAAAAGAGCACATGGAGGAACCCCAGCTGGCAGAAGAAGGCTGGTTTTTGATGAGTCAGTAATTTCTTACTGACTTGCACTGGTGCAACCGTAAATGCAGTCTTGAGCCTTGTCATTTGGAGGTGTTTTGTTTTATGTGTGCAAGTTATAGGAACTATAATTCATCTGAGAAATACCTCTTGCTCCTCTGCCTTTTGACTCTTATGAACATTTTGGTTCAGACAGATGTCAAATGGAAGATTTGTATCTGTAGTCTTCTGGGCTGCCTTGATGATTTCTTCCACAGGCAAAGTGAAGGAGGGGGTCTCACACTCACTCACCCATTCGTTCCTGATGGAGCAGTTACTAGCAGACCGTTGTGTTAGGATGGGGCTCTGAGGTAAATACCAGATAAATACGTGACCAAGGCTTACATGTATTAAGCCACTAGAGTTTACACGGACTGTTTTATACACAAGCATGTGATGTAGGCAACATGGGAGGATGATCGCCCTGCCCTTGCAGACATGATCATTCATTCGGAGCAAGGGCAACAGTGCGGGGTTTTTGTTGTTTTGTTTTTTGGGGGTTTTTTTTTTTTTTTTTTTTTTTTTTTTTTGTGGTACGTGTGCCTCTCACTGCCGCGGCCTCTCCCGTTGCGGAGCACAGGCTCCGGACACACAGGCCCAGCGGCCATGGCTCACGGGCCCAGCCGCTCCGCGGCATGCGGGATCTTCCCGGCCCGGGGCACGAACCCGTGTCCCCTGCATCGGCAGGCGGACTCCCAACCACTGCGCCACCAGGGAAGCCCTTGGGGGTTTTTAAAGTATTTTTGTTGGTGTATTTCTCTTTCGGTATTGCAAAAAAAAAAAACCTACAGTCAGCATCATTGATGTCAAGTCTACCAAGACAGTCACACTCAGCATTAAAATGTAAATAGAACAAAGGAGCGCTTGTTTAAAAGGTGCATGACTACATCTATTCCAGCTTAAAAGCCTGTTTAAGATACTCTATTGATTTCATAGCCATTTCTGGTGTGCTTCTGCTGTTAATCATTTTTTTCCTATGATTATTAGCTTCTTAAGTTTATTACATATTTTCCTCAGAGCCAATTTTATCTTCAGTAAACGTTTCAAAGTCCCTGACGGAAGCAGTTCAGAATGGGCTTGGGGGAGGGAAGCTGGATGAAGGAAGGGGCGGCAGCTTTCCCCTGGGGTCAGACACCTCCCCTCAGGGAGGGGAATTGCACATATTTATTTATTATTTATTAAAAATTTTTATTGGATTATAGTTGATTTACAATGTTGTGTTAGTTTCAGGTGTACAGCAAAGTGACTCAGTTATACAAATACATAGATCCACTCTTTTTGATTCTTTTCTCATATAGGCCATTACAGAGTACTGAGAAGAGTTCCCTGTGCTATACATTAGGTCCTTATTATTTTATATGTAATAGTGTGTATATCAGGATAATTTATTTCAGGGTTTCTCAAGCTCAGCACTATTGGCATTTTGCACTAGATAATTCTTTGTCATGGGGCCAAGACACACACATTTGTGACAACCCAAAAAATGTCTCCAGATACTGCCAAATATTCCCTGGGGGCAAAAATCGCCCCCGGTTGAGAACCACTGATTTATTTTAACCAGGATCTTCTTCCTTAATCCTCTTCCTGACGTTCAGGTCAGAATTCCAGAGGAGATCCATCCTGGCCCCTGGCCCCTGGTCCACTCTCAAGCAGAAAAGCATTTTAGAACGAAGTGGATAAGACAATGGCAATAAGTCACTTTAAAAACGTAAACACCAGTGTTTGCTACGACATGAAATTTTACACCAAAATAATTGCATTATCCTTTTGATGCAGGGCTTCAAACACCGATCCCTACGTCTGCCATGAATTGGGGTGAGATCCCTACTGCACAGCTGGGGAACCGTTGCTAAGGCGGAACACGCTTTTTAAAAAACACAGCAAAGAAGTATGTGCAGCATATTATCATCTGTGTGAAATAAAAAGGGGGATATATGTTTGAAAAGCATAATTCTGACTTTGGGAAGAATAGAGGCCCCTCAAGAAGGAAATGGGAGACATCACCCTATATATAAAAAATAGGGTTGGGATGGGAAAAGACAAGGCCACACAAGTTTGTGGAATCTATTATTCTTTTGGCTTGTTAGCTATCAAACTGAGTTGTTCTGGTCAAAAAAAGAAATATGCCTGACACGAAAGCCACTTATTTTATGATCCATCCATATGCCTGACACGTTTTTGTTTGAACCAAGAAACTGATTAAGGTAATCTTTAAAGAGGTGACTGAATTTTAGTCTGACTTCAACGGTGACATCCAGAGAGCAGAGATTCCCGTGCGCCTTGCAGGTGGTGGGTATCCTGGCCCTTCCGTGATTGAACTCTCATAAGATGGCCAGAGTCTAACGTGGTCAAACCGTAGAGCAACTCACCTCTCTTGTCAAATGTCGTGGAATTGATAAGATTTCGGAGTTAGATGGAACATTTGAGACTCATTTTACAGATGAGGAAACTAAGGCCCAAAGAGACGAAGTGACCGGCTCAGTTAAGGTCACACTGTTCCTTAGAAGAAACGCTGTGGCTGGTAAACGGGCCTCTTGTTTCTGCTGCTGGAGGTGTTTCCTGTAGCCCAGGTGTTTCCTCCAACATTCTGATCAGTATCTCACGAGGGTGAAGGAGTTTATCATTAAGCCTCAGGGCAGTGAGAGAAGCATAAAATATGGTGCGGTAACTTCCATCAACCTGGAATGCTTGCTTCTGCAGATTTGGTTGTTCGCTTTCCTTCTTCCAAAAAAAGGTCTTTCGTTGCACTCACGGCATTTGCCTGGTCCTTTTTCATAGTCATGCTAACGTGGGGAGATTTAAAATAACAACCCTGAGTCATGGGTGTTTTTAAGGTGACGGTAATTTTGTAGGGCAGTGGTTCTCAAAGTGTGGTCCTGGACTAGTGGCATTGCCAGGGAACTTAGGAGAAATGCGAATTCTCGGGCCCCACCCCAGACCTATTGAATCAGAAACTCTGGGTGTGGGGGTGTGGCAGGCACGGGGTTTGATACACTGAAGTTTGAGAACTACACTGTAAGGCTAAGTCCTCTAGTTTAGTAGTTGGTAAACTTGGTTGCATATGGGGCCACCTAAGGAGCTTTTTAAAATATTGCTGAAAATGAAATTAATTTAAAAAAATGTATAACTGTGTGGTGATGGATGTTAACTAGACTTATAGTGGTGATCATTTGGCAATATATACAAGTATTGAATCATTATGTTGTACACCTGAAACTAATAATTCTATATGTCAATTACACCTCAGTTAAAGAAAATGAAATTGATGCCTGGGCCTTGCCCCCAGAGATTCTGACTTAATTGGCCTGCGGAGCATCCAAGTATCAGGATTATTAAAGACCCTCGATGACTTGATACTACTGTGCAGCTAAGCTTGAACCATCCCATAGGGGACGATCCTTTCCTTCTTCAGGAAGATGGTTCTGACTCCAGTAAGTTACAATCAATTTAATTACACTTAATTGTAATTCTTGTACTCAGCTGAAAACTTATGCCTACTCTGCAGACATTTGGAGAGAATAGCAGCTTTCAGTTTATCTGAAGATTCAAATGTACCTAGATTAGAAATTTCTGATATTTGTTTTCACTTACCCCAAAACTGTGATTGCCAGGCACTTAGTAGCTTGGAATATTTGAGTTGTTTCTAATGCTTTGGTTTTATGGACAGAAAAAGACAATGTTTATTTTCTAGAAACACAAAGTATAAGATTCCATTGGTGAAAATAGAGTTATTACCAAAAAAATGTTAAAATTAACAGTACTTAATCATTTGTAATAATGGGTTCAGCACACACTCCTTAATATCTAAGGAATTTCCAATGATTTTATTAATATGGGAATCTCCTTTAAAAAAGTGTTTTTAGGAGGGAAGCTTGAACCAAGAGAAAAGTAATAGAAGCAGTTTTATTTAACACCGTATTTTTCAGCACCATTGGTCAGTTAAACAACAGCAACAAAAAGCAGTTAAATCAAGGAGTCTATTTTTTTTTATTGAAGTGTAGTTGATTTACAATGTTGTGTTAGTTTCTGGTGTACAGCAAAATGGTTCAGTTTTATAGATGTGTGTGTATATATATATGTTCTTTTTCAGATTCTTTTCTATTATAGTTTATTACAAGATATTTATTACAGTTCCCTCTGCTATACAGTAGGACCTTGGTTATCTATTTTATATATAGTAGTGTGTATCTGTTAAACCCAAACTCCTAATTTATCCCTCCCCCCACTTCCCCTTTGGTACCTATAAGTTTGTTTTCTGTGTCTGTGACTCCATTGCTGTTTCTTGTTTTGTTTTGTTTTTGTTTTTGTTTTTGTTTTGCGGTACGTGGGCCTCTCACCGCTGCGGCCTCTACCGTTGCGGAGCACAGGCTCTGGACACACAGGCTCAGCAGCCATGGCTCACGAGCCCAGCCGCTGTGCGGCATGTGGGATCTTCCCGGACCGGGGCACGAACCCGTGTCCCCCGCATCGGCAGGTGGACTCTGAACCACTGCGCCACCAGGGAAGCCCCCCCGTTTCTGTTTTGTAAGTTCATTTGTATCATTTTTTTAGATTCCACATATAGTTGATGTCATATGATATTTGTCTTTGACTTACTTCGCTTAGTATGATAATCTCTAGATCCATCCTTGTTGCTGCAAATGACATTATTTCATTCTTTTATTTACGGCTGGGTAGTATTCCACTGTATCTATGTACCACATCTTCCTTATCCATTCATCTGTTGATGGCATTTAGGCTGCTTCCATGTCTTGGCTATTGTGAGCAGTGATGCTATGAGCATTGGGGTGCATGTATCTTTTCAAAGTATGGTTTTCTTCAGATACATGCCCAGGAGTGGGATTGCTGGATCATATGGTAGTTCTATTGTTAGTTTTCTAAGGAACCTCCATGCTGTTTTGCATAGTGGCTGCACCAATTTACATTCCCACCAACAGTGTAGGAGGGTTCCCTTCTCTCCACACCCAGGGACTCTTATTAAAAAAGGATCTGTATGTGACTTAAATATTGTATTTTAACTTGAATTATATAAATGGACTTATTTGGGGAGACAGTTCTCCACGGGTCTCTTGCAGTTCTGTACATCTCATGAGCAGAGACATTGAGAGCCTTGGTTCTGGATAATCTTTTCAAGGATGTTTATATAGCAAGCAGAAGATAGTAGATAGTTTTGTAAGACAGAGATAGCGTCCCTTTCTGGGGCAGGTGGCAGGTTTGATTGCTGTCTGGTCTAATAATAACAGTGCCTCCCTCTGGGCAAAATTCAGTGAGCTTTGCTTGCAACCCATTACAAATGTTTGGGTTCTCTAAACTCGGGGTTCCTCAGCTGTGATGCAAACCCACTTCGTGCATAGCAACCACCCAGAGCCACTCCATGGCATTGGGGGGACAAAGGGAACAGGTACCTGCTGTGCCACGAGTGCTAAAGTCCTTTGTCCCCGACCCAGGAGCATTAGCAATTATTTATCTTTTTTTAAACCCATTGCATTAGCAATTATTTATCTTTTTTTAAAAAATTTTTTTAATTTGCTTGTAAGGAATCTATCTTTTTTTTTAACATCTTTATTGGGGTATAATTGCTTTACAATGGTGTGTTAGTTTCTGCCTTATAACAAAGTAAATCAACACCATACACAAAAATAAGCTCAAAATGGATTAAAGACCTAAATGTAAGGCCAGAAACTATCAAACTCTTAGAGGAAAACATAGGCAGGACACTCTATGACATAAATCACAGCAAGATCCTTTTTGACCCACCTCCTCGAGAAATGGAAATAAAAACAAAAATAAACAAATGGGACCTAATGAAACTTCAAAGCTTTTGCACAGCAAAGGAAACCATAAACAAGACCAAAAGACAACCCTCAGAATGGGAGAAAATATTTGCAAATGAAGCAAATGACAAAGGATTAATTTCCAAAATTTACATGCAGCTCAATAACAAAAAAACAACCCAATCCAAAAATGGGCAGAAGACCTAAATAGACATTTTTTAAAATTTTAATTGGAGTGAGAACTTAAAAACATATGCACAGCAATCTGAGTACAGACTCTGCAGATATTTTCCCCTTTTTATTTATCTCACATCTAACTTGATAGCTTATTTTTATTTATTTATTTATTTTTGGCTCTGTTGGGTCTTGTTTTTGTATCCATTCAGCGAGGTTATGTCTTTTGGTTGGAGCCTTTAATCCATTCACGTTTGAAGTAATTATCGATATGTATGTTCCTGTTACCATTTTCTTAATTGTTTTGGGTTTGTTTTTGTAGGTTCTTTTCTTCTCTTGTGTTTCCCACTTAGAGAAGTTCCTTTAGCATTTGTTGTAGAGCTGGTTTGGTGGTGCTGAATTCTCTTACCTTTCGCTTGTCTGTAAAGCTTTTGATTTCTCCGTCGAATCTGAATGAGATCCTTGCCGGGTAGAGTAATCTTGGTTGTAGGTTCTTCCCTTTCATCACTTTAAGTATATCATGCCACTCCCTTCTGGCTTGCAGAGTTTCTGCTGAGAAACCAGCTGTTAACCTTATGGGAGTTCCCTTGTATGTTATTTGTCGTTTTTCCCTTGCTGCTTTCAATAATTTTTCTTTGTCTTTAATTTTTGCCAATTTGATTACTATGTGTCTTGGCGTGTTTCTCCTTGGGTTTATCCTGTCTGGGACTCTCTGCACTTCCTGGACTTGAGTGGCTATTTCCTTTCCCATGTTAGGGAAGTTTTCGACTGTGGTCTCTTCAAATATTTTCTCAGGTCCTTTCTCTCTCTCTTCTCCTTCTGGGACCCCTATAATGAAAATGTTGTTGTGTTTAATGTTGTCCCAAAGGTCTCTTAGGCTGTCTTCATTTCTTTTCATTCTTTTTTGTTTATTCTGTTCCGCAGCAGTGAATTCCACCGTTCTGTCTTCCAGGTCACTTATCCGTTCTTCGACCTCAGTTATTCTGCTATTGATTCCTTCTAGTGTAGTTTTCATTTCAGTTATTGTATTGTTCATCTCTGTTTGATTGTTGTTTAATTCTTCTAGGTCTTTTTGAAACAGTTCTGGCATCTTCCCGATCTTTGCCTCCATTCTTTTTCCGAGGTCCTGGATCATCTTCACTATCATTATTCTAAATTCTTTTTCTGGAAGGTTGCTTATCTCCATTTCATTTAGTTGTTTTTCTGGGGTTTTATCTTGTTCCTTCATCTGGTACATAGCCCTCTGCCTTTTCATCTTGTCTGTCTTTCTGTGAATGTGTTTTTTGTTCCACAGGCTGCAGGATTGTAGTTCTTCTTCTGCTGTCTGCCCTCTCTCATTCAGTATTGTAATACATGACTTTTAGAGGCTGCATAGTATTCTAAAGTAAAATGTTTTGAATCCAGTATCCTTCAAAGAATCTGAAACAGCAGTTTTTGCCTTAAATACATATCCCTTTACCTTTCTCTTGTATATATCACAAGTGGTAGACTATCACTTTGGTGGTTCTGAATGAACCGTGCTTCCCAATATTCATGTTCTTCTGGAGTGCCTTTCCTTATTGACTCTGGGCTTGGCCAATAAGTAGGACATTAGCAAGGATGATGCAAACGAGGCTTAGTAGTGCTTGCACACTGGGGCTTATCTATATTGAAATGCTCACTCTTAGGATCTAATCACCTTGAAAAGAAGCCCGCTCTAGCCACATGGAAAGAAAGAGAGCAAGAAGTCACAGCCTCCCCACCATACCCACTGCGGCACCAGACAGGCGAACAAAGCCATCTGACTGCAGTCTCGTGGAAAACCCCAAACGCGACAAACAGAACAGCCCAGCAGAGCCCCGGCCAAATGACAGAACGGTGAACAAATATAACGGTTGCTGTTTTAAGCCGATGCATTTTGGAGTGCTTTGTTACACAGCAATAAATCATTGAAACATGATAGCTTTTAATATGAACGGTTACGTCAAATATAAGTTCAAAAAGGACTTTTTGTTATTATCTGGTTGAATTGCTGAGGTCCTGGCTGATTAGATGACTTTCAGAAAGAACATGGGCAGTGGAGTCAAAAAAAGCATGAATTGCAACCCGGTTTTGCATATTAGATATATGACTTCTTGAAGTATCAGCTTCCTCGGGGGCAAACCAGGTTTTAACAATAGCTACCTCGGGACTTCCCTGGTGGCGCGGTGGTTAATAATCCGCCTGCCATTGCAGGGGACGCAGGTTCGATCCCTGGTCCAGGAAGATCCCACATGCCACGGAGTAACTAAGCCTGTGCACCACAACTACTGAGCCTGCGCTCTAGAGCCTGCGAGCCACAGCTACTGAGCCCACGTGCCACAACTACTGAAGCCCGCGCGCCAAGAGCCCGTGCTCCGCAACAAGAGAAGCCACCACAATGAGAAGCTCGCGCACCAGTGAAGAGTGGCCCCTGCTCGCCACAACTGGAGAAAGCCCACGTGCAGCAGTGAAGACCCAATGCAGAAATAAATAAATAAATAGGTAGATAAATAAATAAATAAAAACAATAGACACCTCACAGGTGTTTTATTCTTAGGCTCTGAGAGTGATGGTGCTTCTAACTCAATGGCGTGATAAACATGAAGGAATGTACTGGTGTGAGGTCACATTTTTATTACAAAGCCATGTCTCTCATATCCCAAGCAAGTGTTCTTGCCACTATACCTCAGTACTAATGAATCCACTTATGAGTCTACGAAAACCAAATGGCAAGAGGGATTATCTGTAATGCCCACCTGGCAAAACTGCTTCTGATTTTCCAAGGCAAGAGGCAGAGCTGCTTAGCGACCATTACCTCCATAAATAACCTTTTCTCTTTTTAACTAAGTCATCCACTCCATTATTTGCATCAGGGCCTTTTTTCAAAGCATTTGATCCTTTGGACTCATCTGGTACACTCTAATATTTATGTGGGACCAGCCCTCAACACGAAAGAAGGGTTTTTTTAATATGAATTTGCATATCCTGTCAAGGACTTTTTCAGAACACTTTCATTTCAAGGTAAAATGAAACTTACAGGACTAAGCAGAGAAATGCTTCACATTTCAGTTTAAAGGAGGGGGGTAATAAAGATGTTAAAAAAATAAAATAAAAATTTTTTTAAAAGGAGGGGGGAATGAAGCAAAAGACAAGGTTAATTATGACACTGGGGCTTTACAATGCTAAAAATACACTATATACGAAGGAGCTATGGAAGCTGTGTTCTATTTCTACGTGTCCCTTACAAAGAGCAGGCTCATGGTATCTGCAAATTTCTTTTTTTATTATTAGTTTTTATTGGAGCTTTATTAGTTTTATCGTTGCTTTACAATGTTGTGTTAGTTTGAAAATTTCTAGTAAAGATTTTTATTTGAAAAGCGTTCATGGTTGTATCTAACTGAAAGGGTTAACATTTTAACCTTGTTATAAAAATAGTTAATGATGCTTGTCATTAAAGTTCTCTCTCCTTTTCCTCAAGCCAACCCTGACTTTCAGCATGCAGGAGTGGGAACAGCCAACAGAAATTGGGGAAGCACTGGGGTCCTGTTTGCATTCGCATGCTCGCCCAAATAGAGAAACATTAAGATGTTATACTTCCCCATGCTGGGAACACAGCATTAACTGGACTAGAGCAATTTATTTAAGGGCTTTATTGAGGTTCCCAACAGCTTTAGGAGAGTATGTATGATGCTAAGTTTCCATTCAACCCCTTTGATGTCTATGTCAGAGTCAGATGGCAGCAGTGGGGCTCACACCTGGGGTTTCTGTACCCAGCTGTATACTTGTTCACCCACCACTCTGGATGCCACTTAAGCCTGGACTTCCTTTTAATTTCAGAAACTTAATCTTAGGAGTCCTTCAACGTTTAATTCCACCAAGGGCCCTTTCAATCTTCTTTATTTCCATCTAAAAGGAAAAAAGAAATGCGGTGAGACTTAGAAAACGTAGTATGAGGTAACCCAGCCAATGAGAGGCCTGTCCTCACAAGATGAATAGAAGCACTCTATCCTCTTCATCCAGTCATTTCTCTTGAGCTAACTAACCCGGGGGGGCCTGGGCCCACGACGTCACCCAGATGCGGGTAGCTCACAGAGGCCACGACTAGCTCTTCTTCTCAAAACTGACCTAAGTGATCAAATTATTCTTATTTTCATAATCACTTTCATTTTTATCATCATGAAGAATGATTTTTAAATACCAACTCTGAACGAGATGCTGGGGACAATGCATCCTTAACTCAAGGGGTCTGCAATATCATTAGGGACCTAGCAGATAGAATCAAAGATAAATAACAATACAAGAAAGCATAATAGTATATTCCCTCGGGATCTTACCATATAAAACCTGGATGTGCCTTTACTGGTCACACACCCTCATCCCTCACTTTATAGATGAGTAAGCAGATTTATTTTTATGTAGTCAAATTTTTTGATGTTTTCTTTCAGACTCTGGGGTCGTTGCTGTTGGTCTTCGTTTGTTGTTGTTGTCATACTTAGAATGACTTTCCCACTTCAAGATTATAAAAATATTTATCTGGGTTTCTTCCAGCACTTTTAATGTTCAATGTCTTACATTTAAATTTTTGAGCCATATGAAATTAATTTTGATGTAAGAAACAAGGTAAGACTACAGCTTAATTTTTTTCTAAGCTTTAAGCCAGTTGCCCAACTTTATCTTAATAATTCCTTTTGCCATTGATGTGAATTTAATGTCCCATATGTGCTTTTTTTAAAAATTAATTTATTTTTATTTTTGGATGTGTTGGGTCTTTGTTGCTGCGCGCAGGCTGTCTCTCTAGTTGCGGCGAGCAGGGGCTACTCTTGGTTGCGGGGTGTGGGCTTCTCATTGCAGTGACTTCTCTTGTTGTGGAGCACGGGCTCTAGGCATGTGGGCTTCAGTAGTTGTGGCACGTGGGCTCAGTAGTTGTGGCGCATGGGCTCTAGGTGCTCGGGCTTCAGTAGTTGTGGCTCCCAAGCTCTAGAGCGCAGGCTCAGTAGTTGCGGCGCATGGGCTTAGTTGATCCGCGGCATGTGGGATCTTCTCGGACCGGGGCTCGAACCCATGTCCCCTGCATTGGCAGGCAGATTCTTAACCACTGCACCACCAGGGAAGTCCCTCCCATGTGTGCTTTTACTTAACTTTGCTATCTCCTCCTTTTCACTGATGTACTGGCACTATGCCATTGTAGGCAATGCAGCATTTATGATGCGTTTATAGATCGAGAAGAGGAATCCTCCCTTTGTTACTTTTTCATTCAGAAGTTACCTGACTATTCTTACCAGGGGTCTTAACCCAGTCAGATCCAATACCTCATTTTTATGAGAGATATCTGGTCATGTACCCTTTACTATCCAGAGGAGATGACATTTATGGATAACATAACCGTAATCTTTGTTATAAATGAAAAATGCCCAGCTGTGACCTCTAGCCCTAATAACCATCTATTTCTCTTCATCTGTTTACATCTTCTTTGCATCTTCAAGGGTCCTGAGAGAAAACAAGTGGCACACTCTGAGTCAGAAATTGATGAGTTTAGCAAAGTGACTATTCATAACAGTGTGGACAGGATTTAGGGAAATCCCCAACAATGGTGTGGCGTTTCACGGGTTGAGTCTTCACAGTCACAGGCTTCAAGTGGCAAGGCGAAGGAACAATTAGTGGAATTCAGGAAGAGTGGCCATGAGGGGGGAGCATCACCTGACCAGAGCATCATTGCAGGGTGGCAGCCATCCCACAGCATTGGAGAGGGAGGGAGCCCAGGGGTAAATACTCGGACCTTTTCCCCATTGGGCAAACCCATGCGGAAATCTGCCAGCTAGTGATGAAATTTGTGTACAGCTCAGCCTCTCGGGACACAGAGCCGGGTGGGAAGGCATGGAGCGTGGATTTGAGGGGCAAATGCATAGCAAGCAGCCTGCTAGGTAAGGCATCGTTGTCCCCTGCCCGTCTATCACCTGCTTTGTTCGCAAGTGTTTCATGTCAGTTTTCTTCCCAAGTATTTCATATTTTTGTTGCTGTTTTGCGTGGAATCTCTCCTATTATCCATCTGGATTAGTTATTGTTTATACGTGAGAAAGCTATTGATTTTTACATGTTGATTGTGTGGCAAAGTGGTTTGCTAAGAGGGCATTTGATTTTTGCTTGTGTGACTATCACTTACATGGTATGTGACCTGGGGAAAGTCCAGTATCTTTTCTGCATTAATTCTATTATTTGTTTAAACAAAAGAAGGATAATAAGATATTTACTTCATTTTTTTAGTATTTAATGCGATCGTACATATTAGGCAGTTAAAAGTGTCTGGTTCATAATAAACTCTCAATAAAGATGACTTATTATTGTATCTAATAGTTTTTCAGCTGATCTGGGGCACTATTGACTTTTCAATTCAGTAGATTAACCCTGATGGCTGTCAGCTGTTTTTCTTGTGACATACTTGGCAGTTTTCAAATTCTCTCCAGGGCAACTGGGCGGACTAAAGACCTTTAAACATAACTACTGATATTTTGACTCTACCTCCAAAAGGCACCAATAATCAGTTCAAAAGGGAGCGATTCTCCTGGGAACCCCACTTTGAGAAGCAGGTTTTACATGACCCTGGACTGCAAGTGCAGCTGCCCTCGTTTCATTGAAGTGAGGGAAACAACTGGAAGCTCTGCCACTGCTTAGAAACCAGAGTCCCTTTCAGCTGGGCCTAAGACAGAATGAGGGAAATTTAGGCGTGTCTCTAAGATACTTGTAGAACAGTGGTCCTCAATCTGGGGCACTTTTGCGCCCCGGGGGATATTTTGCAATGTCTGTGATTGTCAAGGGGCAGTGCTACTGGCATCTAGCGGGTTCAAGTCAGGGATGCTGCTAAACATCTTACAATGCCACAAAGAATTATCTCACCAAAAATGGCAGTAGTGCTGAGATGGAGAAACTCCTAGAAAAAAGGAGATCGGTCAACCAGGTTGCTTGGATGTAGACATGACATTGCCCCGATTGTGGTGGTAGAAATAAGAGGAAGCTGCTGCTTCTGCGGACCTCATGTCTGAGATAGCTTAAATACTCACGCTCCTCCCCCCAACCCCTAACCTTGTCTTTGCACTTGGAAGCTCCACGGCTGGCAGCCTGGAGTCTCTGTGACTCTAGGTTTCCTGCAGCCTATCTCTTCACTTCAGAAGACTCCAGACCTCGAATCACTCCATGCAGCCGAGAAAGGTATTTTCAGCACTGGGACAAACTCAGATCATTTAAATAACTAGACCTATGAGCCATTCTCAGAGAGAGGGGAGGGGAGGAGAGGGAACCCAAATCACATGCAAAAGAAAAATTTCTTTTAGAATCTAATGAGTTTTTGTAGTCTCAAATGTCATATCTTCGAAGATAAAGTAGATTTTTTTAATAATGTTAGAAATGGTTTTCTGGAGTGCGTCCCTAGTCTAGATAACTTTCAGGAAGTAAATGCTATTAATAGGTGTTTTCAGCAGCATGTCTTAGAGCCATGTTCTCAGCACGCTTTGAAGCTTCAGTACTTTGCTGTCTCTGAAATGTAAAGTTTGGTGTTTTCTCTTTACCTTAGTTGATGCTATTGGGTCCATCTCAGGCTGATCTTGACACCTCTCATGCTCTGCTCTCTTCAACCCGACCTCTCTGTTTCATTTTGGAAGAAGACTAGAAATGGTAAGGACAGCTAAGAGATCCCTAAAAAGTGTTATCTGTCATTTTTTTGTGGGAAGAACTGAAACCGGCCGGCAAGAGAGATGTTTAAGTATCTGTACTTCGGTTATTTGCTGAGGAAAACCTCTTCCATGATCTCTCACAATCAAGATTAATCATGGGGGTATTTTGTAATTTCAGATTAATCAATACTTGCTCTGTGCAACTTCCGACAGGAGTTACTGCATCCCACCCTGAGGAAGAGTGGATGTTTGAATTGGGGAAATAGCTTCTATGGGTCTAACTTTTTTCACCTCACCTTTTCAGCTTTAAAACTGTAGAAATCACTGAAGTTCCTTTCTGCTTTTTCTAGCGTTTGGTGGCGTCTGAACGAGTATGTGTGTGGCAGCAGGGGCAGACGGGCAGGAGTAGGAATACAGGAGCCTGGGCTCGCGTACGGTCACAGAAAAGCAGAAGCGGACCGGATGTAAAGCAGTCGGGGAAATGGGACCTTAGTACAGGATTGGGCTCAGTTCCACATACAGCAGAGACACGTGGGGATTTATAGGCCAGGAACAGAGTGAGGGTCAGTGGTTGGAAAATTACTAAGAGGAAACATCAGGGTTAGGGGGTGTTCTGGCTGGACCGACCTGACGGGGTTCTTGCTGAAAGCAGGCCAGGGAGATGGGATATCATCACCTGGGGGATGGTAGGGATGAGAGACTTGATCAGATAGCAGGGATGATCAGATAGCGTGGTCAGGGATTCTGGCTAAACTGACCTAACAGGATTCTTGCTAAAACTGGCCACATGGACACAAAAGCCCCCAAATCAAGGCCTAGTGACTTAGAGAAGGCTGACTAAAGTTTAGTCGAGGAGGGAGTCTGTCAGTGCTGGCTCTCCCAGTCACTAGCTGGGGGACCTTGGGCGTATCACCTCAGCCCTCTGAAGCTCAACGTTTTTTGGCTATCAAATGAGCATTGCTGTACCTCTCCAGTTGCCTTGCAGGGCCGTTGTAGGGGCTCAGATAACAAAACATATGTTCAGATCCTTTGCAAGTGCTGTGCGGTATTAGGTATGCCTAAAGTTCTTCACAAAAAGACATCAGTGACCTTTTCTTGAAATTATTTTGTCACCCCAATTAGACACAATGGAGTGCCTGCACCAGGAACCCACTCTGACTTCTAGATCTGAATGCTGGCGCCTGGGCTCATTTCGTGTCTAAGGTCTAATGAAGAGTTAACCACAGGGCACTATGTTACAAAAGAAGCAACCGCTTAAAGTTTCATTTCCTAGAAACGCAGATGTCTATTTTTAGGCCAACCCATGCCCGCATCTGCCTTTGCCCCTTGAGGGATGGCATGGTAGGGTTGATCGTAATAAACAGAGCTCACATTTATTGACCACTTACTACAAACTGAGCATCATGCTAAGGGCTGGATGTCTCTGTGTCGATTTCACCCTCCAAGCAGCCTTGTGAGGCACAGATGAGGGAGCTGGGGCTTCAAGAGGGTTAAGAGCTTGTGATCTTGGCTGGGCAGCTCGACTCTGGCAGCGAGACCCCTCTGCTCTACCTCGACCAAGCTGGCCCGGCACACACTTCCACCCGGGACACAGTCAGTCACCGTGGGCTTCAATTATGATAATTTACTCCTGAAAAAGAATTGGGATATCTTTTATAAGGAAAGATGAAAACAACTTTTAAAAGAAGAAATAGAAAAGACCAAAAAGCATAGGAAAATTATTCAATCTTATGAATACTTATAGGTCAGACCCTTTGATATGGAAACTCCACTTCTAGAAACTCTTAAAGAAACAATCAGGGATGTCACAAACAATTTACAAAGATAGTCTATGCAGCATGGCAAAGGGAATATCTCACGTCCAGTGTTGGGAAGGGGTTAATTAATTGTGGTCCACCCATTAAGTGGAATGTTATGTAACCATCAAATCATATTTCTTAAAAGAATAGTGAATGACATAAGAAAATACTCATGATATAATGGTAAATGGAAAAAGCAAGCTAGAAATTAAGTATCGTATATTCCTGATGTTTTTAATGCACGTACTAGACACTTACTAAACGTTGGTTAATCTGTGATGACGGTTTGCCTGAGTAAATGGGTTACCTATTTTTCTTAATAGTTTCGCAAGAGAGCCCTGCGTTCTAACCATTTGACAGTTGAGAAATCAGAGGCTCAGGAGGGAAAGTGATTCACCAAAGTCAGAGAGCGCTTAGGTGGCAGAATAAGGATTTACAATCAAACCTTTCCACTGACGAAGCCCCTGCTAGTACTGAACTGCTTCTCACTGTGTGAAATAGATGCAGGAATAGGGAGATGAGTGTTAGAGGGAACATGCCAAAGTAACAGTAGTTAACTGTAGCAAATTTCTTCATCGCCAGAGAGATAATAAGGAATTCGTTTACTAAATTATTCAAAATTGATGGTTTAAAAGTCGGGAAGATGGTGTTGAAATTAAAAACAGTCATTACAGATGAACCAACCAGTGTCTTTGCACCCCACGAATAGATCATTGATATCTCTGAAGCCCACCAAAGTTTAGGCCTGGGATAGCAAATGATGGCCGTGGGTCATATCCAGCCTGCCACCTGTTTTTGTATAGCCCACAAACTAAGAATTTTTTTTAATCTCTTTAAATGATTGAAAAAGTCGAAGGAAGATACTGTTTTGTGGCCCATAAAAGTTATATTAAAGTCAATTTTTCGTGCCCACAATAGCTTTATTGTTAGTGTATTTGTTTACATATTGTCTATAACTGCTTTTGCGCTGCAGGGACAAATCTGAGTAGTTGTGACTGGCCCATTACAAAAAAATGTGCCAGTTGTGCTTTATGTGAAAAGGGGGATAGGGTATAATGTCAAGTAAGATTTAATATCTTACGGTCTTGGGTGCCTGTTGTGATGCGTAGTAGCTGTTGAGTTCCTAATTTATGTAAGACAACTTTATATCATTTTACTCTTTTATTTTGAAAGCTAGGTCTGTTGGGCTAAAATGGTAGAAGGGAAATGATACAAAGTCTCTTTATTTAAGTAAGTGGGTTATATCCTTGTACTTAATTTTTTGGTTGTTATATAATGAAACTTTGATGTCCATGGTAATTACATTTTACAGAGGTTAGCCTATAATTAGGAATATTTCAGAATTTGCAAAAAGGGGATATTTGGTCCTAAGTCTTTTAGGGAAATTCCCAGTGGAGGCTGGCCTATAAAACAATAGCACATAACTTCCCTTATTCTCTGCCCCTCCCTTAGCCCCTAGGGTGATACATACAGTGCACATCTGGTTTTCAAACAATTCAGTGTCATGGCAACGTGACAAAAGGTTAGTGAATTCAAATTCAGGGGTTTCCCACAATTGCTCCCCACTCCTTGCCTCTTCCAGGTTTCTTTCTCCTGATTCTCCAGTTGGCCATCACCTCTGGTTCAACGCAGCCCATCCATTTACGGGATCCCCCCCCCCCGCCCCCGCGCCATGACATCCTTTGCTTCCATAGCTTGGTTTCAGTGACTCCCTCCACCAGAAATGCATATTCCAGCACTTCCTTTTCAACTCAGGCAACGTGGCTTTTTTTCTGCTCTGTGATCTTAAAAATAAATGGGAGGGGTAGCTGAGGGCACCTAGCTGTTGTCCCCTGAAGTCTGGCTCATAGTAGCCCGCAGGTATGTTGGCCTTCAGACTGGCTACTGGGTAGATGAGCGGAGGATGGAGAAGAATTTTGCTGCAAGTCATTAAATCTAACCAGATCATAGCCATGCAAAATTATATAATAAAGACCAGAAGGGGAATACCGATGCAATACAGAAAGGTGAGAGGTTCTACCTGCCACCAGGTAATCACACCCAACTTCGTCTTCCTGGAGGACTCTCTCCACCTTCCCCTCTCCTACCCCCAGCCCCTCGTGCCGGCTGCTCACTCTTAGCTGATAACCCAGCTTCCTGCTTCCCCGACTGCATCAGAGAATTGGAAGAGCAATTGGGAGAGATGGCCCACTGGCTCCCCTCTGCTTGTGTGCCCGCCTAGAGCTTCTGCACCCACCCATCCTGCCTGACCTCCTGTCCAGTTACCCAGCATCGTGTAGCAGATCCCCCCAAAACCCACTGGCTTGATACCACCACTGTCCTGGAGTGTTATATGTGGCGGGCCCACGGGTTGACTGGGTTCACTGAGGCGTCTGTGGCGCTGGGTGTGTCCGCCACTTGCAGTCGGTGTCTGGGGCTGGACTCACCCCCGCACAGTTCTGGTGCCTGGATGGGGAGACTCCACAGCTGCGGGCTGCCACTGGCTCCACGTGGTCTCTCCAATATGGAAGCTGTGCTGTCTCTGGGCTTCTTCCAAGGCTGGTGGCTCAGAGCTCCAGTTCAAGTGGAGAGAGAGACAAAGAGATCACGAGAGAAGGAGTGCTTGGTGAGGTGAAAACACTCCCACCTTTTCTGTCCCAGCCTGGCAAGTCCTGCAACATCGCTTCTTCGGCTGCTCTCCTCCAGATACGGAAAAAAGCCTGCCCAGGTTCAGAGGAGGATGGGAGATAGGTGAACCAATTTGCAGACTCTTAAACTAAGGATGGAATTTTTATAATCCCTGCCAAAGCCAGTCTCCCCGCTAGTGCGCTGGGTCACCTCCCTGCTTTCCTCCCCTGTCTCTCCTGCATCTTCTTCGGCATTATTATTTACGATGGGGGTTTGGGGAAGTTTTTTCCGCACTCTCACCAGCATTACAACATGCTGTTATGCTTGCCATCCTCAGATATATCCTCTTGACCCTCTTGGCCCCGGGAACTACCACCGGTATCTTTGTTCCCAGAAATGTTTGCTGCCGGCAGCTCCTCCCCTCACATGCTTCCAAGAACTTGGAAGTCATATTTGCTTTGGCTTCACCTTCAGAATCTATCCAGTATCTGGCAAGTTCTCACCACCTCCACCCCTGCCAGCTGGGGCTTTTGCTTGAATTACCGTAATAGCCTCTTGCCTGGTCTCCACGCTTCCACCCTTCCCCTCGTTGTCTCTTTCAACACAGCAACCAGCATGATCCTTCTAACATGAAGTCAGACCGTAGCACTCTTCGGCTGAAAACCTTGCCATGGATCGGCCTGCCGCTCCTTGTTGGGATGGCCGACTAGGCCCTGTAGGCATCCTCAGCATGGGCCTGGGGCCCCTCCCTCTTTGTTTTTTAAATTGATTTATTTTATTTATTTTTGGCTGCGTTGGGTCTTCGTTGCTGCGCACGGGCTTTCTCTAGTTGCGACGAGCAGGGGCTACTCTTTGTTGCTGTGCACGGGCTTCTCATTGCGGTGGCTTCTCTTGTTGCGGAGCACGGGCTCTAGGCGCGCGGGCTTCAGTAGTTGTGGCACCTGGGCTCAGTAGTTGTGCCTCGCGGGCTCTAGAGCGCAGGCTCAGTAGTTGTGGCGCACGGGCTTAGTTGCTCCACGGCATGAAGGATCTCCCCGGCCCAGGGCTCGAACCCGTGTCCCCTGTGTTGACAGGCGGATTCTTTTTTTGCCTTTTTTTTTTTAAACATCTTTATTGGAGTATGATTGCTTTACAATGTTCTGTTAGTTTCTGCTGTATAACAAAGTGAATCAGCTATATGCATACGTATATCCCCATATCCCCTCCCTCTTGCGTCACCCTCCCACCCTCCCTATCCCACCCCTCTAGGTGGTCACAAAGCATCGGGCTGATCTCCCTGTGCTATGCAGCTGTTTTCCACTAGCTATCTATTTTACATTTGGTAGTGTATATATGAAGATATACAGATGGCCAACAAACTCATGAAAAGATGCTCAACATCACTAATTATTAGGGAAATACACATCGAAACTACAGTGAGCTATCACCTGACACCGGTCAGAAAGGCCATCATCAAAAAATCTAGAAACAATAAATGCTGGAGACGGTGTGGAAAAAAGGGAACCCTCTTGCACTGTTGGTGGGAATGTAAATTGATACAGCCACTATGGAGAACAGTATGGAGGTTCCTTAAAAAACTAAAAATAGAACTACCATATGACCCAGCAACCCCACTACTGGGCATATACCCTGAGAAAACCATAATTCAGAAAGAGACAAGCACCACAGTGTTCATTGCAGCACTTTTTCCAATAGGCAGGTGGATTCTTAACCACTGTGCCACCAGTGAAGCCCTGCTTAGACCGTTGTGAAAGAACAGCAGCCTGAGGTTCTGGGGGTCTAGGAAGGAGCACTGAGGTCAGTTAGCTCAGTCCCCATAGTGTGTAGATGAGAAAATCAAGGTTTAGGAGAATTCAGTCAGTAGATGTTCATCAGAGCAGTTGACTTTCTTTAAGTTTAATTTTTATTTATTTTTTATTGAAGTATAGTTGATTTACAATATTGTGTTAGTTGCAGGTGTACAGTAAAGTGATTCGGTTATACATACATACATATGTGTGTGTGTATCTATATTCTTTTTTCATTCTATTCCATTGTAGGTTATCACAGAATATTGAGTAGAGTTCCCTGTGCTCTGCGGTAGGTCCTTGTTGTTTATCTATTTTATATATAGTAGTGTGCATCTGTTAATCCGCTGCTCCCAATTTATCCCTCCCCCCTTTCCCAAACAAACCATAAGTTCGTTTCCTATGTCTGTGAGTCTCTTTCTATTTTGTAAATAAGTTCATTTGTATAATTTTTTTAGATTCTACATATATCATATGATATTTGTCTTACTTCACTTAGTATGATAATCTCTAGGCTGACTCCTGATCTGACTTTGAGTTCACAGGAGCTAAGCCCCAGAATACATAAACATGAGAAGTCAGACTAATCCTGGTCTTCCTCTAACTTGTTGCAAAACTCAAACCACTGAAACTCATTTCCTCCCTCCTGCCATCTGTCCTTCTATGTCCTCAGATTGCATCCATGTCAGGAGCTTGCAAAGTCTTGAAGCTAAAAACAGTCAGCAAAGCACAAAGTTAGACTCATCTAAGTCCATGTGTTTTCCTATTAGGAGTCATAGCTCTACAACCGTAGGCATTCTAGCAGGAATCTAAAATGGATCTCACATCAGGAGAATACACTTCTGAATACAGTCCTGCCACAAAAATGAGGCATCTAATGGGACACGTGTCGCCTCTTCAGAGGGTTGTGTATTCAAGCTTCTGTTTGAAGGGTGGGCAGGCAGCCTTACCTTTAGGCCTGACTAGACCCCATCCCACAAACTCTTCTTTCTCCCCTGCCGTGGATTTCCCTGAAAGCAGAGAGTTCTCTGCTTGGGAATATACACGGCTTCTGAGACGCAGCGGTGGAGGAATTTGGTTCCTAATTGGGCAGGAATGGTGTCTAACTCATCATCATTCCCCTCCTGCATCTCACGTAGTGCCTTGCATGGAGGAGATTATTGAGAGAACAGAACACCTGTGCATACAGAATCAAACATTCCCATTTTTACCACAATTAGCTCACAAATTGAGCATCCAAATTTACCCAGTGTATTTGCATGTGTAATTAGCTATGATTCATGACTAAAGCCGGGCCTATTATGGTGTATTATGCTATTTTACAAATCAAATTCCTGAAAGACTTATGTTTGGGGCAATCACTGCCAAAAAAGCAGAAAAAAACAAAATAACGTGGATTATTTGTATGAAATGAAAAAAAAGAAGCCTGGCGTTATGCTGAACGAACGCTTACATTTGAAAATAGCATTAGTTGAAGCGAAGGTCCTAGCTTCAGTCTGAAGCAGGTAGTTGCCCATGGTTTGAAAGGAGAAATTTCCATGGGAATAAAGGAATATTTCACATTTTAAAATCATCTTCTCAAGAATATCTTTTCGTTCTTAAGCCTCAAAGGTATTATTTCTCTGTAAATAACAAATTTAGAAAGGCTTTGTTCATTGACTCAGGTTTCTTCCTCACCTGCTTGATCAGGGTCCATCTGTGAGTTCCAGGCAGCCTGCGCAGAGAGCCGAGAGAAGGCTTGCCTTGCATACAGCGTTCCAAGGGCCATTTGGGCTGGGACTCAACGACTGAGTATAAGACAGGGACAGTCCCATCCTGGCTGTGCCTGTTCCCAGGAGAGACAAATGAGCTCTGTGCTCTCACTAGGGTTTCGGGCTCAAGGGGCCAGAACTTCTGAGACAGCAGATTGCCTAGAGCTCTTCTGTGGGTCTGCTTCCCACAGCCTCCCTCTGACTGCATCCCCTTTGTCCTCTGTGGCTCTTTTCCCATTTCAGCCCTTCTTTTAGAGGCCCCCAACCCTCCTGGTCTCTCCTCGTCCCCTTGTCAAAAACCTGATCTTTGGAAAGACTTTGCTATTTATGATCATTGAGCCTTCCATGGGATTTGAAGAATGTTCAAAGCCTTGATTTACTCAGCAGATACTTATCTTGTGCTCAGGAGGTGGCAGGCATCATCATCACAAGTAAAGACAAGTCCGTGAACCTCAGAGTGTTTAGCACCTAGAGGGGGCGATGGGTGAGTTGATACCAAGACCCCTGGAAAGGTAAGCTAGCAGGATGGCTGAGGGCCAGCTCTGTATCTGAGTCGCCTGGATCTTAGAGCTAATTCCATGTGCAAGTGGAAGGTTTTGTCTAGCCCAGGGGCCTGAAAACTATGAGCTCTGAACCAAATCTGTCCCACCACCTGATTTTGTGAGGTAAGAATGGTTCTGACCACCTTAATTCGTTATGTTCTAAATAGTTATTTAAGTAGCCACATAACAGCCTCAATTTGGTCTACAATATTGGCTGTCTGGCCCTTTACAGAAGAAGTTTGCCAAGCCCTGGCCCTGACCAGCACTGTCTAATAGAACTTTCTACAATGATGGAAAATGTTCCCGTATCTGCATGCTCAAGTACGGTAGCCATGAGCCTGATGTGACTTTGAGCCCTTGAAATATGGTTAGTGTGACTGAGGAACTGAATTTCAAAATTGCACTTAATTTTAATTCATTTAAATGTAAACAACCGCATGTGACTGGTGGCTATCACATTGGCCAGAGCAGCTTTAGACCATTTAAGTCTAAGGATTCTGTATTCTCTCAGCGTTCTTCTCTCTGAATTTAATCAACTTCCCAGAGGCTGTCTGAGTCAAGAGGAAGGCAACACTCTTAATCAGATTTTTTGGGCCCTGGACTGGCGTTCACTGTCTGCTAGAAAATGCTTAATGGAAAGTGCTCGAAAAATGCATGAGAGCATACACTTACTTCCTCTTCAAGCTGTATCTGTGACATCTGCTGTTGTTTGGGGTAAGGCAGTTGGCTTTTTCAACCCCACAAGGCCCCAAATTAAGGAAGTCTTAATCATCTTTAGAGTTTAGGCTGCAGGCAGAGAAAACCTCACTTAGCAAAGCTATATTTCCTTCTATCCCTGCTTGCAGAACTGGAGCTAAAGTTAGCCTCCCATTCCTGCTAGGCTAACTTCAGCCCTATAGGTCATTTCTCTCATAAGATTGCCTAGAACAAGAAGAAGTCATCAACACATGCCATCATTATGAATATTGTCAAATCATTTCCCCTAAGAGTAAAGTTGCAGTTGGCATTCTGGGCATGTCATGTACAGCATGGTGACTATAGTTAATAATATTATACTGCATATTTAAAAGTTGCTAAGACAGTAGATCTTAAGAGTTCTCATCACAAGAAAAAAATTGTAACTATGTGCAGTGATGCATGGTAACTAACTGTGGTGATCATTTCACGATATATACATGTATTAAATCATTATGTTGTACACCTAAAACTAATACAATGCTATATGTCAATTATATTTCAATAAGACCGGGAAAACAAAAGTCACAGTTGGCAGGTATTCTGCCTTCCAAGGTAGCATAGGTGACAGTAGTATCAAGTGTTTTTGTGACAGCGTAACATGGGTCACTAGTTTTTTAGTTTCCAATACCTGAGTCTTTCTTTCTTTCTTTTTAAATTAATTTTATTGAAGTATAGTTGATTTACAATGTTGTCTTAATTTCCGCTGTACAGCACAGTGACTCAGTTATACATTAATGTGTATGTTCTTTATCATATTCTTTTCCATTATGGTGTATTACAGGATACTGAATACAGTTCCCCATGTTCAACAGTAGGACCTTGTTGTTTATCCATCCTATATATATTAGTCTGCATCTGCTAATCCCAAACTCCCAGTCCATCTCTCCCCTACCCCCCTTGCCAACCACAAGTCTGTTCTCTGTATCTGTTTCTGTTTCATAGATATGTACATTTGTGTCATTCTAAATTCTACGCCACTAAAATTAGGTTTGCAGTCATGCAATAGAAATTCCAATTAACACTGGCTGAGCATAACAATCTTGTGATTTCTCATAAACTCCTAGAAGTCAGCAGTTCAGAGCTTTTGTTTCCACTCTGCTCTATGAGGTCATGCAAGGATCTACATACTCTGGATCATCTACCTTGTTGCTTCACCAACCCTAGCACATTTTCCTCATTTGCATCATTCCAAGATGGTGGCTACAATATCCATATTACAAGAAGCCGGATGGAAGTAGACAGGAGGAAGGGGAAGAGTCTCACTGTTTAAGGACATGTCCCAGAAATTACACATCTCACTTCCTCTCCCATCACATTGGCTTTAACATAGTCATATGGTCATAGCTGCAAGGGAGTCTGAGAAATATAATCTTTTTTCAGAGTGGCATATGCCCAACTCTAAATGGAGATTCTATCACTATGAGATGAAAGAAAGGGGAAAAATATATAGATATAGAACAATCTCTGGAGCCTCTGAGAATAATAAAAGGAATTGGGAGTATCAGGAAATACTCCTCGAATAAGAACAACATACAGTTAATCTACACATATGCAAGTGGCAGCATCTCATCTGGAAAGAACTAATGGTGTTCCACATTCTATTTTATTTTATTTTTCATTTATTTTTTAATTTTTGGCTGCATTGGGTCTTTGTTGCTCCGTGTGAGCTTTCTCTAGTTGTAGTGAGCAGGGGCTACTCTTCATTGTGGTGCACGGGCTTCTCATCGCGGTGGCTTCTCTTGTTGCGGAGCACGGGCTCTAGGCAAGTGGGCTCCGTAGTTGTGGCTTGTGGGCTCTAGAGCGCAGGCTCAGTAGCTGTGGTGTCTGGCTTAGTTGCTCCGTGGCATGTGGGAGCTTCCCGGACCAGGGCTTGAACCCGTGTCCCCTGCACTGGCAGGTGGATTCTTAACCACTGTGCCACCAGGGAAGTCCCCCACATTCTATTTTAAATCTGTATATTTTTTCCCTCCTCCACTAGGCTTTGAGCTCTTTAAGGACAGAGATTCTATATCTGCTGCTCCTAGTAGGTATCCAATCAATATTCGTCAAATGAAAGAATGAATGAGTCAGTAGAATTCTGATTTTTTTTAAATAAATTCTTTCTCACCAGATACTTGGTACAGTTTCAAGGTAAAGAACTGTTGGGGGATTTCCTAGTCCAAGCCCATTGTCTTGATCTAGGAAGGTTGTCTGGGTCCTCGGTATCCCATATTGTTATTTCTGTGTCCATCATCCTCTTGTAGGGGATCTCCTCCTGAGCACAGTGCCCACCTCTGAAGGGTACACAGAGAATGAACTATGAAGGCAGGGCAGGACCCAGTTCGTCTAACCTCCATCTGGAGTTCTTTTCACAAGCTCAACATGTAATCAGTGAAGTAGGAGATGAGAGGAGAAGGCAACTGCTTCTGTCTGGGTTGATCCCAGAAAGCTTCTTGAAGAAGATAGGTTTGCACTGGGCATTATAAAAGCAGAGCTTCCTAAACCTTTCCCCCCAAGGAACCCCAGGGCAAATAGAAGAGGGAGAATGTGACCCCTGAGGAGGCTGGGGGTGTAGTCTGAAGGAACCTACTCCAAGGAGAAATTTCTTTTAACTATTTTGCTGTTTCACTATTCATTCATGTATGCATTCATTCTTTCATTCATGTATTTAGCAAACATAATGCAGCATTAAGTGCCAGACATTGTCTTTTATGAAGACACACAAGACCCTGCTCCCTTGAAGCTTACGTTTTCATGCAGAATAGATGTAAAACAAGTAAGCACGTAAACCAGAAGCACATAAACGATCAACAAGATAATTTCTGATGGTGCTTAAGGCTATGAAAGAAATAAAGCAGAGTAGTCTAGTGCAGAGTACATATACCTCTCTGTGCCTCAGTTGACTCATCTGTAAAATGGAAATGATAATAGAGGTCTACAATTCCAAAATCCCCTAACTGAAAGCTTTGTCCTAATTCAGTTGATGGCAAACACGACTTGATCTGAACTCATTTGGGAGTGCATCTTGACCTGAACCGAATTATGTAGTAGTAGTAGTAGTTGTTGTTCTTCCTTTTTTAAAATCCCACTTAGAGTGGACAGTCCTGTGCTTCACTGCACAAATTTTTGTGTGTTTGATTATGAGATGCTGCCCCAGACTCCAGTTGGAGTATTACATAATACGAGGTACATGCACCATATTACCTTCTACGATCCGAAAAATTCTGAGTTCCAAAACACATCTAGGTCCAAAGGCTGTGGATAAGGGGTCGAAGACCTCATGCAGTTATTATGAGGATTAAATGAGTTCATATATGTAAAGCACTGAAACCGTTGCCCAGCATATGGTAAATGCTACCTAAGTTACCTACTGTTCCTGCCTTTATCACTATTCTTACATGGGAGGGTATTTAGAAAAGTTGCCTAGAGACGGCCTCTCTGAGGATGTGTCATTTAAGCAGACAGCCAAGGGATGAGAATGACCTGGCTGTGGGAAGAGGAGGAGAAAGATAACTTCGGGAAGACGGAACAGCAAGTGCCAAGACTGGCTCAAGTGCAGAACAGAAAACAGGCCGGATGTCTGGTGTGTGGTCCAACAAGGGGAAAGGTGGTTCAAGGTCAGAGTGATAGGCTGGAGTCAGAACATGCACGATATAAACAATGGTGAAGACTTTGGACTTCATTCAAAATGTAATAAGAAATCGTTGTAGTTGATCTGATTCGTGTTTATAAAGACTGCTCTGATGCTCTTGATGGATGAATTGTGGAGGAGGAAGGGGGCAAGGGAGAGCAGGTCGGAGGCCAGTGCGTAGTACAGGGTGAGACCTCATGGCAAAGTGGAGTAGGGTTGGGGTAGCAGACAAGGAGGAAAGTGGACAGGTGCGAGAAAAAGTTCAGAAATAAGGGAGAAAAAGACTTTCTGATTAATTTTGCATTCATTGTAATTTATAATATGTCCATGTATAGAGGCTGCGAATGTCACAGTCATGGTCTCCAGTGTGTTAAGGTCAGTGGTTTGCTGGACCCAGCTCCTGGGAATGGGATCGGAAGAGGACACCTGGTTCATGATTTGTCTTTGTCATTTATCCATTTGGTCCCTGCCTGGACCTCCCTGGTCCTTAATATCACTCTTAGCAGCATTACTTATTGCCTTTTGATAGTGGGATTCATGAACCCATCATGTCTTCCGACAGAAGCATAGCTGAGGATGGGTTCAGGGTCTGGGATCCTGTTATCAGGGACCATACAAATAGCTCACTGTACTTATCCCCTTTCCCTCTTCTAAAGCCCTTCCCCCGCATCTTGACTTAATCCCTCTTCCCTGAGTGGTGGATGCTTTTCCTGAATCTTTGAGTAAGATTGATGCCCAAGGAAGATACACTATTTAGCTAAGGGCTTCCCATACTCCCGGCCTTTGCCACATCTTCCCAGGGATCTGACTGCTCCAGATTGAGAAGTACAGCCTTAAAAGATAACCAGAATTCTGGTGGGTGGCAATGGTAGGGAAGAGGACTCCAGGTGGAGGGGCTTGCAGGTCAGGGAACTGCAAGCTGGTCTTGGGCTCAGTGATTAGAGAAGCTGGTAGGGGAGTTGTATGAGGTCAACCTAGACAAGGAGATGGAGCCAAATTATGGAAGGCTTTGCACACCGTGATCAAAAGTTAGGGCTCGGGCTTCCCTGGTGGCGCAGTGGTTGAGAGTCCGCCTGCCGATGCAGGGGACACGGGTTCGTGCCCCGGTCCGGGAGGATCCCACATGCCGCGGAGCGGCTGGGCCCGTGAGCCATGGCCGCTGAGCCTGCGCGTCCCGAGCCTGTGCTCCACAACGGGAGAGGCCACAACAGTGAGAGGCCCGTGTACCGGAAAAAAAAAAGAAAACTGAGGGGCAATTTTGCTTATTTACCCTCCATTGGAGGAATTAAGGGAAGTAGACACTTGGTTTATTAGATATCAGTATGACTGGTTGATTCAGTCACTTGGGAGGACAGAAGCATTAATGGAGCTGGAAGTCTGCTGTAGAGACACAGGCTGGATCATTCCATGGATAAACACCGGTTAAATGAAAACCAGTGTTCTGGAGGAAAATACTGCTACAAGTCCTGAAACTGGAGAGCAAGCCTGTGGTTAAACCACCCTACGCAGGGCAAGCTCGAGTTAATATGATGGTTAGTAAAGCTCTTCAAGTGTGTCCCACGTTCCCTTTTAAGGTCTTTCTTCCCAGGGTGCAAGTGTCTCTCATGCTAAACCTGGATGCCCAAGAATCGCCATTAAGAGTAGGTTCCCACATGTCTCAGTTGGCCTGAGGGAGTCTTAGTTTATGCCTGTAGTCTTGGCATAAATTATTAACAGCCCCTCCCTTTTCCTTCCCATGAGTATCCTGTTTGATCCATTGGGGGTCACCCAGGCAGTGCCCTGACTCTCTACCCTCCCCTTTCCAAATTTGTGTAATATAAACCCAATGTGTAGGGAAAACGTTCATCCCCAAATCATCTCGGAGATGATTTCCAAAAACAGCCCAAGAGGAAAGCCCGGCTTATAGATAGTAGTGCCAAAATGGCGGGAGTTGTGCGACCTTGGACAAATCAGTTAATATCGCTGAGCTGTGTCTTAATCTGTAAAATGGGGGTAATGGATCACCTTTGTTTCCCTCCTTAGAATATTAAGAGGCTCGAGTATTGTGAAGGACTCTTCTAATGTGTGCCAGAGCAGGCTTAACAAACAAACATTAACTGCACTAAAGTTTTTCTTTCCAGATGTAGCTGCATTTTAACATTCCTTCACCCCCGCACACCCCTCTCAAATTTCAGCCTTCGGCAGCTAACTGATGGCTCTTCCATTGCAGCATTCTAAATAACAGTGAATAGGAAAACGCTGCTTCTCCCAACTTAAAAGCTATAATACTGAAAAGCTAAGATGCTAAAAGCTAAATATGTAACTAAGTTTTTTATGAACCTCAGTAATTGACAACTACAGTCATGGGGTGGAGGTCGGGGTGCTGTTTAGACCGGTGAGAACCATCAACCCGGACTATTTAGTTTCAAATGTAGCAAAAGAGAGGCAGCAAACGGGAATTTTAAATTCTGATTCTTGGTGTATTTTAGAAGGGCCATTTGTTCTTTCTTATACTTTCAGGTGTTTCTAATGTGGACCTCGAAGAGACAATTTCTCATCCTTTTTAACATGATCCTAATTTCCGAACTCCTTGGGGCTAGATGGTTTCCTAAAACTCTGCCCTGTGATGTCACTCTGGATGCTCCAAACGCCCATGTGATCGTGGACTGCACAGACAAGCATTTGACAGAAATTCCTGGAGACATTCCCACCAATGCCACCAACCTCACCCTCACCATTAACCATATAGCGGGTATCTCTCCAGCGTCCTTCTACCGGCTGGACCACCTGGTAGAGATCGATTTCAGATGCAACTGTGTACCTGTTCGACCGGGGCCAAAAGACAATGTGTGCACCAGAAGGCTGCAGATTGAACCCAGCAGCTTTAGTAAACTCACTTATTTAAAATCTCTTTACCTGGATGGAAACCAGCTTCTAGAAATACCTCAGGATCTTCCTCCCAGCTTACAGCTGCTGAGCCTTGAGGCCAACAACATCTTTTCGATCATGAAAGAGAACCTAACAGAACTGGCCAACCTCGAAATACTCTACCTGGGCCAAAACTGTTACTATCGCAATCCTTGTAATGTTTCGTTTTCCATTGAAAAAGATGCTTTTCTAAATATGACAAATTTAAAATTGCTCTCCCTAAAAGATAACAATATCTCAGCTGTCCCCACTATTTTGCCACCTACTTTAACTGAACTCTATCTTTATAACAACATCATTGCAAAGATCCAAGAAGATGATTTTAATAACCTCAATCGACTGCAAGTTCTTGACCTAAGTGGAAATTGCCCTCGTTGTTATAATGCTCCGTTTCCTTGTACACCCTGTGAAAATAATTCTCCCCTACATATCGACCTAAATGCTTTTGATGCATTGACAGAATTACAAATTTTACGTCTACACAGTAACTCTCTTCAGCATGTGCCCCAAAGATGGTTTAAAAACGTTAACAAACTTAAAGAACTAGATCTTTCCCAAAACTTCTTGGCCAAAGAAATTGGGGATGCCAAATTTTTGCATCTTCTCCACAACCTTGTCCAATTGGATCTGTCTTTCAATTATGAACTTCAGGTCTATCGTGCATTTATGAATCTGTCAGATGCATTTTCTTCACTGAAAAACTTGAAAGTTTTGCGGATCAAAGGCTATGTCTTTAAAGAGCTGAGAAGTTCATACCTCTCCCCATTACATAATCTTTCCAATCTTGAAGTTCTTGATCTTGGCACTAACTTTATAAAAATCGCTGACCTCAGCATATTTAACCAATTTAAAACATTGAAATTCATAGATCTCTCAGTGAATAAAATATCACCTTCAGGAGATTCAAGTGAAGATGGCTTCTGCTCTAACATGAGAACTTCTGTAGAAAGTCATGGGCCCCACGTCCTTGAAGCATTACATTATTTCAAGTATGATGAATTTGCAAGGAGTTGCAGGTCCAAAAGCAAAGAGCCTCCTTCTCTCTTGTCTCTTAATGAAGATTGTTACAAGTATGGGCCGACCTTGGACCTAAGTGGAAATAATATATTTTTTATCAAGTCTTCTGAGTTTCAGCATCTTTCTTTCCTCAAATGCCTAAACTTATCGGGAAATAGCATTAGCCAGACGCTTAATGGTAGTGAATTTCAGCCTTTAGTGGAGTTGAAATATTTGGACTTCTCTAACAATCGGCTTGATTTACTCTACTCAACGGCATTTGAGGAGCTACGCAACCTGGAAGTCCTAGATATAAGTAGTAACAGCCATTATTTTCAATCAGAAGGAATAACTCACATGCTAAACTTCACCAAGAACCTAAAGGTTCTGAAGAAACTGATGATGAACAACAATGACATCGCTACCTCCACCAGCAGGACCATGGAGAGCGAATCTCTTAAAATTCTGGAATTCAGAGGCAATCATTTGGATATTTTATGGAGAGATGGTGATAATAGATACTTAAAACTCTTTAAGAATCTGCTGAGCTTAGAGGAATTAGACATCTCTGAAAATTCCCTGCGTTTCTTACCTAGTGGAGTTTTTGATGGTATGCCTCCAAATCTGAAGACTCTCTCCTTGGCCAAAAATGGGCTCACGTCTTTCAACTGGGGAAGACTCCAGTACCTGAGCAATCTAGAAACGTTGGACCTCAGCTACAACCAACTGAAGACTGTCCCTGAGAGATTATCCAACTGTTCCCACAGCCTCAAGAAACTCATACTTAAGAACAATCAAATCAGGCACCTGACAAAGTATTTTCTACAAGATGCTTTCCAGTTACGGCATCTGGACCTGAGCTCGAATAAAATCCAGGTTATCCAAAAGACTAGTTTTCCAGAAAACGTCCTCAACAACCTGAACATTCTGTTTTTGCATCACAATCGGTTTCTGTGCAACTGTGATGCTGTGTGGTTTGTCTGGTGGGTTAACCATACAGAGGTGACGATTCCTTACTTGGCCACAGATGTGACTTGTATGGGACCAGGAGCACACAAGGGCCAGAGTGTAGTGTCTCTGGATCTATATACCTGTGAGTTAGATCTGACTAACTTCGTCCTGTTCTCACTTTCCATATCGGCAGCTCTCTTTCTGATGATGATCACAACAGCAAACCATCTCTATTTCTGGGATGTGTGGTATAGTTACCATTTCTGTAAGGCCAAAATAAAGGGCTATCGACGTCTGATATCACCAAATTCTTGCTACGATGCTTTTATTGTGTATGACACTAAAGACCCAGCAGTGACAGAGTGGGTTTTGGATGAGCTGGTGGCCAAATTGGAAGACCCAAGAGAGAAATGTTTTAATTTATGTCTCGAGGAAAGGGACTGGTTACCAGGGCAGCCTGTTCTGGAAAATCTTTCCCAGAGCATACAGCTTAGCAAAAAGACAGTGTTTGTCATGACAGACAAGTATGCAAAGACTGAGAATTTTAAGATAGCATTTTACTTGTCCCATCAGAGGCTCATGGATGAAAAAGTGGACGTAATTATCTTGATATTCCTTGAGAAGCCCCTTCAGAAGTCCAAGTTTCTGCAGCTCCGGAAGAGGCTCTGTGGGAGTTCTGTCCTTGAGTGGCCAACAAACCCACAGGCTCATCCGTACTTCTGGCAGTGTCTGAAAAACGCCCTGGCCACAGACAATCACGTGACCTACAGTCAGGTGTTCAAAGAGACAGCCTAGCCCTTCTTTGCAAAATGTGACTGCCTAACTTACCAAGGAGAGGCTCGGCTGCCTAGATTGGCTCATCCGTGTCCCACCAAAAGAGTGTTTTAAACTTTTCCAAGCCCTGAGATTGCCCATATTGGAGAGGAGTCACCGATAGATGACAGAGGAACTGGAAAATTGGGATTTATATAAGCGTCAAGTCATCTTTCTTAGCTCTCTCTGTCTCCATTTGCAGTTGAGTCTCTGCCTTCTGCTCCTGTATAAAATACTGTTGGGAGAAGGGTGGCAAGTAGAGGACATGGCACTTTGATTCTCCTGGAATTGTGATTATTACGTAAACACACAGTCACTAAATTGAAAAGAACTGCATTTCTACCCTTAAGAAGTACTGGTATGTGTGGAAATAGGGTAAAAAAAAAATGCTCAGGGTCTACCTATATGACATTAAAATGCACCAGAGTTAATTAGTGGGAATAAACCAAAAACAAAAACAGTTAACTCCTCAACCAATTGCTTGAGTGTAATCTAGCACCCCCTTCTGTGCAGACTGAGTGTTGGCACCCAACAGGTGGTTGCTGCTCAAGTGCTCCTCGCTCGTTTCCCCTGGGCCTGTTATTGGGTTCTGTGGGGAAATAGAAACATCTTTGCCATTGATGGACATAGTCTCCTTACAAATGGGAGAAAAATAAAGTGCTCTGCCTTTATGCAAAATGATGCTCTTCACCTTTGATGATAATTTACCTGCTTAAATATTGCTGTGGACTAAATGTTTGTGCCCACCCCCAAATTCATATGTTGAAATCCTAACCCCCAATATGATGGTATTAGGAGGCGGGGTTTTTGAGAGGTGATTAGATCACGAGAGTGGAGCCCTCATGATGGGATTACTGCCTTAGAAGAAGCAGCCAGAGGACTGAGGATACAAAGAGAAGTGGGCAGTCTGCAAGCCACAAGAGGACTCTCACCAGAACCAGATCGTGTTGGCACTCTGATCTCAGACTTCCGTCCTTCAGACCTGTGAGAAATAAATGTTTGTTCTTTAAGCCACCCAGTTTGTGATGTTTTGTTATAGCAACCAAGCTAAGACAAATATTTTCATCTGCATTGAAAAGTACTGTATCCAAAGAAAAATTGCCTCATCCAATGATCTTTCAAACTGCTTTGTTAACTAATACTGTATATTTATAATCATCTGAAACCTTGATCCATCAACATTAGACGATTTTGGTGGTAAACTCTGAAGAAGGACCCCAAGAGCGTGTATTTATTTAGAATTATCAGGCAGGGATGACAACTGCATGGATTCCTTTAAATTTGGGGGTCGGGGGAGGAACAGAGGTTTTTCGACCTTAACACTGAGAAAGCCTCAGTCTTGAGCTTCGGCTTCACTACTCAGAAAAAGAACAGAAAGGACCAAGATGTTCTGAAGACACACCTTCCAAGTGGGTATAAATCTGCATGAGTTCAAAGTTTGAAACGTGACCAATTTGCTTTTATTTCGTGAAAGAAGTTATCTACAGAGGTGTCTGTGCCCTTTGGAAGATAGTGTGTAAGGGTTCACATCTGAGAGTATGAGCTGGGAGATACTGTATTTTCCTCGTATGTGGAAAAGCCACAGGTTTTACTTTAAGGATGGCTATCCATACACAGTATATAAATTATTTCCAAAGGACACATAATCAATTAATAAGAGTCACAAATTCCCAAATTAATCTCTGGATTGAATAGAGCCAATGATCTGACAACCTCTATAAACTTGATTGTACTTCATAGATGCCTTCTTCGGTGAAAACAAAGATAGCATCATAAAAACTGGCTTTGGCATGATAAACTTTCTTCTATTAAAACACATAAATACAGGGACCTCCCTGGCGATCCAGTGGTTAAGACTCTGTGCTTCCACTGCAGGGGGCACGGGTTCGATCCCTGGTCGGGGAACTAAGATCCCGCATGCCACGAGGTGCAGCCAAAAAGCACACACACACACATAAGGTTTAAGCTATTTTGGTGATTCATGAAGCACTTGAAGACAACTTAAATATCTGAAATGGATCAAGAGGAAGGGAAACTGAGAACAATGCAACTCAGAAACCACAACGTATTTCAACATGAGATTGTGTACAGTGGTTTGTTGTAAGAAATGACCAAAAGCACTTCAACAGATGGTTTTCATTTTAATTCCTTTGTAATCTCGACAAGTCACTCTTTGAACCTCCTGACAGTCTTCTGTGGAGTCTTGTTCTATTGGAGCCATTCATAGATGGCACAGATCAAAAGCCACCAACTCAGGCCACCAGGAGCGCATGATGGCTAGTTCTCCTGCCAAGCTCTGAGTGTCCTGCTCTCAGCTGACCTGCTTCTGGTTGGCGCTGCTCTAGAAGGGACTCCTGATTCTCCATAAATCCCACTCTACCATCAAGGGGTTCCCAACCTCTTTCAACCCTGAACCTGGCCAGGGTGTGTCCTTCCTCCTCGGATAGAGGCTGTACCTCAGCAAGACTTGGGCATCTGTTAGGATCCAAGCCAAGGGAAGCGTTAGGCAGGTAAGTGTTAAGGCTGAGAATAAGGCAAAGCAAGTGTTTGCAGCCCATAGAACGGAGAGAAGATGAGTCTAACCATAGCCCCGCTGCTGACTCAGGGTCTCTTGGCCCCATCCTCACAACTACTTCCAGCTCTATCTGTCTGAATGGTCTTAGGTCCAGCTGGTCTCTTAAATGTAGTCAGGGAATACAGAGTATATGAGGGGGGCAGTGGTGACTTAACAACCTGGGCGTCTTGTTCCCCAGTCTCCAAGGAAACTGTAATGGGGACAGCAAGGATGCACACTCTTCTTTTTCAGGAGCCTGTCCCCCTCCACCCCCATAAGACATGCTTTTTATTTACTTCCTCCTTCTCATCCTAACCAGAGAGAACCAGGTTGCATCTCCTGTGAGGTATTTATGCCCCAGTTTTAAAACGGGGGTGGGGATAAGGTTTGATTTGTCCTGTACCTCTCCTGCACGCCCTCAAGTGGGCAGAGAACACTGGTTATGGGACAGATTTACTGGCCTGGTGTGGAAGCTCATCCCTCCTTAGAGCCTTGGGATACCAGGCCTCAGGAGCAGTTAGTAGTGGGACATGCCACCAGTCACCTCTGCTGGAAGCTCGAGCCCTTGAGCCTAAGAAGCACTGGGAATTCTTTGTATCTTCTGAAGTACAAATATCAGTGTGGGAGGGAAATGACCAAAGAACGTGATTGAGGGCGACTCAAAAGATGTTCTCTGGAGAACACGAGGACTGAAAGTGAATCCCTGTCATTGAGTTAATGTAATGAAGGAGAACACGAGAGGCACCAACCAACCAACCAACCAACCAACCAACCAACCTAGTGAAGGGGAAGGGTTACAAAGAGAGGAGAAAGTCCCAAACTTGTGATGAGATTGTGTGGAAGAAGGCCTGGTGACACGGGCCATCCATGCTGGTGACACTGAGATGACAACAGGGCAGTGTCACACTGTTTGGGGTTTTATATGTTTTTCCATCTCTCTTCTTTTGCCTTCCCCTCCCTCTCAGTTTCCTTTTCGGCTTTAGGCACCCACGGCAAGCCTCGTGTCCTACACAAGAATGAACAGAAAGAGCTGTTGTTGCAGGTGGATTCTTCTGTTCGGAAGCGGTGGTTTGGTGTGTACTTTTGGTTTAAAACTGGTCTCTTTCCCACACATACAGAGTAAATCCCCACCTGCTTCAGTGAGCACGAGCTTCTGTAATTGGCATGGTGAAACCTTCCCTGGGTGACACTGGCCGGACTCTCTGTCACATTCAAACTCATATTCTTTCAGCTTATCCCAACTTTCAAGCATGTGGGTTAAGAAACTGAGTAAGATCTGGTGCTCTGCCTCAAGATGACCCTACTGCTGGGTTGTAATTAATTTCTAACGTGTTTGCCATGACATTTCAATGATTGTATTTCTTCATGTATATATCCCTTCTCCCTCTTCGTCATTTATATTAATTGTTTTGGAAGAGCCCAGACAAACTGACTGAGGAGGTTTGAGTCCCAGTGTCTCACAACAAGCACCCTCCAGAGAGAGTCTGTTAGGTTCTGGAGGACAACAGGAAGCCCCCGTGGCCTCGTGGCAGTTTTCACACATCCCTAGAGCCCGCCAGTGGTCAGGGTGAGGTGGGCAGATGCTTCCACACACAGAAAATGGTTCTCAGTGTCCTTCTGGCTGGTGACACCCCTGAAGCAAAGGCCAGACAGAGACAGCCAACTAGGGCACCATCTTTGTCTTGTATGATACACATGACTACTTCACTTCTCACTGGCCAAGGAGATGTAGCGGGTCAGAGATTCCAGAGGCTTTCAGAATAGTGAATTTCCTGAGCTTACGTCTTGAGCCATAGAAGTTTGTAGGAACATCTCCATGAACCCATATCTGAGGCCCAGTGTCCAGGGGGACCAAGCTGCTAAGAAGAGCAGGGGTCGGGGGGCTGTTTGGGCAGTTAGAACTAGCCTGTTGTCCTGCAGTCACCCTGGAACAGTGGGTAACACTCCTGCGCCAGGTCCAAGAGGAGGCCCGCCAAGCAGGACCTTGTAAGCAGGTGATATGCATTAAATAAAATGGTTTACAGTGCCCATCTCACTGCCCTAGGTCCTCATTTCCCACCATTTAGTTGCCTTTCGAAGGAAGCTGAATTAGAAGAATGAGTTTTAAAATAATCACCAATTTGGCTCCTACTCTTGAGGACAGGGCCCCCAAGGGGATGACAGGGTGAGGAGAGAGCAAGGAGGATCTTAGGATGAAGGGCGGAGGGTGAAGTCACTGGTACCGGGACAGTGTTATCGAGTGGGGGCTGCAGGAGGAAGAGGAGGGAAGGAATCATATTTATTAAAATAGCAGCAAAGCCAAGTTCAAGGCTTCATTTATTCTGTTAAATCTTCACCTCAGCTCTATGAGGCTGGTATTAAGAGCCCCGTGTCAAAGAGGATGGGTTAACTCAGAGATGAAGGTGGGGTCAGACATGTTAAGTCAACTGCCAAGGTCACAGGGGCAGTAGATGGCCCTGCCCCGAACTGACCCAGCTCTGTCCAGCCAGGTCAGCTGTTTCTCCAATTTTACAGGGAATCAGAATCACCGAAGGAGCTTGGAAACCATGTGGTTGCAGGCCTCCACACCAGAGGTCCTGATCTCTGGGATCCAGGACTCTGCATTTCTGAAACTAGCCCAAGTGCTTCTGAAGCAGCTGCTCTGCAGAGCCCCGTTTGGGAAGGGCCACATCTTCCTTTGGGATACCAGGGACTGTTAACTCAGGGATCACTTCAGCAAAGAAAGCCCGAACCCCCAGGTATGCTCAATTTCTCTTTCTCCTTCTGTGTATAACCCTCAGCACTCTTAACCCACTGCTTGGAAATGGAGCTGCACTTCAGCTCAAATTGCTTCCCATTAGGCACTTGTTTTCAGGAGGGATATAATCGAACCGTACAGGATTGGCAGTTCTGTCCAGGGCTGAAATGTGAAGACAGTTTGGGCAAGCACACTGAGCAGATTTGGGTAGAGACAGAGGCAGGTGGACAACTGATGCGCAGTCCCGTAAGTCCTGACCAGTAGAGCTGCTGCTTGTGTTCATGATTTAAAGGATGTCTTGACTGTAATTTTCCTAGTATCTGACTGAATTGGACACTGACTGTGGTTCTACCTATACGGTGCAGAGTGCCACCTAATGGAACCTCATGGGTGTTGCCGGTCTGCTACTGAGACCCTTGGCTAGGTCTCCAAAGTGGGGTGTGGGAAGAAAATATAAGAATAGATATAATCATCTTTTAGAAAGTGTGTCTGTGGCTATTTTATCATATACCCAGTGTATTGATACAGAAATAGGGAGGGCTGTGTGTTCAATGTTGTTTATTGATGAGACGGCAATGTCAAAAATATTGGAGACCACAGACTATCAAATCTTTGTTTTGACCACTTATTTCCACTGCTTTGATTTGGTGTCTCAAGATGGGGCTGGCCGTGCATTGCCCTTTGCACGTGCAGGCATAGATGAAAAACCTGCGTTAACCGGGTGAGCGGCCTTCTTTTCCGTATGACACATTTCCTCTTTTCATACAGCATGACCCCCATGTTAAACCGTGGTTTTTGTAGCAGTGACACCCTCTTAGCATCTCTCTAGTGCCCTCTGTCACTCTCTCGATTCCAGTCTCACTCACTGAGCACTCTCTCCCTGTCTATTTCTGAATAATCTAACTACTAACTGTTCTCCTCCACCACCCCCTCATCCCCACCCCAGCCCATAAATGGCATCTTTAAAGCCTGCTGTAGTTTAATAGTTTGAGGATTCGCCGTCTTTTTCATCCTACTGAACTGTGAGTTCATGAAAACTGTCTCTGGGTGGACATGATGCTTGGGGGCTTCATGCCCGCTTCCCACGGGCAACATTAAGCAAGTCACAGATGATGGAATGCTCACTTGCTATTATACATATATAGAACATTCCTCATACAGTGAATATTTCTAATCTTTTTCTTTTAGCATACAGTATCTGGGAATTTTCTTCTACTAGCCATTTCTGCTGTGTATAAAGTTTATGCTCAACATTTCATGTATTATAATCGTATATTAAAATTTTTTTAATTTAAAGGGTGATACTTCGTTCGTTAGCTCTTCCATGCATTACGTATTCTCAATCACTATTTGGTCTCCTCTCATTTTCTTTGAATTTAAGTCCATCAGACTTTCCAGAAATGTCTCAGATACCCAGAGTTCATTTCTGTAGGCTTTTTATTAAATATAATTTTTTCATTTTCCATAATCTTTCTACCATGAGAACGCTGACCACTTCCTGCTTAAAACTTATCGGAGGAAAGTCCCTTTTTCTTGATCCAAGTTCCCATATTTCCCTAGTTCTGCTTTTTCCTATGATCCTGCAAGAAGAAGAAGAAAAGCCAGAAGTACGAAGGAGTGCCATGTTCATTTGCATAGGACCCTGTGACGCTTCTTTACCTCCAAGAATCAGAATTGAGTTCTTCTCGTTCTTACCCCTCCCCACCTTCTCCTGATATTCCCACTGACTCTAGGTATAATTGGTTTTCTCCATTGTCACACGTGAGTTTACATTTTTCCTGATATAGCCTGTTTTCATAAAACTTCTTTTAGAAAGCTCTGTTGAGAGAGACCATACCGAGGTTTATATACAAAAGAATAAAGTGCTTTCTTCCGAGAATGTGATGGGCAGGGTTGATCTCTCCCTAAGCGGCGCTGGACACCAAAGTTGCACCAAGTCCAGCCTCGGTGAAGTTCACTTGGAAATTTAGGATTCCATTTAGAAAGGGAACTTTTCAGAGTTGTTGGGGTCTGCGGGAAGCCTGGTTACTTATACCTCTCTCCAGCTGAGCAATACACACCGACGTCAGGTGGGGGTTAAGACCCAGCATTTGCTAAATTTGATGCCAATAGCTTGCGTTTGTCGTCTTATAACTCTCCAACCCCTCTGGCTCCATTGAGTTGCTCCGCCCAGCTACAGATGGAAAAGAAGAAGGAATACAAGCTTTCAACCCAGAGCGAGGGCGCCCTGCCTCAGGGCGGTAGAAACAAGGAGGGGGTGTGCTCTGCTCTGCTCGGGCTGCCCCTAGAGAACAAGAGCCAGGAGGAGACTGGAACAAACAGGCGCAGTGACCATTTCCCCACTGTCGCCAATCCGACACGTCGTTCTGTCTCCCGTGAGAAGCGTAGGAAGGGGTAAAAGGAAAGAAGTTCTAGTCACCATCCTTCCCCATTTCAGGAGTTGATGTCACAATGTAAAGAGAAGAGAAAACTCCTTCCAAAGTGCCATTCTGAATCAATGATAAATGAGTAAAATCTCAATTAAATGAACTATACTAATAAATTAGTCTGTAAAACGTCAGGCCATGCTTGGATTCATGAAATGAAGAAGACTCTTCTTTTAAAAGCCTAAGACCAAAACTTACAGGTTTCTCATCCTTACAGGAGGTAGAGAGTCCTTACCTTCAGGGGCGCTAGAGGTATCATTTCTAAGACTCTATATTATTGATTGGGTTCCATAATTTCAGCATTTATGAGATAGTGTAGGATGTAGTTATTTAGAATTTGTATTCTGCATTATATTGATGTAGTATTTAGAAGCTGTCAGTTGTACTCATTCATTCATTCACTCATTCATTCATTCATTTTATTCAGGCAGTCAATAAATACTATTGTGTGCACACCATGGACCAGGCATGGTGCTAGGGGCTGAGGAGACCCTGGTGAGCAAAAATAGAAATATTCCCTGTTTCCCCAGAGCTTATTCAGAAACTCATCAATCAGATAGTCGTGTTGAGGGGGATTCAAGTGCTTTGAAGGAAAGGAGGAATGTTCTAGAAGATTATGTAATTCTCATGTTACACATCAGAGAACTGAGTCCGGTTGGGGAACAGAAGGGGCAGGCTGTCTAAGGAAAGCCACCGAGCTGAGATGTAAAAAATGAGTTAACTGGACAAGACAGCATTGGAAGAGGACCGTATTTGGAGGTAGGACATCACAAGTGTGGCTTAGTAATATTGATTTGGGGAGCTTTCCAATACCCAAACTGGAGATGCTGAGTCAGTAGTTGGCCACAGTCTATGGAGCTAAGAAAGAGAGCTGAGCTAGAGATGCGTAGTTCAAGTCTCCTGCAGCAATGACAGTGACGGACACCTTGTGCAGAAATGATGTAGTCTAGGGACTTGCTATTCAAACAGTGGTCCCTGGACCAACATCGTCAGCGCCTCCTGGGAGTTCCTTAGAAAAGCCCCACTTTGTACCTGATAAATCAGAATCTGAATTTCAGCAACAGACCCAGGTGTTTGCCAGGCATTTTACAGTTTAAGAAGCACTGCCCTTATTAACCTCAGCGCTACTGACAAAGCATTCTTTATTGGGATGAGGTGTCTGTGTGTGGGGGGGGGGAGCTTTTGAGGGGAGAGCTGTCCTGTGCATTGTAGGGTATTTAGCATCCCCAGCCTCTACCCACTAGGCGCCACGAGCATCGCCCCTTCCCTCCCCTCCCCTGGAGTTGTGAAAACTACAAATACTCTGCCAGACGTCCCTTGGGGGACAAGATACACCTCCCCTCAGTTGAGAACCACTGAGCTAAGGGCAAGGTATGGAGTGAATGGAAAGATGAGGGGGATTGAGCTTTGAAGAATTCTAATTGTTCGCAGCTGGCAGAAGATGAGCCTGAAAAGGACAATGAAAAGGAGGAGACAGAGATAGAAGAAAAACGAGGAGAGCAGTGTCTAAGAAATCAAGGAAGCAAGGATGATGAGGATGGTGTCACATGCCACGGAGATGAAGATGAGGACTGCAAAGTGCCCATTTAATTGAGAGAAATGGAAGTGACCCTCGGGAAGCTTGTTAGAAATACAGAGTCTCAGGTCCCACCCGAAACCTCATGAATCAGAATCTACGTACGTTTGAACAAGAGCCCCAGGTCCCCAGGCGATTCCTACACACACATTAAAGTCTGCTAACAGAGACTTAGGTAAGTCTTTAAGCTAGTTTAGTAGTGAAGGAGAGGAAACAAGATGCTGTGCAATTGTATCTACAACCGGTTTGCTACATGTGACTGCCTTAAATATACTTAGTGTCTAGAAATAGATTTAAAGGAACCACATATGGTTGAACATGTCACATATTTAAACAGGAAAGTGCAATTTCCAAACTCATAAAGCAGAACTCTGGTTGCACTCCTGTTTTCAAGGTACTTGATGGCTTCAGAATTTCATTTTATTAAAGTCTCAAGTACAGCCGTTACTTTATACTTTCATGCAGGTGGTTAGTGCCCATGAACAAATGAACATGTGTTTGCAACTAATTGGCTTTCATAAGAGAAGACTATTTAGTATAGTTTGGTGTAAACAGAATCTTAATATTTTTACTAATTGTGTTTCTATCAGTGGACGTGCTCTTGACGTGTATTACTCTAGACGGGCGGTTTTCTTTTTCTTTTTTCCCCAATTTTATTGAGACATAATTGGCAAATAAAAATTGTATATATTGAAGGTGTACAATGTGATGGTTTGATATATGTATATATTGTGAAATGATTACCACACATCCATCACCTGAAATAGTTACCAGTTTTGGCAGTGTGTGGTGAGAACACTTAACATCTACTCAGCAAATTTCAAGTGTGAAATACAGTTTTATTAACTGTAATCATCATGCTGTGTATTTGATCCTCAGCGCTTACTCATCTTATAACTGACAGTTTGTACCCTTTGACTGACATCTTCCCGTTTGCCTTAGTGCCACCCTCACCCCATTCTACTCCCTGATTCTGAGTCTGACTATTTTAGATTCCACCTATAAAGACACCGTACAGTATTTGTCTTTCTCTGTCCGACTTATTTCACTTAGCATAACGCCCTACACGTTCATCCATGTTGTTCCAAATGGTAGAATTTGCTTCATTTTTATGGCTGAATTTTATATATATATATATATATATATATATATCACATTTTCTTTATCCATTCATCCATCAGTGAACACTTAGGTTTTTTCCATATCTTGACTAGAGTGAACAATGCTTCAGTGAACACGGGGGTGCAGATATCTTTTCAAATTAGTGTTTTCGTTTTCTTCGGATAAATACCCAAAACTGGAATTACTGGATCATATGGTAACTGTATTTTTAATTTTTTGAGGAACCTCCGTACTGTTTTCCATAGTGGCTGCACCAACGTACATTCTCACCAACAGTGCACAAGGGTTCCTTTTTGTCTACATCCTCGCCAACACTTGCTATTTCTTGTTTTTTTGATAACGGCCATTCTAGCTGGTGTGAGGGGTTATCTCATTGTGGTTTTGATTTGTGTTTCCCTGATGACTACTGATGCCCAGCACCCTTTCATGTACCTATTGGCGATTTGTATGTCTTCTTTGGAAAAACGTCTATTCAGATCCTCTGTCCATTTTTAAGTTGACTGTTTGCTTTTTGCTATCGAGTTGTATGAGTTCCTTATGTATTTTGGATATTAACCCCTAATCAGATGGATGGTTTGCGAGTATTTTCTCCTGTTTCATAGATTGCCTTTTCATTTTGCCGACGTTTTTCTTTGCTGTGCGGAAACTCTTTAGTTTGATGTAGTCCCACTTGCTGATCTTTGCTTTTGTTGCTTGTGCTTCTGGTGTCATATCCAAAAAAACACTGACCAGTGTCAAGGAGGTTTTTTGCTATGTTTTCCTCAAGGAGTTTTACGGGTTTAAGTCCTATATTTAAGGGTTTAATCCATGCAAACACACAGGTGTAAGACGACCCTGTCCCATCAATAACAAGGGCTACAACTGCAGAGAGTCTCAGGCTGGGGACAATACCATGCTATCCCAGAAGGGAGGAGATATTTATTGTGAGACAGTCCTGGTGATTCAGATCTGTTTCCCCACTTGCTACGGTGGTTCTTAACCTTGGCTGTCGTTGAAATTACCTGAGGTTCTTCAAAAATCCCCATGCCTGGGCCCCACCGATAAAGCTTCTGATTTAACTGGTCTGGGGGAGAGCCTGGGCGTTTGGATTTGAAATCTTGCAGGTGATTCCAATATGCAGGCAACCGGTTCTCAGAGTTGAGCGTGCATCAGAGTCACCTGAGGGGCTTGTTAAACCTCTGATTGCTGGGTCTCACATCAGTTTCTGATTCGGTAGGTCTGAAGTTGGAGCCTGAGAATTTGCATCTCTAACAAGCTGGGCCCGGGGGCTGCTGATGCTACTGAGTGGTCCTCAAACTTCATTGGCTCTGCGCTCGAGCTCCTGAGTTTCTTGAGTCCTGACATTTGCATTTTAAATAAGAGCTAGATGATCCCAATGCACGTGATCTAGATGCAAAACCGTGCCCTAGGGGGTAAGATCGCACTGGGAGGTTCAGTCATCTTTGAGATTGTCGTCTGTTTTCCTTCCTTTTCCTTCATTCCCGTTCACGCTGACCTTAAGCTCTGTGCCCATTGCCTCGGGGGACATGTGCGGGGTAAGTGAGTTCTTGGGGTTTTGTCTTCTAAAAGCCTAATAGTCTTAGGGGATCATGAGGGGTTTGTGGAGGTAAAGCTACTCAGGGACATCTGGGTCTCCAGGAATGGCAAAAGGCGAGGTTGCTTCTCCACCTTTTTTTGGAGAGAGAAGCCAAGAGGGAAGGGAATGGGAGGGCTGGGGAGGCCTGTTGATTCAGAGAAAAGAGGGGACCTGCCAACTTCATGTGGAAGATGAAGACACACCCCCGTGTGTCACTACAGGAGAGCCGGAAACTGTACAATTCCTGGGAGGCAAGGGTCTGAGTTAACCTTCGGAAGAGTCAGGTAGGATGAAAACTCAGGGACAGAAACGAACTCGAATCACAGAAAATGAAGCTGTCTTTGTGTACCTCGCATTTGGTAGACTGAGATTCACACCGGATACCTGTTCTACTCTTGGAACATTTTCCACCTGGCAATATTTCTTTTGTAATCTGGTTTTGTTTTGTTTTCTCAAAATCTAACTCAGTAAGTGGATTTAGAATAGATACAGGGAAGTCTGAGCTTTATTTCACATCTTTCATAACTTATGAAATTGACACTTCTCTAGCTCATTACTTAGTTAAAATTTTCTATCTATTCCCAAATGGGGGAGCAAAAGCTTCATGGTTTTGCTTTTCTTGCATCTTAAACCTTTGAGACCCATAGGGCAAATTGTGAATAAAATTTGTTTTTATTTGGAAGCTTGGATTGCCCTAACCTGAAACGGCCCCCAAACGAAGAATAAGACCTTTATACATGTGTAAATTTTTTTTTTTTTTTTTTTTTTTTTTTTTTTTTTTTTTTTGCGTTACGCGGGCCTCTCACTGTTGTGGCCTCTCCCGTTGCGGAGCACAGGCTCCGGATGCGCAGGCTCAGCGGCCATGGCTCACGGGCCCAGCCGCTCTGCGGCATGTGGGATCCTCCCGAGCATTGGCAGGCGGACTCCCAACCACTGCGTCACCAGGGAAGCCCCTATACATGTGTAGTTTATTAACCTTTGCAGCAGTGTAAAATTTTATACTCAATTTATCCCATGTATATCACACAAAAAGTACTCCTCTGCCTGTTCAGGAAGGGAAATACTGGGTAGGGTGCGCCACCTGGTGGCAGGATGGTTATTAACTCCTTTGCCATGGGCTGGGTCTTCCAGAAGTAATTTCTGACCCTGAAGGCGGTTCTGAAGTCCCTTGGAGGTGGCAGATCCAGAAAGGGAGAAACAGAAATGGTTTCCTCCAACTCTAAAAGCCCCACGTTGAGAGAGATGAAGATTGGGAAAAGAGGATTTGAAGGAAAGAGGAAAGAAAGACAAGTTGGTGTGCGGAGAGGGAAGAAGGGGTCCTGGGGATTGTGAGGAATCCATTTAAGACCTTCTGGAGTCTTCCTCTCCATACCCAGCCCGGGGCCTCAAACCTAAGAGAATGTTCTCGTGCTTTCAGAGTGCCCTCATCTATGTGAATTAAGTGGCTGTCCCCCAAATCTTTTCGCATGTTCTCACCTCTAGTATTGATACCCGCCCCCCCTACCAGCCGCGCTCCCCCCCAGTACCCAACCTCACCTCCTATATCAATGACAAAGAAACTGGAGACCCATTGACGTGCACTTCTTCAAATCCCCTCCCCTCAACATCAAAATATGTTGTATGTAACTGTCCTCCGCACCAGCTCACAAAACCAAGATTCTTTCCCCAAACAGCCTATCCTGTTTGCAAGGAGCGGTGGCCCTCCCTTAGGTGTCCCTTCCTCTTCCCCTTCCTAAGTTACAAGTCCACCCACCCCCGCTCCTGGTTCACGCCCTTTTGCCTACTTGCTTCATCAGATGTGCTCCATCTGTGGCATAATCACTCTCTTCCATCCTGCTGGTGCTTCTCCTCACCAGAACGTGTTTCTTCTAAAATTATTTTCCCTCCAAAGATGTTTGTTGTGACATTCAGGAGACAATATTTCTTTCTTTTTTATGGCTAAGTAATATTCCAGCGTGTGTGTGTGTGTGTGTGTGTGTGTGTGTGTGTATGTGTATGTATATGTATACACACACCACATCTTTTTCTTTTTGCCACACCATGCGCGGGATCTTAGTTCCCTGACCAGAGATCGAATCCATGCCCCCTACAGTGGAAGCGCGGAGTCTTAACCGCTGGACCGCCAGGGAAGTCCCTATACCACATCTTCTTAAGCCAGTCATCTGTTGATGGGCACTTGGATTGCTTTCATGTCTTGGCTATTATAAGTAAATCACCTGAAACTAACACAATATTGTAAGTCAACTATACTTCAATAAAAAAAATTTAGGACACCCAAGTGTCAGTCAGTAGGAGAGTCATTAAATAAAATGTTATGTCCATACAATGTATATAACATAACTATTAGGTACAAAACAAAACAAAAATAATAAGACAGATCTATGTATCTAAAATAGTGCTAGGTGAAAAAAAGTGGTAAAGAGCAGTGTATATCATATGATCCCATTTTTGTAAAAGAATTGTTTGTGATGATATGTCAGTACATACGTAGGAAAAATCTTGAAGAACACAGACCAAACTGTTAATAGTCATTATCTTTGAGGAGTGGAATTTGGAGGGCTTTCATCTATGTTGTACATTCCTGAATTTGAATGTTTAGAACTATGTAATGTTGATAATATTATAATCAGAAAAGATTTACATATAATAAACGTCCCTTAATTCTACTAATATAATCCTCTGTGCTCCCCATTCATTTTCACCAACATTTGTCAACCGATAAGTATACAGGGCCAAGCTGGACAAATAAAACAGCCCCTGGGGGAATTCTGTGGCAGTCCAGTGGTTTGGACTCTGTGCTTTCACTGCCAAGGGCACGGGTTCAATCCCTGGTTGGGGAACTAAGATCCCACAAGCCTTGCGGCGTGGCCGAAAAAAAAGAGCACTTGGGTTCAAAAGGTTTACGGTCTGATAGAGAATGTAAGATGGACCTACCAAAATATAATCCAGGGCAGAATGTGACAAGTTCTACAGAGCTTTCGGTTCATTTGGGCGAATTACTGAACCTTTGCAAGCATGCTTCCTTCTCTAAAAGTGGAGATTTTAATAACCACCAAAACACAATGGGAAATGTACATGGGTAGTGCCTTAGGTGGGTGCCTGGCACAGAGGAGACGAAATGCCACGAGGCAGGGAGGGGCCTGGGGACTGAATACGGAGAGCGCACATCTGCTGGGTGGGCCTGGCCACGTGGGTGCCAGTTGAGATGGGCAGGACACTGACAGCTGTGTCCCAAATGCTTACGGCCGAGAGGCACCCACCCATCACAGAATGCAAGCGCCTGTGATTCACAGCGCTGGGGTGAGGTGGGGCAAAGACAGACCTCTACAGGCGCAGCAAGAGGCTGCAGAGTTGGGAAAGGCATAGGCCCTTCTCAAGGAGTGAAGGGCGGTCACGTCAACTGAAGAGCAGGACTGAGGTCCACAGCTATTGAGAGGGACCATTGGGAAAGATTGGATTAAGACTGCAGAGAAACCTGCTTCCTGGCTCATGGGTCCATGCTTACGATGGAGTTGGAGCCGAGATAATGGTCATCAGTGCAGTCCTTCTGGAAAGTTCATCTGGTGTGCTGGGGTTGGTGCTGGGAGGTGATCATGTTTGGTCTCATCCTCCGCTACTGTTCAGCCCCTTAGAACCCAGCTTTTGATTCTACCACACTCAAAACTACTTTCTTGAGTGTCACCAATAATCTTCTCTTTGCCAGATTAGGTGACTTTTTATAAGTCTCTGCGATCCTGTGCATAGTTAGAATATTGGATAGTGGTTAAGAGCACAGTTCTGGAGCCAGAGGAACGTGACTTTTTTCTTTTTTAACATCTTTATTGGGGTATAATTGCTTTACAATGGTGTGTTAGTTTCTGCTTTATAACAAAGTGAATCAGTCATACATATACATATGTTCCCATATCTCTTCCCTCTTGCGTCTCCCTCCCTCCCACCCTCCCTATCCCACCCCTCCAGGCGGTCACAAAGCACCGAGCTGATCTCCCTGTGCTATGCGGCTGCTTCCCACTAGCTATCCACCTTACGTTTGGTAGTGTATATATGTCCATGCCTCTCTCTCGCTTTGTCACAGCTCACCCTTCCCCCTCCCCATATCCTCAAGTCCGTTCTCCAGTAGGTCTGTGTCTTTATTCCTGTCTTACCTCTAGGTTCTTCATGACATTTTTTTTTCTTAAATTCCATATATATGTGTTAGCATACGGTATTTGTCTCTCTCTTTCTGACTTACTTCACTCTGTATGACAGACTCTAGGTCTATCCACCTCATTACAAATAGCTCAATTTCGTTTCTTTTTATGGCTGAGTAATATTCCATTGTGTATATGTGCCACATCTTCTTTATCCATTCATCCGATGATGGGCACTTAGGTTGTCTCCATCTCCGGGCTATCGTAAATAGAGCTGCAATGAACATTTTGGTACATGACTCTTTTTGAATTATGGTTTTCTCAGGGTATATGCCCAATAGTGGGATTGCTGGGTCATATGGTAGTTCTATTTGTAGTTTTTTAAGGAACCTCCATACTGTTCTCCATAGTGGCTGTACCAATTCACATTCCCACCGGCAGTGCAGGAGTGTTCCCTTTTCTCCACACCCTCTCCAGCATTTATTGTTTCTAGATTTTTTGATGATGGCCATTCTGACTGGTGTGAGATGATATCTCATTGTAGTTTTGATTTGCATTTCTCTAATGATTAATGATGTTGAGCATTCTTTCATGTGTTTGTTGGCAGTCTGTATATCTTCTTTGCAGAAATGTCTATTTAGGTCTTCTGCCCATTTTTGGATTGGGTTGTTTGTTTTTTTGTTATTGAGCTGCATGAGCTGCTTGTAAATTTTGGAAATTAATCCTTTGTCAGTTGCTTCATTTGCAAATATTTTCTCCCATTCTGAGGGTTGTCTTTTGGTCTTGTTTATGGTTTCCTTTGCTGTGCCAAAGCTTTGAAGTTTCATTAGGTCCCATTTGTTTATTTTTGTTTTTATTTCCATTTCTCTAGGAGGTGGGTCAAAAAGGATCTTGCTGTGATTTATGTCATAGAGTGTTCTGCCTATGTTTTCCTCTAAGAGTTTGATAGTTTCTGGCCTTACATTTAGGTCTTTAATCCATTTTGAGTTATTTTTGTATATGGTGTTAGGGAGTGATCTAATCTCATACTTTTACATGTAGCTGTCCAGTTTTCCCAGCACCACTTATTGAAGAGGCTGTTCTTTCTCCACTGTACATTCCTGCCTCCTTTTTCAAAGATAAGGTGACCATATGTGTGTGGGTTTATCTCTGGGCTTTCTATCCTGTTCCATTGATCTCTCCTTCTGTTTTTGTGCCAGTACCATACTGTCTTGATTACTGTAGCTTTGTAGTATAGTCTGAAGTCAGGGAGCCTGATTCCTCCAGGAACATGACTTTTTTAACCTCTTTGTGCTTCAGTTTCTTCGTATGAAAATTGGGAATAAATTGGGAATAATAGTCCCTCCATCACAGGGTTCCTGGGAGAGGTAAAGAAATTAATCAAGGAAAAATCTCTGGCACATAGTAAGCTCTGCTTAAGGGTCAGCCATGGCTACGAAACACATCCTTTCTTCCCCTCCCACCCTCCGTTGTCTCTTCATCCCTCCCTCCCTTTATTCCCAAAACACTGAGCTTAGCTTCTACTATCCCCCAGCCACTGAGGTGGGTGCTCAAGGATAAAATGATAAAATGCCTGTCCTTAGGGAGCCCCCATCCAGAGTGGGGCACGGGCTAGTCAATTAATAAATGATAAGAGCCTTGAAAGAGGGAAGCAGAGGATGGCTTGGCCCTTTGGGAGCACAGAGCAGGAGGTCCACCCCAGCCGTGAGTGGGACTGATTCAGACACGCGTCTCAGAGTTGGTGAGATGGGGCAGTGTGAGCGTGCGCCCAGAGGGGTGCATGAGCAGGACCTGGAAGGGGAAATGCAAGCGTGTCTGAAAGACGAGTGCTGGATCAGAGGGGGGCTTGGCTCTTGAAGAGCTGGGAAGGGAGACAGAGCTCATCAGAAAGGGTCCCGTTGGTGATCCTAAGCAAGTTAGACCTTATATTGAAGGCAATGGGAAATCCTCTGGAGAGCTTTTGTAAGCAGGTAGGGTGGAGGGCAGTGGCTGAGGTGTTAAAAGCTGCATTCTAGAAGAACCATCCTCTTCTCTCTGTTTTTCCCAGTACTGTTTGGTCCAGGTTTGCCTCTCCTTGGACTGCTCTTTATCTGGCTTCTTTGATAGCTCTACTTCCATCACCTTCACTCAACAAGGAATTTTTATTGAGTCCCTACTGTATGCCAGGCCCTGTGCAAGTAACCAGGACTGAGATAAGGACCACGATGGCCCACTTCGTTGTGTTCATTGCTTTCTGGACACATCATGAGTGTCCACACCTTCTGCTTTTGATCCTCTGAAAACAGCTTTGTCTTTCCTCTTCTTGTTTTGAGCAAGAAAGTTCACATTTTATTTTACATATATTTGTATATATAGACACATATGGAGAGAATCTTAACCTTACTCAGTTTACATAGTCACTTATTTTTAATATTTAAATAAACTTTTAAATTTTAGGATAGTTTTACATTTACAGAAAAGTTGCAAAGACAGTACGCAGAGTTTCTGTGTACCCCACGCCTAGTTTCTCCTATCATTAGCATCTTATATGATTATGGTACATTTGTCACAATTAACAGACCAATATTGATACATTATTATCAATTAAACACCATACTTTATTCAGTTTTCATTAGGGAGGAGGATGTTTGTGTCTCGAGTGGGGGCTTTTCTGCTTCACTCATCCCTTTTGATCTAGGGACATCTGTCAAGACCTAAATGTGCTTTGGCAGACCTGGAGCAGCAAGAATTAATATTGGTGTATACACAATCTGTCACTGGAAAGAGAAACTTGATGATAATGATGAGATTTTAATAAAAGAGGTGGGGAGTAAGAACAAAAGGTTGATGTGACCAGAAAACCCACCCTCATCCTCTTCTCAAAATATTGATGGAGTACTTGATACTGCTGGACTCTTCACTTAGGGCGTTCACGAAGGGAGAAAGAACACAAAAGCAGAAATGGAGCAGTGAGAATTCCAAGAGTCCTCTCCAGCACCATTGCACTCCTGACCTTTGGCTTTGGTTCCCTCATCCATGAAATAAGGGGCCCTTCCACCTGTAGAGTGCTCTGGGTTTTTTTGATGTCTTGGCCCATCATCTGGGGGACACTGATGTCAGGAAACACAGGAAGATGTTTCAACTGATGGAAAGACCGAGGTTTTCAGATAACTGGTCTGCAACCTGTGAGTGACTCAAGAAGGGAATTTGCAGAGGACTGCAGGGACCTTGCCTTGTCCCTGTTTCTGGGTAGTCAGGGATGCTATTGAAAGGATATGGTCCCATTCATCATGATGAAATGAGTTTCAGTTTGGTTTAGCTGGGCCACCATGTACAGTTGCACAGGTTGTCCACTGCTCAAGGGTAGTTGGCCATATGACCAAGTGAGCCTGGAATCCAGCCCTACCTCCTCTTATGTAGCTCTGTGCCCTGATTTGAGGATGCATCAGCCCACAGGAAGAGTGCTTTCAGCAAACTTTTGCGTGCAGAAGGCTGCCATTTTCTAATGGGTACTGAGGCATTCTATAGACTAGCACTTTAAGCTTTTGTTTGAAACGAGAAATGATAGTACAGATGGACAAGAACTTCTGCAGTGGGGATGCACGCAGTGGGGTAGGAGTAAGTCAGGGCAAGTGGGTTACGGGGCTCAGGATTTAGCGAACCAGAGCAGGAGAACCAGGAGACCGACGATACCTGCTTCCTGCGGCCCATGTCACCTGTGTCTGCACTGATCGGAAAAGGCAGCTTGCTGTCCCCTCAGGAGCTCTACACCTCAGTTTAAAACCAGAACAGGCTCATATCAGATCTGGCCTTGTGTAGAGGAATCCTTTTGTGTATTTCTTCATCCAAATCCTTTGCTTGAGAAATGTTTCTTTTACAACACCCCTTCCGCTTTAGCCTTTTTTGTATTTCATGTTGATTATTTTGGACAAACAACTGATTCCCAACACCTGATGTTGTCCTAGGTCTTGAGCCATGTCCAGGGTTTCACGGTATGTCCACACGCGGGATTTCACTGCAGCCTTGATGGGTTGAAGCCATCTGCGGCCCTACGAGTACACTGGTGCTCATTGACGCCAGAGGAAAGGGTCACAGCCAGCGCCTTGAGTGGCCCTCCCGGCCTACTGCGGGAAACAGCCTAGAGGTGAGTGAAGTCCATGACAATGAGAGTAGTAACATTAATCCTAGCTCTGCTAGTTGAGTGTTCACTCTGTTAGGGACGTTCTAAGGGTTCCGCAAGCATGATTTAATCCTTAAAGCCACCGTAAGAGAAAGATACTGTTATTCTTCTCCCCATTTGAGAGCTGAGAAAACTGAGGCTCAGAGAGGCTCAAGCACCCCAGAGGGTGGTTTGTGCATCCGGGAAGTGCGTGCTGTCTGGTAGGCTTGCTAGGTGGAAGCACTTGATGACCGATCATCTCCATTTCGAAATAAAGATTTGAGTCAGCGTGGATGGCAAAGGGAAGAACCAGGGAAGAGCTGCCCGGAGCCCTGTGCCCTCACAGGGCAGGGCCGGGAGAGCAGACTGGGCCCCTGATAGCCAGTTTCTGGGCTTGGGCAGAGGGCCGGATCCTCGGACTGCTTTCCACGTGGGCTAAACTTCTGGTTTGCTGTGACTGTCCTGACCTTGTGTCAATTCCATTTTCATTTTCATCTTTTATGGTTACTGGCTTTGTGGAAAAACCTGTGATGGCTCATTTGATTTTAATTAAGTAGCTCGTTTTTCTTGTTTGCCTGGCATGGGCACTGGACTCTTGGCAAGTATAACCCAAGTGTGCGCCATGCTTTATGTGATCCCAGCTGCCTGGTCTACGATTGGCCGACATTCTGTGGCCTGAAGGCCAGGCCCTGTGTGTCTGGCTTTTCTAGAAACGCTGATCGCTTTCCACTACTCCAATATTGGTGGTCATTTTGACTTACTTTCTTAAACTTTATTTCCAAGCAAATGTTTCAAGAGAAAGCAAGAGGCTGCGTGGCGGCCAGATGAGGTCTTTGAGGTGACTATTACCCAGGTTTTTGGTGAGCCCACGAAGCCACGGGCCGTGTTCTCTGACATCATAGGAATCCCTTCCCACACCATGTGTCACGCCTTGAATCACCTGAGGGACCAGTGGTTAGAGGGTTTCCAAAGCCCGTACATTGTCTTACAGAGGTTATGCAAGAGAGGCAGACCAAGGGCCTGAGGGAAAAATGATATGTGTGTGTGTGTGTGTGTGTGTGTGTGTGTGTGTGTGTGTGTGAGAGAGAGAGAGAGAGAGAGAGAGAGAGAGAGAGAGAGAGAGAAATGTCAGTCCCTACCACCCTGTCCCCAATGTGGTTTCCTCCGGTTCAAGGAGAGGAAAGCAATATGAAGCACATTATATCCCATTCTAGACTATTCTTTTGGCCAGGGGTCAGCAAATATTTTCTGTAAAGTAAACATTTTAGGCTTTGCAGGCCAAGAGGCCAATTGAGGGCATTATGTAGGTACTTATAGAATAAGAGAAAAGCACATTACACAATTATTTCATTGATAACATTTAAAATATAATCATCAAATGCAGTTTTTTTGTAATATAGGTCTAATAATGAGAAGAATGGGATTCTTTGGTGGGGGGATGCTAACTTTTTGCCTCATTGGAGTTTACAGTTAGTGTTCTGTCTCATCAGATCGATGGCAAATGTTCATCTGTGAAAATCATTCTCTGCTCCCTGGGCAGATTTGGCCCACACGCTGGAGTTTGCTGACTCCTGCTTGTGGCTAAACCTTCCAGGGCCTTCTCTGTGAGAGCTTAAAATCCAATTCACTTATCAGAGCAAATCAGGAAATTAAATTTTCCTGCCTCATGCTTCTGCTCATCCATTCACTCACTCATTCAGTGGACATTTATTGAGCTTATAATACGTGCCGGGTACTGGCTGAGGTGCAGGGACACCCAGGAGGGAGATGCGCACTCTGTGGCCACTGCCTGGTGAGGGACCCATGCCCACCTCACCATGTGCTGTCCTGGAAATGTGTGGAACAAAGACGAAGCGGTGCAGATGTTATTTAACTACATCCATGAATTCTATGAGAAAAAATGAGTTTGTGCAATCCTAAATCAAGTACACATTTGTGGCAAAGTTGAAGAAAAGACACTAAAATTTTTTAAGGAAAAGGAAAAATTTCCCCATTTCTCCCTCATTTCCCCCCAGTCCTGCTTCCCAGAGCTCACTGCTCTTAACATTTTGCTGAGGATCCTTTTAGCCACCCCTCACCCGCCCTCACGTACACACAGATAAACCCAAACTAACAAAAATGCACCGGATCGATCTGGCTCGGGTTATATTTAAATCATTTTATAAATGACTTTTTCCTACACGCCCCCATTTCAGTTTTGAAATTTTACAGCATAGTCAATAAATGATTTGGCAACAGTTACGAAATCACAAGTTCCCTTCTTCCCACATAAGCTTTTGCAAACCACAGGCGAGGTTCTGCTGATGGTAAAGCGGCCAGTTTTAGGAAGTTGGTTAGTTTCTGTCCATGTGCGCCCGTAGCACAGCGGGTACCACTCCGCAGCACTGCAGGTTCTAGAATGAGCTATTAGGAAGGACGACCCCAGAAGAGTGGTAAGCTCCTTCTATTCTTTTAACAAAGCTTTCCAAGAAAATAGAGGATTTCTGACCCCGAAATAGGGTTTGGTGGCAAATGGTGTGACCAAAGAAAGTGATGGATGGGCAAATCAATATAAAAAGGCGAAGTCTTGGGGCAACTCTAAATGTAGACAGAGTGGTCCAGTGTGCAGGAAATTTCAAAAATCAGATGCTGCAGTGGTCTTATCATTTTCAAGAGGAAAAGAAGCAAATTCCAAGTTAGGAATTGAACTGGGGTATGACTTTCTGGTCCTGCCAGAAATGGTATTCTCATCTAGAGTGAAAGGGCTGGGGGTAAAGCAGGTGGGGAGGTGTTTGTCCTTTGCTCTTTGCACAGAAAAGGACAGCCTCTCTTGGCTCACTCCGGGCCGCTTGCTAGTGCCTGGGCAAAGCCCAGACTTCATCTACCAGGAGCTTAATGTGTATTCATAATTGCTACTTTTCTTGTTCAAAGTTTTTAAGTAAAGATGTTACTATTTCCGTAATCATATTCTATAGTGTTTAGACATAGCAGGTGGTCAGCATTTGTTACCGTCAGGAACTGTCAGATTGAAAACCTTTACAATTTTTTAAAAATGGTATGTTTTCTAGAAAATTGAATGAGATTTAAGAGCCATTGCAAAGACTGATTTCAAGAGACTCCCATCCCACATTTACCTTAGTATCTTTTTTTCCACGCTCATTTAGTGCTTATTGAAGTTCTTGGAGTTATTTTTTTTTTACCAGTATTTAATGTATATATAAGCTCTTGAAGTTCATTTTTTGTATCCAGTGATGCACATTATAGACCTTGAAAGTAAATTAAGTCTACCCTGAAATTGATGCTTAGAAAATGACTGCAAGGGCTCATAAGGAATTAGGCCAGCAGGGCCAATGACATAGATGGAATTGCATTTGAACGTATCCAATTTTGACTTGATATTTGTAAACTGCTGTGATAGCCAATATAATTGTATTATAAGAAAGTGGAAATAAGATAAAATAAAACTAAACTGGGAAAATGCCCCCCCACCCCCGTCATTGGTGGAGGGTGGAAGGCAAGGACCTAGCCGACTCCTGGCCTCGGGGAGAGGTTCTTAGCCTTGACTGTATACTAGAATCATAGAGTGAGCTTTAAAAAATCCCGCTGTCCAGGCTGAACCACAGACTAATGGAATCAGCATCTCTGGAGTGGGCTGGGGCATTCGTAGCTTTTCAACTTTCCAGGTATCTCAATGGGCAGCTGAAGTTGAGGGCCACTGTCTTCGGGCAGCATCTGAACAGCTCTTTTGGTCCTTTCCTTAAGGAGCACAGACTTTTTTAGGGGCTGACAAGGCCTCCAGGAAGACCCAAAGCTTATTCATTAGCCCCTTAGCTTGATTCCAGAAAGCAAAATCAAAGTTCCTTGTATGCCTTATCTGAAAAGCCGAGGCAGTGGATCAGGGCGAGGGCACTTGATCAAGTCCATTCTTCATTCTGCTTCTCATTCTTTCATGTAATAGTCCTGCAAACTGCACGGGGGTTGATGAGAGAGAAGGCAGTCCCATGGAAACCCAGACTGACAGTATCAGGGTATGTCTCGCAGGGGAGGACGTCATGACCCAGGGTCAGGCTTGGAAACTCAGTTGGATATTATTTGTGTGTCTCAGCATCACCTCTGGGGTCTACTGAGGGGGATGTCATTCCAGTGAAGTACCATTTGAGTTCAACTGAGTTACTAAATGGAGTTGAGGGATTTGTTATTTTTTAAAGTATTATCCCCAATTTAGAACTATTCAGGGCTATGCAGACACAGTACATTTAAACGCATAACCCATGGTTCTGGATCGGCATTAACAATACAGGCTGTGTTGACTCTTCAAGTGGTTACGAAGAGCCACTAGCTGGTGAATATGTCTAGAATCAGTGGATTTCCAGTTGTTCTGTGGAATTACAGAGCACCTGGAAGTGCTCTCTGTTAGACTGATCAGTGGAAAGGCAAGGTGGGTAATACCCCCAGCATTTAATTCCAGAAGGTTCCAGGTATGGCTTTGGTGTTTCTGCCAAAAATTGAAACCAGATCACTGCCAACCAGCCACTTGGTACCAATTTGTTAACTACGTGGGTACCTCTAGGCTGAATTTTCCGGTCTGCCACCTACCATCTAAGTGACCTTGGGTAGATGAGCCTCTGAGCCTCAGGTTCCATGTCTGTAAAATGGGGGCTTATGATAGCACCCACCTCACTGATTTTTATGAAGCTCAGACAAGAAAATGCATGACTTGTGCTCCCAGTGTTTGCTTCATGATAAAGCACTCAACGAACACACGCTACCGTATTTCCTGGAATTCAAACAGCATAATTTTTCATATTTTTATGTGTATGAAATCGATACGTGCATTTAATGTGGTAGTGGTTTCTTTTGTCTTCCAAAGCTGTTAGTGAATCCATCAAACGTGGAATGGATCAAGTCAAGTATCTATTATTAACTGTAAATTTCATGTAAGGTGACAAATTCTGTGTGCCCAGCCATTTCTTTATTAATTTACTTTCATAATATCAATATATCAATATCAATAATATCAATATATCAATATACATAATATCAGTATATCAACTGCAAACACATCAGAACCCATGAAAAATTAGAAATATTTCCAGTTTGGCAAACATTTAGTTCTGGTGGAGTCCTGCGTCATGCTCAAACAGCTAAGTCATTCAGTTGGGCGGATTCATCACATTTTATAATCAGTAGGTGCCCTTGATCCTTTCATGTCAGGGGGGCATCAGCAGGCTCTATTCTGAGGAAGGGGTGCAACTGGGGAGATGGTCTGAGGCAAATCACCTCTTAGCAAAGGAAGCTTTCGAGGAGGGAGGAGGGAGGGGGCAGCTTTGCAACATCGCTGCTTGCAGGCTAGGAAAGGGGTGTGAAAAGATAAAAAGCTGTCTGTTCCAGGAAGGCAGCTGTAGATGCCTCACAGACCACCTTCACCCTAGATTGTGTTATGGTAAAACCTGCAGGGTTTATTTTAGCCTCGCATGGTGGGGTTTGCTGCCTTTGCACCCCGCACTTGTGGTCTCTGCCCTGCCTACAGCTCTCGCCCCATGGGCTGGGCTCTGAGCGTGGCTCCTGGGCTCACTCTGACTCCCAGGGTGCACTCAGCTAAGGCAGGCTTTATTGAGCTGTTCCTGAAACTGCACTGGCCTTTCACAGTTATGTTTTTGGTGTCCACTGGGGCCCAAGGTGAAAAGGAAGATGTAGGTGGGGACTGAGATAGGTTGTTTTCGTTGTGCCGTTTGGTTCCCTCAGAGCCCAAAGGAGAGGATGGGCTTATTGTATACCATGGACCCAACCAAAGATCTGATTTGCCGTGGAAACCAGAAAAACGGTTGTGAAATTACTTCCTCAGTAGCATGCAATGCTATATTCGGCAGGGTGCAGGAAGTGAAGCAAATTTCTTTTTTTTTTTTTTTTTTTTTGCGGTATGCGGGCCTCTCACTGTTGTGGCCTCTCCCGTTGCGGAGCACAGGCTCCGGACGCGCAGGCTCAGCGGCCATGGCTCACAGGCCCAGCCGCTCCACGGCATGTGGGATCTTCCCAGACCAGTGCACGAACCTGTGTCCCCTGCATCGGCAGGTGGACTCTCAACCACTGTGCCACCAGGGAAGCCCACAAATTTCATTTTTGCGTGTGATTCATATGCTTTTTTTTTTTTTAAATTAAGGGTACTTTAATTAATTAATTAATTTTTGGCTGTGTTGGGTCTTCGTTTCTGTGCAAGGGCTTTCTCTAGTTGCGGCGAGCGGGGGCCCACTCTTCATTGTGGTGCGCGGGCCTCTCACTGTCGCGGCCTCTCTTGTTGTAGAGCACAGGCTCCAGACGCGCAGGCTGAGTAGTTGTGGCTCACGGGCCTAGTTGCTCCGCGGCATGTGGGATCTTCCCAGACCAGGGCTCGAACCCGTGTCCCCTGCATTAGTGGGCAGATTCTCAACCACTGCGCCACCAGGGCAGCCTCATATGCTTTCTTTAAAGAAATGGGTCTTGATTTTTTTTTTCTGTGTGTTCCAAGGCAGCACCCAGCGAAAGACTGAGACCGTGTAGACCCAGTCATCCTTAGCAGGGTGTGCTATGCACTGAGCTCACTGGCCTGACCAAAGGGCTTTTTCTGGCAGCTTGAACTTGTCTCAGCAGTGGGTTCCACCGGTCAGCACTTACTCCCCTGCTCTCTGCTTTTCCCATCTGTTCCCTGGGGCTGCTGTTGCAGAGTACCACCAATCTGGTGATTCAAAACAACAGAAATTTATCCTCTCCCAATTCTGGAGGCCGGAAGTCTGAAATCCAGGTGTTGTCAACAAGGTGGGTTCCTTCTTGGAGGCTGAGAGGGAAAATCTGGGCCATGCCTTTCTCCCAGCTTCTGGGGGTGGCCGGCAGGCCTTGACGTTACTTGGCCTGTAACTGCATCCTTCCAATCTCTGCTCTATCTTCCCATGGTCTTCTTTCCGGAGTGTGTCTGTGTCCACACTTCCCTCTTCTTATAAGGACATCAGTCATTGAATTAGGGCCCATCCTAGTCTGGTATGACCTCATCTTAACTTGATTCCATCTGCAAACATCCTATTTCCAAATAAGATCACGTTCACGTGTAGAGGCTAAAACGTCAACATGTCATTTTGGGGGGACATAATTCAACCTGCAATACTCTCCTTTTCTGGTCCTCTTTCCTGCCACTTACACTCAACCCTCGGCCTTCCCTTCAGCCTCTCCCAATGTAATATTTACCTTGCTTTTCAGTAAGTGTCTCCTACTTATCTTGTCGAGTTTCTGGGGACCTGATCTGAGCCCCAAGATGCCATCATTGACAACCAGGGCCAGTCTCACTTTGGGCACAGAAGACACAGGACCTCGGGCCCATGATGCTTCAAGCAAAGATTTTAATTTCTTTTAAAAATCAGCAAAAGAATGAATATATTCCAACCTGGATTATATTTGTCTTTATACCAACGTGGTCATAAAATATAATTTTTACTATTTTTTTTCTTTATGGAGGAAGGGGCACATGAGGGCCAAAGTATCTCAGGCCCATGAAAGTCATAACTTGGTCCCATTGACAACCACGTTCTCTTTTCTGATTTAATATATGCCAAGGACAATTCAGGAATCGCTAATGTGTTTCCAGTGAAGGAGGTTTAAATATCAACTCACAGTCCCTTACCTGAAACCTGTAGGCCAGAATTGTGTCAAAGCTCAGAATTTGTATTTGAGCAAGAGAAGATGGTATATACAGGATTTATTAGAGAATACTTCCGATGCGCCGACGGCAGCCCTGATGATTACGCACAATGGCGATTTCTGCCATGAAACCAGAGGGCTCCTGCTAAGTGGATAAATAAAGATCATACTAGCCTTAGGTCAGTTTGGATCAGGTTTTGCTGCCAAATAAGTTACGATAAAGCCCGAAAATCTTCTGGTGCTCAGATTTTTAAGGATTTCAGAATTGCAGAGGGAGGATTGAGCATCTGTACAAGACAGGATGTGCATTAAGAAAATGAAGCATCAACCACTGTCCTGGGTGCCAGAAGACCTGATTCTATCAATTGCTGTGTCTGTGATTTGTCTTTTCTTTTTGCTTGTGTCCATCTTTCTTTGATGCTGGGTGAATTCCAGGTGACTGGCGCTGACGGTTATTTCATACTCAGGAGTGGGACACCAAACAGCTAATGAGAAGCTTCAGCTGCAAGGACTGGCCTTCCCAACGATAGGTCCCAGCGTAGGATGGGAGCCAGCTTCTGGTTAGGGTGTGCCAGTGTGATTGGGGATTTTTGTTGTGGTGCAGGGCAAGGGCTAGGGTGAGGAGAGTGAAGCACTTGGTTTGGTGGAGAATTTCAGGGAGATAGGGTCCCCAAAAGCTCAGCAATCAACATACATAATATCTTAGTGCTGTATTTTAAAAATCAAATAGGCAAACTCTGGTCCTCAGGCTGGTTGCCTATTTCGGTAAATCAAGTTTTCTTGGAACCAGAGCCGGGATGGGGTGAGGCAGGTGAAACACTGCTTTGCAAGTGCAGGGTCCGATTCTGTCGTTATTTAATGCTGATATATAGTCCATCAGGGACTTTACTTTTTTAAAACTATATTCATCTTGATGACTACATTTTTGGGGGTCCCCTTAAATTTTACACTCATGGCCCTGCTGCTGTGCCTGTCCATCTTCCCAATGAGATGCTCCAATCTCCTGCCTGGGGTGCTGGAGTGGGGCATTTATAAACCAGGTGGATGTCAGAGGCCCCAGAGCCAGAGGAGGGAAGAGGATGGGATTCTGCGCTCCAGATGCACACTGTGCTTTAACCCTCCTGTTTGCTTTTTGACAGTTTGCCCCTGCCTTCACTTGTGCCTGAATTCCTGAACCGAAGGCTCTGGATTCAACCTTTCGAGGTAGTAAGTCTCAGGGAGTGAATCAGGAGGGGTCTAACTTCTCATGCAGACTTTCAACCCGTCCCCTGTGCAGCCCTGCCAGGCATACCGCCGCCCTGACTCTTGCCCGCCGGCCCCGGAGCCTTTCCGGGCTTGTATGCTGTGAATTGACCTCGCTCTGGTTGGCTTTAGCCTTCTCTGCTCTGCTGTGCCACTTACCACTCATCCACCCGCTTTCCATCTTCCTCAACTTCATACACATTCCTTGTCTGCTGTGGTCTCCTCTCATGCCCTTTCTCACCTTGTAGGCTTCTAGCCCTTTGCTCTCACTTTAATGGGCTCCTTCAGCTGTCAGCCTCAAACAACAGAAATCTCTTTTCTTTCTTTCTTCCTTCCTCTCTCTCTTCCTCTCTCTCTTTCCTTCTCTCTCTGTCTCTCTCTGTTTTATTTGCATAGTTTTACTTTCTACCTTATTTGCATAATTGCCCCTTTTCCCTCTATTTACAGAGTTGCCATTTCTCTTCTTTTTCTTCCGCGTCTCCCGCGTAGTTGCCATTTCTCTATTTGCTGAGTTGCCATTTTTCTTCTGCCAGGCTGGATGTTTTTTATTCATTGGTTACACCTTAATGGGGATAAATTCTCTCCAGTATCCTTCTTAGTTCTCTGGGACCTGGTTCCCTTTGATGTCCTTTGGAGCCAAGACTTCTGGAAGCCAGAGGCATGGATGTGGCCAGGAGGAGGAACTTGGCTGGAAAGGTGTGACTCTTGCTGCCCAGGGCTTTGGGCTCTGCTGTCTCACCTCAGAGCCCTTGAATGTTTATGAGCCCTTGCAGTCCGTTTTGCATCTGTGAGGCCCTGAGGTGGATGGGGAAGCCTGAACAATCAGGGTTTTCTCTTCAACATCTTTGCTAACTGCCTGCTCCCCGCCTCCCACTCTTCCTGTCCATGTACTTCTCTTCAAACTGAAGTTATTTGGAACTTGTCAACTCCTGTTCTTACCTCAGGACACATTTTCGGGAGGGTGGAGTTAGGAACGTCAAGCTCTTCACTCAGAAATCCTTCCTGCAATGTTCTGCTCATTTCCATGTTCCAAGCTTTGTTTTAAGTTGCCTCAGATTCTCTGGGAGGCCGTTTTCATCCTGAAGTGTCTAAAGGCTCTTCTTCTGGTCTCCGGCGCCTCCTAGAGGCTTTTCTCCTCAATTGCTCAGTGTTGTGTGACAGTCACGTTTGGAATTAGATGTTGAGGCCTTAACTTGAGGCTAGGAAGGCTGCACAGCACCGCCCTGTCCTCTGGACCCCCCCAGGTAACCACATAAAAGTGTCTTGCCTACCAACAGCACTCTGTTTACCACTCTAGGAGAAGAGTCTGCAACCACCTGGCCATCTGTTCCCCAGGGGACTTTTTAAAAATGAATTTTAAAATTTTTTTATTAAGCTATAATTAAAAAGTATAATAGGAAGCTGACAAGCACTGCCTCAGCCAGGTGATCAGGGTCCACACCAACAGTGAAAGTTGTGTATGTGCCCTAGGTGAGCTGTGACTCAAGTGGCACTTGACCTCTCAGGTTGTCCTCCCCCAAACCCATTACCCCAGTCTAATCACGACAAAGATGTCAGACATATCCCAACTGAGGGGCAGTCTACGTGACCATCCCCATTCCCATCCTTATTTTGCTCCCTAGTACTTTCCACCATCTAACATCTTGTAATGTAACCTCCGAAGGGGCAGGTAATTTCATCTGTTTTGTTCATTGCTATATTCCCAGCTTGAAAACAGTCCCCAAGGGGCTTCCCTGGTGGCACAGCGGTTGAGAGTCCGCCTGCCGATGCAGGGTACGCGGGTTCGTGCCCCGGTCCGGGAAGATCCCACATGCCATGGAGCGGCTGGGCCCGTGAGCCATGGCTGCTGAGCCTGCGCGTCCGGAGCCTGTGCTCCGCAACGGGAGAGGCCACAACAGTGAGAGGCCCGCGTACCGTAAAAAAACAAAAACAAAAACAAAAAAAACAGTCCCCAAAATAAAGTACATGCTTAATAAATATTTTTGAATGAATGAATAAGTGAATATAGAGCTACCTTTTCCTTTTTAATTGCTGCATAGTATTCCATTGTATGACTATAACATCCTGGTTTATTTAACAAGACCACTACTCATAGGCATTTAGATTATTTCCAGTCTTTTGCTATTGCTAACAGCCCTGCATGGAACATCCTTGTATATAGGCATTTGTACATGTGAGGGTCTCTCTTACAATCTGCTTCTAGAATTAAAATTGCTGAATCTAAGTATATCTCTCCAATTTTGATAGATATTACAGATTTCTCTCCATCTTAGAGGTGGCCTCACCTACGCAGTAGAATCAGTGAAAAATGGTATCTCTGTAATTTTTTGAGTGAAGTTGAGTATATTTTCCTTTAAGAGCCATTTGTGTTTCCTTTCTGTGAACTGTCTGTTAATATGTTTTTGTTCATTTTTTATTGAATAATTTGTCTTTTCAGTTATGCTTAAAAAGTCTTTACATATCAAACATATCACCCCCTTATCTGTGATATGAACTGCAAATACTTTCTCCTACTTTATTTCACTTTTGGCATTGCTTACTGTGCTTTTTGTGAGGCAGAATTTACATCTGTGTGTGGTTTAACTGGTCAGTCTTTGCTTTTTTTTTTTTTTTGACCTCTGCTCTATTATTTTTTCATGATTCTGGAGTAACTAGGCAATGCAATTAGACAATAAAAATAAATTAGATTGCATAAAGGGTGATAAGATCATCATTATTTGTAGACGGTTTAATTGCTTAGCCAAGAAAATCACATGGAGAGGCAACTATTCCAAATAATCAGAGAATTTAGTATAGCGATTTGGTATAAAATTAATATATAGAAATCTACAGTTTTAGTGTACACCCGTGAGAACCTGTTAGAAGGTAAGATAGGAGTGATCCATTCACAAAAGAAGAATGATGAACAGGACTTGCCCTATCAGATGCCAGCATACCTAAAAACTGTAATTATTAAGACATGTGGTACCAGCATGTGAATGATGAAGAGATTGGCGAAATTGAGTAAGAGTCTAGAAATAGATCGAAATACATAGGAAAGTTAGCATATGATAAAGGGAGCAATCAGATTGGTGAGCAAAAGATTATTCAATAAATGATGGTGGGGCAACCAGGTCTACATTTAGAAAAAAATAATGTGGGTCCCCACCTCACATTTTATGCCAAAACAATTTCAGTGGGATAAGATATTTCAATAGAAGAAAATGAAATCATAAAAGTACTAGAAAAACAGGTGCTAAAATTGTTGTTGTAGAACTGAAATGTGGAAGATCCTTTATGGCTTACACTGCCCTGGATGATCTCATTCACACTCATGGCTGTACTTGTCATGACTCCCAAATTCATCCCTGTACCAGAACTCTCCTCTGAGTCGGAGATGCACATATGTAACTGCCTACTGGATGTCTCCACTGGAAGATCACAAACTCAGCTCAAGTTCAGCATGTCAAATTTAATTAATACTATTCACTCCCCGCTTCCCCAGCTCCAAATGATCTTTTCCCTCAGTGAATGGCACCCTCTCTCTCATTCATCTAGTTGCACAGACCAGAAACCTGGAAGTCACCGTGAATTCTTCCCTCTCCCTCATAATCCAACCTCCCCATTATAATCTATTGCCATGTTTCTCAGTGTTACTTCCTAAGTATCTCTTGAATCCATTTCTCTTTATCTCCATTGCCACCAACTTGGTTCACGCTACCATCACCTTGCTCCTGAAGGTCTGTGCCCTCTTGCCAGTGATGACTGTAGAATAATGAGCATGGTACCACCTTCAAAGGCTTGCATTGCTCCTCAGATCAAGATCAAAATCCACTCTCATCTTTTCTTAACATCCCTGACTTTCTTTCAGTCCCTTACATTCACGTGCTCGTTCAGACGAGGACTGAAAAATGTCCATTGACTGTAGTGACATGGAGATGCTGAGGACCTCTGCAACATCTCTGTTTGTCATCTCTCCCGTGCCATTCCAATCCTCTTAGCCCCGCTTCTTATTCTGAGTCCTACTGTTGCAAGCAGTTCTCTGCAGGTTTCAGTCGACTTTGAGGACTTGAAACCTGGTGTGCTTTGTCTCAGGCCCACACCATGCCCCTCTTGATTCCTGTCCAGGGCTCCTCTGAAGGCACAGCACGGGAAAATCAAAGGAATACACGCAGGGCCTTTGCATACGCTGGGACATTCTTTTGACCTCTTTCTGTTTTATACATGCCAAATCAACCTTAAAATCACAGTTCAAGTTCCACTTCCTCAGGGAAACCTTTCCCAGCCTCCGTGAAGAGGTCAAATCCTCCTCTTTTTAGGCTCTTCTAGTGTCACTTACTTCTTTGTGTCACCATTGAAATCTCGTAATGTTGTGTTTCACTCACGTCTGTTTAACCCACTAGACTGTAGAGCTAACTAATAAGCTGTGCGTGTCATCAAATAGACCCCCCCAAGGCCACCCACTAGCTAGGAGAGGACAAGGAAGAGTCAGGAAGTAACTTCCAAAATGTTCACACTTGGAAGTCACGTAGTCTTAGATCTGCTTAGGTGCTGAGCAAACATAATATTGCCTGGGTTACTTGCCAAAGTTCCTCGCATCCCCGAGCTTCGTTACCTCCTTGGCACACCTGTGTCTCCCAGTGGAGATGTAGAACTTTGAGACCTGGAGTGGCATCTGCAAAAGCTGCATATTTTCAAGCTGTGAATCATCTTTTAACACACATTTTCTAGATGTATTAGTTCTCTTTTTTTTTTTAAGTGTTTTTTTTTAATTAATTAATTTATTTTTGGCTGTGTTGGGCCTTCGTTGCTGCGCGCAGGCTTTCTCTAGTTGCAGTGAGCGGGGGCTACTTTTTGTTGTGGTGCGCGGACTTCTCATTGCGGTGGCTTCTCTTGTTGCAGAGCACGGGTGCTCTGGTGCTCTAGAGCACAGGCTCAGTAGTTGCGGCTCACAGGCTCAGTTGCTCCGCGGCATGTGGGATCTTCCCGGACCAGGGATTGAAGCCATGTCCCCTGCATCGGCAGGCGGATTCTTAACCACTGCACCACCAGGGAAGCCCACCTAGATGTATTAGTCTTCTATTGCTGTGTAACAAATAACCCCAAACTGAAACACTTCAAACAATACACATTTATTAGCTTAAATTTCTGTGGGTTAGGCTTGCCTGGGATCTCTGCTTTAGGTCTCATAAGGCTAAAATCAAGGTGTTGGCCAGCTGGACTCTTATCTCAAGGCTCTGGCTGAGGATCCATTTCCAAATTCATTTGGGCTGTCAGTCAGCTTTAGTTCTTTGTGGTTGTAAGATCAGGGCCCCCATTTCCTTACTAACTGTCAACAGGGAGCCACTGTCAGCTTCTACACGCTGCCTGCATTCCTTGTCAGGGGCCCACCCCCTCCATCTTTAAGTCTGCAGTTATGTGTCCAATTCTTCTCCTGCTTCCCATCTCTCTGACTCTTCTTCTGCTACTAACCAGAAAAAACTCTCTGCTTTTAAAGGCATATATGATTAGATTAGGGCCATCTAGATAATCTCCTTTTTGTCGCATAATGTAACATAATTACAGGAGTAATACCAAGGGGCACAAGTCATAGGAATCATCTTAAAATTCTGCCTATCACACCAGGTAAAGCAGGGCTTTCTTTTAGTAAAAGTTAAACATTAAGCAGCGGCACCTTGATGGTGCTGTAGTTGGAGATAACTACGAGAGACTGAAAATGTCTGGAAGTTCTGTTCCACTTTAGTTTTCATCTCATAAGGAGCTGGCTTTTCCTTAGCTGTTACAAATGGCAGTAATTATTGATCCTCAGAATACTCAACATCCATGTAAAAATCTTTTCTAATATAGGAAGGGTATGGCAGTGACTGTTAGTTCACTAACCCTGAATTCCAGGAGAATTTAAAAAGAAAGCACGTACTTGGTTTAACTCACAATAAGGACGTGAGTTGGGCTTTAGTGAAAAATAGTTTAGTAAAGATTGGTCTCCACACCCGGCGAAATAAGATTTTGAGAGTTTTTTTGACTATAACCCTTGATCATACCAATCACATTAATCTGTTCATTGCTTCGTATAATTACCAAAATAATATATTCAGCCCCTGAAAGAGTCGCAGAAAGTGAGGCACTCTACTAAATGTTACAAAGGATGCATAAAAATAGAAAGCGTCATGTCTTCCCCACAGAAGTTTACAAAAGCAGAAGAACAGCTATTCATGCCAATGTTTGTATGATAAGGGACATATAAATAGTAGCCTCCTTAGAAAACATTTTTTGAGTGCTGTCTACATTTGAGGAACTGTTCTGGCATAAAGATTTCAAAATGAGATTGTATAGCACGATGGTTAGTGATTAAAAATGCCATGTTGGAATCAGATGGACTCGTCTCCCCTCTACAGTGTGTTATCCTTCTGAAAGTTAGTTAAGTCTCTGAGTTTGTTTCTTCACTTACAAAATGTGGATAGTAATAGAACCTGTCCCGTTTGTTACTGGGAACATAAACATGGGTGAGAAAATGTTTACGTTTGGCGTAAAACGTGACACTTTGTTTGCTATTATTATCGACAGAAAATGTCCACTTTCATGCTAGGACATAAGAGAATTTGATACATACCATCATAGAGGTATAGAAAAATTGTGGGAAGTACCAATAAAATATATGCTGTGTAGGTAAAAGGTCATCTCCGGATCTGGACTCTCCTTGGGACTGGCCAAAGTTTCATCGAGTTATGCTAATAGGTCGAAGCGACAGATGTATAGCTTGCTGTGCTATAGATCTGGCGTGAACCATAGCCAGGGTCCAGCATCAGGCCCGTTATGGTGGTGAGGCATCTTGATGAGTGCTTCTGCAAAAGCTTTTCAGGTTTTCTTGTCATCACATCTCAGATAGCTTCATCTTTCACTTCTTTGAGCACCATGAAGCTGAACACGGTCAAAAACTAAAATCGTTTGGAACCTAATTTAATGCAGTGTATTTAACAGTTAAGAGAACTCCCACTTCAAAACTCAGGCCAAGTATGGTTGAAGCACTGTGAATTTCATCATGAAATGCCCGGCAAATATTGCCCCTCTCATATTGTGACTCCACTTTGATTTTCTTTAGGAAAACATGACTCTTCACTTTTTGCTTCTGACCTGCCTTTTCCTGCTAATCTCTGATTCCTGTGAGTTCTTCGCTGAAGCAAATTATTCCAGAAGCTATCCTTGCGATGAGACAAAACGAAATGGCTCCGTTATTGCAGAATGTAACAATCGTCGATTACACGAGGTACCCCAAACAGTGGACAAAAGTGTGACAGAACTAGACCTATCTGGTAATTTCATCAGACGCATAACAAATGAATCATTTCAAGGGCTGCAAAATCTGACTAAGATCGATCTAAACCATAACGTCAAGCTGTGGCCCCAGAATGAAAATCCTGCTGTAAAGAACGGTATGACTATTACAGACGGGGCATTTCTCAACCTAAAAAACCTAAGGGAGTTACTGCTTGAAGACAACCAGTTACAAGAAGTACCGGCTGGTTTGCCAAAATCTTTGAAAGAACTTAGTCTAATTCAAAATAGAATAACTGTGTTAACGAAAAAGAACACTTCTGGACTTAGGAATCTGGAAAGTCTCTATTTGGGCTGGAACTGTTACTTTGCTTGTAATGAAACCTTTGCCGTAGAAGATGGAACCTTTGAAAACCTTACCAAGTTGAAGGTGCTGTCATTATCTTTTAATCCCCTTTTCCACGTGCCACCCAAACTGCCAAGCTCCCTAACAGAGCTCTATCTTAGCAACACCAAGATCAAAAACATCAGTCAAGAAGACTTCAAGGGACTGAGAAATTTAAAAGTACTAGATTTAAGTGGGAACTGCCCGAGATGTTTTAACGCGCCATTTCCCTGCATACCTTGCAAAGGAGGTGCTTCAATTCAGATACATCCTCTTGCTTTTCAAACCCTGACCCAACTTCGCTACCTAAACCTCTCTAGCACTTCGCTCCGGAAGGTTCCTGCGACCTGGTTTGACAACATGCATCATCTAAAGGTGCTGCATCTCGAATTCAACTATTTAATGGACGAAATAGCCTCTGGGGAATTTTTGGCAAAACTGCCCTCCTTAGAAATACTTGACTTATCTTACAACTACGAGCTGAAAAAATATCCACAGTACATTAATATTTCTCAAAAATTTTCAAAGCTTACATCTCTCCAGATATTGCATTTAAGAGGTTATGTGTTCCAGGAACTTAGAAACGAAGATTTCCAGCCCCTGAGGAACCTCTCAAATTTAATGGCTATCAACTTGGGCGTTAATTTTATTAAGCAAATTGATTTTACCGTTTTCCAGTCGTTCTCCAACCTGAAAATCATTTACTTGTCCGAAAACAGAATATCACCCTTGGTCAGTGATACCAAGCAACAAAATGCAAATGGCTCCTCTTTCCAAAGGCATATCCTTAAGCCACGGTCAGCAGTTACTGAGTTTGACCCACATTCGAATTTTTATCATAACACCAATCCTTTGATAAAGCCACAATGTTCCAATTACGGCAAAGCCTTAGATTTAAGCTTGAACAGTATTTTCTTTATTGGGATAAAGCAATTTGAAGGTTTTAGGAACATTTCCTGTTTAAATCTGTCTTCAAATGGCAACGGTCAAGCGTTAAATGGAACTGAGTTTTCACTTTTGCGTGGTATCAAGTATTTGGACTTGACAAACAACAGACTAGACTTTGACGATGACGCTGCTTTCAGCGAATTGCCATTGTTAGAAGTTCTAGATCTGAGCTACAATGCGCACTACTTCCGAATAGCAGGGGTAACACACCGTCTAGGATTTATTCAAAATTTAACTCAGCTGAAAGTTTTAAACTTGAGCTACAATAGTATTTTTACTTTAACAGAACCATACCTGAAAAGCATGTCCCTGGAAGAATTAGTTTTCAGTGGAAACCGCCTTGACCTTTTGTGGAATGCTCAAGATGTCAGGTACTGGCAAATTTTTAAATATCTCAGCAATCTGACACGGCTTCGTTTAGCCTCTAATAACCTTCAGCGTATCCCCGATGAAGCCTTCCTTAACTTGCCCCGGAGTCTCACCGAACTATATATAAATGATAATAGGTTAAATTTCTTTAACTGGTCATTACTACAGCAGTTTCCTCATCTCTGCTTGCTTGACTTAAGTGGGAACGAGCTGTTCTTTGTAACTGACAGCCTATCGAAATTCACATCTTCTCTTGAGACACTGCTCCTGGGTCAAAACAGGATTTCCCACCTGCCGTCCGGCTTTCTTTCCGAAGCCAGCAGTCTGACACACCTCGATTTAAGTGCCAACCAGCTCAAGATGATCAACAAATCCACGTTTGAAACTAAGACCGCCACCAAGTTAGCCATTTTGGAACTAGGTAGAAACCCTTTTGACTGTACCTGTGACATCGGAGATTTTCGAGAATGGATGGATGGGAATCTGAACGTCACAATTCCCAGATTGACAGATGTCATTTGCGCCAGTCCTGGGGATCAACAAGGCAAGAGTATTGTGAGTCTAGAGCTCACAACTTGTGTTTCAGATACCATTGCGGCAATATTCTGTTTCTTCACCTTTTTTGTCACCATCTCAGTTATGCTGGCTGCCCTGGCTCATCATTGGTTTTACTGGGATGCTTGGTTTCTCTATCATGTGTGCTTAGCTAAGGTAAAAGGCTACAGGTCTCTTTCCACATCCCAGACTTTCTACGATGCTTACGTTTCTTATGACACCAAAGATGCCTCTGTCACGGACTGGGTGATCAATGAGCTGCGCTTCCACCTGGAAGAGAGTGAGGACAAAAATGTGCTCCTCTGTTTAGAGGAAAGGGATTGGGACCCGGGACTCGCCATCATCGACAACCTCATGCAGAGCATCAACCAAAGCAGGAAAACAATATTTGTTCTAACCAAAAAGTATGCCAAAAACTGGAACTTTAAAACAGCTTTCTACTTGGCCTTGCAGAGGCTAATCGATGAGAATATGGATGTGATTGTCTTTATTCTGCTGGAGCCAGTGTTGCAGCATTCGCAGTATTTGAGGCTGCGGCAGAGGATCTGCAAGAGCTCCATCCTCCAGTGGCCCGACAACCCCAAGGCGGAAGGCTTGTTTTGGCAGAGTCTGAAAAATGTCGTCTTAACTGCAAATGATTCACGGTATAACAATTTGTATGTCGATTCCATTAAGCAGTACTAACTGATGTTAAGTCTGGGTTCACCAACATACTAAGAATGCACAGCAGTGACCCTTCTGTCTTAGCTATCACTTGGTGTGTAACAAATTACCCCCAAACTTAATGGCTTAAAATGATACAATTTGTTATATCATAGTCTCTGGATCAGGAGTCCAGGCGTGGCTTATCGCTGGGTCCTCTGCTCAGGGCCTCTCAAAGGCTGTAATCGCCGTGTCAGCCAGGGCCACAGGCATCTGCTAGGGTTAGCGTCCACTTCTGAGCTCACACTCATGTGGTGGTTTTCAGGGTTGAGTTCTTCCTGGGCTGTTGGCCCAAGGCTGCCCTCAGTTCCCGGCCATGTGGACTCCTTGCTGTGGCAGCTTGCTTCATCAAAGCCAACAAGAGAGAGAGATTGCTGACACCGTGGAAGTCGCCATCTTTGTAGTCTAATCAGGGAAATGATAACCCATCACCTTGGCCATAGTCTGCTTGTTAGAGTTAAATCACCGGCCCTGCCAGCTCCATGGGAGTGATCACCTCAGTCCTGGAAAAGTGGTCCATGACCGAGGTGGGCGGTTGTGATAGCCTTGCTCAGCCTGCCATCTTGGTCATAAATGGTGAATGCCAGGAGAGGGGACCATTGCGGCCATCTTAGCAGTTGGCCTACTATACCTTCATTTCAATATCTCAGAACTTCTGCAACTATGATACTTCCGATGTTAAGTTGCTATTTAGATTTATCATATATCCATGGCCATGTGGTTATATTACGCTGTGTTTGCATTAGTCCTTCTTTTACAATTACTTTTATAAATACTGGCTATAATATTTCACTTCTAAGGTTTAGATGCCATTTAAAGGCTAAGATGGATGGTATTTAAAGTGTTTTGCTTTTGTTTTTTTTTTACTTCTTAACCATTTTATAAAAGTGTGTAGCTAAATTAGAAGCATTTGGAGTATCTGTCAATTGCTGTTGCTGTAAATCATGATATTAATGATTAAAGTGCTTCATTTCACATCATGAGCATATAATAAATACACAGTAGGGAAACACATCTATAATATAAAATAAGTTACCTAAATGTCCATTGACAGATGAATGGATAAAGAAGATGTAGTACATATATACAGTGGAATACTACTCAGCCATAAAAAAAAGAACGAAATAACACCATTTGCAGCAACATGGACGCACCTGGAGATTATCATACTACGTGAAGTAAGTCAGAAAGAGAAAGATAAATACCATATGGTATCACTTATATGTGGAATCTAAAATATGACACAAAGGAACCTATCTACGAAGCAGAAACAGACTCATGGACAGAGAACAGACTTGGTTGCCAAGGGGGAAGGGGAGGGACTGGGAGTTTGGGGTTAGTAGATGCAAACTATTCCATATAGAATAGATGGACAACAAGGTCCTACTGTACAGCACAGAGAACTATATTCAGTGTCCTGGGATAAACCATAATGGAAAAGAATATGAAAAAGAATGTATATATAACTGTCACTTTGCTGTACAGCAGAAATTAACACAACATTGCAAATCAACTACAATTTAAAAAAGAAATAAAAGCCCGGGGGATTAAAGAATAAAATAAAATACCATCAACACTGGGTTTTTGGAGAATACTTAGGAAGAAAAAGCTTTGGTAGAAATCAAAGGGAGAACAGTTTTCATAAAGTTTGTACATTAAGATAATTATTAACAGAGAAATTCTATCTTTAGTTCCTACTCAGAAGACGTAATGTCAGAATGCCTACCTGTCGGTACCCTTTATGCAGTTCTGCCACATGTAACAATGTTGGCATTCCCTACCACCTCTGCTACCCCTTGGTTCCTCTGCATCTGTCCATAGCATCTTCTATCCAGTGTAGTATGAATCTTGAAGAGGTACCTTATGAACTTGAACTGAAAATAACTGGAAATTATTCGAGCGTAAGAAAGTAAAGTCCCTTTAGAATGAAAAGAAGAAAAATCTCCAGTGCACCTTACTACCTTAAGTACAGTCTCTTAATTAATCTTGCAGCATGAGTTACCTTTAAATATGAGTTTCTAAGGAACTGAACGAAATGATGTGTCTTAGTGTAACATGGACAAAGTGGAAATCAGTCAAGGACGATTTTAGCTTTGTCACGTTGAACCCTGTTCTGTGCCCATGATGTTAATAGAAAGGTATTTATGCTTGCATTTGTTGAGGCATGAAGACAAATATCTAAAAGCAGGACCATTCATGGTGGGGTGCAGTTACAGCTCGTTCCTGTGGATGCCACATTAACTTGTTGTCTGGTAGAAGCTCATTCCTGTGTTCTCTGATTGTTTTGGTAAAATAAAAATGTACATGTTTTCAGTGGTAGTGATTACAGGTCTATGTTAAGCTCACATACTTTGGCAGTGTCCTGTTGACAGAATGACAAGTTAATGAAAGTCACAAACAATTTTACCTTTTCCTTAGCAAACATCTTCATAAAGTGAAGGTAGTGAAATCAATGGTTAATAAAAACATTTGTTCTTGAAACTCATTCATTCCTCATTTAAGATACCATTATGGAAAAATCAGAACTGTAATTTTGTTGGTTGGTTGGTTGGTTTTGTTATGTTTCGCGGGAGAAGGAAGGGTTATTACTTGCAGCAAGTAAGGAGAGCACCGGGGATCTTTGCCGAAGCGGTGTCTCCCAGACCTCTAATTTGTTAAAGAGAAAGCATTGTTTTGTTTTCTGTTATTTTTAAATGAATATATGATAATACCCATATACAAGCTTTTAAAAATTCAAATTTTACAAAGGGATGTATGATTAAATTTCAGTCTCCCTCCCAACACAACTTCGCTTCCTAGAGCCAATCACTGTTAAAAGTTCTTATGTAGGGCTTCCCTGGTGGCACAGTGATTGAGAGTCCGCCTGCCGATGCAGGGGACACGGGTTCGTGCCCCGGTCCGGGAAGATCCCACATGCCGCAGAGCGGCTGAGCCCAAGAGCCATGGCCGCTGAGCCTGCGCGTCCGGAGCCTGTGCTCCGCAACGGGAGAGGGCACACAGTGAGAGGCCCGCGTACCGCGAAAAAAAAAAAAAATAGTTCTTATGTATCCTTTTGTATTATAAGTGTAAAGGCTCAGTTGCTGTAACCAAGAGATCCAACAATACTGAAGTTTATTTCTTTATCCCATACGCTATGGCCTGAATGTTTGTGTCCTCCCAAAATTCACATGTTGAAACCTAACCCCCAAGGTGATGGTGTTAGGAGGTTGGACCTTTGGGAGGCGATTAGGTCATGAGAGCAGATCCGTCATGAATGTGATTAGTGCCCTTATAAAAGTGGTCCAAGAACCCTCCCTTGCCCCTTCCACCATGTGACGGTACAGCAAAAAGATAGCTACCTAGGAAGCGTGCTCTCACCAGACACTGAATCTGCCAGTGCCATGATCTTGGACTTCCCAGCCTCCAGAATTTTGAGAAATAAATGTTTGTTGTTTATAAGCCACCCGATCTCTGGTATTTTGTGATAGCACCCTGGACGGACTGAGACACCCATAACAGTTCCAATGAGAAGAGTTTGGGTTGGCAGGGCAGCTCTGCTCTACATGGCCATTCAAGATCCCATGCTCCTTTCTCTTGTTGCTCTGCTGTCCCCCAGGGAATTGGCATCACCTCCATCGTCCAGGCAGGGTCACCAGTGAGGGTGGGTTCCCACTGTAGGCAGGGGGAAAAATAACAAAGAATACTCAGACCAGTGTCTTAAGGCCTAGACTCAACAGCGGCAAACATCTGCTCCCCTTCCATTAGTGAGGACCTATTTGACGCCACATAACTGCAAGGTATGCTGGGAAATATATATATTTCAAATATAACTGTGGAAGCAAGAGAAGGGATTTGGGAGATAGCTAGCAGTCTCTGCCACAACTTCTAGAAGCTTTCAGTTTGCATATCTAAGCCTTTAATTGCTCTTTTACTATAAAGGAGCAGACTCTATACTACTCTTCTACATTTTGCTCTTTTCACTTAAAATTTCTCAGTGTATATTTTTCTTTCTAACGGCTGCATGGTACTGACTTATACGAGTGTATCAGAAGGTATTTTCCCCATCCTTTATTGCTGAACGTTTAGATTGCTTCCAATCTTTTGGTATTACAAATAATTCTAAAATACTTATATCTTCGTGTTCACGTATACCTATCTTTATAGACTAAGTTTAGTGCAGTGATAAAGTGGTCTGCAGACTGATGCTGAGTCGCACCCTGGGGTGCATTCTCTGCACTCTCAGTACCGTTTCCTGCCACGTGGAGACTCCGTCTCAGAGGGCAGTCTCCATTCTTTTGATGCAGCTGGTTCCTACTCAAATATTTTACACTGTTCATGCAACAAAAATTGAGGGAGCACCTCCTGTGTGCACCAGATGTCACTGTGTCAGAGCACACTTGTGCGGAGTCATTGGACCAATGGTGACTGGCCTGCTCTCCCCTCTCCAAGTCCGGGCTTCAGGTGAGCATGTTTCCTCGGGGTGAAAGAGGGGAAGGAAGAGAGGGCTGTGGGAAGGAGCAGCTGTGTTCCAGCAGTCAACATCTGTGTGTGTGAAGGACTCTCTGGGAGGTCTGCCAGGCCTCCATGCTCCAGCTGGTCCTACCACAGTACTGGAAACCCTCCACACAATGCTCATTGCTACATCCTAAAGGAGCCAAGAGTTAGAGCATTAACACTTTAGCTATAATTAGGTCCGCAGACCCCTTCTATTGAGATAGAATAGGCCTCACACATTCCAAACCTCTTCTATCTTTTTCAAGGCTCCATCCTCCCCATTATCATTTTTGGTGGTGAGAATACAAAAGTATCGGGCCTGGGATATCTCACCTTTTATCGCATCTATCTTCTTCAATTCACAATTTCTACTTGATGGACAAATGCTTTTTGAACAACTTATACGTGTTGGTTCCAAAATGGCCAAAATCTATCAGCTAACCAATGGATAAATAAAATGGGATATAGCCATACAACGGAATATTATTCAGCCTTAGAAAGGAAGGAAGTACTGACACACACTACAACATGGATGTGCCTTGGAAACCTGATGCTCAGTGAAAGAAGCCTGTCACAAGAGACCACATACTGTATGATACCATTTATAGGAAATGTCTAGAATAGGCAAGTCCATAGAGACAGCAATAAGTGGTTCCCTGGGGGCTGGGGCATTGTAAAAAGATGGGAAGTGACTGCAAATGGTAACAGGATTTCTTGTTGGAGCGAGGCAAATGTTCTAAAAGTCATTATAGTGATGGTTGTACAACTCTGTGGATCTACTGACAGCCTTATTTCTCTTCTTTGCCCTTTTTTGGGTGGCTTTTCTAGCATCGCCCCACCATGTCTGAAGCTCCTGGCATTTCTACTCTTCACTCTTGAAGTCCTCTCTATCAGCTCACTTTGGTCCTCTGCTTTTTTCTTGGAGCTGGTTAAGATTTGCCAAATCCCTCTTTGGCACTGATCTCTGTTGGCCTCTGTAAAATGCCCGGGTCTGGTCATAGCAAATCACTCCACCTTTTGAGCATGATTCCTCATTTGCAGAATGGACTACATGATCTCTACGTTATTTTCTAACATTACAACTGTATTAGTTTCCTAGGGTCACCATCACAAAGTACCACAAACTGGGTGGCTTAAAAACAAGTTTATTGTCTCACAGTTCCAGAGGCTAGAAGTCTGAAATCAAGGTGTCTACCGGGCAGTGATCCCTCTGAAATGTGTAGGGGAGGATCCTTCCTTGCCTCTTCTAGCTCCTGGTATTTGCTGGCAGTCCTTGGCGTTTCTTGGCTGTAGACGCATCACTTCAATCTCTGCCTCCATTGTTACATGGCTGCCTTCCCTCTATGTGTCACTTCTCTTCTTATAAGGACGCCAGTCATGTTGGATTAAGGGTCCACGCCTACTCCAGCATGGCTTCATTTTAACTAATGTGATCTGCAACAGCCCTATTGCCAAACGAGGTCTCATTCTTTTTTTTAAATTTATTTATTTTTGGCTGCGTTGGGTCTTCGTTGCTGCGCGCGGGCTTTCTCTAGTTGCGGCGAGCGGGAGCTACTCTTCACTGCAGTGCACGGGCTTCTCATCGCAGTCGCTTCTCTTATTGCGGAGCACGGGTTCTAGGCGCGCGGGCTTCAGTAGTTGTAGCTTGCAGGCTCTAGAGCGCAGGCTCAGTAGTTGTGGCGCATGGACTTAGTTGCTCCGCGGCATGTGGGATCTTCCCGGACCAGGACTCAAACCCGTGTCCCTTGCATTGGCAGGCGGATTCTTAACCACTGTGCCACCAGGGAAGCCTGCGGTGGTTTCTCTTGTTGCAGAGCACGGGCTCTAGGCACACGGGCTTTGGTAGTTGCAGCACGTGGGCTCAGTCGTTGTGGCACGCAGGCTCTAGAGCGCAGACTCAGTAGTTGTGGCGCACGGGCTTAGTGGCTCCGCGGCATGTGGGATCTTCCCGGACCAGGGCTCGAACCCGTGTGCCCTGCATTGGCAGGCGGATTCTCAACCACTGCGGCACCAGGGAAGCCCCACGAGGTCACATTCCGAGGTACTGGGAGTTTGGAAGGACTTCAACATAAAATTGGGGGTGGGGGGACACAGTTCAACTCATAACAACAACCATGGCTTTTCTTCTTTAGAAATCACTCAGAACTCCACAAAAGTTGAAAATGCCCTTGTGAAAGGGAAAGTCATTTATGAATATTGGAAGAATAAAGGCAATTTCCCTCTCAGCTATTAATAGAGCTATTATACTGATATGGCCAGGTTTCCACCGTCATTATCCTTGAACTTAAAACCATAATAGTATCCATTATTTCCCGTGAGTACAGAAGAAGTTTGCACAATTGTGTTCTCTTCCTTTCTGCCCTTGAGTGCTTTCAGGGAATGGGGAAATTGGTAAAGCCCCATGTCTTACTCAGCAATCACACTGTAGTCTTAGGGGAACAAGGGAAGGGATAACTGTGTTTTGAACCTGCAGGAGGCATCTCAGGACTTCCTCTGCCAAAGACTCAAAATGGAAAATGGTCTTTATAAATGTCCCTTCAGTGTGCAAAGGGAAGAGACTAGAGGTTCCAACAGAAAAACAAAAACCCCACTTATGATAGTAGAATATTGCCATTAGGAAGCTGTTTATTTTTTGAGCCTTTTAATTTCTAGTGAGAAACGCACTTCTAGTAGAGAAAAAAGACCCCTCTGTCTTACCTTCCCAGTCTTCCTCTCCTTTGACATTCTACCTGGACTATTTTAGGGATAAGTCTCTAGTTATCTCAGTAATGATGACACCAGAAGCTCAGAGATGACCAAGAGCGATGTCTGGATTTGCAGGAAAAGCTCACATGCAGGTGCCCAAGCCAGAAACCCGAGGCTCACTGTCGACTCCTGCATCTCACCCCCACACCCAACCATTCATCTAGCAGTCTTGACTTCACCTCTTAAATTTGTCTCCCATCTGTCCTCCGTCTTCATCTCCATCATCAACATGCCTTATCCAAGCTACGAGCATCTCTCATTGGCTTCCTGGTATCCACTCTGGTCCCTGCAATTCAGTAGTAGCCAGTGATTCGTGTAAAAGGTGTGAGTACTGAATTAACTTTAAAATCTTAATTCCTAAACAAGGCACACAACGCTCTCCATAACCTCCCATTCTCCTGCCCCACCAGCCTCCTCTCTAAGCGTCCCCATCACAGGCCTTGGTTCACGCTGAGAACGCACCAAACCCCCTTGCGTCAGGGCCTCCACTCATGCTATTGCCCTGAGGCACCTCTTCCTCCAGGCTTCACTTACCTAATTCCTCTTCATCCTACAGGGAGAGGTTAGATATCACTTACAGAGGCTATTCCCTAACCTCTAAATCTCCCTTATACTATCATCTTAGCATTGATCACTAGTTTTATTGTGTAGATGATAGAGAAATGGATAGAGTGCTATTAACACATGGGTCTTCCATTAGACTGTGGCTTCCAGGGACGAGGGAAGGTGTCTTTTGATCCATCGTTCTGTCCCCAGTGTTCATTACCATGCTTGATACACAATAAACTTCTCAGTAAATACTTTTCAAGTGAATGAATGAATGCATGAATGAAGGTTCAGATAGACTTCTCCAGCTGCATGCCAGGACAGATGTGGTATAAGCAGAAGGTCACACTGTCATATATCACACTGCAGTGCCTGTGGTGGTGGGGAGCTTCTTAACCCTCCATTTCCCCCTTTCCCACTCCCAGTAGCAAGCATGCTGGTTGTCAGTTGGGTCCTATATAGCGCCAACCATCTTGGATGCCGTGATGCCGAGTCCATGAGGTTCTGCGCCCAGGCAAGAATCATTTGCATTCTTCTCTGACTGTTGGGCTGTGATTCAGAGCAAGTGCAGCATAGACGAAGAAGTCAGTTGAGTGCAACAGTATAGAGATCATGTGATGATCCACAAACAGATACATAATAACAGTGAGTGTGTTCTCCACCAGAAATTCTCCTGAGGTCAAATAGCTTTGGGAACGGCTTGGCTATCAGAGTATTCCTAACAGGCATTTCCATCTCCAAGAGGGATTTGAAGGCCTGCTAGAGAGTCATCCAACATAGTGAGCCCCTGGAAATGTTCCCGGGTACACGGCGACAGTCGCTATTCTGCCATGGATTGTTCTGTTCTAAAAGCCCCCAAAATAATAGTCTAGGCCACGTGCCTTGAAGCCTTTATATCCAGCTGATTGCCTCCTTGAACTGGCCCTACCGGGTCTCCAGAGGGGACATTATGGCTTCTAAAGAGAGAAGTGACAACAAAGCAGATTATAATTCAGAAGTAATAAATAATGAAACTGTAAAAATGATAGAATCTTCTTTGGTATAGGATAAAGCGGTTAATATTCATTTCTAAAGCATCATTGGCCATGCAAAGGATAATTTTAGTACTTGACATGAACTGAAAACAGACATGATACTTCCATTGATTGGGCTAAACTTTGCTGCGGCTTAACGAGCTCTCTAGGGACTTATTAAGGAATATTGTGCTTTCAAAGATGTCAGATCCAGTGGGAATGACTAAAGCAGTTAGTCTCTAATCTTGGAAGAATTTCCACCTTTGAATCAGCCAACCAGATCTAACCAAGGTTGGACACTCTAGCAATATTGCTTACATTGGAAACCAATATGAAATGTGTACACGTATGTAAAATGTATACATATAGTATATGTGGAGAAGTATCTATACATAAAGATGGTCATCATTGACTGCTTAGTAGATATTAAGAAATTTAGTTAATAAAATTTAAAACAAGGAAATTGTGAGGAAAATGAGAGCATGACACAGCAATTTCTCTGTTTCTGTTTACATGTTTTTTCCTACTCTCCATTTTATAATGGCAGGGCCACTGAAAGGCGTCACCTCATGAAAAAAACACAAAAAAGACAAAATCCTGAAGATTTCCTTAGAGGGAATTCCTTCTCCTGGTTCAGCACATAGGCTAAAAGGTAGCTAAAGGTGAACAGGTATTAGCTGTGTTCAGTGGTGGGGGGGGAAAGAGAAAGAACAGGAAGGATGGGGTGAGTGGGAAAAGCCACAGTTCAGAGGCATTTGAGGGAAGGAGCAGAAAATAAACTGCTTCACAGGCTGTAATAACCCACATATTACCTATGATCTCTAGAACTTATTGTTTGACATGTATATAATAAGCAAATTAAGAGATAAGGAGCACGTAACAACGATGATTGAGTGGAGCTTCCCAAAGAAAGTTTAAAATTTATGTCTGGGGCTTCCCTGGTGGCACAGTGGTTGAGAGTCCGCCTGCCGATGCAGGGGACGCGGGTTCGTGCCCCGGTCCGGGAGGATCCCAAATGCCGTGGAGCACCTGGGCCCGTGAGCCATGGCCGCTGAGCCTGCGCGTCCGGAGCCTGTGCTCCGCAACGGGAGAGGCCACAACAGTAAGAGGCCCGCGCGTACCGCAAAAAAAAAAAAAAAAAAAAAAGCATTTAACTTTTATGTATACATTTTTCTTTAATTGTTAGAAATTTGTTTTTATTGATCCAGAAATCTTTCTCCTTATATATTTCTATATATTTCTCCCTAAATGTTCCACCCACTGGGCAGGGTACTGGACACAGAGGTCTGAAAGATGCAAGTACAGGATTCCTGAACTCCAGGAGTACAAATCCAGTAGAGATGATCCTGGACAAATGATACTGCAGAGTGATACTTGACTAGATTCAGGAGAATGGGAAGACATGAGTCAGAAACAGGTTCTAAGGCAAAAATCCGCACACCTTGGAGACTAAATGGATTTATGGAGTGAAGCCCAGGAAGGTTTCCAGGGTTTAGGCTGACAGATTTGGGAGGAGAATGAGGAATCAGTTGTAAAATCAGGCCACTTTGGGGAGAACTGGTTTTCAGTTTTGACTTGTTGACTTTGGGTGATGGTGGGAGCCTTTAGGGCAGGGCTTCTCAGCCTTGGCACTGCTGGCATTTTGGACTAGATTATTCTTTGTTGGGGGAGGGGTGTCCTGTACACTGTAGGATGTTTAGCAGCATCCCTGGCCTCTACCCTCTACATGCCAGTAGCGCCCCCTCCCACAGTTTATATGCTACACGTATCAAGAAGAAAACTTACTAAATTCTTAGAGTCCAAGTCTCTATCCATTGGCTACGGATTATAAAAAGTTGCCCACTTTTGTCATTAAACTTGGAAAAAACAGGAGAGAGTTTATTCCACATTTATACCACAATGTGCTCACACCTGTATCCTCCCAAGTGCCAAGCACAGTTTAGGGCATTTGTTTAATAAATGTGGAATAAAATTCTGGAAAGTGAACTGATAAATATGTTTATTGTATAAATGATGCACATGGCCTAAAAGTGGCTAGTTTGGTGGAGAAAGTGACACATTCACTTTATGTGCGACTCAGCCTTCTCGATACTTCTTGATATTCCATTACTTCTCTTCCAGCCCTGCCTCAGTGGCTGCCATTTTCACTGAAGCAGTGGAGCCCTCCATAGTTCCACATACGGTAAACCCAGAAATGCTGACAATTCTATAAATAGTGAGAAGGCCTTAGAGCGGTTGTTTAAAACATGCGGAGTGAAATTCTGGAAAGTAATCCGATGAATATGTTTGTTATATAAATGATGCACACGTTAACCTTTCCAGAGATTTCCATGGTTTGTTAACGGAGGGCAGTATCTTAAAACCAAACGAATGCATTTCTAATGACATCCCTTTGAACAATGTTGAAGGGATATAGTTTGAGCAAACAGCTACTGTGACAGGTTGGCTTTTTCTGGTCTCCCTGCCCCTTCAACTCATCAGGATGGCTTTGCATACCTTCCCAGCCTCCAGTGGCCAGAAGTTTCAAGTTAGGCCCTAATCTGGACACATGATCACGATTTTCTGATCACAGAACATGAAACATTACAAAAGGAAGGCTCATTTAAGTGGCAAGTGAACGTGGTCCAAAGATAATGTAAACTACTAGATGCGTGTGTCTCCCTATTCGCATTACCCCGTCTGATACGTTTAAGGAAGAGTCCTTTCTGCCTGCAGCATTGCTGGTGAATGTGGAGCGACAGCGTGAGCGGGGTCCAGCTGGGACTGACCTCCACCTGGGGGCGTGCGACTCACTCTGCCACAGCAGTCAACACCCATCGCCGCCGACAGGTGGCAGCCGCGGTCTGCCTAAAGCTTTGGTTTTCGCTTCACAAGGCTCTCAGGGTGTGGAAACCCTTATTGTTTACTCTGAGATCTAGCTTCTCACCTGCCTGAGGACTCAAATCCTCCTCCAACCAGTACTACCACAGCCTCAGAGCAAATGTGTTGAGACTAAGAGAGCTGATAAAAGTCTGGATCAGTGCACATCAGAGAATGGGCTCTCTCTCATAAAACCGTACATGGTTTGTCCAGCAATTTCTAGGTTTAATCAATCTAGACGGGAACCGGTAAACTCAAGTGCCAGTTTTTTATTGGCTCCTGGTGAAGTTACACGAGGCTGGGAGAACTGGTTTTCTGAGTGTGGGGCTTCTTTATTCCCTGAAACATGTTCTAGAAAATGTTCTGAGGCCTTTCACCTCCTGCCCAGCCAGGGCCTCCAACTGTAACTGGATGCTAAGCTTTTCTCAAACAGACACTTTATAAACAGCAGGAAACCCCAGAAACAGAAATGTAAAGTGGGAGTGAGGAAAATAAACGGCTGCAGTGGGTCTCTCCTGGGCTGCACGTGGGGATCAGCTGGGAGTTTCCCACCCCAGAGCTTCTGATTAACTGGTCTGAATGCAACCTGGGTAGTTGGAGTTTTCAAAGATCCCCGGGTGATTCTAGTGCTCAACCAAGACTGGGAACCATTGTTAGATGGGAGCCTTTGCTCCTGTGTTAAGTAAATCCCCACGCCCACGAGCTAGATTCCTCCTGCCTTAAGCAAGTTTCAAATAAAACCCCAACCTTAGGAAGGAACAGTTAGCACAGGGTCAGAGAAATGGGAACCTGATTTAAATGGAGCATAAAGCAAAGTCAGTTTTTTTCTCTCTCAAATCGCCTCCATTCACTGCTCCCAAAGAATACCAGCCTGTTATTTACTTTATCCATCTGTGAATGAAGGGGTTGTATTTGCTGACCTTCACATACTTCCACGTTGCCTAAGAGGAAGCCATGCTGCACTTCGGCTTTTGAGTGATCTGGCAGTTTTTTTGCATCACGTCCCTTTGAACCTTCGCATTGGACGGTGAAGCCTACCACCTTAGATTGATGGTTACTTTTTTTTTTTTTTTTTTTTTTTTTTTTTGCGTTACGCGGGCCTCTCACTGCTGTGGCCTCTCCCGTTGCGGAGCACAGGCTCCGGACGCGCAGGCTCAGCGGCCATGGCTCACGGGCACAGCCTCCGCGGCATGTGGGATCCTCCCGGACCGGGGCACGAACCCGTGTCCCCTGCATCGGCAGGCGGACTCTCAACCACTGCGCCACCAGGGAAGCCCAATGGTTACATTTTTTAAAAATAAACTTATTCATTTTTGGCTGCGTTGGGTCTTCGTTGCCGCGCGCGGGCTTTCTCTAGTGGCGAGCGGGGGCTGCTGTTCGTTGCGGTGCGCGGGCTTCTCACTGCGGTGGCTTCTCTTGTTGCGGAGCATGGGCTCTAGGCGCACGGGCTTCAGTAGTTGTGGCACGTGGACTTCAGTAGTTGTGGCTCACGGGCTCTCTAGAGCACAGGCTCAGTCGTTGTGGCGCACGGGCCTAGTTGCTCCGGGGCATGTGGAATCTTCCCGGACCAGGGCTCAGACCCGTGTCCCCTGCATTGGCAGGTGGATTCTTAACCACTGCACCACCAGGGAAGCCCGATGGTTATATTTTTAAACATGCTGTTAAGTCCCATGATTCTCTTGGACAGTTAGACTAACTGACCTCTCAAGGGCAGGCAGAGTTGGTGGGGGGGTGGGGTGTAGCATGGTCGTGGGGTGTGGTGGAGGGACCGGAGCCTTGGAGCACGTGACAAGCTGGCCTCACCCGCCTCTCGCCATGAGCGTGACCTTACGCAGGTTTATCACTGGCTTCGGGCTTCACCTTGCTCATCTGTACTCTAAGGCAATCATAACCATGTCGGATGGTTTGTCTTAAATAAATGGGATAAAGCTGTTATGTGCTGGGAAAGTTTAACAACTGGTTCGGGGCATGGGAAGCCCCCCGATTTGTAGTGTTTGCCAATTTCCGTAGTGTCAATGCTCCCACCGTGGCTGATTTCAAGATACCAGTGTGACGTCACTGAATGTGGAACTGGGAAGAGATGTGGACCATCTTGGATAAACCATCTTGTAGAACCTGCCTAGAATGTAGCATATGCTCACAAGAGGTTACATCCTTGTCATCCCATGCCCCCGTAGGAATATATATGCCAACATAGGGCTTTACTCTTTTTAAAGCTCTTTCACATACACTATCTCATTAAATTCTCAGGGCAACATTGTGAGATGGGCAGGGCGGGTGTTATTTCTACGTTTTACAGATGAGAAGCCTCAGGCTCAGAGAGTCTAGAACAAACTGCTCAAGGCCACACAGTAAGTAATCTATAAAATGGGGGCAGTAAGCAGAATCATGGCCCCCAAAGATGTTTGCATCCTACTGTCTGGGACCTATGAATATGAAGGTCACATGGCAGAAGGGAATTTAGTTGCAGCTGGAACGAAGGTTGCTAGTCAGCTGACCTGAAAACAGGGAGAGGGTCCTGAATTATCCAGGTGGGGGGCCCATGTAATCCCAAGGGTCCTCACAAGGGGAAGAGGGAGGCAGAACCAGAGGAAATGTAGCTACAGGGGAAGAGTCAAAGAGATGCAATGTTGCTGTTTTTGAAGATGGAGGAAGGGGCCACAAGCCAAGGAATGTGGACGGCTTCTAGAAGCTGCAAAAGGCGAGAAAGCAGCTTCTTCCCTAGAGCCTCCAGAACGGGACACAGCCCTCCAGCACCTTGATTTTGGCCCCGTGAGGCCTGTGAGGGACTTCTGATCTCCAGAGCTGTAAGACGATACATTTGTGTTGTTTAAGCTGCTAAGTTTGTGGTCATTTGTTACAGCAGCCATAGGAAAGGAATACAGTGGACTGGCAATTAGGCCTCGTCACCCCTCAAGTCACAGCTCACATTCCACCTCCTGAGGGAGTCTTTTTTCCCTTGCCCTTTGTAGGCCTTTGCTTTCACCCCTGAGTTCCCATAATACCTGGCTTTTAGTGTTTACCATATGGTTGTAATTCTTGGCATCCCTGTCAGCCTTTTCTCTAATCCCTAAAGGCAAGATAGTTTTCTCCTCACTTTTGTGTCACTTTCTGCCAGCGTGGTACCTTCCCCGAGACCAGAACATAATAACTAGATTCAGAACGTATGAATGTGTGAATGAATGCTGACATTAGCAATAGTACTGCACCTCAGCATCACCAGAAATCATGGTGCTGAGCTGTCACAGCTACAGGACAATTAAAAGCATCTCTTGGTAGCATCTGGAGCTACCTACCCCACTTCCTGCAGTGCAGTCTGGGAGCTGCAGGAAAGATCAAGGCTACATGTCTTCCCATTGGCCCCGTAATTAGCCTTTCCCCCCAGGCCATCGGGTGTTTGTTAGCCTCTTTGCAGAGGGAACAGGGTTCTGGCTCAAGACAGCCTGATGAGTGGGTGCCAGGAGCCCCAGACTCTGATGCCACCATCTTTATTTCAGCAAAGCTGGTAATTGGATTTGAGCTTTTAGGCCAGTCACTTATTTACTCTGTCCTCATTTATCAAATGTGAGAACTACGAGTTCTGTGCTCAGCTAACTTTCAAGGCTTTAGAAAAAGGAGTAGAAGAGGTATGGACGGGCCTTGACTACTGTCACATAGTTAATACACTGAGAGCAGATGTGATCACGTGCTGAGAAGAGCCAGGGCTACATAGGAAAGTTCACAGTCACAGAGAAGTGAAAGTGAATTATGTCACTTTCTATCACGTGACAGCCTTGCGGTGCTGATGAACTCACTGAGCCTGTTTCCTCGTGTGTGAGGGGGATAACGATGTGTCTTATTTATTGATCACTCCCAGTGTCATGCACCCTGTTCTAAGCCCTTTACTGTTATCTTTATTTTATAGTTACACAGCTTGTCAGTGTCAGAGTCAGGACCATTACATAATCTGTGAGCCCAGTGCCTTTCTTCAAAGTGGCTAAGAATTTCAAGATGGTGGCAGCAGAACGTTAGACCAAGCACAGGGCCCTTCTAAGCGCCAGGCTCCTATGTGACCCTGGGCAGTCTGACTCCAGAGCCTTCTCTCTTAACATCTGTGCTACAATGGCTGTCTCCTCGGGTTGTCGTGAGGTTGGAAGTGAGACTCATGCATTCTTAGCAGCAGGAACAGTATGCACAGTGGTCTGGAAGTAGAGGCATGGAGAGGAATACACATAAGGGATGATAAACCCTTGTGGCTACAGCTTTGGTGACTTGGAGGAAGCAGAAGCGTGCTGGTAGATAGTACACGTTCCAAACGTGATGCTCTGCAGGCCAGCCAGAGAGGCCCTTGCCCTCTAGCCTGCTGGTGATAGGAAGTGCTGGAAGGCTTAGAAGCAGGAGGTGATGTGGACACAGGTCAGGGAACTAACCCTAGGGGGCAGTGTGGAGCAGGGAAGGCCGGGGCAAGAGCACACCCTAGAAGAGGCTGTTCTGATGACACTCCAGGGGCACAATGATGAGGGGCTCCTGGAGCAGAGGCAGGGAAATGGGGAGAAATGGACAATTTTGAGGTAAGTCAAAATGACGAGTTTGGGTTACAATCTGGATATGGGGGGAAAAGGAAAAGCTTCTGATGCCCGATGACCTGGCCTTTCTGGGGTGTCTTGGGGTGGGTGTCGTCACCTACACCAACGTTGCTTTTGAGCATGTAGCAAACAGGATACATTTCTTCAGGAAGAAGAAATTTTTGAGAAGACAAAAATTGATTTCACTTCCTAAAAAGACCAGCTGTCACTGGCCATACATTCAGTCATTTCTCAGTTTGGATTTTCCCCCAAATATTCCAGTCCAGTTTTCAGAGGCATTATCAGTTCTTTGATTGTGTTCCTTGCGTATAATTATATAACCGTAATTGTAAATTTCAGAGGAAACTATGCAATTAGAATAAAAGAAAACCAGAAAAAGAAAAAAAGAAATCCTCTTCCAACTCTCTCCCAGATTCTTCTTTTACACTGGGTAGGGGCCCGAGGAGCGACCCACCTCAAGCCCGACTGCCTGGGTTCAAATCCCAACTCCCACTTACTAGCGATGGGACTTTGGACAAGTTAGGTAAGCTGGTTCCCTCTGTAAAGGGGGATAACAATACTAGTTCTTACCTCATTCCTACCATATCACCTTGTTCTGAAGATTAAATGAGCAGTGCTTAGATGGGTCCCTGGCATGCCTGGTGAGCAGGCCATAAATGTCAGTTATCATCATAGTCTCCAGATTTTCTATGATGATCCTGAATGACCTAGAAGATCAGAAGCATCTATATAAGTTATCATATTATCTTTATTATTACTTCTCTGTCGCCAGTGGGAATGAAGGGACCATCAGCTGACACTATGGTCATGAGGTTGGGTTAAGCCTTCCGCCTGCCTTGGAGGCCTGGAGAGAAGGACTTGTGGGCTGGTCCTCCAACATAGCCTTGTCGACTGAAAAAAAGAAAGAAAAAGCACAACCTAAAAGTTAAGAATTATGTTTTATTCGGCACACAAACTGCGGACTTGAACCCAGGAGACAACCTCTCAGAAAGCTCTGAGGGACGGCTCCAAAGAGGTAGGAGGGGGAGCCAGGATATATAGGAGTTTTTGCAAAAATACCAGGTAGTCAGAACATTAAAAGATCACTGTTAAAGAAAACCGGACGTCTCAGGTTAACGAATTTAGCAGTTTTCTTTATATGGGAAGATGCAAGAATCTGGGCTCATTGAGATCATTCCTTTGATATATACCTTAGCTATCGAGGGCCAATGTCCTGCTTTTCTCCATCCTGAATCCCCTCAGGGTGCACAGTCAGGGCGGCTGCAGTGGCTGAGGGCTTAATGTGGCTGCAACTTGCTTTGTTTCTCGAGCTCTCCGCGTTAATGACAATAACTCCCCGCTTGCAGGGCTGGACTTCTCTGCCCCAGGAAGCATTCAGCAAGCATTATTCCTTCAGGGCTGACGTGTCTGTGCGCTGGAGATACAAAGAGAAATGAAACCTAGGCCCACCGAGGAGACCCAGCCTGACAGGGAACAAACAAATGGCAGCGAGGGGAACAACTGTCACAACAGAAGACTTTCCGGGGCAGGGGGTGTGAGGACTGTATCCTGCTTCAGGAAGTCAGAGCTTCCCCCAGTAGGGCACCATTTAAGGCCAAGTCTCTAAAATGGCTGAGAGACAAGGAACTGTCTAGGGTGATGGAAATATTTTGTATCTCGACCAAGATGATGGTGACTCTGGCATACATGGTCGTCCACATTCATGGACGGTAACTTAACATGAGTGCATTTCATTTGATGTAAATTAAACATCGATCGAGTCGATTAGAAAGAGAGAATGCAAGGGCAGGCGTCCTCTTGTCCCATTAGCACATTGCCTGGCCCTTGGTGGACTCCCAGTCATTCTCTGCCCAGTGAGACCAGGAAGGCACAGAGGGGCGAGAGTACTGAAACTTTCTGTGTGCCCAGGAGCCGCGTCTCCCCGCCTGCTGGTTCTGAATCCCGCCTTTGTGTGGCCACCAGAAGCCCGGGCAGAAGCCAGCCTCTGCGGGGGAGGAGCCTTGGCTAACTGCACAGATCCAGCCAGGCCTATCCAGGCCTCAGGGAGCGTGGGGAAGTCTTTTGGCTCGTTTGTCTTGACACACAGGCTCTCTGGGTCTGAACACGGGCGTGATTGGTGGATCGGCTCCAAGCCTCGCAGGCCTGTTTATCCTGCGGGCGGCTCCCATCTGCTCGGCTGTCTGAGCTCTCAGCTACCCCTCCTCTTCCCTCCCCCGCCCTTCTCTTCCTTCCCCTCCCCCTCTCTCCTCGTTCAGAGGACCCAGGGGGGCAGGGCTGGCAGGAGGCCCTAGAGGGAGAACTGAGGCCTGAAACTTACTAAGTTCTGTTCTCTCTCTGTGTGTGTGTGTGTGTGTGTGTGTGTGTGTGTGTGTGTGTCTCTCTGTCTGTCTGTCTGTCTGTGTTTGGGTGCATCTGGATGGACAGACAACTGAAGTAGGGATCAACCTGTGAATGGGTCTAAGTTTCCCCCCTCAAGGTACGATTGCCAGATCAACTCTAGGATGCCCAGTTAAACTGGACTTTCAGATAAATAACTAATCGTTTTTAAATATAAATGTCTCAGCTATTGCATGGGATAACTTATACTCAAAAGCTATTTGTTATTTATCTGAAATTCCAATCTTGCGACATTCTGCTTTTCTACCAGCTAAACCTAGCATCTCTGCTGGGGTGTGATGGGAAACGGTGGGAAGAGGGAGAAGACAGCCTTCCTTTAAGCCTGCACAAGGAACTCTCCGGGAAACGAGCACGGCCCAGCTACACAGTCTTCACCAGGGCACCAGAATCATGTCAATAATGTCAGTAATGATGGCGATTGCAGGGCGGGTGTGTGCAGCCTCTCTGCTCAGCTTCCTGGGAGGCGATTGTCCTATAATTCGCAGGGGAAAGCGGCAGTTGGCAGACGTGAGAAGGAACAGGGGCTGTGAAGATGCTCCATTCCATCTCCCACGCCCCACCTCCTCTGTGCCACTCTTTTTTGTCTCCCAGGATCTGAAGCCCACAATGTAGCCAAGTGGGAGTCACTGGGGATTACGGGCATGGATTCGGGGCATGGATTCAAGGCGGAGAGAGGTGGCAAGATGCCACTCCCATCCCTGCCAGCCTCACCTGTTTTTCCAGGCTTCCCCCATCCACTACTCATGTGGATGCCTCCCTGGTCAGAACTCCCACCGCAGTGCTCCATGGGCACTTAACCCTCGAGGTAGGCACAGGAGAAGTCAGTGGAAAGTTACTTGCACATAACCGGACAGATGGATCAGGAAACCACGGCTCCTCCCCTGCAGGGGCGCCAGACCAGAAGCCAACCTTCTAGGCTTGGGACCCGCTTCTGGCCTTGCTACACACCCAGAGACCTTGGGCATGTCACTTACCACGTGTCCCATTTCTTCCCTTCTAAATGGGATGCCAGCTTCCTTATGACACCCTCACTGGGCTGTCAGGAGGCAAGAATGAGCTAGCAGATGCAAAATAACGGCAACATCTAAAAATGAATATCCAATCCGTAGATATTCAGACACACACATACATCATTATATGATTCCAGGAGCAGCTTCCCAACCTCACTTAATATATAGTTCAGTTCACCAAAATGCAATGTTTTGCTCACATTTTATGGGAAAGCCTCCAAGGCACAGCTGCTCTCATGAAGGATGGCTCTGAACTGGGCCTGCGGTGGGCTGGCTGACTAAACTGTACTTGAGTTGCCTTCTAGAACGGAGGTCTGCTGGAGACCTGTCTACAGCCAATTTGATTTCGGATTATAAGAGCCATAGTCTTGACAATAACTGTCCTCCTGCCCCTTTAAGAACACAAGTTCCGGGCTTCCCTGGTGGCGCAGTGGTCGAGAGTCCGCCTGCCGACGCAGGGGACACGGGTTCGTGCCCCAGTCCGGGAAGATCCCACATGCCGCAGAGCGGCTGGGCCCGTGAGCCATGGCCGCTGAGCCTGCGCGTCCGGAGCCTGTGCTCCACAACGGGAGAGGCCACAACAGTGAGAGGCCCGCGTACCGCAAAAAAAAAAAAAACACAAGTTCCTTCAAGTGCACATAAGCAGGAAGTGCCCCTACTCAGTCCTGACTGCCTGTTTCACTTCCTTTCAAAGGTGTTTTCTTACTGAAGAAACCCCAAGTCCAAGGTCACATTCGATTTCTTTCAAATGCATACTCAACTCCCTTTGTGTTGGTTTTATGAAGTTTTTTGGCAGGAAAGGATAAAATAATATATAGTTTTTTATTTTATATTTTTTAGTAGACTTTACTTTTGAGAGCAGTTTTAGGTTCACAGCATAACTGGGTGAAAGGTATGGAGGTTCCCCATATGCCCCCTGCCCCCCACGTACATAGCCTTCCCCACCATCAACATAAGTAATGTTTTTTTAAATATATAAAAGATGAAAGTAAAACATAAAATGATATTTAAAATATTTTAAAATATAAAAGTAGTACATGCTTCTGGGAAAAACGTAAATAATAGAGGATTGTCCATTTCCCTTCCCCAGAGGTAACCTCTATTCATAGTTCTTAAAACTCCCTTCTGGAAATTGTCTCAATACCCCTGACTTTTTTATTGCACAGAGGAGACCATACACTCTTTCTAAGGTTCTCTTTTTTCTGCTTAAGAGTATAGTTTGGACATCCTTCCATGGCATCGTGAATAAACCTGCCCCAATCTTTTTCTAATGGCTGCATCATTTTCCATTGTTTGGGTATTCTATCCTACATTTAACTGATCTAATTAATACATACTTAGGTATGTATTATATATATATATATGTATGTATGTGGATGCAGACGTAGATATCTTTGTGTCCAAATACGGCGGTTGAAAACAATTCTAACAGTGGAATCGCTGGATCACGCTGGAAATGCTTGGAGAGCCACTGGTACCCCTGAAAAGTTGGATTTATACTTCCCACCAGGGCCTGTGAGAGCTGCTTTCGCTCTCCTTCCCCTGCATTCTGACCAACCTGAGGCATCATCCAACCTTCTCAGATTGTCAGTCTGAAAGGGACAGACTAGGGTTCCTTGTTCGATTCGCATCTGAAAGCCTCCTGTGGTGGGGGGGAATCTCTCCCTACATCAGTTTTGGCTCAGTGAGAGGGCCTTAGAGAGCAGACTCTGGAACCAGACGAGCCACTTGCCAAACACTACAGCCTCGGTTTTTACATCTGTAAAATGAGCATCCATCCTTAGACCAAGTTCATGGGGTTATTGAGAGGATCCAACAGAGCAATACAGAGTATGTAGTGCTACAGATGTTAGTGTGTTTCCCATCAAAGCAAAAAAACAATAAAAAACACCCCCCAAAATAAAAAACCGATTTCGACTGACCTAGTCAAAGGCCAATTAACAATTTTTGCGGTATCTGAAATCTCACCTTCTCCTTACTCACCACCCCTGCTTGAGGGTGGAAAATGCAAATCAAATGCTGAAAAAGAAAACTTAAACTGTCACATTAAATGGTTGGTCTCCCTCGCTGAGCAACCTTGGGCGTGTTACATCTCTGAGCCTTGGTTTCTTCCTCTGTAAAACAGATGTTCACTCTACCTACCCAACCAGGTCGTTAGTGGAATGCAGAAGCGTCTGGCTCTGGCAAGCCCTCCACGGATGAGCCTCGTTATTGTTACTGTCAGCCACGAATCCCTCCAGTGGCTCAGCCCACGTCCCCCAGCAGGACAGGTGGAGAGTAAATTCCCCTCAACTAATAGATGATTCACAAACACCTAAGATGCCAGGCTACTTGAAGACCCTCTGAGACTCTAAACACTGCGTAGGGCACTGGTGGAAGGGAATCCTCCAACTTTCTGGTCTGCCCTTTGAGACAATTATATCCTGAGAGGTTCAGCAAGCAGGTTGAGTGAGCAGCCTCCATTACCCCATTCCCTAGCGTCTAATAAGGAAAGACCCTCATGGATCTACTTCGTGAAAATATATTTGCCATGTTTTATCTTTTTAACTTTTCTCCTTGGGAAACGGGGTACACTCTGAATACTATGGTATTGCTCAAGTGACAGCTAAGTTACTTGTAAGCGGGGATGGCGCTGACATGGTTTCTCCATGTCCTTCAGTGCTGTACAGAATCTCATCTGGGTTTGTGCACAGTGGGGAGAGTAATTCACCTGCTTTGAGGTTACAATTCATCCCACCGTGAGTGACTGCTATGGTCTGAATGTTTGTGTTCTCTCCAAAATTCATGTGTTGAAATCCTACCCCTGAATGTGATGGTATCAGGAGGTGGGGCCTTCACAAATGGGATTAGTGCCCTTATAAAAGAGACCCCACAGAGCTCCCTAGCCCTTCTGCCATGTGAGGATACAATGAGAAGTCTGTGGCCCTGAAGAGGGCCTTCACCCGACCATGCTGGCACTCTGATCTCAACATCCAGCCTGCAGAACTGTAAGGAATATCTGTTGTTTGTAAGCCACCCACTTTGTGGTATTACTGAGCTAAGAGTTCTTTTCAAAGACCGCTGAAAGAGCCACACCATGTAAGGAACAGAGATACAATCAAAAGCACATCTCAAAGCATAATGGCTTCACTGTGGAGGAACCTGCCAGAGAACACCTTAGTCAAATGATCAAAGTTAACATCCCCAACAATGGAACAAACCAAGACCACGTGCCTCCTGATGCGAGACACCGAGAAGGTCACAGCATCCCTTGTGTAGTATTCCTGCCAAAAAGGCAAAGCCCCAGTCTAATCACAAGGAAACATCAGGCAAACCTAATTCAAGGGAAATTCCACAAAACAACTGGCTTGTCGTCTTCAAAAATATTCGTGTCATTGAACACCGAGAGAGGCTGAGGAAATTCTAAATGAAAAGACGCTAATGGGACATGACAACTCCATGTGATACATGCTCCTGGACTGAAACCTGAATCAGAAAAAGAAAAATTGTTATAGGGATATTATCAGGCTAATAGGCAAAATGTGAATTAGGTCCGTAGCTAAGATAGCAGTGTTGGAGCAATGTGAAATTTCTTGGCACGGATAACTGTGCAGTGGCTGTGCTGGAAAAGGTTCTTGCTCTTAGTAAATGTGCACCAACTATTTGGAGGTAAAAGTCAGATTTGCAAAGCGTTTAGAAGATAGATGATAGATAAAGAGTGCGAGAGTCAGAGAATGATAAAGCAAATGTGGCAAAATATTACCAATTGATGAATCTTCATTGTGTTTTTGCAGCTTTTCTGTAAGTCACCTTGTTATCATAAACAATCAGGTGTGGTCCAAGGGGCCCATCAGGAATAACAAAGACACTCCAAACACTTGGGAAATTCCAAAAGTTTAGAGGCTCCCTCCCAGGAACGGGGGACCAAGGCCAGTGCATTCTTTCTTATGCAAAACCAGATTAAGTATTTTAGCTAAAAAAGTAAGGCATTTCTGGAAACATAGCCGTAGAGTACAAAATAGAAAATTCAGATGTTAAAATACCTCCTCCTGGCCCAAACTAAAATTATGTCCCTGTCTGGATGTAGATAGAAAAATAGACTGAAGTCCAAATGTATGCTTACTCTTTGTGCCAAGGACCATAAGTAGTAAAAATAAGTGGGGGAGAGCGTGTGTGTAAATATGTCGGGCAAGCCATTTTAATGAATGAGGCATTTTAGGTCTTTGGAAGCCAAGCACGCACATGGAGGTTCAAATCTGAGAAATAATTCTTGGAGGACAAAAACGAACAAACAAAACACACCACCGCAACAAAAGCCAGTGTGCTTTCGTTTGCTTAGCGTTGGGAACAATTCCATTACCAATCAGTCATCCTACAGTTAGTTAAAATACTGCCCTTAGATGACTGAGTTTCATACGTGACTGAATTTGCCTCCTTCTAATCCTAGATCTAGAATCTTTCTCCTGAAGTATGCGTTATCTGAGCTCTAGCACCTAAAATCATGCCTAAAGGACTAGGGGCCCACAGTTGCAAGTAAGGAGTTTGGGTTGGTGGTCTTGGCTCTGCTGACCAGCTGAATACCCTTGGGCAGGTCACTAAACCTCTCTGTGCTGAGTTTCATCCTCTGCGAAAGACTGATACCAGCACCTAGCCCCTTTATCTGCATAAGGATGCTTGAAGGGTAAAATGACAACCAAAATGAGAAAATGCCTTGATAAAGTTGAGAAACACCAGATACATGTGAGATGTATTACAGAAGAATTACTGAAGCCCGGAATGTAAGGTGACACCTGTAAGCTGTAAGCTGGTCTTTTTAATTTAAATTAATTTTTTTCCCAACTGTTGTCCAATTTGCTGGTTCCCCTGAGCTGGTGCCTAAACCTTTTTAGGTAACCTGCTGCTCTCGACTGTGGAATTTAGGCCAAGCAGAGAGTGGGCAGGAGGAAATAGTCAATTAAATTTCCAAAGCAGAGTTCTTCAGTGGTTTATTGGCAGCCATACCATCTCTTCCATTCTCTCTCAGAAACCCTGTTGGTGACTTCCTGTAGTTCAAGAGACCTCTCTTTGAGATAGACTGGGGTCCACAGTCATTCAAGTGGTCTTTGGAGAGAATCCATGTACTTAGACAAAAATGACATCTTTATTTTCATTAACCTCTACCTGAGTGTAAGCGCTTCCTTCACGTATGCACGTAGGCACATCTCTTAGTCAGCACGGGCTGCTGTAACAAAGCACCATAGATCGGGTGGCTTCAACAGCAGACATTTATTTCTCACAGTTTTGGAAGCTGGGGAGTCCAAGACCAAGGTGCTGGCAGATTCAGTGTCTGGTGAGGGCCCACTTCCTGGCTTGTAGACACCCGCCTTCATTCAGACAAACGCTCAGTCCGTAACAGCAAGGAACCTCTGTTATTAGCAGTTCCTGTGACTGCATCAACAACAGAAATCACAGATATTTTCATATCTGTTCATGTTGTGCACTGCACACTCATCACTATTTTGAGTTTATGCTGGGCATGAGACCTCCTCGCAGACTGCGCTATTTAATGCATAAGGAAGCATGTATATTACTGCATCACAATGTTTACAACTCTTTTGGTAACTGTATGGAAATAGAATTGCTTTCATTCGTGATCCCAGGTTTTTTATTTTCTGCATTTATGTAATTCTGAGAAAGGGTCTAGAGGCTTCCTCAGATCGCCCTGGCACAAAAAGAGTTAAGAACCCCAAAGCTCACTCCACCCTGACTCGCCTCCCATTTCCTCATAACCAGACCCTGGGTTGTGAGGAAACAGGACTATGACTCACTTTTCTTTTCTTTTCCTTTTTTTTTTTCATTTAAAAAATTGAGTTAAAATTCATATAACATAAAATTAACCATTTTAATGTGAACGATTCAGTGGCGTTTAGTACATTCACAGTCCGGTGTAATCACCACCTCTAACTAGTTCCCAAACATTTTCATCACCGTAAAAGAAACTTTGGACCTATTAAGTCATCACGCCCTTTTCCTCCCTCCCCAATTCCTTGGCAGCCTCTAATCTCCTTTCTGTCTCTATGGAATTTGCCTATTCTAGATGATTCACATGAATGGAATCCAGAATATGTGGTTTTTCGTATCTGACTTCTTTACTTAGCAGGTTTTCAGGGTCCTTCCACGTGGCAGCATGCATCAGCGCTTCATTCCTTTTGATGGCTAAATAATATTCCATCGTATGGTTAGACCACATTTCATTTATCCATTCATCCATTGAGGGACATTTGGATCATTCTCACTTTTTGGGTATTGGAATAGTGCTGCTATGAACAAGAGTGCAAGTATTTGAGTACATGCTTTCGGTGCTGTTGGGCATACACCTAGGAGTGGAATTGCCGGGTCGTATGGATATTCAGTGTTTAACTTTGTGAAGAATATGATCAGCTTTTACATCTTTAGTTAAATCTATTTGCTAAAGTGAGATTTGGTCATTTTAGTGTCTGTGAATCCCAGTTGTCCATATCATCTTGACCAACTCGGACAATTCATTCCTGGCTATAAATTGCACAGTATAAGCCTGGAACTCAACTCTCTTTTTCCTGGTGCTTTCATTTGCCCCATGTTGGGCCTTTGTGTGAAAAGATGACATCCTCCTCTTCTTCTTGCTTTGATGGAAATTATGTCTATGGGATTCTTTCCCTGGGAAGGCTCCAGGGAGGGTGGGCATCAGAGAGAATTGGGGAAGTGGGTGAACGTGCTGGTAAAGGCTTGCTCCTTCATTGGCCTTGGTATGTGCCAGTCAGTTCCGATGCGCAAGTAAGCTGATTACTGCAGGCATCCGTCAGACAGGAAAAAATAACGTGGCAGAAAGGAAGGGAAGAGACCTGGTATGTGCACCCAGCACAGGTCCTAGGAAAAGGTGGTGACCTCCCCGGGTCACCAGCTCCAAGGACAACTAGGCTCAGATTGAAGCTTAGCACACGGTGGCGAGGCTGAACTGTCCCGTGCACACGCTCAAACTTTCCACTCTTGGGCAGCTGGGTGGGAATGACGAGAGAGGGCGTGCTAGGCAGAGGAAGAGACGGATGAGTCGATGGACCCATTCCTGGGTCCTAGGAAGAGCCAGGGGCACTGGGGGCACAGAGGGAATGAGAATGAAAGGGGCAGGACTGGCTTCATAACTTGGGGACACGGGGCAAAATGAAAACGTGGGGCCCTTTGTTCAGAATTATGAAGAATTTCAAGATGGCAGCAGCAGAGCATTAAGCTAAGCACAGGGCCTCTGTGAGGGTGGGGCCTTGTGCGACAACACGGGTCACAGGCCCAAGAAACCAGCCTCGGGGAGGGGAAATGGTCAGGGTCAGCCACGAAGGTGTCAGCCCACGTGAGGTGTCCCCCCAAATTTGGGCCACTTGTCCATTGCCCACCTGAGCTTCATTTTTCTCCCCACAAAGCCATTAACCACCTTCTGCTGACGACCTGGGAACTATATGCTACAGAAAAGCTTTGTCGCCCAGCGAAGAAGCACATTACAACATATGAACACTTACTACTTGCTAATGATAGTTCTGCTTCACAACGGAATAAATAGTTTCATTTTTAACACAGGAGGCTGTCAGTGCCCCCCCCTTCCGATACGTTGTTTGACCTACTAATTTTGTTTTAACCGTTTTAATATGAATGACTGCTGGGAAAAATATTAAAGTAGTGAAAAGCTGTGTGAAAACGCCACTGTTCAAGATAAAGAATCCCCTTTATTGCGAGCGTGCCAGGCTATGTAGGAGCAGGCAAAGGGCAGATTGGGTGTCTGTAATGAAATCATTTGAAAATTGGAGCAGGCAAATTTTTAACCGATACGATCTGTTACTATGATATCTACGCTTAAAAGTTTTAATGATGGAAACCTTGGATGGTTTCTTGAGATGGAATATATAACTTTACCCTGATGTGGCCTACAGAACAAAAGTCTAAAGGCCTTAGGGTAGGATTCTAGAAAACTGTAGTATTTAAATGAGGCAGCTTCTAGGCCGGCCAGTCCGGGTTCAGACACTGCCTCAGGCTTTCACTGTGTGGTTTGGGGTAAGTTATCTGATTCTCCAAGACTCCCTCACCTGCAAAATGGGGGGCCTTCGGGTGCCTCTGTCAGAGATGCCTGCAAGGATTTGGGGAGATTACACATGGAAAGCTCCCCCCTTTATGGTAAGCCCTCAAGAAATGTTTGCTATTATTATGGTCATGACTGCTGCGCGGTTGCTTTTGTTGTGGTGGTTCTTGTTGTTATTATTGTTATTGTTGTCATTGTTATCTGGCCCCTGCCTGCCTCTCCACATTATTTCCTCTGTCAGTTTGTCTCACTCGATGCAAGCCCCAGGCTAAAGGAAGCTACTCCTCGCCCCCTGCATGTACTCAAAGGTTCTCTGCCTTCTTTTTGTTGCCATTGCTGTGAGGGGGCTGAGGAACCACTTGAGGGGATGTCCTAGAGGTGAATTCAAGCCACAGAAGGGATCCGGGTTGAATGAGATCCCCTGTAAGTTCCCCTTGGCTCTAAGATTCCATCAGATCAACAAAGTGGACAGGAAAGTTAAGCAGCCCAGGGTCCGACATCCTCGAGATTGTTCTTTGACCCTCCCTGCTCTCCTGGTACTGCCCCCTCCTCTTTAGCCCCCTAGCTGAGGGAGCCTTCTGTTCCATTGCATGGAATACAACGTGGACCCCCGCCGAGCTGGGAATCCTAGTAGAGACGGGCCTCCGTGAGAGCACGTAGGCTTGGTAGATAGATGTTGAGCAAGTCGCTTCAATTCTCTGAGCCTCAGTTTCTTCAGCAGTAAAATGGGGATATTTGCAGCCACTACACAGGGTGAGAACTGAATCAGATGTTGTACACAAAGGGCTTCAACAGAGGGTCTGACATACAGCTAGGCCACTAAATATCACCTCCCTGTCATCAAGGCTGGACTCGGGCTGGGTCTTTAAGGAGATTTAGATGAACAGATGGAGCTTGCAGGGTCACGGGAAAGTGGCTTGAGGCAGGTGGGGGCAGATGGAAGGAGGCCCTGAAAAGTGGACGAAGGGACCTGGGCCTGAGAAAGCAAAGAGTCGGGAGCCTTGCTTAGTCCCCGTTGCCCCTCCTCTTCTCTGGCCAGTGCCTTGCGTAAAATGTAATAGGTTAAAAATAATAGGATGAATTTTCCTGAACTCAGATTTCAAGGGCTGTTTCCCCAGCTTTGGAAATAGCTACAAATCTGTCCCCGGCCCGCCCTGGAAAGCAACATAAAACACAGTGTGCCCTGACACCGCTTCCTAGTTCCACTGGGCACAGGCTTCGACGTGGCCACCTTCCAGCGCAGGCTCTCTTGGCACGGTTTTCACGGGGTCTGTGGCCTCCCGAGGAGAGGAAGACAGGGCCTGGCTCAGGTGGGCTGTCTAGTCAGCTTTCGCTGGAGAGTCCTGAGCCCCGGGCACACGCCGCCGTTCTTTTGTCCCTCCAAGCCTCTGTCTTTTCTTGGGATTGAGAACTGGTGACCCAGCACGTGCTAACCCATTACAGACGGTAGCTTCCAGGAGGCAGGAATTATCTCTGACGTCTGAAGCATCAATACTGGAAGGACTGAAGAGAAGAAAGCAAGGTGGCTAGAGTCACAGGTGCAGAGTGGGGCTGAGCCAGGTGCAAGGACCTTCCTCACTGAAGCCAGTCAGTTCCATGCCATCCTTCACTGCTAACTGAGCAACTACTATGTACCAGGCATTGTGAGACACAAGGCAGCCTGCCTCCCGCTCTTCCTGGTGAGTCTCAGGTACAGACCCAGGGCCGCCCCGGAGGTGAAGAATTTTCTCAGCGTCAATAGTACAGAGTGGCTACTCGCTGAGTTATCCCAATGCTGGATCTCTAAGCCTCAGTTTCCGTATCTGTAAACCTCTCCTCATGGAAAGGCCCTGGTCATGAAAGGCGAAAACAAACATAAAGCCGCTATTACAATGCCTGACTGAAATTTTATTGGCTGAAAAATTAGCAAAAGATCTCATGAAAATCTCAGTAAACTGGTACTTTAAAAGAGAAAGAACTAATAGAAAAACATCTAAAATGTGCAATTAATTCCAAACACTGAGGATTTTTTCCTCAACCCTCCATCCTAAATAATAATACAAAGCAAAACAGTAACAACACTGTCACACACTGTCTGAAGCATTTCAGCCTCCCAGCAACCGTGGAAGGTTAAGTACTGAATGATCCCATTTCACAGATGAGAAAATACACAGAAAAATTAATTCACAGGCCAGGGTCACACAACTCCCGGGAATATTCCTTGAGTTCGCATTTGCTGCCATCTGCCTCCCGCTGCCCGTTCCATTCTTCCTAGAACCCCCGGAAAGTCCACAAGTCAAGCCTAACATGGCAGCCACTCTTCCTTTCAGGGAGTTGCTTCCTTCTCTTTCCCTTCCTCTCTATCCATTTCTAAAGAGACAGGCAGAAGGAAGGCTGCTTGTTGCCTAACTAGAAAAATGGTCCAGGGTTTACAAATTTCTACTCCGCCACTGCCTTCGGAGACATTGCGCTGCAAGGCCTGAGGAGAAGGCCTTGGGGAGAAGCAGGGAGCCTTAGTGTCGTACCTGTGTCATCCGGACACTCGGGGAGGAGAGAAGTGATTCTTGACAGCAGCTGGGTGAGGGGAAATGGACTCCCAGAACCCAACAGAAATGGTGTCGGCACGAAGCACCTGACGGCGGCAAAGGGCCAAAAATCCACCCTGCACGCTCCTTCCTGAGTTTCCACGATGAAGTGGACTCTTGGGCCAGTCAACTAGGGGAGGGTCAGGGGAACGTGTAACCAGAGAGATGACATACTGTGCCTGCATGAAAAAGTCCAGTGCCCTCATTCGGGAGCAGAATGACAGCGACCCAGCAGAGTGTGAACTGGGGAACCAGACGGTCACCTGCCCCTGCCCACCCTGTACCCCTCCTTCCCCAGGAAGAAGGAAGTCTAGTGGACGCAGAAATGGGGAAGTCGGAGGTGCTCCTGCAGTGGCTTTCATGGGTCTATATAACAATTGACTCCAACCCCCAGTGAGACAAAAGCCTCGGCCATAAACAAGATTAGCAAGGGGTTTCTGGAAACATTTTCTGAGGACGCAGGGAGGGGGAAGGAGTTTTGTGCATACTGCTTTATGTGAAAACTCTCACAACCTGGCTCTTTTTCCCTTCACAGGCCATGTGCAGCTCCCCTCTCCTCCCCCCATGGTATTTGTAACTGATTTCAGCCCAAGGGGAGGGGTCCCTAGTATTCAGAGTCAGGTGCCATTTTGAAAACTCCTCTCTACCTAGAGCTCCCATATTTCCGGATGTAACTCAGAAACGCACTTCAAAATGGAATCCTGCTCGAAAGACGCCTTTCAAAATACGGAGTTCGATTTTTAAATTGAATCTTCAGATTTTAGAGCTAATGGGAGTGCAGTCTCTGGCCTTCCACCTGGGCCTCCTTGGCAATCACTTTTGTAATTTAGGAAAATCAGGAACAGGAAAGTAAAAGAACTTCTTCCTTGTCCGGCAGCAAGTCAATAGCAGAGCTTGAACTTGACTTATTTTCCTAAGAGGCAGGCGATGTACTCTATAAACTCCCGGTAAATTCACCGCCAACCCGCAAATATTCCGGTTATTTGATTTGGGTGCTAACCAAACTTACAGCATTTTAAAAAATATGCATGTTACAGTGAGAAAACTTTTTTTTTTTAAATCACTTAAGGGTGCTTTACTTCCCACCCAAGTCTAGGAGAATGCCAGCGAGAAGACAAAGAAGGCCGGGGTGGGGCGTAGGGCTTCCACTGGCCTGAAAGCTGAAATCACGGGAATCGCACCGCTGCAGTGGGCGAGGCCCTGGGGCGAGGGACACCGCACCCTGGCTTGGGGATGTCTGCAACGGACAAAGGCAGCTTCGCAGTAAAGGAATGCCAGTACCCCCTAGGTACCACCCAGGCCCTCAGTTATCACGCTCCGGTCCCCAAGAACAGGTTTGCGCGGCTGCTGCAAAAATCCATGATGACAGAACAGACATAAGGGGCTGGGGGAATGTACTATGAAGGAAGTGTTGCAGGGTGGGCTTTGCGCGTTTTATTTTTCCGCCCTCGCTGCGGTTAGGTGCGTGGGTGGACACAGGGTGTGGGCCCCCAACGCCAGGCAGGCCCCGGACGCCGTTCCGGAGACGCGGCGCGAAGGAGTTAAGCGCGCCGGCGGTGACGTCACCTCATTTACATAGGAGCGCGCATATAGCGGCGCCCGCCGGGCCCTGCCCGACACTCGGCGGCGACCACTGCGCAGGTCGGACCTCGTTCGCTCGTAACTCGCTCCGGTGAGCCCGGGGGCCCCTGCCTCCTGCCCTTTGCTCCCCTTCCCGCCCCGCGCCCGCATCCGTGAAGCCGAGCAAGAGTGGTCCTCCTGGGAAAGGCGGCCCCTGGGGAGCTTGGGGGTGCTGGACCCTTCCAGATGCTGGGTAACGGGGTCGGGAACTCGGTGATTTTTTGTTTTTTAAATATTTAAAAATTTCGCGTTTTGCTATGGCAGCTTCGAAGGGAACATTTTTTTTTCTTTCCTCCCCCCCGCCCAAAGAAAAGCATTCTGCATCGCTTCTTAGGCGATGATGAATCAGGAACAGAAAGATCCTTTGTTCCGGCTCACACCCACCAAGGCCCGGAGCTTCACAGTCACATTTTTTCTCTCGCCTCCGATGGCTTCGTGGGCTGTATCTGTTTAGGTTTAAGACGGCTGGGCTGTATTATGAAATGTTTAAAACGCCCTTCTTGCAGGGGGATGTGTGCAGAGCTGCGGAGTCGCTCCTAAATGCAGATCAGCGTTGATCTAGAGGGTGTGGGGACAGCTTTGTGTGCGGCTGGCTCCATTGTTGAGCGAAAGGAAGGAAGCGGGTAGGGCGGTGGTCGGTGGCGCCCGGCAGCAGCTGCCGCCTTTGTGAGCAGAGAAGAAAGCAGGACGGCTCGCATCTTTGGGGAAGAGGCCACGTATAGAAAACGGAAACATTTTGTGCAGCCTTGGCTTCATTTTAAGAACTCTTAAGTCGATTTTATTCCCCTTAAGCTTGAAATGGTTTCACTTTTCTCTAATGTTGAAACACTGCAAGTAACAAACCCACAGTGGTTAATTTCACTGTTTTGAAAGATTCGGCCTCCTTGTGTGGGCGATCTTCCCAATTTGACCCTCCGCGTTTTGAAATACTAAAGGCGGGGGGGGGGGGGGCTCTCTCTTTCTCCTGTAGAAAGAGGATGATCTTTAGCCCTGAATGAAAGCGGAAGGTGGCAGAGTGGGTTTTCCGGCAGGAGACAGGAGGGCAGAGGCGCGTTTCTGAGTCGGGAGAGACGAGGGTAGGTGGCCCGCCCTCAATCTCGCTCTTGGCTTTGTACCTGCAGCTTCCTCTGCAGCCATGTCTGACAAACCCGATATGGCTGAGATTGAGAAATTCGATAAGTCGAAACTGAAGAAAACAGAAACGAAAGAGAAAAATCCACTGCCTTCACAAGAAAGTAAGCCTCCCTCCCACCCCCCTTCTTTAGAAAAGGCCGAGCGGGAGTGGCGGGGTGGGTCGGAGAGGATGGGAGGGGCTGGGAGAATTGGGGTGGGTGCACGAAGTGCGGGGGAGGAGCTGACAGTTTTGTGATTCACGCGGCATGGAAAGGTTAATTGAAAATTGCCTTGCAGCCAACGAACGCGGGGCTTTAATAATCTAATCATTGAGCGTTTAATATACCATATTAATATGCAAATGCTTTTATCCTTTTCTCTGTTCAAATGTATATCACATAAATATTTCATGGTGGAATGCCTATTTGTGCTTGTAGAAATTTGTCTGATGAGGAGAGATGTCTTTAAACGAAAGTACTGAAATCCTATGCTCGGCTATACTGAATTCGCATCTCCAGCCCCCTCCATCTTTTTTTTTTGTCTTTTTCTTTTCCGGTCGCAGCGATTGAACAGGAGAAGCAAGCAGGCGAGTCGTAATGAGGCGTGCGCCGCCAATATGCACTGTACATTCCACGAGCATTGCCTTCTTATTTTACTTCTTTTAGCTGTTTAACTTTGTAAGATGCAAAGAGGTTGGATCAAGTTTAAATGACTGTGCTGCCCTTTTTCACATCAAAGAATGGAGAACTACTGACAACGAAGGCCGCGCCTGCTTCCCATCCGCCTGTCTGGCTGGCAGGGAAGGAAAAGAATTTGCATGTTGGTGAAGGAGGCTGGGTGGGACGACAGTGAAATCTAGAGTAAAGAGCAAGCTGGTCCAGGGTGTCCTGCGGGCTGTAAAATGCAGTTTAATCAGTGCCATTTTTTTTTGTTGTTGTTCAAATGATTTTAATTATTGGAATGCACAATTTTTTTAATATGCAAATAAAAAGTTTTAAAACCTGGCTGGTGTGACGGTACGGTCTCTGAAAGGAGCGGCTCATTCAGATGAAACCTTTGCAAAAGGGTCAAGTGGGTGCCCTGGGGGGCGATAGATGACAAACACCTGGTCATTTGGGCAAAACGACACAGAAATGGGTTTTTCATCCAGGTATGTGAAATAGCTCGTCTACACTAGGTAATTAGATCATTTTCTTAGGGTCATTGAATTCCTAGTATCTAGCATTGAACGCGAACTTTGATAGAAACATTTGCAGTGCTTAACTGTTGAAGGGTCTGTTATTTGTTAAGCCGACACTGAATTTATTGTATCTGATCAAGAAAATGAAGGTGGTGGTAAGTCACAGCACACTTTCAGGTGTCAAACTTGAGTTATTTAGACAATTATCAGTCCTGTCAGATAAGGAGAAAATGACATTTTTAACAGCTGCTTTATAAAAGGATTGAAGATACGTGCTTCCTCTTTGTCTAACGGCTGGTTCAAATTCAATATTTAAGATGGCTTTTATAAGTGCACTTAACGGTTAATGAATATGACTTAATTCTCAACTTGGATACTGAAAACTGTCTTCGGATTTAAAGGACACCAGCCGGACAGGAATGGAATTTGTGCTGTTTAAATCTGATAGGATTTAATTGGCTCACCTACAGTCAGGCCTTACCTTCGTTGAGTCCTTGATAACTTCTCAATCATTTGAAATGCCTATTTTAAGTGGTGGGTAAAAGCCAAGCCCTTGTTTTGGGGGGCGTTTAATGTGCAGAAAGAGGGAAATAAGAGTACCAAGTTTTTAAAGGAAAAGTGATGTCTTAACAAATGTCTTTAATGGATTCTTCCCTCATATAAGGAAGGGTGCAAATTTTTCAAGAATAAGTTAATTTTACTAAGTGGAAAAAGCATTTAGTGACAGTTGATCTAATAGCTCAGCAAAGCTAGCTAAGATTTACAATGCAAATATTAAACTCGTCTGCCGTCACGCCCCCCGCCCCCACAACTGACTTGCAAAAATATCCAATTTTAAGGAGAGGGTGGAGGGCAAATTGCTGATGATTATTAAGCCGGTTGATTTCATCTCCTTGGCTCCACACTTATTTTGAGAAATGCACAGGAAACCATTTATCTGTGGTTTAGACAATCAACCAGACCATCACCTAGAAGACTCTGCATTGCAAGGAAAGGGGATGTGTGCAGGCAACTGCCAAACCTGAGAGGCCTCTGCCTGCTGGATTCATCGAGAAAAGAGCAGTGAGCACACAGAGGTCTGGGAGCCTTCTCAAGGTGGAGCCTGGCCCTCCAGCCCTGCACTTTCTCCTCCTGCCTGTAAGGAAGGGTGTGGGCGAAATGAAAATGTCCATGGCACACAGATAAACCAAGCCCACGTAGCTGTTTGCTCTGTGCATTTTTCAAACAATGCAGAGATGAAATCAGATTGTAAGGAATGCACACAACTCGACTGTTCCTCAGTTTTTAAATAAAAGTGAGCGTTAAGGGGAAAGGGGTGAATCATGAAATCAAGTGATGGGAGAGAAGACCTTTCTCCTGGGAGGACAAAGCTCAAACGTAGCCCCCCCCCCCAAAAAAAGAAAGAAAATGAAAAATCTGGTAAGGATTGGCGCTTGGTGTGTGGTATGGGGAAACTGACAAGCTTCTGCATGTATCACGTTGTATACACCTCGCTGCTGCACCTGGACACGGATGCAGGGTGGGAGTGGGGAGGAGAGGCTGCTTTTTTTTTCTTTGATGGGGGAAGAGAGTTCTTTTTTCTTCCCAAGAGAGGGTCTTCCCAGATGGCTGGAGTATTTATGAATCAGTATGGGGATTTATACCTCTGCTATTGAGGAGTTTCGAGTGGACAATGTTTTTCACAAGCACGAAGGGGACCTGAGGGTCACCGTTAGAATGAGGGATCCTTCCAATTGCAGGAGACCCTAGCCACCGCATCTTCGACCCTCTCCCCCCGCAAACCCCCAGGAGGAAACAGGCCAAGGGAGCTTATGTTCAAGCCGAAGGTCATACAGTCCGGTCTGGGCTGGGACTTAAGCAAACTTTGAATTGAGCAGGAAGAATAAAGCAAAAAGAGAGGAAGTAAAAGAGGCTTGTTTGGGACAGTCTTTTCATTTCTAAACCTCACAAATTCCTCAACCATCACAGCCACACTTTTCAGTCTTCCGATGGATGGAATTTTCAAGCTACTTTATTCTTCCAGGAGAGCAGCATAGCTTTGGGGCTGTATCTCTGAGGATTGTGTATATGGGGGAGCTGGGGGGAGGCATACGAAGTCTTAACAAACCCTCCCCGGTGCAGGGTCTCTTCCACCCCTGATAATCATTGCATCCCCTCCCACAGTCCTGTGAGTTAGATAATATCTCCTTGAAATACACCGGGAAGATCTCTTTATTTCCCTAAAGAAGCATCTTAACACCTCAAGACACAAAATGAAATAATTTTCTATTCTTTCTAAACATATGGGGCCAATTTTGTGCTTACTAGAAAGAGCAGCACGTTTTAGAAACAACATTATGGCCAAAAAAAAGAAAAAGAAAAATCTTGAGCCTTATTTTAGTTCAATAATGCAAACTGAAAACATTGTTTCATAGCATTGAAAGCGCTTCACACTTTTTGAGAGTGGCTTACACACCAATCTAAGAGAATGAAACATCAATTTGAAGTTCAACTATATTTTATTTGCACGTAAGGAGAAGGGCCTAAATTAGAAATTTAAGACACAGATGTGCCATGAAATAAGCTAAGAAGAAGATAACGTTTCTAAGACCTATATTTACCATGGCTCACGAGCCTAGCCACTCTGTGGCATGTGGGATCTTCGCGGACCGGGGCACGAACCCGTGTCCCCTGCATCGGCAGGCGGACTCTCAACCACTGCGCCACCAGGGAAGCCCCACATTTGTGTATTTTTTCTTCTACATCCAATAGTATGCCTTGCATAGTAGTGGACCAATACTAGAGCTTCAACAGACTCTCTTCCCCTCTTAATTGATGGGGACCTCATTTAACATGTTTTTGAACATACTTTTGAGTATGTGAATATCATGATAGCACAATTTTTAAAATATATATATTTAATATATATATATATATTTTAATCAAGGAGACTATACAGGGACATTCTTCTCCATACTTATTGCTAATATCCACCTAAATATAGTAAAAGGAAATTCACAGGTAATATGGAATCTCCATTTGTGAAATTTAAGAATTCTTTTACAGATATATTTAAAGAGCTTTGAATGCTAATTTGCCACCATCCTTGATGTGTTGATTTTGAATCAACGCTTACAGTCAACTGCATATTAATAAGCCAGAGCACTGGGTCATTCGTTCACTCCACGGGTGTTTATTGCCTGCCCAGTACATGCCAGGTATTTTATTTGCCACAGAGAGAGTCGTAAATAAAATGTAGTCCCTGGGCTTCCCTGGTGGCGCAGTGGTTGAGAGTCCACCTGCCGATGCAGGGGACACGGGTTCGTGCCCCGGTCCGGGAAGATCCCACATGCCGCGGAGCGGCTGGGTCTGAGCCGTGGCCGCTGGGCCTGTGCGTCCGGAGCCTGTGCTCCGCAGCGGGAGAGGCCGCAGCGGTGAGAGGCCCAAGTACCGAAAAAAAAAAAAAAGTGTGTAGTCCCTGCCCTTGTGTGTCTTCCCTTGGCTTAAGATGCCCTTTTCATCTAAACTTGAGTGGAAAATGCTAAGAAGTTATTCTTTTCCATTTTTAGGGTGAATGTCAAACCTAAGGGCTTTGTATTTTCAAATGAGTGCGAAGATCTCTGCTCTGCTTTGGTGTGGACTTTTTTCCAAATGTCTCTATAATGATTCCATTCAAATCTCTTCGAAAACTCAACGGTGAGTGACATTTGATGGAAACCACCTGATTCTTTGCATCACAATCAAAAATTTTATCAGCATAGAAAGATTGGGCATAATAACTCCTGCCTCTTATCTTTTGACAGTCCTTTATGAGGAATGCCCAAGACTTAGGAATGGACTGCCTGGGTATTATTTTAAAATCTATCTTTTTCTAGGATTTTATCATTGAGATGCTGGATTTCCAGAGAAACACTTCTCTTTTTTTTTTGAACTTTATTTTATTGAAGTATAGTTGATTTACAATGTTGTGTTGGTTTCAGGTGTACAGCAAAGCGATTCAGTTATATATACATATATATCTATTCTTTTTCAGATTCTTTTCCCTTATAGATTATTACAAAATATTGAGTAGAATTCCCTGTGCTATACAGTAGGTTCTTGTTGGTTATCTATTTTATATATAGTAGTGTGCATCTGTTCATCCCAGACTCCTAATTTATCCCCTCCCTTCCCCCCAGCTTTCTCCTTTGGTAACCATAGTTTGTTTCTTATGTCTGTCCAGAGAAACATTTCTTATTGCTAAATCCTTACCCTTCCTCTGTCAACCTTCCTTCTCCAATTTGACTAAGATTGTCAGAGGCAAAAACAGTCATTCAAATTTTGAAATCCGCAGAGAATGTAGCAAAATGGCGACCACGTGAGGATATCTGTAAGCCTAGCACCTGGCTGACGGACGGCTGGGTCACTTCTGTTTAGTAGGACTCCAGAGCTTTGAGCCTCAACAGAGAGGGACAGGTTACGTTCATGATCTATTCAAAGCAGTTGGAGCTATTCCTGTCCCATTATTGTCAAGCCACAGGAAATTATGCCTTTCCTCATTACCATACTGAGCTCTGTAAGTGGCTGATACCCTTTGGATACCCTTTGGCTACACAGAGACCTTGTGATAGTGTTTTCCCAATCTAGAAACAAAAATATTTCATAAAATTAAATATATATACTATTTATATATACATAATATTATATATATCGACTGTCATCCATTTATTTCAACCAAATGTCATGGCTTGCATGGAGGGTGGAAAAAAATCATTATTTATTCAGCAAACATGTATTGAGCATCTCCTGTGTACCCAGCTCTTTCCTAGCTGCTGGGGATAGGAATTGGAATCAGAGCCAGGCCTGATGGGAGAGGCAGACCCGTGTGAGCGAACAGCCACATACAGCATGAGCCATAGATCGGTTCGTTTACCCAAAAAATTCACCGAGCTCCATGTTTGCCAGGTAATACTTTGGGCTGGGACATCCACAGCAAGCAGATTGTAAAGGGCCCTCCTGCTTGGCTAAGGAGTTTATTAACTGCTCTTTGGCAACTAGGAGCTATCAGAAGTAAAATCCCTTAGCGCACTTACGACAGTTTGTAGATTCTTCCTGTTCGGAATGAAGCTACCTGGAGGGTAGGGCAAAGAAGTGGCTACCCATACTTGTCATCGACAAAGCAGATTATCCATGTGACATTAACTGAGTATGAGCAGGTAATAAATCAGACTTTCATTGGTCTACATTTCAACAAGACAGGCTGTCACACCTCCATATTGGAAACACTTTTCATGTTGATTTGCTTCCAATTTTTATACTGGTGTGGACAGAGGGTTAATATATTTGAAATGGTTAAAATGACTTTTTTTTTTTTTTTTGGTGGGATCTGTGAGGTTTGCAGTGCCTTATCCTAGAGTTTGTACTTTAAAAGCTAGTCTTCAGGGCTTCCCTGGTGGCGCAGTGGTTGAGAGTCCGCCTGCCGATGCAGGGGACACGGGTTCGTGTCCCGGTCTGGGAAGATCCCACATGCCGCGGAGCGGCTGGGCCCGTGAGCCATGGCCGCTGAGCCTGCGCGTCCGGAGCCTGTGCTCCGCAACGGGAGAGGCCACAACAGTGAGAGGCCCGCGTACCGCAAAAAAAAAAAAAAAAAAAAGCTAGTCTTCAATCATGTATGAGTTTCTCCGTGTCTTTTCCTCTTCTTTTCTCTTCTAAGGACACTTGCCATTGGATTTAGGGCCCACTCAGGCAATCCAGGATGGTTTCATCACAAGATCCTTAAATATGCAAAAACTCCTTTTCCAAGTAAGTCAATATTCACAAGTTCCAGGGATTTGACGGGGATAGAGCTCTTGGGGGGCCACCATCTAACCCACTAGGAATCATGACCCATGGATCTAGTTACACCACAATGGTTGAAGTGGTAAACTGGTGATCAGCTCTGTGGGCAGAGACATTTTACTGAAGAAGTGGGTTTGTGGGAGGAGAGAGGATAATTGCAGTTTTTTCATATTTATCAGAAACTTACTCCATGATATAAGGAGTCCTAAGAAGAAACTTCTAGGAGCTGTGAGTGAGTGCGGACCAAGGGGAATGGAATGGAGGGAACATCAAAGGTTTGGGATTGGTTGTATGTTTACTATGATGACAGAGGTGAGGAACACAGGTGGTCATAGGATAAAACAATTGTTCTGGTACAGTAATTGGAAATGTCCACCAGGCAAATGCAAAATACCATCTGGGAAAATAAGTAAATATAGTAGTAGAAGTAATTGGAGAGGCCAGTCATGAAAATTAAAAAGAAAACAACAAAGTAAAAAGAATATAAAAAAAAAAAAAGAATATAAACTGGGTTATTTGAAGAAAGGATTGTAATATGTAACCCTGACGTTATCATTTCAAAAATTATTGTTTAACTTCAGCTAGGAAGACAAAAGCACCGTGAGTTCTTATATCCAAACATAAATTCTTGAAGCCAAACAGATATGCCTAAAGTATTCCTCAAAGATTCCACTGACTTTCTCTTTAAAAGCCCCATGTTATCACAGAGATGCGTGAATACATATATGTACCAAGAACAAACATATTGGCAACTAATGTTTTGAACCTTCATCTACTCAGGCCTGCTTTTCTGAAATAGGTTATGAAGTTTCCCGTCAGGAGAGATGGATACGAAAAAGTCCATCTGTTTAGGTCCTCAACCCAAGTAGCAAAGAATTAATTATTCAGATCGGAAAGAGGTGAGGTCAATTGACGCTAACCCAGACATTAAGGACTGCCTGCCCCAAGGAAGGCAACGCTTTTGACCGTATCCCCTTGAAACAGCTATGATGTATTTTCTTTCCTCTTCTCCTGGAAGCTGACGCCTATGTATGTTGATGTCTATGTATGTTTAGAATTTCTCAGGTATTTGGCTTGACCAAGGCCAGTTGTGACTTGGGGCCTTGCTGCCATGCTTGGTACTACAGGTGTTTCCAATTAGGGCTTCATTAGGGTGCAGGCGTGGTTAAGGCTTTGGATCACAGGACCAGGCAAACAGAGCTGTGAGGGGCTTAGGCTTAGCTGAGGAAAGAAAGGCGAAAGGGTGGTCTCCAAACTAGAGAGCTGACTGCCATTCTAACCTTGACTCCCCCAATCCAGCGCCCCCTCAAGCTTGGGCCACACCCTAGAGCCTGGTTTTCAAACCACAGCCACCCTGTCCCCTTCCAGTTTCAGGAAATCAGTTTAGTTGATTCTTGCCAGCATGGAAAACAAAGCAAAGCAAAAAAAATGAACAAGCCAAAACAAATCACTAAAGAGCAACAGAACGGGAAGGACCAGGCTGTCCTGCATGGTAAAGGTAGGTTACTGTTTAATCAAACTTTGTTTCAGTTATTTATGTGAGAGTGTGTATGTGTGTTTAACCAGCCTGTGATGTAAGATGTTTTCTCAGTGTGAGTCAGAGGCACATTTATCAAGACATCCATCCCCCAGCCTCCTGCCTCCTCATGGCCTCGTTTCCTGCCTTTTCTCAGTCTAGCCCCCACTACTCGTCAATCACTTGGCATTGATTTAAAATTCTCACCTCCCCAGGCCCTTCCCAAGTCGCCCTGTACACCCCAGTTCTGACACTCCTCCAAGAGCCTCTGTTTTCCATTCCGTTGTCCAGCCTCCCAGGTGCTAATAGACACAAGATACAGTCTTCCATGCCATCACCACTGGACTTGTCTCTTGTTCCTGGTCAGCTCCCTATTAGCTGTGCAGCCTTGCATATGCTTCATAACTGCTCTGAGCTTCTCTTTTCTCCTCTGCAAAGTGGGGAAGGGGAATGGTCCCAACGTGTGGGCTTCTCCTGAGGGCTGAAAGAAATACGTGCACCTCGTACGTTAAAGGTGTTCAATACATGGTGGCTTTTATAATAAGGACATTCTCCTACAGAACCACAGTACCAAGACTGAATTCAGGAAATGGACCATCCAGTGTACTGCTATTATCATCGAAGCTGAAGCCCAGATTTGAATTTTGCCAGTTGCTCCGTTAATGTCTTTGCCAGCCTTTTTTTTCCTCCTCACCGGGATCCAGTGCAGGCTCACGAGAGGCATTTAGTTCTTGTGCCTCTTTAATCTGAAACCATCCTTCAGCTGTTCTTTGTCTCTCACATTTCGGAAGAATACAGACCAGCTGGTTTGTCAACTTTCTCTCAGTTGGGTTTGCCTCCTGTTTTTTCACGGGTAGAATCCGATCATTTTGGTAGGAGCGCCCGGTGAGGGATGTCGTGTCCTCGGTGTTTCACAGGAGAGGCACGTGACGTCCAGTTGTGCCATCGCTGATGGTGACGAGGGACCGCTTGTTCCCAGGGTTGCCACCAGCTTTCTCTGCTGGGAAACTAGCGTTTTCCCTTTGTCATTAATAACCTGTGGGGAGATACTTTGAGACTCAGGTCTCCTGTATCTCATCAAACTTTTACCACGTGGTTTCAGCATTTATGGGTGATGCTTGTCCGAACCCGTGCTATCTATGATGTCAGCAAAAAGGCAAATCTCTTACTCTGTCATTCCTTCTAACGTGAACATGATTTTTATGTGTTCCACCTTAGACGTCTAAACCAATGAATGCCATTTCGAAACTTATACGCCAACAATATGGAAAATAAAAGCAACTCATTTATGTAGGCCTGTGGGCTTGTTCTGCTTGACGAGACTCAACATTGTAGAGATGTCATGTTATAGGGAATCTTTTCAAAGGCCCTGTCAACATACGGCTGATGCATGTAAATCAACTATACTCCAATATGGTATTTTAGAAAATTCTTTGGGGGTTGCACCGCACGGCTTGTGGAATCTCAGTTCCCCGACCAGGGACTGAACCCGGGCCTCTGCAGTGAAAGCACCGAATCCTAACCACTACACCATCAGGGAACTCCTTAAAATAAAAATTAAAAAAAAAAAAAGAAAAAAAGATATGGCTGGACTTCCCTGGCGGTCCAGTGGCTGGGACTCCGCGATTCCAATGCAGAGGATGTGGATTTAATCCCTGGTCGGGGAACTAAGATCCCACATGCCGCAGGAGCGGCCAAAAATAAATAAATTTTAAAAAGTAAAATAATCTTAAAAAAAAAAGATACGGCTGATGGAGGCCTGTGCTGTCATTTCATCTTTAAGAGTCATCTTAGGGCTTGTTTGCAATCAACACTCTCACGTGTCACGGCTGTGCTTTTTCAAAAGAATACAGAGGCATATGTGTAAATCGCATTCCCATTCAATTCAAACTAGATCTTTAACATTAATTTTGATCAACCGCACATCTCATGGAGTTCCCATGATTGGAAGAGAAATTGCTCGTCATTAGTGGCTCCAGCAAGGGCTTGTAGAAGGACGGGAGAGGCAGATGCTTTTCGGGCTCCTGATGGACAACAGACGTTGGCGTGATAAAGGAAAACTGTGCACCGCTGGAATCATTGGGCGCGGCCTTCAGCACTTCTGCTTCTGCGCCGCGGGAAGAAGTTTCTGCTCTTTGAGAACCAGGAAGTGGCTTCAGAATTTGGGCTTTGAATTCGGTCAGGTGCCTGCCTTCCAGCAGTCCTTGAACAAACATCACCTGTTGATTAGTCAAACACTCATTTCCAACACTAGTATGAGAGGAATAATGGATGGATAGAGCTTCAAGAATGTCTGGCCCTCTTCCACTTTCTACCTGGAAAAAATGTCTTCACCTGAATACTGCTGTTTGCTTATAGCTGTGGCACCCTACCTATCTGAGTCGTGAGGCCGGTGTTGATGCAGCTGCCTATCTGGACAGTGAGTCACTCCCAGGTTCATTTTCAAGATGCCCTGGCCACATATTTGTCATGGAAACCAGGAAAAAGTCTCTGCTTTCAGTGGGAGCATGTCCTCAGGAGAGGCAGAGTCTCCAGTATGTAATCATAAACAGTACAAATTTTCTCCCATTTGGGGGACATGGGGGATAGAAGTTGACTTTTTTTTTTTTTTTTTTTTCCCAGTACGTGGGCCTCTCACTGTTGTGGCCTCTCGCGTTGCGGAGCACAGGCTCCGGACGCGCAGGCTCAGCGGCCATGGCTCACGGGCCCAGCCGGTCCGCGGCATGCGGGATCTTCCCGGACCGGGGCATGAACCCACATCCCCTGCATGGGCAGGCGGACTCTTAACCACTGTGCCACCAGGGAAGCCCGAGGTTGACCTTTTAAAAGTATTTTTATTTGTAGTTTTTATTTTTAAAATTTATTTCATTGAAGTATAGTTGATTTACAATGTTGTGTTAATTTCTACTGTACAGCAAAGTAAGTCAGTTATGCATATGTATACATTCTGTTTCTTATTCTTTTCCATTATGGTTTATCACAGGATATTGAATATAGTTCTCTGTGCTATACAGTTCGTCCTTGTTGTTTATCCATTCTCTATGTAATAGTTTGCATCTGCTAATCCCAAACTCCCAATCCATCCCTCCCCCACTGCTAAAAGTATTTTTAATTATTAAAATTGTTTGAACAGAGAACACATTTATCTGGTTCAAATATTAAAACAATATGAGAAGTATATTCCCTTTCAACAGATTTCCCTTGCTCTCTTTTCTAGTTTCTTGCTTAGCCTCCAACGTATACGTGAAAGCAAATATATATTTTTAACTCTCCTCTCGTTACACAACTGGTATTTAATATGGTATTCTTAAACTTAAAAAAATTATTATACAGTAATACACATCTGTTTATTTAAAATAAATCACACAGTATAGAATAGAGTGAATGAAAAAGTTCTCCGAACCTCCAGCCCATGTTCCCGAGGTAGCTAGTTACCAGTTTTTTGTGAGCCATTCCAGATGTTAAAATTTTTTTAGAAACTTGAGAGCTGCTTGCTAAACACAGCCACTATTAAAAATTAAATGATATAAACGTACAAAAAAATAAATTATATTAAAAGTAAAGGTCATAGATACTCATAACTCATCACTGCCTAATTATTTTACTACATTTTACTACAATCTATGCTCTCGAGGTTGATTATGTTACAGGTACCATCTTTATGGTGGAGATATAAAATGATGGCATATACAACATTGTAAATCAACTATACTTCAATTAAAAAAAAAGAAAATGATGGCTACTGGTCATCTCTTCTCAACTCTTCTTGAGGACTTTACACCTCTATTGACATAGAATGTAGAAGATGCTTCATTGAAATTAATCAAAAATATCAACTTAGGAAATGTAAAGATGCAACAAACCTGTCAACACAGTTATTTTTAAATTTAAAGAAAATCGGCATGAGAATAAATGACATTGCTTAGTTAGGAAAAATAAATGGCTACTTCTCATGGATGTCCAAATAGCCTTTCCCTTTTTTTTTAATCTAAATGGCCAAGTAGACAAGGTCTGTCCTCCCTCATCCTGGAAAATTTCATCTCTCATCCACCTGTCACTATTTGGATGGTCATTCCAGTGTCTCCCCTGGTCCTAAATTCTCCTGCTTCTCTTCACTCATTTTTTTCTCTGGCTGTACTTCTTCTACTATCCCTTAAATATTGGTTTGTGCAATGAGCCAACCTTGAGCTTACACTCTTCCTCGTCTGCATTCTTCCTTGTCTATGCTCTTCCTTTCCCCATGGCTTTACCTAGTAAGTTTCTTTAACCTGATGACTCTAGGATTCCTTTGGATTCCATCTGACTCTCTCTCGGGCTCCATCTGGCTAGACATCTCCACGTGATCATCGCTTAAAGTCATCCTGTCTACAGAACTTGTCCTCCCCACTTGGTCAATGGCATCATTATCATTCAAGTAACTTGACAAGTCAGCTGTATCTTGTGACTCACCAGTCACATCCATCACTCACCAGCACTGGGAATCTAATCCAAACATTGCTCTACAACCTCCGGCCGTGTCCTTGGGTTCAGACTTTCCCTTCCATCAGACTCTTTCTTCCCTCCATGCCCCAGCCTCATCTCAGTTACCTTCCAAGGCCCAAGTCCTTTCACATCCTCCAAGAAGTCTCCCTAGATCCTCGCTCACCTTGATTCTGTCTTCCTGCAATCCCCACTGCATTCTGCTGGTACTTTCTATGAAGACTTAGAGTCTACCCCTCTCTGGAGTAGGGTAATTACCTAAATCTCGATTTCCCTCCCCCAGATTGGAGGCTCCTGGGCTGGAGAGGGACAGAAGAGATCCTGGCGTGGAGCTCTGTGGAGTACGTGCTTGAGAAATGTGAGTTGAATCGTTTTCTATTGAATTTATGTACAATGTATAGGAATCTTGCCAGTGAAAGGTGTAGGAAAGAGCTAGTTTTCCCCACCGCAGGGGTCACAGATTCATGTGTTTACAGGTGCCCAGCACAGGTCACATAAATAACTGGAGAGGTCAAGCTCTGTCGAGAGAGGAAGCAGCCCCTTCTTAGCTCAAGCCACTTAACCATAAGGAAACACGGATCCAGTGTTGCCAAGTCTTCCAATTATTCAAGAGAAGGCAGAGATAGGGATTTTTAAATGTGCAACCTCCCAAGTTATAATTACTGGTAACTAGAGACATTTTAACCTTTTATTGTAAAATTGAAAAAAGGAAACTACAAAACCCCACCCCACAAACATAGAGTTTAATGCGTTATTATGAGGCAAACATCCAACTCTTCTAATGGAAACTCAGGTCAAGAAATAGAACTTGGCCACCTACCCCAGGAGCCTACCTGGGCTCCATTCCAGTCTCAGCACCCCCAAATGAACCCCTTCTGTACATTTATACTAATAATTTGCTTTCATTTTCTTATGGTTTTATCATTTGGGTGTGCACCCCTAGGTGCTATACTCTAACTTAACGCAAATTGAGTCTGAGTCATTTTTTAAAACTTGTGTCTTTTCATCTGCAGATCCCCCCTCTGGTGCTTCCCTTTCCTTACAGTTTCTTTTTGTTGAAGTACCTGGGGTATTTGACTTGTAAAGTTTCTCACAGTCTGGATTTGTTTACTGAATGGCGCAGCTCATCATGTGGTCTGCACTTCCTGTACTTTGGCATCTAGATCCACAACTTGTTCATTAATTAAAACATTGTTTTCAATTGCGAGCATCATCCACTGGCAGCAGCTTATCTCTGCATCCTCTACCTTGCTCTGTCTCCTTGTTTGTTTCTCTCGCTACTTACTTGGCCCTGACTGTGAATAGTCAATCAACTTCTTTGCCACTTTCCATGTTGGGAGGATGGAGATGTATTCTGATCTAATAGAATCAAAGTCTTCATAATTATCACACTGCTGACCATAAACGTTGGGTGTTGTGGCTCCTTGGATCCTATAACGTGGGCCACGTAGGGATGCTTTAAAGGGACAAAACCAGGCATCCTCCCAGAGACTGATTTGTTGCCTTTTCAGCCAGATGGTTCACCAGGTGGGATGCAGCCAAGTCACTAGTCTTTCCCTCACCAGATGACAGGATTTCCTCTGACCACGGCACCTGCTAGTTTAAAAGGGAAGTCTAGAACCACTTCCCACACGGGGGAGGGGGGTGGAGGCTGGGTGTGTGTGTGTAACTCTGCAGGTGCCAAAAGTCAGCAGAGTTCTAAAGGCAAGTAACCCATGTCTTCCATGGGGGTACAAAGGGGTAAAAGAAAACAGGATTTGCAGAGAGGTTCCCCAGGATAGTAAAGCTCTGGTGAAAAATCTATTAAGAAATCTGTAAAATCCCCTGGAAAAATACATAAGAAAGGGAGAACAGCAAAAACAACAAAATGAGAAAGAGGAAATAAAAGGAATCTAGACAAGAGAACCAAGATGTTGACCTGTCATATATCAGAAAACATTTTCCCAGTCAATGAAAGGGCTTGGTGAACAAAGCTAAACTTGTGCATCCATGATAATACGTGTAGTTGATTATAATTATTTAAACCACTTAATCATTTCAGGTAGAGTTTATCCATAGTGGTAGACTGGGTAGACTGACACCCAAGTAAAACCGTTTTTGTTACAAGTCAGAGATGCATACATTTGCATCAAATGCATAAGGCGTAATGGCTGTTGATTAGTGGACTAATAACCAGGCAAAAACCTGTCTCTAGGTAAGTTGACCTGAACAGCTAGTGACCTGGGAGGAATTCCCTCCCGCTGAGTGGGCATACGTGGCAGGGAATAACTCATTATACCAGTGGGTGGGCACTTCAGCTGGCCTGACCCTTTTTCTTCTCCTTTCCACCCTCTTCACTCCTTTTTTCCCTACTCTTTTGTTTCTTATTCCACCTCAAGTTCACTGTTAATTAGACAGTGAAATGTCTCATTTCTCCTAGATGGCGAGGTGAAATTTTCCTAAAAACAGAGCATTCAGTGTCTGGCAATAATTGATTTTCATCATAATGGCTCTCTAATGAACTGTTGAGTTTCAAAAGAAGTTTTCTCTGAATGAAAATTTGCCTGGTCACCATGCTTTGGGCATGAAGAGATAATAACATCGTAGGGGAGAAGAGACACATCTTCCTTACAGAATAATTCCAAGTGATGTATCTAGATACTCTCCATCCAAGAGGGCAAGATTGGGCTTCCCTGGTGGCGCAGTGGTTAAGAGTCCGCCTGCCGATGCAGGGGACGCGGGTTCGTGCCCCCGTCTGGGAGGATCCCACATGCCGCGGAGCGGCTGGGCCCGTGAGCCATGGCCGCTGGGCCTGCGCGTCCGGAGCCTGTGCTCCGCAACGGGAGGGGCCACAACAGTGAGAGGCCCACGTACCGCAAAAAAAAAAAAAAAAAACTGAATTGCAAGAGGGCAAGATTAATCCCTCCCCAGCTCCCACCCACACTGGGCTAGATTTAGTGACTCCTTCCAAAGAATAGAGTATGGACAGGGAAGGGAAAAACAGCAATATTATAGTGGAGAAACCTGGCAGACAGCACCTTAACCAAGTGATGGAGGGTAACATCCTCAGTGATGTCATGTAGATATCAGGTACCTGCTGACATGTTATGAAGAGAAGGGAACTTTGGCACTTTCCCAAAATGCATAACATAACCTCAGTCTAATGAGAAAAACATCACGCAAACCCAAATGAAGGGACATTGTATAAAATTCCTGGCTGACACTACTGGAAATTGTCAAGTTCATGAAAAAATATGGAAAGATGCAGAAACTGTCAGCCCAGAGGAGACTAAGAAGACTTGATGATTAAACGCAATGTGGAATCCTGGATTGAATTCTCAAACAGAAAGAGGACATTGAATGGAAAAACAGGTGAAATTGGAATGAAGTCTTGCTTTAGTTAACAGTAACGTAGCCTTGTTAGTTTCTTAGTTGTGACAAACAATATAAAGTTTATTGAAAGAAAGTGAACAAAAACAACAAAAGATAACATCTTTTAATTGGCTACCAAGTATTCGACCTAGTTTTTTTTGTTTTAGATTTTTAAAATATTTATTTATTTTAATTTATTATTTTTGGCTGTGTTGGGTCTTCGTTGCTGCGCGCGGGCTTTCTCTAGTTGCGGCGAGTGGGGGCTACTCTTCATTGCGGTGCGCGGGCTTCTCTCATTGCGGTGGCTTCTCGTTGCTGAGCACGGGCTCTAGAGCGCGGGGCTTCGGTAGATGCGGCACGTGGGCTCAGTAGTTGTGGTTCGTGGGCTCTAAAGCACAGGCTCAGTAGTTGTGGCGCACGGGCTTAGTTTCTGCGTGGCATGTGGGATCGTCCTGGGCTCGAACCCTTGTCCCCTGCCTTGGCAGGCAGATTCTTAACCACTGCGCCACCAGGGAAGCCCTAGATTTGTTTTTAACATTTCAGTACTCCTCATATCTTGTTAGTACACAGACCATCTGTTAACATAATGAAGTGTTCTGTTTGTAACAGCTTATGACAGGCTGCTTGGTGTATAAAGCAGCTAAAATCAAGGCTCTTGATTTGACATGGCAGCTTAATTCTGTGTATTTCTGTAGATGTGGTCTCGGTCCTAGCTTTGTCTAGAGAGATCTTGGACAAATGTATGCTGTTTGAACCAGGATGGGTAAAATATTCAGTGTGGTTACCTCCACCCCCAGAAAATAACTGAAAACACGTGGTCTCTGGAAGGTGAGTTAGCAGTGCCATCTTTCCATATGAAGACCTGCTTGACTATAATTAAAACTTTCATTTGACTATTAAAATTAAAGAACAGCTATAAATTAAAGTAACAATATTAAAACCTCTGGGGGGTAAGTCTAAAACTCCTCTTTAATTAGAGAGCTACAAAACCTAAGGAACACTAATTCTTTTCGGCATCAAGGTCTCATCTTACAAAGAAGCTGGTATTTTGTAAATCACAGCTCTTCCAGGGCTGAGGACAAATTTTGGTTCTTGCTAGGGATTACTGCCTGAAAGATTTTGCCCTTTAAGAACTAGGCTATAAGTTAGAGAATACTAATTTCTTATCCTGATTGGACATATGAGAATCTGGGTGGTCTTGGTCATGTCATGACTTTTCTAGATTAGAGTTTCCATAGTTCTATAGTTAGATGTTGGGTTATTAATTTTATTTGACTGTTATAGTTCAAAAAGTTTGAAATTTTTGTTGCAATAATGAAAATAGTAGCCCTTCTCCTTAAAAACAGAAGGCATTAGTAATAGGTGGTGGATTCGGTTTTTAATTGTATATTCTTCTTTGTACTTTTCTGTATTTTTCACATGTGTGTATCTGTAGTCATATAAACAGAAAACTGTATTTGAAAGCACTGTAAGGACATATACTAGTAGATTTTTCATTAAGACTTACTGAGTTTAAGATATTGTGCTCAGGTGGGCCTTAATCCTTCACTTTAATGACAGTTTTGCCAGGACAATCTGAAAGTTGAACTTGGCTTTCAGTTCATCCCCTGACTGCCCTTTTCCATTTGCCACTCTTAATATTTGTGCTTTTTCTTTATAGATCTTATTCCTCAGTTTTTATCTTTTTTTTTTTTCCATTGGATTAAAACAAACAATGAGCTTTAAAAAGAACACTCCTCGGGGGTCTCAGGCGGGCACAGGAGAGAATCCAGGTCTTGCTTGGAGTCAAGGTGAGAGCACTGAGCGAGGATTGAGGGGAACCTGGATCCCAGAACAGAGTTGGCCCTTGGAGACCATAGGGCGGGATGAGCACGTGCAGCACTTCCTGACATCCGGGTCTCAGAGACGCTGGGGAGGGGGAGTACGGGGCGGGGTCTCAGAGAGGCTTGGGAGGGCGTATAAGGGACGGGGTGTCTGGTGGGCCCGGGAGAGAATACCAGGTCTTGCGTGGACTCAAGGTGAGGGCCCTGAGGGAGGACTGAGGGGAGCCTGGACCCCAGAACAGAGTTGGCCCTGGGCGGCCATAGGGTGGGATGAGCACGTGCAGCATTTCCTGATATCCGGGTCACAGAGACGTTGGGGACTGGGTATAAGGGGCGGGATCTCAGGCGGGCACAGGAGAGAATCCCAGGTCCTGTGTGGAGTCAGGGTGAGAGCACGGAGGGAGGACTGAAGGAAAACTAGGCGCCAGACCAGAGTTGGCCCTTGGAGGCCATAGGGCGTGGTGAGCACATGCAGCACTTCCTGACATCCGGGTCTCAGAGACGCTGCAGAGGGGGAGTAAGGGGCGGGGTCTCAGAGAGGCCGGGGAGGGGGTATAAGGGGCGGGGTCTCAGGCGGGCACAGGAGAGAATCCCAGGTCTTGCGTGGAGTCAAGGTGAGGGCCCTGAGGGAGGACTGAGGGGAGCCTGGACCCCAGAACAGAGTTGGCCCTGGGCGGCCATAGGGCGGGATGAGCACGTGCAGCACTTCCTGACGTCCGGGTCTCAGAGACGCTGGGGAGGGGGAGTATGGGGCGGGGTCTCAGCGAAGCTGGAGAAGCGGTATAAGGGTCGGGGTGTCTGGTGGGCCCGAGAGAGAATGCCAGGTCTTGCGTGGAGTCAAGGTGAGGGCCCTGAGGGAGGACTGAGGGGAGCCTGGACCCCAGAACAGAGTTGGCCCTGGGCGGCCATAGGGCGGGATGAGCACGTGCAGCACTTCCTGACATCCGGGTCTCAGAGACGCTGGGGAGGGGGAGTACGGGGCGGGGTCTCAGAGAGGCTTGGGCGGGGGTATAAGGGACGGGGTGTCTGGTGGGCCCGGGAGAGAATGCCAGGTCTTGCGTGGACTCAAGGTGAGGGCCCTGAGGGAGGACTGAGGGGAGCCTGGACCCCAGAACAGAGTTGGCCCTGGGAGGCCATAGGGCGTGGTGAGCACATGCAGCACTTCCTGACATCCGGGTCTCAGAGACGCTGGCGAGGGGGAGTAAGGGGCGGGGTCTCAGAGAGGCCGGGGAGGGGGTATAAGGGGCGGGGTCTCAGGCGGGCACGGGAGAGAATCCCAGGTCCTGCGTGGAGTCAAGGTGAGGGCCCTGAGGGAGGACTGAGGGGAGCCTGGACCCCAGAACAGAGTTGGCCCTGGGCGGCCATAGGGCGGGATGAGCACGTGCAGCACTTCCTGACATCCGGGTCTCAGAGACGCTGGGGAGGGGGAGTACGGGGTGGGGTCTCAGAGAGGCTGGGAGGGGGTATAAGGGGCGTGATCTCAGGCGGGCACGGGAGAGAATGCCAGGTCCTGCGTGGAGTCAGGGTGAGAGCCCTGAGGGAGGACTGAGGGGAACCTGGATCCCGGAACAGAGTTGGCCCTTGGAGGCCATAGGGAAGAATTTAAATAAAAAAAAAAAAAAGAACACTCCTCATGGTAGATATCTCCATAGAGCTTATATTTACTCTAAACTGAGTTTTGCCAGACCGTCCAAGTGGATACTCCTGGTTTTTCATTATCCATCAACACATTACACTGTAGAGGATACAGTGGCATAAAATTGGTGTAATCCAGCAAAACTCTGATATGCAAACAGGACAACACAAAATCATGAGAATAGTTTTCTATCTAGTTCTAGAAAAATGATTCATGTTTTTCCTTCCTTCTTTCTTTCGAGGTTTCTAAAAAGGCAAAATTATGTATATATAGTAATTCGGTACCTAAAAGTTTGAACTCTGGAAAATGGGATTGCCACGCTCCATGTTTCCCATTGGCTAAAGAGATGCTTTCTCTAAGAATATGCAAACTCTCTAGTCCAGTCTTTTATATCTTTAAAGTTATACCTGTTTGTTTTGTAACATAATGCCAGCATGGCACTACAGTCAGCTGTATCTGAGAACAAAAGTGTATATCTCAATGTGATGAACGAGGACATAGGAAAACTTGGACAGTTGAATTTTGTCCATGGTTATCTGAAGGTGGCAGAGATCTGGATTTGGTTGAGTCACTTCCGGTTTGATTATCTCGGCTGATTGCCACCAATCACATTTAAGGCTTCTGCCATCACATGGTTTATTTTTCATACATGCTGATGTGTGTATGTCAAATAGTGCAAAGGACTCCATGGTAATTTTAACCTACTACCTGGGTCTTTAGTTGTGAGAACCACAAGGTACGTCCCGGTTGACTGAGTTTCTTGAATGAATGAAATGCACAAGTTCCCTTAGCAAAAGTAAAATCAGCCTCCCCTTTGAAGATGTGGCATGATTTGTAAACCTGACCACTATAAGGACATCTTTGCTAATTTAATACACGTCTATATACTGCTGCTTTTTCATCCAGAAAATTTTCATTTCAAAAAGAGAAAAATCTTCTATAACGATTAATTCATTAACTCTGATAATATCTCTCTGCATACCAGAGTCAGCAAACTCTGGCCTGAGGGCCAGATATGGCCAGCTACCAGTTTTTCTACAGCCTGAATGCTAAGGCTGGCATTTGTATTTGTAAAGGACTGGAAAACAAATCAAAAGAAGAATACTATTTCTTGGCGTGTAAAAATTATATGAACTTCACATTTCAGTGTTCATAAATCAAGTTTGATTGGCGCCCTCATTCATTTGCAGCTTGCTTATGGCTTTCATGTTAAGTGGCAGAGTTGGGTAGCTCTGACAGAGACTATATGGCCTGCAAAACAGAAAATATTTACTGTGTGGCCCATTTCAGAAAACGTTTGCTGCTTCCTCTTCCAGACAAAGCTATTTTTGGAAAGAGAACTGAGGCCCAGCATGAAGTGGGTAGACATAGCAAAATCACTGCAATGAACTAGCCTGGGATGTAAACCAAACTTCTCATGTGATGTAATTTCTAGCGAAGCATCTTGCATAAGTGGGGGAAATTAAAATCTGGAGGTGAAAGTAGAAAACAAAAATCAAAAATCTAAATTTTGCATAGTGGGAATGTTTGAATGATAGAGCCCAAGGATCCAGGACGTATTTTATCTATTGCCAAAATGCGCTTTTTCTGGAGTAGCATGCTTCCCTTCCCGAAAGCAGAGCCATGCAGCCCTAGGCCATCACAAACCCTTGCTGATTGATTGCTGGATGAGGGTCACGTAGCTCTGACTTTGGTCGGTGTAGGCAGTGATCACGATGACCTTTGAATGTTTAGGGTCTCAAAGCACACATACTTTGGGGGGGGGGGCCCATAAAAAGGCTGAGTCTATGTCCTTCCGTGAATGGCCCCCTAGAAGTGCTATAGTCAGGTTCTCAAAAGCCTGCCTCTTCCTTTTATTTTGGGCAGGTTTTAGTCCATTTGTGAGGGGATAACGAAGGTTAGAATTTCAGTACTTGTTACAACCTTGTCAGTGGTGGAGGACGGACGTGGCTAAGAACAATGGTTATACTTTGTAATTTCTGGTTTGTGTGTGTATGTGGCTATCTAATGTTTTATTTGGGGGTAATCTCGTGTATATAATTTATAAATACATAATACATTCTTTACATATTTGTGCGATCAAACTTTTTAAAAAATTTTTTATTGAAATATAGTTGATTTACAATATTGTGTTTCAGGTGTACAGCAAAGTGATTCAGTTATACATATATGTGTGTATATATATTCTTTTTAGATTCTTTTCCCTTATAGGGTATCAAACTTTTTTTGGTGGGCGGGGCCTTGCCATGTGGCATGGGGGATCTTAGCTCCCCGACCAGGGATTGAACCTGTGCCCCCTGCAGTGGAAGTGTGGAGTCTGAACCACTGGACTGCCAGGGAAGCCCCAGACTTTTTATTGATAGTTTTATTTGTGTCATCAGATAGTTAACATACTTGTTTTTTGCTTAATTTTCTTCTGTTGTATAACAAATTACCACAGATTTAATGGCTTAAAGCAACATATTTATCACCTCACAGTTTTTATCCATTAGGAGTCTGGGAATGGTGTAGCTAGATCTTTGGCTCAGGCTATCACAGAGGTGCAGTCAGGGTGTCGGCTGGGGCTGTGGTCTCATCTGGAAGCTCGTGTCCCCTTCCAAGTTCAAGTAGTTTGGGGGCAGAATTCTTTTCCTTGAAGCTATAAAACCCATGGTGGATTTCTTCTTCAAGGTCATCAGGAAAGAGTCTCTGACTCAGAGAAGGCCTAAGCCCTCTTTTAGAGGATGCCCAACTGATTAAGTCAGACCCACCCAGGATAATCACTCTTTTGATTATTTAGAGTTCACTGATTTGGGACCTCAATTACATTTGCAAATTCCCTTCTACCTTGTCATATGATGTCACACAATCAAGGGAGTGACATCCATTGCCTTTGTCATATAACATAACCTAATCGTAACACCAGGGGGCTGAGATCATAGATACCATGTTAGAATTTTGGCTCTCACACCAGGCAAGGGAAGCATGACTCCAAGAGTCGGAGGGAGCCAGCTTTGAATCTTACCTCTTCCACTAACTAGCTGTGTGAATGTACAAGTAATTTAACTTCTCCATGCCTCCGTGCTCTCAACTGTAAACTGGAGATCATTGTAGCATCATTTTAGCGTTCCAGCATCTACCACTTCAGGCTGGTGCCAGAATTCAATAAGATAATACTTACAAAGGGTCTGGAACTGTGACTGGCAAATAGCAAGTGGTGAACAGGTGTCAGATATTTTCATTCATTTTTATACATACAGACGTTCTATTCATCCAACGGAAAAATGATATTGGACATTGCCAGAACGTGCATCACAGGATCTTCAAGAAAGCAAGACAAGAGGAAGGAATTAGGAATGCAAATTAATCCCGGTTTTATAGTAGAAAGGGCTTACTGAGAGCAAGCTAGTTCAGTAAATGGTGCTTGAACACAAAGTGAGATACGTCTGTGAAAGCGTCTGCACCGAATAAATGTTGCTTGAATTTAAATCTGGACAAAAGTACACGCTTAATAATTGTCTGTGGATTAATGGATGTGATTATCTTCTTTTTAAAGTCAAATCACTGCTTAACCAAATTATTTTTTTCTCTTTATTGTTACCCACAGAACTATTTGAACCTGACAAACATTTGATCTGTCGATGTGGCCCCTGCGTTCTTCCCCGATCTAAGGTAAGGTCTGTTAATATGAAACCAATAGAGAAAGTCAGAGTGTAAGAACGTTTGCCAAAGATCTTGATAAAGTATTGTGTAGCAAATGGAGAAGTACAGATATCTAACCCAGGACCTGTAGTTTCTGTACTGAGTGATAATTCTCACCTACCTCCTAGTCACAAGCTAAAGGCCTGTGTTAAGCCCTTCCTCTCTGAAGGGAAGGAGAGAGAAAACAAAAACAAACCCCCCCAAACAAGGTGACCCCCCAGAAAAACACCACTCTCAATTTGCTTGTGTCCTTGGAAGTAAAGACAAAGAGATTCCCTTGATTACAGACTTGCTGATCTGTGGAAAATCCACAACCCCACGTTACCTCGTGCTTACAACAATGGGCAGACAGAAATCACACACTGCGGGCTTTTGTCTTCTCCTTATATTGGCTTCTTATTCTCCAGAATGGCTTCTGGTCTGGTAACAGGGAGAGGGCCTGCTGGCTGAGGAACGCTCTGCAGAGTGGCTGGTATGGCTGTGGGTGGTGCCTGGGGAGCCTGGGAAAGGAAAATTCCTGGGAGCCGGGGCTGTGTTGTAGGTCCAGTAACTCAGCCATCCTGGAATTCTCGGACATGCCTGGTGCTTTGGGATCCTCGGAGCTCCTATCAGAGTGAACCGAAGAGCTAACTATTCTAAAATTTTATAGAAAAGAGAGGGGGGAGAGAGGGAGGGAAATGACATCAACATACAGCAACATTCTGAGTCTCATTGTCAAGTACTAGCAAACCATCCTAAGTAGCAGATCCAGATCTTGCTAAATTTTTCATAAAATAGGAATCATTTTAGACCGTAGGAACAAAAGGACTATAGGATTGGTAGATCATTTCTTGTCTTACTTCAGAATCTATCTCTGTATATAATCTTTTTTTTTTTTTAACATCTTTATTGGGGTATAATTGCTTTACAATGGTGTGTTAGTTTCTGCTTTATAACAAAGTGAATCAATCATACATAAACATATGTTCCCATATATCTTCCCTGTTGCGTCTCCCTCCCTCCCTATAATCTATTTTTATCATTAAATCACTGGAGGAACATAGAATAATGGAGGCAACCATCCAGATGTTTCCAAGCATCCAGGTGTTTGACAGTGTGGAAGTCTATGTGGACACAAAGTGTCTGGGCTTTCCATGGACTCATTGTTTATCCTTTTGATTTATTTCCTTATTTATATGTATGTATTTGGAGGGGTGGGATGGGTGGGACACGAGCAGATTTCATTCATTCAGCACACACTTAGGAAGCGCCTGTTATGGGTAAGACACTGAAAGACACACAAAGGAAACACAGAGGGACTCGGGCCGTAAGAGATTTGCAGTCCTATCCCAGGGACTAGAAATCTTGTGACAAGCATCGTTCAAAGTTGTATTGACTCCCATACGCCTAACTCATCTTCTGGCAAAGCTGGTCAAAACCATTCAGCGGGTTGCCGAATTCTACAAGAGAACAAGAGTGAGGTTGAATTGACTGGTCATTTAGCAGATGTGGTTAACTCGATTTCCAGTTTACCAACAGCCAAACCAAAGGCGTCTAGTAGGAGTAAGCCAGCTTTCTGTCAATCTCTTCCGTGTCTCTTGGAGGGAAAAACAACCGGTCCAACTGCCATCTGGAAGGCGAAATTGCAAGCAGCCAGTCAGATGCAGTTTTCACCTCTGAACCAAGTGTTCAGTTTCGCCCACACGTTTCCTCCAGCGTGAGTTTCTCATTCAGTGATCCCCAGCTGTATTTTTTCCCATTCAGCTCATCTCACTTTCTTTTTAATCAGTGACAAAACAGGATAAAACACCTTTATTATTATTATCTGAAGCTCAGCATTACACCTAGGATTTCTCTCTTTAAAATCTAGGAAGCCATGGCATTTATCAAAAGCAGAGAAGCGGTGGATGTGACTAGGGGTTCATATTGCCAATGGGTATTGCAAATTATACTAAGAAAATCTGAGAGTGAGTATCTTGTGTTATTAGCTTCTCAAATTTGATGACTACTATTTTATGAGTGTCTTCTTTTCCTTCTAGACATTTGTGGCATTTTTCTTAATGACCAACTATAGATATAGATATAGATATGTAACTTGTACCACCTGCAGCATTATTGTTAAGAGGAATAATCCACGTGGTACTGATGCAATTTTAGTCTTATATTTCTGGACTCTTGGAACCATTTAAGCAGCTGGCCCGTGGGTGGACTCCTTAGAGCACATTTGAAAACCTTACAGAGAGGTACATTTTACCCAAGGCTGCACCATTTAGCTGTCAGAGTCCCTGGAATGTTCGGGAAAGGATACTAAGTCAACACTCCACATGACTTAATTGGGTGTTTCCATGGAAGATATAATAAACCATGCTTCTCTATACTGTCTGAAGATGGGTCACGTGGCAGGGTCTCTGTTGACAAAGGCCGCCAGGAAGTGACTCTCTCTTCCCCAGAGACACCATTTTCAAGCTGTTCTTTTCTGCTCAGTAAAGATTAAAAAGGAAGTGAAACCTTTTGCACTCTTCTGCACTGCTGTTTTTTGGTGTGTTTTTTTTTCAGACAGAGCAGGAACGCCTGCTCATACATTCTTCCAAGACTTGCTAAGAAAGACTTGAAAATAGCAGGCAAAAAGTGTCTGTGTTTGCTGTCTGTTCTTTGGCTATGGAATAAAAACAAAAAAAAATGACATTGAATCTGGTGTTTGAAATGGCAGTGCTGTTGTGGCTATGATGACTGGCTTGACAAGCCCACAGTATTCTAGAAGCATGAGCCTGTCCCAGGAGCCAGCTCAGCTGTTTCTCAAGAATGAGACGGACTGGGGCCCTGCAACAGTGTTTCCTCTTGCCGACCTTTCAGCCGCTGGGCAGAAACACATGCAAATAAAAATCAGGAACCCCAGAGAGCAAGCAAATCATTTCCAGACAGGCTGATAATGAACTTCAAGCCTTCAGCTCCAATATCACTGATTGAAATCCATTTGTTTTAGCTCTTTAATAGAATATGAGGTTAAATACACAAACCTACGTTTTTAGAATTCTCTCTTGTATTCATACCAGCGTGCGATTTTTTTTTTTTTAAGACAGCATAAAATAGAGTGACTTTTTAAAAATCTAGCTTTTAACGTCTTAATAAAGCTGGGGGGAAAAAACTAGCATAGCACGAGAAAATAGAAAATGCTTTCAGATTTCCTCTCCCTGATTTTGAAGGTTTTCTTTTTCTTTTTTCCTTTATTAATAAACCTTAAAGATTTGAAAATGTAAGCCAGGTGTGAGCTCTGAGGGAGAAGGTGCATTTTATTCACCTTTGTGTCCCACACAACCAGAGATGGTGGGGTTGGTGTTTGTTGAACTCAGGAATCTTCTCCCTCCCGTAACAGGGATAAGTCCCTTTTATAACTGTGAGTCTGCAGGAATCTGAGACCGAGAGTAGAGAATCTCTGCTTATTTTTCTAATCTAACTAATCTGTCCTTCGAATTCTTCTATTTTGGATAACGTTAGATTTGAATCACGAGTTCCTGGGTCCGTAGTACTGTTTGTACTCCTGAGATTACATTGAGAAGTTTACTAGACCGTGCATCTCTAGAGCCTTCCTTTTCCTTTTTTCCATGTGTCTGGAGATGTAGTGAGAAAATCTGCCTTCAGCTACCTCAGTGGTTTGGCAGCCCTGACTTCCTGTTCATCATTTGCATTTCTATGGCCTTTAAGCTAAACGTTTCAAAAATGTAACGATTCATTTCATTAAACTGTACTTTTTTGTCTCTGGAATGAATATGACAATGTTTAGGTCATTTCAGAACCGGAAAATTAAGGCCCCAAAGTTGCAAAGATTTTTCTCTCTTGTCATTGTGCGTATATATGCAGTATATGAATAAATCGTTTAGTACTGTAAAAAAGCTTCAGATTTTTTTCCCTTTGGGTTGGAAACAAAAGCCCTTTTCAGAGACTTCGATGATTCTTCCTCCAAACCTTAGCCTTATTCACACATTCTGCTAACCAAACCGTCCTTATAAAACCAATAGAACCCTCTACCTTTGGGACGGGGTGGGGGGGACCACAAAGAAATTAGCTGAAGCATTCAAATTCTCCTTTTCCGGGACTTTCATCCTCATTCTCCTCTATGACAATCCCTTGATTTCTCCTTGTCCATATATATTTTTCATTTATATTGCTATATTTAATTTCTGTTTTCCATTTATATTGCTCTATCAGCAGTTCTGTACTTTTTTTAAAAAGCGACCCCTTTTTGGTATCCTCAAATTTTTGTGGCCTGCCGTAAGATACTATGATTATTTTTACAATTTTGAAACTTATTTAAAAAGAATCTTCTAGCTAGGGCATTGCATTCTTTTGAGTGGGAAAATACATATTTGATATTGAATCTCTCAGTCCCTGTTATAACTGTGAGCCTGCAGGAATCTGAGACCCCTCGTAGAGAATCTCTGCTTGTTTTCACTTAGCCATTTGGATGCTTCCCCCCCTTGTTTTCTAATTGCTTCTCAGTATCTCATTTCAGGGGATGGGAATTAAGCCGTCTTTTCCTCTCACAGGCAGAGACCAGCTGTTCATGCATTGCTTGGTTCATCCTCTTGATCAACTTCTGCCTGGGAAGAGTCACTGCACTGACCCTTCAAACACATCTCTGGTTGCTGCAACTAATTTTATGTTTTAGTACAAAGTAAAGGACCTCTGACCTCCATCTAGTAAGAATCTGACCAAATGTTCGTGAATTAACAGTTTCCATCTTTGCAGACTTTGGCCTTTGAAGCTTGTTTGGCTTTCTTTTCTTACTGTTGCAGTCTTTCAGTTTTTTTATGAGCATAAAGGTTGCAGAGACCTATTCCTTCCTGAAAGGACCATCAGGGCTCCTTGGCTGGATGGATAAAGGGTCCAGGCCTGACCCGTGGGCTGCTGGAATAGTCATGTGAAAAAAAAAAAAAAAGGCCCCATTAACCACTTTTTCCACCTGTTCTTTAGTCTCGCTTGAAAATCGTTTGTTTCTAATGTCTTTTCATCACAGTTTTTACAGTCATCTTGTCAACAAGTTATCCTAAAAATTGTTGAAAAGGCCCCATCCATTCTCAGCACAGAAGCTCCCCTTTGGATTCCTTTGTGACTGTTATTTGGCTCTTAACATGTGGCTGGTATGAACTTGTTTGGAAAATCCCGACCCACTAGAGTCACCGAGGCCTTCCTCATGGGATGGTTTCTAGGGACTTCTTCATCTAATTAGCAATGACCCCAGAACCTTACCTCTACCAAGAAAATGTCCCAGTTAACTCAGCTCCCAAGGCTCCTCAGTACTTCACTTTTCTAGTTGCTTGATGTTGAACGTAAGTCACCTGAACTGTGGTTGCATAGAATGGGTTGGGAGTCACACAGATCTCTCTGTATAAGGACTACTAAGAACTCTTCACTAGGTCTAGATTCTGGTTCATGTTGCCTTCTTTAAAAATAGGTAGAGATGCTCTTTCATATTAAGTAGTGTGTGGGGACTTGCCATTGGCTTCAAGGTTTTTTTTTAATTGCATGGTTCTCTGATCTTGTTGGGGAACAGGAGGCCAAATAGATCTAGATTAGGGCACCCAACTGCAGCCAAGATGTATGGGTCTGCTCTTGGCTTCTAATTCGCCATGTGACTTTGGGCGGGTCCCTCTCTCTGGCTTTGAGTTTCTCATTTGTAGAACAATGGAATTGGATCAGGGTCTTTCCACCTCTAAAGGTCTGTGATGCATAGGCGAGCCACAGCATCATGGGTTCCAGCACAGCACCCCACAGCCTTCTCGCTCACCCTTCCTGGCACACACGCACATCTCCCTGTAGGACTCCCTGGTTTTTAAAGAAGGGCAAATGGAAAAGGAGACCTGAAACCCACATAGTTTCAGTTCTGACTTAGTGAGTTTTGAATTTAAATGCTTTCGCATATGAAACAGTGAGTGGGCAGAAGAATCCTACAAAAAGAGCACCCTGAGGTTGGATGAGCAATGCACAACTCCTTTCTTTGGTGGTTCTCTTTTGGAACAAAACACATCATTGCTCAAAGCCAGAAGAGAAAAAATAAGAATAAGCGGAGGCATTGTTGAACAAAGAGAAATAGAACATGGTGGCCTGTGTATCCACGTAGGCTCTTGGCAAACCTACCTACTTCTATTTTTTTTTTTTTTTTGCTTTGTCATATTCCCTTTCTTTTTGTACCTTTTTTTAAAAATTGAATTGTAGATGATTTACAGTGTTGTGTTAGTTTCAAGTGTACAGCAAAGTGATTCAATTATACATATGTACATATATATGTTCTCTTTCAGATTCTTTTCCCTTATAGGTTATTATAAAATATTGAGTGTAGTTCCCTGTGCTATACAGTAGGTCCTTGTTGGTTACCTATTTTATATATAGTAGTGTGTATCTGTTAATCCCAAACTCCTAATTTACCCCTTCCCACCTTTCTCCTTTGGTAACTATAAGTTTGTTCTCTATGTCTGTGGGTCTGTTTCTGTTTTGTATATAAGTTCATTTGTATCATTTTATTTTAGATTCCACATATAAGCAATATCATATGATATTTGTCTTTGTCTGCCTTACTTTACTTAGTATGATCATCTCTAGGTCCACCCATGTTGCTGCAAATGGCATTATTTCATTCTTTTTTATGGCTGAGTAATATTCTATTGTATGTATGTACCACATCTTCTTTATCCATTCACCTGTTGGTGGACATTTACAAACTACCTACTTCTAATGCTGCCACATCTGCCTGTATCAGGATGAGTTCTGGGCCTCAAGATTTGAAAACACAAAACAAAATAAACAAATTTTAAAAAAACAGTGCTAAAAGGGAAAACTGTCGGGACTGATGTTACACGCAATAGCATCTTCCAGGTAGCTCTGTGGGATGAGTAACACTTGGGTTGGGCAGTGTGACAATGCTGGGACCAAGAATGGTGGACGATGGTGCATCACCATTGCTTCCTACAGATTCCGACCAAGGCAGAGATCCCTGTCATTAAGGGGTGTGAGTACACGGCCTGCAAATAGTATGTTTGGCAACTTTTAAATTCATTTGAGTCCAGACCGACAAATGTGTTCTAGGCAAGTGATTGCATGATTTTCCACAGGATTTTGTCGCACCAGCCCATAAATGAAATACAAAAACCGATCAGGGAATGAGGGAGGTCTGAAATGTGCTTGGGAGTGTGAAGAGAAGATGGAGAGGAATGCTAAGGGTTTAAACAGGAAGAACTAATGAGGAAAACATATGACACTACTACAGGGGAATTTTTCCTCTTTTAGCCATTCCTGACTTTCCATAGTAGTCACCATTCATCTCAAGCTAGTCCTCTGATATTTTTGCATCCTAGAAAAATGAAGAGTCTATAAAAGACAACATCTTGTAGGCCTGGTGTGTTTGTAACTGGCTTTTTGAAAGATGTTACTGATCTGCCCATGAGTGCCTTTCTAAGCTTTCATTGGATTTTTCGTGGGAAGGGAAAATTAGTTTTCCTGTTGAAATACTGGACCCCAAGGAGAAGACCTCTTTTTCTGTGAGCGATGAATAAGGAGAGCGGATATGATGTATTCAACAGTTTTTTTTTTTATTTGAAGTGTGATTTACAATGAAGTGATTTACAGTGTTGAAGTGTGATTTACAATGTTGTGTTAGTTTCAGGTGTACAACAAAGTGATTCAGTTTTAAATACATATCTATATAGATATATAGATATACACATATGTATATTCTTTTTCAGATTCTTTTGTCTTATAGGTTATTACAAAATATTGAGTAGAGTTCCCTGTGCTATACAGAAGTCCTTGTTGTTTATGTCTTTTATATGTAGTAGTGTGTATATGTTAATCCCAAACTCCTGATTTACCCCTCCCCCCTTCCCCTTTGGTAACCATAATTTTGTTTTCTACATCTGTGGGTCTCTTTCTGTTTTGTATATAAGTTCCTTTGCATCATTTTTTTAGATTCCACATATAAGCGATATCATATGATATTTGTCTTTGTCTGACTTAACTTCACTCAGTATGATCATCTCTAGGTCTAACCATGTTGCTGCGAATGGCATTATTTCATTCTTTTTTATGGCTGAGTAATATTCCATTGTGTATATGTACCACATATTTATCCATTCGTCTGTCAATGGACACTTAGGTTGCTTCCATGTCTTGGCTATTGTAAATAGTGCTGCAGTGAACATAGGGGTGCATGTATCCTTTTGAATTATGGTTTTCTTCTGATATATGGCCAGGAGTGGGATTGCTGGATCATAGCAGTAACTCTATTTTTAGTTGTTTTTTTTTTCGGTACGTGGGCCTCTCACTGTTGTGGCCTCTCGCATTGCAGAGCACAGGTTCCGGATGCGCAGGCTCAGTGGCCATGGCTCACGGGCCTAGCCACTCCGCGGCATGTGGGATCTTCCCAGACCGGGGCATGAACCCGTGTCCCTTGCATCAGCAGGCGGACTCTCAACCACTGCGCCACCAGGGAAGCCCTATTTTTAGTTTTTTAAGGAACCTCCATACTGTTTTCTATAGTGGCTGCACCAATTTACATTCCCACCAACAGTGTAGGAGGGTTCCCTTTTCTCTACACCCTCTCCAGCATTTATTATTTGTAGACTTTTTGATGATGGCCATTCTGACTGGTGTGTTCAACGAAGTTTTAAAACATCGTCAGTTTTGCAAAGGTACCTAAAGAAAACATGACATACAGATTTGTGAGTAAGAGTTCAAGGGAAGTCAGACCTTATGCAGAAAGTAACATAATGTGATGGTGTGCAGAGATGAATGAAGAGATGTAGCTAGAGAATCATGAAATAAGAACTGAAAGTAATGTTGGTTTTTCTCTTGGGCTTAGAAAGTTTGGGGAACCATTTAATAACAAATATTCATGATTCTTCTTGGTGCGTTAGAGATGGGAAAGGTTGATTCCTACAGCTTGCTGTATGCTTGGGGCTTTACCAACTTTTGGAGTTAAACAGCGACTAAAATACAGAGTTCCTGCCCCAAGGGAGCTTGCATTCTAGCAAGGAGACACTGACCGCCCCCCCCGCCGAAAAAAAAGGAATATATAATATGCCAGGCATGTTGATAAATGCTTTGGAGAAAAGTAAAATAATGTGAAGGAGATGGAGAGAGAATGGGAGCGTGGGGATCCGTGCTATTGTATTAGACACATTATGATTGTAAGAATCATTAAGTCTAGTCACCATTCTTCCTCTGCACAGATGAAGAAACGGGGGCACTGAGAGATGGCCCAAGGGCCCCCAGCTGACTATGCCCCCTGGGAATAAGAACCAACTCTCCTGACCCAAGACCAATGCTCTTCCCTTTTGCCTCCATCCTCAGCTTGCCCCCAGTTGGAAATGAGCTGCTGCCATCCGATTTTGAAGTCTATCATTTCTTCCCTTTGCGATCAGTTTGTATTGATTTTCTTACGAGTACAAAATAAATTGTTCAACACTATTCCTGTACCAACTTGTGCCAGCAGTAATGGTACCTAAGATGTAGAAAGGGTTAATTTACCAGTTGGTGACTTCGGAGTGGTCTAGAGTTGACCTCATCAACTCTGTGGTCCTTAAGCACTCAGGACACTTCCTACTTTAATGCGCACGAGAGTCAGCTGGGAATCTTGTGAAAATGCAGGTTCCGATTCAAGATGTCTAGCTGGGGACCGAGATTCTGTGTTTCCAACAAGCAGTCCGGTGACGCTCATATTACTGGTCCATGGACCACACTTGAGTAGCGAGGGTGTAGGCGCCTCTGCTCCACTTTGCTCAGCACAACTGCAAGAGAAACCTCAGAGTCAAAGCTGGCATTTCCTTTCTTCCCTTCCCTATTGCCCTACTCCCCTCCTTTGGAAGAATCCAGCTTAAAAAAAGAAAACGTTATGAAACACGAGTGCGAAGCCTGAATTACAGTGTTAGGCACGTAATTATCTGGGCAAAAAACAGATGTTTCAGACTCGGGGTTAGCTCAGCCCGCTGCCGGGGCCACATGGTAAAGTCTCTTGATGGAAGAGCCAACCAAGGCCACACAGTTTATGCCAAGAGAAAAAGGGGTGCGTGTGTCTGAAACTCGGGGAGGGAAGTGAGTAAGGGTTACCGTTGCATAAATAATATAGGAAGCGTCTCCCCGCCAGACTGCAAGCTGAGACTCCTGCGTGCTAATCTCGGGTGCAAGGGTGACTCGGTCTGCGTCTGCAAATGAAAGCTTGCATCCTTGGCTGGGAAATAATAATAGGAAAAAGCCTGCCCCATGCTGGAGCTTTTCCTCTGTGAGGAGCTGCCGCTATCCACTGTTAAGATCCTTTGATTGAGCCATCCTGAAGGAAGGCGCAAGCGTGAACCGGGACTTGGTTTGGGAAAGGTGGCAGAAACAGTCTGTAGAGAGCAGGATTCTTTATTTTTTTAATTAAAAAAAATTTTTTTAAACATCTTTATTGGAGTATAATTGCTTTATAATGTCGTGTTAGTTTCTGCTGTACAACAAAGTGAATCAGCTCTACATATACATACATCCCCATATCCCCTCCCGCTTGTGTCTCCCTCCCACCCTCCCTATCCCACCCCTCTAGGTGGTCACAAAGCACCGAGCTGATCTCCCTGTGCTATGCGGCTGCTTCCCACTAGCTATCTATTTTACGTTTGGTAGTGTATATATGTCCATGCCGCTCTCTCACTTTGTCACAGCTTACCCTTCCCCCTCCCCGCGTCCTCAAGTCCATTCTCTACGTCTGCGTCTTTATTCCTGTCCTGCTTCTAGGTTCATTGGAACCTTTTTTTTTTTTTTTTTAGATTCCATATATATGTGTTAGCATACGGTATTTGTCTTTCTCTTTCTGACTTACTTCACTCTGTATGACAGACTCTAGGTCCATCCACGTCACTACAGATAAGTCAATTTCGTTCCTTTTTATGGCTGAGTAATATTCCATTGTATATATGTGCCACATCTTCTTTATCTATTCATCTGTCGGTGGACGCTTAGGTTGCTTCTGTGTCCTGGCTGTCGTCAATAGTGTGAGAGCAGGATTCTTGCAAAACCCGCCTTCTGTGGCTCTTTACATTTGCACCTACTTGCTACCCACCATGGCAAGTCTTTTGTCCACCACCTGGGCTGGCCCTGCGCGTATGAACGCGTGTTCTGGGGCCCCAGAGGGCAGCTCAGGAGGGAAAGGCCAGCCCCCGTCCCCCCACCGTGACCTGGCTGAGCTAGGGAGAACTAAGCCCCCAATTGCGAGCTCAGTTGCTTCTCAGAGGAAAATGGTGTAACAGTCATGATAAGAAAAAATTGAATTCACATCTCTAAGTGGGCAAAGGCTAAACAGTTCCCATTATTCTTGGGGAGGCAAAAGCAGTTCTGGCGCGCCTAGGGTTTCACAGCTCCGTGGGGCGTCATCTCAGTCTGAGACTTTGGGCCATTTAGTCTGTGCTCAGTAAGATCTGGCGGAGGATGTGAGGATGGGGTGACGAGTGGGTGACAGATAGCTGACTTTGGATTTCTCGGCGTTTGCCAAAATCTTGGAGGCTGTCTTACTCCTTCTATAGTTAAGACTGGTTTCACTGGGATGATGATCGTTCCCCAGAGGACAGTTGGACTCTCCCTGACACTCTCAGGAAGGACAAGTGGAATGCTCTGAGTCCCCAGGAAATGGCCCGGAAGGTTGGACTTCATTCTGGGAATTTTCACTGGTCTCTTTTGTTTGAAGTTGAGCTAAAGGGGTGGCAAGTAGAGGTGCACTTCTCTTATCAGTTACTAGAATGTTTTCTACCAGCTGGATAAGCCACCCAGGGAAACAAAGGCTAGTTTCCTGGTCAATATCAGGTCCAGTCTGTGACAGCCTCCCAGCCTTGGGGAAGGGAATAGTGAAGGCAAACGCCCTTTTCTCTGTCACCAAATCTCAGTCCATTGCAGTGTCTCAAGGATGAGGCTGTGAGGCAACCCAGCTATCACAGGCCTGGCTTTTCTGCGTGAGACTGTGATCTCGGCTTGGCAAATGCCAACTGTTTCCAGAGGGAGATTCTGGGAAGTCCAAGGAAAAAAAACCCTTTTAGTTCCAATGGCCCTTCTCACCATCACTTTGAATGGCTAAATCTTTTGTACTTTGAATTGTCCACATTTCCAGATGTGGCATATTGAGCGGACACCCACTGATAGGGCCATTCTATACCTCTACCCAGTGAGCCAGGCCCCAGGAGGGGGGTGACGCGGGGGGGGGGGGCGGGAAAAGTTCAGTCCATTTTTCTTATTGTACCACTGATCTTACAATGTCGCCATACCCTTAAAGCCAGTGAGCATACTTGTTTTTGTTTGAGTAAACTTTTTGCTCTGGGATTAAATTTGCAGAAAAGTTGCAAAGATAGTACAGAGAGTTCCCATATACCCCTCACCCAGCTTCCCCTAATGTTAACATTTGACATTTCCAACTGTTTGTCAAAACAAACTGATATTGGGGCAATGCTATTAACTAAACACCAGACTTTATTTGGGTTTCATCAGCTTTCCCATTAATGTGCTTTTTCTATCCCAGGAGTCAATCCAGGGTGTAATATTGCATTTGGTAGCTTTTTTCTAGCAAACCTCCACTTGCACAAATGTAGCTGATCTTTTCACCAGCCTCCCTGAGCACCCGTTCTGTGCAGGACCCTGGCTGGATTCTGAGAGGCAGAGATGAAATGTCCTCAGGCAGTCGCTGTCTAGCTGTCGAGGCTGATGTTCACATACCACCATGGGATGCTCACAACCAGTGTGCTTTGCAAACAGAGCCTCTGTGTTGCAGAGCAGAGGTATCGGTGAGGATAAATGTACTATGCGCCCGGGAACGTCAGAAGTCATGCCTAGCTAGCGAGTGGGCTGGGAGGGGGGTCTGGGAAGGTGATAAACAGGGCTCTGCCCAATTTGACTTCAATAGGAAAGAGAAAATACTGCGGGGTGCTGAGCTAATCATTGCCTGGTTCTAAGCATCTATATTGCCAATGTCCTGGTCTCCAAAAACAATGAAACGAAGTACCCTAATACTGGGAGAATGTGTGTGTGTGTGTGTGTGTGTGTGTGTGTATGATTTCAAGCAGGGCTCATTAGGAAGAAACTCCACCAATCTTTCTTTTCTTTAGCTACATGGTAGCTGGTTGAACTATTTGATTTTATAGCAAAGAACTCACAAAAAAAGTGCCTTTTTCCCCAGGCTGAAAGCACAAGAAAACACCCCAAAACCTGTACCATGTCAACACCCAGATAGAAAATCATTCACTTTCAGTGTTGGTTATTCGTTTTGTTGGTGGGAATCATCTCCCCTCTTCTCTGCTGACTCTTATCCAGGCAGAGGTTTGACTAGTGGGGCGAGGACCCATTTCCTCCATTGAAACCAAATGACTGCAGGGAAGCGGGGCCGGCTGACTGACACACGGCCTCAGTTTGGTCCCCAGAGATGATCCTGGGGTGTCTCAGGGAGAGAGACCCGACACTGTTGAAAGCAGTGCTCTGTCTCCAAAAGCAGGGTGTCCACTGATGTCAGAAGAAATTGCAGTGTTGAAAACCTACGGGATTTCAGGTCGGGTTCAACCAAAGTGTTCCCAAGTTCTGCTTTCCATATTCAAAGCTTAACTTCTGTTCTCTCATGAGAATTTGCTTTCTTGATGTGGAGAGGCCAAGATGTAGCATCAACGCTCTGGTAGTCGGGTCTTCCACAAAAATTCTCAACTTGCACAGGCCACGAGCAATTCCGGACTTTAGTAGTGGAGCTGGGAGTCGTGTAGGGCTGATGCCGAGGGCCAGGCAAGACTGGGAGGGCTGTCAGCATTCCAGCTATTTAGCACCAGGACTCACTAGGCAGGTGGGCTTAACTTAAAGAGGAGAGAAAGTCGAGGCTCCGGAGTGGAGGTCCGGCGGGGGGGGGGGGGGGGGGGGGGGGGGGGGTGTAGGGCAGGCCTCCCTGGGTGAGGCCCTGGAGGCTGAGGAGGCAGGGTAAAGTGTGCCTTTCACGGCTGATTGGAAGCCAGTGTGACTTCACTAGCTGAGTGAACCTGAATCTTTCTGAAGCTCAGACTTTTTTCAACCACACATGAGAACATTCTCATGTGCACTGTCTATTTTACGGGGCTCTACTAAGAATTCAGAAAGCAGATGAATGTGCAGTAACTATATTACCTGATACAATGAGTAATCGAGCGGCTATTGTTTTCACTACTTCATGTATCTTAAAAGAACACTTTTCCTGCTTTTGAATTGCTAGAAATATGGGGGTCTTGGCTCAGTGAAAAGAGAACTAACGTTATGCTACTAAGAAAAAAACATATAAAACAATATATATTGCCTGTTGTGGTAGAGAAAGTGATGGCTCTGCAAAGATGTCCATGTTCTAAACCCTGGAACCTGTGAACATGTTACGTGACAAGGCAAAGGGGAATTTAGGCTGCAGGTGGAATTAAGATTGCTTATCAGATGAACTTAGAAATGACCTGATGATCCTGGAGTGCTTGGGGGTGCCTGATGTAATCACAAGGGTCCTCAAAAGTGAAGAAGGAAGATGTGACTATGGAAGAGAGAACCAGAGAGGTGGCAGCATGAAAAGGACTTGGCCTGGCAGGGTCAGCTTTGAAGACGGAGGAAGGGGGTCGTGAGCGAAGGAACTCAGGCAGCTTTAGAAGGTGGAAGAGGCAAGGAAGTGGGTTCTCACGGAGAGCCTCCAGAATGTAGCATAACGTGGCCAACACCTTGATCTTAGCCCAGTGAGATCCCTGCCAGACTTCTGATCTATAGAACTGTGTGATGAAAAATTTGTGTTATTTTAAGCCACTAAGTTTGTGGTCATCTGTTACAGCAGCGATAGAAATCGAATGCACCTATATAGAAATTCTGGAACAATGGCACATTCTTGGATATAAGAAAGAAATGTTTATTAGCTGAACGCTTTTTCAGGAACCTCTTTCCTTCTTCTCGTGTATAATCACCGACACATTAGTATTTTTCCCCCGTTTGCCTGGCATGAATTGTGAGCTTGAACAGCTATTTACAGAGCTCTTTTTACACTTTCTATTATGTTTGCAGAGATTTATATACAAAATACAGGGAAGCCTGCTTCAGCTTCCCTGGCTTGATTTTGAACAGGGAGTGCCAGGGGTAAATTAAAAGGGAAATTCCAACTCAAGGGCAAGGTGGTGTTGATAAAGTCCTACTCAAAATATTTACAGAAGAAAGATGGGTACGGTCAAGTGGGCTTTTTCTCTATGATGTCAAGCTTTCCGTGGGAACAATGCAGATAATATTGCTTGTCCCTTTGCTTACTTATAACCTAAAAGAAGGGAGGGGTAAATGACAGAAGCCTGATTCATACTGTTGGACCCCTAAAGGAGCTCAGAGAGGGAGAGGAAAATCTAAACTCCTAAGTCAACATCTGTAAAAGGATTTGGAACTGAGGATGAGGAAGTTCTGAGGCCTGCTAAAAGGGAAGGAAGGGCTTTATTTACTGGCCATGGACTGTACTTCCTGTTGTGACGCTAACGCTGTTTCATAACAGCTGGGAGGCTGCAGTACCTTGTGGGACAATGTGGAAGCAGCACTCTTGGTTCTTCCACATTACACAAGTGAATGACCTCTACAGTGCAGTGACACAGATGTAGGGAAAAGAATGGGACACTTGCACTGGCTGTTGCAGACACGATCAAGCTTTTATTTTAATTGCAGAAATATCTTTTATATATACTATGATCGAATATGCAGCATCTCCTGTGTTCTTACGAATGCTCTTTGCTTGTCTGGGGATTCAAAGGGCTGAAAGGGATAAGCACCCAGCGGGGCGGCCCTGTGGCATGTTATGAGCTGTCACTACACAGCCAGGAGCTACAAAAGCCAGTGTGGTCCGTGAAAGAAGGAATTAAGTTTATGTCTTTCTTATCATATAACTCTGTCGCAAACGCCATGAAAATCATTTTTGCAGATTTGCTTGGCAGGTCAGCCAGGGAATTGGGAAACAATATTTCAAGCCTGATGGGAGACATTTTCACCTGCCTGTATTGTATCCTTCTGAGGATGAGGGCTACTGTGGTTAGGTTTGCACATGCAAAATGCAGTGACAAACCACAGAGACTTCCTGGATATCTCATTGGGTGAATACTCCAAAATCTAGACTTTTTTCAGCAAAAGGATCTTTCAGGTTAGAGGATAGAGGTGGGGCTGTGTCATCACACAGTGTGGTGTCAAATTCGGGTTGGACCACTTACTAGCTGTGTGACCTTGACTAAATTAATTCACATCTCTGTGCCTCAGTTTTCTCATCTTGAATGAGAGGAGTAGTACAATGTATGCCATGTGGTCATTGTAAAAATTAAGGAAGGCAGTATATGAGGCCAGTAGAACGGTGCCTGGTGCTATAAACTGCTTAACCAGTGGAAACTATTTTGCTTAGACAATATGGATATATATTCACGATGGCAGAATAAAAGGTACGAAAACAGTAAGTTACTACAGGGAAGGAAAGCACTGGAAGCCTTGGAAGCGGCGCACATCACCATGACACGCAGTACCATTTGTATCTGTGTTCAAGGCTCTGCACAGTCTCCACCCAGCACCTTTTCCAGTCTGCTTCCGCACGATCATCCTTCAGGAAGCTTCTGCACCAGCCACCCTGGTCTCCAGGACTGGCCCATCTGCTTTCCTGAACTCAGACATTTTTCCCCCCTCATATCCATACCTCTGCCCTTCAGTTCTACTGAGAGTTCCTCTCTTTCCCTTTGAACTCTCCCTCCTTTGAGCTGACACAACTAAAAGTCAAAAGGCTTTTTCAAACAAAAATATTTGAAGGGACATCAGATGTCTTGCTCACGTTATACATTTAAAAATCTAGACCACAGAGCTTCAGCGCACGTCCCAAGCTGAGGTGTCACCTCAGCCGTTTCACGAGGAACTCTGGTCTGAAGGGCTGGGGGCAAGGCCTATGCACGGGGCCTGCTATGAGCAAGTGAAACAGACTAAGCACAAAGGGAAAAAAGGCGGATGGGCTAGGCCTGAAGTGAGATGGCCAGATTTATGTCCTTTCCAGATGAAATGTGGATCCTCTCACAACAGGAGCCGTGTGGCTGACAGGGTCTTGGTGCTCCAGCCGGGTGTCAGGCCTGTGCCTCTGAGGTGGGAGAGCCAAGTTCAGGACACTGGTCCACCAGAGACCTCCCGGCTCCACGTAATACCAAATGGCGAAAGCTCTCCCAGAGATCTCCATCTCAATGCGAACACCCAGCTCCAGTCAACGACTAGCAAGCTCCACTGCTGGACACTCCATGCCAAACAACTAGTAAGACAGGAGCACAACCCCACCCATTAGCAGAGAGGCTGCCTAAAATCATACTAAGTTCACTGACACCCAAAACACACCACCGGATGCGGTCCTGCCCGCCAGAAGGACAAGATCCAGCCTCAACCACGAGAACACAGGCACTGGTCCCCTCCACCAGGAAGGCTACACAACCCACTGAACCAACCTTAGCCACTGGGGGCAGACACCAAAAACAACGGGAACTACAAACCTATAGCCTGCGAAAAGGAGACCCCAAACACAGTAAGTTAACCAAAATGAGAGAACAGAGAAATACACAGCAGATGAAGGAGCAAAGGAAAAACCCACCAGAGCAAACAAATGAAGAGGAAATAGGCAGTCCGCCTGAAAAAGAATTCAGAGTAATGATAGTAAAGATGATCCAAAATCTTGGAAATAGAATGGAGAAAATACAAGAAATGTTTAACAAGGACCTAGAAGAACTAAAGAGCAAACAAACAATGACAAACAGCACAATAAATGAAATTAAAAATTCTCTAGAAGGACTCAATAGCAGAATAACTGAGGCAGAAGAACGGATAAATGACCTAGAAGATAAAATAGTGGAAATAACTACTGCAGAGCAGAATAAAGAAAAAAGAATGAAAAGAGGATAGTCTTTTTAAAGAAAAAAGAAGAATTGAGGACACTCTCAGAGACCTCTGGGACAATATTAAACACACCAACCTTCGAATTATAGGGGTCCCAGAAGTAGAAGAGAAAAACAAAGGGACTGAGAAAAGATTTGAAGAGATTGTAGTTGAAAACTTCCCTAATGTGGGAAAGGAAATAGTCAATCAAGTCCAGGAAGTGCAGAGAGTCCCATACAGGATAAATCCAAGGAGAAACATGCCAAGACACGTATGACTCAAACTATCAAAAATTAAATACAAAGAAAAAATACTAAAAGCGCAAGGGAAAAGCAACAAATAACATACAAGGGAATCCCCATAAGGTTTACAGCTGATATCTCAGCAGAAACTCTGCAAGCCAGAAGGGAGTGGCAGGACATCCTTAAAGTGATGAAAGGGAAAAACCTACAACCAAGATTACTCTACCCAGCAAGGATCTCATTCAGATTCGATGGAGAAATTAAAACCTTTACAGACAAGCAAAAGCTAAGAGAATTCAGCACCACCAAACCAGCTTTACAGCAAATGCTAAAGGAACTTCTCTAGTCAGGAAACACAAGACAAAGAAAAGACCTACAATAACAAACCCAAAACAATCAAGAAAATGGTAATAGGAACATACATATTGATAACTACCTTACACGTGAATGGATTAAATGCTCCAACCAAAAGACACAGGCTCACTGAACGGATACAAAAGCAATGCCGTCTTCAACAGACCCACTTCAGACCTAGGGACACATACAGACTGAAAGTGAGGGGATGGAAAAAGATATTCCATGCAAATGGAAATCAAAAGAAAGCTGGAGTAGCAATTCTCATATCAGATAAAATCGACTTTAAAATAAAGACTATTAGAAGAGACAAAGAAGGACACTACGTAATGATCAAGGGATCAATCCAAGAAGAAAATATAACAATTGTAAATATGTATGCACCCAACATAGGAGCACCTCAATACATACGGCAAATGCTAACAGTCATAAAGGGGAAATCGACAGTAACACAGTCATAGTAGGGGACTTTAACACCCCACTTTCACCAATGGACAGATCATCCAAAATGAAAATAAATAAGGAAACAAAAGCTTTAAATGACACATTAAACAAGATGGACTTAACTGATATTTATAGGACACTCCATCCAAAAACAACAGAACACACATTCTTCTCAAGTGCTCATGGAACATTCTCCAGGATAGATTGTATCTTGGGTCACAAATCAAGCCTTGGTAAATTTAAGAAAATTGAAATCATATCAATTGTCTTTTCCAACCACAGCGCTATGAGACTAGATATCAATTACAGAAAAAAAAAAGCTGTAAAAAATACAAATACATGGAGGCTAAACAATACATTACTAAATAACCAAGAGATCACTGAAGAAATCAAAGAGGAAATCAAAAAATACCTAGAAACAAATGACAGTGAAAACATGACAACCCAAAACCTATGGGATGCAGCAAAAGCAGTTCTGAGGGAAGTTTATAGCAATACAATCCTACCTTAAGAAACAGGAAACATCTCAAATAAACAACCTAACCTACACCTAAAGCAATTAGAGAAAGAAGAACAAAAAATCCCCAAAGTTAGCAGAAGGAAAGAAATCATAAAGATCAGATCGGAAATAAATGAAAAACAAGTGAAGGAAATGATCGCAAAGATCAATAAAACTAAAAACTGGTTCTTTGAGAAGAAAAACAAAATTGATAAACCATTAGCCAGACTCATCAAGAAAAAAAGGGAGAAGACTCAAATCAACGGAATTAGAAATGAAAAAGGAGAAGTAACAACTGACACTGCAGAAATACAAAAGATCATGAGAGATTACTACAAGCAACTCTATGCCAATAAAATGGACAACCTGGAAGAAATGGACAAATTCTTAGAAGAGCACAACCTTCCGAGACTGAACCAGGAAGAAATAGAAAATATAAACAGACCAGTCACAAGCACTGAAATTGAGACTGTGATGAAAAACCTTCCAACAAACAAAAGCCCAGGACCAGATGGCTTCACAGGCGCGAATTCTGTCAAACATTTAGAGAAGAGCTTACACCTCTCCTTCTCAAACTCTTCCAAAATATAGCAGAGGGAGGAACCCTCCCAAACTCATTCTACAAGGCCACCATCACCCTGATACCAAAACCAGACAAAGACGTCACAAGAAAACTACAGGCCAATATCACTGATGAACATAGATGCAAAAATTCTCAACAAAATACTAGCAAACAGAATCCAGCAGCACATTAAAAGGATAGTACACCCTGATCAAGTGGCGTTTATCCCAGGAATGCAAGGATTCTTCAATAGATGCAAATCAATCAATGTGATACACCATATTAACAAATTGAAGGATAAAAACCATATGATACTCTCAATAGATGCAGAAAAAGCTTTTGACAGGGCTTCCCTGGTGGCGCATTGGTTGAGAGTCCGCCTGCCGATGCAGGGGACACGGGTTCATGCCCCGGTCCGGGAAGATCCCACATGCCGCGGAGCGGCTGGGCCCGTGAGCCATGGCCGCTGAGCCTGCGCGTCCGGAGCCTGTGCTCCGCAAAGGGAGAGGCCACAACAGTGAGAGGCCCGCGTATTGCAAAAAAAAAAAAAAGGTTCTGAAGAACCTAAGGGCAGGACAGGAATAAAGACGCAGACATAGAGAATGGAGTTGAGGACACGGGGAGGGAGAAGGGTAAGCTGGGACGAAGTGAGAGAGTGGCATGGACATATATACACTACCAGCTGTAAAATAGATAGCTAGTGGGAAGCAGCCGCATAGCACAGGGGGATCAGCTCGGTGCTTTGTGACCACCTAGAGGGATGGGATGAGGGGGGTGGGAGGGAGACGCAAGAGGGAGGAGATATGGAGATATATGTATATGTATAGCTGATTCACTTTGTTATACAGCAGAAACTAATACAACATTGTAAAGCCATTATACTCCAATAAAGATGTTAAATAATAATAAAAAAAAAATCTGGACCAAAAAAATTGCATGGTTGGCAATTTCTACCTCCGTACTTGGAAGATACGGACTATGGACAAAATCCCAGGTTTTCAACTCCCTTAACAGCGGGCAGTACAAAATACTGAGGGGACCACTCTCCTCGCAATCGAAGTCTGCCCTGCTAGCTTCTTTCCTCTGTAAACTTCAGGATTTGGTTTCTTATTTCTCTTTTGGAATCTAAGTGCTCCAGGGCAGGCATCAGATGTACGCCTTGTATTCCCAAGGATATCTTTCAAAGTTCAGATCCTTGAAAATGTTGAGAATCTTTATGAGAAGTCCTTCTTGACACTTGCATTGATTCAGCGATGCGGTGGCTTATTCTCTTCCATTGCAAACGTCTGTAAGCGGTGGGCTCTTTTCCCCTCCCTGCAAAGTGCACCAATCTCGAGTGGCCCCTGACTATTGTGACCTCTGGCTCTTTTCATCACAGCAGGTGGCATTCTGGACTCTTCCCCCAGACTTTGGCTCCATCACAAAGCCCTGTCCTTAGCATTCTGCCCACTGACAACACTGGAAAGGAAACCGTAGGCTCGTTTTTCACGCTGGGATTCAGTGGATAAGGAAGTAAGAAAAGGCAAAAAGAGAACAGACCTGCTTTGTTCCCTTTAACCTCAGGTTTGGAGGCTTGCAGAATTGGGGGCAGGCTTTGGAGGCCAGCAAACTATACCATGTTGCGTCCTCTGTAGACTCCAGGGAACGTGGCTACCGAGTTCTTTTTGCAGGGAAATGTAGGACGGTTTCACCTTTGGGCATCTTGTCTCGGAAATGTAAGGAAGGCAGGATCCTCCTCTGGTATGGTGGGGTGCAGGGCCCAGCCAAGGGCAACTAGCACAGCATCTTCCCATGTCTCAATTACTTCTGGAGGAAGTTCATGCTGAAGACGTAAGAGGTCCATTTGTTGAGGGAAAGTTCCCTCTATTGCCTCAATTAATTGCACATTATACTTGCCTTTCACAGACTGGAATTTAAACCTTCGGGACCTTCTCTCTGATGCACGCTCATGGTAGAATTAAATATCACTCTTGTCACATCATTTATATTGACTGGTCTTTGACAGATTCCAGATACCTTGGGACTATTGTTCTGCCGTTGTCACCAGTTTCAAGGGGGAAAACCACAGCCAGGCCTTCTTGGAATGGCTCTCCACCGCCATTCATAGCCTTTCACCAGCTAAGTCAGGTCCCACTTTCCATCTCAGCTCAGAAATATTATTTCCTCATCCAAGCAAGATGGCAGGATAGAAGGGACCTTGAGCTCATCTCCTCTCACGAGCACAACTAACTGCTGAAAAACCATTGATAAAACAAAATCACAGGTAACTGCTGAACAACCATTGACAAAAAAAGACTGGAACCTACCAGAAAACATCTACCACTAAAGACATAAAGAAGAAACCACAACGAGAGATGGTAGGAGGGGCACACTCACGATATAATCAGAAATATTATTTCCTCCCATCCCTTTAGAGAGAGAAAGTTGGACTCAATGGCAAACACCTATCAGTTCCAAAACCCTGTGCATCTCCTTTCTCTGGTGTGATGTGGTACAGGGAAAAGAGAGCTGGATTTGGCATCAGATTTGGGCCCCAGTGGCCGTGATCCTGCTTCCTGGCTGTGCGGAGTTAAGTGCGTTTATTTCTCCGAGGCTCAGTTTCCTCATCTCTAGAATGGGAATGATAAGGGCAGTCTCAAAGTGTTGTTGAGAGAGCGTTAACGAGGTCATGCAGGCAGAGCATCTAGGATGTTGCCTGGCACACAGAGAGGACCGAATGCATTTAGCTATTATCATTATTATTACTGTATTAATAACATTAGTGTCTTTTATGGGATTTAAAATAAAGAGAGCTGGTTGGGTGAATCCTTACAGTGTTATGTTAAAACACCAGGAAAGAGTAAATGCCGTTCTCTGCCCTCAGTCCACCATCTTTCTCCTTCCATTTTGGGGCCCAAATTATATCCCATTGTTACCGCATAATTCTGTTTTTTTTGGTCTGGTTTCCACCATATTTCACTTTGGTACATATTCCACAGAGTCTGACAAACGGCTGTATGCATGGTCGTGTGTTAGAAAATATATAGCATCCTGAATGTATCATTTTTTATTTAACCAACCTGTCTCCTATGCAAAATAATCAGGAGGACAGTTTCCACCACTCTGACCCCTTATCAGAGTGATCTGATGAGCCATCGAGGTGTATTCACACTGAGCCGCTCCCCCCAAGTTTTCCATTGACAGTACTGAGGAGAGCTTTTGGGGCTACACGGACAGGAATAAAGCCATCTGGGGGCTGCTGGGAGCTGGGCCTGAAGAGGCACAGAGGGACAGAGCAGAAAGAAGTAGGTCCTCCTTATTGGGCAGCCATCATGGAGCCGACACTGGCCACACACACAGCCATACTTCAGGCAGGAATTTTTGTCTTCCATTTTAATGAGGAAACTCAGATACGGAAAAATGAAGTAGCTGTCTCAGAGTCAAGTGAAGGAAGCATTGCTTGCTCAGAAAGTATGCTTCGTTTTCTGTATAACTCACTCCTCTCTGAGCCGTCTCAGACCATTGGACGACAGCTTTCACTCATATTTTCGTCTCCCTCTAGCCTCCCTGGGTGGGTCAAAAAGTCATTCATGGCATGCTTTCCAAGATGATAAGGCTTGAGGTAGGCTTTCAAATTCAAAGATTCATTTGAACAGAATGAAAATATGCCACCTGATGCCTTACCCAGTGCTTGGAGTCCATCTCCAATAAATGTCTTTCCGATGGAATCTCATTTTAAGAAATGTGCTTTTGCTTAATTCACATTCAGTAAAGTCACCCCTCCGTCTCTGCTTCTGCTACTTGGAAGAATATTGGGCTGAGAAGTCAGACACAAATCCTTGGAGCAAATCCACTCAGAATTGCCCCACAAACACAGACTTCCATGACGGCCAAACAAAAAAAGAAAAGGAATGAGAAGCTCACTATCTTAAAGCCACCCACCATAATTCCTCTGTGCTAAAAACTGGAGTACCGTATCATTTCTGTTGAAAATTTTGTTATTTTTAAGACTGACATACAGAATGACATTGAGTTTAAAAGTTCTTTCTTTGCCTTTCTCTATTTTACCTCTAAACTGGTACAGAGACATTAGTATAAACTCTCTCTCTTCAGTGAATGAATTGACTCAGTAAAGTTGACTTACCTACCTACTCTATATTGTCAATAATTACTTTGACTTTTTCCACACACTTTGGTCTTCCAATAACCTGTATTCGTTTCCCCCAGTGGGGCTCTCAGGGCTGACATAGCTCTTAATGGCCCGGTGAGAGTGTAGTTGATACGGTGTAGGTAAAAATGATCCATCTATTTCTGGTTTCCCCCTAAAAATAACTTACACTATGACGTCAGTGATTACAATGGATGGCTCTGTTCTAAAATGAATTTTACATTTATTTTGCTACACGTGGTTCAGTTCCCAGCAATGCCATTACCGAGGTCGACTCGTAGATTCAATTCTGAGGAACATGAACTGGTTTACAAGGCGGAAAGAGAGGCTTCATTTGATTTGTCATCCTCACTTCCACTCGCCTCTTTACAGTCCTTCAGTTGGGATGTTGTGTGACAGTTACCACCAGGCGATCTCCCCTCTCTGTTTCCTCCTCCTGTACCCTGGATAAAGCACATAGGAGGTTTTCTGCACAGTAAAATCTCCGTATGTGCTCATCCCTGGGTAGTTTAAAAAGCAGAACCAGGGGGCACATTTGCTCTCCATGAATCACCACAGAATCAGCCTCTGGAAGATCAGCAGCTGGAGGAACTCCCAGCCAGTCCTGGGACTATTCCTTTCTTCGTCAGGAGTGGCTTTCTATGCCCCAGGGCTACCCTCTCTGTTATCAGAGGACACCATGCAGTGGGCAGTGGGTTTTAATTAACTCACCAATGGTGCTGTCTCTTTCATTCTCTGAATGATGTGGTGTGTGTTCTAGCATAAGATATTCATCTCCTCACCATCTTTCTCTCTTCAGAGAAGCTGTTCTGCACGAAGATTCCCCACAAGGATATTTGTAGTATCCAACTGTAACAAGAGAAAGTTTGAAATAACCTGAACACCCAAGCAAAGGCCCTCAGATCAATGATAGCATAACAAAATGGGAGAGGGGCCATCATTTTCAAATGCGGTGTCTGAAGGATATATTTTTTTTTTCTGAAGGATATTTTAATGTTATGGAAAGCTGATAAGGCTACAGTAAACATCCTTGTACTGGATTATGTGCACTTACGCAAGAAATTCTGTAGGATGTATTTTCTGGAGTGAAATCGCTCGTTCAGAAAGTTTACTCATTTTTTATTTAATAGATATTGAGGAGGGGGAAGAAAAACAACTTCAAAAAGATTGTACAAACTTATAATCACACAGCAATAATCAGTTGGATGAGATTTTTCCGAGGGATCATTTTTAGTCCCTCCGGCTTGGTCTAGGAACAAGCTGGAATGCTCTACAAGAAACTCTAAAACACCAACTGGTCTTTTCACTCAAATGCATACCATTTTACTGGAAAGATGTGTGGAGAAGCTATCTGTAAAAAGTTACGCATGCGAAGCATATTATGTTACTGAATTAAAAGTACAGCCGTTTCAATACAGAGTTGAAAACATTTTTTTAAACCTCCTAAAGGGTTTGGTCTATGTAAAGATAGTTCAGCTTTGTGTATAAATGCTATGAGTCACGAATGTGTTCTGGCCCCAGTTGCCTTATTTTTAAAAAGAGGAGTTAGAATCTGAGGTCCATTGTAGCTCTAATGATTTTATGATTTCACAGTTCCTCTCATCAACTGATTGTAATGACCAGGAGAACTGCGGCTCATAAGAATGACATCTTGGATTACAGGTTCTGTTTAATCTTCATAAAAGCCTTTTGAAGTCTAAGAATCATTGTATCCATTTTACAAAGAGGAAACTGAAGCACAGAAAGGTCAAGTAACTTGCCTGAGGCCACAGAGCCATGGATAGCAGAGCCAAGTTCTTTCTCTTTCCCTCCCTTCCTTCCTTCTAGTCAACAGATAGAAACCAATGTCAAAGTAGACCCTATGGAATTGTTACCATTGCATGCCCTGGCTTAGATAGACAGTGTTTATTTCCGTGTTCCAAGGGAGAAGACTCTCAAGTTATACCCAATTGAATGTATAAATCCAAACTTGCCTTAGCTTCTTTATGCTTTAAGATTAAGAGACTTTTCATGTTTTTTATTTTTATGTCTCATAATTTTTACAGGATGCCGAAATAAAGGCAGAAAAGAATCACGAGGGAACTCTCTTTAAAGTTAAATCCAGTCACTTTCTCTGGCACATCCAAATTAATATGCTCCCACAGGCAGGTTGCTGTGGTCCACAGAGAGGTCTGCACTGTTTCCCTTTTCTTGTTAATGAAGGGTCATCGCTGATGTGAATGTGGGGGAATGTTGAGAATCAGGTGAGACTAAGTGTGCAGGGCAGGGTCTCAGTACACGCTGGCCACTGCTTTCCCCTGAACCCCCAGTCCCTCCAGGCTTCCAGGCACAGACGGCTCAGGACATCTTAGCATTTTGTGCCAGGCAAGAGCCTAAGACTCTCTCCAAATCTACATCATGTTGGAAATGTTTTTTTCCTTCAAATCATTTGAATGTTCCACATATCCAAATATCAAAAAAACACACAAAACAACAACAAAGAATCTTTCATTTTAAACTTTCTTGTTGACCCTAAGTGTTCTTAATAAAGCACTTTGAGAATGGGAGAAAATATTTGCAAATGAAGCAACTGAAAAAGGATTAACCTCCAAAATATACAAGTAGCTCATGCAACTCAATATAGATAAAACAAACAACCCAATCCAAAAATGGGCAGAAGACCTAAATAGACATTTCTCCAAAGAAGACATACAGATTGCCAACGAACACATAAAAGGATGCTTAATATCACTAATCATTAGAGAAATGCAAATCAAAATTACAATGAGGTATCACCGCACACCAGTCAGAAAGGCCATCATCAAAAAATCTACAAACAATAAATGCTGGAGAGGGTGTGGAGAAAAAGGAACCCTTTTGCACTGTTGGTGAGAATGTAAATTGATAACAGCCACTATGGAGAACAGTATGGAGGTTCCTTAAAAAACTAAAATTAGAGCTACCATACGACCCAGCAATCCCACTACTGGGCATATACCCTGAGAAAACCGTAATTCAAAAAGAGTCATGTACCACAATGTTCATTGCAGCAGTGTTTACAGTAGCCAGGACATGGAAGCAACCTAAGTGTCCATCAACAGATGAACGGCTAAAGAAGATGTGGCACATATATACAATGGCATATTACTCAGCCATAAAAAGAAACGAAACTGAGTTATTTGTAGTGAGGTGGATGGACCTAGAGTCTGTCATACAGAGTGAAGTAAGTCAGAAAGAGAAAAACAAATACCGTGTGCTAACACATATATATGGAATCTAAGGAAAAAAAAAAACCCTAGAGGTAAGACAGGAATAAAGACGCAGACATAGAGAATGGACTTGAGGACACGAGGAGGGGGAAGGGTAAGCTGTGACAAAGTGAGAGAGAGGCATGGACGTATATACACTAACAAATGTAAGGTAGATAGCTAGTGGGAAGCAGCCGCATAGCACAGGGAAATCAGCTCGGTGCTGTGTGACCGCCTGGAGGGGTGGGATAGGGAGGGTGGGAGGGAGGGAGACGCAAGAGGGAGGAGATATGGGGATATATGTATATGTAGAGCTGACTCACTTTGTTATACAGCAGAAACTAACACAACATTGTAAAGCAATTGTACTCCAATAAAGATGTTTTAAAAAAAAAGAAAAATAGCAGTTTGCTGATCATCTTTGATTCCTCAGTCTTCTCCAGATGATGAGCACCTCCTTCTTTCTAGATTATTCCTTGGGTCTTTTTGTATAGGCTTTGGAGAGGACAGGTCAGCTCTACCACTTGGAGCAAGTTACTCAACCCTTCTGAGTGTCAATTTCTTCCTCTCCAAGGGGGAAAGAATTCTAATATGTACCTCAAGGTGTTTTAGGGCTAAGCAAGGCAATACATTTAAGGGTCTCAACCAGGTAGGTGCCAAATCCAACCCACCATCTGTTTTTGTAAATGAAGCTTTCTGGAAACACAGCCCTGCTCATTCGTTTCCATGGTGCCCGTGGCTGCTTTCCTGCTGCAAGGGCAGAGAGCAGTAGCTGCAGCAGACGTTGTACGGACAGCAAACCCTCAAATATTCACCGTCTAGGCCCTCCCGGAAAATGTTTGCCGATTCCCAGTAAAACCCTACATAAAAATAAGCCCTCAGCTGTGCTCATAAGCCCCTTTGATTAATTCATTAGTTTATTTATACATCTGACAAGTGTTTATTGAGCATGTGGGCCTAGCATATGCCAGAGATTCACATATGCATCAGACATTCAAAGGAAGCTCGAGGAATTTGGGAGAGAGACTGCAATTCCTTGTGCTAAGTAGGAAGCTAGGTATATCCAGGACTCCTAGAGAGTGGGACGATGGGGCAGGGTGAGGTGGTGTGAGAGATGTGTGTGTGTGTGGAAACGGTGGCGGGGGGGGGGGGGTTTGGAAGTTTCTAGAAATGGAAAACCTCTAAGTTGAATCCTGGGTCGGGAGTCAGTGGGAGACGGCTGGCCTGTGTGAGTTGCTATTTATTCATTCAATAAATATAGCTTGAAAAAGCCAGGCGAGATCTCTGCCCTTAGGAGAATAAATTCTCAGACAGACAATTAGCAGGTCAACCAAGGAATGAAGATAATATCAATGAATGTGATAAATAGATGGAGAAGGAAGGAATTAGAGGAGCGGTAGATTTGTTTTGAGTAGTCTGGGAAAGCCCTGCTTCGAGAAGGAAAGCTTGTGCTGGGACAAGATGACTGGAGTGAGCCAGCCATGAGATAACTGGGGGGCCAAAGTGTCCCAGACTGAAGGGCAGCAAGTGCAAAGGCCCTGGAAGTGGGAGGAGGGCAAGCGACTGCTCACTGCACTGCAGGGAAGGAGAGAAGACCTATGTGGACAGCTGGGTGGGCATGGGGTGCGAACAATGGGGAAGAAGCCCATGGGCCTTGTCTTGGCGCCGTCTGATTCTCGGGCAGTGGATGGCCAACAGCAGGGAGTGGGGTGATCTGATGCTTCGTAATAAGAATATTACAGTATAATGATTAGGATCATTTTTGAGATACCATCCTTCTAATAAGTTTGGGAAAGAGGCCTTGGGCTGGATGTCTACGTTGGGAGACAAGCTGGGAGCAGGTAGAGGTGATGGGTTAGCAAGGGAGGGTGGGGATTGAGGACCACAGATACCGCAGGCCTGGCCTGCTGGGTGAGAACATGTTCTGATAGCACGCTCTTGTGTTTGCTCTGCTTTACAGTCACCACTGCTCTGCCCTTGGCCTTGATAAAAGATAAGAGTAACTTGAAAGGAAACAGCACCCTCACCCCTCCCTGAACAACAGCTTGTTTACCTGAAATGGAAAATTCCTTGGAACAGGACTGATTCCCAGGGATTCTCAGGTTGTGAGGTCAACCTGCGTTTTAACCTGAGTAGGATCTGGATAAAGAGACTCGGGTGCCAGTTAAGACTTGGGTGCCAGTTAAGGCTCCGATTTTCAGTGTTGATTCTTTCCAGTTTTGCTTTAGACCTTCGATAAACTGTTGCAGCTCTTGTTCTTCTCATCTCATGATTCCGTAATGGTTTGGGGATCAGATTTCCACGACCTGACTACCTACACAAATTCTGCTATGAAGCTGTTTCTACAGCAAAACCACAATGGATCGATTGAGTCAAAAACTGCTCCATAGAAGGGAATGGAAGCCAGTCAAATCAGGGATTTGGTGTCAAATAAACACAGTAACAGGTTTTTTTGGTTGCTGTGTTTTATTGGAGTAGAGTTGATTTACAATGTTGTGTTAGTTTCAGGTGTACAGCACAATGATTCAGATATATGTGTGTATGTATATGTGTGTGTGTGTATATATATATGTATACACACACACACACTTTTTCAGATTCTTTTCCCATATACGTTATTACAAAATACTGAGTATAGCTCCCTATGCTATACAGTAGGTCCTTGTTGTTTATCTATTTTATATATAGTAGTGTGCATCTGTTAATCTCAAACTCTGAATTTATCCCTCCCTACCCCTTTCCCCTTTGGTAACCATAAGTTTGTTTTCTATGTCTGTGGGTCTATTTCTGTTTTGTAAGTAAGTTCATTTGTATCTTTTTTTTTTTTTTTAGATTCCACATATACGTGATATCATATAACATTTGTCTTTCTCTGTCTGACTTACTTCACTTAGCATGATTATCTCTAGGTCCATCCGTGTTGCTGCAAATGGCATTGTTATGTTTTTTATGGCTGAGTAGTATTCCGTTGTATATGTACCACCTCTTCATCCATTCATCTGTCGATGGCCACTTAGGTGGCTTCCACGTCTTGGCTGTAGTGAGTAGTGCTGCTGTGTACATTGGGAGTAACAGGCTTTTAACTGAACGCATCTTTCCCTTTCTGGCCAGTCGCTTTGTTGTGTAGACAGAGCTCAGCCTGCCCAGGCAGGATTTTCCTCTTTCCCCAAGAACCCCTCTCTCTTCTCCTTCCGGATTGCTCTGCGGGCTCATCCATGCTGTGTTCCCTGGCCCCATGCCACAACCCATCTGAGATGTTGGAATTGCGGAAAATCAGAGGAAAGGGGAGTCTGGAGTACTTCTGTCAAACAGCTTTCTCACCCTATCACTGATAAAGGATGGGCCTGTGGGATCCATATGGAGAGAGGGTGTGAAGATGGTGGGGTGACAGGAAGTGACTGATAATGGCCCTTGGGTCTCCATGGTTCACTGAACAGTGCTGGGCAACTAGACAAAAGCAAATATCAAATCTCTTCAATTCGGGGGTATGAGTCAGCTGTTTACCAAGTCAGCAGATTCCCAGCTTCACACTCACCATTCTCAATGTGGGACCTTATCTTCAAGGGACGTAGCGGGTCCCTTCTAGTGCACTGTGGGCGTCCTTCCTTTTTCCTCTCCCACATTTCATCCCACCTGTTCTCTTTTCCTCCCCTCCAGAGGAGAATAGGAGGATACCCCGTGTGTTTCCAGTCTCAGAATAAGCAAGAGCCTTGGGTGCTGACACATGAAAAGGAATAGCACTCCTCAGCCTGTGCATCTGGGGGAAATGCTTGTTTTCCTTTGAATTCAATAGGCAGCTAATGAGTTTTCCATTCCTGCCCATCTCTCCGAGCTCAGCTCTTGTGTCCACTGGTGGGCGTTTGCAAATATAAAGTGGTTGAGTATACTTCCGCTGCCAAAGACGACTTTCAGAACTTGTACATGGATGGTTGTTTCTGAAGGTTTGATTAGATTGCAAAAATAATTTAAAATTCTGTGTGTGTAAAAAGAAAACCTTATTGACGTGAAACCACGGGTGCTGGGAGTGGGTCTGGGCGCCAAATAAGGGTCTTGACTGGCCACAGTTAGGAGAGAGCCTGGGTTGGCAGGAAAGGGAGTTGGTTCCAACCTCTCTCTTTGGTCTTTTCAAGAATCTTCTTTTTTAATAGTGGAAAGGTGCACAGATTATATAGTACAGCAGGTCAAAAGAGTCACCTTTGCCATCTTCTGCAGATCATGAATGTGGGCCATTTTATTAAAAAAAAAAGACAGAGAAAGAGACAGAGAGAGAGATTGATTTTGATGTAAGAATACATATAGGAACATAGCGAATAGACTGGTGGTTGCCAAGGAGGAGGGAGGGTGGGGGAGGGATGGAGTGGGAGGTTGGGATTAGCAGGTGTAAGCTATTATGCAGAGACTGGATAAACAGCAAGGTCCTACTGTATAGCGCAGGGAACAATATTCAACATCCTGTGATAAACCATAATGGAAAAGAATATGAAAACAAAAGGTATGTATATGTATAACTGAGTCACTTTGCTGTACAGGAGTAATACAACATTGTAATTCAACTCTACTTCAATTAAAAAATACATTTTAAAAATACATATGAGAAACCATTTTATCCGCAAAGCAATTGAATCTGGACCACAGCCGTAAAGCACTAGTTAGGCTACTAGTAAGTGATTAGAGCGAGGCAAAAGCGGACTTGAATGCAAGAACTTCAGTCACTTGGACACATTTGATTCCCTATAGGAAAGTTGCAGAAAACCCGTGATCTAAATCTCTGAACTTGGGTATTTCCAAGGAAACCACCAGACTTCCCCACTGTCTTAGATATAACACAAGTAATGAAGCGCCTGGCAGGCCCCAGAGGCTTTTGTGTAATTAGATCAGTAGCAGTAAAAGCCATTAGCATCTGAGATTTATCTGTCTCTCCAACCAAGACCCCCTTAGGCTTAGTAACTGTCCAAGTGGAAAGAAGTGGGGGAAACCCCAAGAAACCAAACAAAAACAAACTACTGATGAACCCAGGATTTTCCTGAAGGCAAATGGCTGAATTCACACCACCAGTGAGACGGAAAGGAACCCATTAGTCAGCCTTTACTCAGTGTTGGGCAGAATTCATTCCTGCTGTTTTAATAAAACATGGGTTGGTAGCAGTAAAATCCTTGTACTTTAATACAATGCAGGTTAGTATTATGGCCTCATTTTACAGATAAAGAAACGGAGGCTCTGAGAGTCATCAGCAATCCTGAAGTGTCAAAGGTTACAAGGTCAGAACTCAAACCCAGGACCCGGGACTCTAGAACATTTGTTGTCTCTTTAGCAGTCACCCCTTAACTAACCCCACTGGGGAAAGATGATTTCACATAGAATTTTTTAAAAGTGAGGATGTCGCGGGCGATGGAAATGTGGCCCAAGAGTGTCTGAAAGAGAAAACAGCTCCCTGGTATGCCAGGTCATGAGATGACCAGGGCGTGAACATGAACTAGTAAACCACAATGCATATGGGAACGGCCCAGACGCAACTGACTGCACCATCTGGAAAAGTGGGGAAGCGTAGCAAGAAAGAATGCTGAGCAGAAAAGTGATAGAGGTTTGTGTCAAGCAAAGATCAACATCTCCTGTTTCTTTTCACTTTAAGTAGTTATTCCTACTTACACCATATCCCTTCTCCCTGAGCTGACGCAAGTTTATTGATTGAGTGCAAAACAAGGGAGAGCCAGTTGGGAACAGACCTTCTTTTTAGATGAAGCCTCTTCTCGTGAGACTCCAGCTTGGGGGCGAAGCTGCGCGATTTCAGTGACAGAGATTGCTTTCTTAGTAAACAACCTGGGAAATTCTTCCTCATCTTCCTGGTGTTCTGCATAGTTTTATCAATGATTTGGAGGTTGGAAGAGAAAACCCTAGATTTTAAAATCACTAGATGTTAAGGTAAGCTTTCTGGAGAGGCAGATGGCTGTGAAGATGGGTACCTAACAGCTTGGAAGACAGGCCACGAGTTCAAAACAGATCAGAGGAAATTGAAAATGAATTCATAAACAAAACAGTACAACAGATACTTGTTGAATGGGTATTAAAATGCAAGGCAGTTCTTCTGTTCGAGGTGGAGATGGAGAGGCAGGTTATAAAGCAAAAGGTCTATGGATCATAGTTATGGCACCTTTGCTTCTGAAATAGACACCTCAGATGTATCATGACAAGCATAAAGGTACTTCGTTTACACCGGTTCATTGAGTGCCTATTGGATTAATTCTGTTGGGTTACTTACTCAGTGGGTAGTTCTTGATTTTGGTACATTAGAATGTACTCTTTTTGCATTTCCAGCTTTATTGAGGAGTAATGGACATAAAATAAACTGCATGTATTTAAAATGTGCAGTATGATGAGTTTTGATTTATACACACACCTGTAAAACCATCTCCGCAGTCAAGATGCTGAACATGGCCATCATCCCTAAGTATTTCCCGATACCTGTCTGTAATCCCTCCCCGTCCACTCTCAGGATCCAGGCAACCACTGACCTGTTTTCTGTTACTATCAATTGTATTTTATAGACTAATTTTATATACATTAAATCATACAGTAGATACTCTTTTAAACCCAGCCTGTTTTACTCAGCATAATTATTTTGAAAGCCATGATGTTTCAAGTGTCAGTATTTCATTTCTCTTTGTTCCTGAGCGGTATTTCATATAGTTTATTTTTTGAAACTTAGTTGTTACTTCCCTGGATAGATAAGTCAGTGGACACATTCTTACTCTGTTTCTTTATATTATTTTTTTGTTTGTTTGATTCACCTCACAGACTCAATAAATACTTGTATTATTTAAGGATTTGCTGAAAAAAAATCTCTTCCAGAAGATTCTATGAGAGGTTATTAATTCATTCACGTATTCAATCATTCAGCAAAGATCGACTGAGCCTTTACTAGTGTTAAGAGATAAACTGAGTTTAACTGAGCAAAAGTTGATTTGATGGGGCAGCACCAAAACAGAAGTGGTCAGGAGCTCTCCACTGACAGCAGCTTAGGGAGAGACTTTTATAGTGAAAAGGCAGAAGCAAAATAAGGAAATGATTGATTGGTTGTAGCTTCAGGCCTAGATGGCTGTTTGGGATTGGTCGTCCTTAGGTTTCAACTTGGTAACCTTGAGGCCTTTACAGGCTGAGATTTTGTTTTGCTTATGTAGGCCACCAGGGCATTAAAGCCACCTCCATCTAAGGGCCTCCTTGTTTAATCAGTTCAACACTAGGTCTCAGGCACTGTTCTAGGCACTGGTGATACAGAAATAAAGGAAACAGACATGAATCCAGCTCTCACGCCCTTATATTCTAATGAGAGGAGATGGACATTTGGCATTTTTCAGCTTTACTGAGGAGTTATTGATTCTCGTGCTCATTTTGATTCTTATTTTCCTTTTTTATAAGCACAATTAAAACTTTTATAGTATGTTAGAAGTTAACATGTGCAAATTGGAAATAATAGAACAAGGTAAAATGTCATCAGACACCATCCTAACGATGCAGCACAGATTGGGACCGGCTTCCGTAAACTGCACGGAATGTAGACTTTGGTGTGATTTTCTCCGTCAGTCTCACAAGATTCCATGGAAATCAGCTTTCCAATAGGACTCAAAAACCAAACCAAACCAAACCAAACAAAACTAAGGCTGCCTTAAATGGCCAGGAGTCAGAGAATGTGATTTCTGCATTGCAACTGCTCGCAGGTATGCAGCTTTTGTGTCCACCTGGAGGAGAGAGGAGAGACGGGGCTCGCCGTTGTCTCCTTCCCCAACTGTGGGAATCAAGCCAGAGCATTTTAAATGGGGGGAACACTCTCCAAAAACTCAAAGTTGGTCACGCTATGTTAGTAAATGTCCCATTTCAGTTCCGGCTGTAAGTCTGGACCCGGGAATGTGTGTGCTTCGTTTATTCGGTTTGGGGGGAGGAGAGACAAGGCAGAGCAAACAAAGTTCAGCCAAGCCAGAATGTCTCGCTCGGAAATGGGTAGAACAGGGCCCCAAATCCATAACCAAAGAATGCTGGGCTCTTTCCCCAGCTGCAGAAAGGTTTTCGCATTTAAGCTCAGGAAGGTTTAAGGGAGGAATGTAAGGAGAGCGTTTCTGTAACCAGAGGAAGAGAACCTTCTATGTCTCCCTGCAGCGCTTTGATTCCAGCGCCATCTGGCACCCATCCAAGGCAACCTGAACTTTCTGAGAAACTTGACTTCCTGTTCCCACCACCTCTGGGAACTGCAGGACTGGGGTGACTAAGGTGGGGAGTAGGGCTGCAGGTTAGTTTCAAAGCAGGGGGTGGGAACTCTGCGCCAACACGCTTAGGAAGTCTCCCAGCAGCAACTGTAAAAATGAAACTTTGAGCTCTAGAAGCTTCGTTCTTTCAACAGCAAACTTCACTCACGCGATTCTTAAAGATCTTTGGGGAAGACTTTAAAACATAAAACTATGGACTTCTTAAAATCTAGAGGGGCCCTTACCAGCACCTAGCTCAACTCATATGTTACAAAAGAAGCCACGCAGAGGTGAGAGCTATTAAGTGACATTGGTGGGGGGCGGGGGGGAATGGGAACAGGGTCCATGCTTCCTGACTCTGAATGTGGTGCAGTTTCCTCCAAGGATTATAGGAAAGTGCGATTCCAAATACGAGGCCTTGGTGAGTTTTACCGTATGTAAGTTATACCTCACCACCTGACTTAAAAAAAAAGAAGTGTACGTCACCCAGGCCTCCCCTGGAGCCTGAGTCTGTTTGACTCAGAGCCTGGGTGTTCCTGCGTTTTGCCTCTCAGTAGCATTGCTGTCACTATAGTGAATCCACAGTCCTTTTGTGGTTTTCGAAAGATAAGCTTGCCGAGTCCTGAGCCGGACAGGTCAAGAGCTGCTAGAGCACCGTGCACATTTCACTTCCGCATGATATTAATCAGTCTTCGCCCAGAGGGGCCCTTATATCCGGGCCACTCCCTGCTTGGGGTTCAGGATAGAAAAACAAAACAGGGCTGGCCCCATGATGGGAAAGGGACATTTGGTATTCTTGTTCGCTTCCTGGCCAATTACAAAGTGTTAATGACATTCAAAGGAAACCTGTCTCCCTCAGTGATCTACAAATAAGGAAGGGCAACAGAAGGTTAGCCAAAGAAAAGACAGGGTCCTCCAGGGAAGTGCAGAGCAAAACCAGTCAGCCCCAGTAATCACCAGAGGGAAAAGCATCCTGATTTACAAAGGAAAGACATCCCAGTAAATTGGAAAAGCAGCGCAGGCTGAAATCAGGGGGGACGGAGAGCTCTTAACCTAACCATAGCTGCTTTCTAAACCTCAAGGATTTGTTACTGAGAACCATTTCTCAAACAAGGTGATAGAATGAATGGTAGTCTCCTTAACATCCATAGTAAACACGGAAACATGCAATACAAACAATGTGTGTAAGAGGAGTTAGGAAACAAGAAGAGAACAGAGACAATAAAGCTTTTTAACTTGGAATGGTAACAGAAAATGTTCTTTGATAACATTCTTTAGGAAGCTCAACATAAAATTTTGTTTTGTTCCTTATGAACACTTTTTTAAAAAGTATTTATTTATTTTGGTTGCGCTGGGTCTCATTTGTGGCAGGCGGGCTCCTTGGTTATGGCTTGAGGGTTCCTTAGTTGTGGCTCACCAGCTCCTTAGTTGTGGCACGTGGGCTCCCCAGTTGCGGCACACAGGCTCCTTAGTTGTGGCATGCGAACTCTTAGTTGCAGCATGCATGTGGGATCCAGTTCCCTGACCAGGGATCGAACCTGGGCCCCCTGCATTGGGAGCATGGAGTCTTAGCCACTGCACCAACAGGGAAGTCCCCCTTCCGAACATTCTTGATGAATTTGGCTCTGGTGGTTAAAATGATATTAAATTCAAGATCGCAAATTTCTCCTTTGAGAGCATAGGCTTGCTGGTCAGGATCAATTAATTTTGATCCTTCCTACAGATTTTTGTTTTTTTTTTTTAAATTTATTTTTGGCTGTGTTGGGTCTTCGTTGCTGCACACGGGCTTTCTCTAGTTGAGGTGAGCGGGGGCTACTCTTCGTTGTGCTGCGCGGGCTTCTCATTGCGGTGGCTTCTCGTTGCGGAGCACGGGCTCTAGGCACATGGGCTTCAGTAGGTGGGGCACGCAGGCTCAGTAGCTGTGGCTCACGGGCTCTAGAGCACAGGCTCAGTAGCTGTGGCGCACGGCTTAGTTGCTCTGCGGCATGTGGGATCTTCCCGGACCAGGGCTCAAACCCGTGTCCCCTGCATTGGCAGGCAGATTCTTAACTACTGAGCCACCAGGGAAGCCCCAGTTTTGGTTTTTATCAGCTATAAGTCTTGGCTTTCTGGGGGCTGAATCTTTTTATTCCCCAGCACTCTGAACCGACCTCCACTCCCAGCCAGTACTGCAATAGCTGAGCAGATGGGTTCAGCAACTTCTGAATTTCCCTTTTGGAAATTGCTGTGTATTTGATGACACCTATTCAATAGCTCTCCAGTTTCTTTTAAGAGTTGTTCATTTGTTTTCTCTTTTCTGCTGCTTTAGCCTTTCTCATCTCCACTTTGCTCTGTGGGCGTTTTTGCATGTTAGATGGCTTCTTTAAACACAGGATCGGGACTTCTCTGGTGGTCCAGTGGTTAAGGCTCTGTGCTCCCAATGCAGGGGGATGGGGTTCAATCCCTGGTCAGGGAACTAGGTACCACATGCCACAACTAAAAGATCCCACATGCCACAACGAAGATCCCGCACGCTGCAATTAAGACCTGGCGCAGCCAAATAAATAAATATTAAATAAATAAGTAAATAAACACAGGATCAAGATATGTTCCAGGGATGTCTTAGGCAACAATTTCTGGACATTCAAGTTCATGAAAAGAGGGGTCAAAAGATTATGAAGGGTGTTCAGCATGACAGTGGGATGAATGAAAATAATCACTTGGTTTGAGGCCTGGTTGCTTTAAGGTATCTATAAGGATATATTAATTCTCTGCTCTTAGAAATTCTCTAGTTCTAGAGATAATTCACAAATCTTGGGCGGGCTTGAGTACCAGGTTGGAGGACCTGCCACAGACTCAGGGCGCTTCATTTTGTCCTCTCCTACTTCGGTCACTCACTCCGGGCATGACATGATTCTCCAGTGAATCTGCGAAGCTGAAGAGTTGCCCAGCCAATGGCTTGCAGGAGCTTGGAGCAGGCAGAATGTTCTAGGAGACGTGCTCTCTGTCTGTTTGCAACCCGGGTTTGCTTCAGCCTGGTGATGAGTTTACCATGATATGAACTGCATTGCTTCAGGAGGAAACAAAGAACAGGAAACCACAACAGGGGCACCCAGAGCTCACCTTTTGCCCTGCCTGTCTCCTGGGCACGTCTCCTTCACCTGCTCTTCCACTGAGGAGCCCTTCCCCAACCTGTGCTGATCCTCTGCCTGCACCTTCACTGGAGCCCAGAGAGCACAGCCACAGGGCTCTGGTGGCTGAGGGTGCCCCCCACCATCTCATGTCATGCAGGAAGAAGCAACCAACCTGAGGCCCCTCAGCTGTAGACGTAAACCCATTTCTTCTGCTAAGAAACTCTCAAAATCCTTTTCCACCTTCTGGACCAGCAATGCTAAGGATAGATTTGAATCTATCCAGGCCTTTTGTACTCCATTGGGCAAAGTGTCTGTTCTGCCTAAAATGATGGGCTCGGAAATATGAGAGTCCCTAGCCCCAGAGATCAGGAACGATCAATCATGTCTACGGCTCTTTCCCCATCTCCACGCCGGTCCCCAAGACTGCGCCTGTGCCTCCTTTGTCACTGTTCACTCCTAGCACTCGGACTCCCTTGCTCATCCCAGAAAAGCGCCACTCCCATGGCAACATAGGTTCCAGCCCTAAGCACAGGCACCCTGGGAAGTTCTGCCCCAACCTGAAACTCAACCTCTACACTTTTGTGTCAAGATTTGTCTCGACAGGATCATTTCCATTGCAGGGTTGGAAACCATCTTCCCCCTTCAAGTCAGCCTACCTTTATATCCGGGAGTTCTCAGTAACCCGAAGGGAATCCCAGCCTACTGACACTAAACCCCACCAGCTCGTCCCATTTCCCCACCATCCACTTGACGCCCCAATTAGCCATTGAGACATCTTGGACAATTTTAAGCCATAATGGCCTCAGGTTTCTCTCTGTTTCAAGCTACAGATGTGGAACAGTTAAGAAAGAAGAAAAATCTTGCTGATTGCTTTGTGCAACCATTCTTACTATTTTATAGCCCATATGGAGAAATACAATTTGCAAATGCCTCATCAAGGAGTTTGGCTGAAAATGGTATTCCAGGCCTGTTCTGTAATCAGAAAAACACACACACACCAACAAGCGGTATTCAGCTAAGAATTCAATGCCAGCTCATTTCTTCTTTAAAGGAATGTCACATCAAGGAAGAATTCTCTGCCACAAAGCAGGATGAGATGTCAGGTGGAGACAAATGAGGATTACAGAGCTACTTCTCCGGCACAACCGCCTAGAAACAACCAAAAAAAGGATTCTGCAGTGTTTGACAGGCACAAAGCCTTTTTTTAAGAACTCCAAGTGTCCAAGCTAGAAAACCTTGAAGAAATTCTTCTCATTTCTCAGATGGGGCAATTTATCTCTTTTCTCAGCTGGAGTATTTGTGAGCTGTTTCTCAGAAAGAAACAACTCAATAGGAAAATCTTTAAGCCTTTGTAAAGGGAGGAAGTGTATTTGAGGCAACGCTGGCTTAAGGAAGCTAAAACACTTGCAAATGCATTTTTCACATACATTTTGTGAAGTAACCAAAGTGTTTAGGACGCACATGGTCACTTCAATTTTTTTTTCCACTACAGGTTATCTGCAAAGACCACAGGAAATGTTTAAGCAAATTTAAAGGCTATCTCTCAAGAATTATTAGAATAAGTACAGTAATTTAGTGACTTGGTTTCTAACAACTCAAGGCCTGACTCCTCCCACACCCAACATTGGTCTCCACATGGTTATGTGACTTGGCCAACAAATAATAATAATGCTGGTTAACAAATTAGGAATGGCTTTTTAAAATGTTCACTCTTTTATCACACTCATTGAGAATGAACTTAAAAAAATGTACAACTTGGATTAGTAGACGGACAGGGGGAAAGACGGGTGGATGGATAAGCAAGTATAGCAAAATGTCAATGGTGGAATCTGGGTGGTGGGAACATGGGTGTTCCCTATAGAATTCTTTCCACCTGGTATTATGTTTGAAATTTTTAATAAGAAATGTTAGACAAAACCTACCGCTCATTTTGAGAACATCTAGAAGTCTTAGATGTGCCTATGGGGCTAAAGGCTGGGAACATCCATGCTCTGTAGCCTGAATTAGTGATTTAAGCTCTGATGGCCAAGCAAACATTGCTGATTTATCATACGGGGCTGGTAGTGCAGGAGATGGAGGTTTCACTCCCAGGAGTCCTCTAGGTGCTTGAGTGTTTCATGTTCATTTAAATTTCCGCATTTTCTCCAATTCTTAGGCTCTTGGCAAAAGTTGTGGGGTTTTTTTTGTTTGTTTTTACCAAGTCTCTCTCCCCCCCCCCCCCCCGAAAGCAAACAACTTTTTATTGAAGTATAGTTGATTTACAGTGCTGTGTTAGTTTCAGGCATACAGCAAATTGGTTCAGTTATACATATATACGTATAACTGAGTCAATATGGTGTGTGTGTGTGTGTTCTTTTTCGGATTCTTTTCCATTATAGGTTATTACAAGATACTAAATTTACAGTTCCCTGTGCTATAAGTAGGCTCTTGTTTATTTTATTTATAGTAGTCTGTATCTGTTAATCTCAAACTCCTAATTTATGTCTCCCCACCTTGGCAAAAGTTTTTACTGGAAATGCCACGGCACATTTCAGGCTCTGACTGTTTAAGGATAATGTCTGCATTCATCTCTTTCAGAAAGCCTCCTCTCCCTGGCACCCCTCCCCGACTGATGCCCCTCTTCTGTGTGCTCCTTTGTGCAAACTCTGTCAGGGCCCTTCTCAGTGGGCTTTTCAGGAGTGTCTCCAGCTAGTAGATTAGAATTCCCTGGAGGGCAAGAACAGTCTTGGTCAACTTTGCTTCTCCAGCACTCAGTGCACGGCTGGCCCATCGTGGGCCATCAGCAAATGCTGCCTTTGTCTGTAGGTGGATGAGTGCTGTGTATTCATATAGGGGCGCAGGCCCAGGCTTTCCCATCAAATGGCAGTTAACCCACCCAGTCCTGAGAATGACACGTCTGCTTAGAGCAAGGGGTCCCCCCATCGCTGGCCCCCGGAATCACTGGGGGAATGCCAAATCACGCTGCTGCCTCCGTCCTACCTGCTGAGTTTCTGATCAACTGAGCTGGCATGTTTCCTGGGCCTCAGGACGTTAAAATCTCCCCAGGGACAGAAATGGGCCGGCTGCACCGAGAACCCCTGGGTTGGGGCTTTGGGGGCTACCAGATAGTTTCACTTACTCTCTGTCATTTGATTCTCGGGACGGTCTAACAGGTCACCAGGGCAGTGGTTCCCAACTGGGGCCGATTTTGCCCTCCGGGGACAGATGTCAGTGTCTAGAGGCTTTTTTTGGTGTCACATCTGGGAGTGAGGGCATCTAGTGGGTAGAGCCCAGGGATGCTGCTAAACATCCTACAGTGCATAGGACCGTCCCTCTCAAAGGATGACCCGGCCCAGATGCCACTAGGACTGAGATGGGGCCACCTTGGTCTGTGGTAACCTGCGTCCAGCTCAGGCATCTTAGACTCATTTCTTCGCCGTTATTCCTCCGTGCACGCCGTGCCCGTGCCCCACATAAGACAGACAACTGCGCAGCTGTTCGTTCCAAAGTATGTCTGAGTCAACTGTTGGTGTTACAGGTGGGATTGTCTCCAACGAATGAGAGAGCTGACATGTGACGCGTGTGCCCTTTGTGCCAGGCCCTTCCTCCCAGGGCCATCTGCTTCTCCTGGGAGCCAGAGGTTCTAAATGCAGAAACTCAATTCATTCCACACGTCACACATTTAATGAAGGGTGTGAGCTCCACGTTTTAAAGACAACAAGTTGCCTCCGCTCCCCAGTAGGTCTGTGTTGTCTTAGTATAAAATGAATAATCTCCCGTGTTTCAAAAACCCCTTTGTTTGAGAAGCTCGGGCCTAAAACATTCTTCATCTTCCCTGCTCTTGCGGAATGGAATTCAGGTGCCATGTAAGCCTAATCGCTAGCAAGGCACTGATGCCCCTTCCTCGTAATCCCACCAGGAATCCAAAAAAATGCCTTTTAGGGCAAAGTCTAAATCACTTTTGCATTTTCGGAGCCACTTCTTATCTTTATTATTATGGACATTTGAGGTGACTGTGCTAATGGCAACTTCTGAATAATCTGATGAGAGGTCTATTAATACAGTGTTAAATGTCACAGTTAAAATAGAAGATACAGTAGTTACGGCTGTATTGCCGGACCTAGCACAATTCCTGGCATAAGGTTTACGCTTAATAAGTGTTGGCTGGATGAAACAGTGAAGTACTTGAATGAAACAGACGCAACAAATTCAAGTGATGTATAGAATGGAATAGCCAGAGTTTTTGTTTGAGATCGATGCCTTCTCTAGTGGTTGCAGAAAGAGGTGATAGCTGGCTTTCATTTTATTATTAAAGCATGAATAAAGCATATCAATATTTATTTTCTCAGGGAACCCTTAGTATTGTTGGTGGGAATGTAAGTTGGTGCATCCATTATGGAAACAGTCTAGAGATTCCTCAAAAAATTAAACATAGAACTAACATATGATCCAGCAATCCCATTTCTGGCTGTTTAGCCAAAGGAAATGAAATAAGGCTCTGGAAGAGATATCTGCACCGCATGTTCATTGCAGCACAATTCAGAATAGCCAAGAAATGGAAACAATCTAAATGTCCATTGATGGATGAATGGATGACCAAAATGTGATATATATATATATATATATATATATATATATATACACACGAATATATATATTCTTATATATAGAATAATATATAATTATATATATATAAATATATATAAGAATATATATATTCTTATATTCATATATATATTCTTCCTTAAAAAAGAAGGAAATTGTGCCATTTGAGACAACATGGATGCAACTAGAGGACATAATGTTAAGTGAGATAAGCCAGACACAGAAAGATAAATACTGCATGATCTCACTTATATATGGAATCTAAGAAAGTTAAACTTATAGAAGCAGAGAGTAGAATGGTGGCTGCCAGGGGATGGGTGTTAGGAGAAAGGAGGAGATGTTGGTCAAAGGGTACAAGGTTTCAGTTACGTAGGATGAATGAGTTCTGAGGATCTAATGTACAGCTTGGTGACTATACTGTATATGATCTGTATACTTATGACTTGCTGAGTAGATCTCAATTGTTTTCAACACAAAAAAACAAAGAAAAAACCCACAGTAGTAACTGTGATGTGATGGAAATATTACTTAGCTTGACGTGGCAGTCATTTCACAATGTATATGTATATCAAAACATCATATTGTATTCCTTAATATACACAATTTTTATTTGTCAGTTATAAAGCTGGAAAAAAAAGAAATGACTTACAGCATCATCAGAATGCTGATTTACTTCTATCATTCATAAATTATTTTAATATATTAAAAAAATGATTTTCTCATCCTGATATCAGTATCTCAGTGTCACCAAATATTATATGATGTGAATGAATATAATCCCGATATTCATGTTAACATTTCCTGTTGGCAGACATTCATTACATTTTTCTTTAAAAGCAGGATAAACAGTTTAAAACAGTAAATATCTGACATGATTAGGTTTTCTTAAAAGAACTTTTGTGCTTTTATGAACATCTGACAAACATCCCCAGGAGCGATTTTTCCATTAGGCACGGAGCTGAGGGCCCACAAAATTATTTCAGTTTCTTCTAAAAATCAGAAGGAAAAAAATTAATATAATCCAGCCTGGACTGTACTTGCCTTCATACCAACGTAGTCATAAAATATAATTTTTAATATTTTTTGTTGTTGAGGAAAGAGTTCGTGAAGGGCCACGTGCCTACAGCCCATGAAAGTTGTCCTACAACTCCCTACACTCCAATACTCTACTCTTTTCAAGTAAAAAGTTGTTTTTCTCACTAGCTTCTAATTTCCGTTTTTCAGAGAGTTTCATTCGATTGTCTGAATAACTATCTGGGTCTTTCAGTGGAGGGTGATTGCCATCTGAGGACATTTACATCCATGGACTGACTCGGAGTGGGGGAGGGGAGAGGCAATATATGAAGTGGGAATATACCAGCTTGCAGGTCAAAGGTGAGGGGTCAAAGATGACTCCATGATTCTCAGCTCAGGGATGGGGGTAGATGAAGGTGCAGTTATCTAAGAGATCTCAAATACCATGAGAGAGGAGATGGTTGATAGATGTCAGGGAGAATGCACTGGAAAATGGCTAAGGCTGACCCTGGCGGAGATGGAGGAAAAGGAAGCAGCACTACAGACCATGACGCAGCAGCCAGAGGTGGGAGGACAAGCCAGAGAGCTGGGTCCAGAGTTCTAGAGAGGACTGAGTTCTAAGAGTTATAGAGAGGTCAGGCAATTCAAAGAACTCATAGAGGTCAAGGAGGTTGAGACTTGGATGGGCACCCACAGCTTTGACCATCCGGAGGTCACCAGAGGTCTTTGCTTTGTAGTTTCTGAAGGACTGTGTAGGGAGTAGTCAGATTGCAGTGGATAGATGATACCGAGAAAGAGAGGGAAAGAGAGTTCCTCCCTCTAGGGCCAGGGCAGTTTGGAAAAGAAGCCAGTGCCAGGAAGGAAGAGAGCATGCTGGTGTTTTAACTTCTGTCTCTCAAAAGTACATTTTAACAGAGAGAATGAAGTATCAATATAATCATCTAGATCAGGGGTCAGCAAGCTATGGCTCAGAGACCAACTCCAGCCTGCTGCCACCTATGTTTGTAAATAAAGTTTTATTGGAACACAGCCGTGCCCATTTGTTTATTGTCTGTGGCTGCTTTTGTGGTACAAGGACAGAGTGGAGTAGTTGCGACAGGCCATCTGGCCAGCAAAACTGAAAACGTTTACCATCAGGCCCTTTACAGAAAGTTTGTCAACCCCTGTTCTAGGTCAACTTCCTTGATGTAAAGATGAAGAAACAGACACTCCATTATATTTCTACACCCATCTGCCGCCTTGTTCTGACAAAGCAGAAATGCCTCCTGGAATGATTGATTACCTAGTACAGCCCTCATCATCCACTGAATTTCCTCTCTCACTGAGGCAGATTTTCCTCCCCATTCTAGCGACAGATGGAAACTAGAGCTAAAGCCATGTCTGGCCTCTGTACGGGCCTCATTTCAGGAATGTTTCTTGGGTACATTAATGAGCAGAAGTGACTTAGCTTCAGAGCTGTTTCTGAAAACGTGGAGATTAAAGTGAAAAGGAAATACTTTTGTTTCTGCCTCCATCATTTAGTGTGAATCAGAGTTAACAGCTCACAGCCAGGTTGCCAGTTCACAAGAAAGGATGAGGTTGCCCGAAAATCAGTATCACACCGTTTCCTGTTTCTGAAGATGATTTCAACAATGTCACTGAGGGTTTCAAAGACAACAATGGCTGTTTGCCAGAGTCAGACCAGCTCCAAGGGCCTTTGTTTGCATAATTGTTTGATGGGTCAACACACCCACACCATTGTGTTCCTCTGTCTGCTCCCCACCCCCACTATTCTTTTGTTATGCGTTAAGTTTCCTGCTGAAAATTAAATTTCCCAATTTCCTCTTTGTTGATCCAAGCAACCGATTATAGAGAAATTAGAAACGATTTGAGACACTCGGATTTTTTGAGCTTGCAACTGGCTATACACAAAGATGGTGGAACAATAATTTTGAAAAAGGAAAGATATTTATACTGATTTTTCAATCAATATTTACACATCTTGGCATCACAGTTCCTCCCATTCACCCCATTTGAACACGAAAAGGTGCCTCTTCCTGGAGCTGTAATCTACTCCCATCATCTTCCTCCCTGCTCATCCCCACACATCCCCCACACTATTTTAAAATTATGGTACTGGACCCATGTAGGCCCTGTCACGGAGGCTCCAAGGCCAAAGCCACGCTCCCAGGCTACCTAGCATGTCATTGCCATCTACACTCACACCTTCAGCTTTGGCATGGTTGAAAATTCTTCCAAGTAATGTCTAAGAGGGACCTTTTTTTTTTTTCTGGGGTGAGGCTGCTATACCAACCCAGAGGGACACGGTAGATTTTTGATGACATCTTTCAGTACAGAATGTGCGCAGGGCAGCCATGGAAGGATTGGAAGACTCGCTGACCAGAGGAGCCCCCAAGATTACTTTATGTCGACTCAAACTGCTAAAGAAACTATGAAATTTTCCCAGTGTCCTGAGCTTTGGGTTCAGATCCATGGGACCATGATAGACTTGAATGGTTGGACCTGTGACCACCGCAAATGAAAATCAGACTCGAAGAAGGTTAAGAGGTTCTAGAGTCTCTTTGGGAAGTAGGGGCTTTAGGCCTGGATCCAGTGCCTTGAAGGTTTCCCTTGGGCACCATTTTGGATATGGTGACCGCATTGTCTGAATTAAATGCAGGAGGCATGAACAAATATCCATAGACATGGACAAATATCTGTAGAGTATCTGAAGCAGTATTGTCTCCAAACCAAGATGACTTTTTCCAGGCTACATGACACTTCTGTAATTTGTCACTCTCGAGTCTCCTATGAGAGGAGTGTTTTCTTGGGCCTGGTCATCCCAGTCTAGGTTGACGATCAAGATCCATGCACCTCAGAAACAAGATCCAGGGTCTGTGATGTCACATAGGTCGCCTCAAGGGGAGGACAGAGCGCTCTAGCCATCTCGCTCTAGGGTAAAGGCATGCAACCCCCGTATTGCAATGAAGTGACCTCCTATCTGAAAGTCATTGAGCTTGAGCTGAAATAGAACGACTGCCAGAGTCATGGTGCTCTGCCTCCTCGTTCCTTGCTAAATATCCATCAACCGGAATATAAGTAATCATTTATCGGCCCCCAGTGACATTTTAGTTAAGAAAATTTGTATTTACCTAAGGCCATCCCAGAAATGGTTTTCTAAAAGCGCTTTATTCATAGACATTTGCTGTCCTCTTTATGATTTAAAATAATTGATCACTAGTCATTTAGACTTAATCAGTGTTTAGTATTGAACCGTCTCTGAATCACCAGTGTGCTGTGTTCAAATTTCAGGTGAGTCAGGATTCATCAACACACTTGAACTTTGAACCTATATGAGTTCATGAATGCAAAAGGAGCTGTGACGCAGAGATAATCTTTGGCCATTAGCATTTGCCATAGCAATTACTGGGATAATCTTTATTAATTTAATTTTTATTTTATATTAGAGTATAGTTGATTTACAATGTTGTGTTAGTTTCAGGTGTACAGCAAAGTGATTCAGTTATACATATGTACATATATCCATTCTTTTTTGGATTATTTTCCCATATAGGTTATTACAGAATATTGAGTAGAGTTCACTGTGCTATACAGTAGATCCTTGTTGATTATCTGTTTTATATATACTAGTGTGTATATGTTAATCCCAAATTCCTAATTTATCCCTCCCCCCAACCTTTCCCCTTTGGTATGTGAGGACCTTTGGTAGAGAGGACCTTCAAGATGGCAGAGAAGTAAGACGCGGAGATCACCTTCCTCCCCACAAATACATAAAAAATACATCTACATGTGGAACAACTCCTACAGAACACCTACTGAACGCTAGCAGAAGACCTCAGACTTCCCAAAAGGCAAGAAACTCCCCACATAACTGGGTAGGGCAAAAGAAAAAACAGAGACAAGGGCTTCCCTGGTGGTGCAGTGGTTGAGAGTCCGCCTGCCGAAGCAGGGGACACGGGTTCGTGCCCTGGTCCGGGGGGATCCCACATGCCGCAGAGCAGCTGGACCCGTGATCCATGGCCGCTGAGTCTGCGCGTCCGGAGCGTGTGCTCCGCAACGGGAGAGGCCACAGCGGTGAGAGGCCCGCGTACCGCAAAAAAAACCACAAAAACAAAACAGAGACAAAAGAATAGGGACGGGACCTGCACCTCTGGGAGGGAGCTGTGAAGGAGGAAAAGTTTCCACACAGTAGGAAGCCCCTTCACTGGCGGAGACGGGGCAGGGGGGGAGGCTTCAGAGCCGCAGAGGAGAGCACAGTAACAGGGGTGCAGAGGGCAAAGTGGAGAGATTTCTGCACAGAGGATCAGTGCCGACCAGCACTCACCAGCCCAAGAGGCTTGTCTGCTCACCCGCTAGGGCAGGTGGTGGCTGGGAGCTGAGGCTCAGGCTTCAGAGTTCAGATCCCAGGGAGAGGACTGGGGTTGGCTGCGTGAACACAGCCTGAAGGGGGCTAGTGCACCACAGCTAACCGGGAGGGAGTCCAGGAAAAAATCTGGAACTGCCTAAGAGTCAAGAGACCATTGTTTTGGGGTGCGCTAGGAGAGGAGATTCAGAACACCGCCTAAATGAGCTTCAAAGATGAGCATGGACACCAGAGATGGGCATAAAATGCTAAGGCTGCTGCTGCCGCCACCAAGAATCCTGTGTGCAAGCACAGGTCACTATCCACACCTCCCCTCCCGGGAGCCTGTGCAGCCCACCAATGCCAAGGTCCCGTGATCCAGGGACAACTTCCCCAGGGGAACACACAGTGCGCCTCAGGCTGTTGCAACGTCACTCTGGCCTCGGCCACCGCAGGCTTGCCCCGCATTCCATACCCCTCCCTCTCCCTAGCCTGAGTGAGCCAGAACCCCCTAATTAGTTGCTACTTTAACCCCCTTCTGTCTGGGTGAAGAACAGACACCAGAGGGTGACATACACGTAGAGGAGTGGCCAAATGCAAAGCTGAACCCCAGGAGCTGTGTGAACAAAGAAGACAAAGGGAGATTCCTCCATGCAGCCTCAGGAGCCTCGGATTAAATCTCCACAATCATCTCGATGTCCCCTGCATCTGTGGAATACCTGAAGAGACAACGAGTCATCCCAAAATTGAGGCAGTGGACTTTGCGGGCAACTGCAGACTTGGGGTTTGCTGTATGCGACTGACTAGTTTCTGATTTTTATGTTTATCTCAGTATAGTTTTTAGCGCTTGTTATCATTGGTGGATTTTTTTTATTGGTTTGGTTGCTCTCTCCTTTTTATTTTTTATTACTTAAAATTTTTTTAAATATATTTTTTAATTTTTTATTTTAATAACTTTATTTCATTTTATTTTTCTTTCTCTCTTTTTTTTCCCTCCCTTTTCTTCTGAGCCGTGTGGCTGACAGGGTCTTGGTGCTCCGGCCGGGTGTCAGGCCTGAGACTCTGAGGTGGGAGAGCCAAGTTCAGGACATTGGACCACCAGAGACCTCTCAGCCCCACGTAATATCAATCAGCGAGAGCTCTCCCAGAGATCTCCATCCCAATGCTAAGACCCAGCTCCACTCAACGACCAGCAAGCTCCAGTGCTGGACACTCCATGCCAAACAACTAGTAAGACAGGAGCACAACCCCACCCATTAGCAGAGAGGCTGCCTAAAGTCATACTAAGTTCACAGACACCCCAAAACACACCACTGGACACAGTCCTGCCCACCAGAAAGACCAGATCCAGCCTCATCCACCAGAACACAGGCACCAGTCCCCTCCACCAGGAAGCATACACAACCCACTGAACCAACCTCACCCACTGGGGGCTGACACCAAAAACAACAGGAAGTACAAACCTGCAGCCTACAAAGAGGAGACCCCAAACACAGTAAGTTAAGCAAAATGAGAAGACAGAGAAATACACAGCAGATGAAGGAGCAAGATAAAAACCCACCAGAGCAAACAAATGAAGAGGAAATAGGCAGTCTACCTGAAAAAGAATTTAGAGTAATGATAGTAAAGATGATCCAAAATCTTGGAAATAGAATGGAGAAAATACAAGAAATGTTTAACAAGGACCTAGAAGAACTAAAGAGCAAACAAACAATGATGAACAGCACAATAAATGAAATTAAAAATTCTCTAGAAGAACTCAATAGCAGAATAACTGAGGCAGAAGAATGGATAAGTGACCTGGAAGATAAAATAGTGGAAATAACTACTGCAGAGCAGAATAAAGAAAAAAGAATGAAAAGAATTGAGGACAATCTTAGAGACCTCTGGGACAACATTAAATGCACCAACGTTCGAATTATAGGGGTCTCAGAAGAAGAAGAGAAAAAGAAAGGGACTGAGAAAATATTTGAAGAGATTATAGTTGAAAAATTCCCTAATGTGGGAAAGGAAGTAGTCAATCAAGTCCAGGAAGTGCAGAGAGTCCCATACAGGATAAATCCAAGGAGAAACATGCCAAGATACATTAATCAAACTATCAAAAATTAAATACAAAGAAAAAATATTAAAAGCAGCAAGGGAAAAGCAAAAATAACATACAAGGGAATCTCCATAAGGTTAACAGCTGATCTTTCAGCAGAAACTCTGCAAGCCAGAAGGGAGTGGCAGGACATATTTAAAGTGATGAAAGGGGAAAACCTACAACCAAGATTACTCTACCCAGCAAGGATCTCATTCAGATTTGACAGAGAAGTTAAAACCTTTACAGACAAGCAAAAGCTAAGAGAATTCAGCACCACCAAACCAGCTTTACAACAAATGCTAAAAGAACTTCTCTAGGCAGGAAACACAGAGAAGGAAAAGACCTACATTAGACCAGATGGACTTAATTCATATTTATAGGACATTCCATCCAAAAACAACAGAATACACTTTCTTCTCAAGTGCTCATTGAACATTCTCCAGGATAGATCATATCTTGGGTCATAAATCAAGCCTTGGAAAATTTAAGAAAATTGAAATCATATCGAGTATCTTTTCCAACCACAATGCTATGAGACTAGATATCAATTACAGAAAAAAAAAAACTAAAAAATACAAACACATGGAGGCTAAACAATACGCTGCTAAACAACCAAGAGATCACTGAAGAAACCAAAGAGGAAATCAAAAAATACCTAGAAACAAATGATAATGAAAACACAACGACCCAAAACCTATGGAATGCAGCAAAGGCAGTTCTAAGAGGGAAGTTTATAGCAATACAGTCCTACCTCAAGAAACAAGAAAAATCTCAAACAACCTAACCTTACACCTAAAGCAATTAGAGAAAGAAGAACAAAAAAAGCCCAAAGTTAGCAGAAGGAAAGAAATCACAAAGATCAGAGCAGAAATAAATGAAAGGAAATGAAGAAAACAATCATAAAGATCAATAAAACTAAAAGCTGGTTCTTTGAGAAGATAAACAAAATTGATAGACCATTAGCCAGACTCATCAAGAAAAAAAGGGAGAAGACTCAAATCAACAGAATTAGAAATAAAAAAGGAGAAGTAACAACTGACACTGCAGAAATACAAAGGATCATGAGAGATTACTACAAGCAACTTTATGCCAATAAAATGGACAACCTGGAAGAAATGGACAAATTCGTAGAAAAATGCAACCTTCTGAGACTGAACCAGGAAGAAATAGAAAATATAAACAGACCAATCACAAACACTGAAATTGAAACTGTGATTAAAAATCTTCCAGCACACCAAAGCCCAGGACCAGATGGCTTCACAGGCGAATTCTGTCAAACATTTAGAGAAGAGCTATCACCTATCCTTCTCAAACTCTTCCAAAATATAGCAGAGGGAGGAACCCTCCCAAACTCATTCTACAAGGCCACCATCATCACCCTGATACCAAAACCAGACAAAGATGTCACAAAAAAAGAAAACTGTCAGGCCAATATCACTGATGAACATAGATGCAAAAATCCTCAACAAAATACTAGCAAACAGAATCCAACAGCACATTAAAAGGATCATACACCATGATCGAGTGGGGTTTATCCCAGGAATGCAAGGATTCTTCAATATATGCAAATCAATCAACATGATACACCATATTAACAAATTGAAGGATAAAAACATATGATCCTCTCAATAGATGAAGAAAAAGCTTTTGAACAAAACTCAACACCTTTTATTTATGATAAATACTCTCCAGAAAGTAGGCATAGAGGGCACTTACCTCCACATAATAAAGGCCATATATGAGAAACCCACAGCTAACATCATTCTCAATGGTGAAAAACTGAAACCATTTCCACTACAAGCAGGAAGAAGACAAGGTTGCCCACTTCTAACTCTATTATTTAACATAGGTTTGGAAGTTTTAGCCACAGCAATCAGAGAAGAAAAAGAAATAAAAGGAATACAGGGCTTCCCTGGTGGCGCAGTGGTTGAGAGTCCGCCTGCCGATGTAGGGGACATGGGTTCGTGCCCCGATCTGGGAAGACCCCAAATGCCGCGGAGCGGCTGGGCCCGTGAGCCATGGCCGCTGAGCCTGCGCGTCCGGAGCCTGTGCTCCGCAACGGGAAAGGCCACAACAGTGAGAGGCCCATGTATCGCAAAAAAAAAAAAAAAAAAAAGGAATACAAATCGGAAAAGAAGTAAAACTGTCATTGTTTGCAGATGACATGATACTATACATAGAGAATCCTAAAGATGCTACCAGAAAACTACTAGAGCTAATCAATGAATTTTGTAAAGTAGCAGGATACAAAATGAATGCACAGAAATCTCTTGCATTCCTGTACACTAATGATGAAAAATCTGAAAGTGAAATTAAGGAAACACTCCCATTTACTATTGCAACAAAAAGAATAAAATGCCTAGGAATAAACCTACCTAAGGAGACAAAAGACCTGTATGCAGAAAACTATAAGACACTGATGAAAGAAATTAAAGATGATACAAAAAAATAGATGGAGAGATATACCATGTTCTTGGATTGGAAGAATCAACAGTGTGAAAATGACTCTACTACCCAAAGCAATCTACAGATTCAATGCAATCCCTATCAAACTACCACTGGCATTTTTCACAGAACTAGAACAAAAAATTTCACAATTTGTATGGAAACACAAAAGACCCCGAATAGCCAAAGCAATCTTGAGAACGAAAAATGGAGCTGGAGGAATGAGGCTCCCTGACTTCAGACTCTACTACAAAGCTACAGTAATCAAGACAGTATGGTACTGCCACAAAAACAGAAACATAGATCAATGGAACAGGATAGAAAGCCCAGAGATAAGCCCATGCATATATGGTCACCTTATCTTTGATAAAGGAGGCAAGAATATACAGTGGAGAAAAGATAGCCTCTTCAATAAGTGGTGCTGGGAAAACTGGACAGCTACATGTAAACGAATGAAATTAGAACACTCCCTAACACCATACACAAAAATAAACTCAAAATGGATTAAAGACCTAAATGTAAGGCCAGACACTATCAAACACTTAGAGGAAAACATAGGCAGAACACTCTATGACATAAATCACAGCAAGATCCTTTTTGACCCACCTCCTAGAGTAATGGGAATAAAAACAAAAACCAGTGGGACCTAATGAAACTTAAAAGCTTTTGCACAGCAAAAGAAACCATAAACAAGAGAAAAAGACCACCCTCAGAACGGGAGAATATATTTGCGGGCGAAGCAGCTGACAGATGATTTAGTCCCCAGAATGTACGGGCAGCTCATGCAGCTCAATGTTGAAGGAACGGACGACCCAATCCAGGGATGGGCGGAAGACCTGGATGGACATTTCTCCATAGAGGATACACAGATTGCCAACAAACGCCTGAAGGGATGTTCAGCATCGCTGGTCGTTGGAGAGGTGCAGATCAAGGCTGCAGTGGGGTGTCACCTCACAGTGATCAGAGTGGCCATCATCAAAAGGTCTGCAGGTGGTGAATCCTGGAGAGAGGGTGTTGGCGGGGTGGGGGGGCTCTTGCACTGTTGGTGGGAGTGTGGATTGGTGCAGCCACTGTGGGGAACAGTGTGGAGGTTCCTTAGAAAACTAGAAATGGAACTGCCATGCGACCCAGCAGTCCCACTGCCGGGCATGTTCCCTGAGAAAACCATAGTTCAGAAGGAGTCATGTACCCCAATGTTCATTGCAGCAGTATTTACAATAGCTAGGACATGGAAGCAACCTAAGTGTCCATCGACAGATGGAGGGATAAAGAAGATGTGGCACATATATACAATGGAGTATTACTCAGCCATAAAATGAAATGAAGTTGAGTTATTTGTGGTGAGGTGGATAGACCTGGAGTCTGTCATGCATAGTGAAGTAAGTCAGAAAGAGAAAAACAAATACCGTGTGCTAACACATACATATGGAATCTAAAAAAAAAAAAATGGTTCTGAAGAACTTAGGGGTAGGGCGGGAGTAAAGCCGCAGACGTAGAGAATGGATTTGAGGACACGGGGAGGGGGAAGGGTAAGCTGGGACAAAGTGAGAGAGTGGCATGGACATATATACACTACCAGCTGTAAAATAGATAGCTAGTGGGAAGCAGCCGCATAGCACAGGGAGATCAGCTCGGTGCTTTGTGACCACCTAGAGGGGTGGGATAGGGAGGGTGGGAGGGAGACACAAGAGGGAGGGGATATGCACATATACATATAGCTTGTTCACTTTGTTATAAAGCAGAAACTAACACACCATTGTGAAGCAATTATACTCTAATATAGATGTTAAAAAAAATCATAAAAACCAAGAGTTTCTAGCTTAGTCCCATAAAATCAGAATTACAGTGTACTTCAAATCAGTATTGCTCTAAATCAGCGTAATCCATTCATCACACTAATTATGAGTAATAATTACATAAATAATCAGAATTACAGTGTACTTCAAGTCAGTATTGCTCTAAATCAGTATAATCCATTCATCAGACTACCTATGCATAATAATTATGCATTTGGAAGAGTTTCTTGAATAGGCCACAGCCTTGCATCAGTGTTTTCTATTCAGTACAATCATGGCATTTGGGATCTTTTTTTTTTTTTTTAATTCTAAAAATAATATGGACTTAGTGTAAAGAAATGACAGTTCACCCGCTTTTAGTCCCATTCCTCAGAGGGATATTAACACTGCCTTATATAAACATATAGATTTTTTTTTTTTACTGAATTTATATGTAAATGACATCAGTTAGTTTCCTCCTCAACAACCTTGTGAATGGAAGCATACCATCTGATATTTCTCTGTTTTCAAATAAATAGCATCACACTGCACATCTGCGCTTGCCTTTTATTTAAGCTAATGCTGAACCTTGGGTGTTCTCATGTATGATTACATGCATATTTGCTTTATTTCATGGTTGCACACTATTCCATTGTATGGAGATAGCATTTTTTCATCATTTCCCTCCTGGTGGCTATTTATGTTGTTTTTTCCTTTGCTGGTATAAACATGTGGTATTTTTATATTATTGTTTAGTTGTGCAAATCCTTGACATAAAAAAAACGGGATCAACTGGCGTGTATTTTTAAATCTAGTGATCTGTTGCATGTTTCACACTGGCATGAAAGCCAATGCTGATATTTAGGAAGGGAAGGTACCTGTATCAGGGGAGGTGTCCCTGGAATAGTTTAGAATAGAGCCTTTGCTCTTCTACAGTGTGTGAGCTGATTCACAGCCATTTTGTGTTTATAGCACTCGCTGGCGAACGACATGTTGTAATTCTACTGGATTTTATTATCCCCATCTTTGATTATGGGAAGCTCTTCACAGACACACTGAACTTTCATTGTGAAGATGGGGCTTGGTGATTTCAGGAACGTAGAGGAGACAAGATAAATGCTAACGATTGCTATTTCAAAAACTATCGTGAATTTGCTTATTTGGCATGTAGCTATGGAAGAATAAGTCTTGTTACTAGTATTACAAATACTCAGGCAAGCCTTTGCCCTAAATTATTATTATTATTATTTTTGTTTCTTGCGGTATGCGGGCCTCTCACTGCCGTGGCCTCTCCCGTTGCGGAGCACAGGCTCCGGACGCACAGGCTCAGCGGCCATGGCTCACGGGCCCAGCCGCTCCGCGGCATGTGGGATCTTCCCAGACCGGGGCACGAATCCGTGACCCCTGCATCGGCAGGTGGACTCTCAAGCACTGCGCCACCAGGGAAGCCCTGCCCTAAATTATTGATTATTCCTCAGGACTCAGGCCATTCTAAATGTCCATTGGATGGTCTTTCTGCAATGACACAGGATGTAAGAACTGTTGTTTATAAAATATCGAATTCAACTCTGGATAACTCAAGCAAAAAAGGAATTGATGAAGGACATGGGTAGTTCATTATAATCACCAGAAAATGAGAGATCAGGTACAGAAAATAAACAGCAACCAACAGTGGGCCTGATGGCCAAGGCCAAGGTCATGCTGTGCTCTGGTTAGGGCCTCACTGCTGACTCCACTACTCCTGGACCTCCCCGCACCTTTAGGCTCCCGACTTCACCGCTGCCACCAAGAATCATCTCATGCGCGCCTCCCTCAAGACTCAAAGTCCTAGGTGGGACTTTCTGATTGGCTGAGCCTAGGTCACGTGCTCAAGTGCCAGTCATAGAGGACTCTGGGAGAGGGAATTATCTGACACCCTTTGCCTTTCTGCTTGGGAAATCTACCAAGACCCACACAATGGGGAACTGTCCCTCAATAGAGAGTTCAAAGTCCCATAGCCAAATAAACAAGTAATGAGAATTGATCACTGTGAGTTTTCCAGTTCTGTTTCTGGAATGACATTATAAGGATTTATGATTCTCTTTATTGGTGCCTCTTTAAAAGCAGCAGGTTAGCTCCTTATAACCTTGTCTAACCTCCATCCCTTGGCGTATGTTGTTATTATTCTTAATGATTCCCAGCAATAGCAATGATGCTTCCTCGTCACCTAGTGCTTGTGGTTTTCTGAATGTAGGTTCCATGTAGGGTGGCATTTAATTAACTAGCCTCTATGTAGTAGGAATAATTCCTCCCCATGTTTACTTTTTTTGGCATACCTGTTTTTTTTAAAACCCTCTCCCTATCCAAACACTAACCTGCCATTCCCACTTGCGAACTCAGCAACATTCAAGAGCTCCATTTTAGTCACTGCAATGAAGACTAGGCTTTTGTCCCTATATTGCAGGACCCTCATTGATCCCACTTTTTCCTGCCCATCAAAGCACTGCTCACCAGCTCAAATCATTCATCCAGCCAGATGGGTCCCTCCTGCCCAATCCAGGGTCCTTATGCATACATTACCCATTGCCCTAAACGGAAATAAGACCCTGCATTTTGAGTGGAATAAAATAGCCATATTTGTATTATTTTTAATTTTTAGTATTCCAGAAATGTGCAAATAGCAAATTATTTCCTATATTTTATATCTTGCACATTTCTTCTAGGAACTTTTGTGAAAAAAGCTGAAATGGAATAAAAATATTTCAGTGAATTCTGTAAAAACTTACACGCAACCAGCTGTGTGTTTTTTGGGAAAGTAGAGAAGCTCTCTGGGTCTCATCTGAAAGGCTAAATGTTGGGCCAGATAATTTCTGATTTTTAATTCAACTGTACTCTTCCATGAATTTTCAGAAGTCCATGAACAGAAGTGGGGGCTGACAGAGGAGGGGACTTGAAGCAACATTATAGAGTAGCACGCCTCCTTTTACTCACTTTATCTGAAAATGAGAACCATAATTGATATTCTTGGAGTAGCTTGTGGGTAGATGAGTTCGTTGACGCCCCATGAGTTCATTGTAAGCTACTTTAAGACCTTCATATACATCTCCTGGAGATCTTTTTGCAATAAAAACCATAAGCATGAAAGGCTCAATTCTTGTTCTGGGCGCCCCATGCTTTATTAAAACATATTAGTAATTATTATTTTCAGGTGTGAAAATGGCATTGTGTTTAGGCTTTTAAAAAAGTTTTTATCTTTTAGAATAGGATTTCTGAAGCTGAGCACTACTGACATTTGGGGATTATTCTTTGTTCGGGGAGAGGAGAGGCTGTCCTGTGCATCGTAGGATGTTTAGTGGCATCCCTGGCCTCCGCCCACTAGATGCCAGTGGGACCCCTTTCCCAGTTGTGACAACCAAACATGTCTCCAGACATTGCCAAATGTCCCCAGGGTAGGGGGAAAGGCAACTTCACCCCCAACTGAGAGCCACTATTTTAGAGATACATACCGAAATATTTTTGGATATAATACTAGAATGTCTGGTAGGGGGTGGTGGAGGATGTGGCCGTGGATGCGGTAGGATTGGCCAAGGGCTGACGGTTGTTTGGGCTGAGTGATGAGTTCTGGGGCTTCACTGTATTATTTTGACGACTACTCTTTTGTATGTTAGAAATTCTCTAAAAGAAAAGCACACAAAAACATTGTTTTGAGACATCAGTGTCATCAATTTAAAATCCATTAGCCTGCAGAGTGTCTTGCTTTGGAGAGAATATTAAGAGCTGAAGATAGAGGAGGTAGAATATCACTCACACTCTTGACTAACTGGTGTTGACCATTCTGGAGACATAACTGTGTTTTCAATGGTTACTCTGAGCTCCTTAACCAGCCTTGCCAGCGTCGGGCCACCATGACTGTGTGTTCCCTGGTCATCCTGCCAAATTGAAGCCTGGAGCTCCATGACTCGTGGAAGACTTCTGTCCTCCCGGTGGCCAGCACACTCCTCATGTAGGCCGTCTGCATCAGTGCAACTGTGTCTCAGCCCTGCCGCCTTCAGGGCTGTTGCTTAGAGACAGGTTTCCCTTATTAATAAGTCTTACAGGCATGGCCATACCAAGTGAGAAAGAGGCAGGGGAAGGTTTAGCCTGGCTGGAAATAGAGGAGTATCAGCAGGGATCCAATTAATAATGCATAATTACCATTAGGCCTGAGATTTTTTTTTTAGCCTGGGAAACGTAACTGGAACTTTGCTTGAGACCAGGCACAGCAGCTTCCAGAACCCTTATTTTGAGGCTGAGAATTGGGGTGATCCAGAACAGAGCAGGAGCCTTCAAGGAGTCCTTTGGGGATGACGATGTAGGGCAGGTGGTAGAGATGAGTTTGGGCAGGCGAGCAGTAGAATATCAAAGTGATTCTTTTTCATATTTAAGGGAAATAATCAGTGATGTCTAGAGAAACTGGCAATTCATAATTCTCACCTGCAGAGAAAAAAATGCAGTTATAACTGATTTAGTAGAGTCCAGGGCTACTTCCAATCTTGAAGACAGTAGAAGGTGGAGCTAAGAGATGTAATTCCACCCCTTTGGAGGCATGCTAACCTTAGTAAGGCAGGTTACTGAACCCCACTACACCTCCGTTTCCTCATCTGTAAATCCAGGACAATAATTGTGCTCATCTCTTAGAATTGTTGTAAGGATTACATGAGTTAGTACACTAAAGGGTTTAGAATGGTGCCTGGCACAGCGTTGAAATAGGCGATGGTGACTTTCAGCTAGAACTAGCCTTTTCTGGCCAGACAGAGCAAATGTCATCTAGGCCAGACAATTTGAGAGTCTGGGAGAAAAGACCCCTTCCATAAAATGCAGTGATCATTAAGGGTCATTCCTTTGGATTGACAAATTTCTTGCTCTTCCCATTTTGGGGAGGGTTAGCATGTAGTGCGGGTGGATGTTTACTAAATTCTGTTTCCCTGACAGCAGAGCAGTTCTCAGGGGATGGGAATCTGGATGAGGTGAAGTAAGTAAGGGGGAATCTGGGTTATGGGGCTCCTGGAGGGACTGAGATTTATAAGACGGAGGCCAGGGATGCTGGGAGATGGGTGAGGGGTCCCCAATATGCTGTCTAAAAATGATTTCTGAGCTAAGAACCTCCTGACTTAAAGTAACTGTGCTAAATTGAATGTGCCCCATATCAAACTATCCATTCGGGTGCTATTTGTACTCTTCATGTATTAAAGACTCACAAAAACTTTGTCCCTTTGAGATACTTGTGTGTGTGTGTGTGTGTGTGTGTGTTTAAACACCATTTCCCAGATGGCATGCAGACCCTTTCTGGTGTCATTTCAAATCTGGGAGTGAATCTAGTAGCTATCTTTGTTGCCAAAATTTTATTATTAAATGAGGTTACAAGAAATTCGAATACTCCATATTTGCGTGCTCTTTATTCTGCCTTTGATGTTTCTCTTTTCAGCCAGCAAATTTTTCCGGCTTTTGTCTAAATACTGCTCCAAGTCAGAACGAGGACTCCTCACCTCCTTCCAAGGGTGACCCAAGCATTGTCTGATTTTGTTTGCTTGCTCTCTGCACTCCATTCCCAGGGTCGTCCTCAGACCTCTCCCATCAGAAAAACCCCCAGAGTATGAATTCAAATTGCTCTTTCCTGGCTGAACCCCAGATCTTCCGAATTTGAATTTCTGAGTGGGGTTCAGGAAACTGTATTTCTACCAAACGTCCCCAGGGATTCTGAGAGTACTGATGTTTGGGAACTGTGGCCTTATACCTTCAACCCAGAGTCTGCCCACCTCCCCCCTAGCACATTCCTCGGCATTCTTATCTTCTGTCTTATCCACCCAGGGAGCTCCCTTCCCAGACATGTATCATCAAGTTTGCTTTCCTAGGAAGGTAGTCTCTTGATATGAGCTTTGTGGTGAGAAGGAGAGAAAACAGCTTTTATCTAAAGTTCAGAGTTTCTATCTTGAGCCTCAGACAGAAAATGTAAACAGGATGAGTCATCCAAGGAAAAGTTGAAAAGGTCTGCTAGCCTGAGCTGGTAGAGAGACAGCCTTGTGAGTCTGACTGTGTGAAACCATGCTCTTGGGTCAATAAAGACTGACAGAATGAAACCGATGATTTACTGATAGGGATGTGGTGAGACTGGCACTTTGATTATCTACCTGTGGACACTGTCTGACCCTGAGATTCCACTCATTACGGTAAAATAGCCTGTGTATCCTTCAAGCTGAATGGGGCTTGGCCCTGACTCAGACCTCATTGCTCTTGTGTCATGCATAATTCCAAGAAGATGAATTATCAGATTGCTTAAGCCTCTGGAAATGGCAAGCTGCTGATTAAAAGCGACTTGCAAGAACAAGGGGAGTAAGCAGACACGGGTACTTTGGCAAGAGGCAAAATTGACAGACTTTAGAATTCTGGAAAATTTGGTTATGTGGGGCTCATCATTCCATGATTATGATGTATGTTAGGTGGGAATACAATGATACTTTTAAAAATTGAGTACTCCCAACTTGAAGACTTTACCTTAAGAATCTTCCAGTACTTAAAAAAAAGGTGGGCCATTGGTGATCACATATAACGTTGCCTACTTAGTGATGGAGAAATAGGAATAAGGAGGCCTTATACAGGTCATGGAATTTTGAGTCAGTAATGATCCAGGGGCTGGGACTAGGTCCCAAACAGGTCTCCCCAAATTTATACATTTTGTTTCATTTAAAAAAAAAAATGACAGCCTAAAAACTGCTATTGAGCCTCTCTTCCATTTGATTGTCCTAAATTTCATTTAGCCTTGGCTGGTTACCAAAGCATTACATTAGCAAAATGCTTCCTATGAGTGTACGGACATTTAAGCTGGAAATACAATACTCAAGTGATTAGAATCAGTGTTCTCCATACAAGAATAAGTGACAGCTCTGGTGTTTCTCTGCATCCAGGGAAGAAATAAAATCAAGTTCTGGCGTCCTTCTGTAAATATTAGCTAATTTCAGACATTTCCAATAGTACCATTACAAAATACAGGAGGTTAACAGTCCAAATTCTAAAATAAAATTGAATAGTATTATGCCTAATTGTGTAACCCTTATATATCACGTTATGTTAAAAGAAAAAACTGAGTGTTTGTGGTTATCTGAGGAAATGAACTAAATAAGTAAGACAATAACATTGTGTTAGATCGAGGAGTGCCTCCCTTTGATTTTTGTCACACAAAATATACAAGGCGGGAAACGTACAAGGAGGGGAAATGTACAAAGGAGGAAACATGTAGACTCACCTTGGACAACATTCTAACCTGCCCAGGTCCCAATCGCTCCATTGATAAACTGGGAATATTATTGCTCATGGAACACAGCTCTCTCGAAATTAATGATGTTGACAAATGACCCTCAAACTCCAAACGTGGTTTCTGAGATGATCGATAACGGTTGAATGGAGGACTGGGGTCTTAGATCAGGAAGGAACTTCTGTTATGCAGTGCTGTTCTCATCCGTTAGGTGAAGGACGGGGATCAGAGAGGTGAAGTGTCTTCACCGCCTCTTTTCATGTACTTTCTGTGGTGCATAATAATGGTCAGGTTGTGTTCCTCTCAGTTCTGGGAGTTCCTGCAAAGCAAGAGGTGTATCTTAATCGTCTTGATGACCCTCAATCCTAGCAGAGTGCCAAGAACACAGCAGATGTTTGCTGTTTATGAAATAAGTTGCTAAAGCAAGTCATAAAAGGAGTGTCCCTGGTAACCAGACTCCCAGGCAGCCCTTCTTTCATTAAATCTCAGCTTTGTAAACGTTCTTGACAAATATGTCAGTTCAGAACATTCTGGACTCAGTGAGGGATTTGTCTCAGCAGCATCTCTTGCTGAAGCAAGATGTTTCAATTCCTTTTATGAAGGTCCTGGCCAAGTCTGTACACATGTGATCTGTTTCATTGGGCTCTTTCTCCCTGCTGTGGGTCCCTTGAGGACGCTGACCTTGAATTAGTCATCTTTATGTCACTGGAGGCTAGCACGGTGCCCAGGGCCCACTAGTGCTTCTGCAAGTGCACATTAATGTTTTCTAACGCTTCCTGAACACTGACCAGGCACCGTGCACCTTTCCAAAGCACTTTCCCTGATGAACCCTTTAATCCTTGCAGCGGCATTGTTACTGTTATTTCAGCTTTACAGATGGAGAAACAAGCACAGAGAAGTTTGGAACCTAATCCAAGGTCACACAGCTAGCCATTAGAGGAGCCAGGATTGGAACCAAAGGAATCTGGCTCCAGGGCTGACCATACTAGCAATTCCCCAAGTTTTGGTCCCAGCCCCCCTTTGTACCCTTATAATTTATCAAGGACCTCAAAGAGCCTCTCTTTATGTGGGCCAAATCTCTCCAAATTGACCATAGTAGAAATTAAACCTGAGAAATTTAAAAATATTTATTTATTAATATATTTAAATATAAGAATAAGCTCATTGTGTGTTAACATGACGTGTTCTTATTTTTAAAAAATCAGCTCTATTTTCCTAAACACAAAAGCATGTAATGAGAAGAGTGGCCATGTTTTACATTGTTGCAAATCTCTTTCATCACTGACTTCACAGCAGATGCTGCGTTCGCTCATCATCAGCTCTGCGTTCAGTCTGTTGACATACACCGTGGAGCCTCTGGGAAACTCCGCTGTTCCCTTGGAAGAGATTGAGAGAGTAAGGCACACGGTACCTTGGGTTTCAGCCATCCCCAGGGCTCCCCCTGGGTATAGTTGGGACTGCAGGTCACTTCCTTTCTGCGTGAGCCCTGGCATGTGTTGAGTCACAAAGATGAGCCTCTGCTGTCTGGGAGGCCTTCATGCTGCAGAGGTGAGCAACGATGCGTCCTCCTCTAACCTGGCACAGACCATAAAACCAGTCCGTGTGCTTTCCTGCCTCTGTGCCTGTGTTCTTGCTGTGCCCTCTTCCCAGCATGCTTTTTTCCTTCAGGCAGCTTTCTGGAGGCCCAGGCTGGACCAAGTGCCCCCGTCTTCTGGGCTCATAGCTCCCCAGATAGAGCTCCATGGTGACCATCACCATATTACATCACATCTCTCTACCCCTGACTGAGCGCTCTCCAAGAGCAGGGATTTAGAATTTTGTCCTCTTCCCATTTCCAGCGTTGAGGGCAGAGTTGCAGAGCAAAGTGCTAGGGAACATGGGGATGGAGGAGAAAAATTTGACCTGAAGGTCGAGGGAAAGTTCCTGGAGAGAGGGGATTGGACCTGGTCTGGAGGCAGCCGGGAAGGAAGGGCAATCCTGTGATTTGGATAAGTCGGAGCCTGGGCAGGTGCATCTCCTGGAGAAAGAGTGAAGTGATAGATGTGGTTGGAGGGTCTGTGGAAAAGGCGCTGGTGGAAGACAAAGCTGGGAAGGCGAGAGAGGGCACAGTGTCACCTGTGTATAGAAGTCGCAGCTCCTTGGATGAAAGGAGCTCATCTGATCTCGCCCCCTGTGAGTTCCAGAACAATTGGACGGTCAGTAATACTGATGCAGGCTCAGGGCAGGGAATGAATACTCAGATCTTTTAGAGGAGATGAAACTGCTTTTGCTGAGCCGCAGCCAACAGACATCACATTTGGGAGCCTTTTGGCCCCGGACTGGCTGTCAGACTGGTTGTATCAGAGCAAGGTCTCATGTAAAAGATGCTCACAGCCACTGGGCGGGTGAGTCTATATTTATTCTCAAGGATGTAGGCCATAGTCCTCGTACAAACACAAGAGAAGCTACATGACCAGGAATCAGAGTACTTAAGGCAGGGATTTATTTTTAGGTGACAGCAGGAAATACATTTTTCCTCTTGTGTTTCAGCTGCCATTGTGGCTAGTTTTTATTACTCTGGAGAGAGGCAAAGCCAAGAATTTCTTGTAGACATTATTTCCCAGCAAGTGTCATGTCTTCAAATGCGTGGAAACATCTTCCCCTTGATCTATTTATTGCCGACATTCAACGTGGCACCAGTTAATAAATTATTATTACGAACTTAACACCATTGAAAACCTACTACTATTATTATTAAAACGGTGCTCATTGAAGAATTTGCAAGTACAGAAAAACAAAATGAAGCTGGAAAATATGCCCTCACTTATAATGGCAAACACCAAGATTCTGATCCCTCTCTGGTGGTCTCCCAAGATGTCTGCCATCAGTTCCTTCTCTCCGTGTATGCACATGCTCTTCTGCCTTTCAGGAGGTGGGGTCTATCTCCCCTGGAATCTGGGCTGATGTCCTGCATCACTCTGAGCACCAGAAGTCTAAAAAGGTACTGCTGTGCTCAGACTGCAAGAGGCCTAGCAACTTTCACTTTCCCTCTGGAAACTAGCTGCCATGTAAACAGTCTGACTATGTAGAGACTCCATGCTGTGAGGAAGCCCAAGCTAGTAACGTGGAAAGGCCACACAGAGGAGGGCCAAGGTGTCTGACATGTGAGGAAAGCCTTCTCGGACCTTCCAGCCTAGCCTAGCCTAGCCACCAGTTCAGTGCAGTTGAATTTGTGACCTCAGCTGATGTCACATGGAACGGAAAACCACCCAAGACCAGCCTACCCACAGAATCATGAGAAATAATAAATAATTATTGCTGTATGACACTAAATTTTGCTGAGTTTGTTTTTAGGCAACAAGCAATAACCCCTTTATATCTTAGAATGTTTTCTTAGTATCTTTTTTCAAAGCGTTTTTAGTAGAGTCACACTCACACGATGAATACAATTGGTTTTAGCACTTTTCACTTCACATTGTAGAGTATGAATTTTCTCATTTTGTCGAAATGCTATGACTGTGTTTAATAACTATATTTGATTGTGGGGAAGTATTATCATCTGGGCCAATCAGATCCCCCCTCCTAAGAAGGTAGAATTGGAACAAAGTGATTCTGGTCGATGTTTGTGACTAGGGTAGCCACATTTGGACACTGTACAAACAGAAAGAGAAAGTCAGTTTTAGAGACAAAGAAGGAAGAAGCAGGCACAGGGAGAGAAGAGAAAAAGGAGACACTGCAGCCCACAGGGAGTCTCCCCAGAGTCTGTTGGTATTCTAGTTCTAACCCTTGTGTGCAGCCCTCTGTGTTCCATGAAATACTTGAACATGTGTTTCTAATAAATTCTTCGTTTACTTTTAAACCACTTTGAGAGACTTTGGTTCCCTACCACCAAATGACTTTTGAATGAGGCTGATGGTTTCAGAAGAAATGCAAAAGGGAATATCATCCGGGAGAGGCAGGGAGACCTTCTTTTCTGGAAGATGCAGTTGCCTTTGCAGGCTTCAGTTTCCTGATGATGAGTCAGCTTTACAACTTGGAATTGAGTAATTCACAGACAGCTTGTGCAGAGTAATTCTAGTGATGGATGTACAGTTTATCTATAGATGTCCACTGTTAAGATCCACTTCTGGTGCTGAATTCTGACTCAAAAAGAAGTAGAAGCTATATTAGTCTGTTTAAGCTACCATAACAAATACTTGTTTCAACTTAAAAAACAGAAATGTGTTTTCTCGCGGTTCTAGAGGATGGGAGGTCCAACATCAAGGTGCCAGTCAGTTTGGTTCCTGGTGAGATCCCTTCTCACTCTCCTCAAATTTGGGGGGGGATGGGAGAGATCTCTCTTCTTCTCCTTATAAGGCTACCAATGCTACTGGATTAGGGCCCCACGCTTTAGACCTCATTTAACCTTAATTTCTTCCTAAAAGCCCTATCTCCAAATACAGTCACATTGGGAGTTAGGACTTCAACATATGAATTTTGGGGGAACATAATTCAGTCCATAGCAGAAGCCAAAAACCATATGTGTCCCTGAGAGAATAGTACCAACTTACGCACTTGTAGAATGGGGACATTAATAATTGTCACCTCTGTCTGAACGCATAAAGCAAAACTGTCCAAAAGGAAAAAAAAAATTGTCACCTTAGTACACTGAAGCTTTGACAAAGATTATTGCTTCAGTTTTCCAAAATCAGTTATGGTTTGTGAAATTCAGGACATCTGAACATTGTGTGTGTGTACATATATGTCCATAATTAATATGGTATTTCTAGGGTAAGCGCCCAGAAACTATTTTATATAAGCATGCACAGATGTACCTCATATGTTAAAGATAGTTAATTTATTTGTAGGCAATTTTCTTCTTTTTTAAAAAATTTATTTTATTCTTGGCTGCGTCAGGTCTTAGTGGTGGCATGTGGGATCTTCACTGCAACATGCGGGATCTTTCCTTGTGGTGTGCGGACTTTCTCTCTCTAGATGAGGTGCGCAGGCTCAGTAGTTGTGGCACATGGGCTGAGTTGCCCTGCAGCATGTGGGATGTTAGTTCCCCAAACAGGGATTGAACACGTGTCCTCTACATTGGAAGGCGGTTTCTTTACCACTGGACCACCAGGGAAGTCCTGGCAATTTTCTTCCTGAATAAATTACTTGATTGTTTTCTTCCATGAAAGACCATGAAGAATGTTCCAGATTTACTCTCTAGTGTTTTAGATGTTCAGCAACCTTGCCAATGTGTGGTCTTAAACATGCCGTATCGAGCCGGAGATCTATTAGAACCATTGTCTATAGCTGCCGTTTTCTATACAGTATACACATGTGGCTATTAAGAAACTGAAATGTGTCAAATCCAAGTTCAGATATTCCGTAAGTGTAACATACATACCTAACTGAAGATTTAGTACAAAAAAGAATATAAAACGTCTAGTAATTTTTATGTTGATTTCATGTTGAAATGATAATATTTTAGATATATTGAGTTAAAGAAAATGTAGTGTATTAATGTCACCTGTTTCTTTATACTTTTAAAAAATGTGGCTCCTGGGGCTTCCCTGGTGGCGCAGTGGTTGAGAGTCCGCCTGCCGATGCAGGGGACGCAGGTTCGTGCCCCGGTCCGGGAGGATCCCACATGCCGTGGAGCGGCTGGGCCCACGAGCCATGGCCACTGAGCCTGCGCGTCCGGAGCCTGTGCTTCACAATGGGAGAGGCCACAGCAGTGAGAGGCCCGTGTAACAGGAAAAAAAAAAAAAAAAGTGGCTCCTGGAAAATTTTAATTATATATATGGTTCGCTTTTGTGGCTCACGTTATATTTCCAATGGAGAGCACTACTCTACAGAGTTGAATTCAGCTTTTTGTGAGTTTAATCAGCTGGTAACTTTAAAGCCCTACAGTGTTTCTCCTCAGGGGCTCTAAGAACTAGAGCAAGAATGGAAGAGCTGGGGTGCGTTCTTTGATGCCTTCCTTGGTGCCTCTCTCAGCTCCTGGACACTATTTGCTGTTCTTAAGCATCTCAGCAATGCCCTTCCCAAGACATCTCCCTGAGCTCTGCGGCTGCTCATTATTCTTTTTCATCTCCCCCAAACTAACACCCCCTCAGCCTAGGGATCTCACACAGTTAAGCAGAATGGGGGCTTTCAAAACTTTCCCACAAGAGTGTAAAAGACAGTCTCTCCATTACCCCGTTAGAGGTGAGATCGTGAAGCGCTCCAGTGGGATAACTTCTGGCAAAGTGTCTCAGTAAAAAGATGTATTTCCAAAAGTCAGGAGGGAGGTATTTGGGAGTAATGTATTGAAACCAAGCTTTGGCGATGCACAGCTATTCTGTAAATAGATCAACCTTCTCTCTGCTGAAGGCAGAGTTGGGAGTCTTCCAATCAATATTATATGGCTCAAACAGACATCCCCTAAAATAATCTCTACTTGTTTCCGTATCAGCCCCTCCACCCCTGACCCCATATCCTCTTCCACTATTAAAAATCTTTAAAATTCAGAAGGAGCTGTTACTGACCCAATCACTTCTGTTGCACAACCACCCATGCGATGTTTTTAGCTGTGCTCCATTATTGATGGCTCGCTCTCCTTTGGAGGGATGTGTTTCTCATCCGCTCATTGTGTATTTATATACGAGCCCATCCCCAAAGTTCTTGAAGTTGCGAGGTACCTTTCGTAGGTATACAAACGGGCTCTCCCCGCTGTTGTTCTGTCAAACTTGGACTTCTCCCGAAGGAAAATAATTCCACGAGCACATCAGTCCTGCTGTGAACAAATAGCGGCGCAGGCCCTTTCTGGATTTTTCAAGTAGATTCAGATAGGGAAGTGGGCTTTTCAAAAAAAGTCCCCCTCAATTAACCCTTAGTCTATAAAAATTAGCCGAGACTAAAAGAGATTTTTAAAGTAATTTCCCCAGCTACAGCATTATATTTCAGGGAGTGTATGAGGATAAGTAGATCTTTATTGGGAATCACCATTATTAACATGGTCATTAGCTTTCACATTCTTAAATACCCCATTTCAAGGACAATTACGTTGAACTCCATACTCATCAGAAAATAATTGCAGAAGAATGTGCCGTACATGCCAATTTCTTTTCGGAGGCATCAGCATTATAAAAGGTGGAAATCAAAAGTAACATTTCTTTTTTTATGTAGTATTTGAAAATCGTGCCATGCAGGTTGGCAGGACTAGGTCTTAGATTGGTTTATTTATGTCTAATGTTATTTGAGTATCAAATTATCCAACTTCTCTACTATTTGTTTAATCTATTCCTTGTAAATGGATACACGCTTCTTGCTGCCATATATATATATATATATATATATATATATATATATATATATATATATGGTAATTGGTGGCTTACTGTTGGAAGCCTCAACCCATTAAAATAGGATGATCTGTAGATGGGTGCAGTGGACACACCCTAAGGTGACCTCCAATGAGTGATATTCTTATATAATCCTCTCCCCTTGAGTGCCAGGGAAAACTGTGATCCGCTTCCAGCCAATAAAATATGGTAAAGGTGATGGGATGGCACTCACTCTCTTTTTTTTACTTGGCATGTAGTTGATTTACAATATTGTGTTAGTGTCAGGTGTACAGCAAAGTGATTCGGTTATACGTATATACCTATCTTGTGTTTTTTTTATTCTTTTCCATTATAGGTTATTGCAAGATATTGAATATTGTTCCCTGTGCTGTGTGCTATATAGTAAATCCTTATTGTTTATCTATTTTATATATGGTAGTGTGCATATGTTAATCCCAAACTCCTAATTTATCCCTCCCCCCCTTTCCCGTTTGATAACCGTAAGTTTGTTCTCTATGTCTCTGGGTCTATTTCTGTTTTGTAAACAGTTCATTTGTATCTTTTTTTTAGATTCCACATGTAAGTGCTATCACATGATATTTGTCTTTTTCCATCTGACTTACTTCACTTAGTGTGATCATCTCTAGGTCCATCCATGTTGCTGCAAATGGCATTATTTCATTCTTCTTTATGCCTGAGTAGTATTCCATTGTATATATGTACCATATCTTCTTTATCCACTCATCTGTTGATGGCCATTTAGGCTGCTTTCATGTCCTGGCTATTGTAAATAGTGCTGCTGTGAACGTTGGGGTGCGTGTGTCTTTTCAAATTAGGGTTTTCATCTTTTCCGGATATATGGGGATGGCACTCTCTTGATTACATTGCCTGAGACTCTGTGTTAGGGGACTGAAGTGAGAGACTCTCCCTTGCTGGTCTTGAAGAAGTAAGCTGCCATGTTGGGAGAGGGTCTGTGAGAAGACCATGTGGCGAGGAACTGTGGGCAACCTCTAGGGGCTGAGAGCAGCCCCTGGCCGACAACTAGGAGGAAAACAGCGATCCCAGTCCTATAGCTTCAAGGAACCAAACTCTGACTGAAGGCCAGCTGTCACCTTTATTGTAGCCTTGTGAGACCCTAAGCCGAGAGCCTAGTCATGCTGAGCCCAGGTTCCTGACCCAAGAAAACTGTGAGCTAATAAGTGGGTGTTATTTTGAGCCGGTAAAGATGTGATAGTTTGTTATACAGTATAGAAAACAAATGCAGTGGGTTTTCCATTAATTTCTATGACACAGTATTTATAAATTTATTTTTATTTTTATTTTTTTTTTTCTTCTCTACCTCCTTCGCTCCCTCGCTCCCGCCTATCTCTATAAATTTATTTTTAAACCAATTATTCTCAAACTCTCTGTGAAGAACCAGTGTTTTAATCTCCAGTCTATCTACGGAAAAATACTTTCATAAAATGAAATAAAAATGAATGACTAGAAAAATTAAATCAAAAGACATACAAAATACCAGCCCACAGAGCAATACTTTCCTAAAGTGAAATAAAAATGATTTACAAACATTCAATAAAAGGACATACAAAATGCAAGCCTAAGAGTTTCATTATTAGATTTAATAGACATATAATTTCTCTGCCAAATTAGTATAAAAGTTTCTCAACATCTACTCTCAATTTACATATCTAATTAAGGAGAGTAATAAATAATCCACACACCAGCACCAGTCTATGACTCATGCATTTGAATGAGAACAAATCAACTTATAAAAATAGCTGGCATTTATGGAGGGCTTACTAGGCCCTGGACACTGTGAACAGTCCTTTTCACGAACTTCCTTCTATTCATGTTCCTCACGACTCTATGAACTTTACAGAGTCCTATGTGTGAACAAATTAGGATTCGTGGGGTGAAGTAACTTGCTCAAATTGGTCACACAGCTGGTAAATACAGAAAGCTGTGACCCAAACCCAGACATCTTCACTGAACAGCATATGATCCTGCAGAATTCCTGTATCATTCATAATAATGGAGATAATGTCATCCTCAAGTTGTCAGAAATATGAGCTATCATTAATTTCACCCCAGTCAAGTATCCTCCAAAGTCCCCGATAGGGAATTTTGTGCTCAGATTCCCTAAAAATGAGAACATTGGTGCTAACATGAGCTCTAGAGAGATGAGACGTGGTGATTTCTAGGAGGAAATGAACCATGCTTCTGTTGGTCTCTATTCTCAAAACCTGGTGGTTCTTAGTAGCAGAATCAGAGGTGTGAAAGAGGGGAAAGTGTGTGTACTTGGGTGATTTATGCTCTGTCTACACTCTGCGATGCCTTTCACTTCCTTCACCGAGGTCTGTCGGAGGCTTAAGGGTAACAGTTCCCATCAGCATCACTGGGGGGATTTTTACAACTACTGATGCGTGGGCCCTGCCCCAAGGGATTCCTAGTCTACTGGTCTGGAAGAGCCCGGGCAATCAAGAGTATTTTCAAAGCTTCTCCATTGATTCTAAAGTGTAGCCAAGGTTGAAATTGGATTCTTAAGGAAGATAAGCATGGGAGGAAGTGCAGCTGAGTCCTTTCTGCTCCACTGCTGATGATGCCCTGTTGCCCAGGGCTGTGTGAAAGCCAGAAACAGCTTTCTGTCCATGGAGCTAATCTATGGGGAATGCCCAGTTCGGATTAGGGTGGCTCAAGTTCCCCATTTCATTTGAAGCTCAGGAAATCTTCCACCAGCAGCTTAGCCTCTGTCAGTTCAGGCCTTCATTAGCTTAGGTCTCATCTGTTTCTCAAAATCACATTCACTTGGTTTTAGTGTTTGTTGGTTATCATTTATGGCAAAATTAGCATTTCATTGCTCTTCAGCCCTCATTCATGATTTTTACCTACAATGTAGGAAATACTTCTGTCATGTTAGGCCTTCCTAGGAATTCTAGTATTTTTACATTTTACATTTATTCAGCTTCGAGTGACCCGAATTACAAATCATTGAGAGGTTGCTTTTGAGAATTTTATGTGGGTTCCCCCCACCCATATTAGATAGGACACAATAGCAGAGCTACAGCATGTTTGGTAGAATCCAGTCTTGTGAGAAGTTCCTGAAAAAGAGAGTTTCCCAGCCCCTCATGACTCAAGGTGTGGTCTTCCATGAGCTAAAACACCCACATCTCCTGGGAGTCTCTCAGAGATACAGAGGCTCGGGCCTCATCCCAGATCTAAATGCAGAATCAGAATCTGCAGGCCACCTTGTCAACTTGCAAATCAGACCATTCACAGTTCTTGGTAATCATATGGGATCAACTTGATAGATTTTTACATACTGTACATAACCATGGAACCAGTTACCAGCTCAGGAAAGATTATATCAGCACCCAGAACGCCTTCTCATGACCGTTTCCCATCACTACTCTCCTCAGCTCAGGTGAACTACCGGTGACTCCATGTATATGCAGTGAGCTGTTTTCTAAACCAAGATGATTTAAGCTGACATTTACTAGCACTTAGTATGAGTCAGGCACTCTCCTAATCACTTTACATGTAGTAAATAATTTAATCTTCACAGCAACCCTCTCTGATGAGAACCATTATACTCATTTTACAGGTGATAAATAAGCACAGAGAGGCTAAGTGATTTGTCAGAGGTCACACAGCTAGAATTTGAACCCAGGTAATCTGACCTCAGAGCTAACTCTTAACTCTGTCACCACACTGGACCCTGCGCTCTGAAACTGGCATAGGAGTTCTGCAACAGGAATCATTCTGGGAGGTCTGGGTATGTGTGGTTTTATAAACACAGCAGGCCCAAGTATAAATACGCTGTGTTCAAAGAATTTGTTCATAACCAATCGTCTTTGTTGTATGGTAGGAAAAGTACTGAATTTAGCATCTGAAAAGTCTAGATTCCATTCCCACCTCTTGTCTAGCAGCTCTGTGACTTTGGACAAGTCTCTTAATCTCTTTGGCCTTCAATTCCCTCATTTGTAAAATGATGGAGTTGGCCCAGATGAGCATGCAAGCTTCTTCTAACTTTACAATTCTGTATTTTTATATTCAATATATATTCTCCATAGGATTAATGTTATTAATTCCAAGGCTAGCAGCATAATATTTATTTCAAGTAAAATGAACCTGAAAATTATAAATATACGTATAGTAATATACAGAATATTATCCCCATGAATTAGAACTTGACTTTATCACTTGTGACTTGGGCAAATCATTTACAGGTGTGAGGCCTGCTGGTAAAATGAAAACTTTGAATACTTGTTCTGAGGGAGATCATGAACTCCAATCAGAGGTCTATTTAACTCGACCTATCTATCATCCATATAGCTCTGTGTTTTGTAAGGGGATATGTATTGTGCCCACTAAGATACTTACTGTTTATAACTTCATTCATCCATTCATTCAAAAAAACATTTATTGACTACCTGCCCGCTTCTTGCCAGGTACCATGTCACTGGCGGAGCTATAACACTAGAACAGAGTGTGATCAAGTTTCCGAGAAAGGCAAATGCAGGGGGCTCAGAATGGGCACCTAATCTAATTAGCAGGCTTTGTTTGTTTGTGGATGGGGGGGGGACAGGGAAGAGGAACTGATTTAAGAGCTGAGACTTGCCAGCCAACACTGGCTGGGCTGCTGGAAGCCAGGATGGAGTGTGGGTAGGTGACACTGTTCCAGGCACAGGACACGGCAGGGGCCAAGGATGGGAGGCAAGAGAAAACCGGAGTCTTTATTTGTCAGTGGGGTCAACGCATTTGGACTTCTCAGCGCCGCGTTTCCCCCAACAAGTGGCCTTGGGCGTGGTACAGGGGACCCCAGAATATAGGATGGCGCAGACTGCTATATTTTGCAAACTTTCAACACATCCTTAGAAAAGAATCCTTTCTTAAGCAGCCCTTCCCCTTTCAAATTGGGGAAATTAGGGAGGGGACCCCTGAAGCAAGCTCTGGATGATTTCCAATTCCTCTGAGAGTCACTTTTTCCATCAGAGGTTATGTGGACAGAGTCAGAAGCCAGGGATGCCCTAAACTTCACGTTGGCCTGTTTCTCCCGCCTCCCCCCTCCCTCTCCCCTCCCCCCTCCCCCCAGCCAAGACGGTGCAGAGGCTGGAAATTGTGTTTAGGGGTGTTCTTTCCTCCTCAAGGCTGGATGCTTTTAACCTGACTGTGCCTGGCTAAAAACGTGGGGGGGCGTTCTCTCTCTCTCTGCCCCCCCACTATCCCTCTCGTCCCTGGCCCAACCTGTTCTGGGAATCACACAGGCACACGCTGCTTCTCTGGGGGTGATGGAGAGGCGCCGCTGGGCGCGCAGTAAGTGCCGCAGCCTCGGCTTCTTCACAGCACTCACAGGGCGGAATCTGGGGGAGGCTCCCTGCTGGAAAAGGAAAGAGCTTCCAATTTGGGCTTTTACTTCAGAGATCAGCCGAGCCCACCACTGCCTTTCCAGCCACACCAAGGCGCACACACAGGGGAAGATGGTGTCACCGGAACACCGTTCATTTTCCTTATCAGAATGATTTCTGTGACTCAAAACAGGTTGGCAGATGGAGAGCCAGGGAGCCGGAAGCGCGTTCTAAACTCGGGAAGAGACTTGATGCCTGGGGCTTGGCTTCCCGGGGCTCCAGGTACTTGCCTCTGGGCCCCATTGTGTTTTCACAGCTGCTTTGTGACAGAGGGGGAAAATGTGTCATTGTTCTTTGCTCTCTGCCACCTAGCAATGTCTGGCGGGTCATAGACACGTGAACTATTTGGTGGAGGAGGGAAGGTGAGCCCAACTGATGAAGACTTCCTCTGAGTCAGGCACTGCCTTGCCCTCAGGAGCTCAGGGACACCAAGGCTGTCCTTTTTTTCCGTTTCAGAATCCATTTCCAGACACCATGATGCATTTGGTTCATTTTTATTTTCAAGCAAGAATGATTTTCCCTTTCGGCTGGAGAATTTTCATTTTTCATCATCATTGTTTGTCCTTCTTAAAAATTCCTGTCAATTTTGGAAAACATTAATTCTTTGGATAATGAGAGGATTCTTGTATTTAACAGTCAATCGGCCTTTAATTGCCAATGGTAGGGAAAAATTATTTTAAAAAATATGGTTCTGGAGGGATTAGATGACATTTTAAGAAGCCAAGCAGTCGGTAGCACATGGCAGAAGGATGAATCTAATGAATACGGTGGGAGAAACACTCATTCACTTATTTACTTTTACCATTTAACATCGAATTTACGAATAAAATAGCCTTGCATGTATTGTATAAAATGGAAGTGAGATCATGTCCCTTTGTTACTTAACAACCTACAGTGTTTATAGCAGCGTACTCACAATAGCCAAAAGGTGGAAATGGCCCAAATGTCTATTAGCTGATGGGTGGCTAAACAAATTGTGGTCTCCCTGTACAATGGAATATTACTAGCCATAAAAAGGGAGGAAGTACTGACATATACTACAATATGGATGAACCTCCAAAATGTCATGCCAGGTGAAAGAAGCTGGTCACTAAAGACCACGTACTGTATGATTCCATTTATGTAAAACACCCAGAAGAGGCAAGTCCATAGAGATATAATATAGATTGGTGGTTGCTAGGAGCTGAAGGGGAGGGTGAAGTGGGGAATGACTGCTAATGCAGAGGGGGGTTTCCATTTGAGATGATGAGACGTTCTGGAACTAGATAGAAGTGAGGTGAGAACAACATTTTGAATGTACTAAATGCCACTGAGTGGGTCACTTTCTCTTACGTGAATTTCACCTCAGTGAGGAAAAAAGAAAGAACTGTTAATTAAAACCTGCAATGGCTCCTTATTTCCTTGAGAGCAGAGGCCAAGTCTTTACAGTGGTCTGCCAAGGCCTGCAGGATCTGCTGCCCCCTGGTGTCATCCCCCGCCCCCCCGCTGCCCCTACTCCCTTACTGGGTGCGCTGGCCTCGGTGCACGCTGCGTCTCTGTGTCAGCCGTCTGCCACCCTCCCAGCCTTGGCGCTGGCTGTTCCCTCTGCCTGGACGGTGCTTCTCCCCAGCACCCACGGCGCTCCCTCCCTCACCCCCTTCATGTCTCTGCTCAGATGTCTCAAGGAGGCCTGTCCTGACCATCCTGTTTCCAGTTACACCAGCACCAAGTGCCCTTCCCTTTATTCTGCTCCACTTATTACCTTCGAACAAACTATGGACTCTGACTGGTTGATTCCGTTTGTGGCTTTTGTTCTCTTTCTCTCCTTCTTCCCCCCCGCCATTGGAATGTAGCTCCACTAAGGATTTTCGCCTGCTTCTGCATTCTGGGCCCACTTTGTGTTGATTTTTCAAAAAAGGTCCACAGAATCAAATAACAAAGAATTACATGTTCAGGGCTTCCCTGGTGGCGCAGTGGTTGAGAGTCTGCCTGCCGATGCGGGGGACACAGGTTCGAGCCCTGGTCTGGGAGGATCCCACATGCCACGGGGCGGCTGGGCCCGTGAGCCATGGCCGCTGAGCCTGCGCGTCCGGAGCCTGTGCTCCGCAACGGGAGAGGCCACAACAGTGAGAGGCCCGCGTACCGAAAAAAAAAAAAAAAAGAATTACATGTTCAAACAGATTCAGTTAGGTGGATTCTGAAGGAAACATCCACAGAAAATGAAGCATTTTCTAATAGTAAAGCACCCTTATGGCTTTTTCTTCTCTGCCAGTATTTATACTTCATGAAGGCATAAAAGAATTTCGGTTGAAGTGAAAACTTCCAGAAACTCCTCTTTCCCTCTAGTCTCTTCTCTCTTTTGTCACAAGCCACTTGAGTTTTGAACCTGAAGGAGGTCCTTTGGATTAAAAGTTATTAACTATAGAAAGTGGTAGAACTGGAAGACATTTTCTACTGGGTAAAGTTAACAAATAGCATTTTTCAACAAATAGCATTATCCCCTTTCTCAGGGCCAGTTGGGGTTGTTACAGCTTATATGTGGGGGAGGGACAGGGGAGAATATAAAACCTCTTTGTGTTTGCATTTATTTATCACATTTGTGCCAGGCCTGGGTGATTGTGGGAGGTCCAAAGAACACGCATATTAGCATTTCAAGTCAGACAACTGGATTTGTCACAAGGGGAGTGAAAGTTTGAGAAAAAAAAAAAAAAAGGAAGAGAGAGAAAAGAAAGGACAAGAATTTAGAAATAGATCTCTGCCTGAAATATTTTTGTCCCTGAGCAGGAAGTTGCTTTTGGAAAGCCAGGTCGCAGACTCGTGCACACAGGCCTTGCACAAGGAGATCTATGATTAGAAAATAGCACCGTGAGCTTCCAGCGATTACATTTTACAGCTGGGACGTCTCTATTAATTTAGATCTGTATGGTGGCTGGTATTGCTGCTGTCTGATGCAAAAGCAAACAAGAAATCCTACCTCTCCTTCTCTCAATACTGACATTGAAGCCAAAACATATTTTTGTGTGCATCTGTTTATCTCAAGCATAATAAAATTGAGGAGGATCCGAGTACCAGAATATGTCAGGTAGATAAGACTTAGTGTGGAATTCTGGTAGGAGAGCTCTTGAACACAAAGTTTCAGCTTTGGACACGGGAGGATTTCTCCCCATCAGTTACCATACTCTCATTGGGCTTAGGGGAATGCTTCACCAATCCACATTCCATTGTCCTGGCACTGACTTGGACACACCACCCATATGGATTCCATTTGAGGGGAAAAAAAAAAAAAAGCTCAAAAAGCAGAGGGGAGGTGGGATTTTTTGTGAATGTTGTAATTTCAGAGAATGCAAAAATAGCATGACCCAATATTAGCGACTCCTGTACTGCAGAGGGCTCTGACCAGAGCCACGTAGGAAACGCTGCATTTCTGAGGCAGAACTGGCCGGTTCAGAGACCAGCAAAGACGCAGGAGCTAAAAACCACATGCATACCCACATCTTGTAACCAAGAGCAGAAACGTGCCTGATGGTGAAAGAAAAATGACTTCTCTTTATCTGATGTAAAGCAAGTTGATAGGAACGCGTTCCTTGATTAGCTGAAACCTCTCCTCAAATAATAGCGGGCGTCTGTTTTCACAGGGAGAGTTGGATGGAGGATTAGTGATGCTGTGAGGCAGACAGCGTCACTTAGAATTTTTCATATGTCCTTGGAGCATAAACCAAGCAAAAAATATCCAGAGAAGCCAATTCCTCTTAGAGCTCTTATGATGTACGGCAAAAGCTGCCTGGGAGACTCCAAAACTTGCCCAACTCAGTGGTTCTCAACCAGGGGCAAATCGGCAGGGGCACCTTTGGCAATATCTGGAAACATTTTCGGTTGTCATAACACGTGGAGGTGGGCATTACTACTGTCATCTAATAGACAGAGGCCAGGGATGCTGCTAAACATTTTGTCAAACACAGGGCAGCCCCGTAACGAATAATGACCTGACTCAAAATGTCACTAGTTCGAAGGCTGAGAAACCCCCATCCCAACCCACATCCTAAATATAAACCCGTTTGAAACATCCCTCAGTTGGTGGAATCAACCAGGACAACAGTCTGATAAAACAAAAAACCAAGCAACCTAGTTAGTAATGTTTCCTCCTTCCTCTTTCCCACCCCGCAGAAAATCATTGAATAAATGTAAACCTGACCTTTTTGAAAAAACAACTCTGTAAGCAATCTCCTTAAATACGTCTCGCTGCAATTTCTGCCATTCTCTAGAGGCTATTATGTTCCCAATAAAATTATCGAAACCACTGGAATAATAAACATTTATAACTGCATTAGCATCTCTTGGCTAAATTTGTTGAAATGGCAAGTGAGGGTGAAACATTAAAAAGATTTTTTAAAAAGAAATCTAGCTTGTTTGATCATTCTCCCCAGTTTAAGGAGAAAGGCTGAAATTTATGCTAAAACTGTTTTTAGATGCAGGGCAATAAGTGACATATATATACATGCAAGGCCAACAAAGCACTGCCTGCTTCAGTCGGCCTGAACCCTTGGTTCTTCTAATTTGTTGGCCAGAAGAGGGAAACCACTATGGGTTTTTTCCTCGACAGGAAGTCTCTGTCCGGAAGTCTGCCTGCAGGGAGCGAAGCAAGCCACCTGGGCTGCGGGGGGGTGGGCCCTGCAGGACCCCGGGGAAAGCGGGGCTTGTTTGTTTCTCTGCCAGTTTCACTCCCGGCCTACACCCTCCCACCCAGAACACTTGGCTATGTGGGTTGTTCTTCCTAGTTAGGAAACTTAATGACTGTTATTGAAATATGAAGTCCACGATCCTTTGAGAATGTGAATACAGAAAGTCCTGCCCATGGTTTGGAGAGTTTTGTGCAAAGCGCAGTAATTGGGAGATTGGGGCTTTTAAGACAATTGGGGTCACCATTTATCTGTGTGACCTTGGTCTTCCGTTTTCTCTTCTGTAAAACACAGGTTATGACCTCCAAGGTCACGGTTAAACTAAAGAAACAATAGGAGAAAAATAGTTTAGTACAGCCTAACCTTGAGATTTTCACCATACCACCAAAAGTCTCTATTTAGTTATTTTTACCAATTTAGAAGCAGTCAAGTGACAGCTCATCAACTCTTGGACTTGTGCTTTAATCCAACAGAGAAAGGAATCAGTATCTGCTATAGAAAGATTGTAAATAATTAAGACCTTCTTTCCTTCACCAGATAAATGAAACCAGGACATCTGTGATGGAGAACTGATTATTCCTCCAGCATCTAAACCTATTTGTTATTCTGAAATGGTTGGGATTGGGCGTTTATCTAACTGTAGTCTACTTCTAGGTCCAAGTAGGCCTTGCAGACCCTGCTCAGACAGTAATATGTCTATCTTAATATCAGTCTGAATGTTAATAAATTTAGAATTTTCCAAGCAAATCTGTATGCAAAATAGAGTAGTGTTTCAGTGTGTAGTGCCTTCTCTATGACAGGCTCTTGAAAGCTGAAAACAGAATACACAGGGCAAGAACTCAGAAACCACCACGGGTTTTTTCCTCGACAGGAAGTCTCTCACCGGAAGTCAGCCTGTAGGGAGTGAGGCAACCCACCTGGGCTGTGGGGGGGCCTGCAGGACCCCCGGGGAGGGCGGGGTTGGTTTGTTTCTCCATCAGTTTCACTCCCCGGCCCACACCCTCCCACCCAGAACACGTGGCTATCTAGGTTACTCCTTCTGCAGCTGCTTTCAGGAATAGTTTTACAGTCTCTCTTTTACTCAGGACTTTGTCTTGCCTTTTCCTTCGTTTTGGGGCTTGAATTTGGATCAGACATGAGGGCAAAAGGCACTGAATCCCAAACCCACATCCCATTTGATGTATTCATTCATTTGTTTGTTTATTTTCATCTTAGCAACAGTTGAGCAAGAAAGAATGTTAATAGGAGGACGGGAATGTGGGTTTAGGAAACCATTAGTGACTTTTAAGAAGACAGGCCACCACCTCGACTGTTAACTAGACAGTAGAGCATTGGCTGTTCAGGGGAATTGTTAAAAGCTGAGCATTATCAATTTACAAATGTCTCTTGGGTTGTTTATCAAAGTGTGTGACTTTTAGAGTGAGGAATGGAGAAATCAGAAGGGGAGGGAGAGAAACCATCCTCCATTTGAGATTTTGTGCACCAGCTGTTCCCTTTGCTAACTCTGTCTAAAGTTTAGGAATAAACAAAAACCCTCAGTGGAGAAATATATAAATATTTACAAAAGCTCCCCTCTATCTTCGGTACCCTTGTGCAAGGTCCATCATCTTGCAGTCTTGCAGTGTGGTTGTATTTGAAATCAGTGGTGCAACACGAGGGGTTTTTTTGTTTGGTTGGTTTTTTTCTTCATAATGGAAGTGTAACCTGCTTGCAAAGCTTGTGAGCCTGTCTCCTAAATTATGGACTTCATCTTCCTCGGAAGGGGAAAACCTGACCAAATGCCACTGGGATCTGAACATGTGGTTCCTAGGAGTCTGATCATCTTCGGGCCTCTCAGGCTCACCATTAATACGTCTTCAGTAGTGATAAATAACAACGATTGGCATTAAGACCAGATTCCTAAGAGCAGGCGGCTAAAAGGTATTCTCTTTTAGCTTCATTTCCCAGGAGGGCTCACTCAGCTGCCTTAGTAGAGTGGGGCTCTTCCTTCTCTAAGTGGTCTCTTTAGAAGTTTTTGAGGGATTGTGGCTCAAGGAAAAATGACTCAATCTGAGGAGCTGGGAAAAGGCCCCAGACCCAGGCCTCTCCTCAGCTGGATCCAGTTTGCCGTCCTTTTCATGGCTGCAATCAGAAAAAATAAATACAGTGTGAGAAATCAAATGACTTTTGTCCAAGTAGCAAAAGGACAGTGTCTAACTTAACACTAGAGTTAGACAGAAGCCAGAAAGGGTGTCTGGTGTGAACGTTTCCGGCTGCCAGATCTACCTGACTGTTGCCCTCAAACCACGACTATCTCTCACATGCTTGCAGGAACCCCCACCCCACCCCAGAAGCTTCGTGTTTCATGTGGCTCCTGAGTAGGGTTGCACAGTAGAGTACAAGTTGCATTGCCTGTGTGCTGTTTCCAAGCAAGGAGAAAGAAGAACTTGTACTTTGTATTTTAAGATATTTGTGAATACTTTCCATCAGTCAGTCTCCCCATCAGCACACAGATAACACAGGACAATAGAGAGGAGATTGTAGATCCAGCGGAGCCGGTCCATCGAGGCCTTAGGGAGGAGTTGGGACATCTCTGGGGCTAAAAGCAGTGCACTTTGGCAGGGGGACCTCCAAGGAAGCATGGGGCTGAGATAAGGGAACATGACTGACCGATGGTGAGATAGTTGTCCAAGATGGAGTCGATGGGACTGGCATGGGCAGGTTGGTTTGTGAGGCCAGAAGGTTGGCAGCTTCTCCTGCTGAGTCCGGTACCCACCAAAGACTAATCAGAGAGCACGGAGGAGAGCATGGCTTTGTGTAACGTTCTCATCAGACCTCCCAAGTCAGCTCAGCATATCCCCCAAGGAATGCCAGAGACTTCTCTTCTTGTAAACGACAATGGACACGTATTCAGTGCCGTTGAGGACAAGCATCTGGCGACCAGTGACCAGTGGTGTCAAAGTTCTGAGCTCAGGGTGAGCAGTTTCCTGAAGATAAGAGAGCACTGTAGCCACGGCTACAGGTCCCCAAATCGGGGTTCTCTGGGGCCTCTGGGGCCCCTCCTTGCGCTCTGCACAGAGTTTGCTTCACTGTGCTCTGCGGTCGATGAAGGCTTCCTCTTCGCCTGTGTGAACTCAAGGAAACAGAAGACTGTCTCAGCCGGATACCAGCTGCCCTGGCCTTGTTTCTTAGCCCTCTCTGCTAGTCAGCTTGGAACTCCTGCATTTTCTCAGTCAGCTGGGAGGATGCTCACAGCCCACTGCCCCTCAGTTCACATGCAAGAGCAGCTACCTCCTTCTCCACAGGCCTGGGCGAGCTTTCAGTCTCCATATCTGAGTGTGAAAGGAGGGCCTCCCCCCTCCCCCTGCAGAGGTTCTATGGAATCAGGGTAACCCTGTTCTAAGCAGCGGAGTGGAGAGTACACATGGCCTCAGGACCTCCATCATGTCCACTGGCCTATTAGTACCTTGCTTTTCTCTCATTTTCATGTTATTAATTAATTAACTAAGGATATTCTTTTCCTAATTCCTCCCCAGCCAAGCTGAAGCCGCTGTTAATATTGTGATGTATTTCCTTGTAGTGTTTTTCTCTACCTCTGCATATTGCCATAAACACGTGTCCCTTTTTTTTTTTTTTACAAACCTAGGTCATTCTGGATATTCAATTTTGTTTCCCATCTTTCTTCATGTTATGTGGTAATTTAGCTACATTACCCCCATTCTCCTACAACGTGGTTTATTAATGGCTATGTTCACTGTAAGAACATGCCATATATATTTAAAAATTACTACTGAGGGACGCTTCAAAGGTCTACAATTTTTCTCCAGGATAAAAAACACTGTACTGGACATCTCTTTTCGTAGACTTTAGACTGTATCTCTGAATATTGGCCAAACGTAGGACCCTGGAAGTAAAAACTTCAAGATCAAAAGGTGTAAATACTTTTGAGGCTGTCGATGCCCATTGTCAGGCTGCCCTCCAAAATGGCTGTACCAGTTTACAGTCACATAAGGTTTTCTTGCTCTTTATTATGAAAGGATCCTTGGTACTGAGGACTAATAGTGCCTGTGCAGTGTCTCAAGCGAGAATGAAAAGCACAGACCAGCTCCCTAACAGGAATTTCAACATCCAGGAGGAAAACTGATCAGAGGTGCAGCTGAGGGTGCTTCCCAAGGTTGCTCTAGAAGGAAATGACCCCTCCAGGACTGTGTTGGCAGAATGACTGACCTTTCCCAAAGTGACCAGCACAAAATGCCCTCAACTTGAACATGAAAAAGACATATACCTCATCCAAAAGTTCCCTTAGGTCCTCCAAACCCACACTTCTTTATTCAAGTCAGGGTTCGTGACAGGGTAGCCAAGGAGGGTTTGAGGTTTCAGTAAGGGGAGCGCGCCTGCGTAAGTGATTAGCTCTTGCACAGAGGGAAGCGAATGTATAAGCTGACCTTTGAGGTCACTCAGTCAGTGGGCACTGTGCAGTGGGCAGCTCGAGGTGAACCGATCCTGGCCCTCTTCTGCTTCTGGCCGGAACTGACAGCGTCATTGTTTGCTTTTCCCCTGGGGATAATAATATCCATCGCCTTCCCAAGGGATACTTGTGGTTGAATTGGTGCTTATCAAAGGTTTGGGAGAGAGGACTGACAGTGTGTGCAAATGATTGATAGGGAGCCCCAGCCCACAGTGTAGCTATCTAAGGAGGCCTTGGGTTGCTCACAGAACGAGGCTGGGGTTAATAGCTTTCATCCTTCCAGAGTTCCTGGGGTGATTGTGCAAGAGACTCGTGATCTGATCACAAGAGCAAAGAGAGTGCCTGTGTTGCCGATAACAAAGAATTACACAAGGCCTGGAACAAACGCCAGAGTTTTAAAACACTTGGCGGCAATTCAAGCTGCAAAGCATTTTATCGTGTCAGGCCATCGCTGAGAGGGGCCAGCTGAAGCTACCCCGTCCACATCCTTTTACAAGCACCGGCCTTTTGATGGGGCTCTGAAAATCCTCTGAACTGTAGCTGCCTTTGCAGAGTGTTTAAGCTGGTCGGCTTACAGCAGGACAAACTGGCAGCGTGGCAAGAAAGGAAAGTGAAATTCAACCCAATGCTGGGATCGAAAGCTCTTGAGACTCAAATGTCTCCGACACTGGGGTGTGGCTTCTTCGCTAATTAAGTTCTGTCAAACAGGGGTTGGAAATGTCAGCCCCTATTCAGGGCTTGGCTCTTCCAGCAGCCAATAGTGGTGGGCCTGGGGCTCTGGTTGAAATAACGACGGTCAAGTTTGAAACACCATTCGTTCGGTTGATTTCAAGATTTCCTGGGACCACCATTGAAAACACAATGTTCTCTTTTGGGGGCAACGTGAAGAGCCAATCACAAGTGAGGTTTCGCAGTATGTCCTGCCCATATTTGGTAGTTATCTTACCTCATTCAACTAGATTGATAATATATGCACTTGAAAAGCAAGGCTTTGAGAAGTATGTGTCTTTCTCCCAGTTATGAAAGACGTCTTATCTTAATGCCTTTGGGGCATTTTTTTGTTTGTTTTAAAGCTTCAATTGCAGCTTCTGGCTTGTTAGCATTTACCTGAAAATACATAGAAAACAGAAACTAGTTTTGTTTAAGTAAATAACCAGGGGTGGCTCAGGAGGTTATGGGGATGGTGAAGGCATGGCGCAGGCTTTACTGCATTTTATCTATGATGTGTAGGAGACCCGTTCCTCAGAGCCTCTGGGAAATAAATGCATCCTTTAAAGTTTCTCCTTAAGGGGTGCTTAAAAAGGATCATCAAATCTTGTAGAGAGAGACAACACAAATACGATAAACTCCATTCTACATTTTTCCAGTGAATATTTATCAGCTGCTTTAGATGCACCGTCCGTTTCATTCTCACCATGATCCCACAAAGGAAATCCTATTCTTATCCACGTTTTACAGATGAAGTTACTGACGCAGGGAGTTACATAACTTTCCAAGGGGCCCGAGCTTAGAAGTAGTGGACCTAAGAAGCCGCCCCAGCAGTCAGATGCCCAAGCCCCTCACTCCATTGAGATGTTTTCCTATGTTTACAGGCAAGAACAGAGAGGCCTTAAGTAGTACACAATGGCGCCAGGAACTCCAATCTCTAAGACATCGACTGTCTCCGACTCTCAGGACCCTATGGAAAGAAAGTTGTGAGGTTGTTTGGCTTGTCTCAGGCCTGAGGATGGGAAAGTTCCCAGTGACCCCCTAGGAGATCGCATCCAGAACTGTCTGGTCAGAGAGGAGCCTGCAATCCAGCAGCTGAGCCCCTCACTCAGGGCCCCAGTCTCAGGAAACCCAGCTCTAGAAGGTCCTCCTTCCTCAGTGAGACTAAAGACGTGTGGGCTACAGCAGAGACCCGGTACACGGTCGGCTGTGTCTTCAAAACTGAGGAGACCTTGAGAAACAGGAGGGAGATGGCTACGCAACCCAGCCTCCCCTGAGACCACAGAGAGGCCCCATGTCCTCCGTGCAGAGCAGCGGTGCTCAGCCAGGGCAGTTTGGGCCCCCAGGGGACATTTGGCAATGTCTGGAGACATTTTTGGTTGTCGCAGCTGGAGAGAGGGCGCTCCTGGCATCTAGTGGGTGGTGGCCAGGGAGGCAGCCCAACACCCTGCCGTGCACACGGCGGCCCCCGGCCCCACCACAAAGAATGATGCAGCGCCACGTGTCACTAGTGCTGTGGTGAGAAACCCCACCTGCGGCTCTGAGGAAGCTCTGTCTGGGGCTTCTTCAAAGCGACAGTCTGCAACCAGGAAGCCAGCAGCGCCTACAGCTAGGCAGAAGGCGGGACAGAGAAAAGGTGGAACTATGCCTACGGGTTTTAATTCACTGCATCTTTCTTCCTGACAGCGAGAGGTCAGTGTTGGCCTCTGTTTACAGGGGTCAGGACCAAGGTATGGGCTGGCCCTATGTAGTAGGCTGAATAATGGCCCCCAAAGACCAGGTCGTAATCCCTGGAGCCTGTAAATGTTACCTTATATGAAGAAAAAGAATGGTCTTTGCAGATGTGATTAAGGTAAGGATCTTGAAACGGGGAGACGATCCTGCATTATCTGTGTGGGCCCTGCATGCCACTGGGAGTATCCTTATAAGCGGGAGGCAGAGGGAGGTATGACACATGCACAGTGGAGAAGGTAATGTGATAAAAGAGGTAGAAAGTGGAGCTATGGGGCCACCAGCCAAGGAATGAGAGCAGTAACCAGAAGCTGGAAAAGGCAGAGAATAGATTCTCCCTTAGAGCCTCCAAGGGGAGAGTGACCCTGCCACACCTTGATTTTGGCCCAGTGATACGGATTAGAAACTTCTGGCCTCCAGAACCATGCAAATAAATCTCTTGTTTTAAGCCACCAAGTTTATGGTAATTTGTTACAGCAGCCCTAGGAAACTAAAATACCCTACCACTCCTTGAGCCCCCATGTTGATCGGTTGAGGCCGAGGGACAAACTCTTACAACACAGACAAAGCCACAGCCTTTATGGGGTAGAATTTGAGGAGAGGATGTCCATTTTCTTTGCACCACGCTCCCTCTGAATCACCCTTGCCTGTGGAAACATGGCGCCTACCTTCCCTCTGCCTCTGTCAGGCAACAATTCCCGGTGACTGCTGGGCAAACCACCTGCTCATCTCAGTGCCTGGTTCCACCGTAGCTGGAGCCACCTGTCACTTTCTACCTTGATTTCCTGTCAGTGTACATGCGGTATGTTCTACACTAGACTGTAAGCTCCCAGGAGGCAGGAACGCTGTTGGATTGATTGTTAAGCCTCCCAAGGCCCCCAGCACAGTACCAAGCACGTGGTGCTCAACCCATGGTGAATGTGTGCCTCCTCCGTCCTATAACTATGAGAAATGTTACTTTGTTCTCTTTATTGCCTGGTGGTCAAGCAGCACAAAGCCAAGTCTGATGCTTATAAGCAAGAAATCCCCGCACGTTCTGTCAGGCCTGCAGCAACTGGACATGGACACCTGATGGTCCTTTGTTTTTCAACTGGGGTATAATTTACATACAGTAAAATGCATGCATCTTAAGTGTACAGCTTGATTATTTACCTACATATACCTCCTGGTAACCACTTCCTGGATCAAGATATAGAATCTTTCCAATCACCCCAGAAACAAGTTCCCTTGTTTCCCCACCGTCCTCACACCGCAGTGACCCTCATGAACTAGGTTTGCTTACTCTTGAACGTCATATAACTGAACTCATACAGAACATACTCTGGCGTCTGGCTTTTTTCTCTCCACATAATGTTTTTGAGATTTATCTGTGTGGTTGCGTGTATCGGTAGTTTTTTTCTTTTTTTCCAAAAACTGTGTATTATTCCACTGTAAGGGTATGCCACAATTTGTTTAGCCATTCTTCTGTTGATGAGCGTTTGAACGCTTTCCAGTTTGGACCTATTGGGAATAAAGCTGCTACGAGCGTTGTATTTTCGGCCCTGTGTTTCCATCTCTCGTGGTTATGTACCTAGGAAGAAAACTGCTGGGCCACAGGGAAGGTGGCTGGTTAACTTTACAGAAATTAGCATCGCTAGTTGTGATTTAGATATAAGAAAACAAATTTTTAGAGAAGTAGCAACAATCTTTCTATACTTATTTTCCCAATTCCATCCATTATAGTAATTTCTTAAAGAAATACAGTGCTTCGTGCGTGGCTAATTGGATCAGTGGTAGAGAAGGTTGGGGAGTCAGGAAGAATGAAAATTAGAACAAATGCCCAGCCACTTAAAACATCCTCATGTCATGTTCTACTCACTCACACCAACCTGTATCTTTACAGCTGGTCTTCCCTGGCATTGGGGTTGAACACAGTGCTCATACAGACAGGATTCCTATGAAAGAAAATACTTTAAGAGGAAAATTTGCTCTGTAATGAAGCCCTGATTGAAATGGCAGCTGCAGGCAGCGAGGAGTATGTGGCATCTGTAGACCAAGGGCAATCAGATCCTTCTGTGGTGTCTGTTCTGAGTATTTGAAGACATCTTCTTCCCCTGCCAGATTCACAGCTCTCCTGATCCCTGGGCACAAAGAGAGCTGCCCTGCTTTCCCAGCTGCCACCTTTCTTCAGAAGTGCATTCCTGAGCGTCAGCTGCTCCCCACTTGAGTGCCATTGAATTCTAGAAACCTGAAGCAGCTTTGCAAAAGTGACTAGAAAAAAAAAAGAAAAAAAAAGTGACTAGAGAAGGGGAAACTATTTTAAGACCCTGTAGTGTTGTCATGACACTAGAGAATGAAGGCTGCGATGCCGAAGGAAAGAAGAGAAATGTCCAAACTTGTCTTTCCACGAGGTGTAGTTTACAACAGCCATTATTCATGACAAGTCAAATTCCTTTCACCCAAGTAGGTGTTTCACCAATTTTTCTAATGATGCACCAGGTTTAACTGTTTTCAGATTAACTTCATCCCATCCTTCTTGCTATTTAAAACTTTTATCTTTAACCATGAGGTGCATCTTATTCTTCCTCGAATGGCAGCTTGGTGCAATTATATGTTCCTTGGTTCTTTCTTTCAGAATCTGAGATGCCACTTCTGGGATCTAATCTACTTCATCTGTATCTCATAATTTCCTTGGTTTCCCTAAAATCCTCATACTGTCCTTTGCCCCTTTCTTCCCGTTTATGGGGAAAAAATTGGCCATGTCTTTGTGGCACCAGTCAGACCGAGTCAGCAAGTAAGAAATGTCAATCACCCAGGCTGCGTATTTGACACTAGGAAATTAAAACAATGGGAGTGATTCAATATCTTCTTTTTTTTCTTATTTTGTTGTCGTTGTTATACATTTATTTTTCCATTGGTCTCCTGCTGTGTAGATAGGTGTTTTCTGGATCAAAAAAATCACCTGAACTGAAGTTCATATTCAAAAAAAGAGGGTGGGCCAGAGAGCCCTCTTATAAGGGCACAAATCCTATTCATGACAGCTCCATCCTCATGACCCAATCACCTCCCAAAGCCCCAATTCCAAATGCTGTCCCATTGGGGGTTAAGATTTTGACACATGAATTTTGAGAGGACAGCAACATTCAGTCCATTGCATGAGTAAATCCTAGAAGTGGGAATGCTGAGTTGTATGCTAAGTGCGTGTTCAACCTAAAGGAAACTGCCAGTCTTCTAAAGTGGCAGTACCATTTTATTCCCACTGGTGACGTATGATTCCCAATTGCTTCACATCCTTGGCAGTATAGTCAGTTTTTAGAAAAAATTGCAGACACTTTTATGGGTTTGTAGTGGCATCTCCTTGTGGGTTTAGTTCACATTTCCCTGATGACTAATGATGTTGAACATCTCTTCCTGTGCTCATTTGCGATCTGCATCTCTTTAGTGAAGTGTGTGATCAAATCTTTTGGTTCTTTTTATACTGAGTTGTTTGTTTTGTTTTTCTTACTGGAATGTGAGAGTTCTTTAGATATTTCTGGATGTGAGTCCTTTATCAGACAGATGATGTGTAAATATTTTCTCCCAATCTTGTCTTGACTTTTCATTTTTCTTACTGGGGTCCTATTGGACACTCACATTTTCAGTGACTAGGGTTGTTTCTTGCCCCACTCTTAATCCCTCCAGCATCTTGGACAGCAAGGCAGGGAGCTAGGAGGTGCCACTGGCTTTGGTCTAATTCATAGGACTCTGGCTGTGGGTTAACGTCAGTCTCCTGAAAGAAGAATATTGGCCTAAACAGTGGACACTTCAGTCTGTAACTATAGTGTGCATAGAATAATCTGGAAAATTTGATGAACATGCAGATTTCCAAGCTCTGCTCCTAGAAATGTTTATTCAGTAAGTGTGAGGTGAGGTGCAGCTTGTTGCAGTAGTCAACAAGCAGCCAGATTATCCTGATAGAGGCGGCTTCGGGATGACATTTGGAGAAACCTTGAAACTCTAAGGCCACTGACCATGTGTGGTGTCTACTGTGGTCACAATGCAAAGTCTACGTCCACACTACACAAAATCGCGTGGGGTAAGTCAGAAGAGGGAGACGTTACCACACAGCTCGACGAAAAGGAGAAGAAACACCAAGAATGCAGGAATATTAGGACATTTTTACTGAACATTTGCCCATTGCTTCATCCTTTGCTCTCTGCTATTGTAGGCATGTCTTCATTTGGGAAGACATCTTTTAAAAGTGCCTTTCAAGGGCTTCCCTGGTGGCGCAGTGGTTGAGAGTCTGCCTGCCGATGCAGGGGACACGGGTTCATGCCCCGGTCCGGGAAGATCCTACATGCCGCGGAGCGGCTGGGCCCGTGAGCCATGGCCGCTGAGCCTGCGCGTCCGGAGCCTGTGCTCCGCAACGGGAGAGGTCACAACAGTGAGAGGCCCGCGTACCGCAAAAAAAAAAAAAAAAAAAAAGTGCCTTTCAGGCGTGATACTTCATTTGAATAGACACTGGAGGGAAAAGGTGGCTGATAAACAAGTAAATTATTGCACATTAAGAAATGTCAAATTTTTCACCTTGATCCTGAATACTAACATTTTCTCCTTACGTCAAGTCCTGGGCTGCCAGCAGTGGTGCTGTGGTAGATTCCAGTCCATGATTTTCAGACCCTCTGGACTTACTGGAAGTCACCCTGAACTTTTCACCAGGGACGTGTGGAACTTTTCACCAGGGACGTGTGGAATGTCTTTGGTTTTACAATAAACATTTTTTTTTGGACAAAGGCAGAACTTATTCAAACAAATCCATGGAGGATGCTGGGGTTTGCATCATTACCATTCTTTACAGGAAAGGAAACACAGACAGTAGCAACAAAACAGCCAACTTCATAGAATCCAGGCATCCAGATGTTTGGACTGTATAATACCAAACAATCAGTCGGTCTGAGGTTTTTCCTGAATTGGACAAACTATTCTGACGTTGCAAAATTACAACCAGCGTGATGTAAGTTTTAGCTACAGACAGAAACCAGTTGGGGCTGACCTTTCTGTCTCAATCAAATGTTATTGTTCAAACTTGTTGGTACCTCTCAGCTGAAATCATTTTAAAGGCCTGTTGTTTCAATACTGTGGTGGGATGTTTCTTTAAATCACAACTAGTTAACGAATCTTCTAGGGTAATTAGGGCACCTGTGCTCTAGCAAACACAAGTGATCAATGATCTTTAATTAAAGATGGTGGAGTAGGAAAAAGCCTGGAACCCGGAGGCAAAAAGTGTGGATTTTACTGCTTGCTTGAGCTGAACTGTGCCTCCTTAAGCTTTCACGGGAGGAGATAACTTATGGAAACATAAATATGTAAGAAGACTAAAGCCAAAGTGGTTAACCGCTCTCTCTAAATATAATCCATCCCCCGCAGGGCTAGCCAACAAAACAATCCTAACAATAGAATTGTTTATGTACCTCGCGTACAAAGAGGACCTGAAACCAGGAAGCCACAGGATTCAATGAGGTAAGCAGAGAATTCTTTTTTTTATTCTGAAACATTATTCAAGTTATACATAATTAATGTCGAAAATGAGAACATATGGAAAAGACCGATCAATAAATAAAATCAATTAAAATTCTACTACTCAGTAAAAACTACCGTTAGCCTCGGTATATATTCTAACGTGGCCCCACACATGTATGATATATGCATATTCCAAATGGCTGCTGTCCTAACATCTGCTTTGAGTTAGTGCTATACTGTAAAGCTTCTTGCGCGCCAGTAAATATGCATCTTCGTCATCCATTTAAATGGTCAAACTGTATTCCACGGTAGACTTGTAAATATTAACAACTAACACGGAATGCTTCCTATGCGCTTGGCTCTGTTCTAAGCACTATAACACCATCTCTGTGAGGTAGGTACTATGAGTACTCTTGTTTTACAGACCGGGAAACTGAGTTAAGACGTTCATTAACTTGGTATCTGGGGTTCAACCCCAGATGGTCTGGCTTTCGAGTCCAAGTTCGTAACACCCGGCCATATTGCTTCTCACCTCATTCCCTTGAGTTATTTAGGTTATTTATAATATTTGTCATTCTTTTAAAAAATTTTTTATTGAAGTAGTTGATTTACAATGTGTTAATTTCTGCTGTACGGCACAGTGATTCAGTTATACATATATATATTCTTTTTCATATTCTTTTCCATTATGGTTTATCACAGGATACTGGATATTTCATTGTTTTAAACAGTGCAGATCAATTTAAACCTGTTTCCTCACGAGACAGGTGGTGAAGGTAGAGTGGGGAGCACTGATAATGGATGACTGTTCAGTAAGAAAGTACTAGGCAGACATTCCTTGGGGTAAGATCAGGTTAGAAGGTGTTCACTCTCATAGTAAAAATGAGGGAAGTCTATAAAATCAGCCTGGTTACTCCAGGGAGGGGGTAGGCATATTTGCTGTGCTGCGGGAGAGAAGGACTCCCCCTGTGTCCTTAGATCTATGTAGGAGAAAATAGTAACTGCCTTAGGAGAAGAGACTAGCCCCGGGGATCAAAATACAGAATTAATATTCTGCAGGCTGAACTTTAACCTACTGCAAAGAGAGAGAGAGGGGGGTCTTCAGCAATTAGAGTAGCAGCTTTAAGACAAGAAGTGAGTATTCATTTGGGACTGGGTGTGTCGGGATGCGAGCAAAGGATGACTCACACTAGATCAGCAGATGGGGGGCAGGCAGGGCCGGAAAGAGGGAGGGGATCTGAGGGAGCTAGGCGTGCGCTTCTCTGCCAGGGTCACAGGCATTACTGGCTCACTGTGGACACAGGGTTTTCTTTACTTATGTCTGCATATTAAGTTACACAACTGACAGAGGGAGGTGAAGTGGGGAGGTCGCTAGTAAACAAGTGAATAGGTAGATAAATACATTCGTAATAAAGAGTAATGAGACTCCCCATAGACCTTTCTCCAAAGAAGCTATTCAGATGGTGAATATCCACAGGAAAAGATGCTCAACATGATTAGGTGTTAGGGAAATGCAAATCAAAACCACAATGAGATATTCCCACTCATGAAGGTGGCTGGAATCAACAAACAAACCTTGTAAACAAATGTTCATAGCAGCATTATTGATAATAGCCAAGAAATGGAAACAGCCCAGATAGCCATCAATGGATAAATAAACAAAATGTGGTCTGTTCATACAGTGGAAGATTTTTCAGCCATAAAAAGCAATGACGGGCTTCCCTGGTGGAGCAGTGGTTGAGAGTCCGCCTGCCGATGCAGGGGACACGGGTTCGTGCCCCGGTCCGGGAGGATCCCACATGCCGCAGAGCGGCTGGGCCCGTGAGCCATGGCCGCTGAGCCTGCGCGTCCGGAGCGTGTGCTCCGCAACGGGAGAGGCCACAACAGTGAGAGGCCCGCGTACTGCAAAAAAAAAAAAAAAAAAAAAAAAAAAAGCAATGAAGTACTGATACATACAGCATCCACGGCTGGGCATGGATGAACCTTGAAAACATGATGCTGAGTGAAAGGACGCTGTCACCACAGGCCATGTATTGTGATTTCATTTATATGAAATGTCCAGAATAGGTAAACCCATAAAGACAGAGAGTAGATTAGGGGTTACCAGGAGCTAGGGCTATGGAGGAGTGAGGAGGGGTTACCAGGAGCTAGGGCTATGGAGGAGTGAGGAGGGATTACTAATTGGTGTGGAGGTTCCTTTTGGGGAGATAAAAATGTTCCATAATTGATGGCTGTGATGGTCGCACCCTGCTGTGAGTATACTGACAACCACAGAGCTGTACACTTCAAAATGATGGATTATATGGTTTGTGAATTATATCTTAATGGAAGGCACTATGCTAAGTGAAATAAGTCAGAGAAAGACAGATGCCGTGTGATCCCACTTATATGTGGAATCCCAAAAAGCTGAACTCATAGAAACAGAGAGTGGAATGGTGGTTACCAGGGGCTGGTGGTCAAAGCATACAGACTTCCAGTTATGAGATGAGTAAGTACTGAGGATCTCATGTACAGCATGGTGAGTATAGTTATCAATACTGTATACGCATACACTTGAAATTTGCTAAGAGAGTAGATCTTAAATTTCTCACCACCAAAAAAAAAAAAAATGGTAATTAGGTGATGGAGCTGTTGGCTAACCCTATTGTGGTAATCATTTCACAATATATACATGTATCAAATCAGCCCATTGGACACCTTAAACTAACACAATGTTAGATGTCAATGATACCTCAATAAAAGCAGGGAAAAGAAAAGTGATGGAGTGGAGAGAACAGAAACACAGCCCCTCAGGCATGAAAGGCCGTGTGTGGTCCAGGGATGAGAGAAGACCTGGAGGACTGAGTGTGCCAAGAGGCCGAAGGGATCTCCGAGAGAGTGGAGGGTGAGAGGTCTGGCAGTCGACACTGGTAATTACAGGCACTTTGGGATTATGTTCAAAGGACAATGGGAAATCTTTGAAGGTTGCAAAACCCAGCAGTTATGTAATCCAACTTGTATTTTAAATAGTGTTCTCTTCTTGAACTCTTAGGGCAGAAATAGATTGCTATTATAGCTAATAAAACCAGATAGACATCACTAACTTAAAATTTTAAAGTTAAAATTAGCACACAGTTTTTTTCTTTGGATTTATTATGCATGCTCGGAAAACGAGGCCAGCAAAATACGTATTCACTAATACTACAAAAGGAATGCATTATCATGTAAATAATAATGTAAGCTTTTGACGTTTTACCCAGACCGCATTCTGTTGCTTCTAGGAATTAACAGCTATCGGACACAAGTAAAGATTACACTCTTTTATCACTGTTCAGGAGAATATTAATATCAAACACAGATTTGGTTTAATTGCATTTAATAGAGGGAGCGAGTGCAAGCATATCTAGCAAAGGTCATGATGTGGTGGGCCAAAGCTTAGCTGCATGTTGAACGCAGAATCCTTTTGGCCTCTTGTTTGAAACTGTGAACAAGTTATTGGGAGTAATGATTGAATTTCAGAGATTCTGAGATGCACACTCCCAAATGAGAAGAGATGGGCTTTCCTGGCCTCAGGGAGGGCAAGAGATCTCAGGCAACAGGGAGCACAGCTGTGCGGAAAGACAGCTAAGGATGTGCTTACATCCTGGGACATCAACTCAGGACCCAGGCAGTGGTAAAGGTCGATCTCAGGGGTGGCATATGCCAGGGTCCCAAAGATGCCCAGGTTTTTGTGCATTCATTCCTAGTTTCTTGAGAGTGCAAGGCCCATGAAACTTCCGGAAAACCCAGGTTCTCTTTGGCAGATGGCAGCATCATGGGGAAGAAACTTCCCTTTAAGGCTCCTGGCAGTGACATTAGCAAAACAAGAAACAAAATAGGAGCAGCAGTTGAAAATAATTACAGTAGAAGATTCTGGTACACACACACGCACGCACGCATGCACAAGCACCATTCTAGGGAGCTTCAAATATATTAAAACCTGGTGAAAAGAATCCTTGGTTGGGGGTGGTGCAGAGAAGATGACAGAGCCTGAATTCTTCGTAACTTAATTCCCATTATCTTTGAATGCATTCCATTGTTTGGCTGTGTCGCAACTGATTTAGTCTTGTAATGATAAACCTTTTCACCATTTTAGCATTACAAGCAATGCTGCAGTAAACTTTCTCTTATGTATGTATCTCCCTCTCTGCTGGGACAAAAATTATGTGCCATATAAACTGTGACAGATGTCACCAAATTGTTCTCCAAAAATGTTGAAAAAATGTACATGTCTACCAAAACGTATATACCCATGTATATACTTATCCCAACATCCTTACCACTACTGGGTGTTGTAAAATTTTAACTAACTTTACCATAGCTTAAAAATGGTATCTCGTTGTTGTTTTGCTTTTATAATTATTAAATTATAAGTGAGAGTGTCTTTTCAGAAGTTCACTGGTTATTTGTTTTCTTCCCCTCCCTTCCCCTCCTCTCCAGAAACTTCCTGTTTACCTGTTTTCTATTGGATTATCTATCTTGTTCTTATTGATTTGCGTGAGCTCACTATCATATGTGTTGCAATATTTTCCTCGGTCTTTTGGCTTTAGAAATGAGATTTTCTGAAATAAAGAAGTTTATATTTTTTATGTAGTTATATCTATAATTTCCTTTATGGCTTCTGGATTTTATGTCTTGTCTAGAAGGCCCTACTTTCCACTAAGATTAAAACTACATTCACTTTATAGAATGATCATATGATCTAGGAATTCCACTCCTAGATACATACCCTAAAGAACTGACAACAGAAAATCAAACAGATATTTGCACACCAGCGTTCATAGCAGCATTATTCAGAAGAGCCCAAAGGTGGAAACAAGTCAAGTGTCCATCAACAGGTGAAAGGATGAACAAAATGTGGTCTCTTCATACAGTGGAATAGTATTCAGCCATAAAAAATGGGTGGAATTCTTATATATGCTATAACATAGATGAACACTGATAACATTGTGTCAAGTGAAATAACCCAGACACAAAGGACAAATACTGCAGGATTCCCTACAGTTCCTAGAATAGGCAAATTCATAAAGACAGGAAGTAGAATCATGGTTGCCTGGGGCTGAGGAGAGGGAAGGATGGGGAATTATTGTTTAATGGGTACAGAGTTTCTATTTAGGATGATGAGCAAGTTCTGGAAATGGATAGTGGCGATGGTTGTACAACATTGTGACTATAATATCATGAGTCCCTTCCTTCCTCCTTCCCTTCCTTCCTTCCTTCCTTATTTCCTTCCTTCCTTCCTTCCTTCCCTCCTTCCTTCCTTCCTTCCCTCAATTTATTTATCTTTCACTTTTAGAGTCACTTTGGTTTAAATGCATCTCCTATAAATATCACAGAGTTCAAAGTTGGTTTTTTTCTTTATTATTCAATCTGGGAGTTGCTTTTTAAAAAAAATGTGTTTCATTTATCTCTATTGTTATAAATTTCCCTGTATGTTTGGTCTTAATTCTGTTCCCTTAAGTTATTTTTCCTAATTTTAAAATATATGAACATGTGAGTTTTCCATCTGATAATTTAGAAGATATATATTCAAGTTTTAGTACCTCAAGGGGTCACCTCACAAACTGAAATAATTACTTGCTAAACATTTTAATGACTGAATAATAGTCCATGATATGATCATATTCTAATTTACTTCAATCATTTCCTTTTGTTGTAAATTGAGATCACTTACAGTGTTGTACTAATATGTGGTAGTGCTGTGATAAACATATTTGGGCTTACATTTTCTTTCTTTTTTTTAAACAAATGTATTTATTTATTTGGCTGCATTGGGTCTTTTTTGCTGCACACGGGCTTTCTCTAGTTGCAGTGAGCCGGGGCTACTCTTCGTTGCAGTGCGAGGGCTTGTCATTGTGGTGGCTTCTCTTGTTGCAGAGCACAGGATCTAGGTGTGCGGGCTTCAGTAGTTGTGGCATGTGGGCTCTAGAACACAGGCTCAGTAGTTGTGGCACACAGGCTTAGTTGCTCCGCAGCATGTGGGATCTTCCTGGACCAGGGCTCAGACCCATGTCCCTGGCATTGGCAGGCAGATTCTTAACCACTGCGCCACCAGGGAAGTCCCTGGGCTTATATTTTCTTTCCCTATAGTTTAGATGTTTTCCAGAGAATAGATTCAAAAAAGAGAATAATGATATCAAAGAATTTGAATATTGCAAACTCCTGATCTCTCTTGTAAAAATCACTTTCTATATATTCCGTCAATTTAGACTCCAAACATTCACATAATTGGGAGGAAAAAAAAAAGTCTTAGTTAATAGGAGAAAGTTGCCCAAATCTTAATTGGCCTTAAAGCTGGTAGAGTCTTGGGATAAAAGTGTACCCTATGATTTGCATTCTGAAACAAGTTATCTGAGAAAGTTCCAGAGCCAGGTAAGAGGAGCCAATTCCTTCACTTCCATCAAATTTTGGACTCCTTTTCTTTCTTTTTTTTTTATAACATTTAATTTAATTTAAAAAATTTTATTGGAGTATAGTTGATTTACAATGTTGTGTTAGTTTCAGGTGTACAGCAAAGTGATTCAGTTATACATACACATATATTCATTCTTTTTCAGATTATTTTCCCATACAGGTTATTACAGAATATTGAGTAGAGTTCCCTGTGCTATATATTACAGTAGGTCCTTGTTGGTTATCTGTTCCATATATAGTAGTGTGTACATGTTAATCCCAAGCTCCTAATTTATCCCTCCCCCCCCCCCCGCCGGTTTCCCCTCTGGTAACCATAAGTTTGTTTTTGAAATCTGTGAGTCTGTTTCTGTTTTGTAAATAAGTTCATTTATATAATTTTAAAAAAAATTAGATTCCACATATGAGTGATATCATATGATATTTGTCTTTGTCTGACTTACTCCACTTAGTATGATCATCTCTAGGTCCATCCATGTTGCTGCAACTGGCATATTTTGTTCTTTTTTATGGCTGAGTAATATTCCATTGTACATATGTACCACATCTTCTTTATCCATTCTGCTGTCGATGGACATTTAGGTTGCTTCCATGTCTTGACTATTGTAAATAGTGCTGCAATGAACATAGGGGTGCATGTATCTTTTTGAATTAGAGTTTTCTCCAGGTATATGCCCAGGAATGGGCTTGCTGGATCATATGGTAGTTCTATTTTTAGTTTTTTAAGAAACCTCCATACTGTTCTCCACAGTGGCTACACCAATTTACATTCCCACCAACAGTGTAGGAGGGCTCCCTTTTCTCCACACCCTCTCCAGCGTTTGTTGTCTGTAGACTTTTTTTTTTTTTTTTTTTGCGGTATGCGGGCCTCTCACCGTGGCGGCCTCTCCCGCTGCAGAGCACAGGCTCCGGACGCGCAGGCTCAGTGGCCATGGCTCACGGGCCCAGCCGCTCCGCGGCATGTGGGATCTTCCCAGACTGGGGCACGAACCCGTGTCCCCTGCATCAGCAGGCGGACTCTCAACCACTGCGCCACCAGGGAAGCCCCGTCTGTAGACTTTTTGATGATGGCCATTCTGACTGGTGTGAGGTAATACCTCATTGTCATTTTGATTTGCATTTCTCTGATAATTAGTGATGCTGAGCATCTTTTCATGTCCTTTTTGGCCAACTGTATGTCTTCTTTGGAGAAATGTCTATTTAGATCTTCTGCCCATTTTTTGATTGGGTTGTTTGGTTTTTTGACATAGAGCTACATGAGCTGTTTGTATATCTTGGAGATTAATCCCTTGTCGGTCGCTTCATTAGCAAATATTTTCTCCCATTCTGTGGGTTGTCTTTTTATTTTGTTTATGGTTTCCTTTATTGTGCAAAAGCTTTTAAGTTTCATTAGGTCCCATTTGTTTATTTTTGTTTTTATTTACATTACTCTAGGAAGTGGGTCAAAAAAGATCTTGTTGCAATTTATGTCAAAGAGTGTTCTGCCTATGTTTTCCTCTAGGAGTTTTATAGTGTCTGGCCTTACATTTAGGTCTTTAATCCATTTGGAGTTTATTTTTGTATACGGTGTTAGGGAGTGTTCTAATTTCATTCTTTTACATGTAGCTGTCCAGTTTTCCCAGCACCACTTATTGAAGAGGCTGTCTTTTCTCCATTGTATATTCTTGCCCTCTTTATCAAAGATAAGGTGACCATACATGCGTGGGTTTATCTCTGGCTTTCTGTCCTGTTCCATTGATCTATATTTCTGTTTTTGTGCCAGTACCATACTGTCTTGATTACTATAGCTTTGTAGTATAGTGTGAAGTCAGGGAGCCTGCTACCTGACGTTCTGATTACTCAGGATTGCTTTGGTTATTTGGGGTCTTTTGAGTTTCCATATAAATTGTGAAATTTTTCGTTCTTGGACTCCTTTTTTTTTTTTTTAACATCTTTATTGGGGTATAATTGCTTTACAATGGTGTGTTAGTTTCTGCTTTATAACAAAGTGAATCAGTTATACATATACATATGTTCCCATATGTCTTCCCTCTTGCGTCTCCCTCCCTCCCACCCTCCCTATCCCACCCCTCCAGGCTGTCACAAAGCACCGTTGGACTCCTTTTCTTGATGGTCGATTTCAGAGATGGTATCACTTCTTTTTTAAAAAAAATTTATTTCTTAGTTTTGATTTTATTTATTTATTTATTTTGGCCATACCACACGGCTTGTGGGATCTTAGTTCCCCAACCAGGTATCAAACCCAGGTCCTCAGCAGTGAAAGCTCTGAGTCTTAACCACTGGACTGCCAGGGAATTCCCGGTGTCTCTTCTTATGTCTATGGATTTCTTATACCACAAGTAACCCTAATAACAAGCTACTTTAGTTCTTTTTTTAAAAATTCCAGTGGAAAATGAAGAGTGTTCTGAATATCTTTTAAACACAAAGAGTTTAAGTTCCTGGAAACTTATTTACAAGCTCACAAAGTTAGCACCAGGTTGTAGTGAAGTGCACATCAAGAAGTTAATCGGAGCACAACTAGTGCACTGCTGTTTGAAACCTGACCTTTCCAATGGCAGTCAAAATGCCATACTTTAATAGTGCTTCCATTGTCTTTGACCAGAATATTAAATAACTGGCAATCAGAAAACTGGAAGAGCACTTCCGGGAAGATGGCGGAAGAGTAAGACACGGAGATCACCTTCCTCCCCAAGAATACACCAGAAATACATCTACACGTGGAACAACTCCTACAGAGCACCTACTGAACGCTGGCAGAAGACCTCAGACCTCCCAAAAGGCAAGAAACCCCCCACGTACCTGGTTAGGGCAAAAGAAAAAAGAATAAACAGAGACAAAAGGATAGGGACGGGTCCTGCACCAGCGGGAGGGAGCCGTGAAGGAGGAAAAGTGTCCACACACTAGGAAGCCCCTTTGCGGGCGGAGACTGCGGGTGGCAGAGTGGGGGAGCTTCGGAGCCGCGGTGGAGAGCACAGCAACAGGGGTGCGGAGGGCAAAGCGGGGAGATTCCAGCGCAGAGGATCAGGGCCGACCGGCACTCACCAGCCGAGAGGCTTGTCTGCTCACCCGCCGGGGCGGGCGGGGCTGGGAGCTGAGGCTCCGGCTACACTCGGAGCGCCGGGAGAGGACTGGGGTTGGCGGCATGAACACATCCTGCAGGGCGTTAGTGCGCCGCGGCTAGCCGGGAGGGACTCCGGGGAAAAGTCTGGACCTGCCAAAGGGGCAGGAGACTTTTTCTTCCCTCTTTATTTCCTGGTGCGCGAGGAGAGGGGGGATTAAGAACGCTGCTTAAAGGAGCTCCAGAGACGGGCGCGAGCCGCGGCTAAAAGTGCGGACCCCAGAGACAGACATGAGACGCTAAGGCCGCTGCTGCCGCCACCAAGAAGCCTGTATGCGAACACAGGTCACTATCCACACCCCCCTTCCGGGGAGCCTGTGCAGCCCACCACTGCCAGGGTCTTGGGATCCAGGGACAACTCCCCCGGGAGAACGCACGGCGCCCCTCAGGCTGGAAACGTCACGCTGGCCTCTGCCGCTGCAGGCCCACCCTGCACTCCCTGATCCTCCCTCCCCCCGGCCTGAGTGAGCCAGAGCCTCCGAATCAGCGGCTCCTTTAACCCCGTCCTGTCTGAGCAAAGAACAGACGCCCTCCGGCGACCTACACGCACAGGCGGGGCCAAATCCAAAGCTGAGCCCCTGGGAGCTGTGAGAACAAAGAAGAGAAAGGGAAATCTCTCCCAGCAGCCTCAGAAGCAGCTGATTAAAGCTCCACAATCAACTTGATGTACCCTGCATCTGTGGAATACATGAATAGACAACGAATCATCCCAAATTAAGGAGCCGTGTGGATGAAAGGCTCTTGGTGCTGCAGCCAGGCGTTAGTGCTGTGCCTCTGAGGTGGGAGAGCCAACTTCAGGACACTGGTCCACAAGAGGCCTCCCAGCTGCATATAATATCAAACGACGAAAATCTCCCAGAGATCTCCATCTCAACGCCAACACCCAGCTTCACGCAACGACCAGCAAGCTACAGTGCTGGACATCCTATGCCAAACAACTAGCAAGACAGGAACACAATCCCACCCATTAGCAGAGAGGCTGCCCAAAATCATAATAAGTCTACAGACACCCCAAAACACACCACCAGACGTGGACCTGCCCACCAGAAAGACAAGATCCAGCCTCATCCACCAGAACACAGGCACTAGTACCCTCCACCAGGAAGCCTACACAACCCACTGAAACAACCTTAGCCACTGGGGACAGACACTAAAAACAACAGGAGCTACGAACCTTCAGCCTGCAAAAAGGAGACCCCAAACACAGTAAGATAAGCAAAATGAAAAGACAGAAAAACACACAGCAGATGAAGCAGCAAGATAAAAACCCACCAGACCTAACAAATGAAGAGGAAATAGGCAGTCTACCTGGAAAAGAATTCAGAATAATGATAGTAAAGATGATCCAAAATCTTGGAAATAGAATAGACAAAATGCAAGAAACAGTTAACAAGGACCTAGAAGAACTAAAGATGAAATAAACAATGATGAACAACACAATAAATGAAATGAAAAATACTCTAGATGGGATCAATAGCAGAATAACTAAGGCAGAAGAACGGATAAGTGACCTGGAAGATAAAATAGTGGCAATAACTACTGCAGAGCAGAATAAAGAAAAAAGAATGAAAAGAACTGAGGACAGTCTCAGAGACCTCTGGGACAATATTAAACGCACCAACATTCGAATTATAGGGGTTCCAGAAGAAGAAGAGAAAAAGAAAGGGACTGAGAAAATATTTGAAGAGATTATAGTTGAAAACTTCCCTAATATGGGAAAGGAAATAGTTAATCAAGTCCAGGAAGCACAGAGAGTCCCATACAGGATAAATCCAAGGAAAAATACGCCAAGACACATATTAATCAAACTGCAAAAATTAAATGCAAAGAAAGCATATTAAAAGCAGCAAGGGAAAAACAACAAATAACACACAAGGGACTCCCCATAAGGTTAACAGCTGATCTTTCAGCAGAAACTCTGCAAGCCAGAAGGGAGTGGCAGGACATATTGAAAGTGTTGAAGGAGAAAAACCTGCAACCAAGATTACTCTACCCAGCAAGGATCTCATTCAGATTTGATGGAGAAATTAAAACCTTTACAGACAAGCAAAAGCTGAGAGAGTTCAGCATCACCAAACCAGCTCTACAACAACTGCTAAAGGAACTTCTCTAGGCAAGAAACACAAAAGAAGGAAAAGACCTACAATAACGAACCCAAAACAATTAAGAAAATGGGAATGGGAACATACATATCGATAATTACCTTAAATGTAAATGGACTAAATGCTTCCACCAAAAGACACAGATTGGCTGACTGGATACAAAAACAAGACGCATATATTTGCTGTCTACAAGAGACCCACTTCAGACCTAGAGACACATACAGACTGAGAGTAAGGGGATGGAAAAAGGTATTTCATGCAAATGGAAACCAAAAGAAAGCTGGAGTAGCAATTCTCATATCAGACACAATAGACTTTAAAATAAAGACTATTAGAAGAAACAAAGAAGGACACTACATAATGATCAAGGGATTGATCCAAGAAGAAGATATAACAATTGTAAATATTTATGCACCCAACATAGAAGCACCTCAATATATAAGGCAAATGCTAACAGCCATAAAAGGGGAAATCGACAGTAACACAATCATAGTAGGGGACTTTAACACCCCACTTTCACCCATGGACAGATCATCCAAAATGAAAATAAATAAGGAAACACAAGCTTTAAATGATACATTAAACAAGATGGACTTAATTGATATTTATAGGACATTCCATCCAAAAACAACAGAATACACATTTTTCTCAAGTGCTCATGGAACATTCTCCAGGATAGATCATATCTTGGGTCACCAATCAAGCCTTGGTAAATTTAAGAAAATTGAAATTGTATCAAGTATCTTTTCCGACCACAACGCTGTGAGACTAGATATCAATTACAGGAAAAGATCTGTAAAAAATACAAACACAAGGAGGCTAAACAATACACTACTTAATAACGAAGTGATCACTGAAGAAATCAAAGAGGAAATCAAAAAATACCTAGAAACAAATGACAATGGAGACACAACGACTCTAAATCTATGGGATGCAGCAAAAGCAGTTCTAAGAGGGAAGTTTATAGCAATACAATCCTACCTTAAGAAACAGGAAACATCTCGAATAAACAACCTAACCTTGCACCTAAAGCAATTAGAGAAAGAAGAACAAAAAAACCCCAAAGTTAGCAGAAGGAAAGAAAGCATAAAAATCAGATCAGAAATAAATGAAAAAGAAATGAAGGAAACGATAGCAAAGATCAATAAAACTAAAAGCTGGTTCTTTGAAAGGATAAACAAAATTGATAAACCATTAGCCAGACTCATCAAGAAAAAAAGGGAGAAGACTGAAATCAATAGAATTAGAAATGAAAAAGGAGAAGTAACAACTGACACTGCAGAAATACAAAAGATCATGAGAGATTACTACAAGCAACTCTATGCCAATAAAGTGGACAACCTGGAAGAAATGGACAAATTCTTAGAAAGGCACAACCTGCCAAGACTGAATCAGGAAGAAATAGAAAATATGAACAGACCAATCACAAGCACTGAAATTGAAACTGTGATTAAAAATCTTCCAACAAGCAAAAGCCCAGGACCAGATGGCTTCACAGGCGAATTCTATCAAACATTTAGAGAAGAGCTATCACCTATCCTTCTCAAACTCTTCCAAAATATAGCCGAGGGAGGAGCACTCCCCAACTCATTTTACGAGGCCACCATCACCCTGATACCAAAACCAGACAAGGACGTCACAAAGAAAGAAAACTACAGGCCAATATCCTAATGAACATAGATGCAAAAATCCTCAACAAAATACTAGCAAACAGAATCCAACAGCACATTAAAAGGATCATACACCATGATCAAGTGGGGTTTATTCCAGGAATGCAAGGATTCTTCAATATATGCAAATCAATCAACGTGATACACCATATTAACAAATTGAAGGAGAAAAACCATATGATCATCTTAATAGATGCAGAGAAAGCTTTTGACAAAATTCAACAGCGATTTATGATAAAAACCCTGCAGAAAGTAGGCATAGAGGGAACTTTCCTCAACATAATAAAGGCCATATATGACAAACCCACAGCCAACATCGTCCTCAGTGGTGAAAAACTGAAAGCATTTCCACGAAGATCAGGAACAAGACAAGGTTGCCCACTCTCACCACTCTTATTCAACATAGTTTTGGAAGTTTTAGCCACAGCAATCAGAGAAGAAAAGGAAATAAAAGGAATCCAAATTGGAAAAGAAGAAGTAAAGCTGTCACTCTTTGCAGATGACATGATACTATACATAGAGAATCCTAAAGATGCTACCAGAAAACTACTAGAGCTAATCAATGAATTTGGTAAAGTAGCAGGATACAAAATTAATGCACAGAAATCTCTGGCATTCCTATACACTAAGGATGAAAAATCTGAAAGTGAAATCAAGAAAACACTCCCATTTACCATTGCAACAAAAAGAATAAAATATCTAGGAATAAACCTACCTAAGGAGACAAAAGACCTGTATGCAGAATATTATAAGACACTGATGAAAGAAATTAAAGATGATACAAATAGATGGAGAGATATACCATGTTCTTGGATTGGAAGAATCAACATTGTGAAAATGGCTCTACTACCCAAAGCAATCTACAGATTCAATGCAATACCTATCAAACTACCACTGGCATTTTTCACAGAACTAGAACAAAAAATTTCACAATTTGTATGGAAACACAAAAGACCCCAAATAGCCAAAGCAATCTTGAGAACAAAAAACGGAGCTGGAGGAATCAGGCTTCCTGACTTCAGTTTATACTACAAAGCTACAGTAATCAAGACAGTATGGTACTGGCACAAAAACAGAAATATAGATCAATGGAACAGGATAGAAAGCCCAGAGATAAACCCACGCACATATGGTCACCTTATCTTTGATAAAGGAGGCAGGATTGTACAGTGGAGAAAGGACAGCCTCTTCAATAAGTGGTGCTGGGAGAACTGGACAGGTACATGTAAAAGTATAAGATTAGATCACTCCCTAACACCATACACAAAAATAAGCTCAAAATGGATTAAAGACCTAAATGTAAGGCCAGAAACTATCAAACTCTTAGAGGAGAACCTAGGCAGGACAGTCTATGACATCAATCACAGCAAGATCCTTTTTGACCCACCTCCTAGAGAAATGGAAATAAAAACAAAAATAAACAAATGGGACCTAATGAAACTTCAAAGCTTTTGCACAGCAAAGGAAACCATAAACAAGACCAAAAGACAGCCCTCAGAATGGGAGAAAATATTTGCAAATGAAGCAACTGACAAAGGATTGATCTCCAAAATTTATAAGCAGCTCATGCAGTTTAATAACAAAAAAACAAACAACCCAATCCAAAAATGGGCAGAAGACCTAAATAGACATTTCTCCAAAGAAGATATACAGACTGCCAACAAACACATGAAAGAATGCTCAACATCACTAATCATTAGAGAAATGCAAATCAAAACTACAATGAGATATCATCTCACACCAGTCAGAATGGCCATCACCAAAAAATCTAGAAACAATAAATGCTGGAATGGGTGTGGAGAAAAGGGAACCCTCTTACACTGTTGGTGGGAATGTAAATTGATACAGCCACTGTGGAGAACAGTATGGAGGTTCCTTAAAAAACTACAAATAGGGGCTTCCCTGGTGGCGCAGTGGTTGAGAGTCTGCCTGCCGATGCAGGGGACGCGGGTTCGTGCCCCGGTCCGGGAAGAGCCCACATGCCGCGGAGCGGCTGGGCCTGTGAGCCATGGCCACTGAGCCTGCGCGTCCGGAGCCTGTGCTCCGCAACGGGAGAAGCCACAACAGTGAGAGGCCCGCGTACCGCAAAAAAAAAAACAAAAAACAAAAAACAAAAAACTACAAATAGAACTACCATATGACCCAGCAATCCCACTACTGGGCATATACCCTGAGAAAACAATAATTCAACAAGAGTCATGTACCAAAATGTTCATTGCAGCTCTATTTACAATAGCCCAGAGATGGAAACAACCTGAGTGTCCATCATCGGATGAATGGATAAAAAAGATGTGGCACATATATACAATGGAATATTACTCAGCCATAAAAAGAAATGAAAGCTATTTGTAATGAGGTGGATAGAGCTAGAGTCTGTCATACAGAGTGAAGTCAGAAAGAGAAAGACAAATACCGTATGCTAACACATATATATGGAATTTAAGGGAAAAAAATGTCATGAAAAACCTAGGGGTGAAACAGGAATAAAGACACAGACTTACTAGAGAATGGACTTGAGGCTAAGGGGAGGGGGAAGGGTAAACTGTGACAAAGTGAGAGAGAGGCATGGACATATATACACTACCAAACGTAAGGTAGATAGCTAGTGGGAAGCAGCCGCATAGCACAGAGAGATCAGCTCGGTGCTTTGTGACCGCCTGGAGGGGTGGGATAGGGAGGGTGGGAGGGAGGGAGACGCAAGTGGGAAGAGATATGGGAACATATGTATATGTAAAACTGATTCACTTTGTTATAAAGCAGAAACTAACACACCATTGTAAAGCAATTATACTCCAATAAAGATGTTAAAATGAAAAAAAAAGTTAAGGAAAAATAGAATCACAGTGGTTCTGGCTTCTATTTCATGTCAACAGGACTTAGAAGTTCTTGCAGTGAGTGGCTTGGCACCTAGAGTATCATTGACTTGTGGTCAACCTCTTTAGCCACAGAATTTTAATAGATGATGAAATATAAATTCTACTTTAGATGAGTTCAAGTTATATTGCATCCTCAGAAAAGAAAGAATTCAGGGTATTACGTTTTGCTCACTTCTATAATCTCACTTGTTTACAGAAACTCTTTAGTGGCTCTGTGTGAACTTTCCAAAGCGTTCCACAGTGCTGTTGGGTGATAAGTTCTCTTTGGCTGTATCTGTATCAGAGCCCACAAACAATGGGGATTTGCAGTGTTCCCCCATCACAGTCCAAAACCTAAACGAAGAGTTAAATTCTACACGTCCGTGCTTCTCTCCCCCTCATTTTCCACTCCAAACTTTGAGTAGGAAATATGCTATCCTTCTCCCTATAATTTCTCCCCAGGCTGACTACCTTCCTTGTCGTACAGGCGTCAGCAGACTCTAGCCCATGGCCCCAAATCCAGCCCACTGTCTGTGTTTTTATGGCCTGTGAGCTGAGAATGGTTTGTACATTTTTGTAATGATTAAAAAAAAAAAATCAGAAGATGGTTATTTCATGACATATGAAAATTATATAAAATTCCAATTTCAGTGTCCACAACTTTTATATTGTAACACAGCAGGAGTGATAGTTTACATGTTGTCTATGACTGCTTTCAAGCTATAAGGCAGAGTTGAATAGCAGTGACAGAGACATACGGTGTCCCCACAAGGCCACAAACATTGACTAACTGGACCTTTACAGGAAAAGTGTGCTGACCCATGTTCTAGAAGCTTTATTAGATTCTGAAGGCTTGCTGTGAGCAGCTAAATGGCCCAAGAGAGCCCACTGGCTCAAAACTGGAGCAGCTGATCCCCATTTACAGTGATCGACTACCATGGCCCAGAAAGCACAGACTCCCCCAGTGCACATATTTCATTTCAGGCTCTCTCTGGTCACTAAAATATCAGGTTCTTTTCCGCTGGGAAAGATTTTGAATGGGGATGCAGAGGGCTGAGTGTAGGAGAGCAAATAAGGATGCAGTGAGATAATGTCTCCAGAAATATGGTCAAAGACGGTGCTTCTCAAACTTCAGTGTGCACTACTGTTACCCGGAGGTCTTGTCAGAGTGCAGAGTCTGATTCGGTAGGTCTGAGGTGAGGCCTGGGATTCTGAATTTCTCATAACCTCCCAGGTGATGTTGATGCTGAGTGGCAAGGGCCTCCTCTACCCATGCCTGACCTGCTTGCCTTTTCATCTTAGAATTTCTGTAATACCAATAAAAAATTCCTAGATGGTGATGGATGGCTTATATATTAGATCTCATTACTTCATCTTCTTACCTCATGCCTTATATATCTTATCATAAATAGTGCTTTCTAGAACTTGGATAATAAGTCTCTTCTCCATAGACCAAGTCATGAAATAGGCTAAGTTTGCCTTTAGGCCTCTGATTCTCTTGTCTTTTCCAATCCCCTGTTTTCTTATGGGCCCCAGGCAGAAACCTCTTAAGCCTTCCTACCCTCTTTTTACTCCATTCTGGTTCCTTCCGTCACCCTTGGGCCTCCGCAAGGCCCTTCTGTGCTCCAGTCTGATGCACACAGTCAGCAGTCCTAAAGAACCTTAGGGAACATTCATGCCAGCTCCCTCCTTTTGCTGGTGAGCACACCAGGACCTAGAGGATCGCGGTGATGCTCCCACGGTAACCAAGCAGAGACCGGGAAGCCAAGGCCCCCAACTTTCAACGCTTGGACTTTACTCCCTGAACCCTCTTCTTGCATCCCAGAAGAGCCCTTCGAGATGGCCTAAAAAGTCACCAACAGTGAAATAGGTCAGTGTACATCAGGGTACAGACGTGTCACACTCCCCTCGTAACGTGTTTGCAGTGAAGCAGGTTCTTTCTGAAGTGATTCTAATGGTCATGACTTCAGATGTCATGACGGGATCGCTGGGGACGATAGCTTTGAAGCTCTGGGCCTTTTTCCAGCTTCACACGTTCACGGAGCGGGATTGCTCACCTGGTTTACTATGTTAGGATGAGAAATTGAGGTAACATTCACATAAAATTTAAAAGGGAGCAATTCAGTGGCATTTAGTACATCCACAGTGTTGTGCACCCAACACATCCATCTAGTTCCAAAACGTTTCGTCACCCCAAAGGGAAACCTCATACACATGGGTACTTACTCCCCATTCCTCCATACTCCCGGCCCCTGGCAACCAGCAGTCTGCTTGCTGTCTTTGTGCATTTGCCTGTTCTGGACATTTCATATAAATAGAATCATACAATATATGACCTTCTATGACTGGCTTTTTGAGCTTCATCCATGTTGTGTCATGTATCAGTACTTTATTCCTTTTTATGGTGGAATAATATTCCATTGTATACATAAACCGCAAATTATCCGTTCATCGATTGATGGACATTTGAGTTGTCTTCACGTTTAACTACTGTGAACAGCGCTGCTCTGAACATTGCTGTTTAAGTAACTGTTTGAGCCCCTGTTTTCAATTCTTCTGGGCATATACCTCGGTGTGGAATTACAGGGTCATATGGTAATCCTATATTTAAACTTTGAGGATCTGCATTTCATTTGAGTGGTTTTACCGTTCTCCCATTCTATCACACTATTTCACAGTGAGGACAAGTGAAATAATCAGGCAATGGAGAAGTATCTCTACCTGTCCCCCACAAGATGCCTTTAGCCAAATGAATACATTTCATTTTATGTCATTTATTTTCCCAGTCCACAGTTTAATGTAGCAGTTTCTGAAGGGCCAGAGATTTGTCCGAAGCCAGCAAGCAGGGAAGTGGATGAGGGAAAACACAGAGCCTGGATAGCCTTCAGATTGCCTGGGAATAATTCAGAATTGGGGCTGGCTTCGTGGGCGTGGGACCTGTTCAGTCAAGCAGGGTCCTGCACACAGAAGGACCCCGGGCTTGGTTTAATGCTCTGCATTCTCTGTCTCAACAATCTTGATAATTTTGGAACAGGAGGCCTCGAATTTTCATTTTGTACTGGGCCTCATATATTATGTAGATGGCCTTATCAAGAACTGCTAGTTTCTTGGGTGGTTGCCAGAGAAGAGGAGGGTGGGGGGAGGAGAGAAATAGGTGAGGGAGATTAAGAGCCGCAAGCTTCCATTTACAAAATGAATGAGGCAGAGGGATGAAGAATACAGCATGGGGAATATAGTCAATTACACTGTAATATCTTTGTATGGTGACAGACGGTAACTAGGCTTATCATGGTGATTATTTTGTAGTGTATATAAATATTGGAACCCTCTGTTATGCACCTGGAACTAACGTAGTGTTGTAGGTCAATTATATTTCAATTTAAAAAAATATGTAGACACAGGGAGGGAATGCGTCAAAATGCCAGTGGTAGTTATCTCTGGAGGGTGGGGATTGTGGCTGATTGTTATGCTTTACTTTATGCTTTTATGTATCTCTAGTTGTCTGCCATGAATATGTATTGCTTGTGAAATTAGAAAGCAAGAAATGTCATTAAAAATTAAAAAAAAGAATTGATATTTTCCATCTTCTATCCATCTTGTACCCTAAACAACAAATTCTAAAGTCTTAAACAAATTCTAAAATGGGAATAAAAAAGGCATGAGTGTCACTCCAGGTGGAGGCATTCCAAACGTGGGTGGCTACTAAGTAGAATGGTGATAAAGTAGCTCAATTATATTTAAAAACACAGACAACAGACCAAAGCCAGACAGAGTTTCCGCACATGAATTTGCTGTGTCGGCTATTGTTGGCCTGAGAAACGACTCAAAAAAGCCTTTGCAGGAAACTGAGCCCAAATAAGGACAAACTGCAAACACATTCCCTCTGCTCTCCAAGAAAAAGTGGGGATGTTTCCGTTCTTAGGCCTTCAAGAACTGAGCAATGCCCCCCATGCTTGGAAGGGCCTGGTAAAATTCAGAGCTGAATCCAGTCTCAAGAGATGAGCTTTGAAGAAAACAGGATACTTTGGCAATAGGCTGCTAAGCCTTTCCATCACGTTTTGGCTGCAAGAGCTATCAGCCTTCATGGGCTCAAGGAAAAATAAATGTGTGACTGATAAGCCTAAACCTGCCCTGCCCTTTCCAGTAGAAGCAGAGAGAGGAGGGCCTGGATTTTTCCTAAGAGTAAACAGGTTTTAAATTCAGGGTGGAAGTCACAACTGGCCGAAAAGCTGATAGGGCCTCCTTATCTGCTCCACCTGCTGGCTCTCAATGACCTTTAGCAATTGCTCAATTATGACCTGTTGAAAGAAATCTTACCAAGTGCACCGTTTTCCCAAACTTTCCTTAGTTAAAACAATCTACAAAAGACTAAGAGTGAAGAGCTGGCCACCTCTGTATTTACTACAAGTGGGTATGGGAGATATCCTAGGAGATGGGTCTTCCAGGATGAACGATCAGCCGAGCAGTCCTGTCCAGAGGCCTTCCAACAAACCAGATTAGCCGTGAGGCAATTCTGGAATTATGTAGCGTATTTCAAGGAGACCTCATAGATGGCAACTTGGCATCAGGCAGCCATTTGGGGTGCAGCCTGTTTCAGGAGCCAAGTTGCATACCAAAAGCAGAAGGACTCGCTTTTATAGGGAAAGAGGAGTGGAGGGAAGTATTTGGTGATGGTGAGAAATAGAACATATTTTCAGTTTCTTATAAGGAGTTTCTTATATGTTTCCTATCACATCTGTCTACAACCCTGATTCCCCTTTACAGTTCATTGCCTGAGTTAAAAAAAATAAAAAAGCTTTAGGTAGAAATAGCAGGGGCAGGCTCACCTACGGTCCATAATTTTGTAGAGTTTTGTGGGAGGGAGATTCTGTAAAACATTTATCCTCCACTCTCTTAACCTCCATGGTGCAAGGCTGTTTTCACACAATCTTTCCCGCAGCAGAAAAGACCCAGCAAGCGCTGACCTAGTGGGCCTCTGGGCTCTTTCATTCAAGATGGGCTGGTAGTCAGGTACACCCTCTGCAGGCCCACCTGTATCTTTGCATGGGTAACCTATTCCTCAAGTTTTCCGAATGGTGTTGATTCTGATCTGCCTGGAATTGCTTGAACTTGATTCTGTTGGAAGGTAAAGTGATACTAGAATTGCTCTTTTACTTATCTGTCTTCCCCACTGGAATGCGCTCCTCGAGGACAGGTATCTCATTATATTGACCATTGTGTTCAAAGGGTCCAGTATAAAGCTTGGCACACAGTAAGTGTTTAATAGATGTTTCCTGAGTTTTTATTGGATAAAGGAAGCAGACAGACCTTTTCAAGATCTTGTATAGTCCAGTAAGTATAACATAGTGGTTAGGAGCAGAGATTGTAGAACCGGATTACTTGGTTTTGGGTCCTAACTGTCTCTTTCAACTTGTGACTCTGGCTAAGTTCTTTAACCTTCTTTGTGCCTCAGTTTCATCATCTTTAAATTGGGTATACTAATAAGATCTATCTTATAGTATTATGGTGATTAAATGAGTTAAAACTAAGAACATTGCCTGGAAAATGATAGGCACTCAACTGTGATAACTCCATTATTTACAAAAATGTACCGATGGCTCACTTCTATATTCTTGCAGCTTTGTTCCATCCGCACTGTGCCCCAACGAAGTAATCTTTCAATAAAATATTTTCTCATAATAAATCATTATATATGCCGTCATCTCCCTTGCAATGGCTGCATTATATAGGGCAAAAAACCCTACAGGAGCCAATGTCTTCAAATCTACTCTCCATAAGGCAATGCTTAATAAATATCCAACTGGCCAAAAAGAGGTGGGGAGATGGACTTTTGGAGCCATTTGAAGCTCTTAGGGACTAAGCATTTTTAACATTTATTACATTTTGATGAACCATTTTCAGTTATCACACATAAGAAGGATTTGTTTATGCATGGGTCTGTTTGAGTAGATTTGGTTGATACCCCATGTTTTCCATTAATTCTAAACTATAAGATGGGAACCAAGTTAGAAGAGTGAGTTCAAGATCTTTGACAATAAATTTTCTTACATCTCCACCACTTCTGAAAATATTTACACGTGTTCCTTGTGGGAAGTCTGAGAAGTTATAAATATGCCAAGTGCGTCTTGATCCATTCTTCCAAGCACATCTCTGAGGCTGCTGGAAAGGTCTAACTCTGAATTGTACTTGACATTCAGGGGAGAAGGACCTGGCAGTGAGCTGACTTCTACCAAAGCAACCCGGAGCAGGAAGCTGGCGGAGGAGAGACCGGGACCTGGATGGTGAGTGTTTGTGGTTGAAACTGCTCGGTTCTTGAAACAAAAATTCGTTGGTTTGTGTGCCCTGCAGTTGGGCTCTCCTGGGGGGCTCTGAGATGCCAGCACTGGTCACCCCTGAATTCCATCCACCAACACCAGCTTGTCTCCCTGGTTTACCATCTGCTTCTTTCTTCACATGTCATCAGACTCCGCAAATAGAGATCAGGTGGGACTCAATGAGGGCAGAAAAGGAGAAGAAGCAGTACCTACAAAATAGTCTGAATTGTGGAAAAAGAAAAAAAAAATCACACTCGGGCATAAATTGGAGGAAAAGACACTAAAAAAATTAGCAGAGCTTACAATGGGGGTTTAATTTGTAGCTGATTTTTACTTTCTTCATTATGCGCACCTGTATTTTTTTTTAATATCTCTAAAAGACCTTCTACTCTAATCACATATAAAGGAATTAAGTTCTATTTAGAAAACTCTCCATACGTTGTGGGGAGAACTGGCTCGTCCAGGTTTGCAGCCACGTGTACGAGGGGGCCAGGTTTCTCCCACTCAGGTACCGCAAGGGCTTGCTGGGTGTCCTTACATCTAATGTCTTAAGAGTTCTGCCCCTTTACTTGCTGGTACTTTCCTGAGGATGCTTCCCCAGCCCTCCCCCGTCACCCTCCTTGAGAGATGAAAGCGGGGCTGCATCTGAAGCTTGGAGTACAACCTCACAGGAAGGAAGCTGTGTGCTTCAAAGCCCACCATTCTGCCCATTCCCAGGGGCCTTCTGGACCCCCGGAGGGTCAGACTGACCCACGTCATCCAGCGGCGCCAGTCAGTGTCTGTCTTTTGCAAATGATCGTGCTTTGCTGGTTAATGTTAGCTTAATACGTCAATAAAGGGGGAGCATCCATGTTGTCACCCGGTGAACCAGAACGATTTCCTTTCTTTAAGGAGAGAGGGACGGTTATGATCGCTTGGAGTGGAAGCTTAGACTTGCTACAGACATTTTCACTTTCTCGTGAACTTGTCTCTTTGTCTTTTGCTTTGGGAAAAGGTGTTTGGTGGACTAGAGTGCAGCTTATTTTTAAGCTCCAAGGTGGAAAACAATAGTTAAAATGTCGATATCCGTCAAATATCCACAGAACCTGTCAGTCAAAGGATACAGCCATTTGTACAAATGCTAATGACGTAGCAAAATATGGCTTTAAAGGGATTGTTAGTATTATTATAACCTAAAGGAAATCCCTCTGTAGTGAGAGGGATTCTATTTACTCCACAGGTTGCTGGCCTGACCTAAGAGTTCCTCCCCATCTGCTCCAAAGCAATCTGCCATTATTTCTTGTCTAGCCTTCTGTACTACAACCTCCAAGGTCTCTCTTTGACTAAAGCAATTGTGTATGTGTCTTATCTTCCTTTTTCAACTAGAGCTCATCAGGTGCAAGTGTCAGGACTGTTGTATTTTGGAAAACTCTACACTGCCTGTCTCAGTTCCTGGCACACACTCATAGCTCAATTCATTATCAGCAGACAGATGAATTTTAAATCTATTCATTGGCCACTATTTCATTTTTTCAGTCAGTCACTCGATATATTTTTTGACCACAAGTATGGGCCAGTCATGTTCCAGGTGCTGGGGACACAAATTTAAATAGACTGAAATCTGATCCTTTGGAAACCTGCATTCTCTTGGGTTTGACTGATTACCGCACAAACCTTTAATTTCCTTGTTTGAGTGACTAGTCGCTGAGCCCTGGGGGTTCATCTGAAAGGAGGTAGGAGGATATTTTTTGGTGGATTCTCCTTTCTCTAAGGATGTGATCCAGGAACGGGAAACAGGTAAAGCCTTTAAAGAAGACCTGTAATTTCAAAATTTTGGCCCAGAACTTCATGAGGTTAAAGGTACCACCCAGATAGATGCCTCTCTCATGGGAAAACTGGTCTGATGTGGAAGGGCTGAAACAAAAGGAGGTAGAACTGTGTGAGAACAACTTAAATCATCCCTCTCCTTTCCCACATGGTCCTCAAGTTGAGAATTTGGGAACTCTATCACTCAGAGAAAACAAGGAGCTAGGATGAAGAGGATGGTGGCTGCCCACTTCAAGGGTGTCAAGAAGCCTAAAAAGGATGTGTTGAATAGGCTGAGGAAGACCCACGGGGCCTGAGGCTGGGGCTGGAGTTGGGAGCAAGGAGGCGAGTGACCCATGCGATGCTCTGAAATTTTAGGGTGGGCGCCAGGCTTCCTATGGGATGCGCCATGGAGCCCTGAGCTCTTTTATTTAGACATTAAAGGCAAGCCTGGGCCTGGAAGGCTGGGGTGCATGGGGAGTTCAGATTGTTCTGTAGTCATGACCTTCTCTTCCAGCGGGGAAAGCAGTTCGTTGGCAGATTTTTAGAGAATTCCCAACATGTTTATTGGGTTGGTATTTGTGTTGCCTCACTTCCAGCAAATCCAAGAACTTTAAAAGATCTCTGGGAATAAGAGGGTGTCATTTAAAAGCCTTTCACTCATACTTGGAAAGAAACTTTCCCTAAATGAAAAGTAGACAGAATATAATTTGGAGTTGACATCATGTAACCTTCTGAATCAATGCCCGTAGCTTTGTGAAACTGCAGGATACATTATTTGCAGCGGCCCCGTGGGTCTTAGCAGCCCACCATGGTTCTCTGAGATCCAGAACTAATCGCAGGAAAAAGCAGAAAGGCCTTCAAGCACATGGTTTTGACGTGCTCCTTGCCCCCAAAGAAGAAGGAAGCTGTTTTCCACGGAGAAATGCTGCTTCAGTGAGAAGCTGATTCATCAGCAATCTATTTGTACCCGCTGCTTTGTGCAAATGAAAAACAAGTGACCTTGACCAAAACTCCCAGCAGTGAGGGGGCAAGTGAAGAGTGGGTGATGCTTCTCTCCCAGCCTCTTCGCCAAACCTCTCCATCCCCATCGCACAAGAGCACCTAAACCCAGGGGAGCCCACGCTTTCACTAAAATGACAAATTCACTTTGATCAGAACAAACTCCCACGTTCCCCACAGATATACACCCCTGCACAGTGCTAGCTCTGGCTTTGAACTTCGGGAAGGAAGATTCCGAAGGTCACCTTGGTTCGAGGGAGCCCCATGTGGCAAATTACGTCTCCTCTATGTCTGCCGAGACTGAGGATTCAGAGGTAACTTGGAACCCAAGACTTCCGCCAAAAAATGTAAACGTCTGCTGAGGAGGTCACTGTATTCACAACAACGACCAAAACACGTCACCACAGTAACACTCAGGCGGGTCAGCCACGTGCCTGTCCGGCTTCCACACACTAGCTAGCCTCTCAACCCCTTGGGCTGAACCTCTTCGCTTTGCAGGGTGAAGAACAAATTGAGTAATGGAGAATGGTTAGCATCAGAAGATTTCGTAATCTTTTCATGCATTTGCTCTCCTAAAGCTGACTTGGAAGATTGGAGAAGCTTCTCTTGTTATTACCCTTTAGCTCCTTACCTTGATGCTATATTTTGCCCCCTTAAAACTTTTTTTGCGGTACGCGGGCCTCTCACTGTTGTGGCCTCTCCCGTTGCGGAGCGCAGGCTCCGGACGCGCAGGCTCAGCGGCCATGGCTCACGGGCCCAGCCGCTCCGCGGCATGTGGGATCTTCCCGGACCGGGGCACGAACCCGTGTCCCCTGCGTCGGCGGGCGGACTCTCAACCACTGCGCCACCAGGGAAGCCCTCCCTTAAAACTTTTAATGGTCTCGGATAAATCAGAGCTTTTACATCTCCACCACTTTTTGCAATCAGAATACTCTGCATCCTAATCTAGGGCTGAACATGTCTAATGGCTCATTTACTTGTGATCACATTCTGCTGTGCTTTCTACTCAGCAGAGAGCTTTTCTGCATTGATGAGCTCCCAGTCCGGCTCAGCGTGCAATCAGGTTTTCCAAAAGTTTCCACTGATCTCCTTAAGGGTAAGAAAGGGAATACCTTAGAGGTCAAGACAGAAAGCAGGCAATGGGCCATGCCAGAGCTAAAACTGGGTGTCTAGGCTTAGCAAACAAACAAACAAACAAACAAATGAAACCCAAGCCCCATGCTGCCCTTTCTCTGCCCTACAGGTTCTTTTTTTTTTTAAATTGAAGTATAGTTGATTTACAATGTTGTGTTAGTTTCAGGTATAGCAAAGTGATTCTGTTTATATATATATATAAAATATATATATATATACTTTTTCATGTTATTTACCATTATACGTTATCACAAGGTATTGAATATACTTCCCTTTGCTACATAGTAGGTCTTTGTTGTTTATCTATTTTATATATAGTAGTGTATATATGTTAATTCCAAACTCCTAATTTATCCCTCCCCCTCTTTCCCCTTTGGTAGCCATAAGTTTGTTTTCTAAGTCTGTGAGTCTGTTTCTGTTTTGTAAATAAGTTCATTTATATCAGGTTTTTGGAATCCACATGTGAGTGATATCATGGTATTTGTCCTTGTCTGACTTACTTCACTGAGTCTGACCATCTCTAAGTCCAACCATGTTGCTACAAATCTCTGCCCTGGAGGTTCTTATCTGCGGTGAACCTGCCCCCCCCGCAGTCTCTAAGACTCAGGCCTGGCGTCACTCTGAAGGCTGTTGGCAGTTGTCCCTCACGTGTACCTTTAAGCACCTTGCACAGTTTTCATTCCAGCATGTTCCTCCTGGTTTTGTAACTATTTGTCCGCTTGTCTGTCACGTCTAACATATGACACCCTCTCCTCTGGTCTGTGGTCTTTGTGCATATTCTTAACTAGTGCCCAGTAAATGCCATCTACCCTTATTCCCACAGAGCAGGGTTTGTCAACTTCAGCGCTAGTGACATTTGGGGTCAGCTCATCCTTTGCGGTAGGTGCTGTCCTGTGCACTGTAGGATGTATAGCAGCAGCCCTTACCTCTAACTCACTAGATGCTGGTAGCAACCCAAGTCGTGGCAATCAAAACTGTCTCCAGAAATTTTGTCTGCCCAGCATCCCCCTGGCGGGTGGGGATGAGATGTCCCGCCTTCCCCCGACACTGAGAACTGCTGCCGTGCAGTAAGAGTAAAAATGTGGGTGCAGTGATTTCATCCACATGGTCCTTCATCACACGGACTCTCCAAAGCTATTACAGCTGCCCTTTATTTTTTTAAGAAGAAAACACCAATGTTTTACCAATGCAGCCTTCAGATCCTCCTTTAAAAATACATTTTGTGATCATATTAAAGTCAAAGTCAAAAAACCAAAAGATCCCTGCAAGGTAGCTTTACTTGCAGGCTCTCTAGGGTAATAATAAAGAGTAGAGAGTGTGGACCCACTGCTTCCGTTTGAAATCCAGTTCTACAGGATACTGTCTGTGTGATCTTAGGAGCATCACTTAGCCTATCTGTGCCTGCTCAGCTAAATAATAATCCAATTCATCTAAATCATAATGTAGAATTTGTAGTATCACTTAACAAAAAGAGTTGTTGAGAGGGTTAATACTTGAGTTAATATTTCAAAAGCTCTTAGAATAGTCCTCAGCACAAAACAAGCAAGACATTAAGGTCAAATCCAAGAACTAGGGGAATTTTTAAGAAGTCTCCAAATTACGTTTGTTTAGAACTATCTGGAAGCTTTAAGTTTCTGTTGCCAAAGGGATCAGAGTAGATCCTGCAAAATGTACAAAATACCTTTATACCTCCAACATTTTAGAACTAAATTGTAAGATTAGGATGAGCTCTATAACTTTCTATGCTTAAAATTTCATCTTCCTTCAGCTGTGATTCCAACTACTTATTTTTGTAAGTATGAGATACAGTGAATCTCAGTGGATATCCTGGGGCATCTCCTTGCGTCTTGCGTGTACCAGTCATCGGGTTCACACTTACCTACTAGAAGCAAAGTCACAGAGACCAGCTGGCCACCATTTTTGATAACACATTCAAGCTGGTTTGGGTGCTCGGAGACCTCGTGCCATTAATCTCCAGGGAAGTTCTCTTTTTAAAGTTTTCTCCCCTTTTCATAGATTAAAAAACAGAGTTTAAAACATGTTATGCCTTTGTTCTCACTGTGCAGTGGTTATTAAACTGTCTTCTGTGATAATAATTTCCTGTTCCCACTGTTAGGTATTGTATTTTAGAGGCAGTGTAGTTCAGGCGTAAGAACATAGCCTAGGGGCTCAAACTCCACTTCCGGGATGGACGAGATGTGCAACCTTGGGTGAAGCACTGAATTTCTCTATGGCTCAGTTTCTGTATGTATAAGGTGAAATTGATAGGACTATTCTCATCAGATAGTTTATGTGAGACTGAACTGAAAGCCCCATCTTCAGACGTCAGCACAGAGCAGGACACATGGTTGAGGTCTGTAGATGTTCGCCATTAACAAGATCTCGTAACCATAGAGTACTTAATACTCTTTCAAGCAGGTTCATGTTCATGATCTCATGGGATAGTGAGGGGATTGTTCAAAAATTGGGGGAAGGTGATTTTAGGCCCACTTGGGAGAGATGACTACCAAGGCAACGAGATGGTGAGGAGTTTGCTCAAGACCACCAGTGAATTAGCTCCATTTGAACCCAGAACTGTATCTCTAAGACCCTGAGTCTCCTGAATTTCCTTTGGTTAGTGCTTCTCGAATATTACTGTATGTTCAGATGATCTGTGAATGCTGTTCAAATGCAGACTCTGATTCAGCAGATCTGGGAGGGGGAGGACTGAGATTCGGCATTTCCAAGAACTCGCAAAAGATTCTGATGCTGCTGGCCCGTGGACCCCAGTTGGAAGAGCGAAAGTCTATAACTGGTTGCATCATCCTCTGGCATTTTTGACGCCTTGAGGCTCATTTTCATCTGAATTCGAGAAAAAAAAAAGTGTGCAAAAGAATCACAAAACATGTCATGGGGATAATCCCCAAAGTTACCATTCTCTCACCACTGTGAAGTTGCATGGGAATTTGTTACCAAAATACCCAGTGACCTTCACGGTATCAGTACAAACAGGCAACCCTAAACTTTGCCACAGCCCATAATCAACAATAAAATTTTCTACTCTGTTGGCTGTTGAGAAGTCCCGCTGGGACCCACAAAAGTCCCTCCATTCCTCCCCCTTCATTTAACACCAGGGAGCTCATTCCCAATGGGGAACGCCATCCAAAAGAACTTTTCTCTTTCTTCTGAAAACTGATTGCTCCCTCTCTGCATACATTTGTTTTTCATTTACACAGATATTTCAGCTATTTTTGCTTTGTTGTATAACCTAGGTAACCTCAACCAGCTGAAATAAGAACTAATTCCAAGTTTCGCATCAAATTTCAGACCACACCTGAGCTTTACACAGATCACACAACAGAAAGAATGATAAGGTTTTCAGGGAGGGTGCCCTCTTTAATTGGAGGTGGCCAGGGTGTCATGAGAGCAGGTACAGATGTGCAGGAGAGGTTCAAGTGCAGCTTATGAAAATCAACTCATGAACGAGGCATTTTTCCTCTCCTCTTTTTTCTCCATATTGGTTTTCTTGGTACTTTTACTTTCAGATTAAGCTGATCTTTACATATTAGAGGAGCGGTCGGCAAATGTTTTCTGTAAAGGGCCAGGTAGTAAATGTTCTTGGCTTTGCAGGCCATAAGGGTCTCTGTGGAAAGGACTCAACTCTGCTTTGTAGCTCAAAAGCAGCTGGGAACAATATGTAAACTGTTGGGCAGGGCTGTATTCCAAATAGACTTTATTTATGGACACTGAAGTTCGGATTTCAATTAATTTTCATGTGTCACAAAATATTATTGTCCTTTTGACTTTTCACCATTAAAAAATGTAAAAAGCATTCTCGGCTCTCAGGCTGAACAAAAACAGGCAGTGGGCAGGCTTTGGCTCACGGGCCATACCTAGTTTGCCGACCTCTATGTGAGAGTTCTGTGAGTCCAGCCAAAGGCCACATTCTCATATATTGTAATGATAAAACTTAGATGTAGAAAAGGCTTCCAGATTTCCTGCGCTTATGACAGCAGCTTTAAAGGAAACCAAAGCTGTGCCCTGGGAACTGTTCTAAGTGGTCTGCAAATGTCGTGTCCCCGCCCCCCCCCCCGCCCCCCCCCCCCCCCCCCCCCCCCCCCCCCGTTACCTTTCAGTATGTAATACATCCTCATTTCCTAGGGCTGTGTAGTTTGTGAATGTGAAACCATCAACTTCCTGTGTCAGCTTCAAGTAGCTGAATTTCCCTATTTGTTTAAATTCCTTTAGTTGCCCCTCATCTTGTATTTATTTATTTTAGCTCCAAAGGCTGACCATAGTCGTAGCAAGAGTTTGGAAACATAAGCTATAATTTTCTGCAAAGGAATATATTCTGAACGATTCATTTCAGTGAAACATCCTAAACTACGTACTTTTATTCTGGTAATAATGATGATAATAAGGGCTCATGCTGAGGCTCTTTAGCACTTTGGTTTGTACGTGTAGCTTCAAGAATGTAGTGGGGTTTTTTTCATGGAGGGATAATTCCATGCATAGCTCAGAAACTGTTTTCAATGTAGCATTTATCTTTGTAACATGCATTTTCAACAACCCACGTGTGCCTTTTGAGTATGCACGGCTATTTTGTTCTTCCGTTAGATATTCTAAGCTTATTTTTCTTTTGCATATTTCTTTTCCCATCAGGCATAATTATCTATCAGATTCCCTTCCATTGTCGCCATCCACATGCCCATTAACCTCCGCAGCCTTAGCTGTAGGAATTTCTCTGAAGTTACGAAATTCATTTTCTCCAAGCGCCTCATTTGTTTAGTTCTCCCCTCTCCATAGCACTAACTTCACACAAGATACACGGCTCTTTGGCCTTGGATTCTTCTTTTAAGGCTTCTGTAAACCATCACCTAATTGCAGGTGCAGAGTAAATTTATTAACCAGGACATCTTTTTGTGACCTCATAAAATTATTTCCACCAAAAGAGGTTATTTGGTGAGAGGGTCAGTAAAAAACATCAGAATAATCATCACTTTTGGACCAGCTGTTGTACACCGTTAAAATCACATTGCCTCAAAACCACTGCCAGTGCCCTGTGCTCCTACAGGAGGTGGGGTGATGGGACGGAGGGGCACCGGCTTGCAGAACGTGGAGGGATGCCCGCAGACCTGGTGGACGGTACATCTGATGGCTGGGAGGAGCGTTGGTTAGCTCCACTTCAGATAATCTGCTTGTGTCCTGTTGCACATTTGACAGGGACATTGGGACATAAAGGCTTTTTCAGAAGAGGAGAAGGGAGAGCCGGGGTGAAGGCAGCAGCTGGGACCCCGCTGAAGCGCTCCACACAAACTTTCAGATCTCTGTCTGACACCTGTGCTTCCCAGGCCCCGACCATCTCCCAGAGCTTCCCTGGCTAGGGGACCATGCTCCCAAGAATTCCAGCCGTGTCACAGCACCCTGCAGGATCACGGACCTCCCTGGGTGTTCTAACAATAAAAGCAGAGTGTTCCGGAGGAAAGAAAAAAAGGGCAAGAACTCTAAGTGAGCAAAATTGGCAGTGTTTTAAGGGCCAACCTCTTCATTGTCTGTTTCATTGCCAGTTCATAAAATTGGAAACAGAGGAGGTACATGCAGCTAGCACATCTTTCTTGCTTTCAGTGACTCAAGGCTTTGAAGAAAGTTGATTGAAATGGAAGCACAGTCATCTTCAAATATAGATAAGCAGTTTGGGCTTATGGGCCACGGTATTTCAGAACTCCAGGCCCTTCAAATTCCCGCCCACGCAGAGGAATAACATGGCCGAGCATCCCAGTATTTCCCAAGTAGCTGCACTGCTGGGTGGAGGGGGAGGTGGGGACATACACGTGCAGAAGCTATTTCGGATTAGCTCAGGATGGGTTCCATGGTGACTGTTGCACCACAGTTACCCTTTTGCTCCGACGATGTTTGGCTTAGGCTAATTTTAAATGTGCTGGTATTCCCTGAGTGCAACTTCTGATGAAATTTACCCCAAACACAGAGCTCCCAGAACTGTTTCATTGCACCTGGGGTAACTTTCTGCTCCCACAACACGGGAGCCGGTGGAATTCCTCCTCTGAAGACTGTGCCCAGGGAATCGCAAATTTTCCCCGTTTGTTTTTCTCGTGGTAACGACCCTCATTCCCCATGTGTCAGGCAAAACAGACAGCAGCGGGGCTTCCCTGGTGGCGCAGCGGTTGAGAGTCCGCCTGCCGATGCAGGGAACATGGGTTCGTGACCCGGTCCGGGAAGATCCCACATGCCGCGGAGCGGCTGGGCCCATGAGCCATGGCCGCTGAGCCTGCGCGTCCGGAGCCTGTGCTCCGCAACGGGAGAGGCCACAACAGTGAGAGGCCCGCGTACCGCAAACAAACAAACAAACAAACAAAAAAACAGGAAGGAGCAGACAAGCATGTACAGAGCCTTTACCCGAGAGCAGGGCTCTTCATCCTCGGCACTGTTGACATCTTGGGCTGGATCGTCCTTCGTGGTGGGCGCTGCCCTGTCTCATGTAGGATGTTTAGCAGCATCCTTGGTCTCTACCCACTAGATGCCAGAAGTATGTCCCCCTCCTTCAGCTATGACAACCAAAATTGTCTTCAGACATTGCCCGATGTCCCCTGGGGGATGAAACTGCTCCTGGTGGCGTACCACTGCTCTTATATGAGGGAATGTGGTGTACAGGACAGGCAGCCATGTGAACTCTGTGATAAAGTGTCCTTGCTTTGTCCTTAGCTCCGAGCCTGGTCAAAACAATGTAGGTGTTCCATGAAAGTGTGACAACTTGAGTTAGATTTTCCTTTATCCTGCTAATTCTTTCTCCTTCCCACTCTGCACAGAAGGTCTAGGGCTGGTGACTCCAGATCTCAGTTTCCTTTTCTTAAACACCACATCTCAACTCAAGGGCACCCCAAGAATCCTGCTTACAGTGTATGTTTGCGGGAATGTCTCTGTGCTGAGTAAGTCTTATTGCCCCACTTTTTCTTCCTCAATAGAGCTTCTTCAGCTTTCTCCTTGACCCCAGCTCTTCACAGTCTGCCCATGGCCTCCACTGGCCGCCAGTGACCTCTAAGTCTTTGTTTCAGCTCCCCACGTTCCCACCACTCGGGAAGCCCCGTTTCTGGGCCCTCCATCCCGGGCATTGTCTCATCACAGATAATCATTCATGGACAGTTGAGACAAGAAGCTCTTAAGGTAGAGCCCATGAATGGGACTTAGGGAATCGGTCATTCTCTGAATCATCAGCTGACCCTTTGCACGTGGGCATTTAAACCTTCCCTGAGCAGAATGTCCATGGCTTTCATTGCATATCCAGAGGGATTTAGGACACACAAAAATCTCCAGATCCGTGTCTCTAGACCCTGACCCAGCAAAGTTTAGCTGCTCTTGAGATCCTTTAAAGAAGTTACTGGCTCATACTCTATACGTGATCTTTTTTTTTTTTTTAAATTTTTATTGGAGTATAGTTGCTTTACAGTGTTGTGTCAGTTTCTGCTGTACAGCAAAGTGAATCAGCTATACGTATACATATATCCCCTCTTTTTTAGATTTCCTTCCCACATTTAGGTTACCACAGAGCATTGAGTAGAGTTCCCTGTGCTATACAGTAGGTTCTCATTAGTTATCTATTTTATACATAGTAGTGTATATATGTCAGTCCCAATCTCCCAATTTATCCCATCCCCCTCTATACGTGATCTTTAGGGGAAGGGACTAATTCATTATCTCAACAAACGCAGGTTGAGCACTGCTATATATTAGGTACTGGACTAGGAATTAGAGATACAGCAGAAGCAAGAGAGAAGCAGTCCCTACCCTCATGGAGGTTACAATATTGGGATGAGCCAGCTCAAGGAGAAGACGAGGGGCCAGCACACAACCCTGAATGCAACCAGCATCTCTGGTCATTTCAGAAAATGGAACACAAGAGCTATGCTGTGTGCAAGTTTCATTATGAAAGAATCCCTCCATGGGTCTGTATAGATCCAAAGCATTACGAAGAGAAAGCAAGTATCATAAGAAATATGGAGTCTAAGAAACCAAATGGACAGAAAAGCATGTAAGCCTTTTGTATGGGAAAAAACTTACCAGGGAATTTTGGTCCAGGGTTTTGAAAGAAGTGTTAAGCTCTGAAATTTCTTTGGAAAATTTAAAGGAAACTTGAAGAGTTCATTGAAGTACAAATTCGATTAGAGTAGAAGAGGTAATAACATAGTATATTTTGTTTTGTTTTTACCCTTGCATCTTAACAGTGCTAGAAAAAAAAGCAGGGGGGCGGGGAAGGCTGCTAGGAGATTTTGGTGAATGGAAAGTTCTCCAAAAAACCTGGAGCGTTTTGGTCTAATAGTCCTTGGTGACTTCATTCTGCATGGGAAATAGCTGTGGAAAAAGGATGTCGACCATTATTTTTCTTCATTGAGTCATATAAAGAATGATATTGCAAAAGGAGTCAGAAGTTGTGCCAGAGATGATTATATAATTGATTCTCCCATTTCAAAACTAGATTTTCATTTTTCAGTTTACTGTGCCTTGGGGGAATGTGTAACAAGTCACATGGCCATCTCATCCTGCCCATTAACTGTTTCAGAGAATATTGTCCAAAAAGAAGAAAATAGAGAGCACAATGATTATGTTCTAGATCAGAAAGGCAAACAAAAGAACTAACATGGTTATTTCAATAAAAAAGCCGTAGAAACAAGCAAAGTCTTATGTCTCTAGACAAGAGAAGGAAGCATTCAACAGGGATATATGGGAATATTACCTTACGAGGCAGACAAGAGAGTTAAAGTTTTGATGAGAATCATATAACATACTTGAAAGTGGCTTGATTTTCCAGGTATTGCCAAAATTTATGAATGATAGTATTTGTAAAGATTTTTGAGTCTCCTTATTGGTACAAGAGGTATCTTAAGGAACTGAGAAAACTTAGCCTGAGCACTCTAACTCACCACTGAGGACTCAGAATGGAGTAAGCACCAGAAAACTGAAGGTAGGAATTTAGATTCTGAATACCATTAACCAATGGATGAGAGCCTAACATAATTATCGCACGTCTGATTTCTGAGCTCTTAATAGAAAAACCAGTCATCAGCATCAAGTGATGGCCCTCTGGAAGGAGTAATGTCAGGTCAATCTAACATCCTTTTTTTAATTAAAAAAAATTTTAATTTATCTTTACTTTAATTTTAAATTTCTTTTTTTGTTTTTTATTTTTATTTTATTTATTAAAATTTTTTAAATTTAATTTCTATTTTATATTGGAGTACAGTTGATTTACAATGTTGTGTTAGTTTCAGGTGTACAGCAAAGCCATTCAGGTATACATATACATATATCCATTCTTTTTCAGATTCTTTTCCCATATAGGTTATTACAGAGTGTTGAGTAGAGTTCCTGGTGCTATACAGTAGGTCCTTGTTGGTTATCTATTTTATATATAGTAGTGTGTATATGTCAATTCCAACCTCCTCATTTATCCCTTCCCCCCACCTTTCCCCTTTGGTAACCATAAGTTTGTTTTCTAAGCCTGTGAATCTGTTTCTGTTTTGTAAATAAATTCATTTGTATCTCTTTTCTTTAGATTCTGCATATAAGTGATATCACGTGATATTTGTCTTTCTCTGTCTGACTTACTTCACTTAGTATGATCATCTCTAGGTCCATCCATGTTGCTGCAAATGGCATTATTTCATTCTTTTTTACGGCTGAGTAATATTCCATTGTATATATGTACCACATCTTCTTTATCCATTTCTCTGTCAGTGGGCACTTAGGTTGCTTCCATGTCCTGGCTGTTGTTCATAGTGGTGCAGTGAACACTGGGGTGCACGTATCTTTTCGAATTATGGTTTTCTCCGGATATATGACCGGGAGTGGGACTGCATATGGTAGCTCTATTTTTAGTTTTTTAAGGAACCTCCATACTGTTCTCCATAGTGGTTGTACCAATTTACATTCCCCCCAACAGTGTAGTAATTTCTTTTGTTGTTGTTTTTTTATTTTTCAAATTTATGTATTTAAAACATTTTTATAGTATGTTTTTAAAATAAAGTTGCTACATTGGTGGGACAGTGATCTGAGAATATCAGGGAGAAGACAATGAATCCATTGCCTTAGAACAGACACAGTCAAAGCTTCTCTGCCATGTATGTGACTTCCTACCAGTTAACATGTAGGGATATAACATAATACATAAATTTTTTTTTAGTGAGAGAGATGAAGGCCCTGTACTAAGCAACACCAATTGTTTAAAGAAATGTGCTTATATATATAGTTCGTAGTGTTTTTTGTTGAGTGAGAGGCAAAATGTTTGAGAGTCTAGAATGTGACAGAGACAGTCAGTGGATTGCAGACATAAACGACAATGTTATCACGTGGGCTTACTATTTACAGGCATTTGTAAGTTGCATACAGCCTGCATAACAGAACTCTGACATGGATTATCCCAGAGCCCTTTCCTGTGACCAATTTGACGGAAAATATCCTGGGAATCTCAGGGGTTAGGCGTTTTTCTTGGTGGAATATTACTGTTGGGGTTAAACCGATTGTTTGGATACTCCCAACCTCCCCACATGAAACTGCCTTAGTGGGAACGTGTGGTCAGACTGCAGGAACTCATGCAATCATGTGGTCTAGGTGTTTACTATTTTTGTAACAAATTTATCAACAAAGCACTGTCTCTGTTTAAGTTTCAGGAGAAATGCCAAAACTGAAGGGTAGCCTCAAACAGGAGCCCTCTTTTACACACATATATACATGCACATTTACGCGTACCATAAATAGCAGGACATATTTGTTTATTTCTCAGATACTCCTCTCTCTGCCCATACTCCCTCAGCTGCACTACCAAGATGTTAAAATGAGGACAGAAATACACTTGTAATCTTTTATCACTAGATTGCAAGCAATTGTTTCTAGAACCTGGATGTCAGCGAGTCCCTGTTGGTGGACCAGAGGCCTCAAATGGAACAAGTAAAGGCTGTGTGAGGTTGGTATCCGTTCGAGAAGGCACTGGCTTCTGGATCTTTGCAGTGATTACTGTGGAGATTAGGGTAAAATATACTTGAGGCAGTTTGTTTTTCTTTGCACAAGAAATTCCATCCAACGCACATGGCCTTGAAAATAGGCTCTGGGCTTGGAAAGAAAGCAAGTACCTGTAGAGAGGCAGATTTTAGAAGCAAGAAGGGTGCTCTCTGGGTGGCCGCCACCAGCAGATTCCGTTTCATTTCTAAAATTGTAATTTCTCTGTTCCTCCATGTGTTTGCATAGGGCTTTCTCATTATGCATTGTTTTGTTTATTTTGATTTTGTTCTGGAATCCAGTACCAACACGCTGTGAGGAGTAGCTTCTACACGGTGTTTATGGACAGCTGTAGGCAAGGATAAAGTCAAATAGCATATATACTCCCAGTGGGATTTTCCTCCTCGCACTTTATAATCTTCACATTGCTAAATTCCTTATACTACAGTTGCTTCTCTCCATAAGAATTGTCGAGGCACTGCCAACACAAGCGTCCAAAAGCTAGAAATAGGATCTTTATACAAATATATGGAGAACATGTATCAAAGCCATATTAAATTCACTAATGAGGAAATGGCGTATGGGAGAGACGGATGGCTATATAGTCAGTGGAAAAAAGAATGTTAAAATATGATTGCAAAGATAAATACAAAACTGCTTTATGTCGTACAAGGCAATACAACTGTAACCTTTGAGGTTATCTTTTTTCGCAAAGAGAAATCATTTGCAACTCTACTGGACAAAAATCATTTGTAACTTATCACTCCACGTGTTAATATCTAACTTGGTAGAGTCTGGTCCTAATCGATGGTAAATAGTAAGTCAAACAAAGATGCATTTCCAGAGAGAATTCAATACTCTTGGCTCAGTAGACAGTGGTTCAGTATGACTTTGAAAGGACTTGCTGTCATCCTTTTGCTTATTTCCAAGCGTTGTATAAATATTCTTCACAGGGCCACACGTAAGGCTTTCTGCCTAAAGTCCAGTTGAAGGGGATTTTATGTGTCTTGGTGTCTGAAATCCCCTCATAATTCCCCAAAAGCCCTATGTCATGAAAAGCTTCGGCAACCAAAGGAAAACCCCAATATTTCAAATAAGAGATCTCCAAGGGTTTGTCTTTCTAACAGCAAGCTTGGGCCACGCACCCAAGGCAGAGGTGGCTCCCTCTTCGCCCAGCAGCTCGCTAGATTGTAGACCAGCAATCTGCAGGGCACTGTGTGTTAATATCCTATCGTAATCTGAGGTTTTGAGGGGTGTGACTGGCCACAGCTCCTCAGTCAACATTTTGCTAGCCCAGGGTGGCAGTCAGAAAGTCCTTTGGAATGTTGCAATGAACAAAACCAAAAGGCCACAGGCCATCTCAGGCAGAGGAAACCACAGGCAGACTCTGCCTTCCCCAGGCTCCCAACTCGAGTTGACCCCATTCATTTCTCTGTATTTGAAGTCCTGTGACCTTAGCAAAGGTTCAACACGCAGTGCTGACTAAGCAGGCAGGCACAGAACTGCAGTTCTTGACACAAGCTTTGGAGGCACAAGAGTTCGATTCCAATTCTGTGTCTGCCATGTAGCTGTCCCCGCTCTGTCTCGGTTTTCTCATCTACAGTGGGGATGAGAAGACTTAATGTACCTACTCTGCAGAATTGTTGAACGATGAACAAAAACTGTGTGTTAAAACGGCTTGTTATAATCAAATGTAGTTATCACTATTATGAAAGCTACCCTACACTGGATGCTAACTGAAGTGGGTGCCTTATATACATCCGGTCATTCAAATCCTGGAAGGAGCCACACAGCCATTGGTTGTTAGGAGTGTATATGACAAGTACCATTACTTGCATGCCAATATCCATCCATCCCCCTGTTCCGGGCTGATATAACCTCACCTGTGTTTGAAGTAGCAGTATGCCCTGCTCTGTTCCCCAGACCCTCTTATAACTATGAATAGCCATGTGACCTGATTCAGGCAGAGAGACCTAAGAAGTCTTCTTGGGACAGGAGTAAACTCTGGAAAGCTTTTGCTTCTGTGATAAAAAGAGACTGAGCTGGCCAGTGTGGCCCTTCCCTCTTCTCTCCCCATTTTCCTCCTGCCCTGAATGCACAAGTAATGCTTGGAACCTGGAAAGTGAGGGAAAGGCCAAGAGAACTGCAGGGACGCGGCCCCAGCTGGGATGGTGGTGAGTGAGGGGGGACTCTTTGATCTGAATATTGACAACTGCTAAGCTCCAAACTTCCTGTTATATGAGAAAATGAATTCTTCTAGGTTTAAGCCATTCAAGTTGGGTTTTCGATTATTTGCAACTGAACACAACACGAAGCAATGCCACGTACGTGAAACAGTCAGAGTTGAGTCTCTAAGGTAAACTGCGGACTTTGAACGATGACGATGTGTCAGTGTGGGTTTATCAGTGGTTACAAATGTACCATGCCGGTGAGTAATGTTGATTATAGGGGAGGCCATGCCTGTGTAGGGGAGGGGGGAGTAGATGGGAAATCTTTGTACTTCCTCTCAGTTTCGTTGTGAACCTAAAACTGCTTTAAAAAATTCAAGTCTTTTTCAAAAAGAAAAAAGAGCTGTGTCTGCAGGAGATTGAAGTTTGATTACGCAACTAATGCCACCTTCTCTGTTAAAGTACAGAGGCCCTGAATTCTGGGGCCTTGGCTTTCCTTATAGAGTGGCCTCTGTAACCCTCCCTCTGCCCCTCTCTCCCCAAAAAATCTTTATAAAAATGATCTTCAATGGCCAACTCTTCAAAATTAAGCTTTTAATTGGTGCCCCAAACGAAGGTTGGTCCTTGACATGGAGCAACTGTTTTCAATCAGTTTTCCCTGTTATTTCCATAAATTATAGAAATGGCATGGAATTTAAAATATTTTGCCATGCAAACTTAATTGAGTCATTAAGTCAAAAATTTAATGTGGGGATTCCCTGGTGGTCCAGTGGTTAGGACTTGTCACTTTCACTGCCGTGGGCCCAGGTTCAATCCCTGGTTGGGGAACTAAGATCCCACAAGCTGTGCAGCATGGCCAAAAAAAAAAAAAAATTAATGGATACCTACTAAGTTCCAGGCTTTGGGAAGATAAGAGAAAACACGTAGTATTCACAGTCTAGGTTCGAAGGTAGACTTGGAAATAGATAATTTCCAAAAGGCCAGGAGAAAAATATCTTCGTGATTACTCTGAGTGAAAAGATGAGAAATTTTACTTATTTATGTATTTCTAAACATTCCAATTTTTCTGTATCAAACACACATGGAAGCAGGGAGCTCAGACAACTCCTCAAACATAAAAAAAATCCTTTGTTGGATAATAAACCTTGCATTTTGATTTGAAAAATGTGGTTACTGGGTTTGAAATATCCCTTTGGTGGAGAGAGATCGGTAAAGGTCATGGAAGCCAGCGTTATACACTGACTTTTGTCTAGACCCTACCCAGCTCACAGACCTTAGAGATAGCCTAAGGCAACTCTGCAATTCTCAGGTGAGGAAACTGAGTCCCAGACAGGTGTATGGCAAATGAGAACTTGAACCCAGCGCGCTGGACTAAAACTAGTGGTCCCGAATCCCTCAGACTCCTCACACGTGGACACAGTATTTTAGAGTTAAAGGTCTTGCTGGGAGGAGACCAAAGTGTTGGAGGAAAAATGGCCTGCTTATCAGCAAGTATTCACAAGGGCATGCTCAGTGCCAAGGATTCTGCTAGAATTTTTTTCTAAATAGATGTTATTTTTTGAGCACTTGTAGGTTCAGAGCAAAACTGAGGGGAAGGTACAGAGATCTCCCATACACCCCCTGTCTCCCCACATGTACACCCTCCTCCACTGTCAACATCCCCCTCCAGAGTGCTACATTGGTTACAGTTGATGAAACTGCACTGACACATTGTCACTCAGAGTCCATCTGTTACACTAGGGTTCACTCTTGGTTTTGGCCATTCTGTGGGTCCGGACAAATGTATAATGGCATGTATCCACCATTAGAGTATCATACAGAGTGGTCTCACTGCCCTGAAGATCCACTGTGCTCCACCTATGCATCATTTCCTAACCAACACCACCCCCTGCCCAAACCCTGGCAACCACTGACCTTTTGACTGTCTCCATACCTTTGCCTTTTTCAGAACATCATGTAGTTGGAATCTTCAAGTTTGTAGCCTTTTCAGAATGGCTTCTTTCACTTAATAATAGGCATTTAAGTACCCTCCATGTCTTTTCATGGCTTGATGGCTCGTTTCTTTGTGGTGCTGAATAATATTCCATTGTCCAGATGTATCACAGTTTAGATATTCACCTACTGAAGAACACTTGGTTGCTTCCAAATTTTGGTAACTATGAACGAAGCTGCTATAAACATCTGTGTGCAGGGTTTTGTGTAGACATAAGTATTCAAATTCTTTTGGGTAAATACCAAGCAGCACAATTGCTGGGTTGTATGGTAAAAGTATGTTTAGTTTTGTGAGAAGCTGCTAGACTGTCTTCCAAAGTGGCTGAACCATTTTGCCTTCCCACCAGCAATGAATGAGAATTCCCGTTGCTCCACATCCTCACCAGCATTTGGTGGTATCAGTGTTCCAGATTGTGGCCATTCTAATAGGTGCGTGGTGGTATCTCGTTGTTTTAATCTGCATTTCCCTGATGACATATGGTGTGGAACATCTGTTCATATGCTTATCTGCCATCTGTATATCTTCTCTGGTTCTACTAGGACATTTAACATTCAATTCCCCGAATATCTCAACATCTGAATATACGTTGAGTGACATTTTGCACTTGAAAGTTGGCTGTTTACCTCCCAGTGCAGCGATTTGCTGAGTTTGAAAATAAAGAGCTTCATAGATACAGCGCATCACATGCCTTCTATCAGGGACATTCTTTCAGCTGTCCCTGTATCATACAGAGTAGTATGATAGATTAAACAGTGTGTTTAGTATAGAGGTGATTAAACGGACACTTACTAGATAACTAGGTGGGTACCTGGAGGCCTGGCCCAAAGCAGGCTGTATTGTTTAAACATACCTCTTTATATATTAGAAAAAGTTTTTTTTAATTTACTTTTATTTATTTTTTTATTGAAGTATAGTTAATTTACAATGTTTCAGGTGTACAGCAAAGCAATGCAGTTGAATAGATAGGTAGATAGATATAGATATATCTATTCTTTTTCAGATTCTTTTCCATTATAGGTTATTACAAGATATTAAATATAGTTCCCCGTGCTATACAGTAGGTCCTTGTTATTTATCTATTTTATATATAGTAGTGTGTATCTGTTAATCCCAAATTCCTAATATCTCCCGCAATATAATAACTTTTTTACATTACATTGTAAACACCACTGATCACCCAGGCAGGTGAATCATCAGGAAATGCAGATTAAAAAGCCACCTGTGGCTTATCTCATCCTGAATAAATAAAATGTAGTATGTCCATACAGTGGACTATTGTCAGCCATGAAAAGGTGTCAAATAACGATATGGACGTGAAATACTACAATGTGGATGAACTTTGAAAACATTACGCTAAGTGAAGGAAACTAGTCACAAAAGAATACATATTGCATGATTCCACTTACTTGAATCGTCCAGAAGAGGCAAGGGCATGGAGACAGAAAACAGATCAGTCATTGCCAGGCGCTGGGGGGCTGGGGGGGAGGGGATGGGAAGTGACTGCTAAGAAGTACGAGTGTCTTTTTGGGGTGATGAAAATGTTCTGGTATTAGAAAGTGGTGATGGTGGTACAACTTTGTAAACATGCCAAAAACCACTGAATTTTATACTTTAAAAAAGTAAATTGGGGCTTCCCTGGTGGCGCAGTGGTTGAGAGTCCGCCTGCCGATGAAGGGGACACGGGTTCGTGCCCCGGTCTGGGAAGATCCCACACGCCGCGGAGCGGCTGGGCCCGTGAGCCATGGCCGCTGAGCCTGCGCGTCCGGAGCCTGTGCTCCGCAAAGGGAGAGGCCACAACAGTGAGAGGCCCGCGTACCGCAAAAAAAAAAAAAAAAAAAGTAAATTTTGTGGTATGTGAATTATATCTCAAAATTTTTTAAAAAAAGGATTCTTAGATTGGTTATCTTCTTCATTGTTTTCTAGAGGACTTGCAGAGTAGATTCTGGCTTTCATAAAATTGCATGATGGAGGTTCCTTTTGTGCTGTAGTTTTCACTTAGATACTAATAGTCCCTTAAATGGAAATGCTGTAGAACTTATATCCACCTTGGATTTTATTGACCCCTGTCTTGTGAGTTGTGTTTCCTTCCTTCCGTGGTGACATTTGGTGAGCATTTTTACAACTTTATTCTGGAAGTTTAAGAAATATGCCAGGAAACATAAAGCCTAAGATACCTGGGAAAAAATGGTCTGCTAAAATAGAGTAATTATTTCCCTTTTTTTTCCTCTTGAGTTTTATGGGGTTTGTCTTTCCAAAGGTTTGATCCAGCTTCCTCCCCCTCCTCTTTTTCTTTTAATAGTTGGAGGCCCAGAGGTTGGAGTGAGGGCACTAAGACACACCCACTGCCGGCAGCACCTCCAGGTGCAGTGCAGGTTGAGTAAACATACTGAGCTATCAAGAGATAAGGCCAGCAGTTTGGCCAAGAGGGAGGCCAGGAAGGCCAGGCTCTGTGGCCATAAACAGTTTCCTTGGGGCCTCTCCCACTGGGCACAGGGCAGGCCAGTTTCTTCAGAACCACAGGTCCAAGCCTCTCTATTAGCAGAATATCTCTGGGGTGAATCCCGACCCTGGAGGTCTGTGCGCCCCTGTGCTGTGTGGGTTTTAGACAACATGGCCCCAGGATCTCAAACTCTTGTTTAGTGTTGGGTCATAGCAAGAATTCTGCCTCCTCGCCTTCACTGATGGAACGAGGAACCTTTACGTCTGGGTTCTTAAGCATGTTTCTCTTGGAGGGCACTTTTCTCCCTCCGAGGCTGTGCTCTGAGGAGCTTGATAAGGATCCAGACTCACTTTGCCTGCGGGGGTTTGGACATGTTAATTCTTCCAGGCCCTCTGTAAAGCAGCAGGAACCCTTCACCCAGGTTGAGACAGGGCCACGCCTACAGGTCCGGGAAGGGTCTCATGTGAGTGCAGCTTGACTCACTTCATGCAGCAAATGGAAATGGAAAAAACATCGAGACCCCATACATCAGAGGTTTGGAAACTTGGGATTATTTTGAGATGTGCTTTCACCGAAGTATCTCTGCACAGGGGAAAAGATGAAGGGGAGTGGGTGAATGAAGTCAAGATACTGAGTCTTCTTCGTCATTTCACCTTCTTTCCCCAGTGCGGTGCTCAGGGCACAGTAGGAATTGCACAGATATTTGTTAAATGAGTGTACACATGAGTGTTACATTATTTCCCTTAATAGCTAAAATATCTCTTCGAAGTAAGTAGTGCTGCTGTCTGTTTCCGGGTGAGGAAGTTGGGGCTGTTTTGGGTGAGCTAATTTGCTCAGTATCATACGCAGCAGATGACAGCTGGAGAGGGATTTGAGCCCAGGTCTGTGAGTTCTGAGTCAGTGCGAAAAATGAGGAAGTGGGGAGATACTGCCCCACCCGCGCGCCGCAATCCATCCTACCACTCAAATGTAACTCAGAGTTAACCGCCTTTCAACTTTTAAAGTATTGGATTGATTTACCAAAATAGGTTTAAAGCGCTTTTTGTCACATAACTTGCCTTTGCAGACTAATAGAGACTACATACCACGGCATGTTCCTGTACAGCAGTGGTTCCCAAAATGTGGTCTCTGGACCAGCAGTGTCAACATCACCTTGGAACTTGGTAAAGATGCAAAATCCCAGACCCCATCCTGGATTTACTTGATCGGCAACTCTGGGGGTGATGCACAGCAATTTGTGTTTGATCTAACAAGCCCTCTCGGGGATTCTGATACACAGTTTGAGAGATGAGTCTTATTTTATCCTCTGGATCTAATAGATTTTATATTACCATTCCTCTTTTATTGGAGAGTTAGGAATCCCTGAACAATCTTTTTTTTCTTGTAAAAATTGCGGGAGTAAACACGCTTATAATCCAAGCTTTGGGCATATCTATGATTATTTCGCTAGAATAGATGTAAGAAGTAACAATTGCTAGGTTAAAGGATATGCACAGTTGTAAACACCCATGCTCTTTTTTGCTACAAGCTCATAAGGTCAGCGTGAGATGGACCGTGGTCTGGAGCCAATGTCTTCCCTCTGTAAAACTCCACGGTGTCCTTGTGCAGGTGACCTCATCAAAGATAGGAACATTCCACGGGAGAGTTTGGAGCAGGCTCTGGATATCCAGATGCCAGTGTAGGGCACCATTAGATAATTAGAAAAGTTCTGAGGCTTAGGGAATGGAGGAGGAAAGTAAGATGAAAAGCCGAGAGAGCTCCCCATAAATCCGCCAACAGTGGAGGAAGTGATCACAAATTCAGCTCACGTGAGGATCGACTGAGATTAAATAGAAATGCAAGGAAAGTATAAAGCACAATTTAAACCCCACAATGAGGAGGAATTTCATATTAGCTATTGCATTCAGATGCCTTACTGCATACAGATCAGGAAAGTATTAAAACATTCCAAGCTTTATAAATGCTTCCTGACACATCTGAGTCATTTTATAAAAATAGACTATTTTTCTCTTATTACTAAGGGTTGGTATCAAAAGTTACAAATAGAAACCAGAAACCCCACACCAGGGCTGGCGATGCATGACAAGGAACTTACATATTCCTTGAGTAAGCCACTGCTCAAATGGAGGTCCTCATACAAGGGACATAGGACAAAACCAAATCGATGACAGCAACCCTGTGGTCAGTAGACATAAAGGGCTAAATGGTGCCTTACTATTCTATACCTCTTCTGACCCGTAGAAGAGGTGGTACCCTCGGAATAAGGTTTAGTCTCAACTCTGTTACTTCCAGGTATGTGGCCTTGGGCCAGATCACTTTCTTAGCCTCCATGTCAAGGGCACACGGATGTCTGCCCTTGTCTGTCTCCCAGGATTATGGTGGTCATGATATGAGATCATAGATCTGAAAATGCTTTATAAAGGGTGGTGTAGCGGTGGGTATTGCCATTATAAAAAATGGACCTGATGAGTCCGTGGCAAGGCTGAGAGACGCGTTTTAGTCTTGACCGTGCCGCTAACCAGGATGTGGCTTTGGGTAAACAACTAGAGTCGAATGGCCCACTCACATCCCCTTCGTTGGGCTTGCGCATCCTCCGCCAGCTGCTGCATGCCCCCAGCTGACCCTCCTCCAGAAAATTGCTCCTGGCCAAAGGGAGGTGCCTTGTCTGGGAGATTATGTACCTGCCTACCCCTGTGAAGCCCGCAGCCAGGCGGAATCCCAAAGGCGGGCCCCTTGCCTCCAGGTGCCACTAGGTGATGCCCTTCCTGTGCCAGAGCTCCCCGTGGGATCAGCCTGGCGCCGAGCTGAGGTGGAACCCTTGCCCTCCTCTCTTTTCGCTTCCCTCGCCCCTTTTCTTCTGAGAGCAGTACTTCCATAATTCCCATGACCTAAATCCCAGTCATAAATTCTGCTTCTAGAAAATCCACTGAAGACATTTACTTGATCTTTCTCCCACTTATTACTATAGTTTTGTTCCGCAGCGATTTCTCAGTCCAAAGAGTTACCTGAAACTTCTGGTCACCAACGTGCTCTGTGATTCCTGTACGTGTGTCGTCAGTCTGCCGGTTAAACATTCATTTTGACACAAAATGGTGCTCTTTCCAACGTCCTTGGTACTTCTCATGTTACCTGCACCACAATGACAGCCTGCTTTTCATGCACACTGGCCCCAAGAAATGACTTGAAAATGAATTCTCTATAGACGTAACACAATTATTCCTGAGCATATTGGAGCTTAAAAGGTAGTCGGTTTTGCTCATCTGACTAAGTCATAACCTTGTTGGGATTTTTTTCCAGCAATGTAAATGAATCAACACCCAGTTCTTTTAGTCTTGCTTATAAAATGTTCTTCCCCACCCCAGCCCCCAGGCTGTCTTTCTCCAGCTTGGATGAAATCCCAGAGGGCCACGTCCCTGAGCATAATAGCATTGCTGCTGGAACCTTCCAGGCTACGGACATGACTCCTGGTTCAGTAGGGAGTGTTTCCCGTAGTAACTTTCACGTGGGACCTATCTACCGGGGAAGGCAGGAAAATGGTCTGGTCTCTGGCATTTAAGAGAAGTCTTCCCATAATTCCCTCACAGGGGCCGATGACAAACACAACAATCATATCTGATATGTTAGCACATCACATTCTGCTGAGGACTTGTTAATACCTAGCAAACATCGTTCGCCAGCAAGCACTCCTTTTTGCATTCAAAGACGGACACTGTAAGGCTGTGCAGCTAGCAGCCTCCCTCGCTGGCCATCAGGCTGATGGATTTCCAAAATCTCTGAGCTTCTCTTGAGGTCCGCAGGCTTGCACAGACATCACCCTCCCTGCTGACATTCACAAACATTGCTGCACTCCTCTGTCCTTAGGCCAAGAAAACACAGACTAGAAGAAAATGGGAAAAAATCATTCTGAGTTTTCCTTTCCTCCTGAACCCTAGACTCATTTCTTCATTTCTTCCTTCGCCCCTTTCTTCCTCCAAACACTAGTTCTGCAAGTATTAGCTTATTGGGGTGCTCAGCAGGTAACATGGAGCAGACCAAAGGGACAGGTGACCCTGTCTTTGCTTTTATGTTGCTAACAGTCAAGTTGGAGAGATGAGACATGGCTCAGTTGGATATTGTTACGTACATTTCTCAGATAAAGAAACGGAGACTGGAAGAGCTTAACTGGTAGGGCTGGGGTCACCCAGCTACCCAACACTGAGCCGAGACTCAAACCCATATCTGACTCCTGGGCAGCCCTCGTTCCACTCCCCCAGCTGCCTCGGTTCATGAGGCGTAGAATGGCTGTATTCTATGGCTGTAGAGTAAAGTGGATTAAGATGAGAGAGAGTCAGGGTCACAAGGAAAATCCAGGGGTGACATGGTGATCTAGAACATGGTTGCCATGGAACTATTAAAGATTTAGATTTAAGGCAGCACTTTCTCATTAGTGAGTAAACCGATTCGACCACCCAAGGACTCTGTTGTGTACTCCTTTGAGTGAAAAAGAAGTAAATTGTGAATGTGCTGTGTTCTGCCTTGTGCTGAGTGCCATGGGGAGCTAAAGTTTATAATGGCGTGACTTCAAGGAATGTACACTTTTCTGGAAGAGCACTTTTATGAAACATGGTAGTTACCGGGGAGAATTCCCCCAAGCCAGGCCATTAGCTCTATTATCACACCACTCACATTTGTATAGAAGACAATCTGGGTGGTTTAGTCCTATTGCAAGGTTGGGGGCAAGAAGGGGGGTTGTCATTTGGTCCAAGTTAACTCGGGAGAATTTTTAAATGACACGTCGTAGAAGTTTACCACTTGACACCCATGTTTTACGTGCCTGCCTGCCAGCAAACATATCCTGTTTTATTCTCAAGCAACAGGACCTTCTTGCCTATTGTTTTTGTTCTAGCAGATGATTTAAGGTTGAACTGGCAAGTCCAGGTCAAATATCTGAATAATCAGCAGGAGTTGCTCTAAGCAAGGTCAGAGATGCAGGTCGGCACTTGCACTGTGAGATGTCTGAGTTAGGAAGTAATAACCAGGGAAACAGAAAGCCTCCTTCCCTCCCTTTCACCAATGAAATACGCAGTGAACAATCATTCTCCCAGGTACTCCATGAAACGGCCTCTCAGGACGTGCTTTATGTTAAGACGTCAGTAAATTGGATTTCATTCCTTAGAATTTATGCTACAGTATTTTTATGTGAAAGCTGTTATTGTTATTTAGACTTAGTTCTGGGAAAAATAAAAAGCATGCAGGAATAAATATTGGCAGACCAACACTGACAGTGTCTGGAACATTGTGTGAAGTTTCCTCAGGCCTTTCCCAAGTGTCTCTGTGCAAAAGGCACTTTTCTTTTCCTATTGTATCTCCCTCCCTCACTTCTTAAGGTGCTAAATATATGCAGTGATGGGTCAGTAAATTTTATCTAAGATGAGTTGGGTCATGGTTCCATGATTCCTGACCTGGAGCTTTTCTCCTGCTCATTCTGGCTCAAGTGAGAATGACTCTCTCTCTTGTCCCACCTTCTGAATCCCACTCACCGTAAGAGCCCAGCCCCAGGCCCACCCCTCAGAAGCAGCACGGGATCTAGAGCTGGACAGAAGGGTCTAAACTCTGCAGGATCCCTGGCTCACTACATATGGAGTGAGGCCCTGGTATTTTTTTATTAAAACATTCTCCGGGTGATTCTAATGACCAGCCAGGGTTGGTAACAGCTAGTTTAGTTTATCTCAGTGGTTCCCAAAGTGTGGTGAGGTATCGGCCCCACCAGGAGCCTGTTAGACCTGCACATTTTCACGTCTCCACCCCAGACCCATTGGATCAGAAACTCTGGAAATGGAGACCAGCAATCTGAGTATTAACAAGCCCCAGGGGATTCAAGGCTGAGAACCACTGGTTCTCTGTGAGGGGAACTGGTTAATCTGTAGGGGGCCTTTTCTCCAACCCTAAGGACGTTTTTATGTTTTAAATGTTCCACAGACATGGGTGATGTCAGCTCAGTCCGGGAAGCGCTTAGCAAAGAATACCAAGACCCAGAAAGTTAGATGGCTTGACCAAGTTCATAGTCATGCAGTGACCCAATCAGGGACGAGAAGCCCTGACTCCTGATTCTCAGTTAGAACTCGTGCTTACTCTGTGCCCTCCTTCAGCCTGCGTGGAGTTGGCCTAGGACAGCTTTTCCACCTCTAAACTCCGTAAACATGTACTCTTTGTTGAGCCTTTGAGCTCCTTGCCTTACTAATTCCCTTTTCCATGAGATTCCAGATGAGGCAGGGTGTGGCCTCCAGGTGCAAGGCATGCTGTCAGTGTCTGTCCCCCATCGTGCTGGTAGCCCTTTGGGCAAAGTAGCTCGCCCGACTACCCCTACTTCCCCTCCCATCTACCCCTACTTCCGTCCCCCCGTTCCCATCCCCGTCACAGCCTGGCGTGCTTTATTTCCATGTCTTTCCTCCTCTAGTTGAGGCACAGAAGGCTCACTTAGTATTAACTGAATTGAATACATCTGCCTGCCAGTATTATTTTTTAATAGTAACTTTTTCTTTGGTATTTTACTGTTGAGTGCATTATTCACATTAAAAAGGTTTTTATGTGACATCATGACAATCTCTTTTGACTTGGGAATTTTTTAATCTGAGGTAAAATTCACATAACACAAAACTGACCACTCAGAAGTGTACAATTCAGTGGCATTTTGTACATTCCCAATGTTGTGCAACCACCACTTCTATCTAGTTCCAGAACTAGTTTCATCCTTTTCGTCACAGAACCCCATAGCCATTTAGCAGGCACTCCCAATTTCTCTTTACCTGCAGCCTCTGGCAACCATCAATCTGCTTTCTGTCTCTGTGGACTTGCCTAGTCTAGACATTTCATACAAATGGAATCGTACAATATGTGACCTTTTGTGTCGGGCTTCTGTCCTTTAGCTTTAAGTCTTGAGGGTCGTGCCTGATGTAGCGTGTCAGTACTTCAGTCCCTGTTACGGCAGAATCACATTCCATTGTGCGGCTAGGCCACAGTTTGTTTATCCCTTCATCCATTGATGGACACTCACGTGGTTTCCACCTTTCAGCTATTGTGAATAACGCTGTATGAACTGAAAAACAAAACAAGTGTTTTTTGAGTGTCTATTTTCAATCTGCCTGGGAGCCTCTTCACTTTTACATGGAGGGCAGGCACGTGCTTTGGTGGGTGGTGAGAGACAATAGGCTCCATTTCACCACAGCGGTGAGTCCCAAATGGCAACTTCATGCCATGCTTATCCTCCCAGGCATTGTCACATTTTTTGGGTCTTCTTTGGGGGTCTCACATCATTACTCTTTTGTAGAAGCCCAAATGGCTACAGTGGAGAAGCTGCACAACCCAACTCATCTCCTGTAACCCAGGGGTGGAGACCCTGCCTGGCTTTCCAACTACGTGAGAAACTTGTGCCTGTGAGGGACTTTCAGTTTAGCGCAGTGTCGAGGGGAAGGACTTTTGGTTTCTCTACTTAATCACCACTTCCTGTTATTTTCCAGTAGGATAAAAAGATTATTGTTAATATCAGAAGACACCAGATATTAGATAGCAACTAAGAAAACGTGTTCTGAGGATGATATATTTTTTTGAATTTTATTTTTTTAATTGAAGTATACTTGATTTACAATGTTGTGCTAATTTCTGCTGTACAGCAAAGTGACTCAACTATACACGTACTATATACGTTCATTTTTAATTTTCTTTTCCATTATGGTTTATACTGGGACATTACATCCACAAAAGCGGGAATACACGTTCTTTTCAAGTGCATGAGGATGATATTATTCAACGACTGAGAAAAACAATTGCAATCGAGTATTTCTCCTCACTGAAGCATTCCAGCCTTAGGCCCATGCCCCCAGCTATATGGAAAATCAAAATTTGCCTAATTTGGCCCTTGCCTAGTGGTGTGTAGAGAAAACACAGTCTATCTCCAGTAGCTACCGAAATGAAACAAGCACAAAAAGAAATGGAAGCCGCCAAAAGCTAATATCTCTTCAGAGACTTGGAGCCCTTTTCCAGAAGCCTGTGCTTCTCTTTGTAGTCTGATTGCTGTGGCTCTGTCTTCAGTATTGCAAAATGCTGTCAGATAGACTCCAGTAAGCGGGTTCAATGAGAGAGTTGATAACCAGGGAGGCACTTACAGATCCCTATCTTTCAGGCTCCCCTCCCAGCCCCAAGCTTTCTGATTAAGCCTTTACACCCACCTTCTCTGGCTTCTGGAGCTGCCAGTGATTAAAGCAGCACAGGAAGAAATCAAAGAAAACGCCACTAGGAACACATTAGCCAGTTCGTGCTGCGGCTCCCAGGGGCTCCATGTGACGGGAATGCCAAACTGAAGGTGGGCTGAATTTAGAGGTCTAAGGTTAGACCTTGCAAATCTTCTACCTGGATAGCACACGGGGCAGGCTAAGATGTGGCCGTAGGAGTCTCCCTCTTCAGGTTTGAATTGACCTCACGGTGATTGACATGAATGCGCATATTCGAAGGAGGCTCTTTGCTGGGGAGAGGAATGCAGGGAGCTTTTGCCGAAGCTTTCAGACAAATAAACGGTGGCTAACCACCCTCTTCTTTCCCCATGTATGGATGGACCTGGAACAATCTCTGCCTTGGCCTCTTTCCCTTACTTCTCTGTGGAAGAGGGGTTCCCCTTCCAGTCCACAGGACCCCGAGGAACCTCCCTGTCTCTTTGTAAATCAGTTTTATTGAAATATAACTTATACACAGTAAATGGCATCCATTTAAAGTGTACAACTTGTTGAGTTTTGATATCATGAAATCACCGCCACAAACAAGATACAAAATATCTCTATTACCTCCCAAACTTCCCTTGTACCTCTCTGCTCTTCATTCCTGCTTCTAACCTTGGGCATCCACTGATCTACCTTCTGTCCCTCTAAGTTAGTTTGCATTTTCTAGAATTTCATGTAAATGGGATCAGGCAGCACATACTCTTTGGTGTCCGGCCATTTTCACTCAGGATAATGATTTTGCGATTCATCCACATTGTTGCGTGTAGCAGTCGGTGGTGCCTTTTGATTACTGGGTTGTATTTTGTTGTATGGATGCACTACTTTTTGTTTATCCATTTTCCTGGTGGATGGGTTTCTAGTTTGTGGCTCTTGTTTCGTTTCTATCTTTAATTGCTTCCTCTACCCCCCTTAACATAGAGAGATGCTCAAGTCTCTTCCACCTTTAAAAAATACTCTCTGGGGACTTCCCTGGTGGTCCAGTGGTAAAGAATCCACCTTCCAATGTAGGGTTCGACGCAGGCTCAATCCCTGGTCAGGGAACTAAGATCCCACATGCTGTGGGGCAACTAAGCCCGTGCTCCACAACTACTGAGTTCGCACGCCTCAACTAGAGAAGAGGAAACCCACACGCCGCAACTAGAGAGAAGCCCATGCACCACAACGAAAGATCCCGCATGCCTCAACGAAGATCCCGCATGCCGAAACTAAGACCTGAGGCAGCCAAAAATAAATTAATTAAATCAATCAATCAATCAATCTTAAAAAAACAAAACACTCTCTGGCCCCAGCAACCTTATATGCCCAGTCTCCGAACAGGGATGGAGACTTCCCTGGTGGTCCAGTGGTTAAGACACGGTGCTTTCACTGCCGTGGGCCTGGGTTCAACCCCTGGTCGGGGAACTAAGATCCCTCAAGTTGTGATGTGTGGGCAAACCAAAAAAAAAAAAAAAAAAAGGGATGAGTTGGGCTTTTCTGGGGTATTCTGAGGATTTTTAGGCATAGTCCAAATAAACCAGGCAGGCAAATTCAAGTGGCCTGTCACAGTCCGGGGCAAGCCATCCTTTGCAGACATGGTTTATCCAATCTGGACCCTTCTCAGGGCTGGCTCACCGTCTCTACAAGTGGCTGCCTTAGACTGGGATCCCCCTGGGTTATTTTTCTTCCTGCTTATGGACCAAATAACCATTCTGTGCCCCAGTTTCCCCTTTGGAAATAAGGAAGAACCTTTACTTATAATTACGTAAAATTAGTGAACTAAGTAAAAGTCAAAGAATATTGGCTTGGTAGGGAAAAGACAATGACTAAATCTTAAGTATCTATATCTCGTCTTTTCGTGCATTTTAAATACACCGGTAATTAGAGTCAATGATAACTACTTGTTTTAAATCATAAAGTACAAGACAAGTTGTACTATTAAAACTGTAAGTGCTGTAGGTGTGGCATCAGCAATATACAGGCACACGTCTCAGATATTGTGGGTTCGGTTCCAGATCACTGCAGTAAAGTAAATATCACAATAAAGCAAGTTACACAATTTTTATGGTTTCCCAGTCCATATAAAAGTTATGTTTATACAATACTGTGGTCTATTAAGTGGCAATAGTATTACATCTCAAATAGAGTGTATATACCTTAATTAAAAAAATACCATCAATCTCAGCCTTCAGAGAGTCGTAATCTTTTTGCAATAGTGACATCAAAGATCACAGATCACCAGAACAAATATAATCATAATGAAGAAGTGTGAAATAGTGTGAAAATTCCCAACATGTAACACAGACACAAAGTGGGCAAATACTGTTGGAAAAATGGCGCCAATAGACTTGCCCAATGCAGGATGGTCCCATACCTTCAATTTAAAAAAAATGCAATGTCTGCGAAGTGTGATAAAGCAATAAAAAAAAAGTGCAAAGTACAATAAGACGAGTTATGCCTGTACAGAATGGTTTGTGATAAAATTGAACCGCCAGGACCTGGTACCATGACTAGTGCATAGAGGACACTAAACAAATGTTGAAGGACTGAGCCCCTTCCACAATGAGGCAGACAGGTGGGCTAGATGCTGTGTCCCCCTTACCCGTCTAGGTCTTTGTTGGGCACTGGGTTGGCAACGAGACCTGGGGGCTGCATCAGACTGAACAGCAGAAGGTGGGATGATGAGAACGAGGTGTTCCCACCACCCTAGAAGGAAATGGTTGTAGTGACCGTGAGAGGCCAACCAGAATTCTCTGATAGCGTTTGAAATCACAGCCTTTGCAGTAAGAGGTGACGGGACTCACGGCTGTGGGACTCTTGACGACAAGTCATTAAGCCTCCCAGAGCTTCAGTGTTAGCATGTGTGAAATGGGTGAACCAGCGCTCAACTCCAGTGTTGCTTAAGAACAACACGAAACGATGGGTGTAGAGTGCTGACTGCCCATGCCCAGACTATGGTAGGTGTTTAGAGGCAGTGACGATGGTGATGCTAATATTTCAAGGAGGCCTCCTTTTTGTTGTGTTTCTGTGGTTGAATAATGGCCCCCAAAGACATCCATGTCTTAATCCCTGAACCCTGTGAATATGTCACTTCACATGACAAAAGGGCTTTTGCAGATTGGTTAAATTAAGGATCTTGAGGTGGGGAGATTGTCCTGGATTACCCTCGTGGGCTCATTGTAATCAAAGTCTTCTTATAAAAGGGAGGCAGAGAGAGATTGGAAGATGTGATGGTTTGAAGAACGAAGAAGGGGCCATAAGCCAAGGAATGCCAGTGGCCTCTAGAAACTCGAGAAGGCAAGGAGATGGAGTCTCCTCTAGACCTCCAGAGGAAACCATCCTTGCTGACACCTTGATTTTAGCCCAGTGAGGGCCAAGTCAGGCTTTGGACCTCCAGAATCGGAAGAGAACAAATGTGTGCTGTTTTAGGCCACTAAGTTTGTGGTAATTCATTACAGTAGCCGTAGGAAACTCATTCAGTTTTTAAGGTAAAGCCACTGTGATTAGTGAAGATTCCAATTCCTGAATCCTTGGTCACCACCATTAATGGGTTCCCAGGGCAGATACATAGAAAGGACATTCCACACAAGTAGCTGAAGTTTTCTACTAACTAAGTTTTCTACTAACTACTAACTACCCAGACCCCACACCTCTGGGTAGGAACTCTAGCTTTGGCAAGCTTGCCTAGGCCCTGGGTGGTCCTCAAGGATTTGAGGAATCCTGAAAATGAGGCTGTAAGACAATCTGTGGGAAGCTGGTCTTCCAAGGGTTCTGCTGCACCTACAGCTTTGACTTTGCATTTTCACTTGCTGAGAATTAGATGATTCAATTCAAGATACTTGAGAGGCAAATGATTTCTGACCTTCCCTAAAATACTTCCCTCATATTAAAACTTATAATTTACTAGATTGCTGCATCTTTACTCTGAGTAGTATCCTAAGGTAGAAAGTTCTTTTGGGACCCTTGAATACTACTAAGGTAACTTAACCCTTGTGTTGAGAGCATTTCCTTGGATATAATTTATGGAATGGATCATGTATACTCTCTAGAGAATGCTATACACAAATAGGATTCTATTTTTTCCCATATCCTTAACTTCTTGCTAACCTAGTCAGTGTATGTTGAATATAGACCTATGATACACACTTTAATGTTTTACTAATTGATATATTCCCAGAAACCATGTCCCAAATATAAACCTTTTGAAAAAAACAAATTGTTAGCAAACAGGGTTTAGAGTGCCTCATGCTTAGTATATAGAAAGCTGACGGCTATGGTCATTTATTACTTACTGAATTTGCTTAGTCTTTGGATCCAACACTATGCACATAGTAGGTTCATAGTAGTCGTGAATTAGTAACTTAAAAAATATATATAATTCCATCATACTTTGGCTTTATGAATGGGGAAACTGCAACGTAAGCATAACCAAATATCCTAATTTCCAGGCACTCTGCAGTGGATCAGAGAGACAGCCCGTGCCCAGTTAACCATGTCCAAGGCACGCACAATAGTAAAAGCAAGACACGTCAATTCACGAGTGAAACCGAAGATTGTTTTCTTCCCCACTTCATCATTTCATGTCAATATGGTCCTTGTGAGTTGTGTTTGACACACCCATACTCTATAAGCTATCATCTCCAGCTCTGGTTCGATTTAAGTTATTTTAACTACTTGGAATTCTCTTCTGAATTAAATCAACAGACACAGGCATTGATATGCAAAAGTATGAGAATTTCAAAGTAGTTGGGAAATTAAAACGTAAGCAGAAAAAAATCATAAGATAGTGTATAATATCAAATGAGTGGAACAGATGATAATGTAGCTACAAAATGAAGATAATCTTTAACAGATTACAGTGATCTGCTTTGGTCATGAGACTTTTTTTTTTTTTTGCGGTACGCAGGCAGGCCTCTCACTGTTGTGGCCTCTCCTGTTGCGGAGCTCAGGCTCGGGACACGCAGGCTCAGCGGCCATGGCTCACGGGCCCAGCCGCTCCGCGGCATGTGGGATCTTCCCGGACCGGGGCACGAACCCGTGTCCCCTGCATCGGCAGGCGGACTCCCAACCACTGCGCCACCAGGGAAGCCCGAGCCTTTTTTTTTAAAAAAAAACACCTTTATGGAGATATAATTCACATACCATATGGTTCACCCATTTAAAAGTGTATAGTTCAGTGGGTTTTCATGTACTCACAGGGTTGTGCAGCAATCACTACCATCAATTTTAGAACATTTTCATCAGTCCTAAAAGAAACCCTATACCCATTAGCAGTGACCCGTTACCTTCTCCATTCCTTCAATCCCACCCCAGTCCTAGGCAACCACTAATCTACTTTCTAGCTCTATAAATTTGCCTATTCCAACCATTTCGTATGAATGGAATTATACAATATGTGACCTTTCCTGTTTATCCATTCATGAGTTAGTGGTCCTTTGGGTTGTTTCTACTTTTTAGCTACTATGAATAATGCCGGTATGAACATTCGTGGACAGGTTTTTGGGTGGACCTATATATTTTTTTTAATTAATTTTTATTGGAGTAGAGTTGATTTACAATGTTGTGTTCGTTTCTGCTGTAATGTGTGGACCTATGTTTTCATTTCTCTTGGGTGTGGAATTGCTGGGTGATACGATAACTATATGTTTAACCTTTTGAGGAACTGCCAGGTTATTTTCCTAAGTGACTGCACTGTTTTACATCCCAGCAGCCCTATATGAGAGTTCCAGTTTTCCCACATTCTCGCCAAGGCTACTTATTGTCAGCCTTTCTGTGCTCGCCACCCTAGTGTGTGTGAAGTGGTATCTTGTCATGGTTGGCTGTGAGCCTTTTGTTAGGTCCATGGGTTTAGGGAAAGGAGCTCGGGTGGGGGGAGAGAGGAGGAGACCAGGAGTAAAGGCACAGCGGTAGGAATCCCCCTCCCCCTGCATGTTGATTTCACCTGCTGAAGTCTGGTCATTTTGGTTCGCACAGAGGATCCTTGTAGGGAAATAGCAAGGGAGGAAACTAGGAAACTCCAGCAGAGGGGAAACTGCATGTAGACAAGCAGAGGGTCCCGCAGGCTGGCTCAATGTGTGCGGGAAAAGGTAGAGACACTGAAGGGAATTCGATGATGAAAGTCTTGCTCTAGGAGAAGTATCAGTAGTTTGGATGCACAGGACATCTTGCACAGGAGAGAAGGCAAGATGCTAGAAGCAGTGCGTGTGGGTCAGCCATTGGATTGGGATGCTGGTTTTGCATAAGAGATGACATACGGGAACTATGGTGACCCTCAGAGTTCCAGCCTGGGTCCCTGGAAAATTCTGGCATCCTCAGAGAAATAAGGAAGTTAGGAAGAGCAGTTATTGTGTGGGGTGGATAAAGGACAGGGTGATTTTCATATTATAAATGTCAAGGCTGAGGGTGTTTTGGACAGCGGGAGGAGTGGAATTTGGGGAGAGGTTAACTAACTCCCACCCTCAGGCCAAATCCAGATCACAGTGGATCGCAGTCTGCCTTTTGTAAGGCCCATGAATAGGTTTTACATATTTAAGTGGTTGGGGGAAAAGATATGTGACAAGTGAAAATTACACGCAATTCAAATTTCAGTGTTCATAAATAAAGTTTTATTGGAGCACAGCCATCCCCATTCACCTACATGTTGTCTCTGGCTGCTTTCATGCTGTGAAGATGGGGTTTCAACAGAGATGGACGCCCCGAGAAGCCTAAAATACTCTCTCTGGCTCTTCGCAGAAAATGTTTGCCGACCCTTGGGTTAGAGAGACATTTGGGAGGTGCAGGCTACTGATTGTGATACTTAAAGCTGAAAAAGTGAGATTTTCCCAAATGGAGGAAGAGGGTAGAGGAAGAAGGGAGCCGGTGAGTCCCTGGGGCTACTTCTGTTTAGGGAATGGAGGGAGGCAGAAGAATCAGTGAAGACAGCAGGTAAATAAGTTTGCGTAAACCTCCACTTAATTAAACAGGTCAACCCCCAGACTCTTTATTGCTTAGTATTTCAAACACACTCCCAAGAAGATGAACGAATAAAGTCGCAACCTGGGCTGGCTAGTCAGCTGAAAGCGGGACCAACCATAAGGAGAAGTTTGTCTTCCGCAAATCCCGCCCCCTCCCCTCCCCTCCCCTCCCCCCCCCCCCCCCACCAGTCTTTTCCCTCCTTTTCTGACAGCCTGGCGAGGTGTGTCATTCCTGCCTCATTCCAGGAACGCCTGGCTTTAGCTAATTCTCTCAGAGAGGGGTATGAGGAAGAATATTCCACTAAGGTAAATGTTTGATAAAAGCCCAAAGTGCTATTCCTGCCCTAAGATTTGAATCTTAATTAGGGGACGCCCCAATACATACATATAAGGAATGACTCTCAACTCTGGAAATTTCAGGCACTTGCAAAGGGGCAGACAGGGAGTAGTGTAAGAATAGGGGGTGGGCTAGCAATCCTGGCACTGTGGCTCCAACCGGGCCAGGGTGTGTGCTAAAGTATGCGGAGCTTGACCCCCACCTGCTTGCCAAGTGGCCTTGGATTTGTTCTTTCCACATTGTTTTGTAAGTCCTGTAGAAGTAGGGAATCAACTCTCAGTCGTTGTTAAACAAGAAGCACAAAAGCCTTCGAGTGCCCAGTATTTGCTGAATGCATCACAGCAGGCTGGCTGTGTCAATAACAAGGGAGTTTGGAGGAGCCCACCTCCATGAGGGTTGGGGGTGAAATTGTTTTGCGGGGACAGGAAGCCATTCCCAGGAGCTGCCTTCCCCTCCCACCCCTGAGTACGTGGCAGGGTGACAGCTGTGGCTGAATGCCAGGCCTGGAGCCACGAGGACTAACCTGTGTGCCCTTGAAAGCAGGAAACACATTGTTTTCATGGCCTCTGGCCTGTGGGAGCAAACACCGCAGCTCTTGTACGAGGCCTTCGTGGGCCCATTCAGTGGCGTCTGCTCTTTCCAGCCATTGCTCCATCTTATGTTTGTTTCTGGGGTTATTCACGAAGTACTGACCAGTGCCAGTGTCCCATGAGGTATGTGTGTAATAAATTATCCTTCATATCTGTCTACACACACACACACACACACACACCCCTCTACTTGCCTAGCTTACCTCACCCAAGGGACGAGGAGAGATACAGAGGACCAACATAACCAGACTTTACAACTTTGCTTGGGGAAAACAGACCCTGGATTCTCCGTCCACCCGCCGACCCCCAGGTTCCTTCTGCGTGTGCGCCCGTGGCAGGTTCACTGTTGACTGGTGGTTGATGGAAAGAATGCCTCAATGCCCAGCCAATACAGGGCCATCAAAATCTTCAGAGTACAGTGTAACTGCTGATCTGGGAATGATCTCAGCGAGCGTCTGGTCCCCTAAGCGTCCACTGCCTCCCCTTCCCTTTCATAGGTAGGGAAACTGAGGCCCAGAGAATTCAAGTGCTAGTGAAAGGCAATGGTTGAGACCAAATTTGGAATAGAACTCAAGGCACCTTGATTCACAATGCAAACCATCTATGTGCTGTGTTCACAAATGGAAAAAAAATTTGTAAAAAAAAAATAACACCTATCAAGATGTTAACCACCATTATTTATTGTTACTAATTATAAATTACCCTTCAAGGTGCTTCTGTGGGCATCTTGGCAGAGACATTTCCAATCCTGCCCTAAGAGACAGTCTCTAGAGACCAAGGAGCCACCAGAGGCCCGTGTCTGGATGGATGTGACAAGAGTGAGCAGAGGCCAGGCTGTGGGACATGGCAATAATTCTGTGGGCAGAAACCTAAAAAAATATCTAGTGCAAACTCCTCTGGTTCTGGGTGATCTTCTGTTTTTGTTTTAGTTACACTAAGAAAAACACCAAATTCTTGATTGCAAGGAATTTTTAACAGAGAATAAACGGCCACAAATTCCCAAGGGGCACTCTGCCTAGCAAAGCCAGAAGATCCCCCAGATGAAAGGTTGCAAATTAGAGGATAAGAGTCAAAACATCTGAAAATCAGTGACAATGCAAAACTTATGTAACAAACTACAGAGATATAGAACTATATGTAACTATATAAAGAGATAGATAAATAGATGGATAAAAAGAGCCATGTGGATGATGGATGGATGGGTGGATGTGAAGGAAGGAAGGAAGGAGGGAAGGAGAGAAAAAGGAAAGGGAGGGAGGAAGGAAGGAAGAAAATAAGCCAAAATGTTGGTTGTAGTAGATCTCTGGGTGGCAGGCAATTTTACTTTTCTTTCTCTTCTCTGTATTTTACAAATTCCCGTGTTTTCTTATAATCAGTAAACAACAACAACAGCGATGTAATAATAAATGCAATTTGTTAAACTGGCTGATTGACAATGACAGACACAAACCCCTGGAAGTTTCCAACTGCCTTTCCCAGCAATTCTGTCATATCTCAGCCACATGGAGTTCTTAAGAAATCCCTCTCAACTGAAGTCCAGCCCACATCTAAGATTGAATCCCCTGGACTGAAACCCTTCTCTGAGCCTTTTGGAGACTTTGACTTGCTGCAGATGACACAATGACCAACCCACTGCTTCACTTTCCTTTAGATTCAGTCAAAGGAATCCAAGGCCCGCTGCTGCCATTTGGTTTTCATCAATACGGGTGCAAATGACCCAAGTAAAAACCTCTTTGAAATGGTGGCCTGCACTCGGGTGCCTCCAGGTGAGCTTCAGGGCCCTGTTGGAAGAGTGGGAAACCACTTGACAAACCTAATTTAAATCGTGAAGAGTTGCTGGCCCAAATCCAAACCTTATCTCCGAGCCCTGAGAAAACAGCTGTTTTGATATGTTAATCACTTAGCTAATAAGATCTCTCCCTTTGCTGTTTTATCTTTTATCTACCAATTGCTTAACAAAATTCCTCTGCAGTACTTTATGATTCCTTTTCAACTCTACTGTACTCTTCAGGCTAAAGTAGATGATGTATATCCCAGCTACTAAAAACGTCAGGAAATAATAAGCTTTGGCTCTAAAGAATGTGAAAACAGGAGACTGAAAGTTTTAGCGGCATTTGGATCTAGTTCATTTTTAAACCCAGATCAAAGAAGGCTACTTACTTAGACTAGGAAAAAATATATGTTATCCAGCATGTTCTGGAAAATTCATTTTAGGGCTTTAGGTGGGATTGTAGGAATCTGAGAAGCATGAACTGTAATATTTTCTTTTCACTTCTGTAGAATTTGTGACATTTGCATTTAATATTGTTTGGTTTCAGAGACTGAAACAATAGATATTTTAATTTTAAAATATGTGCTTTATCTCTAATATGTGCTGGGAGCTTTGCGGTTATATAACGGAATTAAAGCTGAATAAGATTTGGCACAGTGACTGGCACATTACAGAGTGTCTATGATAAAAAATCTTTATACAATAATAATATTAACAGTAATACCATCTGGCATTTCTCAAATGCTTCCTTCTTGGAAAATGCAATTCTAGATGTTTTCCTTTGTATCTCATTGAATCCTTATAATCAGTATTTTTGTTGTTATTGTTGTTACAGGTGAGGAAACTATAGCACAGATAACGTAGTGCCCAGCACCCAGGCTAGAGAGTGTTGAGGGCAGGAATCAAAACCAAGATTCAGATTTCAGGTTTCTAAGCTGCGTTGCCTCTATTGTGCTGCTACTTGTAAAAATGCTAGGAAATTTGATTTGTACGGCAACTTGTTAGCCTTAGTTTAGGCTTTTTGAGTACATGATTTAAATGAGAAGTCATACAGTCGACGTTAGGTTATAGGAAGCTAACTCCGTCCGTCATGTGGAAAATGGACTTGGGGTTACAGAAGCCTGGGGGCTAGTTGACCAGTGCATGACTATTACAGTAGTGCAAGGGGCAGAGGACAAGACGCTGAAGGGAGAGCTTGGAGAGAATGGGGCTAATTGAAGCAATAATTCTGGCAGGATTTGGTTATTCCATTGAAAAGGGGAAGAGGAAGGTGTCTAACAGTACTTTAAGCTTTCAGGTTGGACACCTGGGTAGTCGTGGTGCCAGTTCCACAAGAAGATTGGAAATAGGATGGGAGGAGAGCATTCGGGTATGGTGGGTGCAGGGTGGCAGATAAGGAGCCTGGTTTGGGAGGTGCGTCTATCAGGCCTTCTTCTAGAATAAGTAATTCGAGATGGGGAGCAACAAATTGAGAATAACTAAGGCATTTTCTGTCAACATCCACAAGGATTTATCAATTTAAGGACTAGTTGTCCTTAAACCCTATTTAAATTCCCATCTGGTTTGGGTAGTATGGGGTGTTTTTAATTGTTTACCGCAAAGTAATAGAAATATGATTAAGCTGTTAATGAGCCTCAAATCCAGTTATCTGAGTTACTCCCAGCCATCTGAGTCATCCCACCTGAGACCTTAGATATCATGGAAAACAGCCATCCTTGCTGGGTCCTTCTTGAATTCCTGACCACATCATAAATTTTTTTATGCCACTACATATTTGGGTGATTTATTGCATAGCAAAATATAACCAGTATGCTATATTTTTCTTCCTTCCTTCCTCCCTTCCTTCCTTCACCGTTTTTGTTGGCTTGTTTATTTTATTTTGGTGGAGCATATCCACCAGTGTTTTTCTGAGAAAGAATATATGGAAGGTACATTTTTTAGCATTTTTCTGTCTGAAACTGTTTGCCTGTACTTCGGCTGGGTATAGAGTTTTCATTTAACATTTTAAGACATAGCTCCTTCAACCTCTAGCATCCTTTGTCTTTATTAAGAAGAGCAAGGTCAATCCAACTCCTAATCCTTTGTATGTTGCCCACCCACATCCATACCTCCTACCAGGACGCTTTCATACTTTAAAAAAAAATTCCTGGTGGTATGAAAATTCACAATGCCTGGATGTCACTCATGTTTCTTATTTATTTTTACTGCATTTATTTATTTATTTTGCTCTCAGTGAGTTTTCATCTGGAGAGCCTACTGTTTTCGAATATATTCATATTTTATGATTTTCCTTCTCTGCTTTCCCTGTTCTCTATTTCTGGAAGTTCTATTTATTAGACAGTGGACCTGCTAGACAGATTATTTCTTATCCTCTCACATCTTCCATTTGTTTGTGTTTTCTTCTTTCTTTCTTGGGCCATTTAGTTGCATAACTTCATGAAGCTATGGATAATGTCAGTGGTTTTCCATGAGGTGGTTCATTAGGACAGTATGGCTGGGAGATAGCCTTGACTTTATCGTCTACACCTTTTACTGAATTTTGTCATTTGGGCTATAGGAACATTCTTCTGTTCCTTTTAACACATCCTAATCTTGTTTCATGTATAATCTTGTTTCACGTTTACTGTCGCTTATGGTTCCGAGAAAATTAATTTTAGTTTCTTTAAGCTTTTTCTTCTTCCTGATTCATCTTTGTCTCCTACAAGTTCCTTCATTTGTGTGTGTTTCGGTTTCTGTCTTTCATGTTGCAGGCTTCCCTTGGCTTGTGTTCAGATTTAAGACTAAAGCATGGCAAATAAAATTAGCTTTGTGAGCAGAGGTGGGGCTCAATGACAGTTGACTTTCACTGTGGGGTGTGGAGTGATTTTCTGTTGAGTTAGATTTAATATTGGTAGCTCTCTAGATATTAGTATCAATACATTTATTATTTGGTATCTATAGATACATGTCTATAGATATTTGTATTTATAGATCTGTGAGATATTTGCTTTCTCCTGGTACCACTCCATAATTCATTATTCGACTTCCCAAAAATGTTGGCATCTGCATTAGTGAGCTGTTGTTGTAGCCACAGACACCCACCAAATCTCAATGGCTTACTTTTTTTGTTCTTGGGTTTTTTTTGTTTTTTGTTTTGGTCTAAGTCCCGGGAGGGGCTGTTTCTCTGCTAGCTCTGCTGGGCTTGGCTCTGTGTGTTTTTGAAATCTGGGATTCAAGCTTAAGAGCAGACACCATCTGGGGAATTTAGTTCTCCCAGCGAAAGACAGAAGAGAACTGAACTACAGAAGGGCACGAAAGCTCTGCTCAGACACGTCTTCTGTATTATTTGCTTACGGTACTTTGGCCAACGCAAGTCAAATGGCCGTGTCCAGAGTACACGGGATGGAGAAGTATTTCTATCTTTAGGAAAGCGGAGCAAGTACAGGCAGGGAACAAATAATAGTGAACAAATAATAAAAGCTATCAGGGTATCTCATGCTGCCTGGTTTCACTGTTCCCGTTCTCGGTATCTTTGTGAAGTTTTAGTGTTTTTATCTTTTGTTATCATTTTAATGGGTTTGTGGGAGGATCAGAGATAAATGTTGGTGTTCAGTCTTTAAAGTTTAACTAAAAGACTGCTGTTAATTTAAACTCTAGATGCTATTAATATTGTTGGGCCAAACTTTAGTGTTTGTCAGAAGCAACTCTTGCATAAAAACTGGGAAATAAGGATCAACATTCAGTGTTTTGGTTTGTTTTTTTGGTGGAAATTCTGGGGGGAAAAAGGCATATGAAAGAACAGTATTTACCCCAGGGGTGGTAGGAACTGGGATGTGGCAGGCAGGAATGCCAGGGAGCTTTCCCCTGCATGACAATCATACATTCTTGGTTTTGTATTGTGCAAATGTATTTCCTCCTCAGAACATTGAATTTACCAGTAAATTCTGGCGATGCTAAACCTTAGAAGAAGTAACATAAATTTTCAATATTATTATGGCCAAACTGGCAAATCAAATTGGCTTTGTTCCCCAAAGCCATAAACAATGTACCTGCTATCTTTCTGTTTGTTACCCTAGTTGCCTAATATGTAAAATGAAAGTGTTTTGTTTAATATCGAATATCCCTCCTCTTTCCTATTGATAATAATTTGAACTCCTGGTGGGTGAATAGTAGATTTTCTAGTCAGAATGGAGAAGTAAATCTTTCCCTAAAATAACTCTCATTACTCTGTTTGGTGGTATGCTTTTTTTAAAATTTATTTATTTCATTTATTTATTTATTTTTAGCTGCGTTGGGTCTTCGTTGCTGCGCGCGGGCTTTCTCTAGTTGCAGCGAGCGGGGACTACTCTTTGTTGCGGTGCACGGGCTTCTCATTGTGGTGGCTTCTCTTGTTGTGGAGCACGGGCTCTAGGCGCACGGGCTTCAGTTGTTGTAGCACGTGGGCTCAGTAGTTGTGGCTTGCGGCTCTAGAGCGTAGGCTCAGTAGTTGTGGCGCACGGGCTTAGGTGCTCTGCGGCATGTGGGATCGTCCCGGACCAGGACTCGAACCTGTGTCCCCTGCATTGGCAGGCGGATTCTTAACCACTGTGCCACCAGGGAAGCCCTGGTTGTATGCTTTAAAAATACATATGTTTCCATTTTTCTAAATTTAAAAATGCGAGGAAAAGAGAAACCCAGAAATAAGAAAAACAAACAAACCTGTTTGGTTATTTCCGACATGTTAGCAGAAGCCACTAGATGGCAAGGGGAACTTGGTAAAAAGATTGACTTCAAATGTCATTTTGTGAAGACTTTCTTAACCCATCCCCCACCCGCTCTTACCCCAGAAGAACTAATATTTTGTGTCTCTGCATCAGCAAAGCTTTGTTCGTGTCTGTACTCTGGCACTCATAAGTCTCTAATGCAATCATTGGTCTATATGTCTCTCTCCTCTGCTGGACTGGGTTTCTTATGGCTTTGTAATGTTAGGATGTAGCTGGGTGCCTGGCACTTAATCAAATGTCAATGAATTGTTAATGAATTCATATACAGAATCTCATCTAGTAAAAGGAACAAAATACTAACAAAAGACACCACTGTCTTTCTGTTTCATGACACTTTAAATTCCATTGCTGACATTCTGAAGATTTCATTTTATTTCTCCTACCTGTATTCTTTTCTTTTCTGTTTTGTTTGGTTTTTTTTTTTCTGAATAACCACAGGAAGTAAATGTCACTGATGAACTAATGTCTTTTTCAAAATAAATTTTTTTTCAGATTATAAAAATAATACATGTTTATTAAACAATACAAAACAAAATATTAAAACAGTAGAAAGTGTAGGAAGTAGAATGTGAATAAACCATGTCATTTTCCCACCAAAGTGTAAACGGCTAGTAACAAATACGGAGACAACTGCAATTAACAGATACAAATGCGCACACCAGCCACCCCCCAGACACACAGTAAAAATTAGGAAATAAAAATATAAACTCAATAGATATACTGGCCTTCTGGTTAAACACAGTAAATTGAACACTCGCAGTTACCTCTACTCCTCACGAAATCCTACTAAAATGGAAATTAGAAGACTATTTTTTAAAGGTGAAAACATGTAAGAAAGACAATGGGATGAGAGATGGCAGGAAATTACATTTTAGAAGGTGGACAGTGGTTATATGAGTAGAAACTGCCCTAAAACACCTGAAAACTGAAACCTGAGCTAGCGGTGGTAGAACACGATTGCTGTGTGCAACCCCAGCCAGGCGCAGGACCTGGGTTACCAGCTACCTCCACAAGTGAAGATGCAGTGGGGCTTAAGAGAGCAGGACTCATAAGGAAGGAGTTAGGATCCAGAATCCCTCCCCATCATGGCAGAAGACTGTGGGTAAGAAGCAGGGGGACTTTGTTTTTTTTTTTTTTTTGGGGGGGGGGACTTTGAACTTGAGATTTCAAACAGAGCTGAGAAAAGAATTGGAATGAATGAATGAATACATACGTACATACATACATACATTCATTCATTCATTCATTCATTTATTTATTTATTTATAAAGGGGAAAAGGTTAAGTGAACATCTATGCAGTTAACAGTGACATGCCCAACTCCCTTCCCTACTTTGAGCCCAGAGCTCTGTGGGCAGTCTTATATACCCCAGGCAAGAAATCAAAGATTTCTTCTCAGGAATCACTGATCAGCCCAAGAAAAATACCTAAAGAAACTGAGAGCCAGGGATCCCACCATTGAGTGGCTCAAACTGAGCAGCCTATATTCAAGTCTGCCAAGAACAAAAAAACTTATTCACACATGGATCTTCCAATCTGCCTCATTCTTAAATATGAGCCGGCGGGCAAAGGTCATCAGGTGTTTGAGGGAAGCTAGCAACAGAAAAGGCAGAGACCAAAACAAGCAAGGAATTTGGAAGAACAGAGACAGTGCAGGAAGCAGAAAATAAAAATAATAACAAAGCTATAATTAATATTCTCAAAGGTAGAAGAGAAGGTATTGTACGCAAGAACAGAACACTACAAAAAAGAAACATTCACTAAATGCTTAGAAGTTGAAAGCATAAAAACAAATTTAAAATAATAGTAGAATTCTGGAAAATACAATTGAGGAAATCTTTCAGTAAGTAGAATAAAAACGTAAAGAGATGGAACGGAGGAGAGAACAGATAAAAAAAGAAAATCAGACCAGCAGGCCAGGAGATCAGCATGTAAACAACAGCCATCCCAGAAACAAAGGACAGAGAAAATATAAGGGAAGAAATCTTAAAGAAAATATTAGAAAATTTCTCCCAGAACTGAAGAACATGGGCCTTCAGATTGAAAAGGCTCCCCTAAGTGAGCAGCATAGTGAAAGAAAATCAACCCAAACCAATGCATATCAATAGGAAATTTTAGAACACCACGGTTAAAGAGAAGATCCTCAACATTTCCACACAAACAAAATTATGCAATAGATCATATAATGGCACAGAGAATAAACAAGACATCAGTCTTCTCAATAGCAACCTGAAAGACTCAGGGAGTTGTAGCTTTAAAATCCTGCATGGGAATCCTTGGCTATGTTCTACCCTACAGTCAGGCAATCAAGTGTGAGGATAAGAATGATATATTTAGACCTGAAAGATTTTGAACTTTTCATCCCCTCTTTTTTTCTTTGAAAGTTACTAGGGGAGGGGCTCCACCGAAATGAGGTACTAAACCAAGAAAGAGGGAGTTTGAGGATTTAGAAACCACTGACTCTACACAGGAGGGATGCAAAGGCAGTCCCCAAGATGCAATATGATGGTGGAGGTAGAGTCTAGGATGGCTGATGTGCCCCAGAACCACAGTACAACCAGTCCAGACTGATGGCTGATATTTTGTGTTTGGATATATTGAGAGAAGAGTTGCCTTCTAGCAGTGATCTGAGGGGACCAATCAGTGGCAGACACAGATATGCTACTTTTGTTTTTGTCAAAGTTACATATGCACAAAGCTACACATGAATAGTTAGTTAAAAACATGACTCCTAGGGTGTGAAGAAAAGGGAACCCAATTAAAAACATCTCTCCTAGGGTGTGGAGAAAAGGGAATCCTCTTACACTGTTGGTGGGAATGTAAATTGGTACAGCCACTATGGAGGACAGTTTGGAGGTTCCTTAAAAAACTAAAAACAGAGTTACCATATGATCCAGCAATCCCACTCCTGGGCATGTATCTGCAAAGACGAAAACTCTAATCCGAAAAGATACGTGTACCCCAAAGTTCATAGCAGCACTATTTACAATAGCCAAGACATAAAATGAACCCACGCACTCATCAACAGACAACTAGCTTAAGAAGGTGTGATGAGTGTGTGTGTGTGTGTATATATATATATATATATATATACGTATATGTGTACAATGGAATATTACTCAGCCACAAAAAAGAATGAAATATTGCCATGTGCAGCAACATGAATGGACCTACTAAGTGAAGTAAGTCAGGCAAAGAAAAATATTATATGATATCCCTTCTATGTGGAATCTAAAAAATACAAATGAATCTATATACAAAACAGAAACAGACTCACAGACACAGAAAACAAATTTATGGTTACCAAAGGAGAAAGGGAGTAGGGAGGATAAATGAGGAGTATGGGATTAACAGATACAAACTACTATACATAAAACAGATAAGCAACAAGGATTGACTGTATAGCACAGGGAACTATATTCAATATCTTGTAATAACCTATAATGGAGTAGAATGAAAAAAAGAATATACATCTCTATGTGAATCACTTTGCTGTACCCCTGAAACTAACACAATATTGTAAATCAACTCTACTTCATTAAAAAATATTACTCCTCTGTCCTCACTCGTCCTGCATAGTCTGTCTGAAAATGGCAGCCATTTTCAAATCTTTCAGCTGTTTCTTCTGGTATTTTAATTCCACGTCGCCAACAAAACAAGAATAACAAAACAAAACAAAACCCTGATTATTTTGCTATTTCTTAAATATTCAGTTTTAGGTATTATCTCTTCATTTCCGAATAAGGATATTCTCTGTTCCTTCCTCATCCTCCTGATGTAATTACATGATAATTTTTTTATCCATCAGTATTTAGTATTTATATGGCTATGTAAATATTATTCATAGATATGATTTCATTTCCTTTCTATAATGGTTATTTCTAGAGTTAATAATTACCTTCTTTTCTTGGTTTGGTTTTTATTTTTTTGCTGAGGGGGTGAAGTTGAGATTTCTAAGCCAATTGGGGAAAATTCGACTGTAGACTAGGTCTTGGGTATTCATTTGGTTCAGCATGAATGGCACTGTGGTTCTATGTAAGAAAAGGTCTATTTTCTAGAGATGAGTATGGAAATATTTAGAGGTAATAAGAGACAGCATTTAGGATTCGTCTAAAATACTTCAGCAAAGATTAAAAGGGACATATAAAGGACATATAAAGCAAATGTGGCAAGATTTGAGAATTGTTGAATCTGGGTGTAGGGTACCTGAATTCTCTACTTTTGTGGATCTTTGAAATTTTTCCTGAAGTTAAGTGTCTCTTGATAGGGTCTCAGTAGAACCACATTCAACAAAAGCTCACCAATAAAGTTTAGAGTTGTGAGGGGTGACTGTGATGTGGAAAACATAATGTCAGTTAGATATGTTTATTGCCTAAAACCACACACGCACACACACACGGACTGGAAATACTGAAATTTAAGCTCTTAATCTCAGCTTTGCCACCACAAAACTACATAACTACATAACTACAGTATGTGACTGCGTCATCGGGAATAAAACTGAACCTGGTCTCCTCAACTGTAAAACAAGGAGAATGGACAAAATGATCTTTGGGGCCTTTTCTGCTCCAGGTTCGGAGGGCTCCACCTAATATATTTACTTCAGTATGAAAATTCTCCTCTTGGGGTATAAACAGATGCCAAGTGGCAGACTGAAGATGACAGGGAATCCCTAGAAACTTAGACTCCACCTATACCTTGCATGTCATGTAGCTCCTATTCCTACCCAATGCAAGCACGTTCTCTCCAGCAAATGTCCATGCAGCCTTGGATTCTTCCAGAAAGAGATATCTCGTTATTTGGTGAAGCTGCCCATTCCTTTAGAGATCACTTTGATCCTTAGATTAAACTTATAAACTATATTTTCTTTCATTGCCTAAACATGGACAGTCTCTCATTTTGATAGTAAAACCATTATTTCATTATGCTAAACATTTGTCATGGTTTTCTGAAGCACTGAGTTTAAAATAATGACAGAGAAAAATCTTTTCAATGCTAAGAAGCTAATTCTGCTTGTACCAAAAATGTTGGTCATGGTCTGCTTCCTTCTGATGGTTTCCTCTCTCTTCAACCACTTTACCCCAACTGGATTCCCCATCCTTTTCAATTTTTGAATTATCTATAAGCTAGGTGTGGATTTAGAGCTACTGTCATATAAATTCCATCAGGAAGTGCTGTATCCAGGCTACATTCTAGGTATTTGCCATCTGGTTGGGCCCAGACCATAGTCCATTCTGTTTTTAGAAACCTAAATTCTATTTCTCCCCAAATTATGGATCCAACCTCATTCATTAGATAACCCTTTTTCATTCTTTACCTATTTCCTCCTTTGGAGTAGAAGCCTCAGTTTCTCAATTCAGTATTCTCCATGAGGAACAGGCAGGCTTTAGGAATTTCTGTCTATAATTGACAGTTGTTAGAACCCAAACACTTTTAGTGAAATGTGTGAAGAAAAGCATTCGGTCATTTGTACCTTCTTTTGCTCCTTTCTCAGCCCTTGCCTCTATGAATGGAGAGAGGTGAAGGGCTAAGCTATACTGACTGGTCAGGCAAAGCCTATATTTTTATAACCTTGAAGGTCAAGCTCAGTATAAAATATCCCCTAACAGAGCAGATAACACTTACTTTGTGGGGTTCCTCTGAGTGCTGAGTGGCCCACATTTGAGGTTTTGGCCATTCATTTATCTGTAGGTTAGAATAGTCCAGAGCGGTTTGCTGAGGGAGATATTGATCCTTTCCACGATATGTTCTTGATTTGTCTTCCCCACGTGATGGCTGTGTGGACATTCATCCAAATACCTGTTTTGAGTTGGCGTTTTTCCATTTCATAAGGTGACCTAAACTCTACCCTCTTTTTTTTTTTTTTTTTTTGCGGTACGCGGGCCTCTCACTGCTGTGGCCTCTCCCGTTGCGGAGCACAGGCTCCGGACACGCAGGCTCAGCGGCCATGGCTCACGGGCCCAGCCGCTCCGCGGCGTGTGGCATCTTCCCGGACCGGGGCACAAACCCGCGCCCCCTGCAACGGCAGGCGGACTCTCAACCACTGCGCCACCAGGGAAGCCCTCTACCCTCTTTTTGATGGTTGAAACATATGGATCGTCCTTTAATCGGCAACAGAAAATGTCTGGCGCTGTGTTCACATCAGGGATATTAACCTTAAACAATCTGCTCTGCGAACCTTATCAAAAGTACATTTACAAGAAATAGTATTGTTGGAGGATTGCTTAAAAGAAATGAAATCCAACCTCAGATATTCTAAAACCTACCCCTGGACCAAGGCAATCCTAGCAAGCTTTGTATTTGACCTTCATTGCTTGTACCCTGCATGGATCGCTTAGTAAATTTCCTTCTCCCTTATGCGTTTATTATACAACGAAGGACCCTTTTAAGAAACAGTTTATGAAGCTCATTTGTATGTGTTGCAGAAATGTCAAAGATGCCTCACCTACTGAATTTTCAAGGTGTGGTCCCGGGAACAGGAGTTTTGACATCACGTGGGAATTTGTTAGAAATAAAGAATCTTGGGCTCCCACCAGACCTGTTGAATCAGAATCTGCATTTTTTTTTAAACTGAGGTATAGTTGATTTACAATATTGTGTTAGTTTCAGGGATACAGCAAAGTGTAGAATCTGCATCCTAACAAGACTCTCAGGTGATTTGTGAGCACATTCAAGACTGATAAGCACTGCCTTAAACTATATTCCTTTTTTGCCAGAAAGCTTAGGCAAAAATAGTAGCAACAAAACCCTCGTATTTCAGAACCTAATAAAGCTTTGGTTCCCTCTACACTCTTCTCATTCTTTGGCTTATTATTTTTCTAATCGAGTTTTCCTTTCACCTAATTGTCCTAACTGTGGAATGAGATTATAGTCGTGTTTCAGTTACCTAGTGCCATGTATCAAGCCATCTCCAATCTTGGTGGCGTAAGACAACATCCACAGTTATTTCACTCACAGATAAGAGCTTTGGGCACCGCTTGACAGGATATCTGGTTTCTGTTGCACCTGGCATCAGCTGGGGCTGCTGAAAGGCTGTGGGCTGGAATCATCCAAACGTTTGCTCACTCATATGTGTGGAAGTTAATGCTAGCTGTTAGACCAAAAGACAAAGACAGCTGGGACTATGGACGGAACACCTCCATGTTATCTCTCCATATGGCCAACGTGGTGGCTGAGAGCCAAGGCTGAGCCTCCCAAGGTAAGGATGAGCTCAGCAAAGGCTATATTGCCCTTTATGACCTACCCTTGGAGGCCACTTCTGCTACATTCTTTCCTTCGGGTTGTCTCACAGTCCTTCCCAAAGAAAGGAAATCGATCCTTCTTTTTAATTAATTTATTTTTTATTGAAGTATAGTTAATTTACAATGTTATGTTATTTTCAAGTATACAGCAAAGTGATTGTTGTACATACACATATATACATTCTTTTTCAAATTATTTTCCATTATAGGTTATTACAATGTATTGAGTAGAGTTCCCTGTGCTCTACAGTAGGTCCTTGTTGTTTACCTATTTTATATATAATAGCGTGTATATCGAGTCCTTCTTTTAGTAGGGGAATGGCAAAATTCTGGAAAGGATGAGAAATATTGCTGTGGCTGCTTTCTGGAAAATCTGCTACAACCACTCCTTTTTTTTTTTTTTTTTTTTTTGCGGTACGCAGGCCTCTCACTGTTGCGGCCTCTCCCGTTGTGGAGCACAGGCTCCGGACGCGCAGGCTCAGTGGCCATGGCTCACGGGCCCAGCCGCTCTGCGGCATGTGGAATTTTCCCGGACCGGGGCACGAACCCGTGTCCCCTGCATCGGCAGGCGGACTCTCAACCACTGTGCCACCAGGCAAGCCCTGTTTTTACCTTTTTGAAAATTATAATTTGATAGTTTTTAGCCTCATCTTTTTTCTCTCCTCTTTGAACTGATTAGGAGAGGAGGGTGTTTGAATCTTCTAGGATGCTCATTGGAGGAACTGAAGTTGTCCTCATATTAGAGGGCTAGGGTCTTCCATAACAAAAGAGCTATAGTTAAGGCAAAAAGTCACTGTACTAAAAAAATAAAAAAAAAAAAAAAAAAAAAAAAAAAAGTCACTGTACTTCAGTGCCTAACACATAGTAGATTAAACGTACCCACCCCCAACACCCACTCCCATCCTTAAACATTAGCATACCTTCAAAATTTGAATCTAAAGTGTGTCTCCTATGGACAGCATACAGTTGGATCTTGTTTTCTTTATCTGTCTGACAGTCACTGCCTTTGGATTGTATTGCCTAATCCATTTATATTTATAGTTATTATTGATATGGTTGGATTTATATCTGCCATTTTGTTTTGTTTGTTTTCCATGTGTCTCAGGTATCTTGTTTCTCTCTTCCTTCTTTACTACATTTTATTGTAGTAAGTGGATACTTTCTAGTGTATTGTTTTCATTTCTTTAATGATATTTAAAATTTTTTTATTTTAGTTTTTTTCTTAATGGCTTACTTTAGTCATTAATGGCTCCCAGGCTTACAAAATACATCTTAATTTATCATAATCCACTTCTTATGTACTAACTTAATTCCAGTCAGATATAAAAACTTTATTCCTATATAGTTCCATTCCGTGCCCCTCTTTTGTGCTATTACTGCTATACATATTATGTCCATATACCTTGGAAACCAAAAAGCAGTTTGTTATAATTATTGCTTTATATAATCTTTTTTAAAAGGTGAGAGAAAAAAGGAAAGCAAGTATATACTTATAGTTTGTTATATTAACCTTCTTATTTACCATTTTTTGGTTCTCTTCATTTCTTCCTGTGGATATGAGTTTGTGTTTGGTGTTATTTCCTTACTCCATACCCTCACAATTTAACTTCTTTATTAAAAGTAGAGTTTATAGTCTTATCCTCTGTTTTTTTGTAAAGTTCTAGAGAAATAACCATGACTTCTCTGATTTAGTTTAAGATCTTTGTCAGTAAATTTTAACCTCATTTCCTCACATCCCAAATAAGAATATCTGGATGTTAGCTCTTCCACACACAGGAAGACAGATACAAATATTTCATTATTCTTACTTAATCTGACTCTAAATCCTTTCTCCCAAAAACATACATTTAAAACATGAAAAAATCAGAGGTCTTTTTGTGGACACTGGTTTATTTGGGCAGACTTCAAGAGTTTGGCTAGCCTAATAGAATATTCTTTGACTCATCAACAGAAAAGATTTTCCTGGGAAAAGACAAAATTAGTTTTTTAGAGGCTTCTGCTTTTGGTCTTTTTTTCCCCTTAAGTTTCTGGGAATTTTGATAAGCAATTACACTGTCTGCTAGCAAACCATGCATTTTAATGTCAAAAACTCTAGCGCTGGTGACACATTTTTCAGTTTTTCTAAAATAAGGTCTGTGCTTCCACCTCTAGCATTGTTTGCAATTAGATGAAGAGGTGGGGGAGGGGAGAAGGCATGTCTTCCCTGGGCAGCAAAATGGGAAATAATCCTAGTGTTTCTCCCCATAGAGAGGCCACACTGAGCCAACAGTTTAGCAATGCTTCTGGAACTTTTCATGTGCGTGCTAATTACCTGGAGCTTAGTTACAATGCAGATTCTGACTCAGTAGATGGAGGGTGCAGCCTGGGAATCTGCAGCTCTGATGAGCTCCCATGTGATGCAGATGTTACTAGTGGTTGGGGGACCACACTTTGAGTAGCAAGGGCTGCTAGGGCACTCATTCTTAAACTTCCTGTACATTGTAATCACCTGGGGGGTTTTAAAAAATTTCTGTTACCTGGGGTCCATGTTCAAAGGTTCTCATTTGATTGATTGTGACTGTGGTAGTCGTGTGCAGTCAGGTTTGAGAATTACTGGGAATTACAAGTCAAGAGTGCAAGAGACTGTGGTCAAGCCAGGAATATCTTGGCTCAGTTTGTGCATCACCAAAACCCAAGTCAGTATTGTTCCATCATTGAGTCTCTTCCTGGCTAGCATGTCCTGCCCATGGCTACCAGGTAAATCTGATTTCTCTTTTTTTACATCAATCCCTATTCAGTTCAACTTTAGTACAACTGCAGCCATATATCTTTATAGGCAGGGCCTGCCAACAGAGTCATCTACTAGGGTGCAGGCAATAAAGGGATAAGTAGAATGTTCACAAACAATTGAGAGACTGAATATATAAATGGACAGTGGCCAGACCATATGTAACAAAAGAATTTTGATCCACGACTTCTGCAGCAACCAGCTCAGGAAGCCAAACCATAACCTCTACAGCCATCATCGCAGAACATCAGGACTTCTTGGTCAATGAATGCCAATTTCTCTATTTTTTTGCCCTGACTTCCAACTCAGGACCGACCAGAGAAAGCCAAGTATGCTCCCCAAACCAATCACATAAGCTGCCCCACTTCTTATCATTCTCCTCCGGTTTCCCCATGTCACCAAGCTCCCATCAGGGTATACCTGGAGCCTTCCTTATTTTCCACTGTAAAGCTTTCCCACTCCTCTGCCTGTCTTTGAATCTCTGTAAGCGATGGTGGCCGACTCCCTTGCTCTGAATAAAGAGCCTTCGTCTGTTCTCTTTTGGGTGGTCTTCATTGAGGTCCACACAGTAATAAAGCCAAGAGTCAGTCTGCTTTTTATTATCACCATGCACCAGCAATTCTAAATAATTTCAGTGGAATAGTACTCCTAGGCGAGGATGGACTGTTCCCATCGCCCAGGCCCTCTGATGATGTCCCTGCTTTTTAGACACTTTTCCTGCTAGTTTTCGAAACCCAGCTTGGTATCCGGGCTGCCCTGGGACTCTGGACAGCTCTCCTCTCCCTGAACTGGCTGCTCCTCAGGCCTCCTGTCTCCACGGCAGGGGCTCCTCCACTTCTAGAAGCCTTCTTCAGCTTCAGTTCTAAGTGTTCAAGATCACCTCTTTTTCTGGGAGGTCACGACCTGTGACTCACTCCCCTCCTTTCTTCCCAGCAGCTCCCCCTCTCCCCACCCCAGCTCAACTTTTCACTTTGGTGTCAGTTTCCTGCCAATTGATCCCTGGCCCACTGAAAATTCACATTTATAGCATTGTATAATTAACACGGGATTAACTAAGAGGCTCTTTTCTATGAAAGAAAAGTGCATGTGCATTCTCCATTAGCAAAGTGTGCTATTTAAAGTCAAAATACGGTTAACAAGCTGCTTCCAAACCAGAGTATCAGTTTCTGATAGGGCACATTAAGCCTACAGTTATAGTTAGTTTTTTGAGAAAGGCACTTACTTCGGTTGTTCAGTTTTGCCTGTCTCCTTGCCCAACGCCACCTACCCTCAGCCGCAAAATGCACCCATCTGCATTCTTCACGTTTCTGGGGCGTACGGAAAACTTGCACGTTCTGAAGTCTGTTTGCTAGCATATTCTTCCTACCATCTTGATTATGAATCACAATAGAGCGGGAAAGGGATAATAAGTAAAGTGTTAAGAAAAATGATCTAAATCTTGGAAATAAGGCCAGGAGTGTTCAGGCTCTCCCTTCAATGTCATTAACACTGAGCTGCTTAACAAGCCCACCCCAGGACTACCTACAAGGCTGTGGGAGGTTACCTTTGCTTGCTTGCTCTTTACTCTTTATTAAATAAGATCCCAGACTATGGGAAGTTACACGTTAACATGTATATGTTGCCTGGTTGAGATGCTAATCATTCCTGATGGGTGGGAAAGATAACCCTAAAGATTAGAGTTTTATTGTCCTGGAGGGCATTGAGCGGTTTCATATCTAACCTAGTAATCTCATTCGAACATTCTTCTTCTTTAATGCCTGTAAGTACATAGCTCCTCCAAGTCTCCTTGAAATATCTTTACCGTCTCATTGATTCCATCATTAATGTAATTGGCTAAAATCTTTGACATGAGCCATGTTTTCAACTGTTTGGAACTTATACTTTGAAAAGAGTTCAGAAAATTCAGCATAGAAGGCCAGTCGTGGCAGATGTGGTGAATGAGAGATCTAGGTTTGTCAGATTAGCACAGCTATTCTAATCCTTTCATAGGTTTCCCCCTTGCAGAGTTCGATCCCCCCCCCCCACCAACTCCGTACGCGGGCCTCTTATTGCTGTGGCCTCTCCCGTTACGGAGCACAGGCTCCGGACGCGCAGGCTCAGCGGCCATGGCTCATGGGCCCAGCCGCTCCGCGGCATGTGGGATCTTCCCAGACCGGGCCACGAACCCGTGTCCCCTGCATCGGCAGGCGGACTCTCAAGCACTGCGCCACCAGGGAAGCCCCAGAGTTCGGGTTTTTTTGTTTTCTTTTTCTCCCAACCTACACTGTTAACTTCCCTTCAGGAACCATAGTCATGGAAAAGCTTTTCCACAACAGTTCCTTAAAAGAGGAATCTGAACATGTAAATTACATTTGTGGCCTCCAACCTACCTGGTAAAGCACTGGTGGGAGGCCTGGGGGTTACAATAGTAACCTGCACACAATGAAAGCAGCCCCCGAGGACAGGGGTGTGTCCGTGGGACCGGTCCACCACTTCCCACCACCATTTCCCAGAGCGCAATGTAGGCTTTTCCAAACTGATAAGGGAATAATAAAGCAGACTGATTCAAGTCTCGATGTCAGCCTCAAAGACACAAGTTGGAGTAGTAGTTATTTCATAACAATCTGGAAAGGTCTAGATACCCAGCAAGTTCTAATATCAAACCCAGGAGAAACCTTAGCCTCCAGGAAGGGGAGCATACTTGCTTGTGAAATTTGTTGGCAGTAAAATATTTGAACAGCTGGGGCGCTGGGTATAGTTCTGACGTTGGGTGTTTTATACAAAGGAGTCTTTTTGTTTTCCCCACTCAAAAAAGGGGAAAGGTATTTTCATGTTTTTATTTTAAAAGTCATCATTAATCCTACTAGGTCAGTCAGTCTGCTTGTTTTCTGGCTTTGCATTTAACAAAGTTCCTTATCATTAACTATGTGTTTTCAATCACCTAGCATGTATTTAAGTGGCTTTTCCTAATTTAAAAGGTATTTCATTTTTTGAACATATTATAAGGTATGTTTGTCTCTTCAATATAGTATTGGCATTCAGGCTGCTGTTTGCACTACGGTCCACTATTTTATGTGCTGTTTCATATTTAACCAGCTCTGAAGTGTTGAATCTATCAAAAAAATAACTACTGAGAAGGTATAGACTGATAGAGTTGATCTAAATCATTAAGATCTCAAACCTTATGGAGGATTTTTCATTTTGTTTTGGTTTGAAACATGAAGGTGACTGAGTGAGAACATAAATTAAGTGAAAATCTTATTTTAAAATGTCTCCTTTGCTAAAAATACCCAGAGTCATTCCATATTTTGATAGCTCTTTAACAAAGCTATTTTGCAGTTGTTTTGCAGAAATGCAAAAGGATCTTCCAGGGCCTGGAAAAGCGCCGTTGTAATTTTGGATGAATTTTCTTAAATAATGAAAACAACCCAAGTGGTCAATCTGTATATATTTCGTTTTGCCTTAGTCTAAGAATTTATCTATCTGTCCCAAAATAAATCTAGAAAGCAGAGCTGAGGAATCGAGCAGGTCAGGGTTTTACTATTACAGCGGTAGAGGGCTAAATAATACTGCCTTCCCCCTTTCACCCGAAAAAGGTTTCCTGAGCAGGGGTCTCCCCACCCCTGTGGTCAGTCCCCAGATCAGAGATGCGTTCGCCAGACACTGGCTGCTTGCTGAGCCAGTGACAGGCTAGAAAACAGTCTGCTTGCCCTGGCTTTCTCTGGCTCCCCCCTCCTCCTATATACCAGTGCTATTTGTCAGGAAAGAAGCCCAGAGAGGAATATAAAGAAACTAAATGTACAGTATTTTCCTTAAATGGCTTTACTGCTGGTTATTTTGCAATAGATAGAGAAAATCTCCCTGAAAAATTGCTGCTCCCTTTTGAAGGTATTAGCTCAGCCCTTCCCCTTGCATTTTCCAGAACATTCCATCTTCAAAGAGCTAAACAGTCTTGCTCCACCCAAAAGCTTTGGCGCTGGCCTTACCTCCTCTGGCTCTCGTGCTGCCTCTGACACTCAAAATTACTTGTTCTACCGCAGGAAGACCTTCCTTCACTTACTGCTTCTCATTGGATTTGTAAATGGTGGATTTATTGAAGAGGAGGAACTTGTCTGCTTTCTCCTTTAGCCCTGCCGTGAGGCTAAGATTAATGGCCTCTCATAAATGGTCTGTTCCTTTATCTGCCATACCTGTCAGTTCTGACCCCGTAACACACAAAATGAAAGTGAGTGGGAGCAAATTAGCATCAAGTGGGTCTGTTCGTTGGAACAGCTCGCTTTGTTGCATTTGTCTTGAACCCTGGAATCGCTGCTCTGCCCCTTCTGGTTCTGAGGCGCCCCTGCCCTGGCCCACACCTGTCCCCTCTCCCAGTCCGGGCTGCTGTGCCCTGGGGGCCCCCTAGGTCCTTGCCGGGGTTGGTGGCTGTCTTTTCCTCTGATGCGCCCTCCCTTCTCACAGGTCTCTGAGACTTTCAGGGGAGACCTGGCTTCTCTCACTGGCCAGGAGGCCTAGAAGAAAGGTTGACCTTCAACTTCCAGTGTACTACTTCAGCTTCTAGACCGTGCCGTCCACTGTGGTAGCCACGAGCCTTATTGAGCATTTGAAATGTGGCCAGTCCAAATGAGATGTGCAGGAAGTGTAAACTTCATCCCACATTCCAAAAACCTCATGCAAAATAAACAAAGAACATCAAATACCTCAATACTTTTTACATTGATTATATGTTGAAATGATAATATTTTGCATATATTGGGTTATATAAAATGTATTATTAACATTAACTTCTATATAAAATAGATCAACAACAAGGACCTACTATATAGCACAAGGAACTATATTCAATATCTTGTAATAACCTATAATGGAAAAGAATCTGAAAAAGAAGAGACGGGTATATGTATAACTGAATCACTGCTGTACACCTGAAGCATTGTAAATCAACTATACGTCAATTTAAAAAAACACTGAAAAATAAAATATAATAAAATGATGCCAATCCAAAAAAAAATTAACCGCACCAGTTTCTTTTTACTTTTTTGAAAAATGTGGCCACTAGACATTTCAAATTCCATATGTGGCCTGCATTTGTGGCTCACATTCTGTTCCCATTGGGCAGAGCCAACAAGTATTAATTAGGCACTTACTGTTGTCAGGTATTTTGAGGTTCTGGATGTATATATATATATACTTTTTAAATTTTAACTTGTTTTATCTGAATTTGCTATTTTCAATGTATTCTTTTTTTTTAAATTTATTTGGTTGCGCCAGGTCTGAGTTGCAGCTGGCGGGTTCCATAGTTGTGGCCAGTGGGCTCCTTACTTGTGGTTTGTGGGCTCCTTAGTTGCAGCTTGCTGGTTCCTTAGTTGTCACATGCGAACTCTTAGTTGTGGCCTGCATGTGGGATCTAGCTCCCTGACCAGGGATCGAACCCAGGCCCCCTGCATTGGGTGCACGGATTCTTAACCACTGTGCCACCAGGGAAGTCCCTGGATCTATATATTTTTAGGAGTAAGAAATAGACTGCCAAGAGCATATAGTCTATTGAGGGAGAAGGGATTATAAACAATCATGATAAAAATGAGAAAAGTGCTAGAACAGATATATGTATACAGCACTATTGGAACCATCAAGAGTACAATCAATTCTGCTTGTGATTATCAGAGGAAGCATCAAGAGGAAGCCATGGGTGAAAGAGACCAAGTCCAAGGGAGTCCAAGTCCAAAGGAGGAGGAAGTGGAAAATGGCTTTCATGACCAGATGATAGAGCTACGTGAGTCCACGGGAGGTAAGACTGCACAGGTGTGATGGAACCAGTTGACAGGTCTGGCTGGGGCACTGGATGGTCCATCTTCAGAGGACCAGATGATGGTGGGAGATGAGAATGCACAGATGACGGTGCTACATGGGGCCGGGGGAGATAAGGCCGCAGTCCTGCCAACCACAGAGGCAGGAGAGGGGAGTTTTGGTCGTGACACCGGAGCAGGGCAGGGCACAGAGGCTGTTACAGGAAGGGTGGAGTACTTAGGGTCTCAGCCCCGCGCTACATCAGTCCTGACCCTGGTCACGTGTCTCTTTGGGCGCACCCACTGGGCACCACCAGGGAGCAGGGGGCAGAGAGCTTGCTCATGGGTCACAGCTTCTGCAAAGGTTTGCAAGTCTGCTCTTGGATGGTAGAGCTGCTTCTGCACGGAAGAGTTTAGCAGAAACAGTGACCTATTTCACCTGCCTCAAGGCTGGCTGGCACAGCCAGAATGCTGGACATTTATTCAAAGTGAAAACGCATTCTCCAGTTAAACACCTTACTTGTCAGAACCTTTTTGTCTCTCTGGGACACCAAATCCAGGGTAACGAGGAATTACAGAGCATGTGTATTTTCTTTGCTCTTGAAACCCAAAGACACAATGTTGCACGACCCTCTCTGCTAAGGGGTGTTGTCTGGTGCACCCAGGACTGGACCCCAAATAGTAGGCAGTCTGTGTGCCCAGAACTAACACTCCCATTCTTGCTGGCCTCATTGTCACATGTGGATAGTGCAGTGTGATTTGGGGTGGAGGGTGCTCAGAGAGGAGAACCCTCTTACTCCAAAACAATCAACACTGGGGTTAAGTTTATCTTATAAAGAAATCACTACCAAGCCAAGGCCACAGCACTGATTCCCTACTAGATTTTCGCTGCAGGGGATTACCCGGGGAGCTTAAAACAACAACAAGAACAAGAAGGAGCCGCACCCCTGGAGATTCTGATTTAATTGGTCTGAATTTTTTTTTTTGAGAGCTCCCCAGGTGATTCCAATGTACAGCCAAAGTTGAAATTGAGGTTACTGACTCAAGGTTTGGGAAACCCAATGGGCAAGTGCAGAGCAGCTGAGTATGAGAGTCTGCAGTGTGTCCCAGGGTGAGAAATCAGGGCTGCAGCTGGAAACCTCCCTTAGGGCCGGCTCCTCACGTACTCAGCTGCTTTGTTGCTCAGCAAAAGCCATAGCAATTGTCCTGAAAGGGTCAGAAAGAAGCAGTTGCATATCTCTTATTTCTCTAAGGCCCTGGTTCTAAAGTAGATCACCCGGGGGGCTTGTTAAGACAGATTGCAAGATCCCCTCCCCAGAACTTCAGGTTCGGTAGCTGGGGTAGGGCCAGAAAATTTGCATATCTAACAAGCTCCCAGGTGCTACTGCTGGAAGGCAAGGGAGAAGAGGATTACTTAAAATGAAAATGCAGCAGAGAGTAGCAGGCATTTTCACTGAGCAGCTACTCTGTGCCTGGTCCTAGGCCAGACCTGTGGATCCAGAGGAGAAGCCACAGCTGGGCCCTCCATGACTTGGCCGTCCACAGACAGAGACCCATGGACAAACAATTATATTTTGGTAGGTTCCATGGAAGGGACCTCCATTTGCTTCTTGGAGATACACAGGGCTAGAAAGAGTATGGCTCCTACTCTTAAAATAGCAAAAAGCCAAACTGCAAGTTCAAACTTTCCATGAATTCATAAGACAGTGAGGTCACAGGGCAAAGAACTAACCCAGAATGGAAGGACAGACAGACATCTGCGGGAAGAGACAAGACAGAAGCTCTTGCTTACCTGGGGCAGGTGCTGCAAGACACGGGTAAGAATTCACTAGAATTGTTTAGTTTGTTTTTAAAATTATTTGTATTGGGGTCCCATGTGTGTTTGGGGCCACAATTTGAAATCCGTCTTGAGACCAATTCCCCAACTCTGCCACTTGCAACTTCCTCAAATGACAGCACAATCACAGGGTAGGAGTGAAGGAGGATATGAAAAGAACCCAAACCTTCCATTGTATCAGGGTCCTTCAAGCCAGCCATGAAACTGAAGGAGTTTGAGCAATTCGAGGAAGCCCCCTGGTTTGGTGGCCAAAAGGGCCAACTGGAGGAAACCCAGTGAACAGCACCCATGCTAATTGCTGCAAATGATCTTCATGCCAACAAGATGTCTGAAGCCCTAGAACTGGGTCAGCCTTATGGATCAACAAGGGTTCTTTTTTTTTTAATTTTTATTTTCTGTTGGAGTATAGTTGGTTTACAACGTTGTGTTAGCTTTGGGTGTACAGCAAAGTGATTCAGTTACACATATACATGTACCTATTCTTTTCAAAGTCTTTTCCCATTTAGGTTATTACAGAATATTGAGCAGAGTTCCCTGTTCTTTTTGTTAACAACTCCTGCCACTGGTGGGCTTGCCCCTTGGCAGATCTGGGGACATCCCTAGAGCTTTTCTCTCCTGTTTCCATTTTAGCACCATCCTATGCACAGCCTGAGGAAATTCAAACTAAGTTTTCTTACAATAAAAGAAGCCAAGTGAGGGCTTTCCAGGTGGTGCAGTGGTTAAGAATCTGTCTGCCAGAGCAGGGGACACGGGTTCGAGCCCTGGTCTTGGGAGATCCCACATGCCGCGGAGCAACTAAGCCCCTGCGCCACAACTACAGAGCCTGCGCTCTAGAGCCCGTGAGCTGCAACTACTGAGCCCGTGTGCCGCAACTACTGAAGCCCATGCGCCTAGAACCCATGCTCCGCAACAAGAGAGGCCACTGCAATGAGAAGCCCGCACACCGCAAGAAGAGTAGCCTCCGCTCGCTGCAACTAGAGAAAGCCCACGCGCAGCAAAGAAAACCCAATGCAGCCAAAAATAAATAAATAAATAAATAAATTTTAAAATAAAAGGAAGCCAAGTGAATGAAGCCTTTTAAAAATTGCCAATCATTGGGCAACTCCTGTAACTTTCTATACATAAAAGTTACAGCCCTGTAGGTCTGAGGTAAAACTGGAATGTTATCGAAAGCTTTGAGATCTGGAAACATTTTTACTGGACTTTCTGAAATCTTTCATATAAAGCTCCTGAATGTATATCATCTTGCTTTCCTAGGGACTTTTGGATAACATCAAAGTGTTCAATGGAAAAAAATGTTCATCTTCTGGAAAATGCTAATAACTAAGATTTGCTGCTTCTTCATGAGAAGCCAACAGGAGTCAGGCTAACTCGAGAAGAGAAGGGTAATTCCTCATCTACTTTATGGCCCTGATTCATTGTATCTTATTCTTTAGAGTTTTCAGGATTCCTGGGTCCCTCTCTGGCCTATACTGACTAGAAAGCTGCTCAACTCAGTTCTTCCTCTCAGAATTTATGTGGACAGTTTTTACTTCCTGTGAATCCTTTACTGCCGAAACCACCCCTATTCAGCCATCACAGCTTTGCCCACATGCCAGGAACCTGGGGAGAGATGTAGGCCCTGAATTAAGAAATGTTATTTCCTTGGTTGTCCACATAAACTTTCTAGTATTTCCGGTAATTCATCAGTAACTTATGGCCCTCATTTGCCAAAGTCCCTTTTGCTGGTGAATTCCTGGTATTTCTTGGAATCATTCACCTTCACTCATTCTCCCTTTGAGCTAATTTAAGCATTCAGAAGGGAATCAAACCCATTTTCCAGCTATCTGGAGTTGTGAGGCTTTTTAATTCTTTCCCCAAACTGAAGTAGCTAGCTGTCCCATGGATTGTCCCAAGAGCAACCTTGGTGTGGATCTGCTGAAGGAGCTTCACATCTAGAACCTTCCAACTGAACAGTTGTGATCCTAATTCCCAGCTCCATATTCTGTTCTCCACATAAACTGCCCAACACACAGATTCATACTTAGTTCCAGAACTCTCTTGGAACTGGCCAACTTCTCCCCATCAGTGATTTACCCAGGCCCCAAATGGATGTCCTGAGCTGCCACTGAACTCAGGTTGACCCTTTGTGTCTGCTCTTAACTCCAGTACTGAAGCTTGGTCATTACTGAGTCAGTATGTAAGATTCGAGTGAATAAGTTCCATCCCCATTTTCCTGGAGGTTGTCTTACCATTTTGGTTGAAGGAGATCACCTTTGTTAGTGAAAATCATTCAGTGCACAGGTGCTTTCACCGAAGATAAGCGTGACATGATTTCTTTCACTTGAACATTCACATGGATTTTCTAAAAGTCGTAAAAGCCTCATGTCCCAGGAGAATAAATAAATCTACACACACACACACACACACAAATAAGTCACAGAAGAGTATCACTGCATGGGAAAGGGATTATGTTAGTGAAATACTAAACCAAGTATCAGTGTCCATTTGCCGGTTCTTGTTAGGATTAAGCTGAAAGTTGTTTATCTGCTGCTAGTTGCACAGGGATACATCTTGGCTTTAGTTTTGAAATAAATTCTTGGCACGGTTTCATTGTTTGGGATACAGGATCCAAGACAAAAAAAAAAAAAATGTCCTTAAGGAGTATACAAGAATTATGGCCCTCAGATCTTTATCTATCCTGATGTTTTGAAAACTTGCTTTAAGAGAAATAACATAGGCCTGCAGGAGAAGGACAGGAAGGAAGGGGAGGCTGAGAGAACAGCCAGGAAGCTGGGGCTAGCAGCTGTTCTGTTTTTCTGAGCAGGGGGAATAAAATTAGAAAAGAGTTACGAATGCACAAGTGTAAAGTAACAGCACGTTTGAATGGGGTGTGGTGGTGGCGGCAGTCCATTTGCCTGTGGGTAAAGGACAATGAAAATCAGTTCATGAAAAGTTCATGCAGAGGAGTAGAGTGAATGTGCTCAGCGGGGTCTTGATCTCTCCCCAACCCAGACTTTTCCGGCTGCGGGTGTGTGAAAAGCTTTGCCGATGTTCAGCCCGTCCTGCGTCTCAATTGATTTCCACTCAACTAACAGACCAAATACCATTTCTTTTCACTTCTGCTTTTCAACATTAAACCAAGTTGTCGCTTCACGATGACAACAGCTCCAAATCAAAGGCCACGGGACAGCTTTTCAGGCCTGAGTGACGCATTCACCTGGGTTAATCTTTATGCAAAAGTCCTGCTCCAAACACAGCCACCTACACAACATGGCTCTCTGTTTATACTTCACTTTTTCAAATCAGAGTCAGGGCAACAGTCCTCTTAGACATTGGTTTATTCAACATAGACTTCCTAAGTATATATGCTCTGTTGTGTTTGCTTGCTTCCCCTCCCCCTCTCCCCCCAGCCTGGGCCCATTGTTGTCCAAATCATAGTGTGAAGAGTACGCCTTAATGGGGAAAATTACTACTAAAGAGAGTCCTTTGGTAAATTCTTTTTCACAACCCAGTGGATCAAATGCTCGGACTGCGTTAAAATCTGTTCAATCATTTAACGAAAGTATTGAGTCCAGAATATATACTGGACACCATTCTAGGCGCTGGACACAAGGCAGGAAATGAAGTAGATGTAAATCCCTGCCCTCCTGAAACGTACATTCTAGTAGTGATACTGGGGGAAAAAAAGGAAAGAAAGGAAGAGGATAGAGAATGGCAGGGGTCACGGTGGTAGTGCAGTTATATTGAGTTTGGTCCATGGAGGTGGTGTTGGCAGCGATGTTTGAGCAAAGAACTGAAGAAGGAGATGGGAGCCAAGTAGGTGCTGGGGGGAGAGCATTCTTGGAAGGTGAAATAGCAAGTGCCAAGACCGTAGAGTGAAAGCCTGCCCTGGTGCAATGGCAGAGCTGCATGGACCCTAGGAGCACTGCAGGGAATCAGGGAGGAGGCGAAGCGTCCTTTGAAATAATAATTAAAACTTCAAAACACAGTGTGCTTTCTCAACTCGATTCTTACCAAAATTATTTTTCTGACTTTTCCTTCTCCATCTAGATAAGATAAACGATTTGAGGGCCCAGGTGTCTTATTAGTAAACATGTTAAAAATAATAATGCCATGTTATTGCATCTACTTTTAATTATTACATTGATTATTATCAAAATCATGGTCATCACCACCATGAACACCAGTAATGCAGTGGCTCCACCGTTTACATCATCTCATTTGACCCTGTGGTAATGCCTGGATAAGTGTCATTTTCCCATTTTGCAGGCAGGGAAATTTTTCAGATGCGTTATGTGACTTGCCTAAAATTGCTCAGCTAGTCAATGCTGGTGGGCTATAGACTAGAATCCCAGTATTATTTTTGCTGAATCACACTTCTTCAATGCAAGCAGCATCCCGTATACCTGCTCCCAACATCTCTACTCTCTACCGTTTCTCCCTTCTGTACCTGGAAAAGATTGGTTGACCTAACAAGGGAAAAGTAGATCGAATGATGACATTTATTACAATGTTATATATCATAGCGAAAAATGAGAAACAACCTGAAAGTCCAAGAATGAGAAATGGGTAAGTATGGTAGGGAGTATAATGGCCCCCCAAAGATGTCTAATTCCTGGAACCTGTGAATATGTCACCTACCCGGCAAAGGGGGATTGAGGTTGCAGATAGAATTAAGATTGCTAATCAGGGAGATTACTGAGTGGGCTCGCTGTAATCACAAGGGGCCTTAAAAGTAGTAGAGGAGCAAAGTGACAGATACAGTGTTGCTGGCTTTGAAAACGAAGGAAGGGGTCTCAGCTGAGGAATGCAGGCGGCCTCTAGAAGCTAGAAAAAGCAAGGGAACATTCTCCCCTAGAGCCTCCAGAAGGGAATGCAGCCCTGCCCGCGACTGGATTTAGCCCAGTGAGATCCAGGCTGGACTTCCGACCTGCGGAATTGTCAGATAATAAACGTGTGTTATTGTAAGCTGTTAAGTTTATGGTGATTTGTTACAGTAGCTATAGAGAGCCAACAAAGTTCTCTATAGCATGGACTATGTACTTGAGGGTCTGTCATGCAAACATTTAAGTGATATTTGTGAGGTCTATGTGATAATGTGGAAAATATTTAGGATCGACATTTACAAAGCACTATGTAGGCATGTATATGCAGTGTGGTTAAAACTATGTTAGAAAAACAAAGAAACCAAAACCTCAGTTCAGTGGATATAAAATCTGGGAGAAAATTCACAAAAATGTGAACGATGAGTCATACGAGAGGTGGACTGATGCTGATTCAGTTTTCTTTTCTTGCAACTTGCCTGCATTTTTTGAATTTCCTTTAATGGGCCTGTGTGGAGAAAATACTAAATTTGAAGTTTGAAATTGATTTATGAAAGTCAAAATCCCATTCAGAGAGTCATAATGATATATGTTGCTCAGACAGGACACCATCAGTCATTACATCTGTGGTCAAGCAACAGTATTCTTTCCTATTTTATCTGGGTAGCCATATGGAGAAACAGTTATCGTTTTAGCAGCTGAGACCAGAATTCCTCTGTGGAGAGAGAGACCTGTCTTAACGGAGACGTTCGTTGAAAAGACTTTATCAGTCCACTGGGGAGAAGGAAGTCCTCAGGCCTGAGTGTTAAGCTGGTGATGAGATTTCATATTAGAGAAGGGAGACGGGGGAACAAGGGGACGGAGGCTGCTTGGGGCCGGAGTCAGGAAAAGGTGGGGTTGGAAGAAGACATTTGAAGGAAAGCATGTCCCTACAGCATGTTTGCAAAGAATTCAGTGTGTTGTAGGCTTCTCGTTACCCCCAGTTTTCAGCAAAACTGTAACTTATCCATGTTTGATTGGATTTCATAACTAATGAAGGAGGCGAGATTGGTGTCAAGGTTGACTTGGGGTTGAAACTGGGCCGGCCTGTGTAGGTGGGGAGAGAGCGCTGAGGTCTGAATCGCACGTCCCTTCACAGAACGGGCGACATCCACGGGTGCCGTGCCTCCCCTGTGCCTTCAACTTTGCTCAGTCACCAGTGCCCCTGCCTGCGTGTTTACTGCCCTGCTCACCATCTCCCCTTCCTAGGGTAACTCCCTGCCCTCATGCACTGCATGGTGCATCGCCAAATAGCAAGTGGTTGCAGAGCTCTTTTACTCCCTGGCATTGCATTTCATGTACAAGACAACCTTAGAAGCCAGCCCTTGGATTACCTGGGATTTATGCCAACTTGTCGCAAAGCAAGCATTAACAAATCCCCTGAGAACCAGTGAAGGTTCCCCACCACCGATGGTCCCCAGGGGCTGAGCAGCTACCCATTCTCCAGTGTGAGATGATCTCAGAGCTGGCGGCCTGCAGGTTTTCAGGGGACTTGTGGCACTTGGGCTGCCCTCCAAGGCCCAGAAGATGCCGGGGGCGGGGGGGGGAGTTTGTTAGCCGATCCATTGGGGATTCTACAGCCTCCAGGGTGGCCTTGAGATCTGAGCAAACTTAACTCCCCCAGACACTGCAGAAAGAGCTCGGAACTCCTGAGGTGCCCATGATTGAAAACGAGTCTTCCTAGAGATACTTTGGGCCAAATCCAACCTTGTTCACAGTGGTCTCTCTAGTGGCAATAGCTTCTTAGGTTTTCTCCCGTCCTGTTTTGAGGGCTCAGTGAACCAGAACTCCTTGGGGTCAGGTGATATCCCAGAGGTCTAATGTCTGCAGTGGGTAGCAAAACCTGTCACCAAGAATATGGGGGCATAGCAGTAATGATGTTAGCCTGTGTGTGTGTGTGTGTGTTCATGCACAGGTGTACACTTGTGCCTACTTATGCCTGTTAGACGGGCAGGAAACCTATATGATTTTGGGGGTCTCCTTTTAAGAAAAAAACACTACAAGTTCAAAATTAGGTACAAAAATTCAAATATGTATTTAGAATGAGAAAAATTACAAACATTAAAAAGTTAGCAAATACCAAAAGCATCACAAAATCTAGAAAAATGACATATCTTAATTAACTCCCTGACACAGCTCTATAATTTTTTTCTTACATATTTTAGCTGTATTTTCTTTAATCAACTCTTCAAATGATTATGATTTTGTAATTCTTTTCTGTAGCGGAAATTGCAAGTCTTTCCTCTATCTAGCATGATTGATTAAATTTTTAAAAAATCGACAGTTTAGAAATTGATTTTCAGCTTCCTAATTCATTTTCAAGTTGAAATGACATTCACTGCCAAAGCTGTCCTGTAAATTTTTAGAATCTGTTTTCAAGTTTGGAAAACCTATCACATTTCTTTCATGTATAAGCTCTCAGATACAGGGCATTTCAAGTTTCTTTACACAGTGACTAATCTGAAACATTCTTTGAACTAATGACACTCATTTAGCAATTTGTCACTGATGTCCTTATTTACTGCTATATTATATTTCTGTGTTAATCACTGTCAGTATTAGTATTTCTTGTCAAATTGGCAAGAAATTTTTTTCTTCAAACGTGCTTACATGATTTACTTCTTTTCATTAACTGGATTAGCAAACAATCCAAGAGTCTGCACATCACTTCTATTCAAAGTTTATTTCTTCCTCTTCATGTATTATTGATTTTGTTATGATCTCAAAGAATCTTTCAGTTATAACTTATTTCTCCCTATCAGTATAATTTCTCTTGATTTCAAATCTATATCCTATGTATGATATATTTCTACTGAGTTCATATATATCACATATATTTCTTATATATGTTTAATTATACAGTGAAATGATATATATGAAATTTATAATGAAATACATCTATAGCCTATTAAAATATATTTCATATATTTGAAAATATATAGCACATGAAACATATTTCATATGATATGATAATGCCTTTATAATTATGTACACTGGGCTGTCAGTCTCTTCCTGATGGGAAAGAACTTCCATTGTGACTTAGGGTTATTGAGAACTAAATCCTCTACTTATAGTTCTGCGTGTCTCAGGACTGGAAGGTTAGGGTTCCACAGAGTACCTTCTGGCTTTCTGTATTTCAAGCCTTCTTTCTCCTCCACTACTCCATACTTCTGGTGCTTCTAGGTGTGACAGCACGCATTAATATTTTTTGCCTGTGACCCTCACTGTCATGATTTCAAGGGAGTCATCCCAGTAGATGGTAGAAGTAGTCTTGAAAGCCATTCCTACATCAGGATGGCTAGTAATAACTTAAATATGAAATACAGATATATGCCACTGAAATCAAACTCTCCCTCATTCAGCTCCACCTTAGTCAGATTTCAAAAATGCCATGGCCGTCTCTAGTGCCACCCGATACAAGAAAGGGAAGTCATAGTGGAAAGTGACAGTGGTCTTAACTAGTTGTGGGAGAAATATATTACTTTTGCAAATTTTACGAAAACACACCACCATGTGAACACATTGCCTTGGAAGGGGCCACGTAGGCCATGGGGCCCTTAAGCTTCCTTGCCTCAGGAGGCAAGAGTAGGTAACCGGATGATGCACTGTACTAGCACTTTCTCTAGCTCTGTGACTGAATCCACCTATGTTTTTGCATACTCATATTTTCTAGTCCACACTCATACATGGCATGTCTCTTTCACTCATTGCTCCAACATTTCCAATTGCAACAGCTATGCTAGAACCATAGTTTAAAGCTATCTGTTACAAACAGAAAGAAATTTTTTAGCAAAGAGTTATTTTTTGCCCAAATGAAACAAGAGTTTGACTTTTCAAGCTGGCAAAGAATTTTTATCTGACAACTTCAATAAAGCTAATGCTTTGCCAGGAATACAGGAGACTTTAAAGGAAATAAACTTACTTCTACGATACCACGATAATAAAAGTTTCCGCTTGTTATAAAAACAAGAGTTCAAATAAAGTGTAAAAGAAGCCACCAGTGGCTTCCCTGGTGGCGCAGTGGTGGAGAGTCCGCCTGCCGATGCAGGAGACACGGGTTTGTGCCCCGGTCCGGGAAGATCCCACATGCCACGGAGCGGCTGGGCCCATGAGCCATGGCCGCTGAGCCTGCGCGTCCGGAACCTGTGCTCCGCAACGGGAGAGGCCACAACAGTGAGAGGCCCGCGTACTGCAAAAAAGAAAAAAAAAAAAAAAAGAAGCCACCAGAAAGTTGTTTGCAAAGGGTTTATTCTTCTGAATAACAATGCTTGCTAGTTTGAATAAGATTAGCATTTTTAAATCCCATCTAGAAAGCTTTATAAAATGAATCTAAATTTATCATTTCTGTATCTTTCATCAGTGGCCTGAAAAATCTTAATGAAGACTCTACTGACATTAGTTGATGCATCGCAAGAATAATGACTCTTTGTGTAGATTCATACTGGGAAAAAATAAACCTGTGTCCTCCTGGTTCTTGATGAATTCTTTCTGATCCGTGTGTGTGTGTGTGTGTGTGTGTGTGTGTGTGTGTGTGTCTGTCTGTCTGTCTGTCTCTTTCTTTTACACATAACCCAACCAAACACTTCCTTTTCCAAATATCATGATCATCCTTATCTCTGGCACCAGGGGAATTTTTAGCATTCTAAAAATAATTTCAATTCTGTGGAGTCAGGGTGTTTTTAGTTGTGGCTGCACAAACAGTGGGATTTCACATTAGATCCATTTTGAAATATTATAAAAGACTCAATATGATGGAAACATGGACAATGCTTTGGAAATTGGGATAACTAAACCTGATTAAAATCAACTTCTATAATAGCCAAAGGATAAAATCCTAGTGTTAATGAATGATATGAGAGGCTTGCTAGGAGCCTCTCCTTTCTTTCTTCTTCAGCCTCTGTTTGCCTTGTGTCTTGCTGTCTTTTATTCTGCACTACTTTAACATCAGCTGGGACTGGCTCTAGCCCCGTGCTTAACCCCTTCTCAACCAGTCGTAATCAAAAATCCTAAATCTAGGAGTAAGAAACTAGGTAGGCTCTAGGCAAAAGGTAAGCCTAAGGCAAAGTTACTTCCTTCCTGTTTTCTTCCCAAGTCACCTGCTTTAGATTTTAAATTTTTGTATAACTGAATTAAAATGTCCTCTCTTGTATGTATTTTGTGATAGATATGAGTGATTTGCTTTCTTACCACCTTCAACCATGCAAAATTAACTTTTTCAATTTGATTCATGTTGCTTATAAATACCGCAGTGAAGACTAGTTTTGGAATTCTAATAATTGCACAATTCTTATGAAAAGCTTGTTGGTAAAATGAATATTCATGAAGACTGCTTAAGGAAAGTACAGTCCATTGCTTACTACAGATATTTGTGGACTCCAGACTAAGAATGTGTTATTACTGATAGTGTTACTTAGTTATTGCCACATAACAACCCCCCAATTCTCAGGAGCCTGCAGCAGTAAACATCTGTTTTCTTCATGCACAGGTCTGTGGGTCAGCTCTGGCTTGGTTGGATTCCCCTGAGGTTAGGAGGGCTTGGTTCCAGGCTGCAGGCTGGTTTTCGGTCTGCTCCATGTGTTTCTTCATTCTCCTTGGACCAGCAGCTACTGAGGCACATTTTTCTCATGGTGAATCACAGGAGCCTCAGAGGTCAAGCCCCACCACTCAGGTACCCTTAAAGCTTTCAAGCTCCAATCAAGTTTGCAGTCTTTCCATTGGCTAAGCTCAAAGTCAAGGCGCGGGGATACAGGCTCCGTCTCCACTATTGCAATGCTAGGTCACAGAGCAGAGGGAGGGAAGAGTTAACGACAATAATCCAGTCTTCCACACTGACCATTTTTAACCTGTGACTTGATTTCCCCATTTGTAACATAAAACACAGCAAAACCAAAAACCTCTACCTTCCAGAGTTGTAAGAATTAAAGCACTTAGAGCCTGGCGCACACACGCGCGCGAACCCCTCCCCCCCCCCCCCCCGCAAGCTTAGTAAATAACGTTTGCTATTTTTGTTGTTGTTGTCATACTCCAATCATCCAATAAGAGGGAGAGGTTAAGCCTTGGACCATTATGCAGCCATCAAAAACAGTTATGGGGCTTCCCTGGTGGCACAGTGGTTGAGAGTCCGCCTGCCAATGCAGGGGAGACGGGTTCGTGCCCTGGTCCGGGAAGATCCCACATGCCGCGGAGTGGCTGGGCCCGTGAGCCATGGCCGCTGAGCCTGCGCGTCCGGAGCCTGTGCTCCGTAACGGGAGAGGCCACAACAGTGAGAGGCCCGCGCACCGAAAAAAAAAAAAAAAAAAACAAAAAAAAAAAACAGTTACGAAGAGCTGCAATAATTTGAGGAAATGTTTGGCTTTACTAGTAAGTGAAAAAAAGCAGCATATGTAAAAATATGTAGCTGTGATCCCAACAGTGTAACAAAGCTATACGAATCAAAGATGTAAAGGAAGGGGCTTCCCTGGTGGCGCAGTGGTTGAGAGTCCGCCTGTAGATGCAGGGGACACGGGTTTGTGCCCCGGTCCGGGAAGATCCCACATGCCGCAGAGCGGCTGGGCCCGTGAGCCATGGCCGCTGAGCCTGTGCGTCCAGAGCCTGTGCTCCGCAATGGGAGAGGCCACGGCAGTGAGAGGCCCGCGTACCGCAAAAAGAAAAAAAAAAAAAGTAAAGGAAATACACCAATCATTAAAGTGGCTGATTCTGGGAGGTGATTGTTTTCTTCTTTCTATTTTTCTATATTTCCCGGTTTTCTATAATAATATGTATTTTTCTCTAATAACAGTGAGTTTAAAAACCATTGTTAAAAACAAAAAGAGATATAGGGTTTGGGCCCAGAATAGGAGTAGCTGATTCCACCGGTAGCTCTTTGTCTTGTGTTTTGGGGTAATTTTTAAGCTCTATGATTGTTTTTTCATCTTCTTATTAGGTAACAGTATAATTTGCTTGATTGTTTCAAAGATCCAGTTTCTTTCCTCTTACATCTGGCTTTGGATTATTTCAAAGGTTAAATAAGGTGCTTTTCATGATTGGAAAAATACACAACAGGGGCTGGGGGTGCTGTAAGCTTAAGAATGCAAGAAGATGACAACTGCAGGTAAAATAACACCATTTGTCTGAAGACCTGGTAAGAGCAAGGGAGATATTTATAGATATTAATCAGTTATCCTTACATTCTTTTTCTGTTTTAAGTATTTGTCTTTTTCTTGAGTCCCTATGAATAATGGTACTGATTGTGAGCCTGATCCTTTTAGAAAAATGCTACACTTCTGTAATTATACTTTAGAGACACAATATTATTTGAATAGGCAACTCAACATTATTCAGATATATTGTAATATTACCAGGACGCGAAGTCTTTGAATGATGCAAACTTTCCTAACATTACTCATCAGAGTGTAGGCAGGTTGAATGTGGGCATGTTTTTAGCTCCTTTGGTAAATTAAATTGAATTGTGTTTTTCTATGATCTTGGATTTCCAGAGCTCCACTACTTTCTGAAATCCAAAGTTTGCTTATGTGGTTGCTTGAAAAATATGTCCATAAATTCTTTGGTATTGTGTCCTTTACAAGGTGGAGTCTAATTCCTCTCCGCTTGAGTGTGGGCTGTACCTGGTGACTCACTTCTAACAAATAGAATGTGACTAAAGTGATGGTGTGTGACTTCTAAGACTAGGTCATAAAAAGGCATTGTGGTCTCCTCCTTGCTCTCTTTCTTTAATCACTCATTCTCAGTGAAGCCAGCTGCCATGTTGTGGGGACACTCAAGCAGCTCTATGGAGAAGCCCACAGGGCAAGGCACAGAGGACTCCTGCCAACAGCCACGTGAATGCGCCATCTTGGAAGCACATCTACCAGCCCCAGTCAAGCTTTCTGATGAGTGCAGCCCTGCTGGTGTCCTAACTACAACCTCATAAGGGACCCTGAACCAGAATCACCCAGCTAAGCTGCTTCCAAATTCCTAACCCACAGAAACTGTGAGATGATAAATGCTTATTGCTTTGAGCCAACAAGTTTTGGGGTAATTTGTTATGCAGCAATAGATAAATAACACAGCTTATCACAGAACTCTACTGCTGGAAAACTATCTTGAAAGGTTGTTTATCTTGACCATGTAGTGCCTACCATAAGACAGGGTCTGAACTACACGGTAGGTATATAATGGTGAGGAAAACCCAGAATCTTCACAGACTTGTCCCTCATAAATGCTTGCTATTATTATTAGAGAGGTGAATTTTCACCAACAGCTTTTTCTTTTTCAGCCTTCAAGTTAGAGCTGCTGCATAATGCCTAAAATGTGTAATCATTGCATGTGTGTGGAAGGCAGCATTTTCACTAATAGGTTTGAAAAGTTAGAAACTTTACTAGAAAAAGCACTCCACTGTCTTTCTCAAAACTGTTGAGTTGAATCTATGAATCTACTTCTGTTTTCTAAATAAGTTCATTTGTATCTTTTTTTAGATTTCACATACAAGTGATATCATACGGTAGTTGTCTTTCTCTGTATGACGTACTTCACTTAGTATGATAATCTCTACATCCATCCATGTTGCTGCAAATGGTATTATTTCATTCTTTTTTATGGCTGAGTAGTATTCCATTGTATATTTATACCACACATAGAAAACAAGCTTATGGTTATCAAAGGGGAAAGTGGGGGGAGGGAGGGATAAATTAGCAGTTTGGGGTTAAGAGATACACACTAGTCTATACAAAATAGAAAAACAACAAGGAAGAATATATATATATATATATTCCCGAATAACCTTGCTATACACCAGTAACTAACACAACATTGTAAATCAACTATACTTTAATAAAAAATTTAAAAAAACCATCCTGGGCTTCCCTGGCGGCGCAGTGGTTGAGAGTCCGCCTGCCAATGCAGGGGACATGGGTTCGTGCCCTGGTCTGGGAGGATCCCACGTGCCGTGGAGTGGCTGGGCCCGTGAGCCATGGCCGCTGAGCCTGCGCGTCCGGAGCCTGTGCTCCGCAACGGGAGAGGCCGCAGCAGTGAGGGGCCCGCGTAAAGAAAAAAAAAAAAAAAAACCATCCTGTTGGTTTGAAAACCTCTTAAGAAAATGATGGTGCCATGGTTTAGATTTGACTCAGTGCCTACCGTAAGCTGGTTGTGAATATGTGTTTTTATTGCTAATCATTTAGAATAATAAATAAGCTAAGTTCTCACACTGATGTGCTAACATACTAAATGCCATCAGCCATTTGGTTGAAAGACAGGGTAATATTTCTTACAGTGGACCGTGTGTGTGATATTTTATTCCAAAGCAATCCTCTTATCATTTAGATACATGTCTTTCGTGACATTTAATTCAAAATTACATAGGTTCCCCCTTTCCTTAATTATGTGGTTTGCTTCGACGCTGTCTCATCAATTATGTCGATTTCTTAAGCCACTGAAATCAAGGAGCCTGACATATACCCACTTTGTTGATCTTCTTCTGTGCAAATATTCTAGGAATAATCACGAGAAAAAGCTCAGAACCTAAAGTTTAGGTAGATGAGCAGCAATTTTAAGAGTCCAGATCTAGATAATTGATGTACAAGGTGAAATAACTAGACGGCTAGTAACAAGCCAGTTATTTCTGACCAGACCAGCTCTCCCTCACTGTCAGTTTCTTTATATGCATAATTGTGGTTCCTGGATTGCTCTGTTGTTATGGCAACCATCACTGTATATCACCGTAAAATCTGGCAGTGAAATGTACTAGGAGCATGAAGCATACATTTTTCATATTTTTCCAAGTTCATTTTTTCCATGGTTTCATGTAGCAGTCCAACATGAAACACTGATTTGAGCTGAAAAAATCATAAAGACATATTCTCCCCCTTTGAGATTGAAAACCAGCTTCTGTGACTGAAATAGCAATTCACCATCAAACGGAGTTAATACACTGCAAACCATCAGACTCTCTTTCAAAGAGGAGAGAGGGATTGCTCTCAGCGGTCCTCTGTGGAGCTCACGTGCATCACTTGCTCCCTGGTTTAAGCAGAATCAGCCTGTGAGAATGTGGGGAGATTTCAAATGAAGGGTGACATTTTTGCTCCAATTCCACAAGAAATAGGTAAATGTTGAAATTCACGTGCTACTCTGTGTTTAATTCATATGGTAACGTTGGGGACTTCTTGATTCAAGACTGGTTGCCCCTCCCCTCTTCTTAGAGCAGCTAGTAGCATTTTGCACTTTGATGAGACACACTGTTCTCATTATCAGAATTGCTGGCGTTCAGATAATGGAGATAAGGCTGCAGCTTATAGTTAAATATGGAACATTAAAACTGATTTAAAATAAAACTTTCAATACAGTAACCTAATTCAGGAACTCCCAAGGATGCCTCCTGGAAAGAATTTTGCATGAAGTGTTCATATCAAGGGAAAGACCCATATCCATTTACCTGACACTAATTCACAACCTTACTCCTCTTTCTCTAGGGAAAGATTATATAACCGGAAATATCATAACAAATGGAAGTAGGCCACAGAAACGCCGTGTTGGAGAGTACCTTGCTGACCTGGTATGAATTTTTGCAAACATTTCTTAGTTGCAAATCTAACAGTTTTTTCCAATAGTAATATTATGATAATATTCATTGCCAAGACTAGAATATATTATTAAGAATCTGTGAAGAACTTTAAGTCTGCTTTTTCAATGTTGGCGAGACTTCGCTGGTTGCAACATCCTTGCTTTATTATTATTCTTTTTTCATGGAAAGGCCATTCCAATCAACTGGGCAATCTTGTTAGAATACAGCTTGAGAGACAGGGAGGGATGAATTAGGAGTTTGGGATTAACGGATACAGTAAAGTCCCCTACATATAAACTTCCAAGTTGCAAGTTGTAAACTTTAAAAGATGCCAATGTATTATAAACCTATTGCAATACAGTACTATATAGCTGATTGTGTTAGTTGGGTACCTAGGCTAACTTTGTTGGGCTTAGAACAAATTGGACTTAACGAACACGCTCTCAGAACGGAACTTGCTCACTCGTAGGGGACTTACTGTACAAACTACTGTATATGGATCTGCAGTGTAGTCAAAGAAAATTGCCCTATACCTAGACAAGTAGCATCTGACTTTCCTCTTGAGGAATCACATCAGTCAAGTTCCTGATTAAAGAGGTTCTGCATTCCTACTCAATCTATTAAACCAGGGACTGTGCTCTTGGTACCAGGGCACCCAGCCGTGATGCCAAGTCACAGCAGACTGAGGCCCACGCTGCACTGTGTCTATTAGAACATTTGCATCACAACCCAAAGTTCCACTGGACAGGACTGTTTTAGATGCAGAGCAAGTGATAAAAATTAATCAAGATTAAGGGTATGGTTGTAGAGATAGTTCTTGAAATAACATACAAGCTTTGAATGCTTTCCATTTTACAGCGTCTTAGAAATGAAACATCAACATGTTTTGGTGGCTAAGGGAAAATAAGGAAATGAAGGCAGCATCCAATAGTAGTAAGAAGTTATAGAATATTTTTCAAGTTTTAAAAATTTATTCAATAAAAATGTGTGACTCTTCCCCATACCAGATTCTGTGCTAGGTATGGATGCAAAAATAAAGAAGAGTATTGGGACTTCCCTGGCGGTCCAGTGGTTAAGCCTCTGAGCTTCTACTGCAAGGGGTGTGGGTTCGATCCCTGGTTGGGGAACTAAGATCCCACACGCCGCGTGGCCAAAATAAATAAATAAATAAATGGTCTGGACTTCTTTTTCTTTTTTTTTTTTTTGGCTGCATTGGGTCTTAGTTGTGGCACACGGGATCTGTTTTTTGTTGCGGCATGTGGGCTCTTCCTTGTGGGGCGCAGGCTTCTCTCTAGTTGTGGCCCGTGGGCTCTAGAGTGTGCGTGGGCTTAGTTGCCCCGTGGCACGTGGGCTCTTACTTCCCCTATCAGGGCTCAAACCCGCGTCCCCTGCATTGGAAGGTGGATTTTTTTTTACCACTGGACCACCAGGGAAGTCCCTGGACTTAATTCTTTAAATAAATAAATAAATAAAGAGAAGTACGTCCTAGCCTCACAGTGTATTCTAAAGTTCAAAGAAATAGAGGCAGAGGCAGCGATAGGATCCATCAGTATGGCACAGGCCTCGGGAATGGGGCACTCACTGCGCAGCTGCTGAGAGTGTCACCTACTAACTGTCCCCCGCTGATGCCCTCCCTGGCAGGCGAGCACATCTGATTAGCCATGTTTCCACAATAGAAAATGTACACAAATATTGGGTTGGCCAAAAAGTTCGTTCGGTTTTAAATAAAAGTAGCCATTTTTCATCTTCACCAAGAACTGTATTGAACAACGTATTCACTAACCGAACGAACCTTTTGGCCAACCCAATATAAAATGATTTCTCCCCTTCCCTGTGACCTCCCAGAATCATCAGTAGACACAAGTCAATGGGCAGCCAGCCATAAGAGCAAAGAGAACATTCAGGGTACTCAAGTTAAGAAGTGATGAATGTCCCAAAGAGGGAGGTCGTAGTAAAAGCAGGTTTTTATTATTTGATGGATCTGGTTTTGCAAAGTCTGTGGCTTGGGGTTACAAAGGAAACAGTGTTGAGAGACGCGGTAAGTTCAGAAGGAAAATCCAGTGTTAGCTGGGGAAGGATTAGAGGCTCAGCTGAGGTGGATGGAACAAGGCATCTCATCCCAGTGATGGAGAAAGGCCTTTCTTGGGGGAAAGTGTCACACCGGTTCCGGTGAGGTGGAGTTCGTGGCGCGCTGAGGACAAGTCAAGCCGGGTCACACCAAGCCAAGCATACGTGTCAGCAGAGCTGGGTATCACTCAAGTGACAAACTGCGAGATTGACCATTGCTCCTCTCTACTGAACCTGAACTTGGAACGCCAGGAAAATGCGTGCTTTTTGGGGCCCGGGTATTCTTCCGTAAGAGTCAACTGGCTGCTTGGATGTGCTGTTTTCACAAAGATGGACTGGTAGGGTGTCCCCTCCCCCAGCCAGCCAGAGAAAAGATGGAGCAAGGCTGTGAATCCCAGGGAACAGGCTCTTTGCAAGAGAGAGAGATCTCCATTCTCTGAGGGCAGTGCTGAAGGCAGCAGAGGAATTTTCTATTTGAAGGAACTGCCCATCTTGTCTTTGGAGTTTTACTTTGGTGTTTGAATTTTTAGACTGAATCCAAAGCTTTCTGGTTGGAGCCGGTTCTGCAGTTCAATTCAGGAATATACTCTCTGCTTCTTTCTCCAGGCCCCATCTGCATGTGAAGTATAAAACCCACAGACAACATTATTCCCGCTGGAGGGAAAGATCATCTACTTCCTTGCTGCTTAAAATGTGGTCCTGGGCCCCGCAGAATCAGCAGAACCTGGGAGCGTGCGGAAAACGTATGATTTCATGCCATTCCCTGGACTTGCGGAATCAGAATCTGCCTTTTAACAGGATCCCCAGGGATTCGTGTACACAGTAAAGTCTGAGAAGCAGTGATCTAATTCTGATTGAGTAGGTCTGAGCTGGGGCCCAAGAATTTACATTTCCGGCAGGTTCCCAGGTGATGTTGCTGCTAATGGATTGAGGAGCCCGCTCTGAGAAGCACCGCTTTAATTCATGCTCCTCATTTGCTGGGGAGCCAGATACTTCTGGGTTCAGCTTTCAGCTCTGAGGCTCACCAGCTGCGTGACGCCGGCCGTCCTCCTGACTTCTCTGAGCCCAAGTTTCTTTCCATGTTAAGTGGAGTAACACCAACTTCATCGCACTTTGGGAGGATTTCAAGAGATTATTTTTCTTAAGAGATTTTTTTAAAGCCAAGCGCCTCCCACACGCCTGACCAGAGGACATACCCTTCAAAGTGTGCTCTGCAGACCGGTAGCCTGCGAGCTTGGGAGAGATGCAGGGCCCTGTGTATTAGAATCTGCGTTTTCACAAGACCCTCAGGTAAGAATTATGCGTGTTAAAGTCTAAGATGAGTTCTGTAAGCACGCGGGTCCTCATTTCCCAGTTCCAGCCGAGGATACTGAAGCTCAGGGAATGGGGGTTACTAGCCCCAGATCAGGCACTGGAAGCTCGAACCCCTAAATCTCTCTTCAGCGTTCCTACTCTCCAGTTGCAGCCGTGCACTGAGGGTTTGATTCCCCATCTCAGGCCGGGACACTCTCCATGAACCCCTGCAGGTTTGCACAATACTGGGAGGCAGCAAAAGCAAAAAATATGCGTTCATGTGACTTTTTGTCTCCTAATCTGGAGTTCACCCAGAAACAGATATGGCCTGAGAGGAGAGAAAGGATTTCTATACCTTTTTGCTTAATTGACTTTTTTTTTTTTTTTGCGGTACGCGGGCCTCTCACTGCTGTGGCCTCTCCCGTTGCGGAGCACAGGCTCCGGACGCGCAGGCTCAGTGACCACGGCTCACGGGCCCAGACGGTCCACGGCATGTGGGATCCTCGCGGACCGGGGCACGAACACGCGTCCCCTGCATCGGCAGGCAGACTCTCAATCACTGCGCCACCAGGGAAGCCCTTATTTGACTTTTTGATTGCCCTTTTTTATTTTGGATATTCACATTGAGGTTCTACGAGGATTCAAGTAGGGCTGGAGAGGAGTAGGAAAGAGGGGATGGAAGCAAAGGGCACACAGGGGATACAGGTTCCGACAGGGAGAGAACGGAGGCTTTCGTTCCCGGGCTGCCAAGGAGAATGGCTCCCTCCCAGGCAGAACTGGTTTCTGTTAGAAAAAAGGGCCCAGCTGAGTTCCCACCACAGAAGTCAGCCCCCTCAGGGTTCTGGTGTGTGATTCTTTGGGAACAAAGTACTGTTTGGGAATCATTACCATTTGTAGCTATTTTATTGTGTAAACCAAATAAAAATGAATCCTTCCTGAGCATTCTAATGAACAGAATACAGAAGTGACTTCAGCAGAGTTAGGAAGGCAGCACTGCTTTTTTCCATGTCTGACTAATGACATCTGAAAGGTAGTCTGGCAGGAAATATAAAATAACCAGATTTATTTGATAATGAAAAAAATTCTGGGAACTCTGTCATCCCCCGTGAAGTGACCCTTAAGTTCAAGGATAGTTTTGTCATTGAACATGCTCTTCAGTACTTCTTGTACTATGATTGAAGGAGTTTGCTTTCATTTGACATCATGGACCAGGATCCCTTTTTCTTTCCTTGAAGCTGAGGAAGGCTGGAGTATGCACATAAACAAGCCATTGCCCCAATTCTGTGGCTGCAAGATTTATGCTACCCATCATAGTGGAAATCAATAGAGCGACGTTCACTTTATAGCTGGAAGAAGTTCAGGGATGGGAAGCAATTTATCCAAGGTCGTAGCTGGTCCAGGTTGGCGATAGGCTTAAAATTTAGATCCCCTGTCTGTAGCCTCTTGTTATAAAACATAGACATAAAAACGATAAGTTTCAAAAAAGAGCTAGGTTTTAAGCTTTGAGTCTTGATTTCCTTACTTAGCTGTATATTTTCCTCTCTGGCCCTTAAGCACTGACATCTCCTGGATATAGTGCCAGGGTTATGTCCATGGAAACAGAAGCAACTTGGGGGAAAATGGATTTCAGTTAGGCCTTAATCAAAAGCCCACTTGTGAGAATTTGGCCTCCAGTTCGAGACTGGGCAGAGCCCCTTAGGATAAACCCACAGCTCGTCTAATGAATAAGGACTCTCAGAAGTTTGCTTCCTCCCTCCCCAATTCCCAGATACACTGCAAAACCCAACAAGATGGGAAAAGCAGCAATTGCCTCTAAGGAGGAGAGGGCAGTGATTTGGAGCTGGGAAGGAAGGGGCAAGGGGGAACTTTCTGGAGTGAAAGTAATGACCTATTTCACAGGGGTTTGGGTTAGGTGGTGCGCTGCTCATTTGTCAAGACTTATGGAATGGTACGTTGAGGATCTGTGTGTTTCGTTATACGTTAACTTTACCTAAAATAAAGCCCTGCATGTATAATAGAACAAACTCCCTAAGAAAATATTTGGGACAGTGATAGGCTTAAGAGCTGAAAGTGTCGGAGTTACATTTTTATCAGCTCTGTCATCATCTTCACCAAGCACAAAATACAAATGTCTTTGACCACTTCTGTAGAGGGGAGCAGGTGGAAGTTCTCAGAAGCTGAAACGTCCGAAGTAGAGGGTGTATGCTCTGGCGCCGCTGTCTTTCTGCCGGCACTACCAGGAAACCAGATCTTTGGCCCTGAACCGAGCAGGCTTTTGTTAGCAGTCAATCCTTCAGTAAAAATAATCGGTAGGGCTGTGAGTGTGTGTGCTAGGTGGGGTAGCTGAAGACTTGAGGCAGCTCTGTCATGAATGCCCTGGAGGACCCCCCCAGGCAGGGTGGTGGGAACTGGACATCTCGGGGTCTCTGCTGTCCTCCCTTGAGTAAATGTAGACAGGGGAAAGACAAAACCGGCAGGGAGGAGGAGAGGCCTGGCTTCCAGAGAAAAGTCCATTCCATTACGGGTTTGGGAAAAATTATGAAAGCACGTGGGTAAAGAATAAATTTTATTAAAATTGTATTGTTTGGGAGTCTTCACCCTTTGGTTCCCACTTTGAATATCACTCGATTTCCCCAATTACCAATGTAGTTTGCTTCTTTTATTTTATCATGAAATATTTCAAGCATAGAAAATATAGAGGATGATGTAACAAAGAGCAGTCCATCCATGATCCAGTCTTGTCAGATTACTTCTTTTTCAAGATTGAAAATGTGTTTTAATTTGTGATTAGTAAATTATTAGTAAGTAAATCGTTCAAATAAATCAGAGTTGTCCTTCTATTGACATTTACCCTTTGACTTTTTCCTCACCTATATGTTATGCATACTGGGAAATAGGCATTTGGACATGGTAATTGTCATTTAAAATAACAATAACAGGGCTTCCCTGGTGGTGCAGTGGTTGAGAGTCCGCCTGCCGATGCAGGGGACACGGGTTTGTGCCCCGGTCCGGGAAGATCCCACATGCCGCGGAGCGGCTGGGCCCGTGAGCCATGGCCGCTGGGCCTGCGCGTCCTGAGCCTGTGCTCCGCGACGGGAGAGGCCACAACAGTGAGAGGCCCGCGTGCCGCAAAAAAAAAACAACAAAAAACAACAACAACAACAAAAAACAATAACAAACGCATTATGTGTTAACACATTTTTATGAAAAGAACTGTTTTCTAAAATAAAAAACTTATTAAGAAGAAGGGCATTGTCATACATCTTTGCAATCTCTTTAATGTTTACCTCAATAGAATCAGCTGATTCTCATATTTGCTTTTATATTCAATACATTGTGAAACACTGTTTTGGTTGAAAAATATGGAAAAAACCCAGTTTCACACAGATATGTAGTTGGAAATGGGAAGAGTATATTAATAGCTTTTTCAGATAGTTGTGGATATTCTTTTTTTAAATTTTTATTTATTTGGCTGCCTTGGGTCTTTGTTGATGCGCGCAGGCTTCTCTCTAGTTGCGGTGAGCAGGGGCTAACCTTCGTTGCGGTGCGCGGGCTTCTCATTGCGGTGGCTTCTCTTGTTGCAGAGCACGGGCTCCAGGCATGCGGGCTTCAGTAGTTGTGGCACACGGGCTCAGTAGTTGTGGCTCGTGGGCTCTAGAGCGCAGGCTCAGTAGTAGTGGCCCATGGGCTTAGTTGCTCTGCGGCATGTGGGATCCTCCCAGACCAGGGATCGAATCCGTGTCCCCTGCATTGGCAGGCAGATTCTCAACCACTGTGCCACCAGGGAAGCCCCTCAGTACTTATTTACTTGCTGGAAAGTTTACTCCCTGAAAAATTATGCTTGGTCTCTCCCTAGCTGCAGGAAAATGTCACAGTGAGGAGACAGCATGTTCAACACATTGTTTGACAATCTGGTGTTCGCAAAGGGGAGGGTTTCATTATAGTTGCTCTGTAATGAGTTTGCCAAATTCATCTGTACCTGCCCCTGCAGTGGTAAACTTCCTAGCAGTAGCCATCCAGAATGAAAGGAAAAATCATGTTTGAAGACGGGGGTATTTGATTACGTGGATTCATGCACACTGAAAATGCCACGAAGTGAAATTCACATCTTCATCTAGGGGTTTGGCCAACCCTTTCCGATAACAGTGCATCCTTCTGTGAGGCCACTGAAGCCAGGACTTCATATGTTTGTGATGGAACACTGTTACTACAATAGAAAGTGATGTATTTGGAAGACATTAACAAATACACATGAAGGTGTATGTGCTTCTCAGCCTGGAAGTGGATCATGTCCCAAAATGGTTGCCTGGAAACATCTGTTTCAAACCACTCTGAGTTAGGAAGGATGTGGGGACCAAGTATGTGGTTCTCGTAGAAAATGCTTGCCTCACAGTCTTGACCTAAGAGATGGAATCTGGACAGGGGAGGAAACGAAAGTGGTCTTGGAGTCACACCCTTTTCGAAACAAAACGAAAACTGTGTCCTGACACCTTTTTGAAAGGTTTTTTTCAGAGCATAAAAATTCCCCGAATTTCCCCTTTGTGTTTAGTTTTTAACCCCTCACCCAGTTTCCCCAGGGTTAACATCTTCATGACCGTGGCATATTTGTCAAAATGAAGAAACTGACACTGGTGCATTATACTTAACGAAACCCCAGACTTTATTTGGGTTTCACCAGTTTTTCCACTAATGTCCTTTTTCTGTTCCAGGATCCCATCGAAGACACTGCATGTAGTCATCATTTCTCCTAGTCTCCCTTCTTGCCTTTTGATAACCCTCCTCTCTTCTTTTTGACTGAGATAGTGAACTTCAAAATGGGCTCTTAAGAAGCCTTCCTAAACACATCAGAGCCAACTTGTCAGTTGTGTCTATTGTAGGGTAGAGAAAAAAACCTTTTCCTCTACCCTTCTAGGTTCTGCACTTGGGGCCCCGGAAATTAAACTGACAAAAGACAGATTAACAAGAGAAAAAAATTTATTAACACAAGCACATTGCATAAACGTGGGAGAAACTCAGTGATGAGTAACTCAGTGGCGTGGTTAGGACTTCGGGGTTATATAGCATCTTAACAGAACAGTAGGCTTCCCTGGTGGCGTGGTGGTTGAGAGTCCGCCTGCCGATGCAGGGGACATGGGTTCATGCCCCGGTCCGGGAAGATCCCACATGCAGCGGAGCGGCTGGGCCCGTGGACCATGGCCGCTGAGCCTGCACGTCCGGAGCCTGTGCTCCGCAATGGGAGAGGCTGCAGCAGTGAGAGGCCCGCGTACTGCAAAAAAAAAAAAAAACCAGAACAGTAAATATGTAGAAAAGGAACAAGGCAAAAAGAAAAGGGGTTTAGGCTTTTAGGAGTGGCAAACTATGGGAAAGTAAATATAGAGGGGAAAATTAATGGACGATAACAGTTATTTAGTAAAGTTTGTTATGTAGATTCCTCTCATTGCTGACTCTGGGCTGATAAGGGTCTAGAGTCGTCTCCAGTGATTAAGAATCTAAGATTTGTCCTTCTCTTCCTGGTATGAGAGAGGGAGACACCTTTACAAGTAGAATTTTATGTCCCACTTTTAGGCAAATGGTGGGGAGGGCAGAAAGCTTTTTTTCGTATCGGCTGTTTCTCAGTTTTCTTCAGCTCAAAATAAGTCTTAAGCCAAAGTGGCATATTTTTGAGGTGGCATATTCTGATCCCCTACACTGTAGCTCAAAAAACAAACAAAAAACCCAATCAAAAAATTCTGGAAAATTGAGAAATTCATCCAAAAGGCTCTCCTGGCTGTCATTTTTATCTACATAAAACCAGTCGTCATCCATTTGATGAATTTATTTTCTGTGATTTTATTTGTTGTTCTGGCATAACAACATACAGCTGCATCTATCTCACAGGTCAGAACAAGAGGTTATCAGGCAATAGGAAGGACCAGACTAGGAGAAGCGAGGTCTTAGAAACTAGACTTCCAGGCTGGGAAAAAACAGAAGTTTGGACCAGACCATACTTAACTGTATGCGGGAAAGTTCAGAAAGTGGTGCTATGGAACATCTGGTAGACCCCAGACAGGAGCCATCAGAAAGTAGAGCAAGTAGCAGGAGCATGGGGGTGGGTCGGGAATGGTGGGCCGGAAGATGGACTGGCAGTGAGTCCAGAAAGGGCTGGGTGGTATGCAGGAGCCAGCAGGTGGTGACGAGGAGCGTGGCTAGAAAGGGCAGAAAGGATATCAGCTTGAGCTCACACTGCCTATGAATCAGCGGCACAATCCTGATCTGACATCTCAGAGCTTAGGTTCTGAGTTGGTATCTCAGGTAAGGTTTGGGCATGCAGGAACCACCGCGGAGCAAGATACTTGGTATCCAAGGTGTGAGATCCCTGGGATACCAAGATAGAGAGTTGAGTACAGGAACCCCAGCCATTAGAATCAGGGAGAAGTAAGAGCAAGGTCAGCACCCAGGTTAACTTGAGGTTTTATTAACTTCCCTACCGAACAAGAGATGTTAAATTCCTCCTGGGTGGGAAAAGAAGTAATCGCTGACCCTAGCTCAGAGTTTCTCAACCTTGGCACCACTGAGATCTGGGGCTAGATAGCTCTTTGACGTGGGGAGCTGTCCTGTGACATTGTAAAACGTTTAGTAGCATCCCTAGCCTCGACCCTCTAGATGCCAATAGCACTCCCCTGCCAAATTGTAACAACCAAAAATGTCTCCAAATATTGGCACATATCCCCGGGGGACAAAATCACTCCCGCTGAGAACCACTGCTGTAAAATGAGGCAGACCCAGGAGGAGGCCTTAAATAGCCTGTTTTACTAGAAAAATATCTGGGGGAAGAAAACCAGACCAGGTTACTACATCCCAGAGAGGAAATCAAGGGAAGTAATGTACCTAGTAAGGCAACATGGACACAAAGGTTCCTCTGTAAAGAGCCACTGGATCAGCAGGCGGAGGAAAATTTTGGCCTTTGATGGAGGGAGTCTGGGACCATAAACTGCCTTACTCCATATAAACAATATATATGGTAGAAGTGGGTATGTGTTCATTGATTTAATAAGTCAGATGAAATTGAATTATGCTTAAAACAATGTTCAATGCATAAAGCCAAAGGGAATCAAAATTTTCTTTGTGTTCTCACACCATGGAAGCTTTCCCAGCCTAAAAATGTCTTTGCCCAATGTAAGATATGATATTTTATTGAATGATGCCCTTTTTCACTCTGAGGTTTTTCACTGTAGTCTTATAAAGGCACCGTGTAAAGCTTTTTTTATCCCAGAAAATAGTAGTCATTTTAAGCATTTTGGTGGAGTTGTTACCTCTTATATACAGTTCTAGCCTGGATTTCTCTGATTTTCTGTGTGGTGGTGATGTTTGGGAATAAACTGGCAAAGAGCAGTGATCTTGAAACACTTTGCTGCTTAAATCCACAGGAATGTCTTTTTTTTTTTTTTTTTTTTTGTGGTACGCGGGCCTCTCACTGTTGTGGCCTCTCCCGTTGCGGAGCACAGCCTCTGGACGCGCAGGCTCAGTGGCCGTGGCTCACGGTCCTAGCCGCTCCGTGGCACATGGGATCTTCCCGGACCGGGGCATGAACCCGTGTCCCCTGCATCGGCAGGGGGACTCTCAACCACTGCGCCACCAGGGAAGCCCTTCACTCTTGTTTTTAATTAAAGGAAAGTGGAATGTGGTGCAGTTACTGCCTTTTGGTAACTGATCCTGTACTCCAGCTTATTTATTTATTTATTTATTTATTTATTTATTTATTTATATTGGAGTATAATTGCTTTACAATGTTGTGTGAGTTTCCGCTGTACAGCAGAGTGAATCAGCCACATGCATACATTACAGTTTCTTTAAAACTTCATGTTTTGCAGGTGCGGAGCCTAAGACCTCGTGACAAGGTATGTAAATGGTGGAGCAAGATGAAACCCTGGTCATTTGACCCCTAAGCATACATTCGACCCAGGGCTAATATTCAGAAGATTGAACAACCGCACAGCACAAGGTGAGAGCAATCAACACACGATGGCCCTGGAGCCGGGCCGTCCTGCGTAGCTGCGCTGGGCCACGCAGGCTGGGTCTCGGGAGGTGGGCACAGTGACCTGGGAGGTCGGGGCGGTGCTCGTTTTCTGCCGGGCACTGAGGTTCTGTAGTTCACTATGTAACTCCCCTGACCTGGTGCACGCAGGCCGAGTGTGGCCTTTATTAATGACCGCTCTTCTCCAGGGCCTCCTTTCTGCCTCCGCTTGTCAGATAAAACGCGGAAGTTTATTTCTAGCATAAACTGACTACAAGTGAAGGCGAAACCAGATTGCATGCCCCCTCCAGCGTTTTTGCAGACAGACAAATTTCACATAGAAGCTCACGTGTGGGATTTTGACAGCTGCCTGGGAACAGCAAGTGTTGGCCAGAGGTCCTTCTAGAAAGAGTAACTCAAGCTCCTGTCTTGCCTTTTGAAAAGGGGGTGGGCGTGGGGGTGGGATTTGGCTGTTCAGGGAAAAGCTGGTCTCATTGTTTCATGTGAAATTGCATGATTAGGATGTAAACGTGAAATGGTCATATAGCCGTCGTTCTCTGGCCCAGCTGGTTAATTTATGTTGAGCGCAGATCTGAGGAAGGAAGGCGGACGTGTGGCCTCAGGCTGGGGGAGAAGGCTGGGTAAAATATACAGCAGAGTGCTTCACAGTCCTTGAGTCACCCTCCAGGGGCTCTGAGGACTGGTCTGGGATGTGGCGCCGCAACGGGATTAAGAGCTCCCCCAGGATTGCACCTCGTGGCCCAGGGTAGGACTCACTGATCTAGGGGCATGGCAGGACCTCTCCAGGGACCACAGCTAGGGTGGAGTTCCGGTTTTGCCACTTACTGGTTGTGTTGAGGAGATGATCAGTTTAACCCAGTTCATTTTCCCAGTCAGCCACTCAAGTATTAGCCTAACTTTTCCCCTCTGCACAGAGGGAATTGCGTTTTTTTTCTCTGTGACTTGGCTCTCTGTGTTGAATCCCGTTTGCGTTCAAAGGGAAAATTAATGAGGTAACTTCTCAGTGCCTCAGTTTTATCATCCTAGAAAGGAGAATGGTCTCTATTTTACATGGTGGCTGTTGAGTGACAAGGAGCTATTTTTGCGGCGGTCCTGCGGGACACACAGCTAATGAATTTGCAGGGGTGCTGCTAAAGCAGCATTCCATAGAGAAAACTTACAGAAATGGGAAGAGTAGCAAGTGTGCGGCGAACCACCGTTGCCTGTTGAATTCTGGCATGACTGTGTCGGACCCTGGCGAGGGACCCACAGCCTTGGGCTAAGCGGCAGGGTTAGGGAAGCCCAGACCCCTCTGGGTATGAAGGGTTCCGATATAACTGTAATATGACAGAGTAGAGCCTTCCTGGTTATAATTAAACTGGTGTATGTAAAGACGCTTCAGTTACTCAAGCATTATACAAAGGAAGATGTAATGGTGATAACAGTCCTATGTTGCCATGCATACCATACTCCTACACGTCTTTAACACCGCTCCATGTTGGGAGTTTCTGGGGCCATTTTCTATCTAGCATAGTACACGGTTTCTCAAACTCTAATGAGCATGCCAGTCGCCCAGGGCTTAATTAAAATGTAGATTGTGACTTCAGTAGGTCTGGGCAGGGCCTGAGATTCTGCATTTCTGTTAGCATCCCAGATGATTCTGAAGCTGCTTCTCTAAAGAAGGTATCAAAGCATTGTTCTGTTCGCTCTGTCGCAGGAGCACACCTCATAGCCTTTAAACTCGGCCATCTTTGCTTGGTGTGCTGGCATCTGTTTAGGGTTGCCAGATGAGAGGTGTGTGTCCCAAACATACTTGGCTAGAAATGATTCCTTGTTTATCTGAAAGTCAAATGTAACTGGGCTTCTGGCTAAATCTGGCCACTCTAAGGCCCCACGAGCCTCTTCCCGCTTCTAGTTTGCTTCCTCTAATCTCTTGTGGGAGGGAGGGTTGAAAACAACTTGAAATTACAGAGCTGCCAAGAGTAATAAGTCCTCAGTTCTTTTCTACCTACACTTGCTTCCCGCGAGCCTCAAATACTATCTCTATTCTGACCAAACCCAGCTTCTTGCCCCCGAGTTCTGAGACTGAGACACGGTGGCCTCCTCCGCATCTCTGCGGGACTGTCTATCGGGAGGGATCGCAAAACCAACATGCTCAGAGCAGGAGTCCTGACCCACCCTCTCCCATCTCTCCCTCTGTTCCACCACTTTCTCCTCCAAAGTCCTACGTCTCAGTTCAGGGCACTGAGGCCAACAACCCAAGAGCCATTTGGGGGCTGATCTTTCCCACACACCCCCTTTCCAGTCCATCCACTGGTCCTGGGGGCTCTCTGTCCCAACATTTCTCGAATCCATCCTTCCCTCTCACCCCCACCGCTAAAATTCCTATCTAGGCCATCATCCCCTCTTGTGGACTTAGCTGCTGTAGAATCTCTTCTTTCTTTTCTCCCCACTTCCCACACAGCAGCCGAGGACCCTCTCACGGCAGCAATCAGATCGCATCACGCACCCTCTCCCTCCTTGGTGCACACGCTCGCAGTCTTCCAGTAGTTCCCTGGTGGAATTATTGGCTAGAAGCTGGGAGGTGGGCAATAGAGGCTCTGAACTGGGGCGATTTCTCCCCGCTCCCCCCAAATTGGCAGTGTTTGGAGACATTGTTGGTTGTCACCACTGAGGGGCAGTACTGGCATCTAGTAGGTGGAGACCAGGGACGCTGCTAAATATCTTGCAATGCACAGGACAGCCCACCGATGCCGAGAGAGTCCAGTCCCAAATGTCAGTACTGAGGAGGCTGAGAAACCCTGGCCTAAAGTATCACGGTATTTAAGATGAAAACGTCAGGGACGCTGTCTCCAGCTCCACAGGAAAGTTCTGGAGCTGACAGCCACCTCCTCCGCGTTAATGAACACCTTCATTCAGCTGCCCCGGGGGAGGACCAGCTACCGCCTCCATCTGGACAGACAGATGCAGCAAAGAGAAACTGGGCTGAGAGCCTGTGTGCTGCTACCAAGTAAGCAAGCATAACTGGGTGCTTCGGGTTTACATAACCTTGAGCAAGTCAGACCCCTAGTAAGGAATAAAACAGCTAAGAACCAAAGCCATGTGCGCTGAGGACTTGTATTTCCAAAGGTCCCGGGGGAGAGCCGATGAAAGCCTTGCACTGCCGGGCTGTACATGGCTGCCCAGAGATTTTGCAGACAATAAAGGCCTCTGATTTTTTTCCCCCAAGCTGTTAGCTTTAAGTGGAACCAGGATAAGAAGTTTCCCTTTTGTGTCTCCAGACAATTGAAGGATGATGTAGGCAATGTGTTTTGATCTCTCAGCAAAACTATGAAATGTTTTTTCTTCTGTCGAAATATCTTTTCAAACGACATTTCAACAAATTAACAAGGGCAACTGCAGAATGTGTGTTTTTTCCACTTTAAAAAGATGCAAAAACAACTGTTCTGCTTCATTAGTCTAAACAGACTTGACAGAAGGTGGGCCTTTCCTGCTACTGAGTAATCCCATGTAATACGAATATAGCCGCCAAAGGACTAATAGTTGCTGATTATCTCCCTCAACTAGCTTTCCTGTTAACCATTTTTAACTTGGGTTTCCCCTGGTGGGTAGGAAACACTGTATGGCGTGGCTGACCAGAGAGGCCCTCTGTAATCCCCGGTCACTTGATAGGCAAAGCGCAAACCTTATCTTTGTCCGGCAGGTTTTAGGAGCCCCAGTGAGAAATAGACTAAGCCAGAAGGCAGGGCACAGGGCGAAGAGGGGGGCAGAGTTTTGGCAGAAGACTCCATGAGAGACACAGAATGGAGTCACATGGGGCGGGGGGCAGGTTAGGGTGGAGAACTTTTTACGAGGCACGATGCCTGGGCTGGGCCCCATCCTCAGAGTTTCAGATTTAGTTGGCCTGGGGAAGGCCCAGGGCAACGAGATTTTGTAAATGTTTCCCAGCGACTCTAATGGACATTGAGGGTTGAGAACCACTGTCCTAGACCCGGATTTGTCACCTCGGCGCTGGTGTTATTTCAGGCCGAGTCACTCTTTGCCATGGGGGCTGTCCTGTGCATTGCGGGAAGTTGAGCAGCACCGCTGGCCTCTATCCACTAGATGCCGGTAGCGCCCCCCCAGTGGTGACAACCAAAAATGTCTCCAGGTATTGCTGCCCCGCTTCAAGCACTACAGAGAAGCACAGTCGAGGCCTCGGCTGCAGAACGTAGTTCACTGGTAACTCTGAGACGGTGGGATTAGTGCTGTGTTCCGCAGCTCTACACTGAAATGGCTTGCCTCTCCATTGCAGGCATCCTGACTAACTTGGCCATATATTATTTATCGGCGATATCTGAATACACAAATCCATGGTCAAAATAATTTATATGATGTTAAAGATCTAATTTTGAAAAAGCAGATGAATTATTCTCTCTCTACTTGAGTCATTTCCCCCGTAGGCCGCCTCCACCCCTCCTGTCCGTGCTACTCCCAGGATAACTTTCTAGCTTTAGGCACCCTGCTACGGTCATCACTAGTCACTTGTCACATGTGCGTTATTAAATTTAAACTGAAATTCATTTAAATTAAATAAAAGTAAAAAATCGGTTCCTCAGTCATACTAGCCACGTTTCAGTTGCTCAGTAGTCACATATGGCTAGCGGCTACACGATTTTAATGCAGGTATGTTATCGCACCAAACTCAGGTCTGCTCACCTGTGCACAGTAAAGTCAATCTACTGACACCAAGGTGCGGTGAAGGCAAGTGCAGCATTTATTGCAAGGAGTCCGGGACAGCTGGTGCTCAAAAAGCCTGAACTCCCTGAAGGGTTTCAGCAAAGGATTTTTAGAGGCCAGGTGAGGGAGGGGAGTCCCAGGGTATGTGATCAGCTCGTGCACAGTTCTCTGATTGATGGTGAGGGAACAGGGCAGTGTCACAGTGGTTAATATTATCCATCCTTAGGCTCCAGGAGGCATGGGGCTTGTGCTCATGGGCATCAAGCAGCTAACGTCTTCCGTTTGGTGGGGGGTTTACACATCTGTAAAACAACTCAGGAAATGTGCATCAGGTACTGTTATCTAGGTACTTCCAAGAGGAGCTAAAGCACAGGATATCGGGAGGGGTCTGTCCCGGGAAGGCCCCAAGGGTCCCGCTCGGTTGCAGATAGAGACATTTTCATCATTGCAGAAAGCTGTTTACCCCGTTAGCTGGAGGTGCTTCACTCTCCAAGCCCAGCTGTCTCTGCCGAACCCCTCTTCCCCCTCAGCCTCCTTTGTACATACAGCTCATCACTTCATAGGAGAGACCACTGCACTCCTCTACATCCAAACCTTTGCCCATGTTGTCTTCTTTGCCATGAATGTCCTTTCTCTAACTTCTTCACTTGGAAAACTCATACTTGATCCTTGGGTTCAGTTCAAACGTCCCTCCAACCCCCCTTCCCACTCCAGCCCTCTGGATCCCAAACAACTGCTTCATTCCCTGTTGCCCTACAACAGTGATTACCTGTCTCTCACATACTTGCCACTTTTGATCACAAATGGCTGTTTCCATGTGTGTCTCCTGTGCCTAACTCAGAGCTCCTCAAGGTCAAGGAGTGGCTTTATTCCTCTTTGCATCGCCAGAGGCTGGCACAGTGTGGGCACTGCCACTTCAAGTGAAACAATTCATCAACTAGCTAATGAATGAAGTAACGTGATTAGACACATTTCACACCACGGAATTCCAACAACCCACACGTCCATGAAATCAATGGCTTCTCCTTGGGGTAAGAACATCTGCCTTTTATTTGTGGAGGAGAATGAGCGTATCTGGTGACTAGAGGGCTCTTTACTGGGATCAAAGATAAATTCATTTAAAGGTTCTATCTGATGGGCTGATAGTCACAAAGAATAAGGAAGAAAATACGGAGGAAATGTATTGTTCTCCCATATGGATTTCATCTCTTATGTCAGTTAAACAGAAATATCTCAAGAGAAAGAACATTTAAATAGAGAAAAAAAGGGAAAGGACCGGCTTAGCATTACAGCTACACAGTGTTTCTTCCTCGGCATATTCTTGACTCTTTCTAAAGGGTAGTTTGTCTGCATTACCAAAGCCAGGGTTGTAGCTTGCACTTCCGCTCCGAACATAATGTGCAGCGCAGAGCTGGTGCTCAGATCACCCACCTCCTCTAGGAAGCCTTCCTTGACTCCCGCCGGCTGGTTTTACCCCCCTTTTGTGATCCCTCAGCACCACGCGCACTGTTTCATAATGCATTTACCACGTTGTATTACATACTGTCTCTTCAATGTCACCGTGTTTTTCCTGAGGTCAGAAACTATGTGTTGTTCTTCTTTGCATCTTCATGGCCTATAAATAAACCTTGGGCAGCAGGCAGTCCAGACTTTAATGGAGAACAACAGCATTTCTTTGCAATGGTAAACAGTATTAGTGGCAACTTTTAGAATTTGGAATGAAAAGTGGGGAAATGTTTCTAAGTATGAATTTATTTGGATAAAAAAAGAAACCTTTGGTGTGGCCTGAATAAAGACACCGTAATCATTAAATAATTCTAGAAAGTAGAGACAGTTCTAGAAAAAGAATCCTTACAAGATTCCTTTTACATCTGTTGATTTTAATCCAGTGAATAAATATTGAAGACTTAGTAATAAGCAAATAAGTGTGCCAAGCGAGAAAGGAAAAAGAAGATGCTCCGCCAGTTAACATTTCATAATTCTATGACCTTATGATTCTGAACACCTACATAAGGTATTTTTAAACCTTGGCAATCACGGGTAGATTTCCATGAAGAACCAGGCATTATGGAGTCAGAACTTGCATAGATTTCTTTCATCCAAGTTTCCATACAAACCGGTACCATTGGGTCATTTGAATATTCAGGCCATTGATTTATGGCTTCTTCCTGGAGTGGACTGGACGATCACGCGCCACCTGGCAGTTTTCAAGGTGCCCGTCCCTTCTGTTTTATAATCTATCCAGGGCTTCCCTGGTGGCGCAGTGGTTAAGAATCTGCCTACCAATGCAGGGGACATGGGTTTGAGCCCTGGTTTGGGAAGATCCCACCTGCCGCGGAGCAGCTAAGCCCGTGCGTCACAACTACTGAAGCCCGCACGCCTAGAGCCTGTGCTCCACAACAAGAGAAACCACCGCAATGAGAAGCCCGCGCACCACAACAGAGCAGCCCTCACTCGCCACAACTAGAAAAAGCCCGCGTGCGGCAACGAAGACCCAACACACCCAAAAATAATAAATAAATAAATTTATATATAATCTATCCATTTCTCTAGCATCCAGATGGTTAATTGCCCTTCTTAAGCACACGCACACACTCACAGAAAAGGTGTGAGGAAGGACCCTGGAAAGAGGAGCCTCTCTTGGCGCAGGCTGAGCTGCTGTACAGAAGATGGGACTGGTGACCCACTGACTGGGCCTGAAAGCCTTTTCAGCCCACAAAACCCTGGGTTTCTGCATTAGCATATCAGAGGTGGCACAGTGGTGGGGAAGGCTGCAGGCGACAGAGGACACAGCTCAGCGGCATGACCTCATTGGTGCTTACAGAAGCAGAAAAAATGATCAGCGGGCCAGGCCTACAGTGACGGACAGATGTTAACATCTTTTCTTGGGTGACTGGCGTCTTCTCCCCACACCCTCTCAACCTGATCTGGACTCAAGCCTGCTCACCCCCCGTCCAAAGGCACAGGGCCTGGACCAGGACACAAGGAAAAGCCACACGCCAGTCAAAAGCTCTCTCTAGCTAAAATGAGGACAGAGTTGCAGCTTTAACTTCAATCAGGACTGGAAGGGATTTGACACTTTTTTTCAGACTTGAAAGCCTTATTGGAAACATAAGTTGATGAGAATTAGGAGAGTCAGTTGCCTGTTCCTAATATCATCATGAAGCTCAAGACCTCTCAGGAATCAGCTGTCTTATTATTTTACACTGAAAGGGACAAAAGACGCTCATCGGAGAAGTAACTTCACATCTTTGTTGTCCTAAGTGCTTTTCCCTTCTCTGCAGGTTGACGCCAGTGTTCTGTGTTCTATAGCAGGATTCTCAACCAGGGGGGATACTGCCCACTGGACACTGGGCAGTATCTGCAGACATTTGTGGTTGTCACAACCAAGGGGTGTGTGTGCTGCTGGCATCTAGTGGGTCGAGGCCAGGGATGCTGTAAATATCCTGCAACACAGCACAGCCTCCCCAGAACAAAGAATTATTTGGCTCAAAATGTCAATAGCGCCAAGGCTGAGAAACTGCTCTTTAGCCTTTTTTATGAATATAATTTACAAATTCTTATCAAGATAAATTGCTGTTGAGAAATGGACACCTCGAGAAGTTTATATCCCCGTGCTTGCTCTGTTAATTAAGAACATTGAACAGTTTTTGACAAAGAAGTAGGGCCCAAATTATAATTTCTCATCTTTGACTGCATCATCGAAAGATCTGATCTAAGCAGTGGGTGTAAAATTTTAGAAAATTGTAGCACAGAGGGGTGAACATTTTCCTGCACACAGTAATCTGACTTTCTTACAGCCAACAGCATGTCTTTTACTTCACGCTCAGCTGAGTCTTAAATATACTCCAAATGGCATAAAATTTGAAGAATTCTTTCTCCTCACTTGGAGATATTTGTAACCTCTTAGAAAATGACACATTGGGGTATAATATACATTGTTCAAACATATACACATATAAAATCAAGTTTACATTTAAGATCACATGCTGTAGTAGGTTTGTGTTATTTAATATCATGTTTTCCTGGATCAAAATATTTTCAGTTCAATATTTACAAATCAGAATGTTTGTAATCCTATATATACATGTACATATGCATATATAAATAGGTACAGATGTAAAGAAAAACATATATTGTTTTCCTGAGATGCCAGTTGTTCCTTCCAAGTAGCTCCATGTTGACGAAGCCACTCCAGAATAAGATTCTGAAGACTGTTGTCACTGGTTATGATATCCATTGGTATACAATTTAGATAACTGCCTTCTTCGTGGGGTACAATGGTTTTTAGATGCTAGAAAAAAAAACTGCAGATGATTATAATGGACTTTATAAAGAGGAGCATAAAATAGAAACCAAATTGAGTTGCCCTCATCCATCTTCAGTTATCTTATGTTATAGTCTGCAAAATATGCAGCTTTTTCCTTTAAAGTTCTTAATTAAAATTACTCTCTTGTTTAGGGATCAGTCATGCCTGGGATACTTCCAAAATCACAGTTATGCTCTCTGGTGAAGATATTTCACCATGTGTGAAAATAGTTTTACTTTCTGTAAAACATAGTGTTGTCATATATTCCAACACAGTGGTTCATATTAGAATCAATTTGAACCTTAAAGGTATACTCATTTCTTAGGCTCCGCTCGGACTGGTTGAATCAGAATATCCAAGGATGGTGTTAAAACAAAACCAAAACAGACAACACACACATACACACAAACACGCACACATGTCAGGCGATTCTAACATGTTGCCATGGCAAGAAGGCTGGCTGGAAAGCCTGGTCTAAAGCACAGACTGCCACAGGCAACCAAATCGGCGGGTAAATTGGGAAAATACTGCCCCATAGAGACGGTAGGGACATTTCTCTGTCTTAGTCTAATGGGGGTGGGGTGTGGGAATTGTCCAGGAGAATACACTGGTGTGTAATGATTTTGCAGTGATTCATTTTTAAACTGCCATCCTGACTGATGAGTGAGCTCTCTCCGGGGAACTGAGAACAGCGACATGGTATATACTGCAAGGAATGCTGGAGTGCAGGGGGTATTCTTAGTTCTGGCTCTTTCCCCAACCAGCTGTGAGTGAGCTCTGTGAAGCCCCATCATTCTCTCTAGCCTTGGTTTACTCACCTACACAATGAAGGGGTTTGATCATGTGACTTCTAGTGTTTCGTTCAATTTAGAGAAAAAAGCAACTATGGGCGATAACTAGGAATTTAGAAAAAAGTTAAACAATTTTAACATTTTATATTTTTCATAAATTTATAAAGCCTTCTATGGCAAAATAATGTAGAATTTATAAAGGAATTTTTGGCAGTTTGTAAGTAAGACACAGATTTCATCATATCAAAAAATGGGCCTAGTGTTTGGGCTATATTTCTATAACTAAATACATCGTAAACTGGAGATCAGCAAATTTTTCTGTAAAGGAGCAAACAGTATTGATAAATGTTTTAGGCTTTGAGAAGCAGGCTACAGAAAATCTTTGTTGCATCATTTTTTTTAAATCATTTAAAAATGTGAAAAACAGGTGAAGGGCAGGATTTGCTGACCTCTGCCTTAAACAATTAAGATGTATATTTGCATAAAAACAAAATTGCTTGTCTTTACGTAACAATAACAATCCCCCAAACCTGCTAGAAGCTATTGGTACATGTTGTTACATGGAGAGATTGAATCTGGACAATGAAGAAGCCTACTGGGGACACAGCCATCCATCCACAGGGTGAGCAACTTGTCCTGGTTTGCCTGGCACTTGTCTGGCACGTGCCTGGTTTTAGCACGGAAGGCCAGAGTCCCGGGAACTGCATCTAGAACTCTTGGCTAGGTTTCTCTTAAGGGAAATCTAAGATCAAATTGAAAGGTAAAAAGCCTGAAATGGAAATACTTTCAGGAGCTTTAACATATAAACAACCGGCAAAGGACCGCAGTTGGAAAACTTTAAAGGGAAAATTGCGAGAGAATATTTTGTAGTCTTTTTTTGGATTAAGCTCCATGGAGCCTAAATCCACCTTTCCGTTAACAGTCCCAGTGCAACAGACCAAAGATGAGAAACCGCTTACTCACAGACGTGTCCCTTGTTCTGTAGTACAAGTTTATACATTCTCTGGATGTGATCAATGCTGGACATTAAGATGAAACACAGCCCAATCTTATTACTCAGAAATGACAGAGTTTAGAATTACTTCCTGGGTTTTTCTGAAGAGGACACGAAGCGTGAAACTAGCCATGAGCCCAACTATGAATAGAAAGATTAGTAGTAGGGACTGCTTTGGAAAGGGCCAGGAATAAAAGAGGAAAAAAGTTTCTCAACATGCTTTTGTTATGTGCATTACTATCATTCACTTGAATCTTGAAACTGCAAGCTCAAAGCTCAAAAGGCTGTTTTCTCTTAGGAACGTGCCCTGAAATTAGGTATACTGTCACCAGGGGAGCTTTGTTATGACCACATGGTTTTCCGGTTGTACTTTATAAAAACAGGAGCCCCTGTTAAAACATGAATATTAAAAAGCAGATATGACAGCTTGAAAGAGGATGCCGTGGCGTAAAACAAAATCGAGGATATAAAGATATAATTTAGAACATTTTGCAATACTCTTTGGTTATCAATTTATTCCAGTTCTAATCCTACGTTCGGAACTATGGTTGTGTCTTTATGACTCATCCTCTCTGGGACATAAAAGCATCTTTTTTTCTGAGCTTCAGGTCAGCTTGGCATCAAAAGCTCTTGTTTCCTCTGAAGCTGTGGCTACAGGTAGTTCTCTTTAGAATCTATTTCAGCAGACTCAGTGAGGCTGGAAAATAATCACGCATTTCTCTAAGCAGATCTTCCTTCCCCTTCCGTGGTATAAGATCAAGGGGAGAGAGGGAAGCCCCATTTAGGTGGTGGCTTGATGTTTTGGTTCTACAGGAAACCCAGCAATGAGTGTCTTTGCCTAAGTGGAAACAAACTTTCCTTTGCTATAAGGGGAGTGGGGAGGGGCCTTAGGACCTCCAACTAGGAAAGTTCACAATGGTCCAAGTGATCATAGATAAGGAGAGAAGGATCAGGGGCCACTTGAGCGCACAGAGCACGGCCACGGATGGTTCACACAGTGAAATTTTAAGGAAGCATTAAAGTGTTGCTTCACCAACTCTCTCCCAGTGTATGTGAATATGTACGACCACACAAATACAAATACAGGTGTAATACATGTGTCCGAGGTTCTATTAGTTCCTACTCACCCAACCCCATTCACTCAAATCCAGAATACAAGTAGACATCAACTTCCGATTTCATCTAGTGACAAGTCAGGAAACTCTTAATCATTTTTCACAGCATTTTAACACCTAAATTCCAACACCACTGGATGTATGCAAGTTAAATTTTTCTGAATTATTTTCTGAGCTAAACCTAAATGCAGCAATTTCTTTTTCTTAATGGCCTAGGTAAATGGATGAAGCCTTACCCTGCTCTCTCACAAAATTTTTCACTGAACAGTGGCTGAAATTGAGCCCCGTCCAAACCCAAACTTGAGGCCTGAACCAAATGGCCCTACTGTCCCTGGCCCCCGTGCCTTCTGCAGCCCCCAGGGGTCCAATCCATGGCTTACATGTTTTTCCCATGAGGGTCTATTCCATGGCTTCCTGCTACTCTCTGTTAGCAGTGCCAATCCTGCTGTTCTTTCCTCCTAGGTTCACTTAGGACCACAGCCCCCTCTTTTTTGTACTGTCTCGAGCCCTCCCTTCTAGACTGTGCGCGCTGATGCTGGGGCTGGAACTCTGCAAACGTCACTGCCCGTTTGCCGTCTGTCTCTCTGTTGGGCTCTGCCAGGAAGGGGTGCTAGATGGAGGCCAGGCCAGGAATTCTTCCTCTTTGCTTGCTGGTCCTGTCAGTGTCATCCCAGCCACGCTGCCTTGCCACGGCAGCAGTTGCTTCCAGTAACAACTGGTTCCAATTTCCAGTATTATTCTCCACCTCTTTAAAGGTATTAGCCCCAGCCAACTGGTAGCTGCCTCCCCGCAGGCCTTGGTCCCAGCTCTGCAAGCCTCTGCTCATAGACTTTAGGTTCTGATAATGTCACTTTCTTCCATTTGTTCCTGCAGGCCTAGGAGTGGGCCTTGCTTCCGAGTAGCAGTGACTGTGTTACCTCAGTCTTGCCTCCTTCTCTTCTCAGTCCTTTTTCCCCGAGTCCCTATATTAAATTATCTCTGCTAAAATAACTGGTGTGTTTCCTCCTTTCTCAGCTGCATCTTTTTTTTTTTTTTTAACATCTTTATTGGGGTATAATTGCTTTACAATGGTCTCAGCTACATCTTTTTTTTTTTTTTTTTTTTCCAGCTGCATCTTGACAGGCATTTCTCTGTTATGATTCCTCAAGCATGCCACATATCAGTACAAGGGAGCCTGGAAACATCCCTTCCAACTTGTCCAGGGTTTACTGTCCCCTCATTGAGATCTGTGTGCTTATATAAAGTGGCCCCTAAAGGCCCTCCTATGCATGTGCAGACACACACACACACACACACACACACACACACACACACATATTTCTATTGCTGCTTTGTGACTCCTGCATGGATTGGCCACACACCAAGGGTTCTGCCCAAGGGTTCCCTTTGATCTTTGCTCAGAAAAACCAGCCTCCCTGCTGTGGAACCCCAACAAAGAGCCTAGACTCTAGGACATTCCTATCATTGATTCCATCCTTATCAGGATAACTTGTATCTTACTTCGGGTCTGTCTGCTTTCCATTCTGACTACTCAGAGAGAGCTGACCCCTCCCCAGAGGGCCATACACTAGCTGGTCAGAGGGCTCCTAGACTAGCCCTAAGATTCCTCGTTTTAGCCCCACAAGTCACTTCTTAGATACACTTACATTCTGACAGATAAAATGGACCTTAAAAATTATCTAGCATCTATTCCAACCTTTCATCTTAGGGAGGAGCCATACATTCCATGTTTTTTAAAATGACAATTTGGGACAAATAAAACAAAAAAAAATTGGTTGACTAGATGATTCACAGAACTCTCATTTCCCTCTGCCTGACGCTGTAAAGCAGCCAAAGTATTCAAAGGAAATCTTATAAAATACATTTAGATTTTTTTTGATCTTTAACATGTGTCTACACATCTTCAAGCATGGGGCTTACAGTCTCAACAAGGGCCAGGTTTGGGAACATGTACATTTTATGGAAGAGTATTAAAGCAATTTTCTCATAATTATTCAGCACCTGTCATTCCTGAAAATTGTAATTGCAGTGAAATATCGAATCGAATTTTCCCAATCATGAGGGGAGGCGATGTTCTGTGATCTGGAGCATGCGATGCCAGTGAATGCAGCATATAATCTGAATAGCTCGAATATGAAATGAAAATACCGCTAGGGTATATGAGGTCAACATTTTTCAATTATTCAAAATACTTTACATTATTTTGATCCCTCGTGTACCAATGGTCACATTCTGAAGTGATTGCATATAATCCTCTGTGTGTTCTGGTTCTGATATTTGACTATGTATGTCATCCTCACCACTATAAAAAACAGCCATGCTTATGTACGTTTAAAAAGCACTTTAAACAATGAACTCCTTCTTTTCCCCATAAATGTAAAACAGCAGCTAGAGCTGAAAAGCAGGGGTGGTTCTCTGTAGTTATGTTTGAATGTTCTCTGTAGTTATGTTTGAATGTTCTCTGTAGTTATGTTTGAATGTCCTGAATTCCATTCAGAATGTTAGAGTTATCTGCTGGTTTTCTATTGCTACGTAACAAACTACCCAAAATCTTAGTTTAAACCAGCAAACATTTATTATTCCACCATTTCTGTGGATCAGGAATTCAAGAGCACCTTAGCTGGGTGGTGGCTCACAGACTTGCCTGAGGTTGCAGTCAAGCTGTTGACCAGGGCTGCAGTCATCTGAAGATTTCCCTGGGGCTGGAAGATTGGTTTACAGGCTCACCCAGGTAGTTATTGGCATGCCTCAACTCCTCGTGGACTTTTGGCCAGAAGCTTCAGGTCTCCCATGGGCCTACTCAGAATATAGCAGTTTGCTTCCCTCAGAAGCAAGCAATCTCTGAGACCCTGCTTTCAATTCTTTTGAATATATATACCCAGAACTGAGATTACTGGCTCATATGGTAGTCCTATATTTAATTTTTTGAGGAATTGTCACATTCTTTTCCATAGTGGCTGCACCATTTTACAGTCCCATCAACAGTGCACAAGGGTTCCAGTTACTCCACATCCTTGCCAATACTTGTTATTTTCTGGTTGGTTGGTTTGTTTACATTAGCCATCATAATGGGTATGAGGTGGTATCTCATTGTGTTTTTGATTTGCGTTTCTCTAATGATTAGTGATGTGGAGCATCTTTTCCTATGCTTGTTGACCATTTGTCTTCTTCGGAGAAATGTCTCTTCAAGTCCTTTGACCATTTTTTAATCGTGTTATTTCAGTTTTTTGTTGTTGTCGAGTTGTAGGAGTTCTTTATATATTTTAGATGTTTATTCCTTATCAGATATATGATTTGCAAATATTTTCTCCCACTCCATAGATTGCCTTTTCACTCTGTTGACTGTGTCCTTTAATGCACAGAAGTTTTTAAGTTGGATATAGTTCCATTTGTGTATTATTGTTTTTGTTTGCTGTACTTTTGGTGTCATGTCCAAGAAATCATTGTCAAATATGAAGTCCTGAAGCTCTTCCCTCTGTTTTCTTCTGAGAATTTCATAGTTTTAAGTCTTAAGTTTAGGTCTTTAATCTATTTTGACTTAATTTTTTAGAATTTTATTGAAGTATAACTGATTTATGAAGTTGCATTTAATTTCTGCTGTACAGCAAAGTGATTCAGCTATACAGATATATATTCTTCTTCATATTCTTTTCCATTATGGTTTATCACAGGATATTGAATATAGTTCCCTGTGCTCTACAGTAGGACCTTGTGTTTATCCATCCTATATATAATAGCTTGCATCTGCTAACCCCAAACTCCCAATCCCTCCCTCCCCTACCCTCTCTCCCCCTTGGCAACCACAAGTCTGTTCTCTATGTCTGGAAGTCTGTTTCTGTTTCATAGATTTGTTCATTTGTGTTGTATTTTAGATTCCACCTATAAGTGATATCATATGGTATTTGTCGTTCTATTTCTGGCTTACTTTGCTTAATAATCTCTAGATCCATCCATGCTGCTGCAAATGGCATTATTTCATTCTTTTTTATGGCTGAGTCATATTCCATTGTATATATGTACCACATCTTCTTTATCCATTCATCTGTTGATCAGAATTTAGGTTGTTTCCATGTCTTGGCTATTATAAATAGTGCTGCTATGAAAACAGGGGTGCGTGTATCTTTTCAAATTATAGTTTTGTCTGGGTATATGCCCAGGAGTGGGATTGCTGGATCATATGGTAACTCTATTTTTAGTTTTTTGAGGAACCTCCATACTGTTTTCAGTGTGAGGTGGTACCTCTTTGTAGTTTTTTTTTTTTTTTAACATGTTTATTGGAGTATAATTGCTTTACAATGGTGTGTTAGTTTCTGCTTTATAACAAAGTGAATCAGTTATACATATAAATACATCCCCATATCTCCTCCCTCTTGCGTCTCCCTCCCACCCTCCGTATCCCACCCCTCTAGGTGGTCACAAAGCACTGAGCTGATCTCCCTGTGCTATGCGGCTGCTTCCCACTAGCTATCTATTTTACATTTGGTAGTGTATATATGTCCTTGCCACTCTCTCACTTCATCCCAGCTTACCCTTCTCCCTCCCCATGTCCTCAAGTCCATTCTCTACGTCTCCGTCTTTATTCCTGTCCTGCCCTTAGATTCTTCAGAACTATTTTTTTTTTTTATTTAGAAACCATATATATGTGTTAGCATATGGGATTTGTTTTTCTCTTTCTGACTTACTTCACTCTGTATGACAGACTCTAGGTCCATCCACCTCACTATAAATAACGCAATTTCATTACTTCTTATGGCTGAGTAATATTCCATTGTATATATGTGCCACATCTTCTTTATCCATTTATCTGTCGATGGACACTTAGGTTGCTTCCATGTCCTGGCTATTGTAAATAGAGCTGCAATGAACATTGTGGTACATGACTCTTTTTGAATTATGGTTTTCTCAGGGTATATGCCCAGTAGTGGGATTGCTGGGTCGTATGGTAGTTCTGTTTTTAGTTTTTTAAGGAACCTCCATACTGTTCTCCATAGTGGCTGTATCAATTTACATTCCCACCAACAGTGCAAGAGGGTTCCCTTTTCTCCACACCCTCTCCAGCATTTATTGTTTGTAGATTTTTTGATGATGGCCATTCTGACTGGTGTGAGGTGATACCTCATTGTAGTTTTGATTTCTACTTTGAGTTAACTTTTGTATATGGTGTAAGATAAGGGTTCGGCTTCATTTTTTGGATATGCATATCCAGTTTTCCCAATACCATTAGTTGAAGAGACTGTCCTTTCCTCATCAATTGGTCTTGGCACTCATGTCAAAAATCATTTGACTGTATATATGAGGGTTTATTTATGGACTCTCTATTCTATTCCATTGGCTTATACATCAGTCTTTATGCTAGTACCACACTGTTTTGATTACTATGGCTTTAAAATACATTTTGAAATCAGAAAGTTTGAGACTTCCAACTTTACGCTTCTTTTTCAAGATTGTTTTGGCTAGTCTGAGTCCCTTGAAATTCCACATGAAGTCTGAGATGAATTTTTTTATTTGTGCAAGAAGTGCCCTTGAGATTTTGTTAGGGCTTACATTGACTTTGTAGATCACTTTGGACAGTATTGACATCTGAACAATATTAAGTCTTTCAGCCCATGAACACAGAATGTCTTTCCATTTATTTGTGTCTTTAATTTCTTTCAGCAATGTCTTCTAGTTTTCAGTGGTAAAAGCCTTTCACCTCCTTGGTTAAGTTTATTCCTAAATATTTTATTATTTTTGATGCCATTTTCTATGGAATTTTTTCCTCAATTTCCTTTTCAGATTGTTCACTGTCAGTGTATAGAAACACAACTGACTTTAGTGTGTTGATTTTGTATCCTGCAACTTTGCTAAATCATTTATTCTAATATTATTTGGCATGGAATCTTTGGAGTTTTCTCATATAAGATCATGTCATCGGCAAACAGAGATCATTTTACTTTTTCCTTTCCAATTTGGATGCCTTGCATTTCTTTTTCTTACCTGACTGCTCTGGCTGGGACTTCCAATACTATTTGGGTTTTTTGTTTGTTTGTTTTTAAACCTTTTTTCTTAAATTTATTTATTTATGTATTTATTTATTGGCTGCATTGGGTCTTCGTTGCTGTGCACGGGCTTTCTCTAGCTGTGGCGAGCCAGGGCTACTCTTCATTGCAGTGCGCAGGCTTCTCATTGCAGTGGCTTCTCTTGCTGTGGAGCACGGGCTCTAGGCGCACAGGCTTCAGTAGTTGTGGCACGCAGGCTCAGTAGTTGTGGCTCGCGGACTCTAGAGAGCAGGCTCAGTAGTTGTGGCACACCCCTGGTGGCGCAGTGGTTAAGAATCCGCCTGCCAAAGCAGGGGACACGGGTTCGAGCCCTGGTCCGGGAAGACCCCACATGCCGCGGAGCAACTAGGCCCGTGCGCCACAACTACTGAGCCTACGCTCTAGAGCCCGTGAGCCACAACTACTGAGACCTCGTGCCACAACTACTGAAGCCTGCGCGCCTAGAGCCCGTGCTCCACAGCAAGAGAAGCCACTGCAATGAGAAGCCCGTGCACCGCAAGGAAGAGTAGTCCCTACACGCCGCAACTAGAGAAAGCCCGCATGCAGCAATGAAGACCCAATGCAGCCAAAAATAAATAAATAAATAAATTTAAAGTAAAAAGAAAAAGAAGTGGTGAGAGCACGTTTTCTTATCTTGTTTGTGATCTTAGAGGAAAAGCTTTCAGCCTTTCACCAATGAGTATGATGTTAGCAGTGGGATTTTCATATATGGGCTTTATTATGTGGAGGTAGTTTCTTTCTATTCCTAGTATGTTGTTTTCATCATGAAAGGGTGTTGGATCTTGTCAAATGCTTTTTCTGCATCATTTGAGATGGTCATGTGGGGTTTTTTTTTCCCCTTTGGTCCTTCATTCTATTAACGTGTTATACTTACATTGATTTTCATATGTTGAACCACTCTTACATTCCAGGAATAAATCCCACTTGGTCATGGTGTATAATCCTTTAATGTGCTGTTGAATTGGGTTTGCCAGTATTTTGTTGAAGATTTTTGAGTATGACCTCATCTTAGCTAATTACATCTGCAGTGATCCTATTTCTAAATAAGGTCACATTCTGAAATAACTGTTAGGACTTCAACATCTCAAACCCTTGTGATTTCCAGCAAAAGTACCCACATACTTTATTTATTTTGAGTTCTGCAGTCCCAGAGAATTGCTTTTCATTGGTTACAGAGGTCCTTTGAATGCAAACCATCTGTATCATTCCCCTGATTTTTCCCTCCTGTGGAAACTAGCCGCTTTTGTACAGTGAGTTCATTTTTAATTCAGGAAACTAAAGAAAATAAATGGTTGGTATGTAGGTCAGTTCCTAGTTCTGCCTTGGTTAGAAAACAAAGGATCAGGACTCAGCTAGAACTTGCAAGGTTCATCTATTTCTTACTATGGCCTTTGTACAGATGCTCGTGTGCATTTCACCCTGCTCTTTCTTTGTGACCTAGAGATAGTAAGCCTCCAAAGACCTGGCTATTGAGGCTAGGTTAAAAAGTCCCAATTTATTACATCTTAGATGAATCTTATTTGAGGCTTTTGAGAAGCTTCTTCTGACCTCGCTCAACCAGCTTGCTTTCTCTGCATAGGCATCATTATTTTAAAATGAACTTCATATGGTTATTTAAGAGAATGTGTTTTTCTGCCAGCCAGATGATTCCTGTAAGATTTTAAGCATATTGTTGAGAGTTTAGTACATAATCTCTCAAAACATTCAAGGGATATATAGGATCTTTGGTTGCTTTATGGCACGCTTCACTTTTGGAAATCTCCCTGGTGCCCTGACCGCCCTCCCACATCACCCTCAAGCTCCGACCAATGTCCTACAGCTTCAAGACCATTCTCATGCACCTCACTGATTAAGAGCCTTCTACCCAAAGCTTCAACAGGTTGGAAATAAAGTTTCCACTGCAGGAACAGTCTTCATATTTAAAATTAAAATTGCAGCACAGCTCTGGTTAGAAGAGTAGTATTTTTAACTAAGGTGACATCATGTCACACATGATACAGATGAATCACTTTATGGTGTTTGCCATACTTGACAGACAGAGCAAGATGCTTCAGAAAAATTAGGCACTGGCTTCTAGCATCTGTCCACATGAATCTATTTCTTGAAAAATGCTCACATCCAACCTTCTTTTGGGAGATTAGGAAATAACAGAATGACTTTTCCACAGTCAAGTATCGTATTTTCTTATGAATCAGGAAGAAGGTTATAATGTTTATTTTAAAAGGACTACTTTTTTTTTAAGCCAACAAACGTTTATTAAGTATTTGTTATTTTCTAGCATTGTACTGGGTGCTCGGGGACAGAAGGATGAAAGTATAAAACACATTTTCTTTTCTAAAGGAGACTTCTTTTTTTGGTCATGCCATGCGGCTTGTGGGATCTTAGTTCCCCGACCAGGGATTGAACCCAGGCCCTCGGCAGTGAAAGCACCTAAAAAGGACTTCTTATTTATAACATTTTGTCTAGTGAGGTACCAGAGCCAGCTCACACTGGCCCATAAGAACTAACTGTTAAAATATTCAGGAATTTTGTGAGTTAATTGACATCATATTGGTAACCTGAAATCAGCCACGATGGAAGTATTTACACCAAGGGAATCAGCAAACGATCAGGACTTCTACTAGCACACCACTGATTTTTGTCCCTTCTGTTTAAAAAACTCCCAAGCAAATCAACATTATGCATGAAATGCCTACCATGTCCTTTTTAAGATGGTGGACTACCCCACCCCGCAAAGAAAGACACCATTTTTTTCCATGGAATTTGTAACCTACTTGAGGGGAAAAACAAACAAACAAACAGGGACCATCAAGCAAAAGAGTATGACATGAACCACGAGGACAAAAGGAGTCCAAAGAGAGAGAAAGGAGTGGGCACACGTAAGGCAGAGATGTCATGAAAATGTTAGACTTTGAGCCGGGCTTTGAAGGACAGGTAGGAAAGGAAAATGGGCAATCGAGCAGAGAGAAGGTCCTGGAGAAGAAGCGGGAAGCAGACAGAGGAGTATAGTCTCCTGTGAATACGCCAAGCAAGCGTGGAAGGAGAGGGGTGATGTGGGGACAGCAACTGTGGGACAGCACAGTTTGTGAAGCCTTTCTTGTATCAATACATCATCTCATTCTGATCTTCAAAGCAAGCCTGAGGGACAGGGCAACTGAGGCACAGAGAACTGGTGCGAGGCAGCTGCGTGGGCCTGTGTTCAGAACGAAATGTTTGTCTTTGGGCCGTGTTCAGCATTCTTCCCACTGTACCGTGGTGACTCTGCTCATCTAACATTGTACAGCAAGTGACACAGAAAAGCAGCAACGAAAAAGAATTTTAAACAAGTAATATATTTAACACACCCCGGTATACTTTAAATGTGAAGATATGATGTTCTGGTGGCTCTGAATGGCAGTAAAGCCTAACTTCTAAGTATCATTGCTTTCAAGAGTTCAGACACGATTTCTCTGCAAGGCGCCCATAGCTTTGTTGTATTCAACCCTAACTCTTGACAGGAAACAGAATTAGAACCAGAGCTTGATTTCTAAGAAAAAGAAAACACTGAGCAAATAGAAAAACAGTGCTATCTAAACTACGAGGGCTGGATTCCTAGGTCCCCTGAAAGTCAGCTTTTCTAAAAGAAATGTTTTTGTTCTTCTCCCCGTACTAACCCTCAAGAGGGATAAACAAGAACTGAACTTTTGAGTTTAAAATTTTCCAGAAACTTGAATCTCACAAACACAGTGTTGAGCGAAAAAAGCCAGACACAAATACAGTACTTAGGATTTCATGTCTCTAAAGTAGGAAAAACCAGGCAAAACTAAACTGTGCAGTCGGAAGCCAGCCCTGTGGTTACCCTTGGTGGGGTGGGAGAAATGGGGACAGGAAGGGGTCGCCAGAGAGCCTCTGGGCATAGTAATGTTCTGTTTCTCCATCCAGATGCTATTTTCACAGGTATATTCATTCTATAAAAACTCGTCCAGCTTCTACATACATAGCTTGTACATTTTTCCTTATGTCTGTCATACTTTGATTTTTCAACAGTGCTTAAATATTTCCTGGATCCTTAAGCAAGATAGAGGCAGAATTACAATTCTTTAAGAGGCAAAGACTGTTTGATGTGGGAAAAATGCTCGACGATAAGAGAGTGAAGTATTAGAAGTCTGGCTCCAGCAGATGTTGGAACGGAGCCATCTTAGGAGGTGGGACAGGACGAAGGCCATGTACACAGGAGTGCTGGTACAGCCCAGCCCTCCAAATGGGCCCCAGAGTGGAGCTGAGGGATGCTTGAGAGGATCAGATGCAGTAGGCAGCCCAAGGTGGCATATGATATATACTACTACAAGAGATAATATCAGGATCTGGCCCACTCTTGGGGCCACTTTCCCAAAATTCAGCTGATTGGCTGCCCTCTGAGGTCTTAATTCAGAAGGAAATGATTTTAGATAAAGATGGCAAAGGCTATGCTCATACATGCAAAGTAAAATGTTCAATCTTTAGTCACTCAACAAGGAGGATACAATTATATAAAAAAGCAGGGCATAGGGCCCCTTGAATTTCACTCACTGTTTACTCTTTATAATTTTAGCAGATATTCAGAATCATAGGATTTTTGAGCAGAAAGAGGTGTGCAATTTATGGAACATGCTATCTTATCTCCCTTCTAGGTTTTCTGAGCCTATACTTACATCAAGTTAGATCATCAGAAAGTTCTGGATCATGTTAGGTTTGTCTCTTACCTCCTTGGAGCAGGAGTCTGATCTTTTACTATGCTACAGAGCCCACTGGTGGTCTGATGAAGCCCATAGGACTCTTCTTAGAATAACTATTTCAATGCATAAAGAAAACGCAGGGGCTTGGAAAAACCACTTACACTAAAATTCAGTTAGCAAATATTTCAGTATAGCAACATACGTGCTTCTTAACTAAAGCAGCACAGACAAGACCTGCCTGAGATCTAATGTAACTGTAATTTCAAAGTAGCAAGGAGAATGAATGAAATTTTGAGATATCTGCAACAATTCTATCATGATAACAAAATATCTGCGATTTCTGTTGATGGCAAAGTTACGGCTAATGGTAAAACTCTGTGCTGGCTTCATGCACAGTGGAAGAAAGTGCTCAGAAATATCAGAAGTTGATGAGATTGGTTCAAGATTGCGGGAGTAGAAGGACTTGCGCTCAGTCCCTCTTGTGAGAGCACCGGAATCACAACTAACTGCTGAACAATCATCGATAGGAAGACACTGGAACTCACCAAAAAAGATACCCCACATCCAGAGACAAAGGAGAAGACCTAATGAGATGGTAGGAGGGGCGCAATCACAATAAAATCAAATCCCATAACCGCTAGGTGGGTGGCTCACAAAGTGGAGAACAGTTGTACCACAGAACTCCACCTCCTGGAGTGAAGGTCCTAAGCCCCATGTCAGGTTTCCCAACCTGGGGGTCTGGCAATGGGAGGAGGAATTCCCAGAGAATCAGATTTTGAAGGCTAGCAGGATTTCATTGCAGGACTTCAGCAGGTCTGGGGGAAACAGAGACTCCACTCTTGGAAGGCACACACAAAGTAGTGTGCCCATCACGACCCAGGGGAAGGAGCAGTGACCCCACAGGAGACTGAACCAGACCTACCTGCTAATGTTGGAGGGTATCCTGCAGGGGTGGGGGGTGGCTGTGGCTCACCACAGGGACAAGGACACTGGCAGCAGAAGTTTTGGGAAGTACACCTTGGCGTGAACCCTCCCAGAGTCTGCCATTAGCTGCACCAAAGAGCCTGTAGTCTTCAGTGCTGGGTTGCCGCAGGCCAAACAACCAACAGGGAGGGAACTCAGCCCCACCCATCAGCAAACAAACGGATTAAAGTTTTACTGAGCTCTGCCCACCAGAGCAACACCCAGCTCTACCCACCACCAGTGCCTCCCATCGGGAAGCTTGCACAAGCCTCTTAGATAGCCTCATCCACCAGAGGGCAGACAGCAGAGGCAAGAAGAACTACAGTTCTGCAGCCTGGAAAGAAAACCACATTCCCAGAAAGACAGACAAAATGAAAAGGCAGAGGGCTATGTACCAGATGAAGGAACATGATAAAACCCCAGAAAAACAAGTAAGTGAAGTGGAGCTAGGCAACCTTCCAGAAAAAGAATTCAGAATAATGACAGTGAAGATGATCCAGGACCTCTGAAAAAGAATGGAGGCAAAGATGGAGAAGATGCAAGAAATGTTTAAAAAGACCTAGAAGAGTTAAAGAACAAACACCTAGAAGAATTAAAGAACAAACAAACAGAGATGAACAATGCAATAACTGAAATGAAAAATACACTAGAAGGAATCAATAGCAGAATAACTGAGGCAGAAGGACGGATAAGTGACCTGGAAGAGGGAATGGTGGAATTCACTGCTGCAGAACAGAATAAAGAAAAAAGAATGAAAAAAAATGAAGACAGTCTAAGAGACCTCTGGGACAACATTAAATGCACCAACATTCATATTATAGGCGTCCCAGAAGGAGAATATAGAGAGGAAGGACCCAAGAAGATATTTGAAGAGATTATAGTGGAAAAGGCCCCTAACATGGGAAAGGAGATAGCCACCCAAGTCCAGGAAGCACAGAGAGTCCCAGGCGGGATAAACCCAAGGAGAAACATGCTGAGACACATAGTAATCAGATTGACAAAAACTAAAGACAAAGGAAAATTATTAAAAGCAACAAGGGAAAAATGACAAGTAACATACAAGGGAACTCCCATAAGGTTAACACTGATTTCTCAGCAGAAACTCTACAAGCCAGAAGGGAGTGGTACGATATATTTAAAGTGATGAAAGGGAAGAAGCTACAACCAAAATTACTCTACCCGGCAAGGATCTCATTCAGATTCAACACAGAAATCAAAAGATTTACAGACAAGCGAAAGGTAAGAGAATTCAGCACCACCAAACCAGCTCTACAACAAATGCTAAAGGAACTTCTCTAAGTGGGAAACACAAGAGAAGAAAAGGACCTCCAAAAACAAACCCAAAACAACTAAGAAAATGGTAATAGGAACATACATATAGATAATTACGTTTAATGTGAATGGATTAAATGCTCCAACTAAAAGACACAGGCTCATTGAATGGATACAAAAACAAGACCCGTATATATGCTATCTACAAGAGACCCACTTTCAGACCTACGGACTGAAAGTGAGGGGATGGAAAAAGATACTCCATGCAAATGGAAATGAAAAGAAATCTGTAGTAGCAATACTCATATCAGATAAAACAGACTTTAAAATAAAGAATGTTACAAGAGACAAGGAAGGACACTACATAATGATCAAGGGATCAGTCCAAGAAGAAGATATAACAATCATATATGCACCCAACATAGGAGCGCCTCAATACATAAGGCAAATACTAACAGCTATAAAGGAGGAAATCGACAGTAACACAATAATAGTGGGGGAGTTTAACACCTCACACCAATGGACAGATCATCCAGACAGAAAATTAATAAGGAAACACAAGCTTTAAATGACACAGCAGACCAGATAGATTTAATTGATATTTATGAGACCTTCCATCCAAAAACAGCAGATAATATTTTCTTCTTAAGTGCACACAGATAATTCTCCAGGGTAGGTCACATCTGGAGTCACAAATCAAGCCTCAGTAAATTTAAGAAAATTGAGATCATATCAACCATCATTTCTGACCACAGCACTATGAGATTAGAAATAAATTACAGGGAAAAAAGACATAAAAAGCAGAAACACATGGAGGCTAAACAATATGTTACTAAATAACCAAGAGATCACTGAAGAAATCAAAGAGGAAATCAAAGAATACCTAGAGACGAATAACAACGAAAGCACAATAATCCAAAACCTATGGGATGCAGCAAAAGCAGTTCTAAGAGGGAAGTTTATAGCAATACAATCCTACCTCAAGAAAGAAGAAAAATCTCAGATAAACAATCTAACCTCACACCTAAAGGAACTAGAGAAAGAAGAACAAACAAAACCCAAAGTTAGTAGAATGAAAGAAATCATAAAGAGCAGAGCAGAAATAAATGAAATAGAAACAAAGAAAACAATAGCTAAGATCAATAACACTAAAAGCTGGTTCTTTGAGAAGGTAAACAAAATTGGTAAATCTTTAGCCAGACTCATCAAGAAAAAGAGGGAGAGGACTCAAATCAATAAAATTAGAAATGAAGAAGGAGAAGTTACAACAGACACCGCAGAAATACAAAGCATCCTAAGAGACTACTACAGACAACTCTATGCCAATAAAATGGACAACCTGGAAGAAATGGACAATAGAAAAGTATAACCTTCCAAGACTGAACCAGGAAGAAATAGAAAATATGAACAGACCAATCACAAGTAATGAAATTGAAACTGTGATTAAAAATCTTCCCACAAACTGAAGTCCAGGACCACATGGCTTCACAGGCGAATTCTACCAAACATTTAGAGAAGAGCTAACACCCATCCTTCTCAAACTCTTCCAAAAAATTGCAGAGGAAGGAGCACTCCTTAACTCATTCTATGAGGATACCATCACCCTGATACCAAAATCAGACAAAGATACTACAAAAAAAGAAAATCACAGACCAATATCACTGATGAATATAGATGCAAAAATCCTCAACAAAATACTAGCAGACAGGGGCTTCCCTGGTGGCTCAGTGGTTGAGAGTCTGCCTGCCAATGCAGGGGATATGGGTTCGAGCCCTGGTCTGGGAAGATCCCACATGCCGCGGAGCATCTGGGCCCGTGAGCCACAATTACTGAGCCTGCATGTGTGATGAAGAGTGGCCCCCGCTTGCCACAACTAGAGAAAGCCCTTGCACAGAAACGAAGACCCAACACAGCCATAAATAAAAAAAAAAAAAAAAAAAAAAAAAATACTAGCAGACAGAATCCAACAACACATTAAAAGGATCATACACCATGATCAAGTGGGATTTATCCCAGGGATGCAAGGATTCTTCAGTATACGTAAATCAATCATTGTGGTACACCATATTAACAAATTGAAGAATAAAAACCATACGATCATCTCAGTAGATGCAGAAAGAGCTTTTGACATGATAAAAACTCTCCAGAAAGTGGGCATAGAGGGAACCTACCTCAACATAATAAAGGCCTTATACTACAAACGCACAGCAAACATCATTCTCAATGGTGAAAAACTGAAAGCATTTTCTCTAAGATCAGGAACAAGACAAGGATGTCCACTCTCACCACTTATTCAACATCGTTTTGGAAGTCCTAGCCATGGCAGTCAGAGAAGAAAAAGAAATAAAAGGAATTCAAATTGGAAAAGAAGAAATAAAACGGTCACTGTTTGCAGATGACATGATACTATACATAGATAATCCTAAGGATGCTACCAGAAAACTAGTAGATTAAACAATGAATTTGGTAACGTTGCAGGATACAAAATTAATGCACAGAAATCTCTTGCACTCCTATACACTAACAACAAAGGATCAGAAAGAGAAATTAAGGAAACAATCCCATTCACCATTGCAACAAAAAGAATAAAATACCTAGGAATAAACCTACCTAAGGAGGTAAAAGACATGTACTCAGAAAACTGTAAGACACTGATGAAAGAAATCAAAGATGACACAAACAGATGGAGAGATATACCATGTTTTTGGATTGGAAGAATCAATGTTGTGAAAATCACTATAATAGCCAAAGCAATCTACAGATTCAGTGCAATCCCTATCAAATTACCAATGGCAATTTTTACAGAACTAGAACAAAAAATCTTAAAATTTGTATGGAGACACAAAAGACCCTGCATAGCCAAAGCAATCTTAAGGGGAAAAAATGGAGCTGGAGGAATCAGACTCCCTGATTTCAGACTATACTACAAAGCTATAGTAATCAAGACAATATGGTACTGGTACAAAAACAAAAATATAGATCAATGGAACAGGAAAGGAAGGCCAGAGATTGACCCACACACCTGTGGTCAACTAATCTATGTCAAAGGAGGCAAGGATATACAATGGGGAAAAGACAGTCTCTTCAATAAGTGGTGCTGGGAAAACTGGACAGCTACATGTAAAAGAATGGAATTAGCACACTCCCTAACACCATACACAAAAATAAACTCAAAATGGATTAAAGACCTAAATGTAAGACTGGACACTATAAAACTCTTAGAGGAAAACATACGAAGAATACTCTTTGACATAAATCACAGCAAGATCTATTTTGACCCACCTCCTAGAGTAATGGAAATAAAAACAAAAATAAACAAACGGGCCCTAAGGAAACTTCAAAGCTTTTGCACAGCAAAGGAAACCATAAACAAGACGAAACAACAACCCTCAGAGTGGGAGAAAATATTTGCAAACGAATCAGTGGACAGAAGGTTAATCTCCAAAATGTATAAACAGCTCATGCAGCTCAATATTAAAAAAACAAGCAACCCAATCCAAAAATGGGCAGAAGCCCTAAATAGACATTTTTCCAAAGAAGACATACAGATGGCCAAGAGGCACATGAAAAGCTGCTCAACATCACTAATTATTAGAGAAATGCAAATCAAAACTACAATGAGGTATCTATCACCTCACACTGGTTAGAATGGGCACCATCAGAAAATCTACAAACAACAAATGTTGGAGAGGGTGTGGAGAAAAGGGAAACCTCTTGCACTGTTGGTGGGAATGTAAACTGGTACAGCCACTATGGGGAAAAGTATGGAGCTTCCTTAAAAAACTAACAATAGAATTACATATGACCCAGCAATCCCACTACTGGGCATATACCCAGAGAAAACCATAATTCAAAAAGACACATGCACCCCAGTGTTCAGTGCAGCACTATTTACAATAGCCAGGTCATGGAAGCAACCTAAATGCTCATCAACAGACGAATGGATAAAGAGGATGTGGTACATATATACAATGGAATATTACTCAGCCATAAAAAGGAACGAAATTGGGTCATTTGTAGAGATGCGGATGGACCCAGGGACTGTCATACAGAGTGAAGTAAGTCAGAAAGAGAAAAACAAATATAGTATATTAATGCATATGTGTGGGATCTAGAAAAATAGTACAGATGAACCAGTTTGCAAGGCAGAAATAGAGACACAGATGTAGAGAACAAACGTATGGACACCAAGGGGGGAAAGTAGGTGGGGTGGTGGTGGTGGTGGGATGAATTGGGAGATTGGGATTGACATGGATACACGAATATGTATAAAATAGATAATAAGAACCTGGTATATAAAAAAATTAAGTTAAAAAAATAATAATAATAAAAAGTTGATGAAGGTAAGGATACAGTTCTCTTCCATCCAAGCCCACAGGTCCCATGAATTCTCCACACACACTTGGGATTTGCAAATCCCAGGTTAACAGTCTCCAACTGTTGACCTGTATTTGCGCTTACTAGCCATTTGACCCTAACATTCTTGATTTCTTAATAAAATGGTTTAAATCCTTGTGTAATGTGTAGTTCAAGGTCTCCTGAATAAAGGGTTTAGATTTTGGCATTAAGAGAAACCAACTCTGTAAACTCAGAAGGGTTATATGTGACTGCCTTGGTTCCATTTTTGCCCACGTTAAATTTTCCGTTTATTGACAGTAAGTATATTAACCTTTGTGGCTTGCTTATCAGGCTTTCTGCCTTTTCACAATTTTAGTTTTCTACGGCTGGTGCATGAACCCAGTTTTACGTGTGTTTATATTCTAAGCCATCTTGTGTGTGTGTGTGTGTGTGTGTGTGTGTGTGTGTGTGTTTTAAACGGTGTGGTATAAATATATAAATAAGAGCCATCGTCCTGTCACACTTGGGGCTGCAGAGCCACCTGGAGGATTTGGGGGTCTAGTTTACAGACCATGTGATCTTTCCTAGACCCCAATACCTGCTTCCTGTTTCACTGTTTGCTGGCAAAACTAACCAATAGATTAGATGTTTAATCCTGGAAAAGCAAGAGTAAAAGGTCTTATTTCTGGAAACAAATGAAAATGACATATTTTCAGGAAGTTCAGAGATAAAAGCCCACAGGAGCAGGCAGTTGGAAGGAATACAATCTGCTAAGGATAACATGTTTGTCAGACCATGGGAGGAAAATCTCATTTATGCCCTCCATGCTAAAGAAAGGGCGGGATGGTGTCTCGGTATACCAGTTTGGCTTTTATGTCATCCGTCCATCGCATGAAGATTCCCAGGTGCCTTGTGAAAATTCTGAAGTATTCTGAAGGCTAGGTTAGGAAAGACTGTCTACCCTGCTCAAGAGAGCACCAATGAGCTTCTCTATTCCCTGTGGAACATTCTTGAGATTGAAAATTTCACGTGGATAATCCCATCCCCAGCCCCAGTTCATTTTCCTCCACCGATTCAACCTCCTTCAAATACACACACAAACACACCCCACAAATTGGATTATTCCAGGATCTGAACATTCTGAAAGAAATTTACGATCAGGAATAAGAGTTTACCTTAAGGTTGGAGGAAGGAAAAATCCTCTTTGTGAATGTCGTATTTCCAAATATTTGAAAACTCTGGCAAATAACAAGTGTAAGATTTAGAACTAGCTTGTACTGCAGTTGAGTATGGATTTATAGTCCCATGGGAGAGGCTGGTCTCCAGCAGACAGGAATTGCCTTTGAAAAACAGGCAAATGCAGAATTCCATTTGCTATGCTGGAGGAGTCCACGCCCATGTCCTGTCACTGAAGGTGATGTCAGAGGGTGAACCAGGACTGATCTCTAGGCAATGGCAAATTTCCTCTCATGTTCTAATCTTCCCACCCCCATTTAAATGTGATTCTTTTTCTTATACTGACTTCAATTTTACAACTCTAGGCTTAGGGAGAAAAATCAGAAGAGTAATTTATTCATTATTTTTAAAGACGTTAGAGGGACAGAAAAAAGTCTTATTCTGATTGATTAAATTCACTGTACTGCCTGCATGATACATAACAAATCTATTTGCTGGACTGGAAAAGGGCCTCACATGGCAGCCGAGAGAGAAGATAGATGAATTGTGTGATAATTTTCTTTGCCCTTCTTTAGCAAATGCTATGGCTGTCATTTTCTTCACTCTTCAGCTTGAGAGTGACCATGACAATGGATGACTCCAATTTAGAGGCAAGGCCATCCTTAAATGCATTCTCCATTCTTCTGCCTCTGTGAAAGAGACAGTGACAGTACATGACTCCTCCTTAGAGGTAAAACCATCCTTAATTGTTCTCTTCATTCTTCTGCCTCTACATTTGAAGCAGGAGCTACATGAATCATTTATAATGGGTTTTTTGGGTAATCATCAAAGTCAGGTCCTTACAACTTGTGGATCTGAATGTCCACCCTAGCCAGCCAGCAAAGGCATAGGATGACCTTCAAACCCTTTAAAATGGTCCCCACTTGGGGCTAAGGATTAAAAAGCCTTTTAGTGTTCCCTTGAGAAGTTCATGACTCCAGAGCAGGCATTTAAACAGTTTTATCAAAGAACAGACAAGAAGTTTTCTACTACTTCCTCCACCTGTTGTATTTTAAGCCTACACTCCATGTATCCCACAGATCTCTGGGATCTCATGAGACTTGTGCCCATATAATTGGCACATTTGAAACTGGATGAACTTAACTAATACAGAAACAAACTCACTCTACTGTCCTTCATTTCTGTACAAGACACAGTTTTTAAAGGACTTTCTCTCCTTCATTTGAGAATGAAACATGGTATAAAAGCCTGCAGGGGATTGGATTATTTCGACCAACGGTCTCCCCATTTTCTCAGATCTCATCTTGCTCAAAAGCTGCTGCTCAAGGGCTTTTGAAGAATAGCTCTCCACTGCCTATGAAATAAAACTTAACCTTATTAGCCTGGACTCACAGCATCTGTGATTTACCTTACGTTTTTTAAAAAATATTTATTTATCTATTTGGCTGCACCGGGTCTTAGTTGCGGCATGTGGGACCTTCGTTGCTGTGTGCGGGATCTTTAGTTGCAGCATGCAGGCTCTTCGTTGCGGCATGTGGGATCTAGTTCCCTGACCAGGGATCGAACCCGGGCCCCCTGCATTGGGAGTCAGGAGTCTTAGCCACTGGAGCACCAGGGAAGTCTCTGTGATTTGCCTTCTGACTCATCTCCCTCAACCCTTCCCCATCACATGTTACCTGCCAGCAATACTCATTAAGAGCAACACCCTCAAAATGTCACGCTCTCTCCTCTCTTTGGACCTTCACACGTAACTTTTCTCAAAATAACTTACCTGATTTGTGTGCCTGGGAAACTCCTATTCATCCTTCAAATCTTAGCTCAAAGCTGTCACGTCCTATCACCCCCCCCAGCCAATGAATCCTGCTGCCCTGTGCTCCAGACACTTCGCACATGTCCATCTGCAAGGGGTCTCAGCAGGAGAGAGACCTGCACATCCTGAGTTCATTACATCAGAATCTCTAAAGATGAGACACAGGCATCAGCATTTTTAAAAACTCCCCTAGTGATTCCAAAAAAAGTGAGGACCACTTTTTTTTCCTCCCCAAAATGAAGACTCCAGGCAAGCAGTGACCATGCAAATTACTCTTATAAACTTAGTGCCTAGTCCAAAATCAATAAATACATAGAGCCTGGGCAGTAACATTCTTCAAAATGTGTTTGTCACTGCTGAATTCTTTAGAATATAACTCCAGGGAATAGCAAAAACTGCTTAATCCAAATCTTTTTCAAACCACCTCCCATCACTTTCAGAGAAGGAAGGAGACTATCCCTGCAAAATTGCTAATTTTTAATGGGGTTCAATGTATGTTATTCATTTAGCACAATCAGAAAAAAATATAAAAATAAGTAAAATTAGCAAATTCCCTTCAAAAACAATCATCATCTGCAGTGGAGAAAGGGGGTATTACCTAGTAGAGTCCCTGGTCCACGCTATCTGCTCAGTAATGGCCGCTGGTATTATGGCTCCCTCTTCCCGGAAAGGCTGCCGTATTAACTTGCCTCACACAAAGGCATCTGGAGATGACACTAGAAGAGGAAATAAGATGACTTTCCAAATGCTTCCTCTCATTAATGTACAGCCCATGAGATTTCCTGACTTCATTCATCATAAACAGAGAGGTGGTTGCAGCTTTAGAAATTCAATGGCTATGCTCCGCACGACACACAGGCAAAAAAGACCCAGTTCTGTTCCACCTTTTCTCACTCCATTTGGCTACCGCTATATAAGGCCTGCTTTTCTAGACCCTTCTTTTTTTCCTCAGAACACTGGCTCTACGTTTACTCAAAAAGCCTTCAGATTGTTCCAGGGCTAGCCAGCTACTTCTTAGCTTAATCACACAACTCCGCTCCTACACAGGCCCTTCTTTCCTTGGGGTTGTGATTCACCACCACACAAGCTGAGTCATTCAGTCACAATCACGTTTTTTGCCTCCACCTGAGTGACTTTCTTTGGGCAGGCTGCCTTTGTCAAGCATGAAGTGGCAACATTTATTTATGCCATAGCATTTCTTAGTATCCAAGGTACAGATCAACCCTGCAGGCTTTTCAGGCATGAATTAAAGAGACAGCTCTCCATGTTAGACTGACAGCAAAATTTGAGTTAGTTACAAGTCTCAATAAACAAGTATGTTTTTATTTAATTTAATTTTTATCCAACTCAGGATGAACTTTAAAAAATCATTCTGTTTTCATCCCTTGGTTTCATGCTTTAGTAAGTGCCATGCATGAATTCAATAAGGTTTTTCTTTTTTTTTCTTTTTTTTTTTTTTTGTGGTACGTGGGCCTCTCACTGTTGTGGCCTCTCCCACTGCGGAGCACAGGCTCCGGACACGCAGGCCCAGCAGCCATGGCTCACCGGCCCAGCCACTCCGCGGCATGTGGGATCTTCCCGGACCAGGGTACGAACCCGTGTCCCCTGCATTGGCAGGCGGACTCTCAACCACTGCGCCACCAGGGAAGCCCAAGGTTTTTCTTTTGACAGTTAAGTCTTGCAGTGTGGGTTCATAATTATGACTGTAGCTTTTCACTGACTAGGCCTTCAGGAGTTGATTAAGCTACACACAGAAGACCAGACCTTCTTGGCATAGACTAGCTAGCTGTTGAACAAACCCCTCTCCTCTTCCTCCTGGGCACCCACATTTCCCAGCTGCCCTTGCAGTTAGGTGTGGCCATGTGACTGCATCCCGGCCAATGAAATGCAGACAGAAGTAATGCGGGTGAATTCCAGGCCTGGCCCATTAAAACTCTCTAAGCACCGTCCTCCATACTCTTTCCCACTGTCTCATGACCTTGGAGGCCATATGTTGATAATGGCAGAGCTACCTGATGGATACAGCCTGGGTACCAGAATCCCCACTTGGAGAAATGTCACCCACCTATCAGGAATACCTTTCTTGGACCTTACATGAGAAAGAAAGAAATTTCTATTTTTTTAAGCCACCGAGGCTTTGGACTTATATGTTATAGCATAGTTTTACATTAACTCATGAAGATTTATACTGTACTTTTAAAACTAAATTGCTATTTTCCTCCAATAACGGTATTATATTTTCATTGTTTACTATGTATAAAATACTCCACACTGGCGCGTTAATGTCACCTGAAAAATGCTTGTAGAAATAAATCTCTGATAAGAACTTTGTTAATGATAACATCCTTCCTTTTTCGTGAACACGGAAGGTTAAAAAAAAAAAGACCCCCTCAACTGAAATGCATTATTCTAATTAATGTTTTAGGAACGGCAGAGGTTATTCTAATAACTAAACGCAGAGTATTAAGCAATTTTGGAATTGTAACTTTCTCAGGCCCCCAAGACGTGACGCAGTCAGTTGCAATGACAGCATTTCTATTTTACAACTAGGATACAATCTGGGCTCTGCTCGAAATTTTCTCAGCATACCTCAGTACATGTGGAAATGGAAACTGTCATGCAGTTGAGGCTTGATACAGTACCTTATTGTTTCTGGGACACAAATATATCTAACTTTCACAAGTTATATGCAAAGCTTTATATTCAGTGTCACATTCCTTCAGATAAGTGTTTAGGCTTGCTGTCTGCTTCACTCTTCTTTTGTTTACTCAGTGAGACATTTATTAAATACTGACTATGAATTGTCTAGGTGCTTGGGGCACAAGACTGAATGTGAAACAGTCTTGATAACTGAGGAGCTTATAGGTCTGGGCAGAGGGGGACTAATTCTCATGAGGAAAAAGACAGGAAAATCTTCACATACAAGATTATATCTGATAGAGGTCTAGAAAGGAGGAGTGAGAGTGTGATAGGAGTAGACCAAGGAAGGGCATCTCAAGTTGAGAGAACAACAGGGACAAGGCGTAAGATTCTTAATGAACCTGAAATATCTGGGGAATGACGAGTTCGTTTGGGCTAGACTTCAGGGGGAAACTGGGGAGTACCAGAATAGGAGACTGGAGAGGCAGACTGGGGGCCAAGTTATAGGGCCTTGGATGATAGTCTATAAATCTTGAACATTTATTTTCTGTGTAAAAGGGAGGCCAACAAATAGATAATCATAGATGATAGATTTTAAGCAGAGCAGTGAGTGACCTGATCGTGTTAGGTTTAGGGGAAATAATTCTAGGCATAGCACGGAGGATGGCCTAGAACAGAGATAACCCTGGAAGCACAGAGGCCAATTAGGAGGCTGTTGAAATATTGAAGTAGAGGAGGCACTTGATTTGGGAGAGGTTTCTGAGACAGAAATCAGTATTTTATTTGTTAGCTGTTTGGGTGTAAGGGAGAAGAAGTTAAAGATGCCTGAGATTCCCAGCTGCGGTATCTAGGTGGACGATGATACCAAAAGCTAAAAGGAAATTTAGAAAGGAGAGCAAAGCAGAGGTGTAGCTAAAGAGGTTGGTTCTGGACATGTGATAAAAGTAACTGTGGAGTGTCCAGGTGGCACAGAAACTAAAAGTACACTGTAGTTTACAGTCTCAAAGTGTCTCCTTATTAATAGTTCATATTAATTGCAAATGAGAAAAAGATACTTTTACAGTGGAGAAACCAGGAAGTCACCACCTTAACCGAATGATGAGTCAACACCAAAATGTCTCCCGATACAATACACTGATAAGGATGCCACATTACTTAAGAAATTCTTCTGCCAGAAATCCATAACCTGATCCTAATCATGAGAAAATATCAGACAGCCCCCATTATGTTACAAACAACTGCCCTGTATTCTTCAACCATGTCAATGCCACAAATGACCAAAAAAGGTAAGGAACTCTTCCAGATTAAAGGTAACTAAAGAGAGATGACAATAAAATACAATGTGTGATCCTGGATAGGGTCTTGGATTGGGAGAGAGGGGAACTGCTATTAAAAAACATTACTGGGGGCTTCCCTGGTGGCGCAGTGGTTGAGAGTCCGCCTGCCGATGCAGGGGACACGGGTTTGTACCCCGGTCTGGGAAGATCCCACATGCCGCGGAGCGGCTGGGCCCGTGAGCCACGGCCGCTGAGCCTGCGCGTCCGAAGCCTGTGCTCCGCAACGGGAGAAGCCACGGCAGTGAGAGGCCCGCGTACCGAGAAAAAAAAAAAAGCAACCAAAAGTTCCATTTCCAAAGAAATTTGGTCAGCACCCCCACCTCCCCGCCCAGCACCCAGTTTTACAAAATAAAGAACCTCAAAAACTTTACTGCCCGCTGTGACTTGCACAGAAAGGGAGGGAAAGATAGCTGCTGTTCTCATTATTGACTGCTAATGGGGCACTCCAGCTTTGACCAGGAGATGAACTGTATTTGGAAGATTCAAATTCAAAATATAAACACATTTTTCTTAAGACCAATCTTAGGTAGCAGCCTAAGAAAAACAGATACGAGACCCAGAGACTAGAGATCCAGTGTCTAAAAGAAAATTCGAGAACCAATAGAAGAAAAGCAATATTTGGAGAAGAGAATACAGTTTTCTTGAGCCGAAGAAAAATGTTTCATCTTCATATGAGAAGTCCCTACCACAGTCAACACAAAATCGACGAAAATTGTTCAGTACCTGGATGTGAAGAGCTAACGTTTTAAATTTCAAAGATGAAGAATGTCATCATTTTTCAGAAAAAAAGATTATCCACAAAATACAAAATCTGGCTTCTCCTGCGTGTCAGAGTAACAGGATACACAAGACAGCATATATAATATTTTGAAAGGGGAGGCTGTTTGTGACTCAATAATATATCAAGTCATGGGTGAAAGCCACAGAAATAATTCTCATTTATATACGGGCTCTGAAGATTCAACCCTCTCTGAAAAAATTCACTCACGTGTGTACTGTAAATGACTGAAAGATTAATCAAAATGAAGACTTTTGAAGTAAAACTGCATGGTAGAAGTCCTGATGGTGAGTGTAAAAGTCAATTAAATTGGGAAGTCAGTATAATTATTGTAAATATGGTCTAAAAGCACTGCAAATATATATATATTTTTTTGGCTATATTGGGTCTTCATTGTGGTGCGCGGGCTTCTCATTGCGGTGGCTTCTCTCGTTGTGGAGCACGGGCTCTAGGCACCAGGGCCTCAGTAGTTGTGGCGCACGGGCTCAGTTGCTCCGCAGCGTGTGGAATCTTCCCAGCCCAGGGCTTGAACCCGTGTCCCCTGCATTGGCAGGCGGATTCTTAACCACTGCGCCACTAGGGAAGCCCACTGCAAATGTTTTTAAAAGTTCAAATTTTAACCCGTTTTGTTTCTTTTAAAAAATCTATTGATAAGAATAATTTGGTTCAGTTGAAAAATTATTGAGACTTAGGAAAGTTTGAATTAGAAGTACCTACTAGATAATAGTACTGTGTATCACCATTAAATTTTCTAAATTTGAGAATTGCACTGTTGGTTACGTTACAGGATGGCATTGTTCTTAGGAAATACTGAAGTGTCACTGGGGAAACGGCTATATACACACACACGAGGGAGAGAGAGAAAGCAAGTGTAGTTAAACGTTAACTGGTGAAGCTGGGTAAAGGGTGTGTACTGGAGCTTTGTGTTATTTTTGCACATCTTCTGTACACTTGAAATCATTTCAAAATAAAATGTTTAATAATAGTTTTTTTATTTTTAATGTAGAATCAGGAGGTTATTAATATTCTGGCGAGAGACATTTCCATGCAGTGGTTGGAGTCAAAGCCAGTTTGGGTGGGCTTATGGAGCAAGAGATGGAAAAAGTAGAGAAAATGAGAGGGGCCTCTTGGCCCTAAAACATAGATATTGTGCCTGCTTAAGTCTTGGATGTTCATAGTTTGAGTTTTCATAGGCAGATCACATATGTAAACTCACTGATTGATGTACCCATATAGATTTATTCCATGCTCTAATGTAACAAGACATAAATTCTTCAGGGCTCTTATTATTCTAAACAGGAAATTCCAATTAATTTTTAGACGGAGATTAGAATTCTGGCCAAGGTGCAGCACCAGGTGAGGAAAGAGAAATACCAGCAGAGATGCTGAGGTTTGTTACCAGTGACCAGGGTGCTGCATTCTCACCAGCCCCTCCCCTTCCTGGAAAGTGAGGGCAGGATTCTTGGGTACAGACCAGTGATTGCTTGATTGGCTCTGGCCCTCAGTGGCTACATAATTATACTCTTTACTCATGAAACAAAATGGAAGTGGTTGTGTAAACACATTACATGTCATTACCAAAACTCACAACATGGCTTCTTCCTGGCTGCCCAGCTAAATATCTAAATGACCCACTCTGCCAAGGAGGGGAGAAAACTGGACCCAAGGAAAAACAGGGAAGAGAATGACTATTAAGATGGGAATGTTTGTAAAACCTCTATTTGTGATTAAAGTGTTTTAAAAATATATGAAGGACATTTTAAAAATGTACATAATTCCAATATCTCAACAACATAATGATTTGCATTTGTTTGGAGTTCTTTCAAACTTTTATCCATATGGATATATTGCTTCTAAGTTCATCAAACTATATATATATTATACATTTATAAATTTTATGCGTTATGTAACATTATTTTAGAAACACTTTCCATTGATTTTCACTTTTATCATAAATTTTTTGATAACCATGTTACATTCCATTGTATTTATATATAATATATATATACTTTATTTAATCATTTCCTTATTATTGGATGCAAATGCTGGTTTTTTAAAATTGTTAATAACTCTGCTGTAAATGTCTTAATACATATGGATTTTTCTCCTTTTGAATTTACATATTTCCTCAATTCGAAGATACACATTTTTCTTCCTTTATTATATATCAGGGTACATTTTGGTATAAGGTGGCAATATTCTTTCTCTTCAGAAAGTTAGTATTAAAGATGTTGCATCTTAAAATTGATAGTCTTAGAATTGGAGAAATATAATAATTCTATAACATATATTCAGAATGGGGGTTTACTGAGTCAAAATATGTTATGATACTTGATATGTGTATCAAAATGTCTTCAGAAAGGATTTTACCGGTAACAACATCAGGAATGTATATGTGTTACTGTTTTCCTACAGCTTGGCCAGCATGTGAGATTCGACTTTCCTTTTGATTTTAAATAGTCTTAATAGATGCAAATTGTTTCCTCATTATTATTTTAATTTTTAATATATTTAGTTGTTCTACTCTTTGTGTGAAGGAGCTATGGGGATAAAGAGAACAAAAGGAAAAATTTGAAGACATCTCAGAAACCATTCAGAAGAAAAGGCCTTGTTGTTTAGTCAGTAATTTAGAAAGGAAAAAGTAAGAGGTACCGTTCTACTTCTTGTCTCTTCCCCTTCCATGTTGTTATATGTGTGTTATGCTGCCATATGCAAAACTGGAAGAGGGCAGTGATTGCTTTATAGACTCATAGAGTTTTGGAGCTAGATGAAGCCTTAGGAATCATCTGGTCAGAGCCCTCATTTTACAAATGATTAAATGAAAACCCAGTGAGATTCAAGTTGTTCAAGATTTTGCAGCTAGGAAGTGGCAGGGCCGAAATTTGAGACCTTTCCACCAGGCACACTGCCTCTCTGGTGCAAATTTCATTCGAAGGCTGATGACACATCTACCAGTCCCTGACGTTTAGTCTGGGCAGTATAAAATTTGGGCTTAGGATATTACTAATTCTTGTTAAATACATTAGTCAAGAAAGTGAATTCTTATGATCTCAGATTTAAGATTACAGAGCCAAACATGAAAATATTTGTATCTGAATATGTTGCAGGCGCTTCCTGTAATTGGCTTATGTGATGAATTCTGAGTAAGGTGTCTTAAGTTTACTAATTCAGATTTGTAGGTGATTAAGCCCTCTGGGGAACTGAATCACCACGCTCTTGAATTTTTCTCACAGTAGATTCAGTCTCATTGCTGTTAAATATTGGTGCTGTGCTTACCTTTTCCAAACCAAATTAGCACTCAAATTTTACATCTAAAGAAGGGCATCTTTTTATCGCATCATCTTTATCATTGTTATTTCCAATATTTCATGATTTTATAAAATGTTCTAACAACTGTTAACCCAAGTCTCAGGCTTTATCAGTCTGCCACAACAATATTGTCACACTTATTACTATCTCAAACCCAGACTGCTGTGTCATGAGCTCGCATCAGCAAAACTGATGGAAACAGGCACTCTTCAAACTGTTTCCCCAACGATTTCTGAGGTCCCCAAGGGTAATGCCTCATAAATAACCAGAACTGGCCACCATCTTTCATCCCTGCTGCTTTATCTTTCTTCTGGACTGTAATGCTGCTGGGTACCACTGTTCTCCCTTGGTGACCCCTATTGATCCATCCCTATTTTGGTCTCAAAGCAAGGTTAGTCCTCCTCCAAATCCCCCCTGTCTAAATTGTGATGAAATTGTGCTTTTAAAAAAAAGACTATGTCTTGAAGGCTCTGAAAAAAGGAAACTGAAAACAGAATAACTTACAACATCCAGGAGAAGTAGATATCTTCAGAGATGACAAGCCTAAACCCAACCGAACCTCTGCGTAATTCTCAGCAGTCCCTCACGTGGCAAGCAGGCAGCTCAAAAGGAAACAGGCAACTCTAGGTATTGCCCTACCTTGGAATTCAAGTCCCATTATCCCCCCAGTTTAGAGAAAGAAGAAATCCTCCCCACTTTCTCAAGCCCTAGCCTGGCTTTATTTTCCTGCCCTGGAATTTTTCTCTTCTTAGAATGATTGACAAGGGGAATACCAATACCCTTTGGCAGACAGGTGGTGATGGTAGGAGGATGGAAGGTAGCTGGTGGAAATCCTATACTGCCCTAAGGATTGGCCTGGGTATCTGGGCTTCATAGCTTAAATAAGATAATCGTAATAGTAGGGCAGTATATTTTCCAAAGCCTGGTTTATACAGTCTTAAAATTAGCCTCATTGTGGGGAAACATTTGTGCTTCAGTGGGAAACTGGATTTTCTAGAGTACGGGACACCTCTCTGGGTCATCCAGTTCTAAGAAAGCTATCTTACTACTCTGTAAATTGACAACTGATCAATGCAAAATACTTGTTGTTTGTAGACATCAAATTATACCCTGTCCAGCAGAGGAGTAGAGCCTCAGTTGACTTCTCTCTCCTTCTGTGGAAGAAGACAGTTTTATCTCAATTTGCATATTTATTTCACTATTTCTCTTCTCTAAGTAACATCCTGCACTGATTGCACTTCTGATCACCAACTAACAATTCTAATTCTGATGTGTGTCTGGTGGCAGGGGGAGGAGGGAGAGGGTTCCCACATAGCACCGAGCAATTTTCTGACACCAGCTGGATGTCCTACAATTCAACTCAATTCTGAACACTCTTTACTGAGAGGTAGCATCAGATCCCCCAAGTTAAGGGCTAAGTTCTGTAAGATTGCCCCCTACCCCATTTTAGACACCAGTTGCAAGTTCAGGTTGTCACCTGTACTTCTGGTGGACTGGCTATAGATCAGAGGTTCCATAGACCCACTCCTTGGATTCCATTAATTTGCTAGAGTGGCTCACAGACCTCAGAGAAACATTTTACTTACTAGGATGCATAGGGCAAAGGGTACAGAGCTTCCATGCCCTCTCCAGGTGTACCCTTCTGCCTGAGTTGCCACATGTTCACCAACCCGGAAGCTCTCTAAACCCTGTCCTTTTGGGTTTTTATGGAGGCTTCATTACATAGTCATGATCGATTAAATCATTGGCCATTAGCAATCAATTCAGCCTCTAGCCCCTCTCCCCTCCCTGGAAGTCAGTGGGGTGGGACTGAAAGTACAACCATCCAGTCACATGGTTGGTTCCCCTGACAGCTAGCCCCAATCTATAGGTGCTTTCCAGAATGGACCACATTAACATAAACTTAGGTGTGGTTGAAAGGGATTAGTTATGAATATCAGGACACCTTTGTAAGCTCTTACACTTTGGGAATTCCAAGGGTTATAGGAGCTCTGTGCCAGAAATGGATGAAGACCAATTATATATTTCTTATTATAAATCAAAATATCAGAACAAGTGTGTCTGTTCTTTGGACTGTTTGAACTGTCTGTAAAACCTTAGCATTCTTGTTAATGTGTTGAATAAGATCTTTAACACAAGTTCATTTTTGTATCTGTGTGAGAGTCATGATTCTACCATTTAAAATTTTGTTTCTTTTAACACCATGTATGGGACCTTAAACGATGGTTTTGGGTTTGCCTCTTGGTGGTTGTCAAGCCAAAAGATATAACTAAGCCAACGAGTGGGAGAAGGAAGGATTTGTTACTTGCAGCAAGTAAGGAGAACAGCGGGGATCTTTCCCAAAGCAGTGTCTCCCCAAACAGCAAAACTGGGGAAGTTTTAAGCTAAGGGTACATGCATATTCATGAAGGGGCTTGAGCAGAGCAGAATTCAGCATAGAATTGGGGCAAAGGTTGACAAGAGTCCAGGCTTTGGTGTATTGAAGTCACAAGGGTCAGAAAAGGTCAACATCATTATTCTTCAGGTGATCTGGTGGTTGAGCCCTAGAAGGGGGGTTGAATTCTGCAGAACAGCTCAAGAAACTGCTTCAGGCTAATCTTTGCCACTGAAACAGAATTGGGAGTCTTTGCAGCTGATTTATTATCTTTACTATTGTTACTTCTCTTGCCTACTAACAGTGCTTTGTTCCTGCCTTCTTTTTTCCCTTAAGATCATTAATTACTAAGACCTGTTCAAGGGCAAGCACTGCGGCCAGGGTTGGATCACAAAATGGCTTAGGCCGAAAATGGCTTCTCTTATGTCAAGAAAGCCATGCCTGCTTCTCTTTCTCCAGGGACCCCCTACCCTATCTGCTTACAGTTAGTTCTCATTAAATCAAATCTAGTTCCGTTCCTTGTTATGTTTTTCTATCAGCATGAGTGCTAGAGATCAAGTCTGTGGGCCCGCTTCCCCACCTTCAACATAGTATATAGACACACACATAATACACATGCACATGCACACAACTCCCCAATATAAGCAATAATTTTTAGCCATAAAACAGTCTAAAATCCACATTCAAGAAGCAAATACTTCAATGCAATAGAGAGACAGTTCTGATGATTCAACAAGCAGAACATGTGTTGTCTCAGCTTGAAAGGTCCGAATTTGGGTTTTTTTCCCCCATATCCAGAAATTCTTCAAGAATGTAGCAATCTTGGCTTTCACCTACATCAGGGTTTGTCAGCCTCAGCACTGTTGTCAGCTTAGACCGGATAATTCTTTGCTGTGGGGACTGTCCTGTGCATTGCAGGATGTTTAGCAGCGTCCCTGGCTCAGTAGCACCCCACCTCCACGCATGACAATCTAAAATATCTCCAGACATCGCGGAATTTCACGGGGGAGGGAGTGGGGTGCCAGAATCACTCCCAGTTGAGAACCACTGGTCTCTTTTATTAGAAGTATCCCACAATGGTTCCTTACAGAGTGAAGGGAGGATCTTTCCAAAGATAAGTAAATGTAGTTCACTAGTATGTATCTGTATGGATGGGTGTAGGTAATAGTGTGGGGTGAATACAGAACGTTGCAGAATGCTTTGCACAGCGCGATACTATTTATGTAAATCATAAAATCACAAAGCCTTACAATATGCATTGCTTATAGAAACATGCATATGGAGTAAAAGCATAAAAACCACTGTCACGAGAAAGAAACTTTCCTCTACCCTTCTAGGTTCTTCTGGCTGGTCTAAGAATTAAATTGACATGAGACAGATTAACAGGAGAAAATCAGACAAAAATTTAATAACACGTATACATGGGAGAGACACAGGAAAACTGAGTAACTCGCCAAAATGGCCAAAGCCCTACCTTAAATACCAGCCTCAGCTAAAGACAAAGGAGAATGTTGAGCGTGGGCAGTCAGTTTCGCGAAGTTAGCAGCAAAACCCAAGTAAACAAGGATGATTGTGATGGAGACTTAAGTCCCTGCCTTCTCCTTTGATAAGAGTTTCTTAGAGGCTCGGTCATCCTCCCCTTCCAAGTACAGCCAGGGAGACACCCTTACAAATGGAGATTTCCCTTACAGATGTAGATGTTTCTACCAAAGGGCAGCTCCTACTGGGCTTTCAGTGCCCTTCCAGTGTCAGCTGTTTCTCAGCAAATAACCAGCTTAAAACAATGAATATGCCACAGACATATTTCAGGGTGTCAAATTCTGCTCCCCTACACCACGGATACGAAGAGTACACACCAATTTAGTGAGAATGGTTGTCAATGGGAAAAGAAAGAGGCAATTAGGACAGGCTAGGACTAAAAAGAAAATTCGACTGTATCTATAATGTTTTGCTTATTTTTAAAAAGAGATTGAAAACAAATACTGCAAAATCTTATCTTTTCTATTCCAGCTAGTGCATATATGGATATCGTGTTGCTCTACAAACTTTATTTTTGGAAAAAATTCATAATAAAATATGAAAACTACGGCTTAAATTTCACATAATGTTCTTTGAAGCTGTGTGTTATTAATTTTTCAATCATCTACTGTTTTGTGTTATTCATACTGCTGCTAGCCTCCACCATCATAGGTTGCCATGAGGTGGGAGGGTTTTTGTTTTTGTTTTTGTTTTTTTTGGTGGGAGGGTTTTATAGCACAGTTTCCCGGCTCAGACTCTAATGACAACCATAGTACTAATGCTCTCACCTTGTATTTGTGGAGTGCCTTATCTTTTACCAGTACTCTTACATCTATCTTCTCATTTCATATTCACAACTTCTACCACCATCAATCTTAGTCTTGACTGTGTTCACTATGGAAATGTATTAAAAAGGCTTCCATGAAAGCCTTTACTTTGGCAACTACTTTAGTTTGTGTTACCCCAGAAACCAATTCTGAGACAAGGATCCTATTTGGGAGGTGACCCCTGGAAGCATGCGTAGAAGAAGTGACAGGGAAGGGCAGGAAGCTGATAAATGGCACATTATAGAGCAGTTAACAGTTGAGGGCAATGGAGGCTAAATTCCTGCTGGGGCATTTTGAGAATCAGCGTAAACACATCTCTCCCTACTGAGAAGCAAGACGGGTTATTTTGCCTCTGACTCCCAACTGTTATTGACTGAGGGCTGCTCCCAGGGATGAGAGCTTTCCGTCACTTCTGACCTTCCCACTCTGGGGTCAAGCAGAAGCCCTCAGATGCAAATACCTGTAAATGGGTGCTGTTGGCATGTACTAGAAGTCTGAGTGCTGGGAGGGTATGGGCAGAACCCCCCAAATATCTGCTGCAACACCTTTCTATGGATGTGTCCGTAGGATGTCTTACATTTACAGCCTACATAGCATTTTCACAAATATCCGTTAAGTCCTATGAATCCTACGAACCCTAAAATTTCCCCATGCTAACACTTCCCCTTCCATCCCCACCCCCAGTCTGATCCCCTGACAACCATTGATCCTTTGACTGACTATAATTTTGCCTTTTCCAGAATGTCAGAGTTGGAATCATATAGTATTGGGTGGGCCAAAAAGTGCCTTCAGTTTTTTAAGTAAAAACAAAAGACGCATTTTTCATTTTCACCAAGAACTTTATTGAACAACGTATTCACCCTTCTGTTCCGCTACCTTCTGCCATTTTTCAGGCAACTTCATAATTCCATCTTCCCAAAGCTTTTTATCTTTTTGAACAAAGAACTGTTCCAGGTGCCTTTTACAGTCTTCCAGGGGATTGAAATTTTTTCCATTAAGAGAATTTTGCAAAGACCGAAATAAATGGAAATCCGAAGGTGCAGTGTCTGGTGAATACGGTGGATGAATCAGAACTTCCCAACCAAGCTGTAACAGTTTTTGCCTGGTCATCAAAGGAACATGTGGTCTTGGCTTATCCTGATGGAAGAGTATGTGTTTTCTGTTGACTAATTCTGGATGCTTTTCGTCTTGTGCCGCTTTCAGTTGGTCTAATTGGGAACAGTACTGGTTGGAATTAATCATTTGGTCTTCCGGAAGGATCTCATAATAGAGGACTCCCTTCCAATCCCACCATATACACAACATCACCATCTTTGGATGAAGACCGGCCTTTGGTGTGGTTGGCGGTGGTTCATTTCGCTTGCCCCACGATCTCTTCCATTCCACATTGTTGTGCAGTATCCACTTTTCATCGCCCGTCACAATTTGTTTTAAAAACAGAACATTTTCATTACATTTCAACAGAGAATCGCATGCGGAAATATGGTCAAGAAGGTTTTTTTTCACTTATGTGGAACCCAAACATCAAAGCGATGAACATAACCAAACTGGTGCAAATGATTTTCAACACTTGATTTGGATATTTTGAGTATGTCAGCTATCTCCCGCGTGGTATAATGTTGATTGTTCTCAATTATTGTTTCGATTTGATTGCTGTCAGCTTCATCTGGTCTACCGGACAGTGGAGCATCGTCCAGTGAGAAATCTCCAGCACGAAACTTTGCAAAACACTTGTGACACGTTCGGTCAGCCACAGCACCTTCTCTATATATACACTGCACAAATCTTTTGGTGCGTTTCTGTTGCGTTTTTACCTTTCTTGAAATAATAAAGTATAATATGCCAAAAATGTTGCTTTTTTTAATCTTGAATATTAAAATGGCTACACAAAAATTCACCAGTTTTGATAAGTCTTTTTTTAAATGCGTGCTGATATGACAGCTGTCACATACAATCTTAACAAAATTGTTTTGAATGAAGTTAAAGACAATTAAGTGCTACTAGAGCCATCTTACGGAAAAAAACGAACAAATCTTTTGGTCCCCCCAATGTATAGCCTTTTCAGATTGGCTTTTTTCACTTAGCAGTATACACTTAAGGTTCCCTCATGTCTTGTTATGGCTTGATAGCTCATTTTTTAATCAAAGAATTATATTACGTTGTATAGTTGTGCTAAATTGTGTTTACCCATTCACCTACTGAAAGGTATCCTGTTTGCTTCCAGTTTTTGGCAATTAAAGTATCTATTCCTCCTTATGTGAATTTCGATAGATTGTTTCTTTCAAGGAATTGGTCCATTTCATCTGAGTTATCAAATTTGTGGGCGTAAAGTTGTTTATAATATTCCTTCATTGTCCTCTTAATGTCCACGAGATCAGTAACAATGGCTCCTCTTTCATGTCTTTTATTACTAATTTGTTTCTTCTCGCTTTTTGTCTTGATTAGCCTGGCTAGGGAGGTTTATCAATTTTATTCATCTTTTCAAAGAAGCAGTTTCTGGTTTTGTTAACTTTTTTCAGTTGTTCTCCTGTTTTCAATATCATTGATTTCTGTTGTAATTTTTACTATTTCTTGTCTTCTGCTTGCTTTAAGTTTATATTGCTCTTCTTTCTCTAGTTTCCTTAAGTGGAAGCTTGGATTACAGATTTTAGATCTTTCTTCCTTTCTAATATATGCATTCAATGCTATAAATTTTTCTGAGCACTGCTTTTGCTGCATCCTACATATTTTGATAAGTTGTATCTTCATTTTTCATTTAGTTCAAAATATCTTAAAATTTCTCTTGATAATTCTTTGACTCATGTATTATTTAGAAGTGTATGTTTAATCTCCAAATATTTGGGGATTTTTCTAGTTATCATTCCGTAATTAATTCCTAGTTTAGTTCCACTGTGATCCGAGAGCAGGCATTGTATGATTTCTATTCTTTTAAATTTGTTAAGGTGTGTTTTATGGCCCAGAATGTGGCCTATCTTGGCTAATGTTCCATGGGAGCTTGAGAAGAATTTATATTCTGCTTTGTTGGATGAAGTATTCTATAAATGTCAATTAGATCCAATTAATTTGTGGTGTTCTTCAGCTCAACTATGTCCTTAATGATTTTCTGCCTGCTGGGTCTGTCAGTTACTGATAGAGCAGTGTTGAAATCTCCAACTATAATAATGGATTTGTCTATTTCTCCTTGCAGTTCTATCAGTTTTGCCTCACACATTTTGATGCTCTGTTGTTAGGTGCAGACATAATAAAGATTATTATGTCTTCTTGGAGAACTGACCCTTTTATCATTATGTAATGCCCTTCTATATCCCAGAAAATTTTCTGAAGTTTGCTTTGATGTTGCTACTTTGATATTGCTGCAACTGATACTGCTACTCCAGCTTCCTTTGGGTTAGTGTTAGCATGGTATATTTCTCTTTATTCCTTGACTTTTAATCTGTCAGTGTCTTTATATTTAAAAGGAGCTTCTTTAAATATAATAGAAAACATATCTTGGGTTCTTGTTTTTTTAATGTACTGTGACAGTCCCGGCCTTTTAATTGGTGTACTTAGATCATTCACATTTAAAGTAATTGTTGATACAATTGGATTAATATCTCTATGTTTATAACTATTTTCTACTCATTGCACTTGTTCTTTGATTCTTTTTTATCTTCCTCTCTTTTATTCTACCTTCTCTGCTTTTAACTGACTATTTTATATAAATCCATTTTCCTCTTCTGTTAGCATATCAATTATACTTCCTTAAGAAAATGTTTTTAGTACTTGCCCTAGAGTTTGAGATATATGTTTACAACTAATCTAAGTGCACTTTCAAATAACACTATACTTTTTTGCAGGTAGCTCAGGTACCTTATAACAGAGTATTTCCAGTTCCTTCTTTCTGTCCCTTATACCATTGCTGTCATTCATTTCACTCATCCATAAGCTATAATACCCAATACATTGTTACTGTTATTGTTACTTTGAACAGTTATCTATTAGATCAATTAAAAATAAGAGAAAAAAAGATTTTATTTTACCTTCATTTAATCCTCTCTAACACTCTTCTTTCTTTCAAGTCAGAACTGAGATTCTGACCTATATCGTTTTCCTTCTCTCTGAAGAACCTATTTGAACATTTCTTTTTTTTTAAACTTACTTTTTTTTTTTTTTTAATGTATTTTTGGCTGCGTTGGGTCTTTGTCGCTGCATGCGGGTTTTTCTCTAGTTGCGGTGAGCGGGGGCTACTCTTCGTTGCGGTGCGTGGGCTTCTCATTGCAGTGGCTTCTCTTGTTGTGGAGCACAGGCTCTAGGTGTGTGGGCTTCAGTAGTTGTGGCACACGGGCTTAGTAGTTGTGGCTCGTGGGCTCTGGAGCGCAGGCCCAGTAGTTGTGGCGCACGGACTTAGTTGCTCTGCAGCATGTGGGATCTTCCCAGACCAGGGCTTGAACCCATGTCCCCTGCACTGGCAGGTGGATTCTTAACCACTGTGCCACCAGGGAAGCCCCTATTTGAACATTTCTTGCAAGGCAGATCTATTGGCAACGAATTCCTTCAGTTTTTGTCTGAGAAAGTCTTTTTTTCTCCTTCATTTTAGAAGGATAATTTTGCTGGATAAAGAATTTTGAGCATTTTTTTTTCTTTCAACAGCTTTAAATATTTCACTGCATTCTCTTCTTGTTTGCATGGTTTCTGATGAACAGTCCGAAGTAATTCTTTTCCTTGCTCCTGTATAGGTAAGGTTCTCCCCCTTCCTTTGATTTCTTTAAAGATTTTCTCTTTGTTTTTTTTTTTGTGGCAGTTTGAATATGATGCACATAGAGAGAGAGAGGGAAAGAGGGAGAGAGAATGTGTGTGTGTGTGTGTGTGTATATGTATATATTTTTCACTATGCTTGGTGTTTCTGAGCTTCCTGGATCTGTGCTTTGGTGTGTATCATTAATTTTGGAAAATTCTGAGCTATTATTACTTCACATATTTCTTCTGCTTTCTTTTTCTTTTCCTTCTGGTGTTCCTATTGTGTTGTTATGTGTATGTTATACCTTTTGTAACTGTCCCACAGTTCTTGGATATTGTGTTCTGTTTTGCCATCCTTTTTTTCACTTTGCCTTTCAACTTAGGAAGTTTCTATTGAAGTATCATCAAGCTCATCGTGCCTTTCCTCAGCCGTTTCCAACTTACTGATGAGCCCTCCAAGGCATTCTTCATTCCTCTCACAGTGTTTTTGACTTTTAGCCTGTCTTTTTGATTCTTTCTTAGTTTCCATCTCTATGCTTATATTACATTACCATCTGTTCTTGCCCATTGTACTTTTCCCATTACATCCTGTTCTGATTCAGCATCACTTGGGATACTGCACTTCAGTTCTGGGGTTAACTACCTGAATTAGCATCAGATCTCACAATTTAAGAGCTCCATCTTCCACAAGACTGCCCTTAGTCCAGACACCAGCCACAGGTGGAGTCCCCAGACTCCCTGTGCTTCTCACCAACTGGGTATAAATTTGAGGGTTTCTCACAACCCCTTCAGTTTTAATAATTCTTTAGAATAACTCACTGAATTCACTGAAACTGCTACACTTAGACAAGTACATTTTATTATACAGGACACACAAAAGACAAGGTCTAGAAAGGCCCTGGATGCAGAGCTTCCATGCCCTCTCCCGTTAGTCAGGGTATATCACCCTCCCAGCACATCAGTGTGTTCACCAACCAGGAAACTTTGTGGATCTTAAGTGTCCAGAGTTTTTATATGGGGTACCATTACATAGGCATGATTGAAGAAATGATGGTCACATGATTGAGCTCAGTCTCCAGCTCCCTTCCCCTTTCTGGAGGTCAGACTGGCCCAGAGTTCCAGCCTTCTTATCAAATGGTTGGTCTTTCCTAGTGACCAGCTCCCATCCTGAAGCTAACAAAGGGCCTACCATGAGTTGCCTCAGCAGCATAGCAGAGACATTCCTATCACTCAGGAAATTCCGAGGGTTTTTGGAGCTCTTTGCCAGGAACCAGGGACAAAGATAAATTCCTTATTACACCACAGAGCCCTTAATACACTAATCATAGTTATTTTAAAGTTTTTATCTGATAGTTCCAGAAATCTGTGTCATATCTGAATCTGGTACCAATGTTTGCTTTATGTCTTCAGAATGTATTTTTTTCTTGCCCTTTAACATACCTCCTAATTTTTTGTTAAAAGTGGTCATGGTGTATCTGGTAATAGGAACTAAGGTAATCAGCCTTTTAGTGCGAAATTTTATGTAAATCTGGATAGGAGCTGGGCTCTATTTAATGTTTACTATAGCTGTATATGCCATTGGCTTTCTCTAGTTTCTTTTTATTTATTTATTTTCTGTTTCTGTATTATCTTTAGGTTTCCTTAAGAACACCGTCTTAAATAGAGTCTGTATCTTATAGGTCTCTCGGTTGAAATCAGTGTTATTATCCTGGAGTCCTGCCAATGTGGTGCTAAGATATTAAGGAGGGAGAGCACTCTATTATCTTATAATTAAATCTCAGTTTTTTTAGTGGGCCAGACTCATTGAGCTGTGACCTTCAGAAGCACTTCTTACCCTTTTACCACCTTCATATTTTGTGAAGCAGGAAGGCTAAAAAGGACTGCAGTTGTCTAATTGCCCTTCTCGTTTGTCAGATAAGGCTCTAGTAGTTTTGTTTTGTTTTTTATAATATTTATTTATTTATTTGGCTGTGCCAGGTCTTTGTTGCAGCCTGCGGGATCTTTAGTTGCGGCATGTGGGATCTAGTTCCCTGACCAGGGATCAAACCCGGGCCCCCTGCATTGGAAGCGTGGAGTCTTAACCACTGGACCACCAGGGAAGTCCCTGGGCTTATTTTTAAATGGTTGCTTTTCCTTCCCCCTACCCAAAGCAGGGGAGATATTTCTCCCATATGATAGTCACTCCTGGTAGTACACGTGGAGTTAAAACCCACAAAAGTGTGGGAGGCCCCCTAAAATGGGCAACCAACTTTACAGCTAAAATTGCATTCTACAAGCACAATATTTTGCTGAACGATTGGTCAAATTAAATGTACTTTTCAAAAGCAAGATCTTTTAGTGATATTTGGTTTTGTGGTTTGAACCAGACTTCACTTCCACTGTATCAAATCCCAGTGGCCTTTTCAGTGGCAGAATGGGTTTCTAGCAAGTTCTGTGCATTGCAGTTAATTCTTAAGTAAAGTTGCTCCAGAATATACTTTCTCTGAGTTACAAGCAGACCGTTGCTCCACCTTATGAGTTTCCAGCTCTTTTCCCTTGAATCTGAAACACATTGGTAGGTTTCAGCCCAAGAGACCTACTGCTTGATAAGGCACTCTTATTAGGATGAACAGGCAGTGGACTAAAGAAAAGAATTACAACTTTTTGTTCAAGTGGTTAAATCCACAGCTACCTCTTTCTAAATTAAATCTGTTTTGTTATGACTTGTCTGTAGACTTCCATTAGCAGTCTTGTTGGTCAGAAGATTTCGAGAAAATAAAAGAACATCGTGCTTTTGATTTTTCTTCTTCCTATAATCCAATGGTTCTCAACTGGGGGCAGTTTCATCCCCAACGGGACATTTGATAATGTCTGGAGACATTTCTGGTTGTCACAACTGGGGAGGGGTGATTGTGGGTCGAGGATGCTGTTAAACATCCTACAGTGCACAGGAAAGTTTCCCACAACAAGGAATTATCCACACATTCTCTGGTCCAAAGTATTAATAGTGCTGAGGTGTAGAAACTCTGATGTAACCTAAGAAATTAACCACCATGGCCTATCTCCTTCGCTAAACCGAAATCGTGATGATCTCGTTCTTCTGATCTCTGTACTGATTTTTATCTTATAACAATAATGCTTCTCTTTGGATTATTTTTTCGTAAGGCCCAGGAAGTAAGTCTTAAAATCCTGCTCTGCAAAGCCTACAGGTCAGTGATTTATAGTATCATTTTCTTACTGGAGGTCTACTAGGTCTTGCAAAAATTACAGTCTGCTTAGCATGCAGGTTATACAAGTAAAGATTAATAACACAAAGTAACTCCAAATTAGAGCTACAGATAAAATTGTGGAAGCAGCCTTGGTGGAGGGAGGAGAACCAGCATCTTTGAGCTCCTGAGCTGCAGATGCTGTTTAGAGATGGTCTCCTGCTTAATCCTCATAAGTCTAACCTTGTTCTCATCGAAGAAAGCAGTCAAGAAGAGAACAGAGTGATACCATGAGGAGTTTCTTCCCCTTCCTGTTAATAACTCAAACAGAAATTTATAAGCTACAAAATGTCTACAGAGGAACATAAAAATCGCTCATTATTCCACTCTCAGAGTGAACTGTTTAGTGTATTACTTCGTACCTTATTTCTTGCCTGTATAATGCATTTTAAATATGATTGAGTTTATAATATGTATATTGCATATCTTTTCCTTTCCGTACAATATTATTTCATGGGCATTTTTGTGGGTTAGCCAATATTTTCTAAAGTATGTTTTTCTTTGATTTTTGGTTTTTTATTGAAGTATAGTTGATTTACAGTATTGTGCCAACTAAAGTATGTTTTTATGGTTGTGTAACACTTCATCATATGACTATTTCATGTTTAACCATTCTCTTTGATGTGTGACAATTTTCTGTACAAAACAAAACAAAAACAAAAACAGAAAAGAGGGCTTCCCTGGTGGCGCAGTGGTTGAGAGTCCGCCTGCCGATGCAGGGGACACGGGTTCTTGCCCCGGTCCGGGAAGATCCCACATGCCGCGGAGCAGCTGGGCCCGTGAGCCATGGCCGCTGAGCCTGTGCGTCCGGAGCCTGTGCTCCGCACCCACCCGGAGAGGCTGCAACAGTGAGAGGCCCGGGTACCGAAAAAAGAAAAAAACAGAAAAGAGTACTTTGTTCTCTTGAATAGCACCAAACACCGAACTTCTACAACAAAAAAGAAATACTACCACATCTTTGACTTTCTGTTACATCTAATGATAAGGTCAATGCGTATATCGGAGCCCATAAAATGGAGGCCCCGCCAGCGGCACGGCCCACATCACAATTCTAAACCTAAGTCAGCCTGCACTTAGGAGAAATACCCCTCAAGGGAACCTGACACACACCAGTCACAGCCCTCCAACTCAGCTTTAGGTTGCTCACCTTACCCTAGAAAATAGTGTAACAGGGAAGAGCTAAATGGGACTCCATGTTGGATCTGTTTCTTTGACTTTAGCCCTTGCTTTTCGTTGCTTTTGTTATTATAATCATACATAATGGTCTGCCTCAGGGAACCCTGCCCCTCTGCTGTTCAGCTCCCTGGGAGATAATCTGACCCTGCTGCCTGTGAATGGCTACAAGAAACTAACAGATCCCCTCTGAGGCTTGTCATTCCAGGAGAATGCAAGACTGATGGCCCTTTTACTTTACTTCCTCACTGCCTCTCCCTCTCTGATTCCATAAAAGAAACCCGCATCCAGACCCCGATAGGATGGTTTTTCGGAGACTCTGCCGTCTTCCTCGCATCAGCACCTCGTGTCCGTGTCCGATTCATTGACCTGTCGTGCGGTGAGCAGAGCGAGCTTGGATTCGGTAACAATAGGATTGCCCGTCTTGTAAGGAGATCCACAGCCTCCTAGCCAGCTGTGTGCTGTTTGCACGTTGCCTCTTCCAGTAGCCTCTGAAACTCTTTCTTGCCCATAATCCCTCAAGAAGAGCAGTCTGCTGCTTGTGAGGCACTGTACCCCGACTCCACGGATTGTTTTCCCTTGAATAAAGGGCATCAGATTCATTACTAAATTTAGTTTTGTCATTTGACACTAACAATGCTGGGTTTTATAAATATCTGTTAAATGATACACAAATCCATGTACAGTGATGTTGATATTTTTTACTGGGCCCAGAACATCTAATTGTTTGGTGTCTGCTTAAAAAAAAGGGAGAGGATAATGAAGTTAAGTAATCAGAATTCATAAATAGAGTTTCATTTTTAAGATAAATAGTATGCTTAGAAGTGGCAACCTGTTCTGTTTGTGTATCTATTTGGTTTCTCTTGATTTTTAAAAAAGTACTCTGGTATTGTGATTTATGAGATTTATATAGATTTGGTCTTCATTCATGGTTTCTGGCTTACAGCTTCCCCAAACCCTTGGAATTTCCTGAGTGAAAAGAGTAAAAGAGAGCGTCTTTTGTTATAATATCTGGTCTCCTGTCCTCAGTTCCTGAAATCCCTTCAGAGCCATAAAGGTGAAATGGGTGTATTGTTATTCAAAACAGGCCCTTTCCACCACAACCGGGTTTGTGTTCTTGAGGTGACTTTTGGAAAGCTCCTAGGGAGGGGGGCCGGTTGCCAGGGGAACCAACCTTGATTAGGGGGTTGGAACTTTCAGTCCCACCCTCTGATTTCCGGGGAAGGGAGAGGGGAGAGGGGCTGGAGGGTGAATCAATCACCAGTGGCCAGTGAGTCAGTCAATTATGCTTGTATAATGAAGCGTCCATAGAAACCCAGAAGGATGGGATTTGGGGGGCTTCTGGGTTGGTGAACCTGTAGAGGTGCTGGGAGAGTGGGGCGCTCGGAGAGGGCTTTGGAGTTCTGTGCCACTTCCCCATACCTCGCCCTCTGCCTCTCATCCAATTTGGTTGTTCCTGAGTTATATTCTTTTATAATAAACCAGTGGTCTAATAAGTAAAATGTTTTTCTGAGTTCTGTGAGCCATTCCAGCAAATTAATCAAACACAAGGAGGGGGTTGTGGGAACCTCTGATTTATAGGCCGTCAGTCAGAAGTACAGAGAACAGTCTGGACTTGCAGTTGGCATCTGAAGTGGTGGTGGGGAACAGTGTTGTGAGACTGAATCCCTAACCTGTGGGATCTGATGCTCTCTCCTGGTAGTTAGGGTCAGAATTGAATTAAATTTGTGGGACACCCAGCTGGTGTGGGGAATCCCCCCATACGTGTTATCATTGTTCTTAGCACCTTAAGAACCAAAATAGTAATTTAAGTAATAGTAATTTTAGTATCAACCCCTGGAGTTCCAAGCTTACATAAAATAAAGTTATTATTAGGATTTATACTAATATGTATGATATAATATATATCATGTGTATAATAACAGCTATATAGTATTGTGATTGTATTCAGAGATAATAGTCAAGACATGAGATATATAAAATACAGAATTAACTTTGGAAGTCATCTCAGTCATGGCCTGAGAGGGTGCAAGGCTGGAAAGACAAGGGTCCTTGCTGAGTCAGGAAGTGCCATAGCTGGAAGCCCAAATGCCAGACTTTGCCCTCTGTTCTGCCTACAGCAGGGCTCAGCTGTCTCTTGTTGCCCAGTAGATGCTGATAAACACAGAGAGGCAAGTTCTTCAGTTGCTCTTTCATACTGGTAATAGATCTGACTGTAAAGCGTTTTCTCTCCTAGTGTCAAAATATAAAGGGAGAGCCCCACATGAATCTGACCCCAGGAGTTTTGAACATAAAAACCCAGTTGGTAGCACATTATAATTTTAAAGCACATTTAATTTCCTACAAGGCAGGAAATAATTCCATATGAATTCAACCCGTGCATGTAACAAGATCATTACAGTACTAGCAAAGAAGATCATCTTTTTCACTTTGAAAAAGGAAAGAGTGAAGTAGGTGGAATGTAGGTTTAGTAGACAGAACGGTGGTCTCAGGGACCCTTCGTGCCCCGGTTGCTGCATTAATTTGTCACCAGTATTGTTTCTCACGGGTGATAGCTGATCTTGTTGAGTAGAAATGGCTAGTAGCTAAGAATAATCATTAAGAAATAGAAGGTTTTCTTTATAAAAGGAAAATTGCCTGGTGGTCTATCAGTTTTACATAGTGTTTATCATCTCCGTGGTTCATTTAACTTATCAGTTTTCTGTTATCAGGAAGGGTTGCAGAAAAGTGAGGGTGCAAGGAGAAATAAAGAAGTTTGAAGCTGAAACCAACCTCAATATGAGAAGTGGAGCCTTTACTAATTGCATTCTGCTTCTTTTAGCCTCTGGGCAATCTGAAGGACACAGCCGTCAAAACTGCAGCCATCATGTGGAGCTTCTTTCCCCCAAGAATCACCATAAAATTGTTCCCACACTGTGGACCTAAAACGAGGGGTTGTGGATTGCTGCTTCTCCCTCTTGACTTTTTACTTGTTTTCAAAGGAAAGGTGACTAAGAACTTTATGAAATTCAAATATGGTTACTGATAGAAATCTAGATTGTCATGAAAAGCCCAATAAGAAATTTATGTGGTAAGGGAAGTAAAAGATTTGCTCTGGTAAATGGGGTGACTATATATATATATATATATATATATATATATATATATATATATATATATATAATTTTTTGGTTAGGTCTAATAATATTTAACTATTGGGTTTTTTTTTTTGTTTTTGCAAATCTGTCAACTTTGGACATATTGAAATCCTGTAAGTCCCTGATCAACATTAATATACATTAATGTTGTATAAACTAAGTTCAACATTAGTATAAACTAAGTAATTTGTAATGTAAGTGTTTATCCATTTTTTTCATTAAGTATACAAATTTGGAAAAATAATAAATTTTGAGGCATATGTAGAATAAACTGACACATTCCTTCATCCACAAAAGTCACATCAGATTCATGAGAAAGCAAGATTGAGTTGTCATATTAAGTAGTGCCTCCGTCTGTTCATTTATTACTTTATTCATCAGTACATCCTGGTGAATGCCTAGAAGAAAGGGCCTGATGTGTAGCGTCTGCCAGTTTCTGTGGTGTCAATACTCCACCATGGCCTATTTCAAGGCCGCTGAACGCTGAGTTGCCAAGAGATGGCAATTATCAGCTCCTGTTAGATGGTAAGGGCTGGCTTGAGCATTCTACTGCCCGTAACCAGGGAAATTCAACGGTTTAGAACGTTCACATAAAGGATGAGAGGGGATGACGGGCTGAGGCTGGTGAGGCAGGCAGAGTCAGACGTGAAGAGCCTTGACTATCTAGTCAAGAGATTCAGTGACCATAGGACTTGGCAGAGGTTCAGGTAAGAGATGACAGTGGCTGTCACCATTGTAGTGACCATAGTATTTTGAAGGAATCCTGGGAAGAAATGGTGGTATCCTTAACTATGTTAGTGCCATGGGATTTTGTAGATGGAGAGTAAAAAGACAGCAGAGACCCTGACTATGTTTATATCCATGGGACTTTGTAAATATCAAGGTAGGAAATGAGGATGTTCCTACCTAGGAACATGTTCCTACAAAATTATGATCGATTTAACCATGGGAGTGACCATGGTATTTTGTAGATATCCAGTTAAGAGACACTAGTGGCCTTAACTATCAATACAGTACTGAAATCGGGATTTCTCATGTAGGCAGGTAGAAGCTGATCGTGTCCCTTACCACATTAGTGAACATGGTGTTTTGTGGTAGTCCCGGTATGATGGTGAACCTAACCACAAAAGCAACCATGGGATTTTTCAGGGGGTTAGTGAAGAGATGATGGCGTCCTTAACCATGAAATTGATGATGGGATTTTGCAGGTATATGCAGTCAAGACATGTTAGTGATCCTAACCTCAGTACTGAACAAGGGATTTTGTAAGTATTCAGGTTAGAGATGCTGGTGTCCCTAAAAATGTGATGACCATGGGTTGAAGGTGTCCAGGTAAGACATGATGTATAACTGACAACGGTAGTACCAAGATACTTTATAGTTACCCAGGTTAGAGATGATGTGTCCCTAACAATGGCATTTATCTGGATAATTGGTAGGTCTCCGTGTAAGATATGTTTTTCTAAACGTAATAAAGACTACAGGCTTCTGTATTTATCCAGGTAAAGATGATGTGTCGTAAACCACCATGGTAACCAAGGTATTTTGCAAGTATCTAGTCAAGAACTGATGGTAAACCTAGAGTGAATATGGGGCTATGAAGGTATTGTAGGGGAAGGAAACACATTTTCCCTCTAGTGTTCTAGGTTCTTGGCTGAAACCCTCCTGTAATAAAAGACAGATTAACAGGGGAAAAACAAATGATTTTAATTACATATGCACATATGTACATATGGGAGCCCCACAAAGATATATGAAAAGGCAGCCAGGCAACTGAGGCTTATATACCTACCATCCTGAGCTAAGGGAAGAGACAGGGGTCTGGGGTTTCCAAGGGGAGGAAGGCAATTTACAGGAAGCCGAGAAGAAGAAATAGATGGTAAACAAAGTTTGCCCTGCCATGAAGATAAGTCTCTCAGGTGAAAAAGTGATCTCCAGTAATAGCTCTCTTTCTGGTGCAAGCCCCCTTTCTAATGTAAATTTCCCTTACAAAAGGGTAACTTCTACCCTGCTTTCAGAGCTTCTATGTCTTCAGTTTCTCAAAATAACAAGCTCAAAATAATCCTTGAGCCAAGGAAGCCTATTTTGTGGTTGCATACTCTGCTACCCTTCAGTATCCATTAAGTAATGATGGTGACTTAAATCATGGCAATGACCATGGGATTTTCAGGTGTCCTGGTAAGAGATGATATATCTCTAAGATTGTCACCATGATTTTTTGCAGGTTCCAGTAAAGAAATGAAGTTGAAATTTACCACAGTAGTAACCATGGGATTTAATAGATGACAAGGAAAGAATGTGGGCTTTAACCAAGTGGTCTTCATAGTATTTTGTAACTGTCCAGATAAGTTATCATGGTGTCACTCACCACAGTACAGACCATGGAATTTTTCAGGTTCCAATCAGTAGATGATGGTGAACCTAATGGAGTAAATGTGAGACTTTGCTAATATCCAGGTAAAAGATGATGTGGGCCTTAAACACATTAGAGAACGTATGATTTTCAGATATCTAGAAGAGTGATGATGCTGTCCCAAACTCTTATCATAACCGTGTGTTTTTGTAGGTATCCAGGTAAGAAATTTTAATGTCCCTAACAAAAATAGCAACCATCAGATTTTACTGTTTTCTAGTTCAGGGCTGATTTTGTCTTAAAACTTAGTAGTGACAAAGATACTTGCAAGTATCCAGATAATATATCACAGCGCCCTCACTGTAGTAGTGACCATGGGATTTTTGAGGTATCCAGTGAATAGCAGATGGTGTCCAAAACTACGGTGTTGACCTTAGAATTCTCTAGATATCCAGGTAGAGTTGGTGGTTGCCATAATGGAATTGACAGATGGAATTAGCAGAGGCCCAGATGGAAGAACATGTTTTCCTAACCAGGGTTGCCACCATGTATTTTTTTCAGGTCCCAGTCAAGAGATGATGGTGTCTCTACCTACAATGTTGACCTTAGAACTAAAGGATCCAGGTTGAGATCATGATTCCCCTAATGATAGTAGTGATCATAGGATTTTTTGAGGTCCATGTAGGAGACGTACCCCTAATCATAGTTGCCATCATGTGTTTTTGTAGGCTCCAAATCATGAGATAATGGTGAAGATCATGGAATCCAGGCAAGTGATGACGTGGACCTTAAACATTATATAGACCATCTGATTTTCAGAAGTCTAGGTAAGCAATGATGGTGTCCCCAACACGTGTTAGTACCATGTTTTTTGCAAATATTCAGGTAAAAGAATGATACGGGGCTTACAAACACTGATAACTGTGAGATCTAGTTTAGCCGGTTTTCTAGTTTAGAGATAACGTGTGTTTAACTTTAGGAATGAATGAGAGATTTGAAGGTATCCAGGTAAGTATGCATAACGTTTTCCACCACAGTGTTGACCATGAGATTTTTACAGGTACAAGGTCAAGAGATGATGGTACCTGTAACAACAGTGTTAACCTTGAAGTTCTGCCAGTGTTCAGGTAGCATTGATGTGCCCATAAAGTTGGAAGTGACAAAAGTTCTTTGCCAGTGTCCTGCTAGGAAAAGTTACGTCCTTAAATACATCTGTCACAGTGTGTTTTTTTTAGGTTCCAGCCAGGGGATCACAGTGACCCTAACAATGGTGGTTAATGAGACTTTGCTGGATGCAGTAAGTGACTATGTGAGCCTTACCACACTATAGCCCTTCTGACCTTCAGAAATCTAGGTAAATGATGATGGTGTCCCGAACATCTGTGTCACCATGTTTTGCTTTGTTTTTGCAGATATCAGGTAAGAAAAGTTAGTGCTCTCATAAACAGTACTAAGAATTAGCCCTTACCGTTTACTAGGTTTTTTACAAGTGTCCAGTCAACAAAGGATATTGTTACTAACAAAGGTGCAAACAGTGGAATACAAGTATCCAGGAGAAAAAAGATGTATAAGTAGAAACATTTTTAACAATGTGTTTGTCAGGTTTCAGTCAGGAAAGCATGATGAACTTTACCATGGTCATTGACAGGGATTTTGCTGGTGTCCAGGTAAGTGTGAACTTTACCATGGTCATTGACAGGGATTTTGCTGGTGTCCAGGTAAGTGATGATGTGGGCCTAAACCATAGCACAGGCCATCTGATTTTCAGATATCTAAGTAAGTGACAATAGTGTCCCTAACACTTAACATGTTTTTATTATAGCTATTTAAGTAAGAAATGATAGAGTCCTTACCAATTCTAGAGCCCATGAGTATTTACATTTTATATTTTGAGAGAAAATTTGTTTTACCTTCCAAGTGTCCAGAGATTACAAGTCTACAGGTAATTATGGTGTTCCTTCCTACAGTAGTAACCATGGGATTTTTGCAGGTATACAGTTAGGAAATGATGGTCTTACCCCCAAAATGATGCTGACCTTGGAATGCTGCTAATATGCAGGTAGAGTTGATGTGTCCCATAATAATAGAAGTAAACAAGGTTATTTCCAGGTACCCTGGTAGAATAAATTGTGTCCTTTGACACGTATTTCATAATATGTTTTTCAGGCTCCTGTCAAGACATAATGGTAAACCTAACAGTGCTCATTAATGGGGACACTGCTAATGTCCAGGTAAGTGATGATGTGGGCCAAAACCAGAGCACAGGCCATCTGACCTTCAGAAATGTAGGTAAGTGGTGATGGCGTCCCTAACACTTTCTGACCGTGTATTTGGTACAGCTATTCCGTTTAGAACAATACAGTCCTCACCAATTCTAGTAACCATGATCGGGGGTAGCCTGTAATTGGTACTTAATGTGAGACATGGCTGGTATCAAGGTATATGATAATGAGGGCCTAAACAACAGCCCAGACCATCTGATCTTCAGATAGATAGGTAAGTGATGATGGTATCAATAATACTTAAGATAATTTTACTGCATGCTATTGAGGTATGAAAATGTAGAGTCCTTACCATTCTAGAAACCATGAGTTTTCATTTTTTATATTTTAGAGAAAATTTATATTTAACCATTAGAGTGCTGAGTGAGCATGTATTCAGGTAACAATCATGGTGTTCCACAACACAGAGGTAACGTGGGGATTTTGTAGGTGTACATTCACCAAATGATGGCCTCGTGACAATGGTATTAACCTTGGAATACTGGAAGTATCCATGTCTAGTTGATGTGTCCCATAATGATAGAAATAACCAAGGTTATTTACACATACCCTGGTAGAAGAGGTTGTGTCCTTGAACACATTTGTTACATTTTTTTAGGTACCAGTCAAGAGATCACAGTTAAGCTCTCAGTGGACATCAGTGGGATTTTGCTCTTAATCAGGTAAAGATAATGTGGGTCTTACCACAATACAGACCTCAAATCTGATCCTCAAGTATCTAGGTAAGTGAGGATGGTGTCCCTAACACTTGTGTTACCATATTTTTTTGCTGGTATCTCATTACCGTCTTTGCTAGTATACAAATACGGAATTATGTTACATTAACCCATGGGAGACCTTCTTTATTTCAGATATCTAGAAATTAATGATGTTATAGAATCTCTTTTATTAACCTCTTATTTGGCATGTATGCTGTTAAGAAGTTAATTGGTTCATAACAACACTAGTAAGCATGAGATTTTACTATCTTCTTGTTTAGAACTAATGTGTATTTAACATTCGTAGTGATAGGTTTGCAGGCATCCAAGTAATTTATCTTATTCTCCATCACACCTAGTTGACCATGGGATTTATTTATTTATTTATTTATTTTTGGCCGCGCCATGCAGCATGCAGGATCTTAGTTCACCGACCAGGGATCGAACCCATACCCACTGCAGTGGAAACATGGGGTCTTAACCACTGGACCACCAGGGAAGTCCTCGACCATGGGATTTTTGCAGGCATCCACCCAAGAAAGGATGATGTCTTTTTCTAAGGTTTGACTCTGGACTTCTGCAAGTATCCAGGTAACATTCATGGGTCCTAAAATCGTATAAGTGACAAAGGAAATTTGCAGGTGTTCAGGCAGAATAAGATGTGTACCAAACATATTTTTCACGATGTGTTTTTCAGATTCATGTCAAGATGTCATGGTGAGCTTATCAATGATAGTGAACATGGGATATCAAGGTAAGTGATGATTTGGTCCTAAACCACAGCACAGACCATCTGGTCTTCATATATATAGGTAAGAGGTGATATATCCCTAACACTTCTTGTTACCATGATTTTTACAGGTATTCAAGTAATAAATGATAGATTCCTAACCAATTCTTATAACCATTGGTTTCCACATCTTACATTTTAGAGAAAAATTATGTTTAGCTCTGTGAGTGCTGAGGGATTGTACGTATTCAGGTAATTATCATGGTCTTCCCCATCCCCGCCCCCAGGTAGTAATCATGGGGTTTTTATAGGGTTTTTGTAAGAAATTATGATGTTATCTGATAATGGTATTGACCTTGAATTAATCCAAGTGTCCAGATAGACTTGATATGCTCTATAATGATGGAGTCACCATGGTTGTTTGCATATGTTCTGGTAAAAAAAAGTTGTGTCCTTTAACATATATTTCACAAGGTGGTTGTCAGGTTCCTATCAAGATACCATGATAAATTAAACAGTGGTCATTAACAGGGGGACATTTCTGATATCTAGGTAAGTGATGATCTTCATATGAGAGACCATCTGATCTTCATATATCTGTGTAAATGATGTTGGATCACTTACATGGGTTTTACGTGTGAGTTCTTAGCAGGTAGTCAGGTAAGAAATGATAATGTTTTGCCAGTTCTAGTGACCGTGTTATCCTGCTGTTTTTTTTTTTTTTTTTATCCTGCTGTTTTATATTTTACAGAAAATGTATGTTTAACCCTGCGAGTATTGAGTAATCTGCATTTACTCAGGTAACTATCCTGGAATTCTGCTTCATAATAGTAACCATGGGGTTTTGTAGATGTAAAGTCAAGAGATGATGGTGTCTCTAAATATGGCTAGACCTTGAATACTGCAAAAATCTAGTTGATGGGTCCTGCAGTGGTGGAAGTGAAGAAGGTTATTTGCAGGAATTCTTGTGGGAAATGTGTGTCTGTAGATAAAACATTTGTCACTATGTGTTTTTCAGGTTCCAGTCAAGAGATCATAGTGAACCTCATCATCATCATCAAGAGACTTTGCATGAATCCCAGTAAGTGATGATGTGAGCCTTAAGCACCTTACAGATCATGTGATCTTCAGATTTAGGTAAATGCGGATGATGTCACAGTAGTAACCATGGGATATTTGCAGGTGTGCAGTGAAGAGTTGACGGCGTCTCTAACAGTGGTGTAGAAATTGGACTACTGCAAATATCAGGTAGGTCGATAGGTCCTACAGTGATGGATGAGGAAGGTCATTTAAGGTATCCAGGTGAAAATGTGTCTCCCTGGATACATTTGTCGCAATATATTTTTCAGGGTCCAATCAAGAAACCATGGTGACTTCATAAGTGATTGTTAACAGAGACTTTGCTTATATCCGGGTAAGTGATGCTATGTCTTTAAGCCGCCTTCAAATATCTGATCTTCAGATTTCTTGGTAAGTGAGGATGGTGTGTCTAACATTTGTGCACCATGTTTTTTTATTAAGATATTCAGGTAAGAAGTGACACTGTCTCAACCAAATCTAGTAAGCATTAGACCTTACAGGATAAGAATTTAAATATAATGTATGTTGAACCTAGGTAGTGCTAGAGGTATATGCGGGTAAGGGACCCTACAGGTCCATACCACAGTACTGATCGGGAGATTTTTACATTTGCCCTGCAGAGAGGTGATGGTGTCTCTAAGAACATTATTGGCCTTGAAGTACTGCCAGGTTGATGGTTCCCTCATTGATGAAAGTGACCAAGATTATTTGCAGGTGTCATTGTAGAGCAAGTTGTTTCCTTAAATGTATTTGTCATGTGTATTTTTTTGAGATTCCAGTCAAGGAATCATGGTGAATCTAACGGTGGTCATTACCAGGACATTGCTAGTAACCAGGTGAGTGATACAGTGGGTCTTACTACAATGCAGACTGTCTGATCTTCAATATCTAGTAAGTGAGGATGATGTCCCTAACACATGTGTTATCATGTTTATTGCCGGTATCTCATTAAGGTCTTTGCTAGTAAGGACGTATGATATTATGGGATATTAACTCATTAGAGACTTTAGTTGTTTCCACACATCTAGGTAATTAATGATGTTCCCATGATTCTTAAAATAACCTTGCTTTTGGCATGTATACAGTTAAGAAATTAATTCTTCCTGAACAACACTAGTAAGCAAGAGCATTAACTGTATTCTTATTTAGAAATAATGTTTTTTGTACTCGTGATAATATATATGCAAGTATCCAAGTAATTTATGACATTGTCCATCACAACGATATTGACCATAGAATTTCTACAGGTATCCCTTCAAAAAAAGAAGGTACCTCTTACTAGGGTTGAACCTTGGAGTTCTGCAGTTACCTAGCTAACACTGATGAGCTACAAAATGATACAACTGACCAAGGGAATGTTGTCGGTGTACAGGTAGAACAGGACATGTAATGAACATTTCCCACAACACGTTTGTCAGGTTTTTCAATGGTAGTTAACAAGGCACATAGCAGTTATGGAGGTAAGTGATGATTTGGGCCTAAACAACAGCATAGATCATGTGATCTACATATATTTAGGTAAGTGATAGGAAGTGTCTCTGACACTTCTTGTTAGAATGATTTCTTTGCAGATATTCAGGTAAGAAATGATAAGAGTTCTTACCAATTCTAGTAACCATGTGTTCATACTTTCATATTTTACAGAAAAGTTACGTTTACCAGTGTAAGTGTTCAGGGATTGATCGTGTTGGTAATTGGAGTTTCTCACCACACTGGTAAGGATAGGATTTTTGCAGGTGTCCAGTCAAGAAATGATGGTCTCTCATGACAGTGGTATTAACCTTGATTTAATGCTAGTATACAGGTAGAGGTGATGTCTTAGGTAATAATAGTAGTGAACAGGGTGATGTGCAGGTGTACTGGTAGAACAAGTTGGGTCCTTAAACACATTTTATCCATGTGTTTTTTCAAGTTCCTGTGAAGAGAACACAGTGAACCTAAGAATGGTTGTTAATGGAAGCTTGCTCATAACCAAGTAACTGAAAAGTAGGTCTAACCACAATGTAGACTATCTAATTTTCAATATCCAGGTAAGTGTTGTTGGTGTCCTAACACTTGTGATACCATACTTTTGTTTTGTTTTTGGTTTTTTTTTTGCAGGTATCCTGTTAAGGTCTTTGCTAGTATACAGATACGAGATGACGTGGCATTAACTTATTAGAGACTTTCTTATATTCAGATCTCTACATAATTAATGTTTTCAAGGCTCTTAAATTTACCTTGTGGGCTTCCCTGGTGGCGCAGTGGTTGAGAGTCCGCTTGCCGATGCAGGGGACACGGGTTCGTGCCCCAGTCCGGGAAGATCCCATATGCCGCGGAGCAGCTGGGCCCGTGAGCCATGGCCGCTGAGCCTGCGTGTCCGGAGCCTGTGCTCCGCAACCAGAGAGGCCACAACAGTGAGAGGCCCGCGTACCGCAAAAAAAAAAAAAAATTTACCTTGTTTTTGGCATGTATGCAGTTCAGAAATTAACATGTTCCCAGTAATATTACTAAGAATAAGATTTTATTATTTATTTGGAACTAGTGTGTATTTAACACTTGGAATGATCCAGCAACATATATGTATCCAGGTGATCTGTCATATAGTCGACCACTGCTTTATTGACTCTGGTATTTTTGCAGTTATCCCTTCAGGAGAGGAAGGAGTCTCTTTCTAGGGTGTGACCTTGCAGTTCTGCAAGTACACAGGTAACGTTGATGGGATACAAAATGATACAGTTGACTGAGGAAATCTGAAGGTTTACCCTAGAATAATAGGGATATCACACACATTCTCTAAATGTGTTTTCAGGCTCCTGTCAGGACATGATGGTGAGCTCCAGTGGTAGATAACATGGGACGTTGCTGGTATCTAGGTAAGTGCGGATGTGGGCCAAAAGCACATCACAGACCATCTGTTCTTCATGTATGTAGGTAAGTGATGATGGCGTTCCTAACGCTTCTCGTTAGTGTGATTTTGTTGCAGGTGTTCGGGTAAGAACTGCTAAGAGTCCTTACTAATTCTAGTAAACACGAGTTTACACTTTCTGTATTTTAGTTAAAATTTGTTTAATCGTCTAAGTATTGAGGAGTCGTTCATATCCAGGTAGTTGTTGTGACGTGTCTCCGCTGTCATATGCATGAGATTTTTGCAGGTATCCAGGTAGGTACCACTGGTCTCTCCTGACAACAGTGTTGACCTTGAATGGATGCAAGGATCCAGGTAGGGTTGATGTGTTCCTTAAAAATAGAGGTGAACAAGGTTAGGTGCAGGCATCCTGGTAGAACAAGTTGTGTCTTGAACACATTTGTTGCGTGTATTTCATCAGGTTCCTGTTAGGAGAACAGGGTGAACCTAATGGTTACTAGCGTAACACTTAACCAGGTAAGTGTTAAAGTGCGTCTTACCACAGTGCAGACCGTGTGAACTTCAATATCTAGGTAAGTGAGGATGCTGTCCCTAACATTTGTGTTAATGTCTTTTTTTTTTTTGCAGGTATCATGTTAAGATCCTTGCTTGTTATGCCAATATGAGATCATGTGATATTCACTGATTCAAGACGTTCTTATATTCAGACATCTACATAATTCCTGATTTCAGTGTCTCATATTGACTTTGTTTTTGGCATGTGATCAGTTAGGACTTTAATGTGTCCCTATAAATACTAGTGGGAGTGAGATTTTTAGTAGACTTCTTTAGCGATGATATGTATTTAAGACAGTAGTGATAGATGGATTTGCACATGGGACGTTGATGTTGTCCAGGTAAGTGATGCTGTGAGCGTAAAGCACAGCACAGGCCTTCTGATCTCCAGATATCTGAGTAAGGATGTGGCCTAACACTTCCTGTTACCATGGTTTTTTTTTTCAGGGATCAGGGTAAGAAATAATAGTGTCCTTGCCGATCTAGAAAACAATAGTTTTCACTTTTTATATTTTGGAAAAAGTTTAACACTCTTAAGTGTCGAGGGACTGCACATATGCAGATATTTATTATGGTTTTCCCACCACACTACTTCCCCTAGGGTTTTTCAGATGTCCTGCCAAGAAACTGTGGCTTTCCAACCTTGGTGTTGACCTTGGAGTACTGCAAGTATCCAGGTAGAGTTGATGTGTCTTATAATGATAACATAACCAAGGTGTCCTGGTAGCAAGGCCATATCTCATGTCTTTTCCAGGTTCCTGTCCAGGCATCACTCTGAACCTAGCGCTGGTGTTAACGGGGGACACTGTTGGGGGGCAGGTATGTGACGACGTGGGCCTCACCCACAGCACAGGCCACCTGACCTGCGCATACGTAGGTAAGTGATGACTGTGAGCCTGACACTTGTTACCATGACTGCTTTGCAGATATTCAGGTAAGGACAGATTCCTTTCCAATTCTTGAAACCATTAGCTTTCAGTTTTCATTTTTTAGAGCAAACCTTGAACTCTGTGAGTCATGAGGGATTCCACATATCAGGTATTTATCATGGTATCCCAGCCACAGTAGTGACCACGGAAATTTTGCAGGTATCCTGTAAAGAAGCGTTATTGCCTGACAGTGTCCTTGGCCTCCGAGTGTCCTGGAAGTATTGAGGTAGAGTTGATTTCATAATGATGGAAATGACCAAGGTTGTTTGCAGGTGTCCTGCTAGAGCAAGTTGTGTCCTTTTACACATATATCAGAATGTGCTTTCCAGGTTCCAGGTCAAGGGATGAAGCTTACAATGGTCATTCTCTGGGGACATTTCTGGTATCCAGGTAAGTCATGATGTGTAATGATGTGCACCTTCACCATGTCAGACCATGTGCTCTTCACATACCTAGGTCAGTTACTTACCATGTGTGTTTTTCTTCCGAGGAATCAGGTAAGAAATGATAGTATTTTACCAATTATAGCAATCATGATATGCTACTATTTGCCATTTTAGAGAAAATTTCCGTTTAGTTGTGGGAGTGTTGAGCAGGTTGTGGGTATCCACGTCATGATGATGGAATTGTGTGGCACGGTGTTTTTGCAAGTGAGCTGGGAATTGATGACGGTGTGTCTAACTTTGGTATAGACCTTGGCGTACGGCATGAATCCAGGGAAAACTGATGGGGCCTGCAGTGATGGCAGTGAGCAAGGTGATTTGCAGTGTCCTAGAAGAAAAGGTGTGTCCATAGACATATTTGTCTCAAAGCGTTGTTTACATTCTTGTCAAGAAGTCATGGTGAGTCTCGAAATGACCATTAATGGGACTTGGCTTGTATCCAGGTAAGTGATGACGTGGGCCTTTCGCTGCCTCAAACAGTCTGATCGTCACATACGTAGGCTAGTGTGGATGGTGTTCCTAACTGTTCTATTACCATGGTTTCGTTTTGGGTTTTTTTTTTTTAGCAGGTATTCAGTTAAGAAATGACCTTGTCTCAACCAGTGCTAGTAAGTATGTGCCTTTTTTATTAGAATTTTGATATAACGTGTGTTTAATATAACGCATGTTTAAATAGTGATAGAGGGTAGTGCAGGTCCAGGTAACTTATTCTACTGTTGAAATATTAAGCATGAGGTTTCTACAGGTACTCATAGAAGAGATGATAGTGCGCCCAACAGTGGTGTTGACCTTAAAGTTCTTCCAAAATCCAGGTAGTGTATATGCTTCCCCTAATGATGGAAGTGACCAAGATTATTTGCAAGGCTACTGATTTTGCATATAAACAAGCATGTCCTTTACACAACTGTGGAATGCATTTCTCAAGTTTCTAGCACTCATTGTGACATCATAATGATCGAAATAAGAGTTGTCAGTGGGACCTTGCTAGTAACCAGGTATGTGATAAAGTAAGTCTTACCCCAATACAGATGATTAGATTTTCAGATATCTAGGCGAATGAGAATGGTGTCTCTAACATAGTGTACCATGCTTTTTTATAGGTTTCCCGTTAAGTTCTATGCCTCATGTACAGGTAGGAGACGATGTGACGTTAATTCATTAGATACCTTCTTATTTTCAGATCTGTAGGTAATTAATGATATTTTGAAGATTCTTAAATTAACCTTGTTTTGGCATGTAGTACTTCAGAAATGAGTTTGTCCCTAATAGTATTAGTCAGCATGAGAAATTACTCTGTATTCTTGTTCAGAGATCATTTTTTTACACTATTGTGATGGTTTCCAGGTAATTTGTTGTATTTTCCATACCCAGAATACTGACCATGGGATTTTTGCAGGTATCCCTTCAAAAGAGGAAGGTTCTCTTACTACGGTTTGACCTCAGGTTTCTGCAGTTACGCAGATAATGTTTATGCATCTGTAAATGATATAATTGATCAATGGAATTTGCAGGTGCACAGGTAGAATGAGATGTGTACCGAACACATTTTGCGTGATGTGTTTTTCAGATACATGTCAAGATAACTAGGTGGGCTTCTCAGTGGTAGTTAACATGTGACATCGCTGGTATCGAGGTAAGTGATGGCCTGGGCCTAAACCACAGCACAGGCCATCTGGCCTTCCTACATCTTGGTAAGTGATGATGTGTTCTCACACTCAGATTAACATGATTTCTTTCTTTCACGCAGGTATTCAGGTAAGAAATGATAGAGCTTTACCAATTCTAGAAAACATGTTTTCACTTTTATATTAGAAAAAGTTTGTGTTTAACCCTGTGCGTGTTGAAGGATGACACATATCTAGGTATTTATCATGGTGTCCCCAGCCCCAGTAGTACCCACAGAGGTTTTGCAGGTATCCAGTGAAGTAGTGATGATTTTATTTGACATCAGTACTGATCTTTCATGAATGAAAGCATGCAGGCAGGGTTGGTGTACTCCATAAGGATATTTGCAGATATCCTGGTAGAAAAAGTTGTGTCCTTTAACACAGCTTTCCGAATGTCTTTTTCAGGTTCCTGTCAAGGCATCCCTTTGAACCTAGCATTGATGTTAATGGGGACACTGTAAGGGTGCAGGTAAGTGATGATGTGGGCCTAAATCACGGCACAGGCCATCTGATCTCCAGATAGCCAGCTAAAGGATGATGGCATCTCTCAGGGTTGTTGTCACAGCAACCTCTTAGCTGGTATTCAGGAAGAAAATCATAGAGTCCTTACTGATTCTAAAAACCATTAGTTTTCACCTTTTATAACTTAGAGAACATTTTTGTTGAACCCTGTGAGTGTTGAGGGTTTGCCATATCCAGGGAATTAACATTATGTCCTCAACCACAGCAGTAACCGTGGAAATTTTGCAGGTGTCCCATAAAGAAACACGGTCTTACCTGGAAGTGGTCTAGACCTTGGAATACTGCAAGAATTCAGATACAGTTGAAGGTCTCATAATGATGCAGTGACCAAGGTTCCCGCAGGTGTCCTGGAAGAATAATTGCATCCTTTTACACGTACATCACAATGTATTTTTCAGGTTCCTGTCAAGTGACCTCAGTGAACCTGACAGTGGTCATTAAGGGGGGACATTTCTGGTATCCAGGTATGTCATGAGGTGCAGCTTCGCTACATGACACCCGCCGGTCTTCATGTATCTAGTTAATTGATATTGATTGCTTGAACTTGTTTTACCATGTGGTTTCTTTTCAGATATTCAGGTCGAAATGATAATAGTGTTTTTTACCAATGCTAGCAAACCTCTGACTTTTTCATATTTAAGAGGAAATTTGTGTTTAAGCATGTGAGTGTTGAGCAGTCCATGGGTATTCATGTAATAAAAATGGAGTTGTAGGTCACACAAGTTACCCTAGTATTTTTGCAGGTAAGTAGTCAAAACGTGACGGTGTCTCACAGTGGCATAGATCCTGCAGTAGTACAAGATTTCAAGTAGAGTTGATGGGTCCTGCAGTGATGGAAGTGGACAAGGTTATTTGAAGTGTCCTGGGAGAAAAGATACTCTGTAGACACATTTGTCACAATTTGTTTTTCAGGTTTCTGTCAAGAAACCATGATAAACCTCATAATGTGCAATGACGGGACTTTGCTTTTATCTGGGTATGGAACGATGTAGATCTTTAGGACCCTTCAAATAATCTGCCCATCTGACAGGTAGGTTAAGTGTGGATGGTTTTCTAACTTTTCTGGTACTATGTTTTTTCTTAAAGAGGTCAGTTAAGAAATGATATTGTCCCAACCAATGCTACTAATCAGTTTAGAGTTTAGGTATAATGTATGTTTCACCTTAGCCGTGATGGAGGGATATGCAGGTATCCGGGTAAGTTATCCTGCTGTTCCACACCACCATGTTGACCATGAAATTTTACAGGTCCTCAGACAAGAGATGATCGTGTGCCCAGCAGTGGTGTTAACCTTGAAGCGCCTCCAGGACCCACATAGTGTTGATGATTCCCCTAATGATGCAAATAATCAGAATTAGTTACACGTAGTCTTTTTTTTTTTTTTTAGGTAAAGCGATTTTTTTGCCCTAAACTCCCTTGTCAAGTGTGTTTTTTCATGTTATATTAGTGGTGACGTTGCAGTGAACCTAGTGATGGTCGTTAATGGGACCCTGCGAGTAACCAGGTGAGTGATGCTGAGGACCTTACAGCAGAGTACAGACCAACTGTCTTCAGATGTCTACATAAGTGAGGATGATGTCCCAAACCCTGAACACAGTGTTGCCATATTTTTTCCCTGCAGATATCCTGTTACGGTGTTTGCTAGTGTAAAGGTACGAGATGTCACATTAATTCGTTAGACCTTCTTATTTTCAGATATGTATGTAATCAATGATACTTTGAAGGCTCTTTATATTTTAACTTACTATATTAGCTTTATCTTTGGCTTGTACGCCATAAAGATATTAATCTGTCCCTAACAACACTAGTGAACATGATGTTTTACTATATTCATGTTCCAAAATACCATGTTATACCCTCCTGCTGATAAGAGGATATGCAGGTGTCCAGGTAATTTATCCTATTGTTCATCACCACAGTAGTGAGCATGCAATTTGAAATACCTCTTCAAGAGAAGAAGGCATCTCTTACTAGGGTTTAGTCCTAGACTTCTGCAAGTTTCCAGGTAATGGTGATGAGCCTCAAAAGTATGCAACTGAGCAAGGGTATCTGAAGGTGTACCCTAGAATAATAGGGATATCACACACATTCTCTAAATGTGTTTTCAGGCTCCTGTCAGGACATGATGGTGAGCTCCAGTGGTAGATAACATGGGACGTTGCTGGTATCTAGGTAAGTGCGGATGTGGGCCAAAAGCACATCACAGACCATCTGTTCTTCATGTACGTAGGTAAGTGATGATGGCGTTCCTAACGCTTCTCGTTAGCGTGATTTTGTTGCAGGTGTTCGGGTAAGAACTGCTAAGAGTCCTTACTAATTCTAGTAAACACGAGTTTACACTTTCTGTATTTTAGTTAAAATTTGTTTAATCGTCTAAGTATTGAGGAGTCGTTCATATCCAGGTAGTTGTTGTGACGTGTCTCCGCTGTCATATGCATGAGATTTTTGCAGGTATCCAGGTAGGTACCACTGGTCTCTCCTGACAACAGTGTTGACCTTGAATGGATGCAAGGATCCAGGTAGGGTTGATGTGTTCCTTAAAAATAGAGGTGAACAAGGTTAGGTGCAGGCATCCTGGTAGAACAAGTTGTGTCTTGAACACATTTGTTGTGTGTATTTCATCAGGTTCCTGTTAGGAGAACAGGGTGAACCTAATGGTTACTAGCGTAACACTTAACCAGGTAAGTGTTAAAGTGCGTCTTACCACAGTGCAGACCGTGTGAACTTCAATATCTAGGTAAGTGAGGATGCTGTCCCTAACATTTGTGTTAATGTCTTTTTTTTTTTTGCAGGTATCATGTTAAGATCCTTGCTTGTTATGCCAATATGAGATCATGTGATATTCACTGATTCAACACGTTCTTATATTCAGACATCTACATAATTCCTGATTTCAGTGTCTCATATTGACTTTGTTTTTGGCATGTGATCAGTTAGGACTTTAATGTGTCCCTATAAATACTAGTGGGAGTGAGATTTTTAGTAGACTTCTTTAGCGATGATATGTATTTAAGACAGTAGTGATAGATGGATTTGCACGTGGGACGTTGATGTTGTCCAGGTAAGTGATGCTGTGAGCGTAAAGCACAGCACAGGCCTTCTGATCTCCAGATATCTGAGTAAGGATGTGGCCTAACACTTCCTGTTACCATGGTTTTTTTTTTCAGGGATCAGGGTAAGAAATAATAGTGTCCTTGCCGATCTAGAAAACAATAGTTTTCACTTTTTATATTTTGGAAAAAGTTTAACACTCTTAAGTGTCGAGGGACTGCACATATGCAGATATTTATTATGGTTTTCCCACCACACTACTTCCCCTAGGGTTTTTCAGATGTCCTGCCAAGAAACTGTGGCTTTCCAACCTTGGTGTTGACCTTGGAGTACTGCAAGTATCCAGGTAGAGTTGATGTGTCTTATAATGATAACATAACCAAGGTGTCCTGGTAGCAAGGCCATATCTCATGTCTTTTCCAGGTTCCTGTCCAGGCATCACTCTGAACCTAGCGCTGGTGTTAACGGGGGACACTGTTGGGGGGCAGGTATGTGACGACGTGGGCCTCACCCACAGCACAGGCCACCTGACCTGCGCATACGTAGGTAAGTGATGACTGTGAGCCTGACACTTGTTACCATGACTGCTTTGCAGATATTCAGGTAAGGACAGATTCCTTTCCAATTCTTGAAACCATTAGCTTTCAGTTTTCATTTTTTAGAGCAAACCTTGAACTCTGTGAGTCATGAGGGATTCCACATATCAGGTATTTATCATGGTATCCCAGCCACAGTAGTGACCACGGAAATTTTGCAGGTATCCTGTAAAGAAGCGTTATTGCCTGACAGTGTCCTTGGCCTCCGAGTGTCCTGGAAGTATTGAGGTAGAGTTGATTTCATAATGATGGAAATGACCAAGGTTGTTTGCAGGTGTCCTGCTAGAGCAAGTTGTGTCCTTTTACACATATATCAGAATGTGCTTTCCAGGTTCCAGGTCAAGGGATGAAGCTTACAATGGTCATTCTCTGGGGACATTTCTGGTATCCAGGTAAGTCATGATGTGTAATGATGTGCACCTTCACCATGTCAGACCATGTGCTCTTCACATACCTAGGTCAGTTACTTACCATGTGTGTTTTTCTTCCGAGGAATCAGGTAAGAAATGATAGTATTTTACCAATTATAGCAATCATGATATGCTACTATTTGCCATTTTAGAGAAAATTTCCGTTTAGTTGTGGGAGTGTTGAGCAGGTTGTGGGTATCCACGTCATGATGATGGAATTGTGTGGCACGGTGTTTTTGCAAGTGAGCTGGGAATTGATGACGGTGTGTCTAACTTTGGTATAGACCTTGGCGTACGGCATGAATCCAGGGAAAACTGATGGGGCCTGCAGTGATGGCAGTGAGCAAGGTGATTTGCAGTGTCCTAGAAGAAAAGGTGTGTCCATAGACATATTTGTCTCAAAGCGTTGTTTACATTCTTGTCAAGAAGTCATGGTGAGTCTCGAAATGACCATTAATGGGACTTGGCTTGTATCCAGGTAAGTGATGACGTGGGCCTTTCGCTGCCTCAAACAGTCTGATCGTCACATACGTAGGCTAGTGTGGATGGTGTTCCTAACTGTTCTATTACCATGGTTTCGTTTTGGGTTTTTTTTTTTTAGCAGGTATTCAGTTAAGAAATGACCTTGTCTCAACCAGTGCTAGTAAGTATGTGCCTTTTTTATTAGAATTTTGATATAACGTGTGTTTAATATAACGCATGTTTAAATAGTGATAGAGGGTAGTGCAGGTCCAGGTAACTTATTCTACTGTTGAAATATTAAGCATGAGGTTTCTACAGGTACTCATAGAAGAGATGATAGTGCGCCCAACAGTGGTGTTGACCTTAAAGTTCTTCCAAAATCCAGGTAGTGTATATGCTTCCCCTAATGATGGAAGTGACCAAGATTATTTGCAAGGCTACTGATTTTGCATATAAACAAGCATGTCCTTTACACAACTGTGGAATGCATTTCTCAAGTTTCTAGCACTCATTGTGACATCATAATGATCGAAATAAGAGTTGTCAGTGGGACCTTGCTAGTAACCAGGTATGTGATAAAGTAAGTCTTACCCCAATACAGATGATTAGATTTTCAGATATCTAGGCGAATGAGAATGGTGTCTCTAACATAGTGTACCATGCTTTTTTATAGGTTTCCCGTTAAGTTCTATGCCTCATGTACAGGTAGGAGACGATGTGACGTTAATTCATTAGATACCTTCTTATTTTCAGATCTGTAGGTAATTAATGATATTTTGAAGATTCTTAAATTAACCTTGTTTTGGCATGTAGTACTTCAGAAATGAGTTTGTCCCTAATAGTATTAGTCAGCATGAGAAATTACTCTGTATTCTTGTTCAGAGATCATTTTTTTACACTATTGTGATGGTTTCCAGGTAATTTGTTGTATTTTCCATACCCAGAATACTGACCATGGGATTTTTGCAGGTATCCCTTCAAAAGAGGAAGGTTCTCTTACTACGGTTTGACCTCAGGTTTCTGCAGTTACGCAGATAATGTTTATGCATCTGTAAATGATATAATTGATCAATGGAATTTGCAGGTGCACAGGTAGAATGAGATGTGTACCGAACACATTTTGCGTGATGTGTTTTTCAGATACATGTCAAGATAACTAGGTGGGCTTCTCAGTGGTAGTTAACATGTGACATCGCTGGTATCGAGGTAAGTGATGGCCTGGGCCTAAACCACAGCACAGGCCATCTGGCCTTCCTACATCTTGGTAAGTGATGATGTGTTCTCACACTCAGATTAACATGATTTCTTTCTTTCACGCAGGTATTCAGGTAAGAAATGATAGAGCTTTACCAATTCTAGAAAACATGTTTTCACTTTTATATTAGAAAAAGTTTGTGTTTAACCCTGTGCGTGTTGAAGGATGACACATATCTAGGTATTTATCATGGTGTCCCCAGCCCCAGTAGTACCCACAGAGGTTTTGCAGGTATCCAGTGAAGTAGTGATGATTTTATTTGACATCAGTACTGATCTTTCATGAATGAAAGCATGCAGGCAGGGTTGGTGTACTCCATAAGGATATTTGCAGATATCCTGGTAGAAAAAGTTGTGTCCTTTAACACAGCTTTCCGAATGTCTTTTTCAGGTTCCTGTCAAGGCATCCCTTTGAACCTAGCATTGATGTTAATGGGGACACTGTAAGGGTGCAGGTAAGTGATGATGTGGGCCTAAATCACGGCACAGGCCATCTGATCTCCAGATAGCCAGCTAAAGGATGATGGCATCTCTCAGGGTTGTTGTCACAGCAACCTCTTAGCTGGTATTCAGGAAGAAAATCATAGAGTCCTTACTGATTCTAAAAACCATTAGTTTTCACCTTTTATAACTTAGAGAACATTTTTGTTGAACCCTGTGAGTGTTGAGGGTTTGCCATATCCAGGGAATTAACATTATGTCCTCAACCACAGCAGTAACCGTGGAAATTTTGCAGGTGTCCCATAAAGAAACACGGTCTTACCTGGAAGTGGTCTAGACCTTGGAATACTGCAAGAATTCAGATACAGTTGAAGGTCTCATAATGATGCAGTGACCAAGGTTCCCGCAGGTGTCCTGGAAGAATAATTGCATCCTTTTACACGTACATCACAATGTATTTTTCAGGTTCCTGTCAAGTGACCTCAGTGAACCTGACAGTGGTCATTAAGGGGGGACATTTCTGGTATCCAGGTATGTCATGAGGTGCAGCTTCGCTACATGACACCCGCCGGTCTTCATGTATCTAGTTAATTGATATTGATTGCTTGAACTTGTTTTACCATGTGGTTTCTTTTCAGATATTCAGGTCGAAATGATAATAGTGTTTTTTACCAATGCTAGCAAACCTCTGACTTTTTCATATTTAAGAGGAAATTTGTGTTTAAGCATGTGAGTGTTGAGCAGTCCATGGGTATTCATGTAATAAAAATGGAGTTGTAGGTCACACAAGTTACCCTAGTATTTTTGCAGGTAAGTAGTCAAAACGTGACGGTGTCTCACAGTGGCATAGATCCTGCAGTAGTACAAGATTTCAAGTAGAGTTGATGGGTCCTGCAGTGATGGAAGTGGACAAGGTTATTTGAAGTGTCCTGGGAGAAAAGATACTCTGTAGACACATTTGTCACAATTTGTTTTTCAGGTTTCTGTCAAGAAACCATGATAAACCTCATAATGTGCAATGACGGGACTTTGCTTTTATCTGGGTATGGAACGATGTAGATCTTTAGGACCCTTCAAATAATCTGCCCATCTGACAGGTAGGTTAAGTGTGGATGGTTTTCTAACTTTTCTGGTACTATGTTTTTTCTTAAAGAGGTCAGTTAAGAAATGATATTGTCCCAACCAATGCTACTAATCAGTTTAGAGTTTAGGTATAATGTATGTTTCACCTTAGCCGTGATGGAGGGATATGCAGGTATCCGGGTAAGTTATCCTGCTGTTCCACACCACCATGTTGACCATGAAATTTTACAGGTCCTCAGACAAGAGATGATCGTGTGCCCAGCAGTGGTGTTAACCTTGAAGCGCCTCCAGGACCCACATAGTGTTGATGATTCCCCTAATGATGCAAATAATCAGAATTAGTTACACGTAGTCTTTTTTTTTTTTTTTAGGTAAAGCGATTTTTTTGCCCTAAACTCCCTTGTCAAGTGTGTTTTTTCATGTTATATTAGTGGTGACGTTGCAGTGAACCTAGTGATGGTCGTTAATGGGACCCTGCGAGTAACCAGGTGAGTGATGCTGAGGACCTTACAGCAGAGTACAGACCAACTGTCTTCAGATGTCTACATAAGTGAGGATGATGTCCCAAACCCTGAACACAGTGTTGCCATATTTTTTCCCTGCAGATATCCTGTTACGGTGTTTGCTAGTGTAAAGGTACGAGATGTCACATTAATTCGTTAGACCTTCTTATTTTCAGATATGTATGTAATCAATGATACTTTGAAGGCTCTTTATATTTTAACTTACTATATTAGCTTTATCTTTGGCTTGTACGCCATAAAGATATTAATCTGTCCCTAACAACACTAGTGAACATGATGTTTTACTATATTCATGTTCCAAAATACCATGTTATACCCTCCTGCTGATAAGAGGATATGCAGGTGTCCAGGTAATTTATCCTATTGTTCATCACCACAGTAGTGAGCATGCAATTTGAAATACCTCTTCAAGAGAAGAAGGCATCTCTTACTAGGGTTTAGTCCTAGACTTCTGCAAGTTTCCAGGTAATGGTGATGAGCCTCAAAAGTATGCAACTGAGCAAGGGTATCTGAAGGTGTACCCTAGAATAATAGGGATATCACACACATTCTCTAAATGTGTTTTCAGGCTCCTGTCAGGACATGATGGTGAGCTCCAGTGGTAGATAACATGGGACGTTGCTGGTATCTAGGTAAGTGCGGATGTGGGCCAAAAGCACATCACAGACCATCTGTTCTTCATGTACGTAGGTAAGTGATGATGGCGTTCCTAACGCTTCTCGTTAGCGTGATTTTGTTGCAGGTGTTCGGGTAAGAACTGCTAAGAGTCCTTACTAATTCTAGTAAACACGAGTTTACACTTTCTGTATTTTAGTTAAAATTTGTTTAATCGTCTAAGTATTGAGGAGTCGTTCATATCCAGGTAGTTGTTGTGACGTGTCTCCGCTGTCATATGCATGAGATTTTTGCAGGTATCCAGGTAGGTACCACTGGTCTCTCCTGACAACAGTGTTGACCTTGAATGGATGCAAGGATCCAGGTAGGGTTGATGTGTTCCTTAAAAATAGAGGTGAACAAGGTTAGGTGCAGGCATCCTGGTAGAACAAGTTGTGTCTTGAACACATTTGTTGTGTGTATTTCATCAGGTTCCTGTTAGGAGAACAGGGTGAACCTAATGGTTACTAGCGTAACACTTAACCAGGTAAGTGTTAAAGTGCGTCTTACCACAGTGCAGACCGTGTGAACCTCAATATCTAGGTAAGTGAGGATGCTGTCCCTAATATTTTTTTATGTCTTTTTTTTTGCAAGTATCTTGTTAAGTTCTTTGCTTGTTATGCCAATATGAGATCATGTGATATTCACTGATTCAAGACGTTCTTATATTCAGACATCTACATAATTCCTGATTTCAGTGTCTCATATTGACTTTGTTTTTGGCATGTGATCAGTTAGGAATTTAATGTGTCCCTAATAATACTAGTGGGAGTGAGATTTTTAGTAGTCTTCTTTAGCGAAGATATGTATTTAACACAGTAGTGATAGATGGATTTGCACGTGGGACCTTGCTGGTGTCCAGGTCAGTGATGCTGTGAGCGTAAAGCACAGCACAGGCCTTCTGACCTCCAGATATCTGAGTAAGTAAGGATGTGGCCTAACACTTCCTGTTACCATGGTTTCTTTTTCAGGGATCAGGGTTAGAAATAATAGTGTCCTTGCCAATCTGGAAAACAATAGTTTTCACTTTTTATGTTTTAGAGAAAATTTCACTCTCTTAAGTGTCGAGGGATTGGACATATGCAGATATTTATTATGGTTTTCCCACCACACTACTTCCCGTAGAGTTTTTACAGGTGTCCAGTCAAGAAACTAGGGCTTTCCAACCTTTGTGTTGACCTTGGAGTACTGCAAGTATCCAGGTAGTTTTGATGTGTCTTATAATGATAACATAACCAAGGTGTCCTGGTAGCAAGGCCACATCTCATGTCTTTTCCAGGTTCCTGTCCAGACATCCCTCTGAACCTCGGGTTAGTGTCAACGAGTGACACTGTTGGGGGGCAGTCATGTGGCGACGTAGGCCTCACCCACAGCACAGGCCATCTGACCTGCGCATACGTAGGCAAGTTATTACTGTGAGCCTGACACTTGTTACCATGATTTCTTTGCAGGTATTCAGGTGAGGGCAGATTCCTTTCCAATTCTTGAAACCATGAGCTTTCAGTTTTCATATACCTACGTACATGAAGATCAGACCATGTGGTTTTCATGTACGTAGTTAAGTGTTGATGGCGTTCCTAACACTTCTTGTTATCGTGATTTTGTTGCAGGTATTGAGGTAAGAAATGCTAAAATTTCTTACTAATTGTAGTAACCATGAGTTTACATTTTTTACGTTTTAGAGGCTACTTATATTTAACCCTGTGAGTGTTGTAGGTTGATCATACCTTGTAAGTGTTATGGAGTTGCCACCACAGTAGTAACCATCGGTTTTTTGCACGTGTCCGGTTAAGAAGTGAAAGTCTCACCTGACGTTGGTGTTGACCTCAATGAACGCACGTACCCAGGTAGAGTTGATGTGTTGCATAGTAATGGAAGTAAACCAGGTTAGGTGCAGGTGTCCTGGTAGAACAAATTGTATCCTTTTTTTTAAAAATTAATTCAGTTATTTAATTTTGGCTGCGTTGGGTCTTTGTTGCTGCATGTGGGCTTTGTCTAGTTGCGGCAAGTGGGGTCTACTCTTCGTTGTGTTGATCAGGCTTCTCATTGTGGTGGCTTTTCTTGTGTGGAGCACGGGCTCTAGGCACGTGGGCTTCAGTAGTTGTGGCTCTCGGGCTCTAGAGCGGAGGCTTAGTAGTTGTGGCGCACGGGCTTAGTTGTTCTGTGGCTTGCGAGATCTTCCCGGACCAGGGCTCGAACCCGTGTCCCCCTGCATTGGCATGTTGATTCCTAACCACTGCCCCACCCGGGAAGTCCCACAAATGGTATCTTTAAACACATTTGTTGAATGTGTTTTTCAGGTTCCTGTCACGAGATCCCTGTGAACCTAACAGTGGTTGCTAACAGAACCTTGCTTTCAACCAGGTAAGGGATAAAGTGGATCCTACTACAATGAAGACCATCTGATCTTCAATATGAAGGTAAGTAAGTATGGTGTCCCAAACATTTGTGTTACCATGTTTGTTTGCAGTATCCTGTCAAGGTCTTTACTAGTGTACAAGTATGAGATGTTGTGATGTTAACTCATTAAAGACATTCTGATTTTTAGATATCTATGTAATTAATTTTTGAGACTCTTATATTTACCTTGTTGTTGGCATGTGTGTAGTTAAGAAATTAATTTGACCCTTATTATATTAGTACAAATGAGATTTTTTTGTATTCTGTTTAGAGATGACATGTATTTAATACTTGTAGAGATGAACAGATATGCAGGTGATCCAGGTAATTTATCATATTGCCATCATTGAGTTATTGACCTTGGGAATTTTTTCAGGTATCCCTTCATGAGAAGATGGTGTTTCTTCTCAGGAATTGACCTTGAACTCCTGCGACTAGCCAGGTAGTATGGATGGGCACCACAATGGTACAAGTGACCAAGGAAATTTACAGCTTTAGAGGTAGGATGATTTATGTGCCCCAAACATATTCCACACTGTGTTTTTCAGATTCATGTCAAGACATCCTGGGTGAGCCTATTAATGGTAGTTATTGTGGGTCATTGCTGGTATGGAGATAGGTGCTGGTGTGGGGCTACACCACAGCACATTCCATCTGACCTTCATATACTTAAGTAAGTAATGCTGTGTCTTCGTATGTCTTGTTACCATGATTTTTGAAGGTATTGAGGTAGGGAATGATAGTCTTTACCTCTTCTAGATATCATGCGTTTTCATTTGTTCTGTTTTTGGAAATGTTCACTTTTACCCGTGTGAATGCTGAGGTATTATGTGAATACAGGTATTTATCATGGCGTTCCCCATCACAGTACTAGTCATAGGATTTGTACAGGTGTCCAGTCAAAGAAGGACATTTTATCTGATGTTGGTGTTGACCTTGGATTGCTGCAAGTATGCAGGTAGATGGATGCGTCTCCTAATGATGAAGTGACCACCATTATTTGTGGGTGTCGTGGTAGAAAACGTTGTGTCCTTTAACAGGCATTTCATATTATCTTTCTAGGTTTGCGTGAAGAGATCATGATTAAACTAACAATGCTCATTAATGGTGGATGTTGCTTGTATACAGGTAGGTGACCATATGGAACCAGATATGGAGTAAACCAGAGCACAGGTCATTTGATATTTACATAGCTGGGTAAGTTATGATCGTTTCCCTAACAATTGCTGTTACCATTTTTCTTTGCAGGTATTCAGGTAGGAAATGATTGTTCTTACCAATTCTAGAAACCATGAGTTTTCATTTATCTTACTTTAGAGAAAATTTTTAATGAGCCATGTGAGTGATGAGCACTTGCCATATTCGGGTGATTGTCATGATGCTCGTAACCATGAGACTTTGCAGGTGCCCCATGATGAAATGCTGTCATATTTGACAATGCCCTCGACCTTGGCGTACTACAAGTATTCAGGCAGAGTTGATATTTTCATGGTGAAGGAAATGTCTAAGGTCGTTTGAAGGTGTCCTGCTACGAGTTCTGTCCTTTTGAACCTGTAACATGTGTTTTTCAGGTTCCCATCAAGAGATCAAGATGAAATGAACGGTTGTTATAGGGGGTCCTTTCTGGTGTCCAGGTAAGTGATGATGTGCACCTTCGCCACATCAGAGCATCCTGCGTTCACATCTCTAGGTAAGCGGTGTTGATTGGCTAAACTTGTTTTCTCATGTGATTCATTTCAGGTCTTCAGGTAAGAAATAATAGTGTTTTATCAATCCTAGCAGTCATATTATCCTACTGTTTTATATTTTTGAGAATTTATTTTGAACCCTGTGAGTGTTGAGCGATTCCCGGGTATGAACGCAATGATGACCGAGCGTGTGGCACGGTAGTGACCGTGGCGTTTCTGCAGGTGAGCAGGGAAAAGAGGATGGAGTTTCTAACAGTGGCATAGACCTTGGAGGACTGCATGAACCCAGGGAGAGCTGATGGCAGGTCCTGCACGGAAGGCAGTGAATGAGGTTATCTGTAGGGTCCTAGTAGAAAAGGCGTGTCCATAGACATATTTTACAGTGTGATTTTCAGGTTCCTGCAAAGACATCCTGGTAGAGATCATAATGATCGATAACATGCCTTGATTGTATTGAGGTAAGTGATGACGTGGGCCTTTAGCCCACTTCAAACCATCTGATCTTCAGATATGTGGGAAAGTGTGGATGGTGTTCCTAGTTTTTCTGTTCCTGTGTTTTTATGCAGGTATGCAATTAAGAAATTATGTTTCCCAATCAGTGATAGTAGCATTAGCCACTTTTTTTAGAGTGTACATATAATGTGTGCTTAACCTCAGTTGTGACAGAGGCATCTGCAGGTGGCAGCTAAGTTATCCTGGTTTGGATTCACAGTATTGACCATGAGATTCCTTCAGGTGCTCAGAGAAATATGTCTCTAGCACTGATGTTGACATTGAAGTTCTGAAAGGTTCAGATAGGGTTGATGGTTCCCTGAATGATGTAAGTGACTAAGATTATTTGCTGGTGCTGTTTTTTCTTGCATTTATTTGTTTGGTTTTGTTGTTTTCTTTGGGTTTTTTCTTTTTCGTGTCAAATAAGTGTTGTCCTTCAGTCCTTAAACACACTTGACATGTATGATTTTACATGTTCCAGCAGTTCTGATACCACAGTGGACGTAACAGTGCTCATGAATGGGACCTTGCTAGTTGACAGGTATTTGATAAAGTGGATTTTACCCCAGTACGGGTCATTTGACCTCAGACACCTAGGTAAGTGAGCATGCGGTCCCTTCACACAGTGTTACCATGGTTTTCTGCAGGGATCCTGTTAAGGTCTTTGATGGTGAACAGGTATGAGATGACGTGACAATAACTCAGAGACATTCCCAATATCAGTATTTACAAAATTAATGTTTTTGAGACTCTTAAATTTACCTAGTTTTTGTCATATATGTGGTTATGAAGTTAATATGTCCCTAATAATACTCGTAAGATTTTTATGTTCTTCTTTAGAGGTAACATGTACTTAACTACTGCTGAAAGATGCATGTGCAGGGATTCTTGTAATTTATCATGTTGGCATCACAGCATTACTAGCTCAGGGATTATTGCAGGGAGCCCTTCTGAGAAGAAGGCATCTCTTCCTGGGGTTTGACCCCAGTGTCTGCAGGCAAGTGTCCAGGTAGTGTTGATGGGTACCAAAATCATACCAGAAGTGACCAAGGGAATCTGGGGGTGTAGAGGTAGAATGACATGTGTACCAAATACATTTACTGCAATTTGTTTTGCAGATTCAGGATAACACATCACAGTAAGTGCATCAGTGGTAGTGAACGTTGCAGCGTGTTGCTGTGGAGGTAAGGGATGATGTGGGTATAAACCACAACACAGACGATCAACATTCACATATCTAGGTAATGCTGATGTGTCTTCACGCTTCTTGTTATCATGACTTTTTTTGCAGGTATTCAGGTAAGAAATTGTAGACACCTTACAAATCTAGCAACCATGTTATCCTATAGTTTTATATTTTAGAAAACTTGATATTTAACCATCTGATTGTTGAGTGACAGATATCCATGTAATCCTCATAGAGCTACAAGTACTAACCAAGGTTCCATGCAGGTGTAAATGCAGGAGATAATGGTCTGTGTAACAGTGGCCTAGGCCTTGGAGTATAGCAAGATTCCAAGTAGATTTGCTGAGTCCTGCAGTGATGGTCATGACAGGGTTATCTTCAGGGTCCAGGTAGTAAATAAACTTGTGTCCATAGGCACATTTGTCACAATGTGTTTTCCAGGTTCTGTGTAGGGATCATGGTGAACTTCTTAATGATCATTAAAGGGACATGGCTTTTATCCAAGTAAGTGATAGTGTGCGCCTTTTGCAGGCGACAGGCCATGTGATCTTCAGATATCTGGGTAAATGTATATGATTTCCCTAACACAGTGTTACCCTGTCGTTTTGCAAGTGTTCTCTTAAGTCCTTTCCTAATATGCAGGTATTAGGTTATGTGACTTTAGCTCATTAGAAAGCTTCTTATTTTCATATGTGTGAATGGTGGTGCTTTCAAGACTGTACTTTAAGTGTGGCTTTGGCACGTATGCAGTTCAGAAATTAAATTCACCCCAACAATACCAGTAAGCAGGATATTTGACTGTATTCTTGTTTAGGGGTTATGGGTTTTTTTTTTTTTTTTTTGCGGTACGCGGGCCTCTCACTGTTGTGGCCTCTCCCGTTGCGGAGCACAGGCTCCGGACGCACAGGCTCAGAACCATGGCTCACGGGCCCAGCCGCTCCGCGGCATGTGGGATCCTCCCGGACCGGGGCACAAACCCATGTCCCCTGCATCGGCAGGCGGACTCTCAACCACTGTGCCACCAGGGAAGTCTGGGGTTATGGGTTTTATATACACAGAGTGCTAGATGGATCAGTGGATGTCCAGGTGGTTTCTCATACTGCCCATCAGTGGTAGTTATTCACCCTGGGATTTTTCCCGGCCTCCCTTCAAGAGAGGAAAGTATCTCTTATTAACGTTTAATCTCGGATATCCAGTTACCCATGGAAGGCTGATGTGTCTTGATATGATAGAATTGAACAAGGAATTTGCGGGTGTCCCAGTGGAATAAGATGTATACCAAACACAATTTACACAATTTTTTCAGCTTCATGTAAAGACATCACAGTGAATCTATCAACAGCAGGTAACAAGGCACATAGCAGGTATTGAGGTAAGTGATAATTTGGGCCTAAACCACAGCCCAGATCATGTGATCTTCACACATATGAGTAAGTGATGATGGTGTCCCTAATACTTGTGCTCCCCTATTTTTTTTTTGCAGGTATTCTGTTCAGGTCTTTGGTGGTACATAGGTATGAGATGTGACATGAACTTATTAGAGGGCTGCTTATTTTCAGATATCTATGTAATTATCTGATATTTACCTTGTGTTTTGGCAAGTATAAGCTAAATTAATTTGTCCCTAGTAATACTAGCAAGTGGTAATTTTTACTGTATTCTTGTACAGAGATAACGTGTATTTCTCACTTGTAGTGGTAGACAGATTGCAAGCATACAGGTAGTTTGTCATATTGTTCTAACTGCGTCATTAACCATGGGATATTTGCAAGTAGCTGTTCATGGGAGGAAGGTGTGTGTTACTAGGGTTTGACCTCAAGAGTTCTCCAAGTATCCAAGTAATGTTGAATGGTCCCAAAGTGATACAGATGATGAGGGAATTTGCAGGTGCACAGGTAGAACGAGACACTGTACCAAGCACATTTTTCACACTGTGTTTTTCAGGGCTTGTCAAGAGATCAGGCCGCAAACCTCTCTATGGCAGTTGATGGCGGGACATCGCTGGTGTTGAGATAAGTGATGGCGTGGGCCTAAACCATCCAGTCTTCCTGTATGTAGGTAAGTGATGAAGGGTGTCAGTGCTGCTTGTCACCGTGACTTTGTTGCAGGTGTTCAGGTAAGAAATGAACAGGTAGTCTTTAGCAAATCTAGAGACTATGAGTTTTCACTTTTTATATGTTAGGGAAAATTTATGTTTAACACTAGGAATGCTCAAGGGTTACAGGTATACAGGTGTTTATCATGATTTTCCCCACCACAGTACTACCCATAGGATTTGTACAGGTGTCCAGTCAAGAAATGACAGTTTTCCAACCTTGGCGTTGACCTTGGATTACTGTAAGTATCCAGGTAAAGTTGATATATCTCCTAACGATTAAGTGACCAAGATTATTTGCAGGTGTCCTGGTAGAAAAAACTGTGCCCCTAACAAATGTTTCAGAACATGTCTTTCAGATTTCCTTCAAGAGATCACAATGAACTAACATTGGTCGTGGATGGGGGACATGGCTGGGATGCAGGTAAGTGACGGTATGGGCCTCAACCACAGCACAGGCTTTCTGATCTCCAGGTAGCCAGGTAAGTGATGATGATATCCCTCACGCTTGTTACCATGATTTCCTTGCAGGCGTTCAGATAGGAAATGATGGATCCCTTACCAGTTCTAGAAACCAGGAGTTTTCATTTATTATATTTTAAAGAAACTTTTTGTCTTTCTCTGTGAATGTTGAGTAATTTCACATAACCATGTAATTAGCATGATGGCCACAGCCATGGTAGTGACCATGGAAATTTTGCCTGTGTTCCCTTAAGAAATGTCAGCTTACCTGAGAATATTCCTAACTTGGCTTACTGCCAGTATTCAGTTAGAGCTGATATTCTCATAATGATGAAAGTAGTGAACGTTCTTTGCAGGTGTCATGTTAGAACAAGTTGTGTCCTTTTACACATATATCATAATACCTTTTTCAGGTTCATGTCAAGAGATTGTGGTGAACATGACAATGGTTGTTTTCAGAGACATTTCTGTTATCCAGGTAAGTGATGATAGGCACTTTCACCCCATCAGAGACCGTCCAGTCTTCATATGCTTAAGTAAGTGATATTTGTTCCTGTTTTGCCAGGGCATTTTGGGGGCTAGGTTTTCAGGTAAGAATTGATAGTGTCTCACCAATTCTGGAAACCATGTTATCCTCCTGTTTTATATTTTATAAAAAATTTATGTTTGTGTAATTGTTGAGAGACTTGCAGATATCCAGGTAATTCTCATATAGCTGCGTGTCACGGTAGTAATCATGGTTTTCTCTTGCAGGTGAGCATCCAAGAGGTAATGCTGTGCCTAGCAATGGCCTAGACCTTGGAGTTACTGCAAGATTCCAGGTAGATTTGATGAATCCTGCAAAAGTGGTGGTGACAGGGGGTGGTGACAGGGTTATCTTCAGGGTCCAGGTAGTAAAGGTGGGTCCATAGACACATTCGTCACAATGTGTTTTCCAGTTTCCTGTTGAGAGGTCATGATGAACCTCATAATGATATTAAAGGGACATGGCTTGCATCCAGATAAGTGATAAGGTGGGCCTTTTGCACACAACAGATGATCTGATCTTCAGAAATCTAGGGAAGTGTGGATATTGTTCCTAACTGTTGTGTTGCCATCCTTTTTTGCAGGTGTTCAGGTAAGAAATGTTGTCCCAACCAATGCTAGTAAGCATTAGCCCTTATGATTTTAGAGATTAAATATAACGTGTGTTTTTCCTTAGTAATGACAGAAGGATATGTAGGTATCCAGGTCGGTTTTCATTTTGTTCATCACTTTTTTGTTTACGATGGCTTTGTGCAGTTATCTTGTCAAAGACAGGATTGTGTCTCTAACTAGGGTGTTGACATTGAACTCTTACAAGTTTCTGGGTAGATTTGATGGGCCTCATTTTTTTTTTTGGGGGGGGGGTACGCGGGCCTCTCACTGTTGTGGCCTCTCCCGTTGCAGAGCACAGGCTCCAGACGCGCAGGCTCAGCAGCCATGGCTCACGGGCCCAGCCACTCTGCGGCATGTGGGATCTTCCCAGACCGGGGCACAAACCTGTGTCCCCTGCATCGGCAGGCAGACTCTCAACCACTGCGCCACCAGGGAAGCCTGGGCCTCATAAATTTGATGGAATTTTCCTGGGGATTCAGGTAATACATGTATTTCTAATTCATTATTTATCACCAGTCTTTATAATATCAAATGAAGAGGTGATGGTGGGCCTTACTCACATCATCTCTTAACTGGACACCAGCAAAATGCAGAATTGAATCTTATTATTAGTTGGGCCATCATCTCTTGATTGGTATTTTTGCAGACGTTTACTCAAGAGGAGATGCTTTTATGGTAAAATCTCTCCAGAAAGTGGGCATAGAGGGAACCTACCTCAACATAATAAAGGCCATATATGACAAACCCACAGCAAACTTTATTCTCAATGGTGAAAAACTGAAAGCATTTCCTCTAAGATCAGGAATAAGACAAAGGATGTCCACTCTCACCACTATTATTCAACATAGTTTCGGAAGTCCTAGGCATGGCAATCAGAGAAGAAAAAGAATTAAAATTGGAAACGAAGAAGTAAAACTGTCACTGTTTGCAGATGACATTCCAAATTGGAAACGAAGAAGTAAAACTGTCACTGTTTGCAGATGACATGATACTATACATAGAGAATCCTAACGATGCCACCAGAAAACTACTAGAGCTAATCAATGAATTTGGTCAAGTAGCAGGATACAAAATTAATGCACATAAATCTCTCTCTTTTTTTTTTTTTTTGCGGTGTGCGGGCCTCTCACTGTTGTGGCCTCTCCCGTTGCGGAGCACAGGCTCCGGATGCGCAGGTTCAGCAGCCATGGCTCACGGGCCCAGCAGCTCCACGGCATGTGGATCTTCCCAGACCGGGGCACGAACCCACGTCCCCTGCATCGGCAGGCAGACTCTAAACCACTGCGCCACCAGGGAAGCCCCAGAAATCTCTTGAATCCCTATACACTAATGATGAAAAATCTGAGAGAGAATTAAGGAAACAGTCCCATTTACCATTGCAACAAAAAGAATAAAATACCTAGGAATAAACCTACCTAGGGAGACAAAAGACCTGTATGAATAAAACTATAAAACACTGATGACATAAATTAAAGATGATACAAACAGATGGAGAGATATACAATGTTCTTGGATTGGAAGAATCAACATTGTGAAAATGACTCTACTACCCAAAGCAATCTACATATTCAGTGCAATCCCTATCAAACTACCACTGGCATTTTTCACAGAACTAGAACAAAAAATTTCGCAATTTGTATGGAAACACAAAAGACCCCGAATAGCCAAAGCAATCTTGAGAAAGAAAAACGGAGCTGGAGGAATTAGGCTCCCAGACTTCATACTGTACTACAAAGCTACAGTCATCAAGGCAATGTGGTACTGGCACAAAAACAGAAATATAGATCAATGGAACAGGATAGAAAGCCCAGAGGTAAACCCACACACATATCGTCCCCTTATTTTTGATAAAGGAGGCAAGAATATACAATGGAGAAAAGACAGCCTCTTCAGCAATTGGTGCTGGGCAAACCAGACAGCTACATGTAAAAGAATGAAATTAGAACACTCCCTAACACTATACACAAAAATAAACTCCAAATGGATTAAAGACCTAAATGTAAGTCCAGACACTGTCAAACTCTTAGAGGAAAGCATAGGCAGAATACTCTATGACATAAATCACAGCAAGATTCTTTTTGACCCACCTCCTAGAGAAATGGAAATTAAAAACAAACAAATGGGACCTAATGAAACTTCAAAGCTTTTGCACAGCAAAGGCAACCATAAACAAGATGAAAAGACAGCCCTCAGAATGGGAGAAAATATTTGCAAATGAAGCACCTGACAAAGGGTTAATCTCCAAAATTTACAAGCAGCTCATGCAGCTCAATATCTAAAAAACAAACAACCCAATCCAAAAATGGGCAGAAGACCTAAATAGCCATTTCTCCAAAGGAGATATACAGATTGCCAACAAACACAGGAAAGGATGTTCAACATCACTAATCATTAGAGAAATGCAAGTCAAAACTACAATGAGGTATCACCTCACACCTGTCAGAATGGCCATCATCAAAAAACCTACAAACGATAAATGCTGGAGAGGGTGTGGAGAAAAGGGAACCCTCTTGCACTGTTGGTGGGAATGTAAATTGATACAGCCACTATGGAGAACAGTATGGAGGTTCCTTAAAAAACTAAAAATAGAACTACCATAGGACCCAGCAATCCCACTACTGGGCATATACCCTGAGAAGACTATAATCCAAAAAGAGTCATGTACCACAATGTTCATTGCAGCTCTATTTACAATAGCCAGGACATGGAAGCAACCTAAGTGTCCATCAACAGATGAATGGATAAAGAAGATGTGGCACATATATACAATGGCATATTACTCAGCCATAAAAAGAAACAAAATTGAGTTGTTTGTAGTGAGGTGGATGGACCTAGAGTCTGTCATACAGAGTGAAGTAAGTCAGAAAGAGAAAAACAAATACCGTGTGTTAGCACATATATATGGAATCTAAGAAAAAAAAAAGGTTCTGAGGAACCTATGGGCAGGACAGGAATAAAGACGCAGATGTAGAGAATGGACTTGAGGACATGGGGAGGGGGAAGGGTAAGCTGGAACGAGATGAGAGAGTGGCATGGACTTATATATACTACCAAATGTAAAATAGGTAGCTAGTGGGAAGCAGCCTCATAGCACAGGGAGATCAGCTCTGTGCTTTGTGACCACCTAGAGGGGTGAGTTAGGGAGGGTGGGAAGAAGATGCAAGAGGGAGGAGATATGGGGATATGTGTATATGTATAGCTGATCTAGTTTGTTATAAAGCAGAAACTAACACACCGTTGTAAAGCAATTATACTCCAATAAAGATGTTAAAAATTTTTTTTGAAAAACAAGATATATTGGGCTTCCCTGGTGGTGCAGTGGTTGAGAGCCCACCTGCCGATGCAGGGGACACGGGTTCGTGCCCCGGTCCAGGAGGATCCCACATGCCGCGGAGCGGCTGGGCCCGTGAGTCATGGCCGCTGAGCCTGCGCGTCCGGAGCCTGTGCTCCGCAACGGGAGAGGCCTCAACAGTGAGAGGCCTGCGTACCGCAAAAAAAAAAAAAAAAAAAAAAAAAAAAGATATATTGAGTTCATAGTTTTTCTTAGGCCCTTTTCTAGGTACTTGATAGTCTGTGTCAGTCGAGGTCCTCCACGGAGCGGAAGCCAAGAGGAAATGATCAGTTAAGAGTGCTAGAGGCATATTGGGGAAACCCCTGTGCAGGACGGAGTGGAGGAAAGAGTAGCAGGCCAGGGGGGTCTTCCGGCTGCGGTACAGGTCTGATGCCGGTGAGAGGAGGCAGGGAAGGGAGCAGGCGCGCTGGGGAGACTGAGGTGCAGTCTATGAAGTCTTGGGCCATATCAATGGGTCATCTTCAAGCTCATCTCCCGTCAGAGGAGTCTCTTGTCCCCCAGCAGTGGGCCTGAAAGGGTGTCTCTGCTGTGCTTCATTGTCGCCCGCTTGCAGCTTAGGGGAAGCACAGCCTCAGTGCAAACCCACGGGAGGATCCAGAGCTGAGGCTGTGAAACACTTAGGCTCCCAGCAGCAGATTCTCTAGAAGGAGCTCTGGCTGGTGCATGTCCATGGTCACCACACAGCTATCGTGTTCAAAGGTCACAACCCCTCTTCCAAGCATTTTGTAATCTCCAGTTAACAAAAGGGGAAACAGGGCTTAAATAAATTGCCCCAAAGCACTTGGCCCTGAAGTGGTCCAGCCAGCTTCCAAAGCCAAGTTTTAAAGACCCCCAAACCGTGTTTTTTCTTCTCTCATGTGGTAGATTAAATTATTGTTCAGCAAGTATGTAGCCTCCTACCCCCACCAATCTCCATGGGAGGGCTCATTCTGCCCCATTGACGTGACCTTGGCATGTGTCTTGTTTGGGCCATGGAATGTGGGTATAAAGGACTATGAGCCAGTTGTGAGCCTCAGCTTTGAGAGGCATCATGTGTTTGCTCTCATCTCTTCTAGGAGAAGCCATATCAGGAGAAGATCAGACGCCCAGTCAAACCCTGCCTGAAGCAAAGCACTGTACCCCTCACCTAGCCACCCTGCAGATCCAAAAGTGAGCAATAAAGGCTTGTAGTTGTACATCATTGAGATTTGGGTGATTTCTTAGGCAGTATTACTTTGGCAAGAGCTGACTGATACATATCATGTTGCCAACAGAAGGAGTAATTGATGCTGCCTGAGGGAGATGGTAAAGACTTCATGGAGGAAGTAACAATTAAGCAGATTATTCTTTTTTGCGGTACGCAGACCTCTCACTGCTGTGGCCTCTCCTGTTGCGGAGCACAGGCTCCGGACGCGCAGGCTCAGCGGCCATGGCTCACGGGCCCAGCCGCTCCGGGCATGTGGGATCTTCCCAGACCGGGGCACGAACCCATGTCCCCTGCATCAGCAGGCGGACTCTCAACCACTGCGCCACCAGGGAAGCCCCAGATTATTCTTAAAAATAATAAAATTCCATTTTTAATTCCAGTTTTGAAAGAAGGTTTATCTATTTTCATTGTCAAAATTTTGGAAAATATGGCAAGTATTAAAAGGAAACTCAAAGAGATTACATCTGTTGATATTTTTTATATTAGAGTCCTTCTCCTTGCATACTATGCCTTTATACACTCTGGGGCTTTGCCTTTTATGACCTAACCTACTATCATCATCAGTCTGCATTCTTATTTATTTATATTTTTGGCTGCATTGGGTCTTCGTTGCTGCACGCGGGCTTCCTCTAGTTGCGGCGAGCAGGGGCTCCTCTTTGTTGTGGTGTGCAGGCTTCTCATTGCTATGGCTTCTCTCGTTGTGGAGCATGGGCTCTAGGCATGCAAGCTTCAGTAGTTGTGGCACGCGGGCTCAGTAGTTGTGGCTCACGGGCTCTAGAGCACAGGCTCAGTAGTTGTGGCACACGGGCTTAGTTGCTCCGTGGCATGTGGGATCTTCCCGGACCAGGGCTCGAACCTGTGTGCCCTACATTGGCAGGTGGATCCTTAACCACTGTGCCACCAGGGAAGTCCCAATCTGCATTCTTATATATATCAAATATTCTTTGAAAACATAGTTTGTAATGGTTGCATTATATTCATGGCAGCATTAATGAGCTTCAAGGACAAGTTGAAGCACATCAGAAGGACATTCTTCCATTCATTTACTTACTATGTGCCAGGCAGTGTTCAAGGTACTAGGAAAACAATTGTTACAAAGAGACAAAGCCGCAGTGTCTGTCAACAGGTGGCCAATAAAGAAATCATAGCGTATCCATACAATGCAAGACTACTCAGCAATAAGAAAGAGCTAACAACTGATAGGGGCTGCAACATGGAGGAACCTCAGAAACATTATGCTGTGTGAAAAGAGCCAGATACCAAAGGCTCTATGTTATGATTGCATTGTTATAAAACTCTAGATGATTCAAACAAATCTATAGTGACAGGAAGCAGACTAACAGGTGTGGGAGAGGACGGGACAGGGAGGGAAGAAAGGAATTATAAGGGGCATGAGAAACCTTTGGGGGGGTGGATATGTTTATTATCTTGATTGGGGTAATGTGGTCATGAATGTATACATGTCAAAACTTAAAAAAAATTTTTTTATTTTATATTGGAGTATAGTTGATTTACACTGTTGTGTTACTTTCAGGTGTACAGCAAAGTGGTTCAGTTATACACACACATATACTATCCTTTTTCAAATTCTTTTCCCAATTAGGTTATTCCAGAATATTGAGTAGAGTTCCCTGTGCTCTACACTAGGTCCTTGTTGGTTATCTATTTTAAATACAGTAGTGTGTATATGTCAGTCCCGAACTCTCAATTTATCCCTCCCCCTTACCACCTTTCCCCTTTGGTAAGCATGAATTTGCGTATGTCAAAAGTTTAAGTATGCGTGGTTTATTGCATGTCAGTCACACCTCAGTAAAGCTGTTAAAAAAGTCATAGGAGTAGGGTGGGGTCTGACAAAGTGGAGGATAAGCATCTGGGCAGCAGGAAAAGCACGTATAAGGCAAAGAGGCATTTTATTTACTAAGCACATAAAACTTACCATCTCCTAGGCAATGTTGCAAAAGTTTTACAAATATTAACTCATTTTCTCCTCACAGCCTCCCTGGGAGGTAAGTACTATTAATGTCGTCCCCACCTTGCAGATAAAAGAAATTAAGGTGCAAAGATGTTAAATAACTTGGCCAAAGTCACGGAGTAATGGTCATAGCTGGGCTTTGCATCTGCAAACCTAGATTTAGAATCCTGCTTGAAATCTGATGACAAGCTGCCTTCCAGGAACATATCTGGTAGTATTCACGGGTATATTTGAAGAGCCAGGTGTCTGTAACCAAACGTGAATGGAGAAAAGAAGAAGCAGAAGACCTTGGAAATGTAGGTTGGGGTCAGTTTATTTCAGTCTGAAAAGCACAGTCATGTAACGTGAAGATGTATTGGAAGGCTTCTGAATGGTATCTGTATTTTGCATGGACTAATTTTCATTTATCATCAAATACTAATTATATCCTCAGTGGAACTCATCTGAAAGTAAGTTTTCCATCACTCTTATAAAGGACTTAGTCCCAGATGCACAAATTGATGAGATAATGTATTATGCTCCCCTGGTAGCTTAAGGTGACATTACTCACAAAAAGAGCTGCTCCCTTTTGGAGCGGGCATTTGGAAGCTTCCCTTGGTACCCGCTTGGGGAGATGCAAATAGAAGAGAAAGGCAGCCTCCCCATGAGCAATGACACAACGGCTTTTGCTTTTCTCTCTGGCTTTAACTCTGCTCTCTTACAAAATCGCCTTTGCTTGTCTAAAACCCTGAGGAGGGTATGACTGGTAATTGGGCTATCAAATGCTATTAAACCACAAAGCAGTCTACGAAGGTTCTTAAAGTTTATACCAACTACGAAATACACCTCGAGCAGCAGCTGTGTTGGGGACAGGAGCCTCCTGTCGCATGTCTTCCCAAATCCAGGAATTTATTGCTGCTCATCTTGGCTGGCCTGTGTCACTTCCTCTGGGAGCCCAGCCTGCAAATAGAAGACTCTCCCCAAGTCTTTTTCTCTCCTCTTCATTTCCTGCCAAGCATGTCTCCAGAATCCTGAAGAGATGAATGAGCCATTGCGGGGGCTGCCTTGAGGGACTCAGGAGCTCATCCCTCACAGGGGCCAGCAAAGCAGACTAAGCTCCCGGTGTTGGTCTGCCCGGCTGCCATGACAAGATACCACAGGCTGCCTGGCTCAAACACGAGGACTTGATTTCCTCACAGTTCTGGAAGCTGGCAGTCCTAGATCAGAATGCCAACAGGGTCAGGTTCTGGTGAGAGCATTCTTCCGGCTTATAGACGGTGTCCTCACAGGGCCTTCCTTCAGTGCATGCGCAGGGAGAGAGATGGTCGCCCTCTTATAAAGCCACCAATCCTATTGGATTAGGACTCCACCCTTATGACCTCCTTTAACCTAAATTACCTCCTAAAGCCCCATCTCCAAATACAATTACATAGGGAATTAGGGCTTCAATGTATGAATTCAAGGGGGATGCAATTCAGATCATAGCACTCCCCCTCCTCCAGATTCAGTGCTGCATCCATTTGATAGAGTGGGCCCCGGCATCCGTGCCTCTCCCCGTGTGAAAGCCACCCTCCCCCAACCCAGGCACTTGAGATTGTAAACTTGAGACCCATGCGTTAGATTTCAGCTTTCACAAATACTTTGTTCAGTGCACAGTTTTTAAACGAATTTAAATTAGCTGTCAACAGTTAAAACTTGGAACATAGCAAATCATCATTTGCATTCCCAGCTTTTCTTGATGGAAATCTGCAGTGGATTGTGTTGTAGTCTTTGTATTGGCATTGATAGCTCCAAGTCTAGCTTGTGTCCAGTGGCTAAAACATCAGGGCGGACCTTATGGAATCTATGGGGGGGTGGAGCCAGATTGCTTCTGGACTCTTTTTATTTCTTCCACCCCTAGTTAAGTTTTTCTCACCCTTTTCATCAAATTATTTATCTTTTGTTGCACCTTGCATTTATAATCCACTTCAAATTTAGGGGAAGATAAAATTAGGTATATGTATGTGTGTACATATATATGTATGTGTGTGTGTATGTATACACATATATAAATATACACCCTCAATATCTGCTTGCTGCAAGAATGAATGAAAATGTGCTTGTATGTATATGTGTATTCTCAAAATGTCCAAAGAGGACTCTTTACTGAATTCAGAAATAAATGTAGCATTTGAAAGGCAACTTACCGTTTAACAAAATCTTGAAAAGAACTAATACATAATAAAGGGAAAACGTCTCATTCATAAATTAAGGAATCTGTATCGTACTTCACACTTTACAAGGCATGTTCCCAGATACTATCTTATATATGGTTCATATCTGGGAGCCATCAGGGAGAGGAGGGCTTGATGCTTACAGCTGAGCTGTAAAAATAAGCATATGAGCTACAGCTCACATCAAGCCCGTTTGATGGTTTATCTCCATTCGGACACAGGCTCGAAGACATGGCTTCATGGGCAGTGCAAAGAGGAGAGACAGATCTTCTTGAAATATTTGTCCAAGGCTGGTTCCTGGCATGTGTAAAACACTATATCATTCAAGGAGTCTTCACATTAATGATCTAACTAGAGGCTCACAGGAAATGTTATTTCCATTTAACAAATGTGGAAATTAAAGAATTATGAATGGTGTCCCAAGTTCACATGGCTATTTGGTGAAAGAGGTGGAGCTAAAACCCTGGACCTGACCACAAGCCTAGTTTTACTGTAGCAAGCTAGCCCAAAGTGTAGCCAGGGAACATAGTGCTATGGGATGTCAATAGGTATTATACAAAACAAAGTTAAGAAAAATTAAAAGCTCCATGATGAAATAGATTTGGAAGGTTTGAGATTAAACAAAGTCCAGCATTTTGCAAGACTTCTCAGAGACTTGAACATACTACCATCAATTGCCAAGTTATAATGGAGAATTTGGTATATAGTGTTTTCCCAAATCGTAAGACCATGCAAGCCATTCTTTAGCAATGTCTCACACAACTAGTGTTCTTGAGGATGCACTTTGAGAAACATTTTCCTACATCAATCATGAGTTACATCCAACCCTGAGTGACATCACAGCCCTGTGAAATGTTCATTCTTAAGTCTGTATGTTATTGGGTCTAGGGACACAGAATTAGAAAAGAAGTTCATTGGAAATATGGAAAGTCTTCTGTGTTCATAGTCACTAGCACTCTCCAGGGAAGGATCATCCTTCTCTACCCCATTAATGTCACATTTGGTTGTATAAGTTACTTTGGCCAATGAAATGAGAGTGGACCCACCTCGTGTGACTTACAGGCAGAGGTTCTAGAGCCAGCATGTGATTTGCTATGCATCTTTTTCTCTGCCATGATGACCAGCCATGATTCAGATAGAGATAGTTCCATCAGCCTGGGGCCTGGAGTGAGGACCCCATGGAGCAGAGGTGTTGACCAACCCAACTGTTCCCAACAATGAGAAATAATCCTTTGCTGTTGTAAGCGACTAACATTTGGGGGCATTTATTACTGCAGCATAACCTATCCCATCCTGACCATTACAATTTCCAAAACACTTATCACATAATTAAGTATTGATAGGGTTTTTTCTTCCACAAAGTCTTATTTATATGTAATATTTGAAGAGTCATTAAGACTCAGCAGAAAATTCAGTGGTCCTGAATTTAGATGTGTTTCTAACTTGTTTGCCCTTGATAATTTCACTGAACTTCCCTGAACTTCTACTTTTAAAAAATGCCTACATAGCTGTGTTCACATGGTTGATGAGGTGATCATATATATGGGAGTATTTTAAAAGCTGTGAAGTGCTAAACAATTGTAAGACCTGTAAATCCAGCCTTCTGTCCTAGGCTGGATTTCAGAGCTCCGGCTTTGCAAATGAATGACAGTGAACACAGTAGCGTCCAAGTGGGGAAACAGGAAGTTAAATGCTCTTGATCCAGGTCTACGGTTCCGTTTCTTTGTACAGTTAACCCTTGAACAACATGGGTTTGAACCCCATGAGTCTACTTACACACAGAGTTTTTTTTCTTTCTTTTTTTGGCCACGCCTCACGGCTTGTGGGATCTTAGTTCCCTTACCAGGGATCGAACCCGGGCCCAGGGCAGTGAAAGCACCAAGTCTTAACCACTGGACCGCCAGAGAATTCCCTAGATTTTTTTCAATACTAAATACTACAGTACTGCACGATCTGTGAGCAGTTGGGTGAATTCTCAGATACGGAATGGCAAATACAGAGGAACTGTGCATATGGAGGGCAAACTATAAGTTATGTGTGTATTTTAAACTGTGTAGAGGATTGATGCCCTTAACCCCTGCTTTGTTCAAGGATCAACTGTATTTCATGAATTTTATAGCAAGAGCCTTCTAAATGAATGAATATTAAAGTTTCTCCATCTTTTATCAAGGTGCTTTGGGCTCTAAGTAAGTAAAAGAAACCCCAACTCACACAGACTTGAACAAGAGAATATTTCATCTGACCAAAACCATGTCCAGAGGTTGGGCAGGTGATAGGTAATTGACAACTTGATATTGTTAAAGACTCACGCTTTCTCTGAGTCTCCTTTCCACTGTCCTCAACACCAGCTTCATCCTAAATCTGAGGTTTCCTCATGGTGACTAAATGGCTGCTGGAAGAAATCATGTCTAGCATCTTCTTTGGTCACATCAGGTGAGAGACAGAGATATGAACACTTCACTCGTACAAGCTTGTAAGTCCTTCAATTTACCGAAAACATGTGCCAAGGGCTTGCTGAACTAATAGTGGAGGAGTCAGCTCAGGAGCTCAGATGAGGATATCAAAAGAAAATCAAGGACTGTTAGGAAGGAGGGAAGGAGAAACAGACAAGAAACTAATATTTTACAAGACAGTGCAACAGGAGAAAATCTAGCACCTCGTGCATTTCCACAGACCTGTGAACTGTTTAATGTTCAGATTTGCAAACCTGATAGTTGGGCATAAGTAAGATCTCCTAACACTTAGCTCTACCATCTGTTGCTGACATAACAATTTTACATAATATGAAAAATGCCAGATGGAAGCTACGCATTAACTATGTCCAAGATGTTTTATGCTCACACAACATACACGGAATAGAAGGAATTAGTTTTGTTCCATAGACTGTTGAGCGCATAATTCTCCAGTTGTAATTCTGGCCATTGATGGATAAGGACAACTCCAGAGCTTCCTAAACACTTATGTTGCCATGGTGTTTGGAGGGCCACATGAACTGGTGGCCGTGGAATTTCTATGCAGGACAGACTTAGAAGCTACAATTTGTAGAGCTGAGGGCTGGAAAGGGAAAGGCACACATATTTGAAATTGTGTTTGCACAGCAAAGACACAGTTTTTAGCTTAGAATTTATATCGTGGTAAATAAGAATAGTAAAGTTTTCTAAAGATGTTTTTATTTTTACTGTATATAAAATTGAGAAACTATCAGTTGTACAGGTCATAGAATAAGAAGTCAAGTAATAGCTGTTGTTTTGGAGCAAAGGTGATGGCACATGTTTTAGGGGAAATAAGATTCTTACCATAAACTTTCTACAAGCAGGAAGAAATTTATAAAGTACAGGCAACAATTTCCCCATTTTGTTATAAAATGCTTCAAACGTATATTAATCTGGAGAGTGGTATAACAGACATCCAGCCACATGCTCAACACTCGGGTCTATCAGATGTTCACATTTTGACGTTCTCCGTTTCCACCTTTTGATGTATTCCCTTTCTTTCTGTAGTGATTACCCCATCTGGTATCAAGCTTCTGCATATTTTATACTATTACCATATGTGCATGTATCCATAATAAGACCATAGTTTTGAAAGTGGCATCGTATGGGATGTTATTCAGCAGCTCGCCCGTTCTTTCATTGTTTTGATGAGTTTTACCCTTGTTCTAGTTCCCTCTTTTGAACTGCTCTATAATATTCTGTTACTGAATATAGTACAATGTACTTGCCTGTTCTTCTGCTGATGAACACTTAAGCTATTTCCATTTTTCACCATCATAAACAGTGCTGCAAAGAACAATCTGATGTGTGCTTCCTCATGCACAGGTCAGAGACCTTTTCGAGGTTACAGATCCGCAAAGGTGGAGTGAGAAATTCTTCTCCATCCTGATTTATCAAGTAACATCTACACCAACAATGTATATGAAACCTCCTTTTTCTTCACTTTGCCGATCTGTTGGCTATGAGATAGCATTTTCCGCATAGCTAAAGAGATAGAGCAACTTTTGATTTATTTGATATTCAGATTTCCTCCTCTGTGAATTTGCTTCTTGATATATTTTGCCCATTGGGGGGCATTTGTCTTTTTCTTGCTGAATTATAAAAATATTTTTACATATTTTAGATACTAACATTTGCCGATTATATGCACTCAATATCTTCTTCCTGTCTATGACTTGTCTTTTAAATTTTGTTTAAGATGGTTTTTCATTGTATTTAAGTTTATAATTTTAGTGTAGTTATATTTGGCTACCTTTTCCTTAATTAAGGGTTTTTTTTTTTCTTGTGCTTGTCTGTGGAATCCTCAAGATTTATTCAGGGTCATACAGAGATTTTCCTTTATTCTCTTCCAGGTGTTTTTGTGGTTTCTTTTGTACATTTAGATATTTAATCTGCCTGGAATTTGTCTTTGCAAGGTGTAAGATAGTGACTTAATTTTCTTCCCAGAAGGATAATTAATTTTCCCAGACTCATTTCTTGACTAGTTCATACAGTCCATCCTGATTTGTAGGGTCCTCTCTGTCTAGCATCAAGTCTCTGTATGTGCCTGGGGCCTATTTTGTCCAACTCAAATAGCATGCTGTCTACGTTACGATTAATAAGTAGTTAATTAATAAGTCTTGGTATCTGGTAGAGCAAGCTCTCTGGCTGTGTCTTGGCTTTTGTGATGGTTAATTTTATGTGTCAACTTGACTGGGCCATGGGGTGCCCAGATTAAACATTATTCCTGGGTATGTCCGTGAGGGTGTTTCTGGATAAGATCAGCATTTGAATTGGTGAACTCAATAAAGTAGATTGCTCTCCCCAATGTGGACAGTCATCATCTAGTCTACTGAGGGCCTAAATAGAACAAAAAAGCAAAGGAAGGGAGGATTTTTTTCCTTCCTGCCTGCGTGTTTGAGTCAGGACTTCGGTCTTCTCCTGCCCTTGGACTGGGATTTATGCCATCGGTTCCCCTAGTTCCCAGGACTGGAATTAAACCATCAGCGCTTCTGGGCCTCCAGCTTGCAGACAGAAGATCACGTGACTTCTCAGCCTCCATGATTGCATGAGCCAGTTCCCGATTCCACATGATAAATCTTCTTTTGTGTCCCATTGCTTTGTTTCTCTGGAGAATCCTATTATGGTCTCCTTTCTCTCCTATACAAATGCTAGGGTCAGCTTGTCAACTTCTATAGAAAACTCTGTTGGGATTTTAATTTTAATTCCATGGCATTTATAGATTAATATGGGGACAAGTGTCGTCTTCCTAATCTTGTATTTTCTTCATGAACCCGCTATATCTCTGCATATATTCAGATCAAATTTTACACTCTTCAGTACTGTTTTGTAATTTTCCCCATAAAAGGTTTTGCATATCTTGTATAAATTTATTCTTAGGTATTGTAACTATGAAACATACTTTTTGTAGCTATGAAAAATGAGAACGCTGTTTGAAAACATTTTCTAAGTGGTTATTACTATGTGTAAGAATGCAAAAAATGTTAGTATGTTGGTTTTGTACCCAGCACATTGCCAAACTTTGTTATCAGTCTAAAAGATTTTTGGAAATTCTCTTGAATTTTCTATGGAGATAATCATATTGTTTATAAATAAGGACTGTTTTATCTCCTTTTAAAATATTCTTAGACCTCTTATTTCTTTGCTTATCTAGAACCTCCAATGCAAAATTGACCAATGAGTTTATTCTTTCAATCCTGATGTAAATGGGAATGATTCCAAAGTTTCTGATGAAGTATGATACCTGCTAAAAAGGTTGATAACAGATATATCTTGTCAGGTAAAGGAAATTCTCTTCTATTCCTGGTCTGCTAGAAGCTTTTATCACAATTACTTCTGTGGAATTCTTTTATTAATTGAGAAAAATATAGTTTTTATGCTCTAATCTTATGATGTAAAACATTAATTGAATTCTAAAAGTTAAAATATTCATTCAGTGCTGGGAAAAACCGTACTTGAGATTATAGACATATATTATAAAGCCATAATCTTTTGACATAAATAAATTATATCTTTTATATAGTCAAATATAATAATTTTATTCCTTTTCTTATTTTATTAAGGAAATAATCCTATTTCCTTATTCTATAATAATCTTATTCCTTTTTACTTCTCTCTCTGACTTATACTTTAAAGGTCCTTCCCCACTTCAGTCAACTATCAACACTTCTCACTATTGTTTGCAATTGTTAAAAGCATTTGCATTTTGTTCTTTGTATGATGTGACATCTAACACTTTTCCTCCAGTCAATTATTTTTCACTCTTTGATGAATTATCTCTTGACCACTGGTTTGTGATGCTTCCTTTATTATATGTTATCTTCCCATATATATCAGGATTCTTTCTCTACATTTGCTTTGTTTCCATTGATGAATATATCCATTTTCATGCTAGGGTCATGATGTTTCCATTTCTACAGGTTTTTTTAAATATGTGTGTGTGTGTGTGTGTGTGTGTGTGTGTGTGTACGTACACACAAAAAATAGAGCAATAAAATAATGCATCTTCTTCTAAAGGTAGTATTGAACCAGGATCCACTGACATAATTTTTTTTAGTTTATATTATGCTTTAATGTCTAGCAGTGCAGCTCAAGTAATTACTCTTGGAATTGTGTTAAATCAATAAGCTAACTTGGACAAAACATGCTTCTATAATATTCATTCTTCTCACCTGATTATATGGGGGTATATATTCATTTACTTTTATGATTTTACATATTTTTTTCTTTGAACTCTCAGTAAATTTTGCAACGTTCCTTATATATTCATTTTTAACATTAAGGTTATATCTGGATATTTTGAGGTGGGGCAAAACCTCACGTATTCAATATTTTTTTGTTACTTTGGGGAGGGCGGGAAAGCTTGTTACTTTAATACACGTATCTTTAACCAGCCATTTTACTAAACATCCATAAAGATAACCAGTTTTTAATTATCTTGGGGTTTCTCGATAGGCAATTATATCATCTCCAAATAATACTTTTTGTTTTCTCATTTTCAATAATAATGTTCCTATATGTGTACTAGAATTGTATTAACTGATACAATGGTGGAGAACTCCTTGTTCTCTTTCTGATTTTAATGGGATCCTGCCTCCTAGTTTTGTTATTCGTCCAGTAATGGTGGTGCTTATTAAATGACGTCATTCATGTTTTGTGTGGATTCTCTAGGCAGCTGGTAAGCTCCTTGTGAAGACAGGCCATCCTGTGCCAACACATCTAACGCTCTGGATCTGGCCTCAGCATCCCCGGGCACTGAGCAAGGAACTTGGTCAGGGCCAGAAAGAATCTGTCTTATGCTGGGTTCTGGGGAGGCAATAACAGACTGGGGCTGCTTCTCTCTGGATGTGGCCATGTGTCTAGACACTTCTGCCCTCCCACAAGCCACAAGAAGGCCTTGACTAAACAAAGAACAGAAAGTGGGTCTTCTAGAAAATTCTGTGCAAAGATACTAATGGCACCTGTTACCCTCTGCAGCATACTTTTTCCTACTCGCATTACAGTTCTTCATTCAAGTCAGAGCTAGTCATTGTAAAATGCCCAGTCCGATTCTAAGTCTACACAAGATGACTCAAGTTGGGAATCCAAAGGACTCGATAGCAGTGCCAAGGGCAGGGGCCGGGTGTGGAGGTGGGGAGTGGAACGCTCACAAGTCAGGGGGCTTTATTTCCCTCCCTAATCTCCATCAGATCCCCTCCACCTTTTTTATGTGCACCAACAATATTTTCTCAAGATAATATGAATTCCTTTGCCGACATATCTCTGAGACCCTGCCAACCTTCCAAATAGGTCACTGTTCTTAAGTTCCTCCCAGAGCTGCCGTGGAAAGAACTGAAAATTTGGAGAGGACCACCTTGAGTCATTGCCCTTATGAGAAATTTTCCAGAAAGCCTCTTGAGACGCCAAAAGACCTTGAATTTGCCCTTTTTTCTTGCAAGGATCCTTAGCCGCCCTTGAGCCTGCATTAATAACTCATATAGCGTTTTTGGAGTCAACCCAGTGGGACCAAGGAGGGCGTGTGCCGTGAGCTAATCGTATGTGAGGCCATGAGCGGGCTTTGCAGGGACTCAGCCCAAAGTCTATGAGCCAACATGTGTTCCACGAAGTAAGAGGAGGGGAAAGGGACGTGCACAGGCATTTATTCTCCCCTAACCCTCATAATCCTAGCTCCATACTGGACCAAGTGTTTTTACTAGCTCTAAAATCGGACGGAAGTGCCTTCTTGTTAGGTCAATATTCCGAATACACTGAAAGTTCGTGACAGTCCAAGGCTTCCGAGGAAGGGGAAAGCAGCTGATCTGTCTCCTGGGCGATGGCCAGCTGCAAGGCTTTCCTCAATGACGGCAGGGAAGCAATACATCAGGTACTATGAAGTCCTATCCACGAAGCGTTTGTCTCTAGAAAGTGTTGTACTTCAAGTAAAATGGTCGTGGACAAGTGAACTTTCAGAATGACTTAAACAGCATTTTCATCTGCGTGAACCTGGCTTCTAATGAAAATAGGGGAGTATTAGCCTAATCCAGCCCTCCACTGGGGCCAGCTCAGACGTGCTCTGGAAGATTTGAAAAGAAGCACAGCTGTGGACTCAGGCGTGAATTTCTGATTTAGTGGCAGAAAACACCAAGTTCTTTTTAATCTCACTCGAGAGAGACAATTCTGTTAAAATCACAGTTTTAAATGTAGCCTGTAGAACAAGGAAGTGTCAGTTGAATGCATTGATATTTCTCAGTTTAGAAAAGAGTGAATAGTTAAATTTAGCTTATCCAAAAAACCCAAAAATGCCCCACCTATTCTTGTTCAAGGAATTTCAATAACTCTAACATAGGGTCAAGCAGTGAGGCTACTCACAGGAGACCCCACGTGGCCATCGTCGGGGCAGGGGTGGTTAATATCTATGCGATCCTCCAGGTGGGATACAGGACTGATGAGAGATTTTAGAACAGATGTTTTCAACCTTGGCTGCACATTGTGTAACAGGAAAGAGCCAAATCTGACTACATGTTGGATCTGTTTCTTTTACTTTAACCTTTGCTTTCCGCTGCTTTTGTTCACTAAAAAGATACTGTCTGGACATAGTGGCCTGCCTCGGGGAACTCTTCCCCTCTGCCTGAATGTTAAACCAAAGTGCCTTTGTTCAGGGAAACATCCAGACCCTGTCCACCTGTGAATGCCTACAGGCAAGAAGAAATTAACACATCCCCTCCCTGAGGCTGGCCGTTCCAGGTGATATTCTCAAAACTTACGGCATTTTTACTCTACTTCCTCATCTGCTCCCGCTCTGTGTGCTATAAAACAAACTGGCATCCAGACCCCGATAAGATGGTTTTTCAGAGACTAGTCTGCCATCTTCTCGGTCTGCCGGCTTTCCGAATAAAGTCGTCTTCCTTGCATCAACACCTCGTCTCCGATTTATTGGCCTGTCTTGCTGGGAGCGGAGCGAGCTTGGACTCGGTAACAATTGGGCTCACCTGAGGAATTTTAAAATACCGACGCTGGGGTCCCGCCCCCAGAGATCGTAATTTAATTGGCCTGGGGTGTGGCCAGAGTGCCAAGAGTTTAAAAAGCTCCCCAGGTGATTGTGATGCACAGCTACAGTTGAGAAGCAGTGTTTAGAGCGGAGCTCGCCAGGCTGTTTTTACAAATAAAGATTTTTTGGGAACATAGCCACCCTTCATGTATATAGCCCCTGTGGCTGCTTTCCTGCCACGATGGCAGAGTTGAGTACGTGCAACAGAGGCCTTAAAACCTGCAATGACAAACGTACTTACTACTTGGTCCTTTACAGAAAACGTCTGCAGAGCCGCTTTGAAGAGAAACTTCAGAAGGACATTGAGTATCATGTGAAAAGCCATTTTAGAGGGATTTTTGCTCAAGGTAATGGCAGAATTCCCTTAAGGGGATTCTGACAGAGACAAAATATTCAGAGGACATAAATATTAAGGTACGACAAAGGCAAATGAGCCTTCACAGCTGTGCCTGTTTTCCTTGGCCTGGAGCGGCAAGATGGAGGTCAGGAAGAAGGAAAGGCCAGGCAGGTTTATGCTGCAGAAGCAGGAGCTGTTTTTAGGAAGAAACAATCCTGAAAGGAAAAGGCTGTGAGGCAGAGACGAGCCAGGGAGCTTCAGGTAAGAGTTTAAAAGGTTTTGAGGGTGGAGAGTGGGGGTCGGAGGTGGAGCTGAAGCTGTCACCCTGTACGAGTGGCACTGCAGAGGTGGACGTCTCTGGTGATCTTTAGAAATTTGGCTGTGTGCTCTGAATCATAATGCCCTTAGGCTGAGAGACTTCTATAAAGATATATGTTTTTCATGCTTTTTTTTTTTAAACATCTTCATTGGAGTATAATTGCTTTACAATGGTATGTTAGTTTCTGCTTTATAACAAAGTGAATCAGTTATGCTTCCATGCTTTTTAAAATGTTAGTTTTGGTTGTTTTGCAATGTGACTCTGTACTATGATTGGTCCCAATGGAAGCCAGAAGTATTTGTGTTAAAGGATGAATGTGTCGTAAAACCATCCATCTTCAGCAGCCTTGTAGCAGTCGGAATAGAACAGCTAGACAGTCACCAGCAGGAAAGTAAAGAAGGAGTAAGATGGGAGAGGTAAAAGCTTGCAGAAGAGCAATGTAACATCACTGGGTCAGTTTTCCCAACTCTGAGCTCTAAGTAAGTGTGATAGGACACATGTAAAGGAGCATCTGCTCTGCTCCTGGTCACCGGAATCCAAGACCATTTTATTCATCCATCTCCAATTTACTGTGAGGAATGGGACACCAGCACTTTAAGTGATTGTCCAAACCAACATTATCGCCAAAGTCATCCTCTTTTAGATCTTAGATTTCTGTCACTCAGAATCAAGGCTTTTAAAAGGTGGAGGACAGGAATTGGAATGAATACAAATGCTTTTGCCCCTGGAGAAGGCTTCCTAGAATTACCAGCAAACACTCCACTCTTTCCCTGGTTTGTCAGTTCTCCCAACAAGAGAGAAATGGCTTAGGAACCTGCATTCCTCAAGACCCTGAATGATCGGGCACATATGGAGGTGACCTAGGATAATGTGAATCATGGGGTTGTCAGCCTTAGAGCAAGGGATCAGGTCAGATGGCAGAGGCAGGAAGCAAATCTGGGCTTCCAGCATCTTGGACAACCAACACGAGCTGGGTGTTTATCTCTAATTCAGAAACCAATCATCATTATTATCATTTATTCATCATCATCCTATCATATTCATCATCATCATTATCATACTCCTACAGGCTGAACCCTGAGAGCATCTAACTCAAAAGAGTATTGAAATAAAATATCCATAGGAAATGTGCCTGCCTACGGTATATTTCAAAAGTAGAATCCTTCAGTTTCAGCCCTTCTCCCATTTCTGTCTATGCTTATCTCTCTATACATGCTTATCATATTGTTTCATAAATATTGGAAGGCTTCGTTATCCAAGGATAATATGTATCTGAAAAAGGCCATTTTAAAAAAATCCACCTAAAATAGGAGCCAATTGTCATTAGTAAGTACTGGAAAAAAAGATTGGACCATAATTTCATTCTGAAAAAAAAAATTTACTCTTAAAAAAAAAGGAAAATAATTTTATACACTCTCAAATATTAAAGATTCAATACAATTGCCATATATTCTTAAAATGAACAACAATGACACATGTTGATTTTTCTTCGGCCATAATTGTTCTGGAAAAACTGTATGATGGTTTTGTGTGGCCCTCTCTTCACAGTTGGCTTTCAGGCACGGTCGCAAATGTCATCTTATAAAAACATTTGAAGGTTTCCTCAGTTTCCCACAGAGACCTCGCTAAAGCCCTTGATATTCAAATCTTTTTTTTTTCAAACCCCATACTCTGACATTGTAGGGGAGGAAAAATAATTTTCCCTGTACCCTTCTAGGTTCTTGACTGAGACTCCTACTCCGTGTAATAAAAGACAGATTAACAAGAGAAAGACAAAGAGAAGTTTCATAACACGTGTACCTCCTATATACATAGGAGAGACCCAGGGAAACTGAGTAAACATGGTCTAAGCCATAACCATCTTAAATATTGTCTTCAGCGCCGTAAACAGGGATAAGGTTGCCTTCTCCATTGATAAGAATTTCTCTTCCTGATACAGAGGGAGACACCCTCACAAGTGGAGATTTCCTTTATAAATGTAAATTTCCCTTACAAAAGAGTAAGTTCTACTCTTTTTAGAGTTTCTTTCGTGTCTGCTTTTTCTCAAAAATAATCAGCTCAAAATATTCTTTATGCCAAAGAGGCACATTTTGGGGTGCCGCCTTCCGTTAGCCTTCATTTGGAGGGGAGGATGGGATTGCTGCTTCAGAGTGAGAAATGGACACAAGACAGCTGCTCTGAATAACTCTCATCCTGGACAGTATTCCATCCTTGTTCATTTTCGCTTCTTCCAGTGTTAACTCCAGCAGATGCTTATCTTGGCTTTGCCAACCATTTGAGCCATTCTCCTGATCATCAGCTTTGTGAAATCCTTCATGTTAGCAAGCTGTGTGACTTCAGTTAAAAACTATTTGCATTACTTTGTTAGATTTTACAATACCTACGTTCAATGACACAGTTATTTACCAGCCTCCTTCACTAGATTAAGAACTCTTTAACGGAGAGGGTGTGACTTATCTTGTACCGCCAATGACTGGCATAAAGTAGGCACCAATTAACATTAGCTGAATTTAATGGCTTTTCATTTAAGATCTTCATCTTCAAATACTCACTAGTGTGAAAGGAAAATAAAAATGGAGTCAGTATTGCTAAGAGAGCTCTCTAAAATGGAGCCAGGAGACCACTGAGGAAGTATGACTTATGTACATCTCAGCCCGGATGGAATCTGACCTTTTGACCACTCATTGTCTTAACACAGCCATCCACAACATCTGGACAATGTTCCAGAAACTCAAGACACTTATTGGGCCCTTACCCTAAAATAACTTATGACAGTCTATCCCTTCAGTACAAATATTTCTTGTGTCAGAGTACAGCCTTGTGTCTTTCACCTTGATAAGCTCCTGATTCTTGCTTACCCAGAACACTTTTGGCTTTACCCAAATCTGTGTCTCCCAAATTGCAATTCTTAAGATCCCAAATAAACTCTTACTTGCAGCCTTCTGCATTTTTTTGGTCGATGTTACCAAAGACGCTGACACAGTAGGCAGGGATATGTCTTAGTGTCAAAGAGGAATGCTTGGCTGGGGACAAATTTTACTAAGTAGTCAGTTCCTTAGTATATTTTTAAATGTTACATTGACTTTTGCTTCCCTGAACAATCTGTGAATATTTGAATAATAAATATTTGGACACAAGCACCACTGATACTGTTTAATTATCAGCCTTCTTAATGGAGGGGCTGTGACTTATTCATCTTCTACCTCCAATAACTACCATAAAGTCGGTATCAATTAATAGTAGTTGAATTGAATGTCTTTTCACGTAGTATCTTCATCTTCCACTAGTTCCAGGCCAAAGAGAAGCACATAATAAGCAGCATGTCACCCAGTTAGATTATTGGCAGTGTTAGAAAGACAATCCGGAAGTAACTTTGAGCACATGCAATGTGTTCCATAAGTGTTCTTTGTTGTTGCTGGGTTTTTTTGTTTTCATTTTTTAATTTAATTTTTATTTTACATTGGAGTATAGTTGATTTGTAATGTTGAGTTCGTTTCAGGTGTACAGCAAAGTGAATCAGTTATACATATATATATATATATATATATATATATATATATATATCCATTCTTTTTCAGATTCTTTTCCCATATAGGTTATTACAGAGTGTTGAGTAGAGTTCCCTGTGTTATACAGTAGGTCCTTGTTGATTGTTTTGTATATAGTAGTGTGTATATGCTAATCCCCACCTCCTAATTTATCCCTCCCCCCTACCTTTCCCCTTTGTACCTTTTCCGTCCCCTCACTTTCAGTCTGTATGTGTCCCTAGATCTGAAATGGGTCTCTTATAGACAGCATATATACGGGTTTTGTTTTGTTTTTATTATTTTTTATTGACGCGTTTTGTTTTTGTATCCATTCAGCCAATCTATGTCTTTTGGTTGGGGCATTTAATCCATCTACATTTAAGGTAATTATCGATATGTATGTTCTTATTGCCATTTTGTTGATTGTTTTTTTAATAAATTTCTTTATATATTTATTTATTTTTGGCTGCGTGGGGTCTTCGTTGCTGAGCGCGGGCTTTCTCTAGTTGCAGCGGAAGGGGGCTACTCTTTGTTGCGGTGCTCAGGCTCCTGATTGCGGTGGCTTCTCTTGTTGTGGAGCATGGGCTCTAGGCACACAGGCTTCAGTAGTTACGGCACGCAGGCTCTGTAGTTGTGGCTCATGGGCTCTAGAGCACAGGCTCAGTAGTTGTGGGATCTTCCTGGAGCAGGGCTTGAACCCGTGTCCCCTGCATTGGCAGGTGGATTCTTAACCACTGTGCCACCAGGGACGTCCTAGGATTTGTTTTTGTAGGTCTTTTTTCTTCCCTTCCTCTTTTGTTCTCTTCTCTTTAGTGTTGTGTTTGGCTTCCTTTTTCTTTTGTGTATGTGTATCTATTGTAGATTTTTGGTTTGGGTTACCATGAGGTTTTGATATAGCAGTTGCTGGTCTCTTAATTTCAAATGCATTTCCAATATCCTGCCTCTGTATTCTCATGATTGCTGGGTTTGATATCTTATTTGTGTGTGGATGATTTCCTAGTTTTATTGTATGTTTGGCTTTACTGGTGAGCTTTCCCATTCATAATTTTCTTGTTTCTAGTTGTGGACTTTTCTTTTCCACCTAGAGAAGTTCTTTTAGCATTTATTGTAAAGCTGGTTTGATGGTGCTGGATTCTCTTAGCATTTGCTTGTCTGTAGAGCTTTTGATTTTTCCATTGAATCTGAATGAGAGCCTTGCTGGGTAGAGTATTCTTAGTTGTACGTTTTTCCCTTTCATCACTCTGGCCTGCAGAGTTTCTGCTGAAAAATCAGCTGATAACCTTATGGGGATTCCCTTGTATGTTATTTGTTGCTTTTCCCTTGTTGCTTTTAATATTTTCTCTTTGTCTTTAATTTTTGTCAGTTTGATTAATATGTGTCTTGGCATGTCCCTCCTTCAGTTTATCCTGTATGGGACTCTCTGCACTTCCTGGACTTGAATGTTTCCTTTCCCATGTTAGGGAAGTTTTTGGCTATTATCTCTTCAAATATTTTCTCAGGCCCTTTTTCTTCTCCTTCTGGGACCCCTGTGATGTGATTGTTGGTGTGTTTAATGTTGTCTCAGAGGTCTCTTAGACTGTCCTCATTTCTTTTCATTCTTTTTTCTTTGTTCTGCAGCAGTGATTTCCACCAGTCTGTCTTCCAGGTCACTTATTCGTCCTTCTGCCTCAGTTATTCTGCTATTGATTCCTTCTAGTGTATTTTTCATTTCAGTTATTGTATTGTTCATCTCTGTTCATTAAATCTTCTAGCTGTTGAACATTTCTTGTATCTTCTCTGTCTGTGCTTCCATTCTTTTTCCGAGATCTTGTATCATCTTTACTATCATTATTCTGAATTCTTTTTCAGGCAGATTGCCTATCTCCATTTCACTTAATTGTTCTTCTCGGATTTTATCTTGTTCCTTCATCTGGGACATATTCCTCTGCCGTCTCATTCTGTCTAACTTTCTGTGTTTCTGGTCGTTTCTCAGGCTTCAGGTTTGTAGTTTCTCTTGCTTCTGGTGTCTGCCTCCTGGTGGGTAAGGTTGGTCCAGGGGCTTGTGCAGGTTTCCTGGTGAGAGGGCAGGTTTCCTGGTGAGAGGGACTGGTGCCTGTGCACTGGTCGTTGGAGCTGGGTCTTGTTCCTTTGTTGGGCAGGGCCGTGTCAAGGGGTGTGTTTGGAGGGGCTGTCTGCTGATGGGTGGGGCTGTGTTCCCACCCTGTTGGTTGCTTGGCCTGAGGCATCCCAGCACTGGAGCCTGTAGGCTGCTGGGTGGGGCCAGGTCTCGGTGCCAAAATGGCGACCTCCAGGAGAGCTCACACCAATGAGTTTTCCCTGGGGCCTCTGCCACCAGTGTCCTTTCCCCCACGGTGAGCCACAGCCAACCCCCGCCTCCCCAGGAGACCTTCAAAGACCCGCAGGTAGTTCTGGCTTATTCTCCTATGGGAGTCACTGCTTTGCCCTGTGTCCCAGTGCATGTGAAAACTTGTGCATGCCCTGCAAGAGTGGAGTCCCTCTTTCCCCCAGTCCTGTGGAGCTCCTGCACTCGAGCCCCACTGACCTTCAAAGCCAAATGCTCTGGGGGCTCCTCCTCCCAATGCCAGACCCCCAGGCTGGGGAGCCTTAAGGGGGGTTCAGAACTCTCACTCCTGTGGGAGAATCTCTGTGATATAATTATTTCCAGTTTGTGGGTTGCCCACTCGGTGAGTATGGGATTTGATTATATTGTGAATATGCCCCTTCTACCATCTTGTTGTGACTTCTTTGGTTGTAGCATATCTTTTTTGGTAGGTTCCAGTCTTTTTTGTCGACAGTCGTTCAGCAGTTAGTTGTGATTTTGGTGTTTTCATGAGAGGAGGTGAGCTCAAGTCCTTCTACTCCGCCATCTTGTCTCCTCCCTCTATCCATAAATGTTCTTTGAATTGAATAATGGATCTTTAAACAAGAGAGAGAAGACTTTATTTTACCTACAACCTTGCATGGAAGTCTTGAGTGACCATAATAGTCATATAGTCATTCCTAGTCTGTCTCTGTCTCTGTCTCTCTTTCTCTTTCTCTCTCTCTCTCTCTCTCAGCATTGACATCCTGAAGGACTAAGGGAATGGCTTATAAGAGCCAAATATCTCTATGTTGATGATCATATAACAAAGATTCAAGATGCCCCCAAAGAAAGAGTATTTGCTAATATGGGCATTGTGTGTACTCGCTTTTAGTGGAAAGATGTTTCAGTACGCTTATTCATTCCTCCCATCTACAGGAGATTTTGTAGCCATTTGACTTACTTGGTGACTCTTGCCCTTTCAGGAAACAGCCATAAATGCAAAGCTCTCAAAGGAGAAAGTCTGTTGGTCTCATTCCAAAGGCTCCCTTTAGTCAAGATTAGAAAGATAGGAGATAAAGATCCTCTCCCATCACCCTTGATTTTAAATACACAAATTAAAAAGCACATTAATCCTTTGTTTAAAAAGAAAACCAGAATGTCACAAAAGGCAGGAATAATTCAAATGCAGTTTAGGCTAATGAGGGGACTGTATCCTTTCACTGTTTGGTTCTGGGAGCTTTTCAGTCAGCATTGGCAAAGCTTCTGAACGACAGTAATTACCAAATAAAAATTGCCTTCAGTGCATTGTCTAACTGTGTTCACAGTTTGGCGTGAACGGACTTGTGATCCTTTTATTTCAACAGGAACTACCAGTCCTCCCTTCACTTCAAATAGCCTATTCATCTCAGCATAAAAACGGCTAAAATACACCCGCAGAATATTCTGCCTCTGCACACAAGCAATAGACAGCAAGAGTCAGCTTCTACCAACAGGCACCAATACAGCAGGCTCTGAAAAACTCCATCCAAAACAGAGACTCTAAACATCTCTTAAATATTTATTTTTAGAAAACAGCAATTATTTGGTTTCACTTCTTTTTACTACTCTGGATATTTTGTTCAAAAGTAAATTCATTCCATTTTGTATAAAATGGTCCAAAATAAAGATTATAATAAGGAATTTATACTTAAATAGTGATATGTGGCTGCTACTCAGATACATAGATTAATACTTTCTATTCTTGGGTATAAGTGGCATAGGTATATGTGTGTATATATCTCACTATCATAAGGAATCACTTTATCAGAAACCACCTAATGGGTGGCGTCATCAGGCAGTTTACTCCTAACACCCCTCTGCAAACCGTTCTCTTTGCTACCCTCTAGGTAGCTTGAGATAAATGTGTATAAACACATAAACCACATGTCCAAATCCTAGAATAGCATTCAGAAAGGAAGTCTCTATAAAAAAAATCGAGACCTTTGTACAGAACTTTGTGTTGTGGTATAATACAGGGTATGTTAAAACGCTGACCCGAGACAATCTACAAATATAATGGTTATAAATGTCAGGGAGGAAGAAATGTTCTACCCTTCTAGTTCTTCCAGCTGGTCTAAGAATTAAATTGACATGAGACGGATTAACAGGAGAAAATCAAAAGTTTAATAACATGTATACATGGGAGAGACCCAGGAAAACTGAGTTACTCGCCAAAATGGCCAAAGCCCTCACCTTAAACAGCATCTTCAGCTAAAGACAAAAGAGGATGTTGGGGTAGAAGTTTGGGACTTCAAAGGGGAGGAAGGCAATTGACATGGAGATGGAAAAGCACGCGTTTGGTAAACAAATGTTTGCTGGGTCCTGCAGAGACAGTGGGACACAGAGTGGACTCTGATCTCTGGGCCTGCCCAGTACCCCAACTACACCTAGCCCCATATTCTTTGAAGATATTTCTGGTGACTGCTCTATTCTGGGCACAGGCCCTTTATCTAAAGTCTTTAAGCAGCTAAGAGGGAAGTAAAAAGAAAACTTCCTGAGTCTTCTGTTTCTTAAAAAGAATCAGCCTAAATTAATCGTCATGCCAAAGAGACACAGTTTGGGGTGGCAAAGTTTTCTCCCCTGTACAAGGTCAGTTCCAGCCACAACTTTTTTGTTGGTCAGTATCACATCATGTCCTCATGGCATTGTGAGCTTAGCAGTTGATCCCTTTGGCTTTTGGGTTCTCAACATTGCTCCACTGGGTGTATACCAACTGTACACACTGGGTTGTCCCAAATGTACATTGGACCTGGTGACTATTTGGCTAACGTGGGTGTATAGCTATCGCAGAATGGGGTCCTGAAAAGGGCACTCTCCAAAAAGTTGGGAGACTTGCTTCTACTCTTCAATCTATTATTGCCTGTATATAACGTCAGGTAACTCTCTTTACCTCTCTGAACTTCAGATGCTATTGTTTAAGGATAGAGGAAGGAGCTGGTCCAGATGATTCCCTTTGTCTCAAAGTGTATTTCATAGAGAAATGATCTGATGAGATACAACAATGCTTGTTACTATGCCCTTCTGTAAGAATGAAGCCTCTGGGAATCCCTGCAATAAGTGAATCTGTTTAACTTTTTAACTCAGGATTATATAAATTTATAAAACCACAGAATTCCTTCGTTTTTTAGAAGAAGACTCAGGACATCCCCACTCTGCTTGTTTCTCAACTACTCTTGGAGAAGCCCTGGACAGGCTCCCTTCCAGACCTAATATTCTGTGTTCTGATTCTAGGCTGTCTCCACTTGGTGGACCAATGGCAGTGGACCTCCATCATGGCCAACTGCTGGAAAGCTTGAGAATTTTTTAAAACTCAATGCAGTTTTTTCTGTCCTCCAACACTTACAGGGACAAAAAAGATCTCTCCCTATGTATTCTCCATCCTCCAAGCACATGCGAAGTGTCTACGATCACCAGGCACATGTGAATCTAAAATTTGCAAATGTACCCTTGTTTGTGGTTCCTTGGTAGATGTAGATAAGGGGTTAGCCCTGAGTAATCTGAATATATATGAAGCAATAATATTTTGCCTTCTCTAAGTCCTGTCCTTTAAAATCAATGCAAATTATACCTTAAAAAAGTCTACATGGATACCAGCATGTCACTGGTCTTGTCAGGACTTTGCCTGCAGCCTGTTTTAAATCCCAACTGCTCCCAGTTTTGCTCACTCCAACTTTCTCTTTCTGGATGCACCCAGAGAACAAGTGTCAGCTACCACCCATAGAATAGTGATTTGCATATTTGAAGTCTTATTTCCCCCTCAACATTCTTTATTTCATTTATCATTTTTTCTAGAATTCCACCATCCAAACTTTTAATGGCTTTGCTTGCTTTTCTCTGAACTCTCTCCAGCTCTCTTTTGAACTGAAGGTTCCTGATCTGAACACAGTGCTTCCATGGAGATATGACTATTAATGCATTGGATCTTAAATCTGGCTGAACATCAGAATCATATTTTTTTTTAACTGTAGATGCCTGAGCTCCACACAGCCATGTATGGGAAACATGGAACTGTTACCATGTTGATTTTCGTTGGAATGGCTTCCTTCCAACAGTCCAGGCCTATCTCAGTTGTTACCTCTTTGGGAAGCTTTTCCTCATCCATGCAACTTAATTTAACAGATATCCCTCAGAGTTTATAAGGCCCCTTGGGCTTTGGACCATATTGCATTGCTTTGCTAGTCATATATAGTAGTATCCCTTTTGGGAGCTTTTAGATTGTAGAGCCCCTTACTCTTATGTTTGTCTTCCAACCCCAGTACTGGGAATGAATCCATTTCAGTTAGAACCAGCACTTGGGACAAGTCCTCATTATCTTCCTCTGCACACATTTCCTACCAAACAGCAACCAAAATGAAGGTCCCTTCAAGTCCGAGCATTTGTAATCTGCGTATCACTACCACATGACGTGGCATATAATATCTGTATTTTTTAGTTGAAAAATTTTTCCCATTGAGATTTGAAGCATTCTGAAGGTGGGTGTTAGGTTTCAGAAAATTTTACATTTCCTATAGGGACTGTACCTAGTAAACAGTCCTCAGTAAATAGACCATCAGAATGGAAAAAGAGTAATTAAAGACTAAGAAATCTAATAACAAAAAAGAAGTAGGCTCACAGATATAGAGAACAAACTAGTGGTTACCAGTGGGGTGGGGGGCCAGCAAGATAGGGTGGGAGGTACAAACTACTGGGGGTAAGATAGGCTCAAGGATGTATTGTACAACACAGGGAATATAGCCAATATTTTGTAATAACTGTAAATGGAAAGTAACCTTCAAGATTTTTAAAGTTTTCAAAAAGTAAAAAAAAAAAAAAAAGACTAAGCATTCTAAACCCTCATTTTACAGATGAAGAAACTGAGGCCAAGAGAATTGAAGTGATTCACTCAGATAAAAACAGGTTTCAAACTAGTCAGGCTACCTTATTCCCTGGGCTCTTTTTGCTTATTCTATGTGCCCTCTGTTGATTGAATGGAGTTGATTGATAGAGTTCCTGGAAATGGAGCTAGGAAACCAAAGTAAATCTCTACCACCGAACCCTTGAAAGACATGTCTTCTGAAGGCTGGAATTTCCCATCAAGCAAACAGGGAAATGCCATAGGCAATAAGCTGAAGACTGACTTCAGTGTACTCTACTATGCATGATTTTAAATGAGCAGCCACTTGTAGGCCACACCAACCTCGGGTAGATTTGAATACATTAGGCAATCAACTATGAAAGTATAAGCACAAGTGAGGCCAGGCTCAAATACCTGACCTCATATCAGTTAAAACCGTCATATCTAGATCAGACACTTTTTTTTTTTTTTACATCTTTATTGGAGTGTAATTGCTTTACAATGGTGTGTTAGTTTTCTTTTTTAACATCTTTATTGGAATATAATTGCTTTACAATGGTGTGTTAGTTTCTGCTTTATAACAAAGTGAATCAGCTATACAAATACATATATCCCCATATCTCCGCCCTCTTGCGTCTCCCTCCCACCCTCCCTATCCCACCCCTCTAGGTGGTCACAAAGCACCGAGCTGATCTCCCTGTGCTATGCGGCTGCTTCCCACTAGCTAGCTATGTTACGTTTGGTAGTGTATATATGTCCATGCCACTCTCTCACTTTGTCACAGCTTACCCTTCCCCCTCCCCGTGTTCTCAAGTCCATTCTCTAGTAGGTCTGTATCTTTATTCCCATCTTACCCCTAGGTTCTTCAGGACATTTTTTTTTTTTCTTAGATTCCATATATATGTGTTAGCATACGGTATTTGTCTTTCTCTTTCTGACTTAACTTCACTCCGTATGACAGACTCTAGGTCCATCCACCTCACTACAAATAACTCAATTTCGTTTTGTTTTATGGCTGAGTAATATTCTGTTTTATGTATGTGCCACATCTTCTTTATCCGTTCATCTGATGATGGACACTTAGGTTGCTTCCATCTCCTGGCTATTGTAAATAGAGCTGCAATGAACATTTTGATACATGACTCTTTTTGAATTATGAAAACCATCATATCTAGAATAAAAATAATAGAAGATATCACTTGCAACTGAATTAAGTTGGACTCATTTGCATTCGAATTTCAAGTTAGCAAGATTTCATCAGAAGGGTTCTCCTGCAAATCGAATTCCATCTTACTGTTATTATTTGTATTCTTGGGGTGGATGTGTAGTTTTGGAATATCGTAGTGTTGTTGCTACCACTGTTGTATCTATTATTGTTGGATGCTGGGACTCTTATTTCCAATCACGCTTTTACCCAACTGGGTAGCCTCCATATCAGCCCTTGCTGGTGAGTTAGATCATCTAAATAGATTCTCTAAAAGAAACACCCAGCGATGAAGGGGCAACCGAGGTGGCCGTTATCCAGTCCTTGTGAGCCCAGGACCTGAGCATAAAAGGTTATCTGATACACATTTAAAGGAATTCCGGGGGCGGGTGATGGTGGAAAAAACAAACTTAGCAAAGGAGTCTTTAACTGGTAGAATATATTTTTTAGAAGTGGTTCTGAAAGCCATGTTAAACCCCCTCACTCACCAGGATGCTGAAAACCCAAAGCAAAGCTTCTCGTGAGCTTCCCCTGTTTGGTAGGGGCAGGGAGGCAGGGGAGTGGCTCAGGGAAAGTGTGGCTTCTTTGGCATTATGTGCCTGAAAAATTCTAGTCCAACGCCAAATGAGTCAGCAGAGTTTTGTGGAATAGCCGAGGCGAGGATGCTTTCTTTAGGAGATTATTTATTTGGTTGCTACATAATACTGTAGATTAATTAGGAGTCAGAATGAGTGAGATTATTTGGAAAAAGTGATAGCAGCTTGAAAGCTTCCCCCGCTTGTGACCTCATGCCGGAAGAAACATTACGGTTCCATGCAACTCGTTATTTTGAGGGGGAGTAAGAAAGTGACATCAACCAAAATGTTATCATAAAATCACTGACCATACTAGCCCAGATATCAGCCTTACAAGGTCAAGATTTTAGAAATGCAAATTGGTTCACAATTTCAATAAACCCTTGACATTTAAAAGAGCAAAATTTGTTCAGTGTGGCTCCCAATATGTTAAGTACATCAAGAGAAAAATCTAGCCAAAGTATAAATTAATATGGCTTAGAAACATCTTTCCTCATCTTCTAAATATCTCCACATCTGGCAAAATGACCAGGGTGGAGGGAGATGTTTTCAGTATGCTCAAGATTCAGGCTGAATTTATAGTGATGACTTGAGAGACTCTAGTCTCTGAAATCTACCTCCTGTCCCATCATGTCTTTTTTTTAATTTAATTTTTATTTTATATTGGAGTATAGTTGATTTACAACGTTGTGTTAGTTTCAGGTGTACAGCAAAGTGATTCAGTTATACATATACACATATGTATTCTTTTTCAGATTCTTTTCCCATATAGGTTGTTAGAGAGAATTGAGTAGAGTTCCGTGTGCTATACAGTAGGTTCTTATTAGTTATCTATTTTATATATAGTAGTGTGTGTATGTTAATCCCAACCTCCTAATTTATCCCTCCCCCCTCTTTCCACTTTGGTAACCATAAGCTTGTTTTCTGAGTCTGTGAGTCTTTTTCTCTTTTGTAAATAAGTTCATTTGTATCATTTTTTTAGATTCCACATATAAGTGATATCATATATTTGACTTCACTTAGTATGATAATTTCTAGGTCCATCCATATTGCTGCAAATGGCATTATTTCGTTCTTTTTATGGCTGTGTAATATTCCACTATATATATATATATATATATATATATATATATAGTGGAATCTTCTTTATCCATTCATTCATTGATGGGCATTTAGGTTGCTTCCATGTCTTGGCTATTGTAAATAGTGCTGCAATGAGCACTGGGGTACATGTATCTTTTCACAGTATGTTTTCTCTGGATATATGCCCAGGAGTGGGATTGCTGGGTCATATGTAGCTCAATTGTTAGTTTTTTGAGGAACCTCCATACTGTTCTCCATAGTGGCTGTATCAATTTAGATTCCCACCAACAGTGCAAGAGGGTTCCCTTTCCTCCACATCCTCTCCAGCATTTATTGTTTGTAGATTTTTGATGGTGGCCATTCTGACTGGTGTGAGGTGATACCTCATTGTAGTCCATTATGTCTTGAATGTTTGCTTCTTAGGCTGTTTCTTCTCTCTTCTTGGTCATCAATTGCTCCAACTGCACTGGACCATTTCAATTAGCATACATACACCTTCATGTATTCATCACCAGTTTAAAACAATTATCCACTCATGGCGAACTTTATTTCATCCATGCCCTTTCCCCTGAATTATTTTGAAGCACTTTCCAGACATTATACTGTTTTAATCCATAAATAGTTAAGAATTTATCTCTAAAAATAAAGATCATTTTAAAAAACATAACCATAATACCATCATCCAACCTAAAAATATTAGCATCTTTAACAGTCTATTTCTTACTGAGAACTAGAAACTATACTAGAAACTGGCCAGAGAGAAACATCATCTCATTCTTTTCTTGAACGTTTCCTTGCAAAGAATCCCATGTCCACCAAAGAGGGCCTGGCCCTGTCTATTCCACCAGTAGGAGCAGCATGATATATGGGAATGAAAGGCAAAAACTGAAACGTCGTCATCACTCTATAATGCTGTAGTCTGGAAATGCTGACCGCAGAAGGTGGGTTTTGAGGTTACTGTTCTCTTAGTTTTTAAGAGAATATACACTGATCATTTTTTTTTTTAATGAGAATGGGAGCTTACAACAACAAAAACCCTCCCTTGAACATTGGCTCTGCGGATTAAAGTAAATGGAACTTTGTGGATGAGACTGGCTTTCTAGAAGTTTCATGGCTTAGAACGAAAAGAAGGCAAGCTGACCTGTGAAGACCTTCACAAGGTCACGAGTTCCTCCCAAGCCCAGCTGGTACCACTATTATTTTTTTAGACCAGAGAAATCAATCTTAAAAGATCTTGCATTTGCTTTCTGGATCTTGCTGACCTGAAATAAATAGACTGCCGGATATTTCTCCAGGAAAGATGTGTTTATTTGGGATCAGCAGAGAATTGCAATTCAGGGTCTGCAACCTCGGCAAGCCACAGGCAAGTCTCCGCCTGTCAAGGGAAGAACACTTTTATAGAGGGGAAAGGGTTATAGTAAACAGGGTCCATGGCTCTTCTTTGGCTGAGCCCTTGCCAGGAAAGAAGAGGAGTCTTTCTTCTTCCTGTTGGACTCTGCTGTCATCAAACGGCATCAAACGGCATGAAAGCTCCCCTTCTGGTGTCCTGACTCTATTTAATCAAGGTTTCTGTTTATTATTTTCTTTACAATTCTGTTTGCTTCTTAAGGAGTATGATTAAGCTGTACCGGGAACTATAGGCTAAGAAAATCCTTAGTCTTGGGAAAAACACTGCAGAGGAAGAGGAAGGCCTCAGGCCCCAGACCCCCACCAAAATTAAATCGAAATCGTCTGGTAGAACAGACAATCCCATCACCTTATGCCAGCCCCTAAATTCTTGCTGGCAACCAGAATTTAGCCAAGATAAAGGTACAGTTTTGGGCTTCTGGGGTGAGCCTTCACCCAGCTCAAAACATTCTGTAAGGGCTTCCCTGGTGGCGCAGTGGTTGAGAGTCCGCCTGCCGATGCGGGGGACGCGGGTTCGTGCCCCGGTCCGGGAGGATCCCACATGCCGCGCCATGGCCGCTGGGCCTGCGCGTCCGGGGCCTGTGCTCCGCGGCGGGAGAGGCCGCAGCAGTGAGGGGCCCGCGTACCGCAAAAAAAAAAAAAAAAAAAAAAAAAAAAAAAAAAACATTCTGTAAGGAGGATGGCCTGACACCTGAAATTCTACACTCTTAGGCGCTCCTTTTCAAGGAGCAGGTCTTCATCAGATGTACTCCTCCGTATGGCAGTGGTATAATTAATGTATAATCCAGTAGAGCTGGGCTTCTCGGCCTGGGCACTATTGTCATTTGGGCCAGGCAGTTCTTTGCTGTTGGTTGAGGGGAGGCTAACTGAGCACTCCAGGCTGCTGAGCAGCTTCCCTGGCCTCCACCCACCAGATGCCAGGAGCGCCCTCCCCTGGGGTGGGGCGAGGTGCAGAATCACCCGTTTGAGAATCCCTGCAACAGAAGTGATATTTTAGCAACTGCATGAAGCATAAAGATTGCCAAGGGATACAAAGTAGACTATTTTAGATATCGTCTTAAAGGGAACTACTTTCATCATCATTGGAAAAAAAAACAGTGCTAAATGATTAGACATAAAATAATAAATGAAAAGTACTATTGCTTTAAAATATTCCCTCAAGGAAGTGAAGTATTTGTGTCAATTCCGCCCTTTCACCCATGAAGATGACTTTGATCGCAGGTGTGGTGAAAGACATTATTCAGAAGCTCAACCTGTGGTTTGCTGGTGAGAATAGTTCCTGGCTCGGGGCGACAGCTGCCGGGCAGAGTCTGTGAGCTGCCGGCCTTTCTCAACCACTCCTGAAAATCCCCACATTGTTTGAACTTGAGTACTGTAATTACAGACGAGATTCTCAGAGCCAAAAATGAAGCTGCTTGGCCAGAGCAGCAGGATATAGAATAGACTCTTGGGGCTGTAAATTTTAATTTTTGTGGTTTCCAAGTACTCCTAAGTGTGGTGGAGAAGGGTTTTGGAGATGATCCTCAACATGTCAGAGGCCCTGGCATTTTTTTTACCCACAGCCATTGTAGAGAATCCACCCCAAGTTCAGGAGTATTGAAGAAATTACTCCTTCTGAGCCTGGATTGTTGTGTGTGAAAGTTAAAAAGAATGAAGTTCTGTACACGTGTGCATTGTGGTCATTACATACACGCACATACATATACATATGTCAAATAAATCAATCTCTAGAAATGCCTAAGGCAGTGAAAGTGATGGGGGCAGTTTAAAGTGTTCAGCACATATTGGGACTGAGACACTGATCAGAGAAAAGTGATCTGTAATACCGAGAAGGAGCCAGCTGGTGTGGGTGGAGGCTCAAGCAGAGAAAAGTGGGGAGGCCCCAGGAACAGATAGGGAGGCTTGAACCCCGACACAGAGCAGAGGGTCCAACAGCTGGAGCTGATGACTCCAGATGGCTGACGATGACATCATGTGTCAGGTTACACCCAAGTGACACAGCGTTCCAAGCAAGTTCAGGCCAACATGGAGGCCCTTCCCAGTGTCCACCTTGGAATTCCAGGAGGGATGGAAACACTGCCCAGCCCTGTCTTGTGTCCTCTATGGAAAGAGTAGGAGGAAGACATATAGGCCCTTCCCACCCCTTCTTTATTCTTTTTCTTTCTCAGGTTAAAAGGGAGTAGAAAAGGAGAGAAATTGGGCTTTTAAAGAACCTTGTTCCCCTCTGCCTTTGTTCTCTGCTTCCTCTCTAAATTACGTTACAGAGGGAAAGATAAGGAACTTTAACGTAGGAAATTCAACCCAACAAACTGATCCCAGAGTCCAACATGTCGGGGGTCGGGGGGGGGCGGGTAATGTTTCTGAGGATAGATTTGATCCACTTATGCTTCTTAGTGTGCCCATAAGCACTTCCAACAACCTACCGGAAGCTGAACTTGACACATGTCCCCTCTCCAGCATTCTCTTCAAGTCAGAAACTGAACTCCAGGTGCCCACTTATATTGTCAATCAGTTATCGAGTCTTGGAGATTCTGTCTCCTTAGCATCTCTTGAAACCATCTTCGCTTCTCCATCCACATTTCAATTGTCTTAATTCCGACCTTCACTGAGTCCTACATGGGCTGTTACAATTGTTTCTTCTAGCTGGCCTCTTTGCTTCAATGCATTCTTTCCATTAGCTTCCAGAATAATCTTTTAAAAACGCAAATCTGTTCATATTATTTTCCTACTTACAACTCTTGTATGACTGCCCATTCTCAAAGGTTTTTCAACTTCTTTTTTGTCCTGACAGACCCAGTACAGATGCCATGCATCAGACCAATGGAATCCTACAGGCAAAGTCAGATTCTGACCAAACTCTTCCTTTTTTAATTTTTTTCAGGGAAATAAAGCTCAGCCTAGTGAGTCACGGTGTCTCATCACAAGGTATGGTGTATATTACATACACTAGGCAACGTGCACATTTGTCTTTGTGCTAGGCATAACACATCACCTTCCTGTCACCAAAGGATATGTGTTGGTACCAACGGTAATGTCTTAGTTTTGATAAGTGGACTATGGTATTTTAACTGTAGAAGATGTTATATTAGGGGAAGCTGGGTGAAAAATACGTGGGACCTCTCTGTACTATCTGTGCAACTTTTCTGCAAATCTAAAATCATTTCAAAATGTTACCATTACCTATGTTCTTGATGTTACTTATGTCTATTATATCTGACTAGTGGAAATACCATACAATGGTGTGCTACTGGGCATCTCTCCCAACTCCATGTTCAGTGATCCCTACTTTGTGCTTTGATATCGGACAACTTGGGGTATTTACACCATGGCAGTTGATAAACGTCATAAACATTTATCAGCATCGCAAAGCAGCCAGACATTACTCTCTCTGCCTGAAGAATGGAAAGATATTGATAAATATGAGTGGCCAAAACTGTGAGGGAGAAGAGAAACTGGCATCTGTGGAAGCCAGCTCCTCCTTTCTCTGAAAAAGCCTGCTGGTTATGAGTGTTTCAGTCACTGGGCGACCAGGTCACAGGCATATGGCATATGGTGGAGATCTCTGTGCTGCCCCCGGCCCCCAGGAAGGCAGGGTGTGGAGCCCACCATTGGAGATCCTGAGGGCTTTGTGCAGTAAGGATGAAGGTGGAGACAGTAAGCCAAACAGGAAGATTCCCATAATTTGAGCCATTGTGAATACTGAGAAACATCCAGACTACTTAAAAGTTGGCATGGTTCATCAGTTCTCATAGCAGCTACCAAAATAATATTTTCCAGCATGGCTTTCTGTCCATTAAATGATATGATTCTGTGCCGAAATCATTAGATTTAGTACAGAGAGAAAAAAAGGACCACTTTCATCCCAACAGAGTGGGGTGTTGCAAAGATTCACCATCCTGATCTTTCACGGCAGAGATGACCAGCGTTGAGGGTACATTTGGGTGATTTTTAAGGTACAAACTCTATTCAGCTTTCCATATACATGGGGATTCATCCTGGAGGGAGGAAAGGCAGGGCTCAGAGATGAGGTTAAGTATTAAAATCAGCATATAAGGCAAAAATGGTTTATAATTAGAACGACTCTTTAAAATCCCTTAGATTAGTGGTTTTGCGGAGAAGATACACCCCTAAGGGGAATTTGGGGAATTTCGCTGTGTGTTTTTGGTGTTCCCACCGGTAGGGAGGTAGGAGAAGTTGCCTTAGACACTGATGAGCCACAGTTGGGGATTTTAGGCATCATTTGCTGCTCATAAAGCCCAGGACAACGAAGGATCCTCCTGGGTCCTGCTAGAAGGACACATTCATGTGTGTGAAAACCCGCTCAGGATTATCTGAAGACAGACATTACGTCATTTTACAAATAAACAAAAAGCGTTTTTAGGCCAGTTTTAATGAACGTTGAGTTTTTCTGGAAGTAAATTACCGCGTAAATCGGAAGATTGTGTTTTCTTTGAGATGGAACTTTAGCACAAGCCGTTTGCTGTTCTGGAAAATCGTGACACCACCCGTCTTCTGTCGTGCACACCTGTATCTATGGGCACGTATAGCAGTTGCATTTTTGGTGATCCTACTAATAGGCACAGGCATCTGAGGACTTTATCTACTAGTGCAGCTTTTATACAAATCAAAATGCATTTTATTTCATTATAGATTATCTTTTTATTTCTCCCTGATACATTATAATCATAACATTATATTGATATTTTTAAATTATTTGTATCATTAGCTTTATTATCTCTGAATTTCATTTCAGGATAGAAAAGGAACAGTTACAAAATATATGTTACAAAAAAGGCCCACCGGGTCTGAGAAAGTTGAGAGTTATTGCCTTAAATTTCTCTAAATCACTGGAACCTGGGCTGCTTGAAGCCGAATCAAGAATGAAATTTGTTATTTTTTTCATTTTGCATTTTGGGCTGTGGATTCCTTTCCCAGGGATATTGGAGGCCCCAGCTTTGCTTTATTTAAGGCAAACTTTCTCAGCCCCACAACTATTGACAACTTGGGCTGGATAATTCCTGGGGTGTGGTGGGGTGGCGAAGAGGAACTGTCCTGTGCCCTGGAGGATGTTTAGCAGCGTCCCTGGCCTCTACCCACCGGATGCCAGGAGCAGCCTCCTCCCAACTTGTGACAACCAGAAATGTCTCCAGACATTGCCACGTGTCCCCTAGGGGCAAAGTCACCTCTAGCTGAGAACCTCTGATTTTAGGGAACTCCACTATGGAGTTCTTTTCAGAAAGAGGGGAGTTTTGGTCATGTTTCTCAAAGCATGATCTGCAAGTCGAATCAAAAAAGGAGGATCCACCAGAGTGCTGACAAAAAGTGCAAATAGACTCTGGGCTGGGGGCAGAAATCGGCATCTGAATGTGCGCCTGAAGGCTGGGGAAGTACACAGCTAGGAAGATCCTGGCTTGATCCCAGCCTGTTGGTAACAGTGAGACTTTGGCAGTTCAACCTCGGTGAACTTGAGATTCGACATCGACCAACTGGGGGTGAAAATCATGACGCGAGGATTAAATAAGATGCTGTAACTGAGGGGTGGACAAGAGTGTAGGCCTTATTTATCTTGGTAATGCCTTGTTATCCTAACCCAAGCCAGGCACACTCAGAAGGTAGAAGTGCAAGAGCCTGGGAGCATGGACTGATGAGCCAGCCCTGGCTTCAAAAGGTCCAATGCCTTGAACTGTTCCTGGTGGTGGGCTGCCAGCCCTGCCCTTGGAGGACAGCTGCTACTCCAGCCCCCTTGGGTCAAAGAGCTGAGACTCCCTCCTTCCTGCTGCCTCCATTGCAAGGGATCACCCATAGCCCCAGGGAGCAGAGATTAAACAGAAACAATCACAGAACTTCTGGGCTGATAACCTTAGAGACCAGGTGCTCTGCTCTTCCCTGTGACATCATATGACCTTTCACACAATCAAGATGTAGGAATGAACAGGAATGAGCTAGGCTCATCCACCCACTCCACCCCCCTTGCAGGTGCAGCGGTTACTGTTATGTTGCTCAGAAAGGTTAAGTGTCTTGGCCAGTGTCACACAGCTAGCAAAGGGGAAAGCAGGGATCCGGACCTAGTCAGTCTGACTAGAGTATATGCCTTCAAAACTGTAAGTGAGAAACATGTCAAAGTAGCAATGACATATCAGGGCTTCAGACCAGCACTGTCCAGTCCAGCGGGCCCTTGCCATGTGGAGCTATCTAAATGTACATGTGTACTAATTAAAACTAAATGAAAGGTCAGTTCTTCGGGCACACTAGCTACATGTCACACGGTGAGGGACTACTGTATTGGATGGCACAGATACAGAACATTTCTATCGTTGCAGAAAATTCTATTGGAAAGCATTGTGCATTTTAAAAATAATTTTTAGCAATGTCGTTTATTGAACTCTTAGCATGTGCTTTACATCCATTTTCAGGTATCCTTACACAAATTCTAAGTATTTTCCATTTTACAGATGAAGAAATTCACAGTCACAGTGGGAAGGGATTTGCCCAAGTTCACATAGATAGTAAACAGTAGAACCAAGGATTTAAAAATTGACCCTTTCTGCTACCCCATGTTAAAGTTCTAAGGAGGAGTGAGATTCTTTTTTTGTTGGAGTATAGTCGATTAGTTAATTTAAAATACAGGTGTACAGCAAAGTGATTCAGTTTTATATCTATATGTATAAATATATATATCCTTTTTCAGGTTCTTTTCCATTATTTCATTCTTTTTCATGGCTGAGTAATATTGTATATCTATACCACATCTTCTTTGTCCATTCATCTGTTGATGGACATTTAGGTTGCTTTCATGTCTCGGCTATTGTAAATAGTGCTGCTATGAACATTGGGGCGTGTGTATCTTTTAGAATTAAAGTTTTCGTCTTTTCCAGATATATGCCCAGGAGTGGGATTGCTGGATCATATGCATTGTGCATTTATTTTTAATTGAAGTACAGTTGATTTATCGCTACAATGTTGTGTTAGTTTCAGGTGTGTAGTACAGTGATTCAGTTATACATATATATATATACACACACACACGTATATATGTATAGTACAGTGATTGAGTTATTTATATATGTATATACACACACACACACATATGTATATATATATATTCTTTTTCAGATTCTTTTCCCTTATAGATTACTACAAAATACTGAGTATAGTTCCCTGTGCTATACAGTAGGTCCTTGTTACCTATTTTATATATAGTAGTGTGTATATGTTAACTCCATCCTCCTAATTTATCCCACACCCCTTCCCCTTTGGTAACCATAAGTTTGTTTTCTATGTCTGTGTGTCTCTTTCTGTTTTGTTAATAAGTTCATTTGTATCTTTCTTTTTTTTTGGATTCCACATATAAGTGATATATGGTATTTGTCTTTCTCTCTCTGGCTTACTTCACTTAGTATGATAATCTCTAGGTCCATCCGTGTTGCTGCATGCATTGTGCATTTTAAATCACCACAGAAGCCTAGCTCATTGTGTCTGTCATTTTTAGTATGACTATGTTAAACTAAAATTAAGACATACATTAGGAATTTGTGGGGCAAAGCCATATTTGCTCACTGTAAATGGTCTTTTATTTTTTGTCACTTTGAGGAAACACACCAGAGAAGAAATTAAAAAGTAAAATATTCCCTGTACCTGTATTGACTCCTCATTAAATTAATAATGAGACACAAATAAAATATTCCTTTTTCCAATACTCTGTTACTGCTCAGTCTGTTTTCAAAGAGAAATTATTTGAGAAATGCCCTACTCAGAATTGTCACATTTTCCTCAAATAAGTACTTGTATATATTTTTTAAATGACACTAAAACATTGTAAATCAACTATACTTCAATTAAAAAAAAAGAAATAACATATGCATTACCCAAATAAGTAAAGTAAAATAACTCCAAGATCTTCCACAACATTAACCAAAAGGGAATGATTTATAAACAGCCTTCCATCATTTTCTCTGGTTGTTTCCAGGCAGAGCAAAGGCAAACCAAGTGTATTCCATCTTTCACAGCTGAAGAGTTTGTATTCACAAACCCAATGCTAATCGAGAAAAACTGTAGCTGTTTACCAAGGAGAACGCTTAACTTGTGGAAATACCCAAGGAAAACAATGTGGGTCAATTCACTTCATGGATTAGGGACTCTTACAACTTTCTAGAGGAATCGTGGAATCCTAAGTTGTTGGAGCCAGAAAAGATCTGAGCAAACAGTTTACCTACATTTGCAGATAAAGAGACCGACATTGAAAGTGAAGGGACACACCCTGTTAGTAGCACCAAGACTAAGGGAGGGACAAGGATCTCTTTGGCTTCAGACCACTGGTGCTTTGCTTTTTGAAGCCTGGCCAGAGCAGTAAATGCCCTTTGCTGTAGTACTAAGAACAGACCGGCAGGTATGGGGTGTCTGTTATATCCCATATCAGGTCCAACCGTGTCATGTAACTTCCCCAGTTGGTGATTGTCAAATCCGTGACACAACATAAAGTTCCAAACAGCCCTTTCCATTCCCCAGCTCGCAGTGTCTTTGAGAACATAGGGATCAGCCCCTTAAGCCCTGCAAGACCCTCGGCTGCTTCCTTCAAAGGAGGCAGAAGTTCAAAGGAAGGTAGTCATGTTGAGGCCCATTGTTTAGGCACAAGCTGGCTGGGTTTCCAAGGCCTCAAGGGAATTGGGTGTTGAGGACCATGTCAAGTTGATTAGGCCTTCAAACAGCCTTTCATGAAGTAATCCTTGAGAGGGTCTCATTCGAGAGCCAGGAGAGTACCTGTCTCCCTGCGCTCAGTGCCTTCTATCTGTTCCCTTCTTAATGCCTTGCTTTGTCTTTTCTACAATGCAGAAGTCATTGGATATTTATGAGGAAAACCTGCAAGACTTTCTAGTATTCCCCCCAATTTGTGTACATCCCTAAAGCATAACATTTCAACTCCCTTGACTTTGAGGTCAGGCAACTAGTACCTACATCACAGGATTGTTGCAGGATTCAATGCAATCCTTTATTAAGTGAGTTGGGGATTCTGGGTTTATGAATTTCCTAAAGGACTTTCTGCCACTAGAATACACACTAGCCGAGTGGTGTTCCTCCCCCAAATGGAAAATTGCTTCAGCAAAAACCCTTTCAACTCAGCAAAGAAGAAGTAAAGAGTCATATGTGATACCCACCAATACCAGGAGTCCAGGGAGGTCTCTTCAGTGCCTTTTCTTGTGTGAAGCCTTATATTGCTGTTGGATAAGAGGATGAGAGGAGACAACTCCCCAGACCCTGAAATATGGTGACTGGTCCCAAATAATGACACTCTGAGGGCTTGCCTTAGTTAGCTATTGCCTTGTAACAAATTACCCAGAAATGTTGTGGCTCGAAATAATAAACATTTATTAGCTCACAGTTTCTAGGGGTCAGGAATCCAGGTGGTTCTGTCTCGGGGTCTCTCATGGGGTTGCCGTCATCTGAAGGCTGAACTGGGGCTGGTAGATCCACTTCCAAGATGGTGTACTCACAAGGTGGTGGGCAGGAGGCCTCAGGTCCTCACCAGTGGACTCTCTATAGGACTGCTTGAGTGTCCTGATGGCTTGGCAGCTAAGCCATGAGAGTGAGAGGAAGGAGGAAGCCACCATGCTGACACCATCTAGTCTCAGAAGTCACACAGGGTCACTTCTGCCATATTCTATTATTGAGAAGTGAGCCATTAAGTTTAGCCTATACTCAAGGGGAGGGGAATTAGTCTCCACCTTTTGAAGGGAAGTTTCAAAGAATTTGTGGACATACTTTTAATTTTCTTTTCTTTTCCATTATGGTTTATTACAGGATATTGAATATAGTTCCCTGTGCTCTACAGTAGAACCTTGTTGTTTATCCATTCTCTATATAATAGTTTGCATCTGCTAATACCAAACTCGCAATCCTTCCCTCTCCCTACTCCCCCTCCGCTGTGGCAACTACAAGTCTGTTCCCTATGTCTGTGAGTCTTTCTGTTTCATAGATATGTACACTTGTGTTGTATTTTAGATTCCACGTATAAGTGATATCATATGATATCTGTCTTTCTCTGTCTGACGTACTTCACTTAGTATGATCATCTCTAGGTCCATCCTTGTTGCTGCAATTGGCATTACCTCATTCTTTTTCACGGCTGAGTAATATTCCATGGTATATATGTACCACATCTTCTTTATCCATTCATCTGTCGATGGATATTTAGGTTGTTTCCATGTCTTGGCTATTGTAAATAGTGCTGCTATGAACATAGGGGTGAATGTGTGTTTTTGAATTGGAGTTTTGTCTGGATATATCCCCAGGAGTGGGATTGCCGGATCATATGGTAGTTCTATTTTCAGTTTTTTAAGGAACCTCCATGCTGTTTTCCATAGTGGCTGCACCAGTTTACATTCCCACCAACAGTGTAGGAGGCTTCCCTTTTCTCCACATCCTCTCCGGCAGTAAAATTGATTTTTGAAAAACCTCAGTGTTGTTGAACATCGTATTCAGAGGCTCTTTGTAAATGATTCTCTCCATCTCTCCCCTTCCTTCCTTCCTATGACTTCATGCTTTGTCTGCCCTCCCAATAAGCATGTTTCTAAATTATACGTTTTCCGTTGCAGACTGACATTCATAATTCTAGTGCCTTCCGATGCACAATTTGTTCCCCATTTCAGTGTACTTCTTTCAGCAATAGATTTCTTTTCAAAACAGCAGCCTTTAGAAACAGCCAGCACAATATACGGTTCATCAACCAAAGAGCTTATTTTTCAATAGCCCGCTCATATTTCGTAGATCATATGGCAGTTGTTATAACTGATTGGCTCAAAAAGTTTCATTTGATTTTCAATCCAATTATTTTGATAAAAGTAAGGTGGTGAATGGGTTCTTTCCTAAACTTGCAAAAAAAGAAAAAAAACAAGCTGCATACTACCTAGCTTATTAAAAGAGTGAAATTCATGGTACATTATGTCTGTCTGGTGAAAATGATTATTTAAGAAGCTAAAGTAGCCTCTCTACCTGGTGAGGGAAGTGCTCAAATTTAAGAGCCTGTGACAGAAATCTTGGTGAGACTAAATCCAACCCTTGGTTTCCTTCTCCAGTGAATTTGGTATCTCCATCCATCTCCATAACTGCAATTCAAAACACGTACACAAAAGATAGTTGGAATTTTCAAGGAAGCAAGTAACTTATTCATGACCAGAAGTGCCTGCTTATACACTCTTTCACCTTTACGCCTTGCAGGAAACTCTGATTTTACCTTGTGAAAAAATTGTAAGTATCTGTGAGAACAGCTATTGTATGAAACAAAGATGGTAATGGATACAGAGTTAAAGCTGCAGAAAAAGAGGATGGAATTCTTAAAGGGGACGTCAGAAAATAAAAGCCTTTCCTTTTATGTAGACCTTGGAGACCAAAAATAAATAAATAGGCAGAAACTTGCATGATCCTTATTATGTCCCATGAACTACAATGTATTCAATATTATTCGTACAGATTAATAGGAAAGGATGGTTAATTATGGCTGTGGATATATAGGAAGAAACAGTCTTGCAAAACTGTAAATTGAAACACTCACTGAATTATTCCTGGATGTGTGTTGAATCAAGTTAAAGGGTTAATGACGCAGATATGAATGTGGCTTGTAAAGACATGACGGAAGGAGTAAACAGTCTCATAAAAAGAGAAAAGCAGACAGCACATCACCTAAGATTATTGAGACTGTTCTTATTAGCCTCCTTCATTCATGTTGGAGATAATCTAGAAGGGTCAAGAATTTCCCGTTGTGAAGGGAAGAGGTGACCATTGGTTTGTGCCTTGTGACTCAGGTTCACTGTTCAAGAACCTTTTTATTATCCAAGATAGTGTAAGTGAATGCCCTCCCTGTGATACAGAAAAGGTAACAAAGGATTAAACAAGGCCACGGAAAGAAGCAAGATGCCATCATGGCAGGGTCTCAAGCCCACGAACTTGATACCCACAAGCCCATTCTAAAAGTAGAGTTCAGAGACCACAGGTACTACAGGCATGGATGATTCAATATTTATTCTAGAATGGATTAGCATGAACGCTTTACAGATGCACCCGGCAACAGTGGGCTCTCAGGCTTGCCGGAAATGACTCAGGGTCAGGTTTTGGGGGCCAGGATGGCTCCACTTTTACTGGAATGCTATGAGCCATGTGTTAGTCAGCTGGGTGAGGAGACCGTACTGGTCGCCTGTAGTCTTCTGTTTCACATAATCCAGGCCACCTGACCAAAATTCTGACAAGACTCACAAGCAGATAAGAAGATATTATTTCAGTGTTCAAGCAGAGAAGAGAAAGTCTGAACGTTTTTAAACCTCCAAACCAAGAACTGAAATATGAAACAATTTTCTACCACAGAACTTTTATAAGACCAGTAGCTTCTATTGCTCCCCAAAAAGTATTTAAGAAACTATTTGAGTGGTGTTAAATCTTGATTATTACCCTGTTTAAATACTGTCTTTAAAAGACCTGCCTTGCTGACTGTCTAGAGTGCAAAGAACAAGTCAGATGTCTTGAATACTTCACAGTTCTAGCTCTGGAAGTCCTAGCTATGTGACTGTCGGTTACAATTAAGGCAGTTGATTTAAGATAGTACCCCGGGTTTATCTTCTCATATTGACAAGTCCAGAGGTAGGCAGTCCAGGCTGGTATGGTGGCTTAAGAAGATCACGGGGCAGGGCTTCCCAGGTGGCGCAGTGGTTGAGAGTCCGCCTGCCGATGCAGGGGACACGGGTTCATGCTCCGGTCCGGGAAGATCCCACATGCCGCGGAGCGGCTGGGCCCGTGAGCCATGGCCGCTGAGCCTGCGCGTCCGAAGCCTGTGCTCCGCAACGGGAGAAGCCGCAACAGTGAGAGGCCTGCGTACCGCAAAAAAAAAAAAAAAAAAAAAAAGTCACTGGGCAATCAGAGTCCTCTCTGCTTCAGTATTCTCATACATATATGGCTTTTATCCTCACTGTCACAAGATGCCTGCTCCAGCTGCAGCCATCACATCCACATTACGGGAAACAGGAAGGTAAAGGGAGGAAGGCAAAAGGAGACACATCCCATTGTTTTGTTTTAATGTCAATCATTCTTTTAATTGAAGTGTAGTTGATTTAAAATATTATATTAGTTTCAGGTGAACAACATAGTGATTTAGTATTTTTATAGATTAAACTCCATTTAAAGTTATTACAAAGTAGTGACTATATTTCCACCTGCTGTACAATATATCCTTGCTGCTTATTTATTTTATACATAGTAGTTTTTTTGTTGTTGCTCTTAAATGTATTGTGATTTGATTTGATTTTTTTTTTTTGCGGTACGCTGGCCTCTCACCGCTGCGGCCTTTCCCGCCGCGGAGCACAGGCTCCGGATGCGCAGGCTTAGCGGCCATGGCTCACGGGCCCAGCCAATCCGCGGCACGTGGGATCCTCCCGGACCGGGGCATGAACCCGCATTCCCTGCATTGGCAGGCCGACTCCCAACCATTGCGCCACCAGGGAAAACCCCTGATTTGATTTTTTAAACATCTTTATTGGAATATAATTGCTTTACAATGTTGTGTTAGTTTCTGCTGTATAACAGAGTGAATCAGCTATACGTATACTTATATCCCCATATCCCCTCCCTCTTGCATCTCCCTCCCACCCTCCCTATCCTACCCCTCTAGGTGGTCACAAAGCACTGAGCTGATTTCCCTGTGCTATGTGGCTCCTTCCCACTAGCTATCTATTCTACATTTGGTAGTGTATATATGTCCATGCCACTCTCTCACTTCGTCCCAGCTTACCCTTCCCCCTCCCCGTGTCCTCAAGTCCATCCTCTACGTCTGTGTCTTTATTCCTGTCCTGCCCCTAAGTTCTTCAGAACCTTTTTTTTTTTAGACTCCATATATATGTGTTAGCATACGGTATTTGTTTTTCTCTTTCTGACTTATTTCACTCTGTATGACAGACTCTAGGTCCATCCACCTCACTACAAATAACTCAATTTCATTTCTTTTTATGGCTGAGTAATATTCCATTGTATATACGTGCCACATCTTTTTTATCCATTTATCTGTTGATGGACACTTATATATGCTGTCTACAAGAGACCCACTTCAGACCTAGGGACACATACAGACTGAAAGTGAGGGGATGGAAGAAGATATTCCATGCAAATGGAAATCACAAGAAAGCTGGAGTGGCAATTCTCATATCAGACAAAATAGACTATAAAATAAAGACTATTACCAGAGACAAAGAAGGACACTACATAATGATCAAGGGATCAATCCAAGAAGAAGATATAACAGTTGTAAATATTTATACACCCAACATAGAAGCACCTCAATACATAAGGCAAATGCTAACAGCCATAAAAGGGGAATTGATAGTAATACAGTAATAGTAGGGGACTTTAATGCCCCACTTTTATCAATGGACAGATCAACCAAAATGAAAATAAATAAGGAAGCACAAGCTTTAAATGATACATTAAACAAGATGGACTTAATTGGTATCTATAGGACATTCCATCCAAAAACAACAGAATACACTTTCTTCTCAACTGCTCATGGAACCTTCTCCAGGATAGATCATATCTTGGGTCACAAATCAAGCCTTGGTAAATTTAAGAAAATTGAAATCATATGAAGTATCTTTTCCGACCACAGCGCTATGAGACTAGATATCAGTTACAGGAAAAAAATGGTAAAAAATACAATCACATGGAGGCTAAACAATACACTACTTAATAACCAAGTGCTAACTGAAGAAATCAAAGAGGAAATCAAAAAATACCTAGAAAAAAGTAACAATGACAGCCCGACAAACAAAAACCTATGGGATGCAGCAAAAGCAGTTCTAAGAGGGAAGTTTATAGCAATACAATCCTACCTCAAGAAACAAGAAACATCTCAAATAATCTAACCATACACATAAAGCAATTAGAGAAAGAAGAACAAAAAAACCCCAAAGTTAGCAGAAGGAAAGAAATCATAAAAATCAGATCAGGGGCTTCCCTGGTGGCGCAGTGGTTGAGAGTCCGCCTGCCGATGCAGGGGACACGGGTTCGTGCCCCGGTCCGGGAGGATCCCACATGCCGCAGAGCGGCTAGGCCCGTGAGCCATGGCCGCTGAGCCTGCGTGTCCGGAGCCTGTGCTCCGCAACGGGAGAGGCCACAACAGTGAGAGGCCCGCGTACCGAAAAAAAAGATCAGATCAGAAGTAAAAAGAAATGAAGGAAAAATCACAAAGGTCAATAAAACTAAAAGCTGGTTCTTTGAGAAGATAAAATTGATAAACCATTAGCCAGACTCATCAAGAAAAAAAGGGAGAAGACTCAAATCAACAGAATTAGAAATGAAAAAGGAGAAGTAACAAGTGACACTGCAGAAATACAAAGGATCATGAGAGATTACTACAAGCAACTATATGCCAATAAAATGGACAACCTGGAAGAAATGGACAAACCCTTAGAAAAGCACAACCTTCTGAGACTGAACCAGGAAGAAATAGAAAATATAAACAGACCAATCACAAGCACTGAAATTGAGACTGTGATGAAAAATCTTCCAACAAACAAAAGCCCAGGACCAGATGGCTTCACAGGCGAACTCTATCAAACATTTAGAGAAGAGCTAACACCCATCCTTCTCAAACTCTTCCAAAATATAACAGAGGGAGGAACACTCCCAAACTCATTCTACGAGGCCACCATCACCCTGATACCAAAACCAGAAAAAGATGTCACAAAGAAAGAAAACTACAGGCCAATATCACTGATGAAGATAGATGCAAAAAACCTCAACAGAATACTAGCAAACAGAATCCAACAGCACGTTAAACGGATCATACACCATGATCAAGTGGGGTTTATCCCAGGAATGCAAGGATTCTTCAATATACACAAATCAATCAATGTGATACACCATATTAATACTTTGAAGGATAAAAACCATATAATAATCTCAGTAGATGCAGAAAAAGCTTTTGAAAAAATTCAACACCCATTTATGATAAAAACTCTCCAGAAAGTAGGCATAGAGGGAACTTACCTCAATGTAATAAAGGCCATTCATTTTTAAGGAATCTTTCCGAAAGTGCTGCCCAACAGCTTTCAGATTGGCCAGAACTCAGTCATATGGCCACACCTCGCTGAGAAATACACTCTTTTAGTGGAGTTGCTGCCCTGAAAAATATCAGGACTCTTTGATGAAGGGAGAGAAGAATGAATATTAGCTAGGCAACAGGCAGTCTCAGTCAGAGTGACGTTTAAAGCTGTGAACTTCTGTAAGTCCGTGGCCTCGTCCTCATTTATAAAATAGGCAGACAGTGCCTACTCCACGTGGTTAGTGAGGTGAAAAACACACACAAATATTAGCTGTTCATAGCCTCCCCAAAGCTAACTTAGAATCATCGGCATCCATGTGTACATGCAGCATTACTCCATCTTCTGAAAAAATCAAGTCCCTAGTTAGAGTACAGAGACTCTGCTTTGCTTTGCTGCCTTATTCCAGTCCCAGTAACTGGACATCTGCTCTTTCCTGTGATTTCATTCCTTTCTTCATTCCCTCTTTCTAGCTCTCTAGTTCCTCCACGACTGGGCCCAGCCATGCTCTTCCCACTATATTGCCACCTACCTTTAAAACCTGATAGCCTCCCACATTTTATGCAAATCCTTTCAGTGGTTTCTAAAACATCTCAAGTCTCCCTAGGATTCTTACTTTCTCATCTTACTTTGTCATCCTCTTGTTGAATTACCTGGGAAACCAGACACAAGAATTTAGTAAACATGGGCAAATGCAGTGTGTATTTCTAAGTGGGGTTCATCACATTGGTTCCTAATTAGAAATGTGTTAATAACAACTAGTGTGCCTTGTTCACCACTATTCTTTCCACACGATGTTCTAATAAAGATCAGTCTGCAAATTTTAAAGACATTTCTCCTTTAAATTCTTCAGCATTCTATAAGATATGCTCTTCAGGCATTCCATGCAGTGTTAAGAATCAGTATTTTTATAAATGTTAAAATTATAGTTTAGTCAATCGATGAAAGGATAAAGAAGATGCAGTGTGTATATGTGTGTGTGTGTGTGTATATATATATAATGGAATATTAGCCACAAAAAAGAGTGAAATAATGCCATTTGCAGCAACCTGCATGGACCTAGAGATTATCATATTAAGTGAAGTAATATGATAATCTTTCAATGAAGACAAAGACAAATATCATATGATATCACCTATATGTAGAATCTAAAAAAATGAAACAAATGAACTTATTTACAAAACAAAAATAGACTCACAAGCATAGAAAACAAACTTATGGTTACCAAAGGGGATGGGTGTGCACAGAGGAGATAAATTAGGAGTCTGGGATTAACATACACACACTACTATATATAAAATAGATAACCAACAAGGACCTACTGTATAGCACAGGGAAATACACTCAGTATCTTGTAATGACCTATAAGGGAAAAGAATCTGAAAAAGAATATAGATATATAGATATAGATATAGATATATGTATAACTGAATCACTTTGCTGTACACTTGAAACCAACACAACATTGTAAGTTAACTATACTTCAATTTGAAAATTTTGTTAGTTTAAGGGGTTCAGTGAATTGTTTCTAAATTGAAGTAGCTCATCCAAGACTTTCCAGGCTATAACCAATAGGGCTAAGATCTATATCCACTGTCTGCTTCCAAATCCATGCACTTTTCACCAGAACAAAAATGCCCAATTCCCATTAAAGTCAGCGTGAATCACACTGCTCTATCTTATGATGAATTGAGAAAATCTAAGGTTCAAAACTTAGGGGTGTAAAATCTGCTTGCATCATGATAAACTATACTATTAGTACTCATGATTTCAAACACTGAAATAAAGAGGTGGAGGTGTGGGGAGATTCCATGCTAGTCATTAATTTGTAAGCCTTTACCCTACACTAGTCTATTTGATATGTAGACAGGTCAATCAGTCTTGACTATAATGACAAATCTTGCTTGTCTAAGAATAGGTTTATAGCCCAGATCATGTTTTCCTAAAAGAATTATTTTCCTGTAGTAGCTTTGTAAGAATAGAGAGACATTTGAAATGTTAGAGGATTTGGGAATTATTGGTGAAATTTCAAGCCACTAGGGTTAAAATAATCATTTCATCTAACTATGCCTTGTAGGCTGGTGTATAAGGTTGGTATATTGATGAGGAAAGGAAGGCTCTAACTTAATACACCCAGACATTTTATATGGAGAGGATGCTGAAGAGTAGGCATAGAGAATTGACTACACAAATGCCTGGAGCTAAATGTATTGATTGAGAAGGTCAGCGTATTAGCAGGAGCCCCAAGCCTTCTCATCCATTAACCCAAATTATTGAGTGTAATCAGGGAAACCAAGGGGAAAATGGAAAGCTCTTTTTAAAAAAAATTAATTAATTTTTATTTTTGGCTGCGTTGGGTCTTCGTTGCTGCATGCGGGCTCTCTCTAGTTGTGGCGAGCAGGGGCTACTCTTCATTGTGGTGCGTGGGCTTCTCATTGCAGTGGCTTCTCTTGTTGCAGAGCACGGGCTGTAGGCGCGCGGGCTTCAGCAGTTGTGGCATGCGGGCTCTAGAGCACAGGCTAGGTAGTTGTGGCGCATGGCTTAGCTGCTCCGCGGCATGTGGGATCTTCCCGAACCAGGGCTCAAACCTGTGTCCCCTACATTGGCAGGTGGATTCTTAACCACTGTGCCACCAGGGAAGCCCCAAAATGGAAAGCTCTTAAACAATGAAATGGTTTTTGTCTTCCTTCAATGAGACCTGAATATCTATGTCTCCATCCTTGGGGCATTTTCACTACAGCCCTAGGATTCTTGACTCAGGTGGCTCTCACTGTATGAAAAATGAGAAGTCCATTATGAAGCACAGCTAAAATGGGTAAGTTTGCTGAAGACTCACTAGCATGTATAATCAAATGAATCACTTGGTCGCAAAAATAATGAACAGTCTTTAGAGCTAAGACCCTAAGAATTTACAGATGACTCCCAAACAATGTTAATATTATATATTGAATGTAATATACATAGTGCCTTACAAATTAACCATATTTATCCAGGTGTGAGACAGCCTACAAGAGCTGCCTGTGGGAAGCAATGTAGGCCAAGCAGTCCTGGCCAGGACAACGCCATTGAACTGACAAAGGGCATGGTCCTTGGCCTCTCTGGTCTGTGTGAGCTCATATGGACAGGAGAGACTCAAAAGACACTGCTGGAACCAAAACATGGCTTTGCTAGTTTAAGGGAAGGCTTCCCTTCCTTTCCCCCAACTTCCTTAGGTTCTAAAGACCTCTCTTTGAAAGAGTGAATAGACCAGTACACTGACTCACCACCACTTCCCAGGCCTTTCCGCCTTTCTTTTCTGCTGCTTGGATTACTCTGTCCTCTGCTCCTCCTTAATTAGCTTTCACTCAGATCAAGTCCAAGCCCCTATGTTCAAGGGTCCCTAAGTTCTCTACGGGAATTATTAAATTTTGTTCATTTCTAAGTTGGTCTTAAAGATATAATAATACAGGCAAATTCTGGGTTATGTAGTCAGCCATCTGACAACCCCGGCTACCATGCAATTTCAAGGTCTGTGCTTGCATTTCTGTTGATGATTGCAACGGTGCCACGTGATCTGCTTACGTGACATGTTTAATGGAGTGCTTCTCAAACTATGGTTAGCACAGACATCTGCAGACATAATCCTGAGAGCTGAAAACCCTCAAAATTCCACCCTTCCTTATTCATCCTCTCAGCCCTTGGGTGTTTTGTTCCAAGCAGCTATTTGAGTTAACATGATCTCTGTGGAAAATTTTTAATGTCTAATTAATGTCATCAGCATCATTTCTCACATAAAGATGTTTATTTCCTTGACTGACAGTGTGTCTTCAGTGGTTTTTTTTTCTTCCTTCCTTCCTTCCTTCCTTCCTTCTTTCCTTCCTTCCTTCCTTCCTTCCTTCCTTCCTTCCTTCCTTCCTTCCTTCCTTCCTCCCTCTCTTCCTTCCTCTCTACTGCATTTAATATGCTATAAATTTTGAAAGATCATCATGGCCAGATTTAAAGACTTGGTGATGGGAGTTGGGGATGCCACATGTGAGAGAGAAATGGATCAGTGAGACAGTGGGGGGTATGTGATTCTTGTTTGCTTAGGAGGAAGGATATAGCATGAAAGGACTTGGTGATGTTCTCACATTTACAATTGATATGGAAATTACTGTGGTGGGAGAAAGAGACCATGGATTTTGGAGTCACCCAGGCAGTCATGTGACTGGGGCAAAATGCTTGGCTTTTCAAGTCTTACTTTCTTAGTCTGAATAATAGGAATAAAAATACTAAGACCTCTTCAATCCCTGGCACTAGAACAACTAGATGTACATACTTAAAAAAATAAGAACTTTGATGCTTACATCACATGCAAAAAATTAATTCAAGATGAATCATAGACTTAAATGTAAATGCTAAAATTACAAAGCTTCTAAAATAAATACAGAAGAATATCTTCGTAACCCTGAGATGGGTAACGATCTCTTAGGGCTTAAAAAGCTTTAACCATAAGAGAAAAAAATTGATAAATTGGACTTCATTAGAATTAAAAACTTCTGCTTTTCAAAGGACACTGTTTACATCTCAGTAAAGTTACAGCAATAAAATTATCCCTTTAGAAGCTCAGATATCCTATATCATGGAGAACTACAAGGTATCTCCAAAGAGCAAAGCCAATGACGAATGATGCTAATGACCAGGAAGTTTTCCTTTGAGGTGCTACTGAAAGGGAAGACGATTAGGCTGGGGCAGCAGGGATTGGGGGGAATTAAGTTACTTCATGTTGTATTGAAAAACAATTATTTACTTTGTTTTGCACAACCATTTTCATGTCACATTTCCTGAATATGCGATGAATGTCATTGCTATGGCAGACAGGGCGAATAAAGTATTTCTGAGAACAAAGTGAAAGACCTGTGGGCAGCTCAGAAGCAGCCAGTTGAATTTATACTGCAAGAGGCAGGGTGAGGGTTAAGCTTGGGGCAGAGTTCCAAAACTAAATTACCGAAATGTGCATACTTAATTATCCCCAGAAAATAACACTCTTGAAGTCTCAACAATTGTAATAGACAAATTTGCATATTAAAAATTCCATAATGCTTCCTGAAATATTGATGATTTTATATTGATCTCTCTCTTTTTTTTTTTTTTCGGTACGCGGGCCTCTAACTGTTGTGGCCTCTCCCGTTGCGGAGCGCAGGCTCCGGACGCGCAGGCTCAGCGGCCATGGCTCACTGGCCCAGCTGCCCCGTGGCATGTGGGATCTTCCCGGACCGGGGCATGAACTTGTGTCCCCTGCATCGGCAGGCGGACTCTCAACCACTGCGCCACCAGGGAAGCCCTGATCTCTTTTTTTTTTTTTGCAGTACGCGGGCCTCTAACTGTTGTGGCCTCTCCCGTTGCGGAGCACAGGCTCTGGACGCGCAGTCTCAGCGGCCGTGGCTCACGGGCCCAGCCGCTCCGCGGCATGTGGGATCTTCCCAGACCGGGGCATGAACCCGTGTCCCCTGCATCGGCAGGCGGACTCTCAACCACTGCGCCACCAGGGAAGCCCTGATCTCTCTTTTTAAGGCTCTAAATAATTAAAATGTTTCGATAATATTTGGGAACACAGAGTGACAATAATAATTGTTTAGCCCATGCTTTCCTCTTTTCAAAAGCTCATGGCCATGTTAGCAAAAGGGTCTCATGAGTTTGGTTGCATGTTTGACAAAGTGGCAAGGTCAATGCCAAGTTTCAATGAATGATCTTCTTTTTTATTATTATTTTCCATTGTCAGAGAGGAAGGAATTTTCCTCTGCCCTTCTAGGTTCTTCTGCCTGGTCTAAGAATTAAATTGACATAAGTCAGAGTAATAGGAGAACATCAGACAAAAGTTTTAATAACATATATGAGGGGAAAAAAACCTTAATAACATGTATATGAGGAAAACTGAGTAATTCACCCAAATGACCAAAACCTTCACCTTAAATACCATCTTCAGCTAAAGGCAAAAGAAGATGTTAGGGGTAGGGGTTTGGGACACCAAAGGGGAGGAAGGCGATGCACATGGAGATGGAAAAGCAAATGTTTGATAAGTAAATATTTACTGGGCCCTGCAGAGACAGTGGGACCCAGAGAGATTTTTTTTTTGGTTGTTTGCGGTACGCAGGCCTCTTACCGCTGTGGCCTCTCCCGCCGCGGAGCACAGGCTCTGGACGCACAGGCCCAGCGGCCATGGCTGACGGGACCAGCCGCTCCGCGGCACACGGGATCCCCCCGGACCGGGGCACGAACCCGCGCCCCCCACATCGGCAGGCGGACCCCCAACCACTGTGCCACCAGGGAAGCCCGCAGAGAGGTATTTTAACAGACTTTGCTATTCCCTGTCCACACACCTAGTTCATACATACTATAGTTACCTATGGTGATGGCTCCCTCCCTGGAACAGGTCCTCTATGTACATTCTTTAGGCAGCTAGAGTGAAGGTCAAGGGTCTTCCTGAGTCTTTTGGGCCTTGATTGTTTTCAGCTAGAAATAATCCGCATGCCAGAGAGATGCTTTGGGGTGGCAATCTTTGCTCCCCTATACCATATTCCCACCCAGTAAAAGGCATCCAGTAGGGGAGGCAAGGATTGGGAGGTTGAGATTAGCAGATGCGAACTATTATATAGAGAATGGATAAACAACAGGGTCCTACCGTAGAGCACAGGGAACGATATTCAATATCCTGTGATAAACCATAATGGAAAAGAATATGAAAAAGAATATATATATATGTATAACTGAGTCACTTTGCTGTATAGCAGAGATTGACACAACATTCTAAATCAACTAAACTTCAATAAAATTAAAAAAAAGAAAAGAAAATTGGGGAGAAAAAAAAGGCATCCAAGCCTACAGTTTAAGATTGGATTATAGCAGGGTTGGTCAACTTTTTCTGTTATGGGCCGGATAGTAAATATTTTAGGCTTCAAGGACCATTTGGTCTTTGCCAGGACTACTCAACTCTGCCAGTGTAGCGTGAAAGCAGATATAGATAACACATAAACAAATGGCCATGCTGTGTTCCAAATAAATTTTATTTATGGACACTAAAAATTGATTTCAGTATAATTTTCATGTGTCATGGAATATTATTCTTTTTTATTTTTTAACCATTTAATCATGTTAAAACCATTTTAGCTCAAGAGCAGTGTAAACAAGTGACTGCCCGGATTTGAGCCAAAGGGGGTAGTTTACTGATTCCTGGGTTAGAGTACTGATATTTTCCAGCTGAGTGACTTTTACTAAGTCATTTGACTTTTCTGAGACTTAGTTTCTTCATCTGTGCAGTTTGGGTTGTCAGATACACCTTAGAAGGTTGCTGAAGATTAAATGAATAAAAATATGGAGAAGTGCTATGTATTCTGGAAAGCACTCTAAAAATTAAATATTAATATATTTAAATATTAAACCATATGTTTATTTTTCTATTTATACATTGGATGTTATTATACAAGCGATCAGTCACATTACCATTGTCATATTATTGAAGAGAAATACAGTAACCAAAACTGGCAATGGAGAGCTTAGTACAGAACTACCCTAAATAAAATGGAACTTTGTTTTTTAATACATTTGACATGGAACATTGTGTGAGTTTGGAATTTTACTTTTAACAAAAGGAAGCTTTTTGCACTTTGACTCTTTGTGTTCCTGTTTCCTCTCTCTTCATTGGGTGGATAACCTGATAAATCGGGGTCACTGGGGAGTCAGGTGAAAGTGAAGGATGGGTAAAAATTGAGTTAAACTCCTGTTTGAAACCTCTGGCTCATCTCTGTAAGCTGAGTTTTCTTTTCCCTGAGTTCCTGTAGTTGAGAAAGGACATCTGTTCTGGATGATTCAGACCTTTACCTGCCTCAAGACAGGATGAGATGAGCTTTTAATGCTTTTCTCCTGTCAGTGGTAGGCATGACAGGAGAAAGTTTAAGTAAAATTAAACTTCAGTTGCTTAGCACTGATGAGATGACTGCAAATATTGCTGCTCCTTATGTAATTTCTGTTTGGGGAATATCCAAACAAAAAAGCCAGCTTTTGCTCATAATCTTTCACGACTTAGTTTTTGAAGTGCTAGTTTTCACGTTATTTGAATGAATATAGATGGAAACTTCCCAGCCTCTTCTTTACCTTCTGTTTTCTTAGTCCTCTAGCTGTACAATGCTACACAAGCAATTTGAAGAAAAATGAATTCAGTCCACAGGCTTATCTACTTACCCAGGAGCACCGAGGGCCTTGAACACTATAGGAACTTAATCATATTAAATTTGAAGGATTGCTTTTATTGAAGTAATTACTTCATATGGAACAAATAAATAATTTTAGAATCATGTGGAACCATAGTTGGTGTCACTACCCTTTTTCTTTTTTTTTCTTTAAAAAATTTTTTTCTTTTCCATTATGGTTTATTACAGGTCATTGAATATAGTTCCCTGTGCTATACAATAGGACCTTGTTGTTTATCCATTCTATGTATAATAGTTTGCATCTGCTAGTCCCAAACTCCCAAACTACCCTTTTTTCCCATCTCTTTCTTTCCTTCAGTCTTCAACTATAGAACCCATTCAAGCCAGAATCACTAGAATGGTTTTGCAATTTAAAATGGGCCCACAGGCCTTGGTTTCCCACAAACAGTCTAGACAGAGATGGATGTGGAAGCTTCCAGCAAGGACTTCCTCAGTAGGTCATTTTATTGTGTTGAGAAAGCCATGCGGAAACAAAATCTTGATTTCAATGATTTTTCTTATTTGTATATTGTCGTTGCTTTTAACAAGGCTTGATGATAATATTTTACGAACAGAAGGTCGATTAAAGCTTTTTAAATGGCATAAATTCACTCTAGCCTTAGAGTTAGCATTTTTTATACACTGGCTCTAAAGTAGGAGTTTCGATCATGTGCATTTCCGTTTCAGCTAATGCCATTCGAGACAAGATAATTAATCCTGCAAGCGGCAGCTGGTTAGTACAGGACTGATAAGAACCGTCAGAAATACTTTAAGGACATATGTTTGAGATGAAAGTAAACAAAGGGGAAAAATGTTTCAGACTTGTAGCAGACACAGGTCTGACCTTGGACAGTGTAAACATTAGACTATTTATTGCTGTGCCTCCTAACCTGCCCTTACACTGCCCGTGGGAGCCCCTGGGCTGAGCATGGGTCCAGGAAAACTCCCAAAAGTATTAAAATCTATTTCAATTCACCTTAATTTAAAATATATGAAGGGCTTCCCTGGTGGCGCAGTGGTTGAGAGTCCGCCTGCCGATGCAGGGGACACGGGTTCGTGCCCCGGTCCGGGAAGATCCCACATGCCGCAGAGCGGCTGGGCCCGTGAGCCATGGCCGCTGAGCCTGTGCGTCCGGAGCCTGTGCTCCGCAACGGGAGAGGCCACGACAGTGAGAAGCCCGCGTATCGCAAAAAAAAAAAAACAAAAAAAAACACATAAAATATATGAAAAATGGTATAGATTAGACCTCACTAGCTTGGGATTGTGTTCCGTGGAAGGTTGAGTCCATCCATGAAAGCCATGGAGTGTTCCCATCCGTAGGGACGACAGTTCTTATTTATTTATTTATTTTATTGAGATATAGTTCATTTAATACATTGTTTAGTTTCAGGTGTACAGCAAAGTGATTCAGTTATGCATACATATATATTCTTTTTCAGATTCTTTTCCCTTATAGGTTATTACAAAATATTGAGTAGAGTTCCCTGTGCTATACAGTAGGTCCTTGTTGGTTATCTATTTTATATATTGTGGTGTGTATATGTTAATCCCAAGGAGATGACAGTTCTTGACTCCCACTGACCCAGCTTTAATTTGGAGCCAGACTCTGTGCTAGGTGCTTTATAGATACTGAAAATATCTATCATTTACTCTTCACAAAAATCCACTGCAGAAACAGAGGCTCATATATGGGTATTGGTTATATTGTTCTCTGTATGTTTAAATTAGCCTAATGGCCAAAATGTTCATCCACTGATGAATCACTATAAACAAACAAAATCTGGTCTCTCCATATAGTGGAATATTATTCAGCAAGAAAAAGGGATGAAATCCTGATATGTGCTGCGACATGGTGAACCTTGAAAACGTTATGCTGAGTGAAAGAAGCCAGATGCAAAAGGTCACAGGGGATAGAGTGGAAGGGGTTGAGGGTACATGAGGAGTGACTGTTGACAGATACGGGGCTTCCTTCGGAGGCGATGGAAATGTTCTAAAACTGATTGTGCTGATGGTTGCCCAACTCTGTGAATTTACTAAAATACAGTGAATTGTACACTTTTAAGTGGGTGAATAGTTTGGTTTGTGAATTACATCCCAATAAAGCTGTTACTAACATCCATACAGTATGTTACTAACATACTAATACACAGAGAGTTGGAGTTAGATGTGGAAGGGCTTGAATGTCATGGTAAGGCATTCGGACTATCCTGTCGTCCATGGGCAGCCATCAGTATTTTCAGAGTAGGATCACATAGAGTTTTGTTTTGTTCTAGTTTTGTTTTGTTTAGCGGCATGCACGATAGATAGGAGCAAGGAAAACCCGATGCAGAGAAAACAGTGAGAATATGCCATATTTGTGGGGATTTTATGAAAATATTACTTTGTGCTTTGTTCTCGTGGTATTTTCCTCTCCGTATCAGGAAGGTAAGCTCATCACTTCGTCGCCCACAGGAGGGTCTGTTGCAGAGTCAAGAGCAGAATTTATTTGGAGACAATTCTCCAAACAGCCCCGCCTCCTTGCCGACACTTGGTATCGTGTATTTGATTCTAGCCATCCAAGTGGGTACGAAGTGGTGTCTCTGCGGTTTTGATTTGCATTTCCCTGATGACCAGGGATGCTGAACATCTTTCTTTGGGCTTATTGGCCATTTTCTCTCTTCACCCTCCTCTTGCTAAAGTGGGAGTTTTACACTTAGAGATTGGTTCCTTTGTTCTTTCAAAGTGGAAATACATAAACCTAGTGATTCTCAAGCCAGGCAAATTTATCCCGCAAGAACAGTCACCAGGTAAAATACAGATGCCCACTTAAATCTGAATTTCAAATAAATAGCAAATATTGCGTGGGACATACACATACTAACAAGTTACGAGTTGTTTATCTGAAATTCTAGTGAAACTGCGCATCCTGTATTTTTATTTGCTACATCTGGCAACTTCACCCCAAGGAGACATTCAGCAACGTCTACAGATATTTTTGGTTGTCACAACTCAGTGGGGTGGGGGGATGGGGTGCTGCCAGTGAGTAGAGGCCATGTTTGCTGCTAAACATCCCACAGTGCTCTGGAAAGTTCCTCAAGACAAAGAATGGCTACATCAGTAGCTTGGAGGTTGAATAACCTTGCCTTAGCTGTTTAGTGAGAACTCACTCTGCAAGAGTAGTTGATGGCCTCAGGGAAGGGAGGTCCTCTGGAAGGAGAATCAGAGGGGAGGGCTAGGGTGAATAGGTAGAGGATTCAACTGAATTGATTCTCTTTCCTTTGAGGGCTAAGAGACCGCCGTTGACTGCTCTGAGAATCAAAGGACAGGCAGGCAGGGAGGGACCTACTGACCATCAGAGAGGCTACCAGCAAACAGGCAGATCCCCAAACAGCGTGAATGCGCTGCCTCTGGCGGCTGCTGCTACAAACCCGAACAGAGCCTCTCCTCAGGAGCTGAGAAGGACGTGAGCCCACAGCCTTGGGCTCTGTCAGCCCAGCCACCCACCCTCACCCCCAACCCCCAGCCCACAGGGATGATGAGGCCGCCACGTGGCTCTGCTGGCGTGAAATGAACAAGTCTGTTTTGAGCAGCAGACCAGCTGAATGAAAGATCGTGTCCCCTCCCCAGGCAGGACTGCTGACACTGTACATTTTGCCATTGTCTCCATTTTCTGTTCCCCCAAACATAAATGATAGTGGGTGACAAGCTAGCATTTATCAAATTCCCGTGTGCGCGGATTGTTTCCAGTCGTGTTGTCATGAGCGTCAAATTCTTGTCCCTCAGAGAGCAGAGATGAGAGTTAATAGAATTGATTAACCCAAAACACAAGCACATGCGTTCCTAGAATATTCCTTCTTAAAAAACGGCCTCTGCTCGACACTTCATCTTTACTTGCCATTATTATGCAACATCGCCAGGGTAGACTGGTTTGCAGGAGGAATTCTGTGCGCAGGGAATGGAGCGATTCAATAATTCAGAGGCTCCCCCTCAACTGGATAAGTTGCCTCAAGGAGTTGTGTCAAAAATCACTGAATTGCTCAGAGCCGTCTTCAGACTTCCGAGATGTCAGCCGATTGTTTCTTTCCAGCGACACAATCAAGCACAAGGTGCATCCCTCTAGAAAGTGCTCACAACCCTTCGTGCTGTAGACGTTCATTTGAGTCATCTTGGTGCTTTCATTGTCCCTGTGTTTGAAGCCATGTTTTGTTAGGATGTTTGGCTTTTGTTTCGTGAATCTTTCCCAGAAAGTGAAAGAGATCTCCAAGATGATCACTGTGTTTTGAAAAATTAGTATCAGGTTAAATTGCTGTTGATGAATTGAAGAATAATTGGTGCTGCACATATCATTTTTTTAGAAAATAATTTATAATCTCTCCCTTTTAAGTTTGCTTTTTTCTTCTTCTAGTAAACTTTTCTTTATTCCTGGATGCCTCAGAGTTCTCATGTTTCTGTGATGTATTTGGACGGCAAGTTGAGGGTCCAAGAGTAATCTGATAAGGCAAAAATTAAAAGTAAATAATAGTGTCCTATGCAGAGAAGAGGTAGGCTCTGCTCCATAGAGCTGCTCTTATTTGTCTTCTAGAGAATGGAACTTTTGATGGGGCATGAAAGGCATTACATCAGTTAACTGTCTGCTCCCACTGGCTTTCTCTTCGTGACAGCCGCACCAACTTGGTGGAAGGGTGGCACTCAGCCAACTTGGGCAGAGACTGTGTTCAGAGTTGACGCGGATGGTCCCACACAACCACTTCCCTTGGCAATGATGTTTCACCACGTGTGTGAAGTCTTCATCCCGTGGACCACGGTTTCAGGGCTTTGCCAAAACTGGGAGTACCCCTCATTTGCCCAGATGAAACTTTCCTTCTATTGTAACAAGATGGAAAATACTAGACACCAGGAGACAAAGTTTGTTACCCCTTAATTCTCCCATCACAGGAAGGGCCATCTTTTTTTTTTTTTTTTTTTTTTTTTTTGCGGTGCGCGGCCCTCTCACTGCTGTGGCCTCTCCCGTTGTGGAGCACAGGCTCCAGACGCGCAGGCTCAGCGGCCATGGCTCACGGGCGCAGCCGCTCTGCGGCATGTGGGATCTTCCCGGACCGGGGCACGAAGCCGTGTCCCCTGCATCGGCAGGCGGACTCTCAACCACTGCGCCACCAGGGAAGCCCAGGAAGGGCCATCTTGAAGGGACTCCCTAAGCTGCTCTTGCCTCTGCCTGAAGCTGGGACTCTTCCCTGCTTGGATGTTCCTGGGCCCTGGGATAGGGGGGAGGGGTGGCCCCCTCCACACCCAGGTTTGTGGCCCCAGTCAGGCACACGTTCCAAAGGCCAGCGGTGGAGGCCCTCCTTCTGTTACTCCCGGGGCCCACAGGCAGATAGATGATGTTGGTTAGATTGCCTTTCCATAGACCTTAGGTCAGTAACCACACAGATCGACCTCAGAGCACACCAGAATCTTCTGTGCCAGGAAGGCAATTCTTGGCCCTCTCTGTTCCGAGAATCTAGGGGTATCCTGCCTCGTAATTTTCCTGTGAGTACTATCTCCAGGTAATAGTGTTTCAGCTCAGTCCCTGAGCACAAAACCACCTGCTGGGGTTGGAATCTATTTTCTCCTTTTATTCTTCCCCCTTCCACCTGCAGAGGGCAGAAATAAAAATCTATCGTTTTTAAAAGATTCTTCCTTGACTGGACCTAAATACGCCTTGTTTGTATAACAAAAGAACAGGAAAGAAAAAACGCTTGTGCATTTTGAAAAGCCTGATGGAGGAGACAGGAGGAGCCCCAGGGAGAAGGGGCTCAGCCCCGCCCCAAGCCCCCAGCCCCACCTGCGCCTGGAGAGCTGCCAGCTGCCAGCAAGCAGGGCGGACTGTAAAAGGATGGTGACAAGACCATGGAGGGGAGGCCACTGGGAAGATTAGTTCCGCTGAGACAGGATCTAAAGGGAGCACCCTGGAGGCTGCTGCTGTTATCCGCAGGGTGGGTCCCCAAGTCCATTCTAACGAAAGTGGTGGCCGTGGGGCTGCACGCGCCTGGTATGTCCATGTGCATAAACCCCTCACTCATCAAAACAGCGATCTGTGTGCATCTAAAGAAGGCCAGACTTCCAGGATAGCCTCAACAATGCCTTATTTTCAGAACATGATTAGGAATCATCTTCAACTGCCCAATTTCCTGCTTCCTTCTAATCAAGCCTCTTAAAAGACAGCACTGTATTCTGAAGACAGAATGGTAGAAGCACGCAGAATTCCAGGAGAGACAGTGTGATCATTGTTGGGAAGGCTTAATAAATGGAAAGAAAGGGCAGCGGACGGCCTCTGGGCCTGTTTGGCCAGGTGCCAGGGGTCAGGAGTCACTCTGGATGAATGACCGTCTCGCCCAGTTTGTCATAAGATTACATAACAGAAGTAAATTAGAATTTAATACACACCCAGTAGGGACAGAGAGCTGAAGCTGTGTGCACTCTAAACAGAAAAAAGATTCTATGATCCGGAAGTAATATTCTAGCCAAGGATGCAAGATTAAAGAAGTAAGCACACACAATAACGATACATATAAACATGTCCAGAGTCATTTGCTGTTGGCAAGCTCCTAGGGGCTCAACACACAAAGACCCCCTTCTCGAAGGAGAAACTGGGACATTTTTGGTCCTTTATCTTGCAAGGTATCACAGAAGAGCCTACGAAGAAAACCTCAGTAATCCTAGAAATTTGCTACAAATCGGGGGCTGGCCGGCAGCAAAGGGCATTTAGAAATGGCCACTTTCCCTCTTGCATGCTTCCTGATATGTGCTTCCGGATTTGTTCTTTCTCTGAAAGGTGAATTAGATATTACAAGTGCATTTCAAATTTGCTTAGAATGTAAGCTTCCAGAGGCAAAGGTGATTTCATTTTCTCTTGCTGTAACTGTTTCTCATAAAAGGCCTCGGCTCTCTATTTAGTGATTAATCGATGACCATGGCTGAAAAGCCAGCACATTTCAAGGAAGTCCATTCTAGATGCTCACACCTCATCATTTATTATTTCATTATTATTATTTTTTTAATTCTGTGCCCTCGGGTCCTAAAATCCTGGCCACTGCAATGGGATCTTGAAGTACTGGGGCTGTGAGCTCTGTCCTGGGTGCAGTCACCTGGAGGAACGCCCTGGGAAGCCGAGAAAACTTGAACTGTGAGTGTGTGTGAGCGGAGCCATCAGAATCAGCTGAGCAAATTTCTCCACAATTCGCCCCACAGCCAGCCTTGCTTTGATGCGGCAGAAGTTCTGGGAAGACACTTAGCCTAACCAGCTCCAGAGATGAGCCCACCTCTTCCCTCTCTTACATCCTTTCAGCTCATAGATCGCTGTCTGTCACCTTTGAGCATTGTCCCTCAGCAGCAGGCTGGATGCTTACCTCAAGTCAGCTTTATTTGTTCCCAAACCTGCTTATGCCAGTCATGCCTGAAACTATAATTCTGTGATTTTTTCCATCTCTATTGAAGTATGATTGACAAATAAATATTATATACATTTAGGTTGCACAATGTGATTTTTTCCCCAAAGCTGTACAACGTGATGATGTCATATATGTATACACTGTAAAATGATGGCCACCCTCCATTAATTAGGACATCCATCATGTCACACAGTTACCTTTTGCGTGTGTAGTGAGAACACTTAAGATCTAATCTCTTAGCACATTTCAAGTATGTAATACTATCATTCTGTACTTTGATGAAAGGTGTTGTGAGTGTGATTATGTTCACACCACACAGAGGAGGACTCTGAAAATGAGGCAAAACGTTCAAAGGTTCAGAAGAGCCGATAATCTAATCACTCACTCACCCTCCTGTGGATTCTGTTGGTCCCGAGGGAGGATTTCGAGAGATGACACAGCAGGGGCTGCTTCTGAGCCCTCGGTGGCTTGGCCACTCTTCCAGGTATCTCTGAGAACCAGGAGAGAGCTCTGTCGCATACCCTGGAACCAGAAGTTGGGAATCAGATTCAGAGCCCCCAATTTCTAAAACTGCATGAAGTAATATCATCTGTTGGACCTTGTAACAGCAGCAATAAAAAAAAGAAACTTCTTTGGCTTACAAATTAGAGAAGAACATTTACGTTTATTAAAGTGACTCAAGCTAATTAATTCATATGTATCACTTGGAAACACACAAAGGGGAAAGGTCTGTGTTTGGATTTAAAATTGCAAAACAGTGAAATATTTCAGATGCCAATGCACAGCTCCAGCAAATCAATATTAGTGAATATTTCAGCAAGATTGAATGATGTTTCTTCAAGAAATTGGCATTAGGGTTTTTTCCCCACATTCAGTATAAAATGTAAAAAGTATATATCAAAGCAATGACTAGTAGAAATTATTCTGGATTTAATTTTATTTCGCATGTACATGAAATAAATGAAGCGTGATGTGGCAATCCAGTGCTATTTATTGTGGAAAAAGAAAAGTCGACCTTGGTAGAAAGACTCTGGTATTTTAAAATGAGTGTTAAAATATGACTATGTCATAGACATTGTACTTGGGTTTTAACTGCTCCAAGGTTAGCTGCTACATCCTTTCCATTATTAAAGTACCCTTGAAATTAGAAATGGAAATATTCTTTAAGGATGGTCATCTGTTCCTAGGAGGCGACACAGAACTGTTGCTTCCAAAGTGTTTCCTTGTTCTTGGTACCCTGCAGAGTCTTTTAAGAACAAAGAGTTATTCTCAATTCAAGCTGGACTGAGCTGTACCAACTGAACTCCAGCAATATTTCAGACATTCTGTATTCACTGGGGAGGATGGAACAAAATAATGAGGAGATGGGGCCCAGAGACCTTCAGGGAAAGACATTCTCACTGTGCTGTACAGCTTTTTCTTTCTATTTATTTCTCTGTCTTTTGCCATCTCTCCCATCCATTCTTCAGGTCAGCAAATAGACAGTCCTGGAGAATAAGAATATTGTATGTTCACTAGTTAACTTACTTGAGGTTAATTTCCAGGCACTGCAAATCTGACCATTCTGGGGTTTCCATCGAATTTTTTACAGCCTGCTAAGAACAGCTGCCCCTAAGAACTACTGATTCTGCTTTGTTTGACATACCACTTGTAACAGGGCATAACGCACCACATCTTGTTTACATTTAAGCTACTCCATATTGAATGAGACACTTACTCACTTTCAAGTTCTGATTTCCGTCTCTTGCACATGGGTATTTAGGCTTCTGTAGTTCAATTCAAATGTTCCTTCCTGTATGGCATAGCTTAAGGAGGCAGGCACTACAGGCACTGTTATTAGAATATAAAAACATGGCACTGGCTCTCTTTCTGAATGACTGGTTTGAAATTAAGGCAGTTCATTAAATCAACATTTATTATGTGCCCACTATGCATCAGGCGATTAACTGTGCTCTGGGGATCTTTAAAAGGGAGTACCTGGGAGCTGTAGTATCTTACCAAAGATCACATTCTGTGTTTTATGCAAATTCATAATCCACATGGGAAATAGACACCCAAACAAGTAAGAGTATTGGTGACAGTGGCATGAAAAAGGAGCCCACAAAGAGCCTGGGGTGGGGGGGTGGGACACTGGGACTGGGCCTTTGTGGCATTCATACATGAATCTTCTTGTGGACATTTGTTTTCATTTCCTTTTTAAAATTTTTACTTTCATTTTATTTTTTTAAATTGAAGAATATTTGATTTACAGTGTCAAGTTAGTTTCAGGTATACAGCACAGTGATTCAGTTATACATATATATCTATATCTACTCTTTTTCAGATTCCTTTCCCTTACAGGTTATTACAAAATACTGAGTATAGTTCCCTGTGCTATACCGTAGGTCCTTGTTGGTTATCTGTTTTATATATAGGGGTGTGTATATATTAATCCCACCCTCCTAATTTATCCCTCCCCCCCTTCCCCTTTGGTAGCCATAAGTTTGTTTTCTATGTCTGTGGATCTCTTCCTGTTTTGTAAATAAGTTCATCTGTATCTTTTTTTCAGATTCTACACAAAAGTGATATCATATATTTGTCTTTCTCTGTCTTACTTCACACAGTATGATAATCTCTAGGTCCATCCATGTTGCTGTAAATGGCATTATTTCATTCTTTTTTGTGGCTGAGTAATATTCCACTGTATGTATGTACCACATCTAGTTTATCCATTCCTGTGTCGATGGACATTTAGGTTGTTTCCATGTCTTGGCTATTGTAAATAGTGTTGCTATGAATCTAGGGGTGCATGTATCTTTTCAAATTATAGTTTTCTCCAGATATGCCCAGGAGTGGGATTGCTGGATCATATAGTGACTCTATTTTTAGTTTTTTAAGGAACCTCCACACTATTCTCATAATGACTGTACCAAGTTTTGATTTCTTTTGGATAATACCTAGGAGTAAAAAAACTGGTCGGGGGTAATTTTAAGAAACTGCCGAACTTTTCTTGGGGCTGTACTGTGTTTCATTCCCCCCAGCACTGTATGTATTCCATTTGCTCTACAATCTCACCAACAGTGGATCTTGCCAGATTTAAAAATTTTACCCATTCTCATGTGTGTAGCAGTACCTCACTGTGGTTTTAATTTACATTTTTCTAATAACTAGTGATAAGTTATATGTTATTATATGATAGATATAATTATAGATTTAATTATATGTATAATATAGATATTATATCTCTGATTATATATTATATGTTAACATATAATATACAGTATATTAGTTATATATTATAGAATATATATTAGTTACATACTATAGAATATATATATTATAGAATATATATTAGTTAGATAGTTATCAGTATTATATGTTGAAGAACTTTCCACATGTTCATCAGCCATTAGGATACAGAGATTGTAGAACAATCTGTCTCTGCCACTGGATTGTGACACTCTTTAAGTCTGGGACCATTTCTTATTCATCTATGTGTCCTGTTGCTCAGCTAGCAAAGTTCCTTGTACAGAATAGCTTCCTCCACCTCCCCACCCCACAAAAAAACATAATTACTGAGTTGAATCAATCACCACTTCAGCCTCGAGAGGCCCCCCTCATGCTTTTCCATCGTGGTATGTAATGCCCCGATGACTTTCATACTTTTGCCAGTATTCTCTGGAGGCTGGGCCCGCCCTGCCCGCCCACAGCAGCAGGCCAGAATTCCCTGAGGGCGAAAGCACCAATGGCCACTCAGCAGCCCTCAACCAGTGCCTGAAGAGATGGTGTTTAAATAGCCCAGCAAGCGTATCCCTTGAGGACACACCTCTGAGGCACATGGTGTTCTATCTACGCTGAGAGTTCCTCGTGGGATGAAGCTCCTGTTACCCACAGTGGGAAGTGGCTTGATCATACACTCCTTATTGGCTTCGCTGCCTCGCCTTCCCTTCTGTGCTCACTTTCCCACTTCCTTATTGGAATTTCCTTGAATCACCTCCCACATACACAACTTTTTCAGGATCTTTTTTGGGGGAACAAAAACAAAGACAGTAGCCTTCTTTTCCAAATGAAGAAACCAAGGTGCTGAGAAAATAAGTGAAGTACTCAAGGCACAGCTAGTAACTGATGAATCTACATCCTCTGGCACCTAGAAACATGCTCTTTTAGAAGATGGAGTTTGTCCTCATGAGCAATGATAACCATTGAGACATGGAAGAACAGTGCAAGAAGAAGAAGAAATATCTATCTACCTACTTACCTACCTACCTACCTACCTATATCTGAGAGATAGCAAAAGGCTATATAAAATGAAAGGTAAATAAGTGAAATGGTTCACCTACAGCGCTTATTATGTGCCAGGCACTATTTTAACTGCTTTTTGTGTGTTGATTCATTTAACACAATACCCTATAAGGCAGGTGCATTATTACCGTTATCCCGTTCATAGAAAAAGAAAAAAGACACAGAGATCTTAAGGAACTTGCCGAAGGTCACACTTGCCCAGGTCTGACTCCTGGATTTGTGCTCACAGCCATCAAACTACATTGACTTTGGGGAAGTGCCAGAGAAATTCTAGAAGTGACAGATTACTATTCGTTTTTGGCAGCAGTAGTCCTGAAAAGAGAACCTGGGATTATCCTTAATTAAGGACTAATTCTTCCTAGGGCCATAAAAGAACTCATTCCAGTCAGCTAGGATATTTTCAGGGGCAGAAACTAAATACCCAACTAAAAATGACTTAAGCAACAGGGAGTAACTAATAAATCTCACAGAATAAGGGATCTGGAGGCAGGCGGTTCCAAACTTGGTTAATTCAGAATTTAAATGACATCAAAGCACTAGTGACTCACATATTCATTCTTTATGTTCCACCCAATTCCATCTTCTTTGTGATTCTCTTGGTTCTCTATCAGGGTCTTAGGAAGGTTGTCTTGATTCCAAATAGAAAAGTATCATTGGAAAGGGAGGAAGGAAATTTGTCCCAGAATCCCCAGGAAGATATCCCCTTTGGTCCCATTGGACAGGGTTGGGTCATGTGATCCAAGCGCTGGGGAAGCTGAGAAAGTGAGTCTGGCATTCTCTGTCTCCATCACGGAAGGCGGGTTCCGCTGGAAACAAAAAACCGAACAGGGACTGGCGGGAGAAGGCAACCAATCATGATGCCACATCACTTAAATCCCACGTGGAAGCTTTATTTTCATGCTGTGCTGAAATTTGGAAAAGCCAGAACCCAGCTGCTTTGCAAAGACAGTTGTGGAAAACAATTGGACGTAGTGCTCAGGTTCGCGGCCGGAGATGGCACCAGCTGATGATGTCATATTTCAGAGCAGGATGTTAGGCCAGGAGCCAGGACCTGAAGCATTCAGTCCCGTCCGAACAGGGAGGTACCACGTTGACCATATTTAGGAGGCCTCAGAGACTGGCTGCAAAATCCATACCAGAGCCAGGAGAAGTGGGATTGCTGGACTCAGCCAGTCAGTGGATGTTCGGTGCGTGTTTACTCTTCGGGCCGCGTATTAAGTGTTGCCAGGGGAGGGGGGATACTGAGATGTCAAATGTGTGTCGTGACCCTAAGAAAGACATAAAAATCTAATAGCAATCGACACAGCTGAGCACGTACTCTCTGCAAAGCCTGTGTAAAGCAGTTTACATTGTTTTAGACGCTAAAATGTACTTTTAATCCTCACGGTAACCCTACGAAATAGGTTATATTTATTAGCTCCATTCACCAATATGGAAACTGAGACCAAGAAGGAAATGGAGGTGTGGAGAGTTTAAGTATGCTTGAGATTAAGATACTCAATATTTCTTGAATGATTTTATAAAATAAAAACCGAATTAAGAAATGAAGACATTGGCTGTAAACTCTCTCTCTCAAAAAAAAAAGAGTGGATATGATAAATATTACATGGCACTATAAAGATTGAGGCACACAGTCAAATTAACTTTTATTTTTAATTGAAGTATAGTTGATTTATAATATTGTGTTAGTTTCAGGCATACAGCAAAGTGATTCCTTTTTTTTTTCAGATTATTTTCCATTAGAGGTTATTACAAGGTTGTGTATAGCTTCCTGTGTTATATAGTAAATTCTTGTTGCTTATCTATTTTATGTATAATGGTTATCTGTTAATCCCATACTCCTAATTTATCCCTCCCCCCCACCTTTACTTTGGTAACCATAAGTTTGTTTTCTGTGTCTATGAGTCTGTTTCTGTTTTACAAATAAGTTCATTTGTATTATTTTTTAGGTTCCTCATATAAGTGATAATCATATAATATTTGACTTTTTCTGTTTGACTTACTTCACTTAGTATGATAATCTTTAGGTCCATCCATTTTGCTGCAAATGGTAATATTTCATTCATTTTTATGGCTGAGTAATATTCCATTGTGTGTATGTGTATACCACATCTATTTAAACCAGTTGTCTGTTTTTGGGCACTTGGGTTGTTGTTTCTGTGTCTTGGCTATTGCAAATAGTGCTGCTATGAATATTGGGGTGCATGTATCTTTTTGAATTAGAGTTTTCATCTTTTCTGGATATATGCCCAAGAGTGGGATTGCTGGATCATATCGTAACTCTATTTTTACTTTTTTAAGGAACATCCAAACTATTCTCCATAGTGGCTGTACCAGTTTACATTCCCACCAGCCATGTAGGAGGGTTCCGTTTTCTCCACACCCTCTCCAGCATTTATTATTTATAGACTTTTTGGTATTAGTCATTCTGACCAGTATGAGGTGATACCTCAGTGTGGTTTTGATTTGCATTTCTCTAACAAATTGACTTTAAAAGAGGGTGAGGCTGAGCCCAAGACAGGTAGGCAGAGAAATCAGCAACCAGGGTGATAAAACAGACAGAATTCTTCCAGTTTCCACGACCAAACCCTGATTAGAAGGAACCTAGAAGGTCATTGTATGCAAGGGGACAGTTTCACCTGATTCAGGGAGCCGGGACAGTAGTCAGGAGGCCAGAGAGACTTTTACATTTTTAAAAATAAATTTATTTATTTGTTTTTATTTTTGGCTGTGTTTGGTCTCTGTTGCTGTGCACAGGCTTTCTCTAGTTGCAGCGAGCGGGGGCTACTCTTCATTGCGGTGCGTGGGCTTCTCATTGTTGTGGCTTCTCTTGTTGCAGAACATGGGCTCTAGGCACGCAGACTTCAGTAGTTGTGGCTCACGGGCTCTAGAGCACAGGTTCTGTAGTTGTGGCACATGGGCTTAGCTGCTCCGCGGCATGTGGGATCTTCCCTGGCCAGGGATCGAACCCATGTCCCATGCATTGGCAGGTGGATTCTTAACAACTGTACCACCAGGGAAGCCCCAGAGAGACTTTTGAAACATTCAGGAGTACAGTATAGTAAAGCCTGCTGCCCAGGTTCCAGGGACAATTCCCAAAATCCCAGGTTGACAGAAGATGAAGATCCAAAGTAGCTTTCAGACATGCTAAGAGGCCACAGCCATATGATTTACAGCTGTTGGTATATATATGAAATGGAATACTACTAAGCCATAAAAGAATGAAGTTTTGCCATTTGCAACAGCATGGATGGACTTGGAAGGTATTATGCTAAGTGAAATAAGTCAGACAAAGACAAATAGTGTATGATATCACTTGTATGTGGAATCTGAAAAGTAAAACAACTAGTGAATATAGCAAAAAAGGACAGAACCCCAGATATAGAGAACAAACTAGTGGTTACCAATGTGAAGGGTCAAGATAGAGATAGAGGAATAAGAGGTACAAACTACTGTGAATAAAATAAGTTACAAGCACAGGGAATATAACCAATATTTTATAAAACTATGAATGGAATGTAACCTTTAAAAATTATGAATTGCTATGCTGTATACCTGAAACTCGTATAATACTGTACATCAACTATACCTCAATAAAAAAGTTCTGTTTCTTTTTTTTAAGATTTACAGCTGCCAATAGGCTCTCCCAGCTGCATTTAACCTTTTCCTCCAAATTTAGGGTCACCAGTTCATCCTGGTTTGCCTGGGTCTCTCCCAGTGTCAGACTGTCCCACACACTGGAAAACCTCTCAGTCCTGGGCAAACTAAAATGTTTGGTCATCCTACATAAAATAGACACACCCAATCTAGGTTGCCCTGACAACTCATCTGATGGATGATGGAGAAGGAAAAATTAGAGAGAGAGAGAGAGATGTGAGAGAGGGAGTTTGCCCCTCTCTCAATAATAAATTCCCTTAACAAAATCCACTCAAGGCAGAATAAAAGTTTCTATAAATATTGGATTTTCTTGGAATCAGGAGATTCTCTACTCCCTGGTATTATAGCACCCACACTATCCAAAATGGTACCCACTGGCCATATGTAGCTACTAAGCACTTGAAATGTACAAGTCCATAATTGATATTAATAGGACATTCCATCCAAAAGCAACAGAATACACTTTCTTCTCAAGTGCTCATGGAACCTTCTCCAGGATAGATCATATCTTGGGTCACAAATCAAGCCTTGGTAAATTTAAGAAAATTGAAATCATATCAAGTATCTTTTCCAACCACAACACTATAAGATGGTATCAATTACAGGAGAAAAATCTGTAAAAAATACAAACACATGGAGGCTAAACAATACACTACTAAATAACCAAGAGATCACTGAAGAAATCAAAAAATATCTAGAAACGAATGACAATGAAAACATGACAGCCCAAAACCTATGGGATGCAGCAAAAGCAGTTCTGAGGGAAGTTTATAGCAATACAGTGCTACCTCAAGAAACAAGAAACATCTCAAATAAACAACCTAACGTTACACCTAAAGCGATTAGAGAAAGAAGGAAAAAAACCCTCGAAGTTAGCAGAAGGAAAGAAATCATAAAGATCCGATGAGAAATAAATGAAAACGAAATGATGGAAACAATAGCTAAGATCAATAAAACTAAAAACTGGTTCTTTGAGAAGATAAACAAAATTGATAAACCATTAGCCAGACTCATCAGGAAAAAAAGGGAGAGGACTCAAATCAACCGAATTAGAAATGAAAAGGGAGAAGTAACAACTGACACTGCAGAAATACAAAGGATCATGGGAGATTACTACAAGCAATTCTATGCCAATAAAATGGACAACCTGGAAGAAACGGACAAATTGTTAGAAATGCACAACCTTCCGAGACTGAACCAGGAAGAAATAGAAAATATAAACAGACCAATCACGAGCACTGAAATTGAGACTGTGATGAAAAATCTTCCAACAAACAAAAGCCCAGGACCAGATGGCTTCACAGGCGAACTCTATCAAACATTTAGAGAAGAGCTAACGCCTATCCTTCTCAAACTCTTCCAAAATATAACAGAGGGAGGCACACTCCCAAACTCATTCTACAAGACCACCATCACCCTGATACTAAAGCCAGACAAAGACGTCACAAAGAAAGAAAACTACAGGCCAGTGTCACTGATGAACGTAGATAAAAAAATCCTCAACAAAATACCAGCAAACAGAATCCAGCAGCACATTAAAAGGATCATACACCATGATCAAGTGGCGTTTATCCCAGGAATGGAAGGATTCTTCAATATACGCAAATCAATGTGGTATACCATATTAACAGACTATAGGAGAAAAACCATATGATCATCTCAATAGATGCAGGAAAAACTTTTGACATAATTCAACACCCATTTATGATAAAAACCCTCCAGAAAGTAGGCATACAGGGAACTTTCCTCAACATAATAAAGGCCATATATGACAAACCCACAGCCAACATCATTCTCCATGATGAAAAACTGAAACCATTTCCACTAAGATCAGGAACAAGACAAGGTTGTCCACTCTCACCACTATTATTCAACATAGTTTTGGAAGTTTTAGCCACAGCAATCAGAGAAGAAAAAGAAATGAAAGAAATCCAAATCAGAAAAGAAGAAATAAAGCTGTCACTGTTTGCAGATGACATGATACTATACATAGAGAATCCTAACAATGCTGCCAGAAAACTACTAGAGCTAATCAATGAATTTGGTAAAGTAGCAGGATACAAAATTAATGCACAGAAATCTCTTGCATTCCTATACACTGTTGATGAAAAATCTGAAAGAGAAATTAAGGAAACAGTCCCATTTACCATTGCAACAAAAAGAATAAAATACCTGGGAATAAACCTACCTAAGGAGACAAAAGACCTGTATGCAGAAAACTATAAGACACTGATGAAAGAAATTAAAGACGATACGAACAGATGGAGAGATATACCATGTTCTTGGATTGGAAGAATCAGCATTGTGAAAATGACAGTACTACCCAAAGCAATCTACAGATTCAATGCAATCCCTATCAAACTACCAATAGGATTTTCCACAGAACTAGAACAAAAAATTTCACAATTTGTACGGAAAAACAAAAGACCCGGAATAGCCAAAGCAATCTTGAGAAGGAAAAACGGAGCTGGAGGAATCAGGCTCCTTGGCTTCAGACTATACTATAAAGCTACAGTAATCAAGGCAATATGGTACTGGCACAAAAACAGAAATATAGATCAATGGAACAGGATAGAAAACCCAGAGATAAACCCACACACATATGGTCCCCTTATTTTTGATAAAGGAGGCAAGAATATACAATGGAGAAAAGACAGCCTCTTCAATAAGTGGTGCTGGGAAAACTGACAGCTACATGTAAAAGAATGAAATTAGAACACTTCTTAACACCATACACAAAAATAAACTCAAAATGGATTAAAGACCTAAATGTAAGGCCAGACACAAACTCTTAGAGGAAAACATAGGCAGAACACTCTATGACATAAATCACAGCAAGATCCTTTTTGACCCACCTCCTAGAGAAATGGAAATAAAAACAAAAATAAACAAATGAGACCTAATGAAACTTAAGAGCTTTTGCACAACAAAGGAAACCATAAACAAGACGAAAAGACAACCCTTAGAATGGGAGGAAATATTTGCAAATGAAGCAACTGACAAAGGATCAGTCTCCAATATTTACAAGCAGCTCATGCAGCTCAATATCAAGAAAACAAACAACCCAATCCAAACATGGACAGAAGACCTAAATAGATGTTTCTCCAAAGAAGATATACAGATTGCCAACAAACACATGAAAGGATGCTCAACATTGCTAATCATTAGAGAAATGCAAATCTAAACTACAATGAGGTATCACCTCACACTGGTCAGAATGGCCATCATCAAAAAATCTACAAATAAATAATCCTGAAGAGGGTATGGAGAAAAGGGGACCCTCTTGCACTGTTGGTGAGAATGTAAATTGATGCAGCCACTATGGAGAACAGTATGGAGGTTCCTTAAAAAACTACAAATAGAACTACCATACTACCCAGCAATCCCACTACTGGGCATATACCCTGAGAGAACCGTAATTCAAAAAGAGTCATGTACCACAATTTTACCACAATGTTCATTGCAGCTCTATTTACAATAGCCAGGACATGGAAGCAACCTAAGTGTCCATCAACAGATGAATGGATAAAGAAGTTGTGGCATATATATATATATATATATATATACACACACACACACACACACACACACACACAATGGAGTATTACTCAGCCATAAAAAGAAACTAAATTGAGTTATTTGTAGTGAGGTGGATGGACCTAGGGTCTGTCATACAGAGTGAAGTAAGTCAGAAACAGAAAAACAAATACCATATGCTAATACATATATATGGAATGTAAGGAAAAGCAGAGGTTCTGAAGAATCTAGGGACAGGACAGGAATAAAGATGCAGAAGTAGAGAATAGACTTGAGGGCACGGGGAGGGGGAAAGCTAAGCTGTGACAAAGTGAGAGAGTGGCATGGACATATATACACTACCAAATGTAGAATAGATAGCTAGTGGGAAGGAGCCACATAGCACAGGGAAATCAGCTCAGTGCTCTGTGACCACCTAGAGGGGTGGGATAGGGAGGGTGGGACGGAGATGCAAGAGGGAGGAGATATGGGGATATATGTATATGTATAGCTGATTCACTTTGTTATAAAGCAGAAACTAACACACCATTGTAAAGCAATTATACTCCAGTAAAGATGTTAAAACATTAAAAAAATAAATGTGCAAGTCCAAACTGAGATATGCGGGGAAAAAAATCAAGTGTGAAAAAACTGTTTGATTTTAAGACTTGCTACAGGAAACAAAATAGAATGTAAACTCTCATTAATATGCTTTATATTGATTATACGTTGAAATGATAATATTCTAGGTATATTGAGTTAAATGTTATTAACATTAATTTCACCTGTTTCTTTTTTCTTTTATTTATCTATTTATTTATTTTTGGCTGTGTTGAGTCTTCATTGTTGCGCCGGGACTTTCTCTAGTTGCAGCGAGTGGGGGCTGCTCTTCGTTGCAGTGCACGGGCTTCTCATTGCTGTGGCTTCTCTTGTTGCGGAGCACGGGCTGTAGGTGCATTGGCTTCTGTAGTTGTGGCTCACAGGCTCAGTAGTTGTGGCTTGCGGGCTCTAGAGCTCAGGCTCAGTAGCTGTGGCGCACGGGCTTAGTTGATCCGCGGCATGTGGGATCTTCCCGGACCAGGGCTCGAACCCATGTCTACTGCATTGGCAGGCGGATTCTTAACCACTGAGCTGCCAGGGAAGTCCTCACCTGTTTCTTTTTACTTCTCTTAATGTGTAATTTTTAATCACATGTATTGCTTACATTATACTTCTGTTGGATGGAGCCTTTCTGAAAATATAATTCTAGGGAGAATGTCTCTATTAAGAGAGATTCCCATTGTTTGTTTGTTGTTTCCTTTGCTATTGTTTACAAAACTAAGCTACACATTAATCAGTTAAAATTATGCAAATCATGCAAAGGCTTCAGATGAGGTTTGCAAAAGGGACTGCATTGCTTTGTAGGCATTGCCCTAGAGCTGTTTAAGGCAGAAAAGCTGCCCAGAACACACTCATGCTTCTTATGACCAGGAATTCCAGGCCAAGCTACAGTGCATATAATAATAACACCGATGAGTTCATTGTTCTGAACTTAAGGCCAAATGGGACACTGGCTCTTTCCGTATAGTGTGAAAATTTTATGACTAGGAGATACGAAACACATTTTGAAAAACAGTAACTAATGCAATCCACATCTTTTTTTTTTAAAAACTTTTTAGAATTGAGCAAGTTTTGGTTCTCTGAAGATGGCAACGGTGATAATGTCTAATACTTGTTTAAATTTTTATATTTTCAAAGATCGTTACAGTTTTGTTTTTGTTGTTTCCATTTAATGGACTGTATATCCCCATGAGGCTATCTGAGTTGTTGTTGTGTGCACGTTTTATGGGTGAGAAGCTGTCCCACGTCTTTTTAATCCTGCTTAGTGTTCTTTTGACTACATCTGTGATGGAGCCAAATTCTACCCAGCTGTGAAAGGCAGTCAGGCACATCTCTTCACAGCTCAGCATTCACATCGTGCGGCTAGCTTGAAATTGACCATGGTGTGAGTGTTCATACCACGGTCATTGGCAAATGGTATAAATCAGGTTTATTTATTTTGTTGTCTGTTGTTTTTTTCTGGAGAGCCAGTTATGAATCATTTTATAGCCCACCACTAGGTACGCCTCCAAGAATGAGAGAAGTTGAGGATTAGAAAACATATTTTAGAGTACATGAACAAATACACATTCTCTGAGTTCAAGAACTGAATTCTATAGAGATAAGATTCTTTTAAAGTGAAAAAAGTCATGCTACCCTCAGTTTGTACATTGTAAGAAAACGATGATGCTACTTTGCTCAGGTAGGCAAGGCCCAGATGATTTAAACCTGAAGCAGCCTGCCTTCCGAAAAGAGGGAAACCACCCTCCGAGCTCTAACACAGTTGTTTGCTTCTGTCTTCTGTTGTCTGTTTCTTTCCCTCCCTCCCTCCCTCCCGGTCTCTCTCTCTCTCTCTCTCTCTTTCTCTTTCTCCCCTTCTATTCTTCTTTCTGTTTATCTTTTTCTGCCTTTGTGTGTGTGTCCTGTAGGGAGGAAAGATAATTTTCTGAGTTCGTAGCTCAGACCTCTGTAATCAAAAAACAGATTAGCAAGATAAAAACAAACAAGTTTATTAACATGTATACCTCATATATATCAATACATGGGAGACACCCGGGGGAAATGAGTAACTGTCTGAGGTCCTTCAAATTCAGGGTTAAATACCATCTTAATAGGGAAAGGGGAGGAAGGAGCTTGGCCTCTTAGGGGAGACTAAATGATTTTAGGGACTATGAATGGGCCCTTAGCAGAGATGGGAAATATGATGGTTTGTGACAAAGTTTATCTGGGCCTGGTGTTGACTTCTAGTCTCTTCTCCTGTGACAAGAGGCAATCTTCCCTGGTTGATGAAACTCCCGGGGTGGGGATTTATGACAATCGAGTTCCTTTTGGAGGATCTGACTTTAGGCAGATAAGAGGAATTTAGAGAAAGTTTACGTTTGCTGTCTTTCAAGTGCCTTCAGCTCAATATAATCAATATACCAAAGCAGCATATTTGGGGGTGGCTTGTCCTGAACCCCTGCAGTCATATTTTGGGGTGGCATATTCTGTTACCCTTTAGTGTCTATCATAAATACACATACAATTTTTACTACATAGGTTACTATGGAATAGAGCTAGAAATTCAAGAAACCAAACAACACCACTGCAACGCCTTCGTCCAAAGAAAGCTGGCACAAAATCTTTCATTTTCTTCTATGGAAAAACAGTCAAGCACTAAATTCACCAGTGAGCAAAAGACACAGATTGGCTGAATGGATAAAAAAACAAGACCCATATATATGCTGTCTACAAGAGACCCATTTCAGACCTAGAGACACATACAGACTGAAAGTAAGGGGATGGAAAAAGATATTCCATGCAAATGGAAACCAAAAGAAAGCTGGAGTAGCAATTCTCATATCAGACAAAATAAACTTTAAAATAAAGACTATTAGAAGAGACAAAGAAGGACACTACATAATGATCAATTAACAAATGATCAATATAACAATTGTAAATATTTATGCACCCAACATAGGAGCACCTAAATACATAAGCCAAATACTAACAGCCATAAAAGTGGAAATCGACAGTAACACATTCATAGTAGGGGACTTTAACACCCCACTATCACCAATGGACAGATCATCCAAAATGAAAATAAATAAGGAAACACAAGCTTTAAATGATACATTAAACAAGATGGACTTAATTGATATTTATAGGACATTCCATCCAAAAACAACAGAATACACATTTTTCTTAAGTGCTCATGGAGCATTCTCCAGGATAGATCATATCTTGGGTCACAAATCAAGCCTTGGTAAATTTAAGAAAATTGAAATTGTATCAAGTATCTTTTCCGACCACAACGCTATGAGACTAGATATCAATTACAGGAAAAGATCTGTAAAAAATACAAACACATGGAGGCTAAACAATACACTACTTAATAACGAAGTGATCACTGAAGAAATCAAAGAGGAAATAAAAAAATACCTAGAAACAAATGACAGTGGAGACACGATGACCCAAAACCTATGGGATGCAGCAAAAGCAGTTCTAAGAGGGAAGTTTATAGCAATACAATCCTACCTTAAGAAACAGGAGACATCTCAAATAAACAAACTAACCTTGCACCTAAAGTAATTAGAAAAAGAAGAACAAAAAACCCCCACAGTTAGCAGAAGGAAGGAAATCATAAAGATCAGATCAGAAATAAATGAAAAAGAAATGAGGGAAACGATAGCAAAGATCAGTAAAACTAACAGCTGGTTCTTTGAGAAGATAAACAAAATTGATAAACCATTAGCCAGACTCATCAAGAAAAAAAGGGAGAAGACTCAAATCAATAGAATTAGAAATGAAAAAGGAGAAGTAACAACTGACACTGCAGAAATACAAAAGATCATGAGCGATTACTACAAGCAACTCTATGCCAATAAAATGGAAAACTGGAAGAAATGGACAAATTCTTAGAAATGCACAACCTGCCAAGACTGAATCAGGAAGAAATAGAAAATATGAACAGACCAATCACAAGCACTGAAATTGAAACTGTGATTAAAAATCTTCCAACAAACAAAAGCCCAGGACCAGATGGCTTCACAGGCGAAGTCTATCAAACATTTAAAGAAGAGCTAACACCTATCCTTCTCAAACTCTTCCAAAATATAGCAGAGGAAGGAACACTCCCAAACTCATTTTACGAGGCTACCATCACCCTGATACCAAAACCAGACAAGGATGTCACAAAGAAGGAAAACTACAGGCCAATATCCCTGATGAACATAGATGCAAAAATCCTCAACAAAATACTAGGAAACAGAATCCAACAGCACATTAAAAGGATCATACACCATGATCAAGTGGGGTTTATTCCAGGAATGCAAGGATTCTTCAATATACGCAAATCAATCAATGTGATAAACCATATTAACAAATTGAAGGAGAAAAACCATATGATCATCTCAATAGATGCAGAGAAAGCTTTTGACAAAATTCAACAGCGATTTATGATAAAAACCCTGCAGAAAGTAGTCATAGAGGGAACTTTCCTCAACATAATAAAGGCCATATGTGACAAACCCACAGCCAACATCATCCTCAGTGGTGAAAAACTGAAAGCCTTTCCACTAAGATCAGGAACAAGACAAGGTTGCCCACTCTCACCACTCTTATTCAACATAGTTTTGGAAGTTTTAGCCACAGCAATCAGAGAAGAAAAGGAAATAAAAGGAATCCAAATCAGAAAAGAAGAAGTAAAGCTGTCACTCTTTGCAGATGACATGATACTATACATAGAGAATCCTAAACATGCTACCAGAAAACTACTAGAGCTAACCAATGAATTTGGTAAAGTAGCAGGATACAAAATTAATGCACAGAAATCTCTGGCATTCCTATACACTAGTGATGAAAAATCTGAAAGTGAAATCAAGAAAACACTCCCATTTACCATTGCAACAAAAAGAATAAAATATCTAGGAATAAACCTACCTAAGGAGACAAAAGACCTGTATGCAGAAAATTATAAGACACTGATGAAAGAAATTAAAGATGATACAAATAGATGGAGAGATATACCATGTTCTTGGATTGGAAGAATCAGCATTGTGAAAATGACTGTACTACCCAAAGCAATCTACAGATTCAATGCAATCCCTATCAAACTACCACTGGCATTTTTCACAGAACTAGAACAAAAAATTTCACAATTTGTATGGAAACACCAAAGACCCCGAATAGCCAAAGCAATCTTGAGAACAAAAAACAGAGCTGGAGGAATCAGGCTCCTTGACTTCAGACTATACTACAAAGCTACAGTAATCAAGATAGTATGGTACTGGCACAAAAACAGAAAGATAGATCAATGGAACAGGATAGAAAGCCCAGAGATAAACCCACGCACATATGGTCACCTTATCTTTGATAAAGGAGGCAGGATTGTACAGTAGAGAAAGGACAGCCTCTTCAATCAGTGGTGCTGGGAAAACTGGACAGGTACATGTAAAAGTATGAGGTTAGATCACTCCCTAACACCATACACAAAAATAAGCTCAAAATGGATTAAAGACCTAAATGTAAGGCCAGAAACTATCAAACTCTTAGAGGAAAACATAGGCAGGACACTCTATGACATAAATCACAGCAAGATCCTTTCTGACCCACCTCCTAGAGAAATGGAAATTAAAAACAAACAAATGGGACCTAATGAAACTTCAAAGCTTTTGCACAGCAAAGGAAACCATAAACAAGACCAAAAGACAACCCTCAGAATGGGAGAAAATATTTGCAAATGAAGCAACTGACAAAGGATTAATCTCCAAAATTTATAAGCAGCTCATGCAGCTCAATAACAAAAAAACAAACAACCCAATCCAAAAATGGGCAGAAGACCTAAATAGACATTTCTCCAAAGAAGATATACACACTGCCAACAAACACATGAAAGAATGCTCAACATCATTAATCATTAGAGAAATGCAAATCAAAACTACAATGAGATATCATCTCACACCAGTCAGAATGGCCATCACCAAAAAATCTAGAAACAATAAATGCTGGAATGGGTGTGGAGAAAAGGGAACACTCTTGCACTGCTGGTGGGAATGTGAATTGGTACAGCCAATATGGAGAACAGTATGGAGGTTCCTTAAAAAACGACAAATAGAACTACCATATGACCCAGCAATCCCACTCCTGGGCATATACCCTGAGAAAACCATAATTCAAAAAGAGTCATGTACCAAAATGTTCATTGCAGCTCTATTTACAATAGCCAGGAGATGGAAACAACCTAAGTGTCCATCATCGGATGAATGGATAAAGAAGATGTGGCACATATATACAATGGAATATTACTCAGCCATAAAAAGAAACGAAATTGAGCTATTTGTAATGAGGTGGATAGACCTAGAGTCTGTCATACAGAGTGAAGTAAGTTAGAAAGAGAAAGACAAATATCGTATGCTAACACATATATATGGAACTTAAGAAAAAAAAATGTCATGAAGAACCTAGGGGTAAGACAGGAATAAAGACACAGACCTACTAGAGAATGGACTTGAGGCTATGGGGAGGGGGAAGGGTAAGCTGTGACAAAGCGTGAGAGAGTCATGGACAGATATATACTACCAAATGTAAGGTAGATAGCTAGTGGGAAGCAGCCGCATAGCACAGGGAAATCAGCTCGGTGCTTTGTGACCGCCTGGAGGGGTGGGATAGGGAGGGTGGGAGGGAGGGAGACGCAAGAGGGAAAAGCTATGGGAACATATGTATATGTATAACTGATTCACTTTGTTATAAAGCAGAAACTAACACACCATTGTAAAGCAATTATACTCTAAAAAAAAAAAAAGTATGGTACATCTACATGGCAGAATACTGTGCAGCCGTAGAAAAGAAAACAAAAGCTCTCACTACACTGATATGGAAAGATCTCCAGGCTATACTGCTAAGTGAAGAATAGAAAAGCGTGGAGGAGGATATATAAAGCATGATGCCTTTTGCGCAATAAAGGGAGAAATAAGGCCATATACTAATATTTGCTTATATGGGGAAACAATGCAAGGTGCATGAGAAATCAAGAAAAGTGGTTCTATATTTGGGAAAGGGGTTGCAGAGTGGGGGGGGATGGGAACAGGTGGGAGAGAGACTTCCTCCGGATTTTTCTTTTTGTAATATTTATTTTTAACCATGTGAATTTGTTACCTATTTAAACACAAAAATAAACATAAAAAAAAATTCACCGGTGAGGGGGGAAACCTTTGAAACCAAAAAAGAAAGGAGATGCTGGACGTAAAAATCTATATATACCTAAAGTGAAATCACTTCAATCATCTGTGGTTGTCTCATATCAAATCAAGCCCAGTTCTCAATTACTTCATTATTTCCCAACAGGAGAGCCAGATTAGATAATCACACGTGAATTTCAGATTGTGCTCGCTAACTGAAGTTTGTTATTGGCAGTCACTTGAAAAGAGTTGCTCTAAAACAAGCTATTCTGAATGAGTGCCTTTGGAGGGTCATTTTCTTTTAACTCATCCCTTCCCTCCCCACACACCAGTGAACTGAGCAAAAGGCTTACCAGATGGTTCTAACTCTGAGCCTTGGTGAATTCTCAGGGTCACTTATCAGAGAGCCTGGAAATCAGTTGGTGCGGATAAAATGAACTAAGAACCAGAGGCCTCAAACGATATGCCATCAGTCGATAAAAGTATGGCCAGGTGTTGTGTTTTATTACAATGCCTTTATTAAAAAAAAATCTGGGGACTTCCCTGGTAGCACAGTAGTTAAGAATCCACCTGCCAATGCAGGGGACATGGGTTCGAGCACTGGTGTGGGAACATCCCACATGCTGGGGAGCAACTAAGCCCGTGCACCACAACTACTGAGCCTGCACTCTAGAGCTCACGAGCCACAACTACTGAGCCCACATGCCACAAATACTGAAGCCCACATGCCTAGAGCCTGTGCTCCATAGCAAGAGAAGCCACCGCAATGAGAAGCCCATGCACCACAACGAAGAGTAGACCCCGCTCGCCACAACTAGAGAAAGCCCACGTGGCAACGAAGACCCAACACAGCCAAAATATAAACTAAAAAAAAAATCTGACATTGAAAAATTAAGAAGCTTTCCACAAAAATACAGATTTGGGGGTTTTCTTTAGGAGTAACAAGATATCACAATGGGCAGGTGCTCCCTCAGAATTTGTCCCATCGTGTGACTTTTGGATTCTCAAGACCTTCTGTGTTCAGTGGCTTTTGTGCCCAACAGGCGACTCTAATCCAGCCACAGTCCAGAATCAGAGTCTCAGATCCACCTCCCCCATATTCCCTTCTGAAATCAAAAGTTCCTGCGAGCCAAAAGCTTTCTCATAACTTGTTTGGTGACAAGACCTGGCATGAACTGATGGGAGGCTGTTTGTCATCTTTATTTCTCCCACTTAGCGTGAATGTTTGTGCATGTAGCTGCAGAAATGGGAATTCATGTAATTCTTTTTTTTAAATTTTTATTGAAGTATAGTTGATTTACAGTGTTGTGTTAGTTTCAGATGTACAGCAAAGTGATTCAGTTACATATATACTTTTTTAACATTCTCTTCCATTATAGGTTATTACGAGATACCGAGTATAGTTCCCTGTGCTATACAGTAGGTCCTTGTTGGTTATCTGTTTTATGTATAGTAGTGTGTATATTTTAATCCCAACCTCCTAATTTATCCCTCCCCCCCGAATTCATTTGATTCTATGATGTTGCCCCCAACCCTGCTGGTGATGTTTGGTACTACATAGTGCAGGTACCATATTACCTATTAAAAATCCCCCGAATCCTGCAGTCTGAGCATATGTAGTTCTGAAGGTTTCTGACAGGGGCCTTGGTATCGAAATATATAAAGCACTTGAAACAGTGTCATCATTTAGGAAGCACTAGGTAAGTGATTGCTTTTTTTTTAAGAGATAACTCTTTTATTTATTTTTGTTGGAGTATAGTTGATTTACAGTGTTGTTAGTTTCTGTTGTATGCAAAGTGAATCAGTTATACATATACATATATCCACTCTTTTTTAGATTTTTATTCCCATGTACATCATTACAGAGTATTGAGTAGAGCTCCCTGTGCTATACAGTAGGTTCTTATTTGTTATCTGTTTAACATGCACACAGTACTATATATAAATCTCAGCCTCCCAATTTATCCCTCCCCCCACTTCCCCGTTGGTATCCACAAGTTTTTTTTCTACATCTGTGACTGTATTTCTGTTTTGTAAATAGGTTCCTTTGTACCATTTTTTTTTAGATTCCACATATAATGTCATATGATAATTTGTCTTTGTCTGACTTACTTCACTCAGTATGACACTCTGTAAGTCCATCCATGTCCCTGCAAATGGCATTATTTCATTCTTTTTTATGGCTGAGTAATATTCCACTGCATATATGTACCACATCTTCTTTATCCATTCCTCCATTGATGGACATTTAGGTTGCTTCCATGTCCTGGCTATTGTAAGTAGTGCTGCAGTGAACATTGAGGTACATGTATCTTTTCGAATTACGGTTTTCTTCGAATCCGTGCCCAGGAGTGGGATTGCTGGAACATGGTAGCTCTAGCTATCATATGACCTGGTGATTGCTATTAATTAAAATAATACTGTTCCCAGTCCTTAAGAAGATCATGAGTAGGGGAGAGGAGTCATAAATGTAAGAATGACAATATTGTAGCTGGAAGTGGAATACAAGTGCTGACCAATGGTGGCTCCTTAGTGGCAAGAAGAGGGAAGGAGTTTTAAACATAAGGTGGTCTAATATCCCATTTTAAGTTGCTTGTTACCCTGGTCTATGATGTAATCAACACACACACACATGCACATTCACTGCCATTGCCCAAAGCATTCAGTACAGTCTATTGACTTGGGAGCACTGCTTGAATGGAAAAGGCAACAGGACCACCCAATGCAGAAAAGCGTGGCCGTGCACAGGGGTGAATAGCAGAGACAGGCCATGGATTCAGCAGAGCCAGGAGTATTAGAAGGGAGGGACACTGGGCTTCCAAAATTAGCTGTGAATTTCCACCTCAGTCTTAGAAAGCAAGCTGGAAGTTTAGGGGACTTCCTGGTGCTGGTACTTGGGTGGTTCATCCAAATAGCCTCATTTCCCAACCAATGTCACCATGTGTGTAAGAACTTTAGTATTTCCACCTCACTGCACTGAAGGACCAACCCCTCCCTTTTTTAGTGCTTTGAAAGCATTTTAAACATATTTAACTCTGACACTAACCTGTGTTACAAATATTTGTGTTATATATGTGTTTGTGTATATGTACATCTATATAATATGTTTTAATGTGTGTATGTATAATAAATATATATATATATTCATATTCCATATTTTTTTCGTTTCCTGGACTAGGGTAAACATTTCTCAAGGCAGAGACAATTTCTTCATTTATTTATCTTTGTCACTCCAAAATCTCATGGAGTGCCCAGAAGACACTCAATCAGTGTTCATTCAATGCCTTACAAAGTCAGCTTGACTTGGCTCATCTTCATTTTATTCTGCCTCATCCCCAAGGACCAGAAACTCTAGGCCCTGAAGGACCAATGGCCCCTCTAGCTGGTCGTGTACAAGGCCACATAACTCTAGCTGGAACTGCCTTGCTGGCAGCTCCCTAAGGCCCTGCATTGTTGGATCAGTCCGATCTGGCAACAATCTTATAAAATAGCTCCAAAAATCATGGGTCTCTCTTTTAGTGTCTTCAGTTTGGATGGCCATCAACTCAAGTGGTTTCCTTGGTTCTTCCTCTGATTCATTTTAGTCCCTCTCTTGCTGTAACTCCACCTTTACCCCTTCACTCCCTAAGAACTTTCTTTAACACCTTCCCGTTCCTTCCGTCCCCACTGTATCTCCTCCACTCTTGTTTAGTCTCCTTGCACATCGTTCCCGGTCCAGTGCACAAACCCATCCCCCAAGCCAGCATGCAGGCATTCATCAGCTGATGTAGCAAGTACGCAGCACCTACTACATGCTGAGGAAGAGAGCACAAAACATTGGCCTGCTTCCTGCGTTCATGGAACTTACAATTACATGAGGGATTCAAGCATTCATCAAATAAATACACCAGTGAGTGGATGATCGCAAACCAAACAAGAAAGAAACAAAAATTCTTGTATGAAAGCATATAACCAAGGAAGCTGACCTAGGCCTGGGGTGGAGCTAGGCTTGCCTGAGGAAGTGATGTATGAACTGAGCTATGAAGGGTAACTAGGCACTAGAGGGGCAGCAAGGGGAGAGGATTCCAGGCAAAGGGAAGACTGCGTGCTTAGGCCCTGGAGCAGGCAGGAGAAAAATATGACCAAGGAACTGAGCGGTCAGTGTGGTTTGAACCTGGAGAGCAGAAGTATGAGGAAAGAGGGGCCAGACGCCACTGGCTCTTATCATTACGCTTAGGACTTACATAAATGAGACATTTCGAACGCAACACGAAAGGAAACAGAACTGCACCATGCATATGATTACTGAACAGCATGACTCACTTTGGAAGAGTCACTGGAGAATAGAAATTCATTTTACGTATTTTTCTGTGTAATTATGACAGATTGGCTTTCCTCCTTGTGTGAAGGGAGAGTCTAGAAAATTACTGTCTTGCTTGCTCTAAAAGTATTCTGTTTAGTTCTAGTGTGTTTGAAATGCTTGGTAGGAAAATGGTTTAAAACCCACTCACCACCCCCTATGAGAGTCAGATTGGCCTGGCAGACTGTAAAATTATAGGCCCTGGCAAAACAGAGACTCCATACTGATTGCCTGTTGATCACAGAAGAGAAAGAGAATTAACATAAGTCAGTTGTTAGTGTCTTTGCTAAGAAAGTTTCTTTTCTTGATTGGAAGGTCATTATAACAAGATGACACATGAGCATTTTATATATGTAGCATGACTATGGTGTGAAAACCATATACATTCCCTGGTAACTTGCTCTGGACCAGTGATGACCGAGCTTGTAACGCAACCATTCCGCTTAGAAAGATGTGTGAGGAGGATATCCTGGCTGAAAAAGTTTGATTGTGTTAAAGAATATTTTCATTTCATAGCTTCTGCTGATTCTTTGTGCTGCTAGGGGTTAACATTTGGTGTCAGAGGCTATTTTATTTATGGTGATGTCTAGCTATGTAAAGTATGCGCCTAGAGCTTGCATATGGGGAACAAAGGTGTTCTAATTAATAAAGTAAAAGTCTGGCACCATTGAGGGCAAGGAAAATCCTTGTGGATTACATTGCCTTTAGGAAAATGTTTATCTTATCTGAAATATATTGTCTACAATAAATTGGGTTCATCCATGGGAGATGTGTTTTGTTCAAGACCTATTTTTACCTCATCCTAGCAGAGGGTGTCAAATGAGTGCCAAAGTCCGTCCATTCCAGACTGTTCCACTAAGGCCCTGCAACCTCCTGGGGTGGTGTTTAAACTGAGAAAGTCAGACTGGAGGAAACTATTGTAGATTAGCATATTTTATCTACAGTTATCCAGGTGGGAAATGACAGTGAATCATAAGATGAAACCAAACCCCATAGATTGGGGAAGGGATTAATTGGGAAGCAGGGGTGGTTGAGGTTCAGACAATAAATGATTAAAGAAGGGCTCTCTGAGGATGAAAGGAGAAGGCAGTTCTCATCCGACGGTTCAACTGGAGAAGGATTGTTTCCAAGCTCACATAATTGTTGGCAGCACTTAGTTTCTTGTGGGTTGCTGGACCGAGGGCCTCAGTTTTTTGTGGGCTGTTGGCTGGAGGCTGCCCTCCACTCCTCGCTGTGTGGCCCTCTCCATATGACAGCACACAAGATTGCACCTTGTTTCTTCAAAGCCAACAAGAGAGAGGGAGAGTCTCTTAGCAAGACATTAAAATCTTCTGCAACACAATCACATCTGTGTAATCACAGACATCCTATCACCCTTGCCATATTCTGTTGCTTAGAAACAAGCCCCATGTCCCACCTACACTCAAGCGAGGGAATTATATAAGGACATGAACACCAGGAAGTGGGGATCATGAGAGCCACCATAGAATCTTTCTGCCACAGGTGGGAAAGTTTGAGAAGCAAAACCTTAAGCTATTGCTGGCTATTAACATTTTAGCTGTAATAATGTATCGATCAAGAAACAGATTAAGTGCTGGTTATAGGTGCAGAATACAAGAAACCAGTAGTAAAGATTGTTTCCTTTTATGGATCAAGATACAACCTATTCACAGGGGAACAGTTAGCACTATGCCAACTTGAACAATAATAACTGTGTGTATTTGAATTCTTTTTATTTAAAACATAAGAGCCCTGGAAAAGAAGGGCCTTGGCAAGACAAAAATGAGGAAGGGCAGAAGATGAAGGGAGAGTTCAGAAAATGTTGGAAAATGAATGAGAAAACAAGGAGGAGAGAGATACCTAGACCCATCTCTCTCAAAATGTAAGCATCCAGTCCCATCTCTGACCTTGCTGACTCTTAGATCCAGTTCCTTCTCCTTGCCCAGATTTTGTCTGACTTCCAAGCTCTGATGGTATCGCTCATCCATGAGGTGATGTCGAATAGTAGTTACTTACGTGGACTCTGCTACCCACTGCTTATCTCTGGTCCCCCGTTCCACCCCTTATCAGGTGGGTAAATTGTTCACATTATGAATGCTTATCAACTGTAAAATAGAATCGTAATAACACTTCCTTCACAGAGTTGATGGAATGAAACAAATTGTGACATGGAAAGTGCTAGAACAGCGCCTAAACACAGTAAAGCCTTCAGAAATGGGAGCTACTACTATTGTTTTTTGAACAAGCATTGACTGGGTGTCAATTATGTGTACAAGTAGACCATCTCTTTCACCACCCAATTATTCGAGGACCACTGGCAAATTCCATCCTGTGTTTCCATATTTGACAAAGCCACTGTGTTGGCCTTAGTAATGCAGTGCTTGGCTGTCTCAAACATTTTCTCATAAAAATAAAAAGCTGAATGCATCATAAAGTTCTCTATTGATCTAAACTTACTGTAATTTGCTGCAGTAGCACTGAATGGATATGGTTCAGCCAACTTATTTTCCCCCTCCTCAAAAAGAAAAAGTGGGATCCACAAGCCCTCATCTATCAAGTGTAGTCGGCCTCTTCAGTGTAATGTCATGTGAAATCACTGACCTGTAATGTAAAATCACTCACATCCATAGTGGTAGTCACCCTTTCTGCATTCCGGCCATGAAAGTTCACCTCACGTTTATGCCTCATTTTCCGTCTCCCTTAGAATTTAAAGCTAGAGTCATGATTGTGGTTCCAGTATTTTAAAACATTTCGTCATAGTAACCCCTAGGGCCTAAAGAAAGCCATGAAATCTGATGATTGTTGCTCAGTTTGGGGATATATATAACTCTTGACGTAGCACCTCACTACTCAATCTGGTAGCTCTCAGACTACATTCTCAGCTCTATTTTTATCTTCCCTTTACAAAATCCCTCACCTATTGCATTTCTGCACAGATTCGTTTAAAGCAGTGCTTCTCAAACTTCAGTGTGCACACTTTCCCCTGAGAGTCTAGTTGAAGTTCAGATTCTGACTTAGTGCACCTCGGGTAGAGCCCAAGGTTCTACATTTCTGACAAGCTCCCAGGTAATGCCCATGCTGCAGGTCAAAGGACCACACTTTGAGTAGAAAGGATTTAAAGGACAGATGCCAAAACCAGTTACAAAATCAAACTCAGATGAGCCTCTTGAGAGTTTCCGAACAACTCTCAACTGTGAAGTCGGCTCTCGATGCTGAAACTCAATCTTGGCTGCTCTGTGAGTCCCATCTGTCATGGCGTTGCCCGAACAGAGGTGTCCTATGGGTGATGGACCCTAAGAAAGGGTGGCGGCTTCATGTTTAATCAGACTTTTAAAAGCAAAAGCTGTCTTTAAGCCAAAGAAAATTCACCTCGTATTTCTCAATGTAAAAACTGGATGGGGGTGGGGGGAGGGAATAGGGAAAAATTATATCATTGATCTATTTATGTTCAGAAAAGAGTATGCATCCTATCCCCCAGCTCTTATCTTGAGATTGTGTTTCCAGAGGGCATGTGTTTTTTCCACCTTCTGCGAAGAACAACAAATGACCACAGATGGGCCCAGCGATGGCTTTGAGCTTTGATCTTTCAGAGCCCATATTAAGTGGTTGAAAAAAATGCCCTGTGAAATCAATGGGTTAAATAGTTTTGAAGTCAGTTCCGCACAATGGAAACGAGACGACTAGGGCACAGACATGATCGCCGTAGCCCCATCTCAGTATACTTGGAGAAGAAAGGAGAATCCAACAGTCCTTTTAAGTCTTTGTGTCATAAGAATGGGTGCATGTCAGAATCACTGGGACCGTTAAAAACAGACGCCTGAGTCCTGCCCCTAGGGTCTGATGTCAGTGGTCTGGGGTAGGCCCAGGGGGTTCTAATGTGTAGCCAAGGCTAAGAAAACTCTTCTAGACCAGTGAGTCTCAAAGTTGAGTCAGCATCCAAACCACCTGGAAGTCTCGTTAAAACAGATTCTTGGACTCTACCCTCAGATTTCCTGCTTTAGTTGGTTTGGAGGTAAGCCTGAGAATTCGCGTTTCTATTGATAAGTAACCATTTGGTGCCGCTGCTGGTCTCAGGCCACACTTTAGAGCCATTGTTTTATATTAGGGGCCAGCCATTTATGGCCCTGGGACCAAATCCTGCCCTCCAACTGTTTTTATAAGTAAAGTTTTATTGGAACGCACCATTGCCCATTTGTTTACCTAATGCCGGTGGCAGAGTTGAGTCTTTGCAACAGAGACCATTTGGCAGTAAGTCCTAAAACATTTACTTTCTGGTCTTTGATATAAAAAGTTTGCCAACCCCTGCTCTAGGTGCAAAAGGTTAAGGAAACTATATTATCTGTTGTAACATTTTTACTCTATAGAGAGATGGGTTACAAGAAGGGTGGGCAGCCAGGAATGGAACGGGAAAGGGGAGCCGGGGAAAGGGGAGCCGGGGAAAGGGATCATGAGGGCGCTTTACAATTTACCAAGCCACAGTATCACCCTCTGTCTCTTTAAAGAAACTCATGATGATAATGTCTCATGTTTGTTTCGCCCAGTGGTTCTCAAAGTGTGGTCCCTGCCACACAGCATCACCATCCCACAGGATTTGTTGGCAATGCGAATTTTCAAGCCCGACCTAAGACAGACTGTTTGAGAAACTCTGGGGGGAAGAGCCCAGCAATCTGTAGTACAAGGTGATTCTGATACACACTCGAGTTTGAGAGCTGCTAGCATAGTACTCAGAGTTTACAAAGACCGTGGACCTCACTGAACTCACCACAAAATGGAAAGCTTGGTCCACTTTGCTCTTTGAGTGAATTCAACACTAAGTTAAACTTCTGAATGTATCATTTTTTTGTGAAAATGTAAACAAATGGTATGACCTCTGGAGGGAATACTTGGGTGCATCCAAACAACCGGAAGTTGAAGGAAGGCACTAGTTAGAGCAGGGTCTCAAATGTTAGGGTATCAACATCAAATGGAGGAGGGTTTGTGAAGACACAGATTCGGTAGGTCTGGGGTGGAGCCTGAGAGTTTGCATTTCTAACAAGTTCCCTGGTGAGGCTCATGCTGCTAGGCCAAGGACCACTGCTTGAGAACCGCTGAGTTTCAGTATTATCTTTAGCCTTCTGTAAAACTGGACTTTCTTACGAGCTCTGAGTGTCTAAGAAGAGGAGTGTCAGTGGGTATGTGGTGGGTCTAATGAAGACCAGACCTCTTTCATACATCTTTGTCAGAGAGTGGGAGCAGAAGGGAAAGGCTGAGAGGTTACTTTGGGATTTGAATAGGAAAAAAACCCTCAGCTGCAAAATCCCGTTTCTTCTTACAGGTACTAGATTGAAAGTCAGAGCCAGCAGCAGGAGGCTGATTCTTTTTTTCTCTGGAAAACTGTAATTAATGAGGAGTTGACATGTTAGATGTTTTAGATATAAAAACTGTTGGTGAAGCAGGCAGAGTTAGAGGGAGTGAACCCCGAGAGGGCTGCAGCTCAGTGGCAATGAGAACTCAAACACATTCTGAAGGTAGAAAGCAAAAGTGCACGTAAATGGGTATCGGCAGCAGTTGCGTCCAGAGAGTAGCGTCCTTGGTGGAATCGTGCGTTTCCTATTTTCCTAATTGCTCCCTCCTTTGACCCTGCTGCTCTATGATGTCGTTCAATCGTGTTGTTGGCAAGCTTTCTCTCCGTCTCTCTCTCTCTCAGCTGGGCTTTCCTTTGTGGCGCCTTCATTCTCAGGTGTGCTTTTGGTGGCTGCCAAGCTTTCCCAGGCTTCTGTCTTTGCAGCTCAGCAACCTCAGGCAAGGGAACTACTCTTTCCCAATAGTTGAAACCCCAGCGCAGGGATTGGCTTTGACTTTGGTCGGTGCCTCTCCCCAAGTCACTCACACCCAGGGATAGAATACCCTGGGATTGTCCCTGGCTGCCCGGCGTGGTGTCAGCCTTACCCAAACCCCTTGGACTGGGGGTGGCAAAGGTATGGTCCCTTGAGGACCACCAAGGGGAACGGGAGCTGGGAAGCACAGCCGCAGAGACGCTCTTCAACCTCTCTTCACTGAGGAATGGGACTGATCACTTTCTTGAGAGTCAAGAGCAGAGTGTCCCACACTAGGCTTCATTTTTAGAGCTCTCAGGTCTGGGCCAGTATATGGAAGGCTTTGAATGGGAGGAGAACGAGAAACAGCGTGGACATTATTACCGGTGGAGAGCTAATAAGGTTTTGGAGCCACATGATGGTGTAATGGAGTAATTTTTGAAAGAATTCATTAAATTCATCTCATAAGGAAGCTTGAAAAGCAGGGAGACAGTTTAAGGACCACTGAAACACGACAGAAGTAGGGCGCTATGAAAGAGGGCTATGGGGCTGATGGGAGGAAATGTACCTGGTAGACCATCTTGTCTCTCCAGGAAGTTGGTAGACTTGTTGGACACAGATGTCAACTCCACACATTCACTCACCAGGGCTGGAGTCGACAGGGGGCAGGTGTCAATCCCCCTGGCTTGGCTGGGAGAGCCACCAACAAACCAAGTTCTTTTTTTTTTTAATTTTTATTTTATATTGGAGTATAGTTGATTAACAATGATGTGTTAGTTACAGGTGTACAGCAAAGCGATTCAGTTATACCCATACAAGTATCAATTCCTTTTCAAATTCTTTTCCCATTTAGGCCAAACCAGGTTCTGCACCTTGGCTCCTGTGGGCACTGCTACTCCCTTATACACCCCCAACTCCTGTCGCCTCTTCCTTTTCTTGACCTAGGCTCCACCTGGATCACCAATGTCTACTTCTGTTCCATTTCTGCCCTGCTTATCTTGAGTATTGGCTTTATGTTTCCTAATATAGTTTATATCTTTAACTTAATGTAAAACGTTTAGAACTAAGGAGCCCTCAAGCTGTGAACTTACAGTCTTGCCATCTTGACCAAAATCTGCCCACTGGCTCATCTTAAAAATTTTCCCAAGCATTTTATGACATGTTCCAATCCTGGCTACCCAACGTCACTCCTTTGTCCCTTTCAATAGTAAAGGGAAAAGCAGAGAAACTATATCTAATTTACTTTATAAAAAATACAGTTGGATAACTTTTTTATACATGTCAGTTTAAAAAATACTGTGATTAAAATCAGAGCTGTAACAGATCTGGGTAAAGTAATTTTCAAAGTGTACCTTATGAATCGTGAATAATTGTGTTGACAGTAAACAAGGAGGACATGGAGAATTTTACGAAAAATATGAGAAGCTTATGGTTTTTGTTAGTAGAGGAATGAAGCCAGTGTAGTGTGTCTTGGGAGGGGAGGGACAAGTGCCCATCAATATCCTCATTGAGTTTGCTACTTTGGTCATCATTCAGTAGTGGCTTTCACTATGGGCTTTTCAGATATACGTGTACTGAAAGGGACATGGCCCTATGTCTGCCGGCAGTGCTCAGCTGATGTCCTGCTTTGTCCTCATTAGTGCCTTTGGCTTTTGCTGTCTGGTTCCACAGGATGCCTGCGTGGGTGAGCCTCAATGGAGGAAAAAAACTGGATAGGTTATATCGTGGGTGTACTTTTGCAAATGTGGTATTTCAGCAGCCTGGAGAATTACCAAGGCAAAAGGAATGATTCTGCAGGCAAATTTAATGACTTTTAAAGAATGAGCAATTCCAAATTCCAAGTCTCAAATGAGGTTCTTATCGACTTTCTCAGGTGTTTAAACAGGCTGCTTTCACTTGGAAATCTTAGCTTAGGGCAAAGAGTCAAGAGCGGATGTCGAGTTTCTTGAAGTCTTTAAATTACAGAGGTACTAGAGGCTTACAAAAACTATTCAAAACAGTGGTTTCGAAATTATAAAATGCAGGCCTTCTGCTTGCTGAACTCATCCCTTACCTTCTAGGGTAGCCTGTGAAAAGAGCTTTCAGTCCATTTTCTGTGAATGTCTATATCCATAATATATCTGTATCTATAATTATAACTATAGCAGTGGCTCTCAACTGGGGTGGTTTTGCCCCCAGGGGCCACTTGGGAATGTCTGGGGACATTTTTGCTGGTCAAAATGGGGCAGGGGTAGAGGCTACTGACATCTAGTAGGTAGAGACCAGGGATGCTGCTTAACACCCCACAATGCACAGGACGGCCCTACCACAATGGATTATCCTACCCAAAATACTGAGAGTGCCATGGCTGAGAAACCCTAATCTCAGATTTTCTTCATATAGGAAAACTTTAACAAGGAATGATGGTTTTAGAAAATAACAGTTCTGAGAATTAAAGCACCTTGATTTCTTAGAAGTTTTCATATGGGGCATCTACCCACTAATGATCTAGATTTCTTTTCTCTTTCTTGTTAGAAGTCTTTAAATCGTTTTTAGAGCAGACATTGGAATACATTTACTCCCAGTTCCATTCATTCATTTCGGCCTTAGGGATGTGGCCAGGTTGTTCCTAGGCTGGGGGGATTCAGGACAACAGATGTCGGGTTTGGGGCTCCACAGCTGCTTGGATGAGTAGCCCCCCAAACCGTCACAGCAGAGATGCAATGGGGGAAGGGGAGCTCCTGGATGGCACTAGGCAGAATCTGAGGCACAATCTGCTCCTTCCTTCTTTCCTTCCTTCCAGAGAATATCTTAGAAAACTTTAAAGTTCTTAGGAAGTTACTTACAGAAAAGAACAAATACACAAAATCAGAAAATTTCAGTGTTCACCATTCTATATGGAAGAGAGTAAAGGGAACAAGATGGAGGAGAATCAAGTTCAAGGTCATTCATGGGTATTTTGGAAATCTCCTTCCATAAATAACATGTTTCATTATGCACTTCTGTTTCAAAATATGTTAAATCATTAATTAGCATTTTGTCACCAATAGATATTTATTAAGCACTGAATGTGAGCCTAGCATTTTGCCAGTCACAATGCGTATTTTTTCCAGCCTAGTAAACATGAAAATCCTCCCTGTGACCTTTGTCAAATACCATGATTTGTCACTTGCATGAAATCTAAACGTTCTTTATCTCACGTTTACTTTAAGTCTTCATCATTGAAACAGGTGTATGGTTGAAGAGAAAAACTACAGAGCTTTGAGTCAGGCAAACCAGCTTGAATTCCAAATTCCACCATTAGCTTGCACAAGGATATGGTTGCAATTTCCTGGGACAAAAACATCCAAAGTTTACCCCAAGATAATGTCACGCACGATACCTTTCTCTTAACTCTTTGCTTCCTCCACTCAGCTTCTAAGGAAATCAAAGGAGAAACAAATACATCCAAAATCCAATCATTTCCCACCACTCCCACTGCCCAACCCTGCTCCCAGGTACAGTCTTTCCTAGTAGATTAATCCAGATTCTTCTCATCTGTCTCCCTGCTTCTGCCCGGGCCCCCCTGCAGCCTATTCTTCACAGAGCAAGTGGAGTAATTTTCTCAAGAAGGAAGAACGACCATGTCATGCCTCTGCTCAACAGCCCCCAAAGGCTCCCCATTTCACTCGAAGCCAATGCTGCATCTTTGGCTCTCCCTTCCTCAGGGCCTTTGCACATGCTGTCCCCTCCACCTGGAAGCCCTTCCCTCCCTCAATGGTCAAGGCTCACTCTCAGCTCCAGTATCACTTCATCAAAGAGGACTTCACCAACCATCTTCCCACTGCCACAGCACTCCCTGTGCTCCTTTCCCTAAAACTGTGTCTCCACATCACTTATAACTCACCCAATCCACTTTGTTTATTGGTTATTATCTGCCCCATTAAAATGAAAGTTCCATGTGAACAAGAATTTTTGTCTGTTTTATGCATGGCCAGAACTGTACCTGGTAAAAAATATTTGTTTAATGAATAAAAAAGAAAAACTACACCTCTTCAATAACTGCTTCTACTTTTCTGCCCCATTGAAAGGAGTACAGGTAGACCCAATCATGAGGAATGCGGAGCAGATGAGGATCCATCCAGATTTCTTTATATCCAATTTCAAATTTAAAATATCTAGTTACGGTTCTTTGATTAAGTGGCTAATTACAAAATATTTTTGATAATTGGTTAATATATGCAGAATGCATAAAAATGTAGCCAGGTGTATTACAGATGTGCAGCTAACAGCAGATACATCTTTATATTTGCCAAATCAAGTTCTTCCACCAGTCAGTTCATCCTCTCCAAGCTGGGGGCAATATTTTGCCAACCTCTTGAGAGGAGAACCAAATATCAAGTAATCCCTTTGATTTTTCTTTCTCTTTTCCTTCTACCAGACAAACTCACTAACGGCACGTCTCTGAGTTTTGTATATGGCTCCTTGTGTGGGTGTTAAAGATAAGCACGTAGCCCAGCACTGTCTAAGAGAAACATAACGTGAGCTACATTTAGAATTTTCTAGCATCTTAATTGAGAAAGTAAAAGGAAACAGGTGAAATTTATGTAATTTGAATAATATATTTTATTTCACCCAGGATATCCAAAATATTATTATTTCAGCAAGTGATCAATATTAAAAAGATTAATGAGATATTTGGCATTCTTTTTTTGTATTAAGTCTTCAAAATCCAGTGTGTATTTGATACTTACATCACATCTCAGTTTGGACCCATTTCAAGTGCTCAGTCACCACGTGTGGGGCTAACGGCTACTGTTATGGATTGGACGTTTGCCCCCCAAATTCATCTGTTGAATCCTGTCCCGCCATGTGATGCTCTTAGGAGGTGGGGCCTTTGGGAGGTCATTAGGATGGATGAGGGTCATGAGGGCAGAGCTTCATGAATGGAATTAGTGCCCTCACAAGAGTCACAGAAGAGCTCGCTGCTTTCTGTTCTCTGCCATGTAAAGATACAAGAAGATGGCCGTCTGTGAACAAGGAAGAGGGCCCTCACCAGACACCGAATCTGCCAGCACTTAGATCTTGGACTTCCAGCCTCTAGAACTGTGGGAAATGCATATTTGTTATTTAAGCCTCTCAGTCTGTGGTGTTTTGTTACAGCAGCCCGAGCTAAGACAGCTACCGTATTGGACAGTGCAGACGTGGACTTTCTCTTTAAGTGTCTCAATGGCCCAGTTTAAAAATGTTATTACTTGTTCACTCAAACAAAACAAACTTTTGAGCGCCTACCATATGTCAGGCGCTGTTCTAGGCTACAGCAGTGAACAAAGCAGACAAACTTCCCTTCCCATCCAGCATTTATATTCTAGTCATGAACAGAGTAAGTGGTAACAGGTTCATAGCAGGGAAGACGAGGGGTAATGCCATGGAGAGGTGTGACAGGGAGAGCCTGGGGTAGGGAGGGTTGTAATTGTAAGAGGATGGTTCTAGAAGGCTTTGCTGAGACCGTGGCCCCTGAGCAGCCTGAGGGAGGTGGGAGAGTCAGGTGCAAGGACATCTGGGGGAAGAGGGCTCTAAGTGGAGGGCAGAAGGGGACGGAGACCGTCCGTGGAGTGTCCCGGAATCTGTCCTAGGGCCACTGTGGCCTGGGTCTGCGGAGAGAGCAAGAGACAGCGAGCGTGGTAGGAGGGGAGGTGGGGGAGGGGAAGGGAGCTTCATTGGGACTCTGTGGGACTTGGGATTTTCCCCTGAATGTGGATGGGAGCCTTGTGAGGGTTTTAAAGTGAATAACACCTACTAGCACCTTCTGACCAAGTCCATACATTTGATGCAAACTCTGGTGCTCTTTTCCCCTATGTGTATTTCTGCATATTGCTCTAGGCATGCAGCCCTAGAATGCACAGCTGGGTGTGAAATGGGGGTGATCTCTTCAAAAGTGGCCCTCATCCGAATGGACTTGAAGACATAGGGAGGGGGAAGGGTAAGCTGGGACGAAGTGGGAGAGTGGCATGGACATATATACACTCCCAAATGTAAAACCGATAGCTAGTGGAAAGCAGCCGCATAGCACAGGGAGATCAGCTCGGTGCTTTGTGACCACCTAGAGGGGTGGGATAGGGAGGGTGGGAGGGAGACACAAGAGGGAGGGGATATGCACATATACATATACATATAGCTGATTCACTTTGTTATACAGCAGAAACTAACACACCATTGTAAAGCAATTATACTCCAATAAAGATGTTTAAAAAAAAAAGTAACCCTCATCCTATTATCTGTTCTGCAACTCTTTTCTCTGTCCATTCGGCTAAATAGAAGGACAAAGGGACTTTGCCATCAGCTCTCATGAAAGCCACCATGTGGGAGAGAAAAGATCAGTTTCTGGGCAGTGTCTTGCACAAGGCGGGTGCCCCGTGGAAATAAAACGCACCTCCTCCTGATAGAACATTCCACTTGTTCAGATGAAAACATTTAGCTGAAATGAAAACAATACCCTTCTGAAGCCTGCCTCTGAGACACGGGGACCAGGAAGGGTGCCCTCTAGACCCCTGTCTCTTCAAGTGTGGTCCACGACCTGCAGCATCAGCGCCAGCTGCAGAATCTCAGGCCCCCGTCTAGATGAGCTGGGTCAGAATCTCATTCTAACAAGGTCTCCAGGTGATTTGTTGGCATGTGAAACCTTGAAAAGTGCTGCTCTAGACCATTTAGCTCTTAATCCTCTCTGAATTTCCCTACGATAATAATGATCTAATGGTTTAAGACAACAAGCACCATTTATTATTTTTCATGATTATGAAGGTGAACTCCACCGGGTGATTCTTCTGTTCTTTAGAGTGTCACCTGGGGCTGGAGTCATCCTGAGGCTTGACTGGGTTGGAACACCCAAGAAGGCTCCTCCACAGGGCTGAGAGTTAGTGCTGGCTAACTCTTAGGCAGGGTCGGTGACCACTTACCCGGCCCGCCATCCCCACGACTGTCGCGGCTTCGGCCGCCAGAGCCCCTCCAGAACCGGCGGCCTCAATGAGGCCGCCCTCCCCTCGGGCTCCGGGACAGTTCCGTGACAACGGAGGGAAGAGACCCAGAGCCGGGAGTTCCAGCTCTGCGGAAACGCGGGCTCCGTTCTGGGCGCAGGGGGTGGGACCGCTCTGCCCCGAGGCCTTCCGAGAGGGAGGGAGGGGGGCGCCGGGGAAAGGAGCCGCCAGGAGCGCAGGGCCCCCGTCGTGGGTACTGGAGGGGCGGCCCGGCCTGGGGGCCCCGCCCACTGTGACCGCAGCCCAGGCCTTTATTCTGGAATCCTACACAAAAAAGTTAGAAAGATACACGGTCTATAGTAAATATTCACAAATGATTGTTGCTGCTGTGCTTACTATTCTATTAAAGGTGTAAAATCCATAAAACACTTTAAGTTCAAAGTTAACTATGAATTTTTACCTTTCTAATTATGTCTCTGCTATTCACAATTGTCGTTAATGAATCATAGACTGTGGCATCACTAGTTAAAAATGAGCTTGTTTAAAAAATAGAACTCAGGCCCACCGGACCTACTGAATCACAATCTGCACTTTTACAATCTCCCCAGTGTACTTGTGTACCCATGAATAGTTGAAAGGCTCATTTCTACCTCGACATGTCTTTTCTGTCTGAGAAATACACACATTTTATCCAATTTGATATAAATAAAACACTCAAAAATGCATATGCCTGTGTTGAAACCATCATTTTATCATTTCCTTTCCAGATAAGTATAGTCTCTATACTGGTTTTGTAGATCACATGCCATACTCTTTTCTTGTAGTTAGAAATAAGGTAGAGAAAGTTACTTTGTAAAAAAAAAAAATATATATATATATATATATATATTTGTGGATAATTGAAGACACTCTTCTAAATTAAAATCAGTTCTCTTAACTTGCTGTTTTCCTCTTGGGTCACATTATGAACTCTTCCCGTGGCCACATGGCATGTGTACTTTTAATTTCAGGGACTGCTGACGTTCCAGGATGTGCCCATAGATTTCTCTCAAGAGGACTGGGAATGCCTGGCCCAAGATCAGTGGGAATTGTACAGGGATGTGTTGTTAGAGAAGTATAGGAACCTGCTCTCCTTGGGTGAGGATACCTTCCTTCCAGAATTCCTCATCCAGCCACAGGGTTTAGAGTCCTTCATTTGTAGAATGTCTCCTGGAATCTTCTGCTTCCTACAATAGGGTTTCAGATTGCAACATTTCAGGAAATACTGGGAGTTTGTGGGTATAATTTATCTCATTCTTTTAAAATTGCAGCCTCCCTCTGCCGCATAGCACAGGGAGAGCAGCTGGGTGCTTTGTGACCACCTAGACGGGTGGGAAAGAGAGAGTGGGAGGGAGGGAGATGCAAGAGGGAAGAAATATGGGAACATATGCATATGTATAACTGATTCACTTTGTTATAAAGCAGAAAATAACACATCATTGTAAAGCAATTATACTCCAATAAAGATGTTAAAAAATAATAAAAAAATAGAATTGCAGCCTCCCTTTTAATATACTTTGTAACTGCTTGGGATGTGTCTATATGAACTGTGTACTATATGCTTCTGTTATAGTCCTTACAATATTTTATTGTCTTATTTTCTGTAATAATTTTCCATGGATTCTTTGGGCTTAAGGTATATTAAAAGGGAGACTGCAATTCTGGGACTTCCCTGGTGATGCAGTGGTTAAGAATTCGCCTGCCAATGCAGGGGACACGGGTTTGATCCCCGGTCTGGGAAGATCCCACGTGCCATGGAGCAACTAAGCCAGGGGGCCACAACTACTGAGCCTGCACGCCACAACTACTGAAGCCGGTGTGCCTTGAGCCCGTGCGCCATTTATTTTTTGGAGAATCGAACCACCTCTGAGTGATTAAAATTTAGACCAGCTAGTCAAAATGCTTTATCACCTGTTCTTCTAAAACACTGATCAACGGAACAAGTTTTACTAGGGATAACAGTGTAATTGTATTCTGGAGTTCATATCGGCAATATGGTTTATGACGTTGATGCTGGATCAGGACATTTCAATGGTATAACCGCTATTAATTGTCTGTTTGTTCAGCGATTAAAGTCTCACGTGACCTGAGTTCAGACTGGAGTCATCCTGGTTGCTTACTGTCTATTGCAGATTTCTCCCAGTATGAAAGGACAAGAGCAGTACGGCTTACTTTACAAAATGTCTGCAAACTAAATGATGATATAATCTACATTCAATTAATTTATACATACCCTACTGTAGAACCGGGTTTGTTACGGTGGCAGAGCCCGGTAATTATGTAAAACGGAAACCTTTATCTGCACTGGTTCAAGTCCTCTTCCTAAGAATATGTTTATAATCAACATTCTTTCACAAATGATCCAATTTAATTCACCAGAGCATTCCTCATATTAACTAAATGGAAAATCCTAGGCTATATACAAATCCAGAAAGGGCCAACAATCATCAGCCCCCATGGATTATTGCAACCCATTGCTGAGGCATTTAAATTTCTTATTAAAGAACCACTATGTCCATCAACATCATCAATTTATATATTATTGCCCCAATGCTAGCTTTAACCCTGGCTCTCACAACATGAATTCCTCTTCCCATATCTTATCCACTAATTCATATAAATGTAGGCATACTATTTATATTAGCCATATCACAGCTAGCCATTTATTCCATCCTCAGATCTGGATGAGCTTCCCATTCAAAATACTCACTCACTGCAGCCCTAGGGACAGTAGCACCCACAATCTCATATGAAGTAATGTAGCAGTTATTCTATTCTCAGTCTTACTGATAAATGGATCACTTACACTTTCAACAGTAATTATTACACGAGAACACCTATGACTAATTTCCTCCTGACCCCTACCCAGAATTTGATTATCTCTGCAGTAGCAGAAATCCAATGAAGCCCCACTTGATTTAACAGAAGTAGAATCAAAACCTGTATATGTCTTCAATGTAGAGAATGTAGCAGGCCCATTCACCCCATCCTTCCTAGAGAGTATGTCAATTTCCTTATAATAAACATTTCCACAACATTCAATTTTTAGGAGCATTCGACAATCCTTAGGTGCCAGAATTATAGATTCTTTCATCTTGTGAATATAGTTTTTTTAAAAATAATTTTTATAGTTTTACTACCTTTAAACAAAATGTACTCCATTGCTGTGGAATATTCCTTCATAGCAGCGTGCGTGGTTTATTTCTGCATCCGCTTCTGATGGCCTTCAGGTTTGGCTCCTGTGGCTGCAGAGTCCATGTCCGTGAGTCCTGGTGCAGGGCTGGAGGGTTTGTGTTCAGCTGGGAGGAACACTGTGGGTCTGTGTGCACAGACTTCGCTCTCTGAGGCCCAATTCTTTCACAAGTGGTTGCACACCCCGCTGTGCACGAGGCTTTCCATTGCTCCACATCCTGCTGATATTTGATACTGTGTCTTCATGTCTGCCATTCTGGTAGGTGTGTGCACGTAGTTTTCTTATGGTTTTAATCCCTCGGTTGTTAGTGAAGTTGTGCATCTTGTGGTATTCATGGACTACTTCCTGTTGTTTTTTAAAAAGTTTTAAAAGTTGTGATCAAAAAGACAAAACAAACTTTACTATCTTAACCATTTTTAAGTGCACATTTCAGGGTCAAGAAGTAATTCGCACTGTTGTGCAAACCTGACGGCCATCGTCCTCCAGAAATTTTTCATCGTACAAGATTGAAACAGTCGCCATTAAACCCTCAGTCCCCATTGTCCCTCCCTCAGCCCCTGGCACTCAACATCCTACTTTCTGTCTCTATGTTTCCGACTGCTCTAGGGGCCTTGTATGAGTGGATCAAGCACTGTTTGTTTTTTTTGTGTCTAGCTTACATCACTGAGGATAATGCCCTCAGAGTTCATCCCTGCTGCAGTCTGTGTCAGAATTGCCTTCCTTTTTAGGCTGAATAACATTCCCTTGCATTGATGGACCATGTTTTTCTTCTCCATTCATCCATTAGTGGACACATGTTATATCTACATTCATTTCTCCTGTCATAATATTTGTGGAATAACGTCAGAAACTCCTATGAATCAAAAGTCATTTGCCATTAACTTTTTTCTTAAACTTTTTATTGTGAAAAACATCAAAGCTAAGAAAAGGGAAAAATACATGTCAGCTTCACTTGTGTTCAGGACTTAATGCTTTACGGATTCACTTTATGGATTCACTTTATTCCCTGTGTGTGTGCTATGTACATGCGTGTGCATGTGCCTGTTTGCATACATATGCCGCGCATGTGCATAGGTATGTGCACTTGCACACATTAGTGTGCACTTGCTCACGTTAGTGTGTGCATGGGCATATGCGTGCATGTGTGTTCATATGCTAGTGTGTGAGTATATTTGTGCTGTGCACCTGCATATGTTTGTGTGTGTGCTGTGCCTGCCTGTGTGCACAACTGTGTGTTTGCTGGAACCACTTGCAAATATATCCAGATGCAGCTGCTCTAACAATCCTGCGTAGCCACGTAAAGGTCACAGATCTCAGGGATTTAAATGGATGGAGCAGGATGTCCTGACACAGAGTCTGTCTTCCAATGACTGTCACTGTCTCAGTAACGTCCTGCACACCTTCTTTAAGCCCCATTCAGGGTCCAGTTTAGGCCCCCATTACATTCAGTCACCTGCCCCAGGTCCCCTCAAGCTACAATGTCACAGTTGGAGAGCCCGGCCAAGGCTGGTGGTGCCCTTCCTGTTGGCCTGGCCTCCAGGCTCTGCACTTGACTCCTGTGTTACCATCTCTCAGCCAGGCCCTGACTTGGTTGGGGCTGCCACCTCTTTCCTCACAGCGTCCCATCGCCCAGTCAAGGGGGTTCATTCTCCCAAACTCAGCATCAGGAGTGGGGCGTGACAGTCCCCACTGGATCTCCTTCATGTGAGACCTTGTGCTTTTGAAAGAGCAGGTGCCCTGCCCTCGAGGGTGGGGGCTGGGGTGTGACATGCGGCCCACGATGGGCAGGCGGGTCACCAGGTGGGGCAAGCCAGTGTGCAAGGAGTTCCGCAGTGGGTTCTCCTCTCCAACGGCTTCTGTGCCCCTACCTCTCCCCGTGCATCCCCTCGAAGACAGCGCGGTACCCGGGACCGGAGCCATGGGAGCCGTCAGCCACCGTCCCCTCTACACACACACACACACACACACACACACACACACACACGCACACACACACACGCACACGGTGCAGGGAAGCAGGACCTGAGTGCAGGGCTCTCAGCGGCCCTGAGCGCCCCGCCTGGAATCGGCCAGCGGAATGGACAGACCGGATCTCCCGGCCCAGAGTATGCAGGACTGTCCTGCCTGGGCTTCCAGTGCGGCCGCCTCCTTCTGGAAGCCTGGGAGGCTGGAATCAGGCCACTTCTTGTCTATCCTGGCAGCAGACTGGGCTGCACTCTAAGAAGTTCGTGGCTCACCCGTGGATCCTGACCATCAGGTGGCCAGAGATAATGGTAACATTTCTGTTTTGCCTGTTGAAACGTTTAATGACAAAGATTTTGTTCAGTTTCCTGATGTGGCTGTCCAAAGATGAGAGACCCATGTGTGTGATCTGTACCTCCTATGAGATCAGCCCTAAGCTAGTTTAAACACGATCAAGTTCTGTCTACACGGTAGATTTAGACCTCTGCATGTCCTGCCTAATGATTATGTTTAGAGCTGACCATGTGTTGTCTATAATAAGAAGATTTAGACCTGACCATGTTCTGTGTACGCTAGGACTATGGGAACCTGGGTAGAGACCCGGCATGGCCTCAGTACTGGGAAGCTCCGTGCCTGCATCTGAAGGTCAGTGCTTAGATGTCTGGGGTCTGGAGCTGAGGTGGGCTTGTCTAAGTAACAGCCTCTCTTCTGAGTGTGGTTACCTGGTCCTCCCAAGCGTCAGTGCTGTGGTCGGGGCCTTAGTCTTAATCCCTGCACGGTTCACGTTCCCTGGGGCTCAAGGAGAATCCGCAGGGGGGCTACCTGGCAATAATTCCAATTCACCAGCATGTGCATGGTGCGTAGGGAGGCAGGTTTAGCTGGTGAATTGATTGCAGGGCACGCGGTTTGGGCAAAAGGCCGATGGGTAACAGCTGAGGCTGCTGCTGAGCTCTCCTTCCAGTCTACCGTCCCTACTCAGAAGCGTCCAGAGCTGCCCCTCGGCTTTCAGCCCTGCTGTCCCGTGAGTTATCTCAACAAGTATGTGAGACAAGAAAGGACTGAGCCTGCCAGAACCAAGTAGTGTGTTCACCTCTAGCATGAAAGCTTTAAAAACAGGTAAAATCAACAGAACCAAAGTGAAAAGAGGAGGACTTCTCTGGGACAAGTGTGGGGAGAGGAGACCCACCTGCCACTTTTTCCCATCCCAGGAGGTCCCAGGAACACAGCTTGTTTCCACATTAGGGGAGTCACCAGCAGAGCCGTGGTGTCCTGACCAAGGGGACATGTCCCCCCGGTGCAGGGTCTGGGGAGGTGAGGTCACCCTGGAGACTGTGCACGTGTGACCCCAGTTGGGGGAGTCTGGGGAGGGCGGTTCACCCTGGGACTGTGGACATGTGACTCAGGTGGAGGGGTCTGGGTAGGAGGGGTCACCTGTGAGAGAGAACGTGTGACTTTAGGTGTAGGGTCTGGGGAGGTGGGGTCACCGTGGTAAGTGTGGATGTGCGACCCCAGGTAAAGGGTGTGGAGAATGTGTGGGTCTCACCACATCTGCATGGGTCAGGATCACATGTACGGGGACACCCCATATGTGCCCTTTGCCTGCAGTGTGTCTTTTCCCCTTTGAGATTTCCAACCTCTGCATTAAGGGTGTTGCCCTGATTAACCTGTGGTACCTTTTCTTCTCTTAATCTTCTCACATTCATATGAGGTCAGGCATGTTTGAGTGGGTTGCTGCTCTGTGTTCTGGTGAGTGACAACACTTGGTAGTATCATATTAATATCATATCGTATCATATGTCTAATCTATGAGGGTCACCACTGCCTGGGTCCGCCTGGACAGAGGTCAGGTGAGCACAGACTAGCCCCCCTTAAGAATGGTCTCCCATGTGCCATGTGAGGGTACCATGATGGCCCCTAAGGTAGGGGACTGTGTCTGGGCCTCCGACATTTGTGATGAGGGGGAGTTGAAATGGAATCTCAATTAACAAGACATTATTTTAAGAATTTATTTTAAGTGAAATAAAACACACGTCACATACCCTTTACCATCGTCACCATTTTAAGTGCACGTTTCTGAGGCATCAGATCTATTCACTCTCTCGCGGAGCCGTCACCACCATTCCTAGAACTTTTCATCTTGCAAAACCAAAATTCCACAACCATGAAAGTCTCACTCCCCATTCCCTCCCACTGCCCCTGGCACTGATATCCACTTCAGTCCCTGAGTGGTCGACTGCAAGGCACCCACTGGAGTGGAATCCTGCAGTGTTTGCTGACGGTCACTTTGGAAGAGCTGACTTTCAGTCTGAAGCTCTGCCTGTTTGTATCTGAAGAATCTGCATTTAAGGAGAGGGTGTATGAGGAAGGGGGTATATGAGGGACAAAGGTGTCTGGGGTGCAGATGAGCCAGGACCTGACCAGCTGCCTTTTGGGTCCTCTGGTTCCATCTCTTGGCCTGTGCCCCATCTGCATCATCACTGGCCCCGCTGGCGCCCCTGGGGTGTTGTTGTCTGAGTGAGATTCCCCTGGTGCCCCTGCTCTCCCCCCCCCCCGCTGGTTGGGGAGGGAACTGCTTGCTGTGTGGTCTCTACTCCTGAGGCACCGAGGACCCTGCAGCATGGACCTGCAGAGTGTGGGTGTGGTCCCAAGAGCATGGGACCCACATAGGACACAGCATTGGGGCATGACAAGTGCTAGGGCTGCCTCATCACTGACAGGGAATGTTGCCAAGATCCTGCTCGGGAGGGTGTGGTGGGTGCCCTGGGACCCCAGAGGCCCCTTTCCTATCCTGGAGCTTGGAGAGTGCATCCCCATGGGCTCCTGATTCACCCCATATCTCTCTGTCCTGTCTTTGAACTCAGGAAAACGACCTCTACTGACCATTGTCCACAACATAGGCCTGGTCCTGTCGGTATTAAGATTCTTTAATTTAGGCGTCCTGGGATAGCAGCTCTTTTTAGGCCTAAGAAGAAACAGCTCAGGAGTTTACAACAATTTCAGATGAACCTAATATTCAATGACTATACTGCAAGGTTGTTGACTTCTATTAGTCATTATTCTCCTGGTTTTAGCTCTGATGTGGGGATTACAGAGGCGTCAACATTTAAATCTTCATAATCTGTGTATTTGTAGCATCAGTATCATTACTGACCCATAGTTTGTATGGTTTGGGAAGAGTTATTGATTCCATGTATCATGTAAAGGATTCACAAGGATGATAGAGCAGCTAAGATTACAATAATGGCTGGTAAATTGTTCACATTTTCTCTACCTGTGCATCTATTGTACGTATATGAGTTAGTTTAGTTGTCAATATTAGTGAAATAATATAGAGGACTAGAGAACTTCTTTTAAAAATCACTATTAATGTGTGTGATGAAAATGTAAAAGTTCTTCCATAATGGGAGATGTTGTATCTTGAGAGCCTAGATGAAATTGATATGCCTTCGTGATATACACTATTTTAGCCTATAATTTAACTTTGAAAAATTTACATCACTTTTTACTTTTATCTCATTTATTGAGAAAGACATAATTGTTATGCTGTTGGCTTCAAACTGCTTGAAAAGGACTTGAGTCCTTCCTTATTTTACATTTACATAGGTCGGATCTTCAAATATAGGATATGGTGGAGGGCGTCCGTGCAACCATTCTAGGTTAGGAGTAGCAGTTTCCACTGCTGCGACTTCTCGTTTGGACACAAATGTTTTTCACAGTATGAAGATTATTAGCATTACTGCTGCTACTGAGATGAATGAGCCTAAAGACAAAATATTTCATGTTGTGTGTGCCTCAGAGTAATGTAGTAACCTCCCTGAGAGGCCAAGAAAGTGCTGCAGGAAGTCATATTTACTACTACAAATATACCTGTGAAGTGAGTTTTGCTACTGATGAGTTAACTGTATAACCTGAGAATAGTGGGAATCAGTGTAGGAAGCCTCGTATAATAGTGAAGACTGCTCCCATGGACACTACGTCATGGACGTGTGCTACTACATAGTATGTATCCTGGAGGACAATGTCCGGGGATGAGTTGGCTAAGATGAGTCCTGTCAAACCACCTACTGCAAAAAGGAAAATAAAGCCTAAAGCTCATAATGGAGAGGGATCTCATATAATATTACCTCCGTGAAGAGTTGCTAATCAGGGACTTCCCTGGTGATGCAGTGGTAAAGAATTGGCCTGCCAATACAGGGGAAACGGGTTCGATTCCCGGTCCAGGAAGATTCCACATGTCGTGGAGCAAAAAGCCCGTGCGCCACAACTACTGAGCCTGCCCTCTAGAGCCCGTGAGCCACAACTACTGAGCCCATGTGCCAGAGCCCGTGCTCTGCAACAAGAGAAGCCACTGCAATGAAAAGGCCGCGCACCACAACAAAGAGTAGCTGCCGCTCATCACAAGCAGAGAAAGCCCACGTGCAGCAACCAAGACCCAACACAGCCAGAAAAAAAAAAGGAAAAGAAAAATTAAAGAGAGAGTTGCTAATCAGCTAGATACTTTTACTCCTGTAGGGATAGAAGTAATTACGGTAGCTGATGCAAAGTATGCTCCTGAGTTGACAGCTATCCCTATGGTAAACATATGATGGGCCCACAAGAGAAATCCTAAAAAGCCAGTGGACATGACTCATACTATTCCCAAATAGCTGAAAGGCACTTTTTGTCCTAAATAGTATGAAATGATATGTGAGTTTAAAACAAACCCTGGTAGGCCATGAATGCAGTCTTCAGGGTGACCAAAGAATCAAAACAGGTGTTGGTATAGGATTCGGTCTCCTCCTGCAGGGTCAAAGAAAGTAGTGTTGAGATTTCTGTCTCTTAACAGTATGGCAATTCTGGCTGCTCGGACTGACATTGGTAATTATAGTAATATGGCTGTAGTTGGGGAAGATTAAACAAATAATGGTGTTTGGTATTGGGATATGACTGCTGGTTTTGTATGAAAGACTATAGTGATAAAAGTAATAGCACCAAGAATTGAAGAGACACCTGCTAAATGTAAGGAGGAAATGGTTAGGTCGACAGAGGCTCCTGCGTGGGCCAGATTGCAGGCTAGAGCTGAATATGGGATCCCACTGGTACCAGAACCAGCTTCTACTGTTGATGATACGAGTAGGAGTAAGAATGATGGGGGAAATAGTCAAAAGTTTATATGATTTATTTGGGGAAATGCTACCTCAGGTGTCCTCGTTATTAGTGGCCCAAGTCAGTTTTCAAACCCTGCAATATAATGGGTACAACTATAAAGAAAATTATTACAAGTGCAGGGACTGTTACGACTACCTTACAGATCTGGACATCTCCAAGTAGTGCTCCAGGTTAGCATAGCTCAGCCTGCATTAATACACTTAAGGTGCTGCCTGCTACTCCAGCTCAAGCACCAAATAGTAAATATAAAATGCTGATAACTTTGTGATTTGTTGAAAATAATCAGCAGTGTATGAACAGAGGTACAATGACTGAGCTAGCATTAGACTGTAAATGTAAGGACAGAGATTGAGCCCTCTTTCTCGCAAACCCTGTGGTGAATCAACAAATTGAACTGTAATTTCAGAGAAGCAGCTTCAATTTTGCCAGAGATTTTCCTGTCTTTTTCCTCTTTTTTTCTTTCTCAAATGAAGGAGAAGCAGACTGAAGCCAGTTGACTAGAGGATTTGCCTGTTAACTAAAGATTCCTGGGGTTAAAACTCATCAATCTCCTAAAGATTTGGCTGAATTACAGTGTATGCTTTACATTCAATTGATGTAGGATGAAGTCTTGCAATCCTTATTTTTAGGAATTAAGTAAATTTTACTTGTTTAGGGTTATGAAAGCTCTTGGTCTGAACTGACCTAAATTCCTAGTCCAGCACCGATAGAATGGGTGTTATGTGTAGTAATCGTGTGGATATTATGATTGGTAATGATAGGAAGGTTATTTCTTTGTATGTTCAAATTGTTTTATTTTTGTGTTGCTTAATGAAGGGAACATAGTTAGTGATGTGGAGTATGTTAGCTGCAAGTAGAAATGTATGTTGAGGACTGCTATGATGGCTATTAGTGTTGGTAGAATGATGTTACCATTTTTATTATCTCTTGGATAATTATTCATTTGGGTAAAAACCCTGATAGTGATGGGTGATGTCCTAATGATACTATAATGGTGAGGAAAAGGATTGTGATGGGAGGTGTTTTATCTCATGTGTGTGATAATGATACTCTTGTAGTACATGATCTGGGCATAAATAAGAAGAAGAGAGTGTTGTTATGATATAAATTAGTATGTTTAGGATTGTTATAATTGGAATATACTTTATAATAGCTGTTATTCATCCTATATGGGCAACTGATGAGGACGGTGTAATGTTTTCCAGGTGAGTTATGGCTAAGTCTGCCTCAGCCTCCAGCTATGATTTATAATATCACTATGATTAATAGTATATTTAGGTAGATGGATGGTGACATGTGGTATAAAACTGATAGGGGTGCACTTTTGTCATGTAAACAGCATCAGGCCTGCTGTTCATGGAATGCCTTGTGTTACTTCAGGCACTCAGAAATGAAATGGGGAAAGTCCTACTTTTGTGACAAGCGCGATTGTCATGAGGGTGGATGCTGCTGGATTAAAGATTTTTGTTATTCATTGTGTTCTTTGACCACAGTATATTAGATTAATGATAATAGCCATTATAAGTAGTACTGATGTGCTGGATTGTTTTAGGAAATATTTGTTGGATGTTTCTGGAGCTTATGGGTTCGTGTTTTTTATTAGAATGGGGATACCATTAACCAGTGTGAGCTTGTTATACAATTATATTTCCTGAGAAAATGGTCAGTAGAATGATAGTAAAAACAATGAGAGTTTATTAGTACAGGAAGGATATACGACAACATTTTGGGGGTATGGGCCTGAACCTTACTTAGAGAACCTTGTTATATAGCATGTGGTGTAATGTGGTAGCATGGGGAATGTAAAATTCTTAGGAAGAATTCAATTCCAGGAATAAGAGCATTGAAACCTCTATGATTTACTCTATCAAAGTAACTCTTTTGTCAGACATATTTCTTAAGTTTGTGGTGGGTTGCCTGGTATGATGACAGGTAGTGAAAACTCTCATATACATAGGGCTAATGTTAGTAGTAAAAAAACTTTTTATAAGAGATGTAGATGTTGATCATATCAAAATTGTGGGTAGGATGCTCAAATTCATAGAAAGGAGATTGTTAGATGTGTTTTAATGATGACTTGGGCTGTATATAATTTGGCACCTAGGGATTGTCGAATGCTCCTAAAAATAGATTGTTGTGGACATGTTTATTATAAGGAAATGGACATATTCTCTAGGAAGGACGGGGTGAGTGGACCTGCTACATTTTCTACACTGAAGACAATTACAGGTTTTGATTCTACTTCTGTTAAATGAAGTGGGGTTTCATTGGATTTCTGCTACTGCGGAGATAATCAAAATTCTGGGTAGTGGTCAGGAGAAAATTAGTCATAGGTGTTCTCGTGTAATAATTACTGTTGAAAGTGTAAATGATCCATTTATCAGTAAGACTGAGAATAGAATAACTGCTACATTACTTCATATGAGATTGTGGGTGCTACTGTCCCTAGGGCTGCAGTGAGTGAGTATTTTGAATGGGAAGCTCATCCAGATCTGAGGATGGAATAAATGGCTAGCTGTGATATGGCTAATATAAATAGTATGCCTACATTTATATGAATTAGTGGATAAGATATGGGAAGAGGAATTCATGTTGTGAGAGCCAGGGTTAAAGCTAGCATTGGGGCAATAATATATAAATTGATGATGTTGATGGACATAGTGGTTCTTTAATAAGAAATTTAAATGCCTCAGCAATGGGTTGCAATAATCCATGGGGGCTGATGATTGTTGGCCCTTTCTGGATTTGTATATAGCCTAGGATTTTCCATTTAGTTAATATGAGGAATGCTCTGGTGAATTAAATTGGATCATTTGTGAAAGAATGTTGATTATAAACATATTCTTAGGAAGAGGACTTGAACCAGTGCAGATAAAGGTTTCCGTTTTACATAATTACCGGGCTCTGCCACCGTAACAAACCCGGTTCTACAGTAGGGTATGTATAAATTAATTGAATGTAGATTATATCATCATTTAGTTTGCAGACATTTTGTAAAGTAAGCCGTACTGCTCTTGTCCTTTCATACTGGGAGAAATCTGCAATAGACAGAAACCAAGCAGGATGACTCCAGTCTGAACTCAGGTCACGTGAGACTTTAATCGTTGCACGAACAGACAGTATATAGCGGTTATACCATTGAAATGTCCTGATCCAGCATCAACGTCATAAACCATATTGCCGATATGAACTCCAGAATACAATTACACTGTTATCCCTAGTAAAACTTGTTCCGTTGATCAGTGTTTTAGAAGAACAGGTGATAAAGCATTTTGACTAGCTGGTCTAAATTTTAATCACTCAGAGGTGGTTTGATTCTCCAAAAAATAAATGGCGCACGGACTCAAGGCACACCGGCTTCAGTAGTTGTGGCATGCAGGCTCAGTAGTTGTAGCCCCCTGGCTTAGTTGCTCCGTGGCACGTGCGATCTTCCCAGACCGGGGATCAAACCCGTGTCCCCTGCATTGGCAGGCGAATTCTTAACCACTGCATCACCAGGGAAGTCCCAGAATTGCAGTCTCCCTTTTAATATACCTTAAGCCCAAAGAATCCATGGAAAATTGTTACAGAAAATAAGACAATAAAATATTGTAAGGACTATAACAGAGGCGTATAGTACACAGTTCATATAGACACATCTCAAGCAGTTACAAATTATATTAAAAGGGAGACTGCAATTTTAAAGAATAAGATAAATTATACCGACAAACTCCCAATCTTTCCTGAAACGTTGCAACCTGAAACCCTATTGTAGGAAGCAGAAGATTCCAGGAGACATTTTACAAATGAAGGACTCTAAACCCTGTGGGTGGATAAGGAATTCTGGAAGGAAGGTATCCTCACCCAAGGAGAGCAGATTCCTATACTTCTCTAACATCACATCCCTGTAAAAATTCCCATTGATCTTGGGCCAGGCATTCCCAGTCCTCTTGAGAGAAATCTATGGCCATATCCTGGAATGTCAGCAGTCCCTGAATTTAAAAGTACACATACCGTGTGGCCACGGGAAGAGTTCATAATGTGACCCAAGAAGAAAACAGCTAGTTAAGAGAACTGGTTTTAATTTAGAAGAGTGTCTTCAATTATCCACAAATATATATATATATATATATATATATATATATATTTTACAAAGTAAGTTTCTCTATCTTATTTCTAACTACAAGAAAAGAGTATGGCATGTGATCCACAAAACCAGTATAGAGACTATACTTATCTGGAAAGGAAATGATAAAATGATGGTTTCAACACAGGCATATGCATTTTTGAGTGGATAAAATGTGTGTATTTCTCAGACAGAAAAGACATGTCGAGGTAGAAATGAGCCTTTCAACTATCCATGGGTACACAAGTACACTGGGGAGATTGTAAAAGTGCAGATTGTGATTCAGTAGGTCCGGTGGGCCTGAGTTCTATTTTTTTAGGAAGCTCATTTTTAACTAGTGATGCCACAGTCTCTGATTCATTAACCGCAATTGGGAATAACAGAGACATAATCAGGTCAGGTAAAAATTCATAGTTAACTTTGAACTTAAAGTGTTTTATGGATTTTACACCTTTAATAGAATAGGAAGCACAGCAGCAACAATCATTTGTGAATATTTACTGTAGACCGTGTATCTTTCTAACTGTTTTGTGTAGGATTCCAGGAGAAAGGCCAGGGCTGCGGTCACAGTGGGCGGGGCCCCCAGGCCGGGCCGCCCCTCCAGGACCCCCGTTGGGGCCCTGCGCTCCTGGCGGCTTCTTCCCCCGCCGCCCCCTCCCTCCCAGAAGGCCTCGGGGCAGAGCGGTCCCACCCCCTGCACCTAGAACGGAGCCCGCGTTTCCGCAAAGCTTGAACTCCGAGCTTGAACTTCCGGCTCGGGGTCTCTTCCCTCCGCCATCACGGAACTGCCCCGGAGGCCGAGGGGAGGGCGGCCTCACTGAGGCTACCAGCTCTGGAGGGGCCCCGGCGGCCGAAGCCACGACAGTCGTGGGGACGGCGGGCCGGGTAAGTGGGCGTCGACCCTCCGCCTGGTCCGGTGCCCAGGCGGCAGCGCAAGACCAGCTTCTGAGGGGCAGGGGTTCGCTGCCACCCGCCGCTGCTGTGCAGAAAGAGCGGCCCCCGGTGTCTGGTCCCGGGGAACTTCGGTCCCGCCTCTCGCCCCTGCCCTCGGCCTGGCTCGCGGGGCCTGGGGGGCGTGGGGAGGGGGTCGGCCTGAGCGTCCTGAGGGGAAACGGGGCAAGGGAGGCGCAGGGTCTGGCTGCAGCGTCAGCGCCCCTCCTCCCGACTGCGGGGAAAGCGGCTGAAAACTCCTCCCGAGGCTCGCAGGCCCTTTATTCAGCCAAGTCCGTCTGCGCTCCTTCTTTCCTGAGCTAAAGTACCGTGGGGGGGGGGGGGGGGAGGGGACCGGGCAGGGGCCTGGCGCAGATAATGGGGAACATCAAAAGGTGATTTTTAACTAAGGAAAACCAGCTCTCCCAACGTGAGGAATGTAGCGCTTTTCTTTGTATGCGAAGATGCCAGAGTCTGGGCTCACTGAAATCCTTCCTTTCATATGCACCTCAGCTCTCTGGGACCTGCATTCTGTATTTGCATATCCTGAGTTCCTCAGGGCCCGTGGCTCACACTGGAGGGCTGCAAGTGCTGATGACTGGGACGTCCTTTGTTTACTGAGAAGGCAAGAAATATTCCATTTCCCACAGGCTCGAGGGGCACAGAGTGAAAAGAGTAGGAGAATCTCATTCGGCATGTAATTTAGCTTATATATATATATATATATATATATAAAATACTTATATTTAACTGTGCTAATAGAGGCTCTCAAGTCCAATCAACTCGTACTACTGCCCTCTGTGTATTAATTTCATCAATACCATATGATAAATGCCTATAAAATTGGCTTAATCCATTTAAACAAGATAATGATTTTTAAAGGAAACATAGAAATATAACAACAAAACCCTTACCACTAAAGGCTGTGTGTGGAACAACCTAAATAAATGTTCCGTTTTTAAAATATTGAAAGATGTATTCAGTACAAATATCAACAAAAATGAAAAATAATAAGGGCAGCGGAATGCTGAAATGTTCTCTCTTTATCATTAAAGTGGCAGAAAATCATGTATTAGTAGGCACTGGGGGCAGAGGATGCCTGATATTATATCTTTTTCATACTTGTGCAGTGTTTCAACAAGTAACTTAAAGACAAAATGGAAAAACAAGGAGTTTGTGCCTGAGATCATGTTGATGTGAAACTAGGGATGGCCACCTTGTCCCAGGTGAGTTAAGTTTACCTGGCCAGGTAGACCGGCAGAGCTCCTGAGAAGCCAGGGATGGAAGTCTTCTGCTGGGTGCCTCTTAGCTTCTGTGACTTGACTGATTGTGAGTCATGTTTCGGGAAAGACCTGATCACAGGAAATGGTTGGGAATAGTGTGATTTGGGGAGCAGCTAACAACATTCATCACGGCTCATGGCCTGAATGAATTTTAAAGAAACAGGAAAACAAATGCTTCTTATGGAATCAGAGAATGTGAGGGCTGGACAATCCCACAAAATGAGGAGCACCCGTCCCATTTTCCAGATGAGAAAACAGAGGCCCAGCAAGGTGAAATCCCTCACCCAAGTTGCACCCGTCTCTCCTCCCCACTACATGGTTCATGAAAGCAGGACTCTTCCGGTCGTGATCACTGCTGAACCCCAAAAAGGGCCAGGTATCTAGCAGCTGCTCCAAAAATTTTGGTTGACTGTAGGAACAATGCTATTTCTTTCTTTCTCACTCTTATTCAGGATTATGCCAAGAAATCACCAGGTTGCAATGTAATTCGATAAATGTAACTATTAATTGAGTTTTGTTGTGATGAGGGCTTAGGTTTTGAAGGTAACAGACTTGGTTCAGATCCTGGTTCTGCCACTCAATAGCTCTTTGGCTTTGGGAAAATTACTAAACCTCTCTGAGCTTATTTCCTCCTTTGTAAAGGTGGGGATAAAACTATCTGAGCCAGCAGAGCACCTGCATCAGGGATGTGCACTAAGTTTTGGTCTTTCTCACTCTCCCACTTCTTCTCTCTGTTCTTCCCAGAGAACATGTACAGAAGGATATAGTACTTTTTAAAAAATTAATTTATTTTTGGCTGCGTTTTTCTTTGTTGCTGTGCGTGGGCTTTCTCTACTTGCAGCAACTGGGGGTTACTCTTTGTTGCAGTGCGTGGGCTTCTCATTGCGGTGGCTTCTCTTGTTGCGCTTGTTGTGGAGCACTGGCTCTAGGTGAGGTCTTCAGTAGTTGTGGCCTGCAGTTCAGTAGTTGTGGCGCATGGGCTTAGCTGGTCCGTGGCATGTGCGATCTTCCCTGACCAGGGCTGGAGCCCATGTCCCCTGCATTGGCAGGCATATTCTTAACCATTGCGCCACCAGGGACGTCTGATATAGTACTTTTCCAAAAGGGGTTTTAATTTATTTCAGAAAATATACTTTTTTCTTGTAGAAAAGTTTATTCCACTATAGAAACATAAAACACGCAAAACGACTACAAATGCGGTATTATATGGGTTAGATATTATCAGTCACATTTTTAAAGTAACTGGGCAACTGCCAAAGCACTAGCAACTGGGGAGTAAGAGGATTCAAATCTGGGGTGCCCCCCACCCCAATTTCAAGAGCAGGGTGTGTTTTTCAAATCCATGTTTTATATGGTCTTTTTTCTCATCCATCCTCGGTGTCTGTCTTTCTCAAGAAGGCTCAGTTCCTCCGCTTTCACACCATCCCGGTTGGCTGTGCCCCAGCTCCCGCCCTGGAACCTCTGCACACCTCCCTGTGCCTGCTCTCCCTGTGCCTCACCAGCTTTGCTAGGGAGATGCTGTATCGTGCACTGCTCGCTGTACCCCAGAGTGCCTAGACCCTTCTGGTACATGAAGTACACCCTCATCACCATGAGTGCACGCCCATCCCCTTACCTTATATCCTGCCTCTAAGCCAGGCTTGGGAGTGACTACAGTGTGCATTCAGCTATGTTAGGTGCCGGCATCAAAGTGAAGTTAACCACCTTTTGAAGTTGCAGTCTTGAGGGGCAGACAGTGATTTAAACTCGGGTCACCTGACTTAAAGCGGGGGGCTGATTGATTGAAAGCCAGGGCAGCTGACTTAAAGCCTGCATCCCTCAGCTGCAGGACGAGACCAACTTTGGTGGTGCACGGGTTCGCTCCAAGCCAGCACTGCTGTTCAGGAAGAGCTTCCAGTAGCGCCTTAGTGCAGGGAGACTTGGTGTGTTGTCTTGCCGCTGCCCTCAGAGGGGGGCCACCTGCTCTTCTGGAGGAGAATCAGGGACGGGGAAGTGCAGAGTCCCGGCTGGAGTTGTGGCACCCCTTGTCTGATGGCAGGGAAAGGGGGGCGGGCCTGTGTGGTGTCCTGGGGCTGGACTCACCAGGTCGACTCAGCCTCTCAGCCTCCAAACCTCCTCCCACACACCCCACAAGAGTCTCCAATAATATGTAATTGTGCCTTAGGTTCTCGGTCTTCAAACTCATACCTAGGCTCCCAGGTCCCTTGATTCATCCAATTCCTCTGTGCTCTTTCTTCTATTAGATACAGTCTGAGAGGGAGGGGCTGGGGGATGGGACTGGAGGGACCCTGGCAGCACTGGCCTCAGCTGACTAAAGAGATCCGGGGCCTGTGCTCTCACATATGTGCGAAGACCCTTAAGGCGGAATCGAGGGGGCCAGTTAGAGGCAGTCCTTGCTGCCTCAAGTGATTATGGATCACCATCGGGTGGGGAGCACGCTGAGCCATGAGAAGTACTGTTAGGAGGACGTGTTCCTCCCTTGGCTTCAAAGACGTGGGTGGGCTACAGGACTCCAGTTCTCCTCCAGCTTCCAGGTCCGACTACACCCCAGCGGGCTTGCAGACCTGGCTTCCTGTCCCAGAACTTGCCAGGCTCCAGGAAGAATCCAGACTGCAGAGATGGTGCCTGAGCGCTCCAGCTGAAGAAGTGCTGTCCCTGGGGACCCAACAGTGGAGGGAGGAAGGGTGAAGGGAGTAGGGGGGTGGGGTAGGGAGGGGTGGCTGCCCTGGGAGACGCTGAGAGAGAAATATCGCCCCCCACACCCCCTGCCCCCTGCAACTGACCCATTGATGCTACAGGATCTCAGGGCCTTTTAGTCAGAGATGCCTCTGCTTCTTCTTTACTCCTGTGTTCAAAACTATGCAAACCCAACTCTTCATCCTCTTGCTGCAATGCCAGGACTTTTAAAGCACTGTTCTTTTGAAGCACTCATTCCCTAAACTGCAGTTTGGAGCTGTCCCAGCTATTTAAAAGTTTTCTTCTTAAACTGAGCCTAAATCCTACTCTTTTGGAAAAACAACCTTCACTTCAGAGGAGATTGTCTTTTCTGTCCATTCCTTCCTTCTACTTCCCTCTTAAGAACTCCTGTGCTCAAAGAGCTTGGTGATTTATTTTTTGCTTGATGTCAAAAAGAAACCTTCCCCATGCACCCCAAAAAGCTTTCCTGGAACATAGGCGTTTCAAAACCATGACAGTGTTTTGCAGTTAATATACACTGGGTAGACTGCCTAGCAATCCCTCCAAGAGCCAGAGGTGAGCAACACCTTTACTTATTTGATTGGATGCCCTTAAAATTTAGGAAGGTCCCATTCTTACGACCCAGCAGGTAAGACAAGAGCCCTGGATGGCTGTGGCTCTGATTATATAACTTCTGGTGATTTTATTTCCCTTGCTGAGCTGCTGCTTCTAGGTTAAATTCATTTTGTTACCTGTCTATTTTTAAAGGAAGAGTGAAAAAGTCACTCTAATAAGTCAGGGAGGGGTCTGAGCTCAGGGTTGGTCAAAGGTACTCACAGGGAGGAAGGTGGATAAAAATAGATGGGTAAAATAGGAGGGTTGGCAAGTACAGCCAGGACACCTGTGTTCACCGTGCGTACTAATAAAGGCCAGAATCTCCTCATTTATCTCTGGTGGGAAGTTCTGATGGTTTCACAGGATCAAACTCAAATCATATTCAAACTAGGGGATATCCCCTGAGCATAAAAGGAAGTATCCACCCCTCACAGGAGTCCCTGCTGAGGAATAAAGACGCAGACGTAGAGACTGGACTTGAGGACACTGGGAGGGGAAGGGTAAGCTGGGGTGAAGTGAGAGAGTGGCATGGAAATATATACACTACCAAATGTAAAATAGATAGCTAGTGGGAAGCAGCTGCACATAGCACAGGGAGATCAGCTCGGTGCTTTGTGAGCACCTAGCAGGGTGGGATAGGGAGGGTGGGAGGGAGACGCAAAAGGGAGGAGATATGGGGACATATGTATACGAATAGCTGATTCGCTTTGTTATACAGCAGAAGCTAACACAACATGGTAAAGCAATTATACTCCAATAAAGATGTTAACAACAACAACGAAAAAAACTTAAGTCAGCCGCGCCAACGGAGACATTGTATGTGTTTACAGTTCAAGAAATCCAGAAGAGAATCCTTTACTCTGGATGCAATGAATCGTCCATTCGAAAAGAAAAAAACTTTCTAAAATGTTGTTCTTCCATTTATTGTTCAGAACATCATTTTTATACCTCTGCATTTCTTACTATTCAAAGCCAAGTCACGTGAGTTAGAGGTAAGCAGCTGATTGATTTAAAGTTGGTTCATGTGATTTAAAAACCAGTGGCAGCTGATTGATTTAAATCCAGTCATATGACATGAGGAGTGGGTGCTAAAAACTGCTTTTTCATCTCTGGCTCAGAATATCGTATTTACCTTGGTTTTTCTTATGATTTAGAAAACTTGATCTGTCTCCCCTTGGAATCATCAGGACAAAAATACAGTATTTCAGGTTCATTCTTGAAACCAGCTTCTCACGGTTAAGGTGTATTGACTAAAAGATCTTCCTTCTTCAAGAGATTCCAAACCTCTGTAGGACACTTCATTGTAATTGGAGAAGAAAGAATGAAATCAGGCCACCAGCTGCACGAGGCTAAGGCAGCCCCCGGGACTAGGGAAGGAGGAGGAGGAAGGGCTGAGGGTTGCCATTAGAGAAGACAACCTCCAGAGGGCGCTGAAGCACCGGCAGAGCCCACCTGCCACTCCCAGTTTGGCACTCCAGGGTCAGATTTGGGTTTGGGGATGGGGTTGCTGTAACCCCAAGGAGGTGAGCAGAGAGGAGGAGTTGATTACCGGTCTCCTCTGACTCTCTGGCCCAAATTGCCTGGCTTCACAGGGGGGACAGAGTTTTGCTGTCAGCAACTGATGGGGCACTTCCAGGCTGGTGCGGTTGCCCAGTGGCCCGACAGCCTGACAGGCTGACTGCGGTGTCACCGCCCTTTGTTCTTCCAGAATCTGTACATCAGGAGGTGCATGGCTGCAGGAGCCCATTCACCGCCCTCCCCCCAAGGGGGATGGCACCTTCCCTGGCTGTACCCTATGATCACCAGGTACTTGAAATGAATGCAAGTGTTTTGACTTCAAGGAAAAGCTCACATAATCCCTTCTGCCTCATAATGTGTGGGATTTACTATAATGGAAGGACATTATAAAGAACAGGTAGAAAACTCACCTCTTGGTCTCCATGTAGGAGTTTATTTTGCACGAATCCCTCCTACATGAGTAGATAGCAGAGGTTTATTTTTGTTCCTGTGTGTGTAGTTGTGGCAGAGGATATAGGTATGGTGATTTGAAGCCGTTAAAGAAATATTCTCAGAACTCTCAAGACTTCTCCTGATTAGAACCGAAAGGACCTGGAAAAGGAGGAGAAGAAAAGGAAGAGGGAGAAAGAATGACTGTTTCTCAGTAAATTCACCTTCTTAGTTGATTCTTCTGTCTTCTCATTTCTTTTAACTTCTTTGTATGTCTAATGGAATAATGTAGAAAGGCTGATTTTTATGCTTTAAAAGATTTTACATCACAAAGAGACTAGAAGTGGCTAACAGAACTTATTCAACGTTGACAGAACTTATTCAAATCAATTTAAGATAGAGTTTTTGATATTAAATTTCTACACTAAAATTGGTTAATCCAAATTTTCTCTTTCTTTTTGAGTGAATATTTGTAACGTATTTTTGTAGATAATAATTTACCCTAGATATAAAAAATTGTGAGAATGGGTAACATTTTTTACCACTTAAATGATTTCTTTTAAATGAATAGATTGTACACTTTAAATGGCAATGGTATTTCTTACATGTTTTTTATTTTCTTGATTTCCAAAACTTGTGTTTACTTAATTGATTTCTATCTGATAATCTGTCTCCCCTTTATTGTTTCTTACTTTATATTTTATTGATCTATAGTTAATTACATTATTATTTCAGTTTCAGAGTTACAGCGTAGTGATTCATAAATGTTTAGGTTCTTCTCCATTTATACTTATTATAAAAGAGTGGCTCTATTCCCCATGCTATACAGTATGTCACTGTAGATTATTGATTTTATACATAGTGGATTCTTCCTCAGAATCTCCTGCCACTATTTTGCTCCTCCACCCTGTCTCTCCATGCTGGTAACCACTAGTCTGTTCTTTAATCTGTGAGTCTATTTTGTTGTTGTTGTATTCAGTTGTTTAGATGCCACGTGTAAATGATATCATACCAGGCTTGTTTTCTCTGTGACTTATTTTACTAAGCATAATATCCTCCAAGTCCATCCATGTTCTTGCAAATGGCAAAATTTCGTTTTTTGTTGAAGTCATCATAAAAAATCTTTTTTTTATCCAGTAACATATTGACAAACACTTAGTTTGACTCTATATCTTGGCTATGGCAAATAACACTGTTTTGAACTTCGGGGTACAATTATTTTTTTGAAGTATTGTTTTTGTTTTCTTCTGATATATACCCAAGAGTGAAATTGATGGATATTATGGTAGTTCTATTTTTAGTTTTTTGTGGAACCTCCATTCTGCTTTCCACAGTAGCTGCACTAATTCACATTCACATCAACAGTGTACAAGAGTTTCCTTTTCTCCACATCCTCACTAACCTTTGTTATTTGTGATCTTTTTTTTTTTTTGATGACAGCCATTCTGACAAGAATGAGGTGATATCTCACAGTTTTGATTTGCATTTTACTGCCGGTTAGCTATGTTTAGCATCTTTGTGAGTTCTGGCTGTCTATCTGTATTTTTTTTCCTTGGAAAACATCTATTTAGGTCTTCTCAGTTTTTTAAAAAAGATTTTGGGTGTTTTTTTGATATTGAGTTGTATGTGCTGTTTCTGTATTTTAGATATTAACCCTTGATTGGTCCTCTTTTTGTGTTAACTTTTTTTTTTTTTTTTTTGCGGTACGCGGGCCTCTCACTGCTGTGGCCTGTCCCATTGCAGAGCACACGCTCCGGACGCGCAGGCTCAGCGGCCATGGCTCACGGGCCCAGCCGCTCCGCGGCATGTGGGATCTTCCCGGACTGGGGCATGAACCCGTGTCCCCTGCATCGACAGGCGGACTCTCAACCACTGCGCCACCAGGGAAGCCCCAGTTGTGTTAACTTCTTATCATGTGCAAATACTTTTGCTCTTTCAGCACGTTGTCTTTTCATATTGTCTTTGGTTTCCTTTGCTATGCAAAATCTTTTAAGTTTAGTGAAGTCCCATTTGTTTATTTTTGGCTTTGTTTCATTTGCCTTAGTAGACTGAACCTAAAACTGTTGCTATCATTTATGCTGAAGAATGTTCTGTATTTTCCTCTAGGGGTTTTATGGTCCTACATTTAGGTCTTTATTCAGTTTTGCGTTTATTTTATATATGGTGTGCTAAAATACTCAAATTTTATTCTTTTCCATGTAGCTGACCAGTTTTCCCAGTACCACTTATTGAAGAGACAGTTTTTTCTCCATATTGCCTGCTTTGTCATAAATCAATTAAATATAAGTGTGTGGGCTTCTTTCTGGGATCTCTATTCTATTCCAGTGATCTTTGTGTCTGTTTTTGCTCCAGTCCGATTCTCTTTGATTACTGTCGCTTTGCAGTATAATCTGAAGTCAAGGTGCGTGATGCCTCCAGCTCTGTTCTTTCTCAAGATTGTTTGGCTATTTGGGGTCTTTGTGTTTCTATACAAATTTTAAAATTACTTTTTCAAGTTCTGTGAAAATGCTTTAGTATTATGAGAGGGATTGCATTAAATCTGTAGATTGTCTTTGGTAGTATGGTTATTTTAACAGTATTAATTCTTCCAGTCCATGCACCTGCTATATTTTCCCATCTTTTTCTGTTGCCTTCAACTTCTTTCACCAATGGCTGATAGATTTCTGAGTACATGACTTTTACCTGCTTAGATGTGTTTGTTCCTAGGTATCTTATTCTTTTTGGTGTGATTGCATATGGTATTGTTTTCTTAATTTTTTTCTTTCTGACAGCTTTGAGTTTTGTTTTTTCTTCTTTTTCTAATTCCTTCAGGTGTAATGTTAGGTTGTTTATTTGATTTTTCTTGTTTCCTAAGAATAAGCTTGTATCACTGTAACTTCCCCCTGTGAACTGCGTTGGCTGTGTCCTATAGGTTTTGGATCATTTTGTGCTCATTTTTATTTCTCTCTGGGTATTTTTAGAATCCCTAATTAATTTCTTCAGTGTTCCTTTCTTCCCCTTTTATTCCCTTCATCTGTGATGTGAGGACTATCTTTAACATTATGTTTGGATTTCTTTCAGTGTATGTGTGTGTGTGTGTGTGTGTGTGTGTGTGTGTGTGTGTGAGAGAGAGAGAGAGAGAGAGAGAGAGAGAGAGAGAGAGAGAGAGAGAGGGAGATTATTTTAAGTTGCTGAGCTCTTAATTTCAAATGGACACTAACAAATCTGCATTGTTACTCTCCTCCCCCACAGTTACTGAATTTGACCTTATATTTTACATCTACTTGTTTTGTGTGTCCCTTAACTTCTTATTGTGAATATAGATGATTTTATTAGTGTTTTCTTTCATCCTTCCTACTAGCTGTGTACATGGTTGATTTACTGCCTTTGTTGAATATTTGTCTTATCCAATGAGGTTTTTCCTTTAGTAAGTTTCCTTTCCTAATGTTTATGATTCAGTCGAGGCCTTTTCTCTTTCACTTAGAATAGCCCCTTTAAGATATCTCATAAAGCTCGTTTGGCGATGCTGAGGTCTTAGCTTTGCTTTAGAAACTTTAGATCTCTCCATCAAATCTGAAGGAGAGCCTTTCTGGGTAGAGTATTTTTGGTTATAGGATTTTCCCTTTCATGAGTTTGAATATACCATGCCACTCCCTTCTGGCATGCAGAGGTTATCCTGAAAAGTCAGCTGATAACTTTGTGCAAGTTTCCATGTTTGTAACTTGATGCTTTTCCTTTGCTCCTTTTAATAGTGTCTTTTTTTCTTTACTTTTTTGCCATTTTAATTACAATGAGTCTTGGTGTGGTCCTCTTTGGGTTGATCCTGTTTTGGCCTTACTGTGTTTACTGGACATGAATGTCTGTTTTCTTTCCCAGGTTAGGGAAGTTTTCAGCTTTTATGTCTTCAGGTATGTTTTCCACCCCTTTCTCTTTCCTTTTTGCTTCTGGGACCAGTATAACGCAAATATTAGTACACTTGATGTTGTTCATAGGTCTGTTCAACTTTCCTCATTTCATTTTATTCTATTGTTTTACTGTTCATCTTCAGTGATGGCCAGTACTCTGTCCTTTAGTTTTCTGATCCATTCCTCTGTATCCTTGATTCTATAGTAGTTTCCTTTTAGTGTAATTTTCATTTCATTTATTGTATTCCTCATCTCTGTTTGGTTGTTCTTAGGAGTCTTACTCTTTTAAAAAGCTTCTAACTTCTTGCTCTGGTCGTCCATTCTTCTCCTGAGTTCTTTGATCATCTTTATAGTCATTATCTTGAACTCTTTGTTGAGGAGATTGCCTATCTCCACTTCACTTAGATCTTCTTCTGGTTTCTTATCTTGTTCCTTCATTTGGATCGTGTTTCTGTGTCATGTCATTTTTCTTAACTTGCTGTTTTTATTGCTATGTATGTAGTAGGTTCGTTACATTTCCTGACCTTGGAGAAGTGGCCTTTTGTAGGAGAGGTCCTATGTGTCCCAGCAGCCCACTGTCCCCTGGTCACTAGAGCTATATGTTCAAGGTGTACCCCCTATGTGGACTGCTTGGGCTCTTCTGTTGTGGTGGGCTGACTACTGTGGGTGGTCTGGTAGGCTTGGCTGCCCCCAGAGTGCTTGTTTGCCTGGCTCTGCCTTGTATGGAGGCTGTCTGTGCTGCTTGGTGAGGCTAAATCATAAGGCAGCTGGCTGCACAGCGCTGGGGGACACCAAATCTAGTGCTGGATCACTTATGGGTAGAATTGCAGTCCAGGTGATATCAGGGCTAGTGCCCAGTCACTGGTCCTGGGGCTATGTTCACTACTTGGAGGAAGACACAGGTCCTGAGTTCTGGCTGCAGGGCCCAGGAGTTGCAGAGTTGGTGTTGGATCACTGTACCTGACACAGCTATCTGCAGGGTCTGGGGTATCCCTAATCTTGTGTTGGCATTCTGATGGGCAGGGTCAGGACCCAGCTGAGTCCATGGCTGCTTCTGGCCTGCAGGTGAGTGTTCTGGTCACACAGGCTGCTGGGCTGTGGTATTCCTGGAGCTGGTGTGTGCCTGTTGGTGTAGGAGGCTGATCCTAAGGCTAGAGGACGTTTGCTGTTGGGTAGGTCCAAGCTCCATCTAGTCCCTGTGCAGTAATCACCTGCCGACGGGTGAGGCTGATTCCAGGGCCAGAGCAGGCTCACTTGTCGGAGTGGCCAGGGATTCTGAGGCTGGTGCCTGCCCACTGGTGGGTGGAGTTGGGATCCAGGGTCTCTGTGTGAGGGGTCCTGGGGGTCTTGGATCTAGTGCGTGTGCACCGACGTGTGGACGCTGGTCCTGGGGCTTTTGGTGGCTGGGCCATGTCCAGGGGCAGCTGTACGTTGAGAGGGTCTGAAGGTACCTGTTGGCTGGTGGGTGTGGCTGTGCCCCTGCTCAGTTAGCTGCTTGGCCTGAAGCCCCCTAGTGCTTGTGTGTATAGTCTGGTGGAAATGGGTGGGGGTCGGTCCTGAGGCTGATAAGCTAGAGGGAGGATTCCGAAATTATGCTTGCTGCTACCAGTCTCCACTGGTAGAGAGAAGGAGGTAGGTAGAAGGTAGGTGGAAGGAGCTCCCCCAGATGGCTGCTGCCAGTGTCTATGTCCCTGAGGCTGTGCTGTAGTTGCGTCTTGCCTCTCTGGGAGACTCTCCAAGATCAGGAGGTAGGTATGACCCAGGATGCTTTCGAATTCCTGCTTATGTTCTGATTCTCAGATCATGTGGGATTTTGTGAGCATCCTTTAAGAGTGGAATCTCTATTTCCCACAACCCCCTGGCTCTTTGGGAAATAAGCACTACTTGTCTTCAAAGCCCACCTTTCTAGGGACTCTTCTTCCCAGCACAGGATCCCTGGGCTTGTGAGCCTGATGTTAGGTTCATACCCCTTGCTACCTGGGAGCCCGTCTGAAATTATAATTATTCTCCCATGTGTCGGCCACGCACCTGGTGGTATGGGTCTTGAGTATGTTGAGGCTTTTCCCCTTCCTTCCTGTCTTGTGATGCCTTCCTTATGTCTTTAGCTGTAAAACATCTTTTATGGTAGGTCCCGGCCTTTTTCATCAATTGCTGTTCTGTAAATATTTGTGACTTTGGTGTGCCCATGAGAGGCATCAAGCTCTGGGTCTTTCTATGCTACCATCTAGGACCATCTCTCCACTTCATTCCTAAATCATATTATTTAAGTTTTCTTAGTATCTTATTTGATTTGTGGCAGTTTGAAATTTATATGATTCATGTTCACTTCGCCTGTTTTAAAAAATTGAATAGTGCATTCATTCATTTTGAAATGGAGATAGTGACCTGTGAATTTCCATACCTCAAAAATCAAGGATAGGACAAAAGGATTTTCTACCTGTGTTACCCTCAAACTCTGCACCCCACCCCAGCCTGGGGATTAACCTCTTGCACCCATGCTCACCTTCTGTTTTGGGACTGTTAACCATCACTGCATCTGTATGTGTGTTGACAAACTGAACTATAGTCTTTCCAGTTTCTGTTTTATGGTTTTTGGTTTATGGAACAGTCCTACTATGAATATACATTCACTGGTCTGCTGAAGTTCATATATAAACCTGTCAAGCACATTACCGGAATTGGAATTGCTTGTATATACACTTTGATAAATTTTAGAGACAATGGTAGAACAGAAGTAAATTGTATTTCACATCCCACCATATTCTCACACCATGAAAACCCTTCCCTTTTTAATATATTTGTGTGTAGTTTATCTTTATGTCCATACTGTATTTCCCAGAGATGGGTAAGTGTTATGTTTCTTGCTAAAAAATTTACTTTATTGTTCAGTCAGGTTTTTAGTGGTTTTAGCATGATCACATTTCCCTGAACTCGCAAATACAAGCTCTTCTCTCACACTGTCTTTTACTCCCTGCTGTTTTATCTTTCCTTCCTAATTCTCAGTCCTGGTTTTTCTTTATGTTCTTCATCAACCTGGATATGTTATACTATTTCCTCCCTTGAATCAAGACCAATGGAAGAGAATAGAGCACCCACAAATAAACCCTGATATATGGCCAAATGATTTTTAACAAGTTGCCAAGACTTTTCAAAGTAGGAAGGATAGTATTTTCAACAAATGGTGCTGAGAAGTCTTGTTGTCAACATGCAAAAGAAGGAAGATGGACCCTTACCTAACATCATAGGCAAAAGTTAATGAAAATGTATTAAGAAACTAAATATACGGCCTAATAAAATAAAAAGTCTTTGAAGAAGACACACGACAAGAGCTTCATGACATTGGAGTTGGCAGTGTTTCCTCGATATGAAACTAAGGAATAACAAAGGCACAGTTAACAAAAAAATAAACAATTTTCAGTACATAATTTTTTTAAAAGCATGTGTATCAAAGAAGTGGAAACAGAGTAAAATGGCAACCCACAAGATGGGAGAAAATATTTGAAGGCCATCTATCTGACAAGAGATTTCTATTCAGAATATAGAGAGAGCTCCTACAACTCAACAAAATGCAAACATTCTGATTCAAAAATGGATAAAAGACATGAATAGATGGTTCTTCAAAAAGATGTACAAATGACTAAGCACTTGAAAAGATGCTCCATATCACTAAATGCATGTTTATATATTTGTGTGCATGCACACACACACAAGCACACAGACACATACACAAGCAGAAAACAAGTATTGGTGAGGATGTGAGGGAGTTGGAAGCATTGTGCTCTGTCAGTGGGAATGTAGAATGATACAGCTGCTTTGCAAACGAGTATGGCAAGTTTTCAGATATTGAAAAATAGAATTACTACATGATCCAGGAATTGTACTATGAGGTGTACCCAAAGGAATTGAAATCAGGGTCTTAAAGAAATATTTGTACTTCAATATTTATAGCAGTAATAATCACAATAGTTAAAATATGAAAGCAACCAAAGTGTTCATCCACTAGTTCCTGGATAAACAAAATGTGGTATACGCATATAATACAATATTTTTCAGTCTTAAGAAGGAAAAGATCTAGGAATATGCTACAACATGGAGGGATCTTGAGGAAATTAAGCTACCAAAAATGCCATTTTTGTGACATTTAATAAGTCATAACAATACAACTACTTATTTCAATTATATGGGGTACTTAGTGTAGTCACAACCATAGAAATTGAGAGGGTAATGATGCTTTTCATGTGGTTATGAAACAAAAAGGAAAGTTATGTTTAAAGGATATTGAGTTACAGTTTTAAAAGATAGAAAAGAATTAGAAAGTAAAGGGTGATATTGGCTGCCCAATAATATGAATGTATTTAATATCACTGAATGGTGCACTTTATAATAATTAACATGTTATATTTTATGTTATTTGATTTTACCAACATAAAAAATTGGGAAAGAATGTAATATCAGGACAGGGAGTGGATCTGGGATGGAGCTGAGAGTAGTCAGAAGGGTAAGACACTGCATATTTTGAAGAAGAGGCGAGAGTCTTCATTGGCCAGAAGAGAATTTATAAAAAAAATTAAAAGTTACTCTGAGAGTGTATTAAATAGATATCTGTGGGTGTACTGCTATCTCCTGTGAGTTATCTTAAAGAGTCTTTAATGAAGTCCAAAAGGTTTGCTGAGGCTTTTTTAAAAACTAGATTCCGTATGAGATAATTAGAGGCTGGTACTTAAGTCTATGTCTAGGTTGACAGATTTTGGAGGGAAGACTAACTTGAGAACAGTGGAGGTCCTGAGAGTGTAAGTACATGGAAATTAGAAAAAAAATAATAAAGGGAATTAGGAAAACTTTGGACTTTGGAGGTCATATATTACTGAGTCAGACCTGAGGTTTCTAAGGAGTTATATACAAAGTTGCTCTTTGGATTACTTGTTGATAAAGATAAGTGGAAAAACTAGAGTCGTTTCCAAGTGTAGGTAAGATATAATGAGAGGATGGAGGTGGAAAGTAGGGAGGCCCAGAGAAAAGTGGGAAGGTCATATTGGGCCACGATGGTGGTAATATCCTGCAGAACAGATGGTAGGGCAGACTATGGATTCATCTTTCTTATTTTGGCTCCCCACCTCATCCTTAATAATTCTTTGGGAATATTTCATTGCTCTGTGATGCAGGTACAGAATTCGAGCGAGGAGCCTACACCCTCAGTGTCCAGCTGTTTGAGTCCTCAGTGTGCTTCAAATGATGGAGAGTTATTGCTTCTTTATGAGAAGAGTTAGTACCTCGTAGCTAAGCTTAAGCTGGAGCTTATGCAATATTGATTTCATTTTATATATACTGTTGGCATGGAGGTTCTTCCTCCTCTTTCCTTGACCATTATGAAATGAATCTATATTTCTCAATATTTGGGTATATCAGATAAATACATTAAGTAAAGTTATCTTATATATTGCTCCCTGCATAGTTTGCCTCTTTCTTCTTTCTCTTTTACCTTTAGTAAATTAGCACAGGGAGAGACCTTGAAATGTTGTAATCAGGAGAGATTAGAACATCATATTTCTAGAGAGGTTGGTTGGACAGAGCAGGGGTCCCAGTGAGAATCAAGGCTTCTGTTTCTACTTGGAAGTGTACCTGTATAGAGTAGAGGGCTCCAGGAAGTATCCTAGAATACTGCAGTATCCCTGCGGGAGATCATTAAGAGAGGCAGGATCTAGTACGAGATCAGTGTACTATGACATGTTTGTCAGTCATCTGATGTGAGATTCTCAGAGCCAATCCCATATGGTATGGCTGAGTGCAGAGTGATGAAGAACCTGTGAAAGCCTCTGATTGCATGTAAAAGATGAAGCTCTGATTTTGGGGAGAATTTTCTTACCTGACTGAATGTCACCCTTCTGTGGGGATGAGATTCTGTGCTTTTCCTCTCTTGATGACCACTGACTGAAAACCATTAGAGGATCATGTCTAGAAAGCATTCTTTATTTAATTTCTTAAAGAAGAAAACATAGAAAACATTTTTATCCACTTTCAAATTGAGGATCAAGGGGAATGACATCAGTGAAAATGTCAGAGTAGGGAGCTCTGGCTTGTGTCCATCGCCAGAAACACTGACATACGTGGTAAAACCTGTCAGAATGATCTTATCAACACATGTAAGTTTTCTTTTCTTTTTCGCCCTGTAGATTTATCTTTCATTGAAACTTAACTTACTACAGGATGTGGAGAATAAACAGGGAAGTAGAAACTGTATTTCCTGATGAGAGAATCACTAAGTCACATTAGCTGTTCTGAGCTATGTCTTATTCACTGTGACTGTAATTAAAACAAACAAACAAACAAAACACTTTTTTTTGTAAGTCAGTTCTGACATTTCCTCGTTAAAGACAAGGTAACAGATACAGACTTAGATCTACCAGAATTGAGCGAAATTTTGATTGTACCTGTGTTGAATATATGAGCATGACCTGCTACAAATCTTCATTATACTTATTGCCACAACTGACAAATTCCCTTTTTCCACTTCTGATATGTTGCATGTAAAGAATGCATAGGTCACTAACCCCAGTTGGTCACAGGTAAACTCTGCCACATGGATTACTGGATGGTTTCCTGCTGGAACACCACACATTCTCGAGTATCATGCCTGCAGAGTATCTGGGCTCTTCTTTTTTTCTGGATAAAGGTTAGATAATCACCTAATTTTATGAGAAATATATAAATTGTATTTGCATATTCTTCAGGTTTTCATTTATCCATTCTCTTTCAAGTCCTAAATGCAAATATTAAAGTGATTTCCAAGAGGGTGGTAAATAAGACAGCTACATTTATGCTCCAAAGTTACAATAAAGCATAATACAATTGTAAATGCATTAATGTGTGATTACTATGTAGATACTTATGTAAATGCAATTTTAGTAATGCTTTGTGGAGAGCTTCAGAATCTAGGTATTAAAAAAAAAAGAAGAAGGAGTTCTTGAAACTCTCAGGGAATTATAGAGAAGTCTGTTTGTCCATAAATATCAATCTGAAATAATGCATATTCTCAGAAATAAACTAGGCATAAAATTGTAGGAAAACACTTCATGAAATGAAAGAGCATGTGATTGCCATACAAGAAAAAGAATATTCTCAGAGAATAATGAACAGTGTGGAGTTCAGCAGAAGGGTAATACAGATTCAGAGCGTAGTACTTTGGAGAGCCTAATTATGAGTTCCTCATATTTCATCTTTGGAGAGACGGTAGTCATTTGAAATATGATGTTATAAAATGACGTTAACATACTTAAATACTTTCGTTTAGAAATGACCACTTAGAACCAGAGTAAATGAAAGACAACACAAAATTATGTTTCTGTTGATTTTTGAAGATCTCAGGTGAGTGCTGATAATTTAAAAATACATGGTGTCTTTCACTGCAAAGTAAAGGAGCTCTTACAGTGGAGGATTCCTGGACTGAATGTCAATATTATGACATAGTGTGAGTGTGTTTCGTGTTTGGTAATTGCAATCATTGTTGCTTTTGTTGTGGTCATCCATTTACAATGCTTGGTGTCAGTTGATTTATCTGTTGTAAAAATAAAATACAGTCTGTGTCTGTGAAAAAAAATACATGATGTCTTGATAAAGTTGTATGGAATTTGAGATCTAGAAAAAAGCATTTCTTTTCTGTAATGCTAGGATGCTAATTGGACATTTTTGCAAGAAAGAGATTTCAGGATGCAAATCTGGTGTCTCTTTGGTGGGAAGTCAGTTCATGGCGGAACATTCTATTTAACTTGTGTGAGTGCAGAAATACTTCTTTCAAAGGAAGAGGTCATGAATCTCTTTTTAACAGTTAGTGGTTTATAGTATACCGAATGAGCAAAATGGCTATTTCTGAACTTTAGAAAAAAATAATATAGTTTTTCTGCATTTATATTATGAAGCTGATGTAGAATATCAAAAATTCTTTATTTTGAAAAACAATGTAATCAATTTGACATAATGCATATATATTGAACCTGTGGTACACACACACAAAACTTACATTCAAAAAGTCTTTTGCACTTAAGAAATATTTTCTAGTGTAGTTGATTTACAATGTTGTGGGTTTTTAAAATACATGTTTATTGGAGTATAATTGCTTTATAACACTGTAGTAGTTTCTGCTTTACAGCAAAGTGAATCACGTATATGTATACATACATCCCCATAGCTCCCCCTCCTGAGGCTCCCTCCCACACTCCCTATCCCACCCCTGTGGGGGACATAAAGCACCGAGCTGATCTCCGTGTGCTATGTGGCAGCTTACCACTAGCTCTTTTACATTTGGTAGTGTATATATGTCAGTGCTACTCTCTCACTACGTCCCTGTCTCCCCTTCCGCCTTGTGTCCTTAAGTCCGTTCTCTGCATCTGTGTCTTTATTCCTGCCCTGTCACTAGGTTTGTCAGTACCATTTTTCTAGATTCCATATATATGTGTTCGTGTATGGTATTTGTTTTTCTCTGACTTACTTCACTCTGTATGACAGACTCTAGGTCCAACCACCTCACTACAAATAACTGAATTTTGTTCCTTTTTATGGCTGAGTAATACTCCATTGTACATATGTGCCACATCTTCTTTATATATTCATCTGTCGATGGACATTTAGGTTGCTTCTATGTCCTGGCTATTGTAAATAGTGCTACAGTGAACATTTTGGTACATGTATCTTTTTTTTTTTTTTTTTTTTGTGGTACACGGACCTCTCACTGCTGTGGCCTCTCCCATTGCGGAGCACAGGCTCGGGACGCACAGGCTCAGCGGCCATGGCTCACGGGCCCAGCTGCTCCGCGGCATGTGGGATCTTCCCGGACCGGGGCACGAACCTGTGTCCCCTGCATCGGCAGGCGAACTCTCAACCACTGCGCCACCAGGGAAGCCCAACATGTATCTTTTTGAATTATCGTTTTCTCTGGGTATATGTCCAGTAGTGGGATTGCTGGGTCATATGGTAGTTCTATTTTTAGCTTTTAAGGAACCTCCGTACTGTTCTCCATAGTGGCTGTATCAGTTTACATTCCCACCAACAGTGCAGGAGGGTTCCCTTTTCTCCACACCCTCTGCAGCCTTTATACATTGTATTAATTTCTGCTGTGCAGCAAAGTGATTCAGTTATATATATATATATATATATATTCTTTTCCATTATGGTTTATCACAGGATATTGAATATAGTTTCCTCTGCTATACAGTAGGTCTTTGTGGTTTGTCCATCCTATGTAGAATAGTTTGCTTCTGCTATTCCAAAACTCCCAATCTTTCCATCCCTCTCTTCTTGGCAACCACAGCTCTGTTTTCTATATCTGTGTGTTTGCTTCTGTTTCGCTGACATGTTCATTTGTGTTCTGTTTTCGATTCCACATATAAGTGATATCATATGGTATTTGTCTTTCTCTTTCTGACTTACTTCACTTAGTATCCTTATCTCTTGGTCCATCCATGTTGCTGCAGATGGCATTATTTCATTCTTTTTTATGTCTGAGTAATATCTATTGTATACATATACCACACGTTCTTTATACATTCATTTTTCAATGAACATTTAGCTTGTTTCCATGTCTTGGCTATTATAAATAGTGCTGCTATGAACATAGGGTTTTATATATCTTTTTGAATTATAGTTTTGTCTAGATATATGTCCACAAGTGGGATTGCTAGATCATATGGCAACTCTTTTTATAGTTTTTTTGAGGAACCTCCATACTGTTTTCCATAGTGGCTGCACCAACTTACATGGCCACCGACAGTGTAGAAGGGTCCCTTTTCTCCATACCCCATCCAGCATTTGTTAACTGTAGATTTTTTAAATGATGGCCATTCTGATCAGTGTGAAGTGGTACCTCATTGTAATTTGGATTTGCATTTCTCTAATAATTAGTGATGATGAGCATCTTTTCATGTGCCTATTGGCTATCTGTTTGTCTTCTTTGGAGAAATGTTTATTTAGGTCTTCTACCCATGTTTCCATTGAGTTATTTGTTATTTTGTTATTGAGTTGTATGAGCTGTTTGTATAGTTTGGAAATAAAGCCCTTGTCAGTCTCATCATTTGCTAATATTTTCTCCCAGTCCATAGGTTGTATTTTCATTTTGATTATGGTTTCCTTTGCTGTGTAACAGCTTATAAGTTTGATTAGTTCCTGTTTCTTTTTTGCTTTTACAGTAAGCCCCCTACATATGAACAAGTTCTGTTCCAAGAGTGCGTGTGTAAGTCCAATTTGTTTGTAAGTCCAACAAAGTTAGCCTAGGTACCCATCTTACACAGTCGGCTATATGTTACTGTACCGTAATACGTTTATAATACTCTTCACACAAGCAATACATAAAAAACAAACACAAAAATAAAGAAAACATTTTTAGTCTTACAGTACAGTAACTTGAAAAGTACAGTACAGCAGCTGGGATACTCGGGCTGGCTCGAGGGAACAGGCAAGAAGAGTTGCTGATTGGAGGAGGGAGAGGAGGTGGGAGAAGGTAGAGGTGAAGGATTATCAGCAGTAGGAGACAGAGGGCAAGCTGCCATTTCACTCATGCCTGACGTTGGTGGCACAGGTTCTGGTTCCTCGCTGGATTTAATTCTATCCACCCTCTTGAAAAAGTGATCCATTGATGTCTGGGTCGTAGCTCTTTTTTTCTCATCATAGACGACAAGGTAGCACTGGATTGCATTCTGAATGGCTGCTGCCACCTTTGGGTACCATTCTAGGTTCGGGTCCTGTGCCTCAAAAACTAACAGTGCTTCCTCAAATAAAGAAGATTCCCTTGCCATTTTCTGTGTCGTGAATCTCTTCAGTTCTTCAGTTACTTCTTCTTCCTCCTGTCCCTCTTCATCCTTTCTCTGGGCCTCCAGTTCCATCAGTAAGCTCCTCATGTTGCACAGCAAGGAATTCAATGAAATCGTCCTCTTGCAGATCTAGCTCCAGCTTCTCGCTGAGGATCACTACATTGCTGAAAATCTCTTCAGACTTCTGATCTACCTTCTCAAATCCAAAAAAATCATGAACTGTGGGCAAAGGTTCTTCCAAACCCCATTCATGGTGACCACTATACCTTCACACCATGCAAACTCAATGTTTTTATGGTCTTGTAGATGTTATAGTCCTTCCAAAGTTGTCCCTAGGTTGTTCCTGATTGGTCACTTACCTTTACTGCCTGACAAAAAGTGTGACATAAATAATATTTCTTGAAAGTCGCTCTAACTCCCTGGTCCATAGGTTGGATAAGCAACGTAGTATTCGGTGACAGATGCACTACTTTGACGTTGGGATGAAAGTCATCCATGGATGGGGTGTGGCCCAGAGCATTGTCGAGCAGCAAAAGAATGTTTTGCTGGAACGTCCTCCTCCAAGCAACATTTCGGTACATCTGGGATAAAGTGGTGGCAAAACCAGTCCTGGAACGTGGCCTGTGTAATCCAGGATATGGGGTTATGCTTCCACGCAACAGGAAGAGAGCCCTTGGCTATGTGTTTAAGGGTTCTCGGGTTCTCTGAATGATAAACTAAGAGAGGCTTCAGCTTCAATTCACCGGAAGCATTGCCACCAAACAACAGTTAGACTGTCCTTTGCTGCTTTACAGCCCAGCATCAACTTTTCCTCCTTACTGATGTAACTTCGGTCTGGCATCCTCTTCCAGTACAGTTGGGTCTCATCCACATTAAAAACCTGGTTGGGTAAATACACACCATCATCAGTAATTTCTCAGAGTGTTTCCGGGAGTTCCCGGACAGCTACCCTATCTGCCCTTGCTGCCTCTCCACTTACTTTTACATTATGAAGGTTGGCTCTAGCCTTGAACCGATGAAACCAGCCATGGCTGGCATTAAAAGATGTGCCCTCTGATTCTTTCCCGTGTTTCTTCTTCAAGTCTTCATGAAGGCTTTTAGCTTTCTCTTGAATCAGCATCAAGCTGAGCAGGGCTCAGCACTAATGTTGATCCTGCATCTGCACACTGAGAAGTTTTTCCATCTCCTCCATCACTTTTCCATGCTTCTTCGATATTTTGTCAACATCGTCAGTACGGCAGACTTCACATGTTCCATGATCTTGTCCTTGTTCTTTAGATTCGTGCCAATGATTGAATGATTCATGTTATAAGAATGAGCGATGTCTAACATCTTTTTGCCTCGCTCCACTCTCTCAATTACTTTCACTTTTGTTTCCATCAGTATCGCTTGGCACTTCTTAACAGTACCGGCTACATCACCACTGCTTTTACACTTGCTTCCAGACATCTTGGGCTTGAAATAAAGGTACTGTACTACTGTACTCTATACAGTACTGTAAAGAACACAAAAGCACAACCACTTACAGAGGATGCACGCACATGACAATGTATGCCAGACACGTGAACTAACTTACATGATTGGACATGCAAATGGACGTTTGCATCTTTGAAAGTTGGCAACTTGAAGGTTCGTATGTAGGTGACTTACTGTATTTGTACTGCCTAGGGAGAACTACCTAGGAAAACTGTGGTATGATTTATGTCAGAGAATGTTTTGCTTATGTTCTCTTCTAGGAGTTTTAAGGTGTCCTATCTTATATTTAAGCATGTAAGCCATTTTGACTTTATTTTTGTGTATGGTGTGAGGGTATATTCTGATATCACTTATTTGAATACGGCTGTCCAACTTTCAAAACACCACTTGCTGAAGAGACTATCTTTTCCCCATTGTATATTCTTGCCTTCTTTGTCGAAGGTTAATTGACCATAGGTGTGTGGGTTTATTTCTGGGCTCTCTATTCCATTCCATTGATCGATGTATATCTTTCTGTGTCGATACCATGTGGTTTTGATTACTGTAACTTTGTAGTATTGTCTGAAGTTTAGGAGGGTTATGCCTCCTGCTTTGTTCTTTTTCCTCAGGATTGTGTTGACAGTTCTGACTTTTTATGGTTCCAGATACATTTTAGGATTATTTGTTCTAGTTCTGGGGAAAGTGTCATGGGCAATTTGACAGGAATCACATTAAATCTGTAGATTGCTTTGGGTAGTATAGCCATTTTAACAGTATTAATTCTTCCCATCCAAGAGCATGAGATGTCTTTCCATTTCTCTGAATCATCTTCAGTTTCCTTTACTAATGTTTTGTAGTTCTTAACATATAAATCTTTCACCTCCTTGGTGAGGTTTATTCCTAAGTATTTTATTTTTTTGATGCCGTTTAAAAAAGGATTGCCTGTTTACATTTCCTGTCTGATATTTCATTGTTAGTGTAAAGAAATGCAACCAAGGACTTCCCTGGTGGCTCCATGGTTGAGAATCTGCCTGACAATACAGAGGACATGGGTTTGAGCCCTGGTGCAGGAAGATCTCATATGTCATGGAGCAACTAGACCTGTGTGCCACAAGTACTTAGCCTTCACACTAGAGCCCGTGAGCCACAACTACTGAGCACCTGTGCGACAACTACTTAAGCCCGCATGCCTAGAGCCTGTGCTCCGCAACAAGAGAAGCCACTGCAATGAGAAGCCTGTGCACCACAACAAAGACTAGCCCCCACTGGCCACAACTAGAGAAAGCCCGTGCACAGCAATGAAGACCCAATGCAGCCAAAATAAATTAAAAAAAAAAAGAGAAACCAAGAATTGCAACCAATTTATGTATGTTAATCTTGTGTCCTGCTAATTTGCTGAATTTGTTTAACAGTTCTAGTAGTTTTTGTGTGGAACTTTTAGGGTTTCCTTTATATATGTTATCATGTCGTCTGCATATAATGACAACTTTACCTCTTCCCTTCCAATGTGGTTAGATTTTATTTCTTTTTCTTGTCTGATTGTTGTGGCTAGGACTTCCAATACTATGTTGAAGAGAAGAGGTGAGAGTGGGAATCCTTGTCTTGTTCCAGATTTTAGGGGGAAGGCTTTCAGCCTATGAACATTGAGTATTATATTGGCTGTGGGTTTGTCATAAATAGCTTTTATTATGTTGAGATATGTTTCCTCTCTACCCACTTTGGTAAGTGTTTTTGTTTGTCTGTTTGTTTTTTGCGGTACGTGGGCCTCTCACTGTTGTGACCTCTCCGTTGCGGAGCACAAGCTCCGGCTGCGCAGGCTCAGTGGCCATGGCTCACGGGCCCAGCCGCTTTGCGGCATGTGGGATCTTCCTGGATCGGGGCACGAACCCGTGTCCCCTGCATCGGCAGGTGGACTCTCAAGCACTGCGCCACCAGGGAAGCCCTGGTAAGTGTTTTTTTTTTATCATGAATGGATGTTGAAGTTTTTCAAATGCTTTTTCGGCATCTATTGAGATGATCATTTGTTTTGTTTTTCCTTTGTTGATGGGTTGTTTCATATTGATTGATTTGCATATGTTGAAACAACTTTGTGACACTGGGGTGAATCAAATTTGGTCATGGTGGATGATCCTCTTATGTGTTGTCGGATTCGGTTTTCTAATATTCAGTTGAGAATTTTTGCATCTATATTTATCAAAGATATTGGCCTGCAATTTTCTTTTTTGGTAGTGTCTTTCTCTGTGATTTTGTTTTCTGTTAAGTCTTTATTGAATTTGTTCCAATATTGCTTCTGTTTTATGTTTTGGTTTCTTGTTTGTGAGGCATGTGGGATCTTAGCTCCACCATCAGGGATTGAACCCGCCCCCCCCCCCCCCCCCCCCCCCCCCCCGCACTGGAAGGTGAAATCTTAACTGCTGGACCACCAGAAAAGTTCCCATCTGTTTTTTTGTTTGTTTGTTTGTTTTTTGTAAATTTATTTATTTATTTTTGGATGCATTGGGTGTCTGTTGCTGTGCACAGGCTCTCTCTAGTTGTGGCGAGCAGGGGCTACTCTTCATTGTGGTGTGCAGGCTGTTCATTGCGGTGGCTTTTTTTTTTTTCGCGGTACGCGGGCCTCTCACTGCTGTGGCCTCTCCCGTTGCGGAGCACAGGCTCCGGACGCGCAGTCTCAGTGGCCATGGCTCACGGCCCCAGCCGCTCCGCACCATGTGGGATCTTCCCGTACTGGGGCACGAACCTGTGTCCCCTGCATGGGCAGGTGGACTCTAAACCACTGCGCCACCAGGGAAGCCCACGGTGGCTTCTTTTGTTGCAGAGCATGGGCTCTAGGTGCGCGGGCTTCAGCAGTTGTGGCTATCAGGCTCAGTAGTTGTAGCTCCTGGGCTGTAGAGCTCAGGCTCAGTAGTTGTGGCACACAGGCTTAGTTGCTCCGCGGCATGTGGGATCTTCCCAGACCAGGGCTCGAACCTGTGTCCCCTGCATTGGCAGACGGATTCTTAACCACTGTGCCACCAGGGAAGTCCCTCCCATCTGCTTTTGATATCAGCGTGATGATGGCTTTATAGAATGTCTTTGGAAGTATTCCTTACTCTTCAATCTTTTTGAAGAGTTTGAGAAGAATCAGTGTAAGTTTTGCTTTGTATATTTGGTAGAATTTGCCTGTGAAACCATCTGATCCTGGACTTTTGTTGGTAGGGAGTTTTTTTAAATTACAGATTCTATTTTGCTTTTAGTGATCAGTATGTTCAAGTTATCTATTTCTTCTTGATTCAGTTTTGTTCGGCTGTGAAAAAACAACATATATTTTTAGGTTATGTTAGCACCTAAATACTTACCATGTATTAGACCACAAAAGAGTGAAGAAAAAAATATTAAAATATTTTTTCAAATAGAAAAAGTATTGAAATATTTTTAAGAAATTGGAATAATAATACTAATTACAATAATGACAAATTGTTCTGAACTTAAAGACTACTTTATCTAAGATGCTTATTATATGCTTATTATAAGCATGATATTATATGCTTATATATTATATGATATTATATATGCTTATTATATGCTTATTATAAGCATGATATTATATGCTTATTGTTTTATTGTTTTTAAATACATGGAATGTTTTCTCCTTTCTAAGGGAATTCTTTTATTTTACCTGTATATTGTGAAAAAAATTTAGTTGCACATAATATAAAAAATTACACTTTAATAGGAGATATTAATCCAGTTACATTTACTATAGTACTGAAAATACTTAGGTTTAGAGTTACCATGTTACTGAGTGCACTTATTTATTTATTAACAAAGATTTAATTTGGGGGGGCATAAATTATTATTTATTTATTTATTTATATCATCTTATTGGACTATAATTGCTTTACAATGGTGTGTTAGTTTCTGCTTTATAACAAAGTGAACAAGCTATACATATACATATATCCCCATATCTCCTCCCTCTTGCGTCTCCCTCCCACCCTCGCTATCCCACCGCTCTAAGTGGTCACAAAGCACTGAGCTGATCTCCCTGTGCTATGCAGCTGTTTCTTACTAGCTATCTATTTCACATTTGGTAGTATATATAAGTCCATGCCACTCTCTCACTTTGTCCCAGCTTACCCTTCCCCCTGCCCATGTCCTCAAGTCCATTCTCTATGTCTGCATCTTTATTCCTGTCCTGCCTCTAGGTTCTTCTGAACCATTTCTTTTTCTTTTTGTTTAGATTCCATATATATGTGTTAGCATACAGTATTTGTTTTTCTCTTTCTGACTTACCTCACTCTGTATGACAGATTCTAGGTCCATCCACCTCACTACAAATAACTCAATTTCATTTCTCTTTATGGCTGGGTAATATTCCATTTTATATTGAAGATGTGCAGCATCTTCTTTATCCATTCATCAGTTGATGGACACTTAGATTGCTTCTATGTCCTGGCTATTGCAAATAGAGCTGCAGTGAACATTGTGGAACATGACTCTTTTTGAATTATGGTTTTCTGCAGGTATATGCCCAGTAGTGGGATTGCTGTGTCATATGGTAGTGGTAGTTCTATTTTTAGGTTTTTAAGGAACCTCCATACTGTTCTCAATAGTGGCTGTATCAATTTACACTCCCACCAACGGTGCAAGAGGGTTCCCTTTTCTCCACACCTCTGCAGCATTTATTGTTTGTAGATTTTTTTTGATGATGGCCATTCTTACCTGTGTGTGGTGATGCCTCATTGTAATTTTGATTTGCGTTTCTCTAATGATCAGGGATGTTGAGCATTCTTTCATGTGTTTGTTGGCAATCTGTATATCTTCTTTGGGGAAATGTCTGTTTAGGTCTTCTGCTCATTTATGGATTGGGTTGTTTGTTGTTTTGATATTGATCTGCATGGGCTGCTTGTAAAGTTTGGAGATTAATCCTTTGTCAGTTGCTTTGTTGGCAAATATTTTCTCCCATTTTGAGGGTTGTCTTTTCGTCTTGTTTATGTTTTCCTTTGCTATGCAAAAGCCTTTAAGTCTCATTTGTTTATTTTTGTTTTTATTTCCATTTCTCTAGGAGGTGGGTCAAAAAGGATCTTGCTGTGATTGATGTCATAGAGTGTTCTGCCTATGTTTTCCTCTAAGAGTATTATAGTGTCTGGCCTTACATTTAGGCCTTTAATCCAGTTTGAGCTTATTTTTGTGTATGGTGTTAGGGAGTCTTCTAATTTCATTCTTTTACCTGTAGCTGTCCAGTTTTCCCAGCACCACTTATTGAAGAGGCTGTGATTTCCCCATTGTATATTCTTGCCTTCTTTATCAAAAATAAGGTGACCATATGTGTATGGGTTTATCTCTGGGCTTTCTGTTCTGTTCCATTGATCTATATTTCTGTTTTTGTGCCAGTACCATACTCTCTTGACTACTGTAGCTTTGTGGTATTGTCTGAAGTCAGGAAACCTGATTCCTCCAGCTCTGTTTTTCTTCTCAAGATTGCTTTGGCTGTTCGGAGTCTTTTGTGTTTCCATACAAATTGTGAAATTTTTTGTTCCAGTTCTCTGAAAAATGCCATTGGTAGTTTGATAGGGATTGCGTTGAATCTGTAGATTGCTTTGGGTAGTATAGTCATTTTCACAATGTTGATTCTTCCAATGCAAGAACATGGTATATCTCTCTATCTGTTTGTGTCATCTTTGATTTCTTTCATCAGTGTCTTATAGTGTGTTGAGTAAATGTCCTTTGTCTCCTTAGGTAGGTTTATTCCTAGGTATTTTATTCTTTTTGTTGCAGTGGTAAATGGGAGTGTTTCCTTAATTTCTCTTTCAGATTTTTCATCTTTAGTGTATAGGAATGAAAGAGATATCTGTACATGAATTTTGTATGCTGCAACCTTACCAGATTCATTGATTAACTCTAGTAGGTTTCTGGTAGCATCTTTAGGATTCTTTACGTATAGTATCATGTCATCTGCAAACAGTGGGAGCTTAACTTCTTTTCCGAATTGGATTCCTTTTATTTCTTTTTCTTCTCTTGTTGCTGTAGCTAAAAATTCCAAAAGTGTGTTGAATAATAGTGGTGAGAGTGGGCAACCTTGTCTTGTTCCTGATCTTGGTGGAAATGGTTTCACTTTTTCACCATTGAGAACAATGTTGGCTGTGGGTTTGTCATATGTGGCCTTTATTATGTTGAGGAAAGTTCCCTCAATGCCTGCTTTTTGGAGGTTTTTTAAAATCATAAATGGGTGTTTAATACTGTCTAAAGCATTTTCTGCATCGATTGAGATGACCATATGGTTTTTATCCTTCAGTTTTTTAACATGGTGTATCACATTGATTTGCATGTATTGAAGAATCCTTGCGTCCCTGGGATAAACCCCACTTGATCTTGGTGTATGATCCTTTTAATGCGCTGTTGGATTCTGTTTGCTAGTATTTTGCTGTGGATTTTTGCATCTATGTTCATCAGTGATATTGGCCTGTGGTTTTCTTTCTTTGTGACATCTCTCTCTGGTTTTGGTATCAGGGAGATGGTGGTCTCATAGAATAAGTTTGGGAGAGTTCCTCCCTCTGCTATAATTTGGAAGAGTTTGAGAAGGATAGGTGTTAACTCTTCTCTAAATGTTTGATAGAATTTGCCTGTGAAGCCATCTGGTCCTGGGCTTTCATTTGTTGGAAGATTTTTAATCGCAGTCTCAATTTCAGTGCTTGGGATTGGTTTGTTTATAGTTTCTACTTCTTCCTGGTTCAGTCTTGGAAGCTTCTGCTTTTCTAAGAATTTGTCCATTTCTTCCCTGTTGTCCATTTTATTGGCATATAGTTGCTTGCAGTAATCTCTCACGATCCTTTGTATTTCTGCAGGGTCAGTTGTTACGTCTCCTTTTTCATTTGTAATTCTATTGATTTGAGTCTTCTCCCTTTTTTTCTTGATGAGTCTGGCTAATGGTTTATCAATTTTGTTTATCTTCTCAGAGAACCAGCTTTTAGTTTTTTTGATCTTTGCTGTTGTTTCCTTCATTTCTTTTTCATTTATTTCTGATCTGATCTTTATGATTTCTTTCCTCTGCTGACTTTGGGTTGTTTTTCTTTCTTTCTCTAATTGCTTTAGGTGTAAGGTTAGCTTGTTTATTTGAGATGTTTCTTATTTCTTGAGGTAGGGTTGTATTGCTATAAACCTCCCTCTTAGAACTGCTTTTGCTGCATCCCATAGGTTTTGGGTCTTCATGTTTTCATTGTCATTTTTTTCTAAGTATTCTTTTATTTCCTCTTTGATTTCTTCAGTGATGTCTTGGTTATTAAGCAGTGTATTGTTTAGCGTCCATGTGTTTGTATTTTTTACAGATCTTTTCCTGTACTTGATATCTAGTCTCATAGCGTTGTGGTCAGAAAAGATACTTGATACGATTTCAATTTTCTTAAATTTACCAAGGCTTGATTTGTCACCCAAGATATGATCTATTCTGGAGAATGTTCCACGAGCATTTGAGAAAAAGTGTATTCTGTTGTTTTTGGATGGAATGTCCTATAAGTATCAATTAAGTCCATCTGTTTTAATGTATCATTTAAAGCTTGTGTTTATTTATTTTCATTTTGAATGATCTGTTCATTGGTGACAGCAGGGTGCTAATGTCCCCTACTATGATTGTGTTACTGTCGATTTCCCCTTTTATGGCTGTTAGCATTTGCCTTATGTATTGAGGTGCTCCTATGTTGGGTGCATAAATATGTACAATTGTTATATCTTCTTCTTGGATTGATCCCTTGATCATTATGTAGTGTCCTTCTTTGTCTCTTGTAATAGTTTTTATTTTAGAGTCTTTTTTGTTTGATATGAGAATTGCTACTCTAGCTTTCTTTTGATTTCCATTTGCATGGAATATCTTATTCCATCTCCTAAATTTCAGTCTGTATGTGTCCCTAGGTCTAAAGTGGGTCTCTTGTAGACCGCATATTTACTGATCATGTTTTTGGATCCATTCAGCCAGTCTATGTCTTTTGGTTGGAGCATTTAATCCATTTACATTTAAGGTAATTATTGATATGTATGTGCTTATTACCATTTTCTTAATTGTTTTGGGTTTGTTATTGTAGGTCTTTCCCTTCTCTTGTGTTTCCTGCCTAGAGTAGTTCCTTTAGCATTTGTTGTAAAGCTGGTTTTATGGTGCTGAATTCTCTAAGCTTTTGCTTGTCTGTAAAGGTTTTAATTTCTCTGTCAAATCTGAATGAGATCCTTGCTGGGTTGAGTAATCTTGGTTGTAGCTTTTCCCCTTTCATCACTTTAAATATGTTCTGCCACTCCCTTCTGGCTTGCAGAGTTTCTGCTGAAAGATCAGCTGTTAACCTTATGGGGATTCCCTTGTATGTTATTTGTTGTTTTTCCCTTGCTGCTTTTAATATGCTTTCTTTGTATTTGATTTTTGATAGTTTGATTAATATATGTTTCTCCTTGGGTGTATCTTGTATGGGACTCTCTGCACTTCCTGGACTTGATTAATGATTTCCTTTCCCATATTAGGGAAGTTTTCAACTATTATCTCTTCAAATATTTTCTCAGCCTCTTTCTTTCTCTCTTCTACTTCTGGGACCCCTATATTCGAATGTTGGTGTGTTTAATGTTGTCCCAGAGGTGTCTCAGATTGTCCTGAATTCTTTTCATTCTTTTTTCTTTATTCTGCTCTACAGTAGTTATTTCCACTATTTTGTCTTCCAGGTCATTTATCCATTCTTCTGCCTCAGTTATTCTGCTATTGTTTCCTTCTAGAGCATTTTTAATTCCATTTATTGTGTTGTTCATCATTGTTTCTTTGCTCTTTAGTTCTTCTAGGTCCTTGTTAAACGTTTCTTGTATATTCTCCATTCCAGTTCCAAGATTTGGGATCATCTTTACTATAATTACTCTGAATTCTTTTTCCGGTAGACTGCCTATTTCCTCTACGTTTGTTTGTTCTGGTGGGATTTTACCTTGCTCCTTCACCTGCTGTGTGTTCCTCTGTCTTCTCATTTGGCTTTGGGGACTGTGTTTGGGGTCTCCTTTTCACAGGCTGCAGATTCGTAGTTCCCGTTGTTTTTGGTGTCTGCCCCCAGTGGCTAAGGTTGTTTCAGTGGGTTGTGTAGGCTTTCTGGTGGAGGGGACTGGTGCCTGTGTTCTGGTGGGTGTGTCTGGATCTTGTCTTTCTAGTGGACAGGTCTGCATCCGGTGGTGTGTTTTGGGGTGTCTGTGGCCTTATTATGATTTTAGGCAGCCTCTCTGGTAATGGCTTGGCATGCATTCCTGTCTTGCTAGTTGTTTGGCATGGGATGTCCAGCACTGGATCTTGCTGGTCTCTGAGTGGAGCTGGGTCTTAGCGTTGAGATAGATATCTCTGGGAGGCTTTCGCTGCTTGATATTACAAGGTGCCGGAGGTCTCTGGTAGACCAATGTCCTGAACTCGGCTCTCCCAACTCAGAGGCACAGGCCTGACACCCGGCCGGAGCACCAAGACCCTGTCAGCCACACGGCTGGAGGTGAGAGCAAGAGGTAACTTTGGTACATCTCAAAGACCACCAATGAGATTCACTGACCATTTTATCTCCAGAAGTGAAGAAAACAAAATTCAGTGTTTGGCTAGTCAGCCACTTTGGAAGCCAGTCTCCAAGATGGCCCTAATTATCCCTAATTGTCTCCCAGTCTTCATGTACCTGTGTGGCTCCTCGCACTTGAAAAGGGCTGACTGTTTAACTAATAAGAAATTGCAGCAATGACAAAGTGCAGCTTCCAAAGTTATGAAAGACATTGCAGCTTCTGCTTTGGTTTCTGCTAGATCACTCATCCTGGGGTAAGCCAGCTGCCATGTCATGAGGACACTCAAGCAGCCCTAAGGAGAGATCCATGTGGCAAGGAACTGAGGCCTCTTACCTACAGCCACATGAGTGAGTCATCTCAGAAGTCAAAAGATTTAATTTTATTTATTTTTTGTTGCATTGGGTCTTCGTTGCTGCACAAGGTTTCTCTAGTTGTTTCAAGCAGGGGTTACTCATCGTTGTGGTGCACGGGCTTCTCCTTGTGGTCGTTTCTCTTGTTGTGGAGTATGGGCTCTAGGTGCATGGGCTTCAGTAGTTGTGTCATGCAGTCTCAATACTTGTTGCTTGCTGGCTCTGGAGAGCAGGCTCAGTAGTTGTGGCACACGGGCTTAGTTGCTCTGTGGCATGTGGGATCTTCCCAGACCAGGGATTGAACCCCTTTCCCCTGCATTGGCAGGCAAATTTTTACCCACTGAGCCACCAGGGAAGTCCAGTGTGCTCTTTTTTAAACCTAGTCTGTTTTCATTATTTTCTATCTTAACGATTCTGTATTAAATAAAAAAATAATACTCCTTTCTACCCCTCCTGTTTGAGGATTATATATGAAGAAGTATGTCTTATTTATTAATCTCAAATTTTCACCTTACTTTTAAGAAGTAATCACAATGTCAAGTATTTAATACCTTTCACTTCCACCTTGAAAAGCATGGATATTAAAGTGCTAATGTAATTATCTTCCCTAGTCTATCATTTTTACTTTTTGTTATGTATAAAAAACAACTAAAAACATGCATGGTTTGTAAGGAAATGACAAATTTCAGAAAATTCAGAATCTGAATACACTCTATACATAGCTTCTCGATAAAGATACAGAAAATTGCCAGATACTCAGAGGCCCCCTGGTCCCACTCTAGTGACTCCCCTTAAGGTTTAATATTGTTCTTGTATCTAACAAAAAGATCACGTTACCTGTATTTTGTAGTTTATATAAATGTTATGACACAGTAAAATCACTTTTGGATTGGGCTTTTTTATTTTATGTTGCTTGTGAACATGCCTGTATGGTTGCCTGTTGTGATCATGCATTGCCACTGTTGCATAGGATTCCATAGTGTACATATTTAACTATTAATTTATTTATTCCAATGTGCATTACAATATGAGTGATTTTCAGTTTGTGTCTATTGAGAATAGCACTGGTATATAAATTCTAGAACTTGAGCTTTGGTGGTGTGTGTATAAATTATTGTTCAGTATACATGTAGTAAAATTTTTGAGTCATAGCTTTCATGTGTTTATCTTTTTAGATATTTCTAAATATTTTCAAAACATTTGTATGATTTTTCATCCTCAGCAGTGAATGAGATTCAAGGATTATACACATTGTTGTCAAAGTTGATAATACCTGTCATTTTCATTTGAACTTTCTGGTTGGTGTGTGATAATTCCAGGTATCACTTTTTTGCATTTAATTGACTACTAAGAAGCCAAGCATCTTTTGATATGTTTACTTAACATTCTGTACTCTCTGTTTTGAAATATCTTTTGGTATGTTTCCCCCATTTTTGCTATTACATTATCTTCTTGTTGAAGACTTCATTTTTTTTCTACATCCGAAGACTTCTTATTAAGGAGTTTTTAATATATGCTTGCTATGAGTTCTTCTCTCTTTCTGTCTCTCCTTCTCTTTCTTTAGATGAGTGTCAGTTTTTAATGTTAATAACATCTGATTTGTTATTTTCCTATTTATTTATTTAGTCTTATTTCTCTTTATTTAGTCTTCTTATCTGTAGCAGAACACATTATTTATTCTAAACCACAAATATGTTTTCGTTTCTTCAATAAATCTAATTAAGCTTTAAATTTAAGTTAACTTTCTAAACTAAATATGTTGTATCATAGTGAGTATTAATTTTTCTGTGACAGCTGAAAGGTTACATTTATTCAGAAAATGTTGTATTCAGCTTTCTTTTCATTTGCTCCTACTTCTCATTGATTCATAGAGGTAAACATCACTTCATCCATGGATCTGACTTTTCTCTGATTTCTCATGGTCATTCTCACTAATTCGTCTTGCCTCCTGAAATCTTTAACAATCCCATTATTCCACAGAAGCAAAAACCTTCCTTGGGCCTTTTTCCTCAGAAGGTTGATTATTCCCACATTTTAACTGGGAGATTGCAATAAGTTAGGAGAAAATGCCACAAGGGTCTCTCATTTTTTTTTCACATCTTGTATCAGCCTCTGCTTGCACTCTGTGTTCAAAGATTTTTGTATAACACATTGATGGAAGATGCCAGTTGTTTCTCTCCTTGGGGCAAAAGACAGATTAATTACCTGACAAATAAAATAAAGACAGTGTCTTGCTCTGTTCAAATGTTGGACAGGATTGCTTGCATCCTACTTTAAAAGTTTCAGGTGACTGAAGCTTAAGATTCCTAAGCTTTAATCCATACTTGCACCATGCACAGCACCCAACAGGACTGCTTTACATAACCCCACGAGACATTTGTGTGCAAGTGGAACAGATAAAAATATAAAACTATTGCTGTCTTTTTGTGTCATAAAAATGATTTTTTTGTCTCATTTAAAATATTTTTTTTTAAAATCCAAAAACCTGTCAGGCTAAAATATTGGAATTTCAAATATGATAAAATCTAAGACCCTTCAAATTTCTTTCCAGTTTTGTTGATGATGGGATGCCATCAGAGATATCACTTCATTAAACACAATAGGTAAGATTCCTTCATAGGCCTGATTGGGGAATATGAAAATAATCCCTGGAAAAATCTGGACATTTTCTAGTTCTCAAGTATTGGTTAAGATGGTAGAAAGGGCCCTTCATTGTCCTATATGTGAATGCAGATCAATTGAGAGAGGTGGGGATAAAACAAGCAGCCTAAATATCCTTTATGTTTGCTGTACTACTAGTAGAAAGAGGAAGGCTCAACCTGTCACCATGGTTGATATAGGAAATGAGCTGCTTGAAACTACACAGAAATGTACCTGCTTGTATTTTCTGTGCAGATACCTTCTCTTTTGGTGTGCCCTGATACCTCCCTCAACTTATGTACCAACTCCAGCAGCATTAAGCAGAAATCCAAAGAAATCTATTCTTTGGAATTATGAGGAAGGGAAGAGTCGAAAATTTTATAGCATGTTCTATACAAGTATACACATCACCATCCTTATCTATGTCATGCCATGCATGGAGGGTCAGTAGGTTCAGGGGATTCTGGAAGCACCAAGGTCTGTGGGGTTAATCACAGCTGCACTCATGGGCAGTAAAAGAGAAGGGCCTTATCTTGGTCAGTTTCTCAATGCTAGTAGCTACAAAAAGAAGAGGACAGCAGACATCTTAGGGAGAAGAGCCAACATAAATAAAATGTCCTAATTACTCTAGGCAACCTCTCATGATAGCCTCCCATAGCTCCTCGAATCCCTACATCCTTGCACAAGGGATATTACTGGAGCGTGTAACTTCAGATTAACATTATTTTTGTTGAAAAAAATAAAAGTAGGTTCAAGTGATAGGGTTTGAAAAGGGTTCACAGTGTGAGGGAAACTATTGTAACAATGTGGACAGAACCCTTTGGATGGATTCATCATGTTTTTGTTTTTGTTTTTTTTCTGCTTCAGAATCTGTAGTAGAGATTGGTGTGTTCCATGATGCATTCCCGCTTCTTATAAGTTTTAGATGGAATACCCCGTTAGGAAGAAGTACACGTAAGGAAGATTAGTGAGTCAAACTCCTCTGCCCTCTGTCAGCAGTGGGTGCAAAGGGATTTAGACCAAGTGCTTTCATCCTTTGACGTGCAAAGTTTTCACTATATAAATGATGTTTTGTTTGTTTGCAGGTCAGGAGCCTTGGTCTCAATATCCCTGTTTAAAAAGTGTTATCAAATGTCTGCCAGAAAGAATTGCTGATGATACTGGAAAAAATTGAGAGTTATCCTTAACAATTAAGGGTTTTGTAGCAACATGGATGGACCTAGAGATTGTTATACTGAGTGAAGCAAGTCAGACACAGAAAGACAGATATCATTTGATATTGCTTATATGAGGAATCTAAGAAAGAAAAAAAAGGTACAAATGAACTAATTTATACAACAGAAATAGAGTCATGGATATAGAAAACAAACTTATGGTTACCAGGGGATAAGTGGGGAAGGGATAAATTGGGAGATTGGGACAACTTATACACACTAGTATATATAAAATAGATAAGTATTGATAAGGTACCTGCTTTATAGCACAGGGAGCTCTACTCAATGGTGTGTACTGGCATATACGGGAAAAGAATCTTAAAAAAAACAACAAGGGTTTTGGGATTATGTAATAAATATAAATGTGCAAACCTTTAACATGAAAGGAAAAATCAGTGAACTCTGTGGTCCCTGTTATGGTGTAAACATTTTGTACCTCTAATTTTAAAATTTTGAAACCCAGCTCCCATGTTGATGGTATTAGCAGGTGGGGCTTTTGGGAGGTGATTAGGTCATGAGGCCAGACACCTCAAACATGGGATTAGTGACCTAATAAATGTAGCACACAGAAGATCTCATGTCCATCACATGATTTCATTGCCGAGCGAGAAGACCCACATTATGAACCAGATATTGGTCCCTCACCAGACACTAAGTCAGCTGGCAACTTGTTCTTTTTTTAAATAATTAATTAATTAATTATTTTTTTGGCTGTGTTGGGTCTTTGTTGCAGTGTGTGGGCTTCTCATTGGGTGGCTTCTCTTGTTGCGGAGAATGGGCTCTAGGCGTGTGGGTTTCAGTAGTTGTGGCATGTGGGCTCAGTAGTTGTGGCCTGTGGGCTCTAGAGTACAGACTCAGTATTTGTGGTGCACGAGTTTAGCTGTTCCTTGGCATGTGGGATCTTCCGGGACCAGGGCTCGAACCCGTGTCCGCTTTATTGGTAGGCAGATTATTAACCACTGTGCCACCAGGGAAGCCCCTGGTAACTTGTTCTTGAACTTTTCAGCCTCAGCAATTATGAGAAAACAAAAATATTCTGTTGTTTATAAAATACCGTCTCTCGTATTTTGTTTTAGCAGTCAAAGAGCTGGCTGAGGAGAAATATCTGTGAGCTTGAAGACATATCAAGAGAAACCTTTAAATCTCAAAAGAAAAGAGGAAATGGGCAGGAAAGAAATCAACAGAACAGAGTAATCAGTAATTGTGGAACAATGAAAATGCTGTGACCTATACATAATGGGTATGGCAGGAGGAGAATAAAGATAACAAAGAACAGAAAATATTTTTTAAAAATGACTGAGAATCTCCCCAAATGAATGTCTGACACTAAATCCACAACATCCAAATTTAGAGGAACATATGAATAGTAAAGAAAACTGACCAGTATCTCTCAGGAATATCAATGCAAAAATCCTCAACAAAATATTAACAAATTGAATCCAACAATATTTTGAGAGAATTTTATATCATGAATGAGAGGGAATAATCCCAGGTATGCAAGGCTGGTTCAACTTTCTAAAATCAAATAATTATATCCATCATATCAACACCCTAAAGACAATCATTAGCATATCAATAGATTCAGAAGACCTTTGAAAAAACCTAACACCCATTCTTCATAAAAACTCTCAGTTAAAGAAATAGACTGGAGCTTTCTCAGGTTGATAACAAAGATCTACAGGAAACTTTTATCTTATGTCATGATTAATGGTCAAAAACATGAAGCTTTTCCACTAAGTTCAGGTAAAAGCAAGGATGTCCCCTTTCATGACTCCTTTTCCATATTTTACTCCAAGTCCTTGCTAATGCAACAAGGCACGAAAATAAATAAAACAAATACAGATTGGGTAGAAAAAAATGAAAGCAGCCTAAATAAAATGTGGACCAATATACTTTATGGACACCTCACCAAAGAAAATAGACACTATGCATATACATATACAGGAGAATAATCCAGATTACATACTGCCATGAAAAAGCAAATTAACAGTACATTTACATACAATTTTAGCCATTAGAATGGCTAAAATGTGAACAATGACAAGAACAAATTCTGTAAGGGATGTGGAACAATAGGAAATGTCATGTGTTATTGGTGGAAATGAAAAATAATACAGCTACTTTGGTAGTCTGATTGACACTTGCTATAATATTGAACATTCCCTTACTGTATAATCCGGCAAGTGTTCTCATGGATATTTACTGAAAGTAGTTTAAAACATATTCCAGACGAAAACCTGCATATGGATATTTATAGCACCTAATTCAATATTGCCAAAATGTGAATGAAACTAAGGTGTCCTCCAATAGGTGAATGAAATGATATAGTATTAATATATTCTGGGAATGGGATAATATTGAGCACTATAAAAGTAAGCTATCAAGCCATAAAAATATGTGGGAATTCTTTTTTCTTTTGAAATATAGGCGATTTTCTTTATTTTGTAATTTAAATTTTCTTGGAGTATAGTTGATTTACAATGTTGTGTTCATTTCAGCTGCACAGCAAGTGATTCAGTTACACATATGCATATATTCATTCTTTTTCAGATTCTTTTCTGATAAAGATATTCCCAGAATATTGAGTAGAGTTCCCTGTGCTATACAGTAGGTCCTTGTTGCTTATCTACGTTATATATAGTAGTATTCATATGTTTACCCCAAGTTCCTGATTTATCCCTACCCCCCACCTTTCCCCTTTGGCAACCATAAGTTTGTTTTCCAAGTCTGTGAGTCTGCCTGTTTTGTAAGTTAGTTCATTTGTATCAATTTTTAGGTTCCACCTAGAAGTGATATCATACAATATTTGTCTTACTGTGTCTGACTTACTTCACTTAGTACAATCATCTCTAGGTCCATCCATGTTACTGCAATTGGCATTATTTTCTTCTATTTTATGGCTGAGTCATATTCCATTATATATATGTATCACATATTCTTTACCTATATTCATATGTTGATGGACATTTTGGTTGCTTCCATGTCTTTGCTGTTGTAAAGAGTGTTGTAGTGAACATTGGGGAAGATGTGTCTTTTTGATTTATGCTTTCCTCCAGATATGCGCACAGGAATGAACTTGCTGGATCATCTGGTAGCTCTATTTTATTTTATTTCATTTCATTTCAATTTCAAATTTTTTGGAGTATAGTTGATTTACAGTGTTGTGTTACTTTCTGCTGCACAGCAGAGTGAAGCAATTATACATATATCCAGTCCTTTTTGCATTCCTTTCCCATACAGGTCATTACAGAGTATTGAGTAGAGTTCCCTGTGCTATACAGTAGGCCCTTATTTGTTATCTCTTTTATATATAGTGGTGTGTATATGTCAATCCCAATTTCTAGTTTATCCCTCCCGCCTCTCCTTACTCTGGTAACCTCCATTCTGTGATCCATAGTGGCTGTTACCAATTGGCATTGCCACCAGTAACTTACTATTGGTGGCGCAGTGGTTGAGAATCTGCCTGCCAGTGCAGGGGACACAGGTTCGAGCCCTGGCCCAGGAAGATCCCACACGCCTCAGAGCAACTAAGCCTGTGTGCCACAACTACTGAGTCTGCGCTCTAGAGCCCACGAGCCACAACTACTGAGCTCATGTGCCACAACTACTGAAGTCTGTGTGCCTAGAGCCTGTGCTCCACAACAAGAGAAGCCACCGCAAACAGAAGGCTGCGTACCACAACGATGAGTATCCCCCGCTTGCTGTAACTATAAAAGAGCCGCATGCAGCAACGAAGACCCAACACAGATTAAAAGAAAATAATAATAAGTAGTAGGTTTCTCTTTTTTCCACTCCCTCTGAAGCATTTCTTGTTTTTAGACATTGTGAGGATGGCGATTCTGAGTGGTTCCAGGTGATACTTCTTTGTACATCTGATTTGCATTTGTCTAACATAAAGCAATGGTGAGCATCTTCATATGTGCTTTTTTTTTTTTGAACAGTGTGAGTAAAATTTACCCCTTGAAAAAGGGTTATTGAAAGGTTGCCTTGTTTTGAAGTCTATTTCGATTACCTACCCCAAGATATTTCTTGAGGGCTGTTGTCATTTACAGCTCCCCAGGCATTGTGAATATGAAATGCCTATAAGGTCCAGTTTTAGAATTGTTGTTGTGGGAAACAGAAGGTGGCAGGATTTCTACTGTCCCTCTCTGGTTACTGACACAACCTTAGATGTAGGGAAAGTCCTGTTCCTGGGTTTTAAATTAGAGTGGAATGTGCCTGACCAAACATGTAAGGGCTTCTGTCCCATTCATTCTTCCTCCTTACCCTTCATCCCCCGAACAAGTATAAACCCCTGCAAAATCACCTGTTGAGGGTGCTGTCTTGTAGAGTGGGATGACCCTGACGAAGGAGTCGGGAGGTCGGAACCCAAACACCAGGATATGTTGAGATCAGGTGATTTTCCAAATGTCATCCAGCCCAGAGAGTCCACCATCCTTTGGGTGTCAGAGCGTTAGTTTAGTAGTATGAGGGAACACTTAGATCTGGAGATTGTGATCCCATGCAGAGGGGACCAGGTACTACATGTCCAAGGGGTCGAATTAGCTGGCATATCCTCCCGAGGTCCTCAGGCCCACAACAGTCCAGCCTTGGGACCAAATTGGGTCTGTGTCCAGGGATGTGACACTAGCACGTTCACCGTGACTAAATGAATTTTGTGATCATTTTTCTTTTCTATAATTCAATTTTAAATTTATAATGGAGTATAGTTGATTTACCATGTTGTGTTCCTTTTTGATATACACCAACATGATTCATTTATATAGAGATGACTATATATTCTTTTTGGAATTATTTTCCCATTGAGGTTACTAAAGGGTGTTGAGAAGAGTTCCAAATGCTCTACAGCAGGTCCATGTTGATTACAAGTATTCTCTCTGTAAATATGTATATACTAACTCCAACCTCATGATTTATGCCTTCAACACACCTTTCCAGTTTGGTAACCATAAGTTTGTGTTCTAAGTCTGGGACTCTGTTTCTGTGTTGTAAGATCGTACCTTTGTATCAATTGTTACATTCCACCGATAAGTAATACCATATGATATTTATCATTGTCTGATTTATGACACTTAGTATGAATGTATCTATGTCCTTCCGAGTGGCTGCAAATGGCCTTATTCCATTCATTTCATGGCTGAGTAATATTCCATTGTACATATCTACCATAATTTCTTTATCCAGTCTTCCTTCCAAGGACGTTTAGGTAGCTTCCAAGTAGAGGCTCTTGTAAACAGGGCTGCATAAATTTTGGACTGCCTGGGTCCTGTCAATTTACGTTTTTTCCAAGATACAGGCCCAGGAGTGGAAGCGCCATATGCTCTGAAGCTCTGTTTTTTAGATTTTTAAGGAATCACCACCCACTTCTCCACAGTGGCTGTTAGCAATTTACATTCCCACCATCAGCTTGTCAGGGTCCCCTTTTCTCCTCGCCCTGTCCTGCATTTCAGGTTTTACACTTCGTGAGCTTGGCCATTCTGACTGGTGGAAGTGATACCTCTTCGTAGTATTAATTTACATTGCCCACCTGTTTTGTTGGCCAAAAATGGAGTAAGGGTTTTTCCTAAATATATTAAGGAATAACGCATACGGCCTTTTTGACAAACTGCATCATTGGCGATGTTCAGCAGCTTTGCATGTGCTTTAATGGCGAGTGCAAACTACCTCTTGAAATCCCTTTCCTGCAATTCTGCCTTGCTTACAAGGCCTTTACGAATACTTGGCTCAAGAGATGACTCCATTAGAGGTGTCAATTACAACCCTGCATGTTTGTGAATTGCAGTGCCCCTGAGCACCAGTTTTCAACTTGTTGTTTAGGGAAGCAGCCACAAAGGGGCAGGATTTCTACAGACCTATTCCGGTTACTGGGGCACCTGAAGGATAGGGAAATTCTTCTTCCAGATTAGGAAACTAGAGTGGCATATGCCTGTCCAAACATCTAGGGCTTGTGTCTCATTCGATCCCCCCATTCCCCTTCTTCACACGGAAAATTCCAAGCTGTGCAAAACCGGCTCTTGAGTGTGCTGCCTTCCCAAAGTGGGGAGACTCTAAGGAAAGGAGCTGGGGAACCCGAATACCAGGAGAAGTGGAGATAGGTGATTTTCCCAAACTCTTCCCAAACAGACGGTGTACCATCCTCTGGATGTCCCATTCATGTTTTAGCTGTAGGAAGGGTCCCCTGCACCTGGAGATATGGGACCCATGGAATGGGGGCCAGGCAGTATTACTCTAAAAGTGCTGCATTTGCTGTCCCATCCTCACCAAGCCTCGCAGACCCACGAGTGTAGAGCCTTACGTCCCATCCAGCTGTGTGTCTAGATGTGTTCAGTCCAGGTTGCATCACAGCCCTTGAACAAATTTTGTAAGACTTTCTCTCTCTCTCACTGTCTTTCTTTTTTGTTCTTGTTATTTAATTTTATAATGGGGTATGGCTGATTTTCAATACTGTCTCTCTTCCTGCTCTACATCTATCCACTTGATTCACTTAAAGAGAGACATCAATAAATTCTTTTACAGATTCTTACCAGTCTTATATATCCTTTTCCGGTGACAACAGTGTGCTGAGTCCAGCTCTTTGAGCTATACAGTAGGTCCTGTTGATTACCTGTTTTGTTTATGGAACTGTATCTATGCTAATTCCAACCTCCTGGTTTATGCATCACCCCACCCCACCATTCTCCTTTAGCAGCCATAAGTGTGTTTTCTAAATATGTGACTCTGTTTCTGTTTTGTAATTGAGTTCATGTGTAGCCATTTTTAGATACCATCTATAAGTGATACCTTATGATAAGTCTCTTTTTATGTCTGACTTATGTCACTTAGAATGATCGTACCTCAGACTCCACGAGTTGCTGCAACTGGCCTTATTTCACTGATATAATGGCTCAGTAATATTCCATTGTACATAAGTACCACATCTTCTTTATCCAGTTTTTTCTTCCAAGGACATGTAAGTTGTACCCAAGTCGAGGCATTTCTAAACAGAGCAGCACTAAACGTAGGGGTGCTTGTGTCCTGTCGATTTTTGGTTTTCCCAAGATATACGCCCAGGAGTGGAATTGCCGTATGCTCTATAGCTCTGTATTTTAGATGTTTTGGAAACACCATACACTTCTCCAGAGTGGCCTTGGCTATTTACACCCCCCCCATCAGCGTAACAAGGCTCCCTTTTCTCCATGGCCTGTGCTGCATTTCTGGTTTTACACTTTTCCAGGATGGCCCTTTTGACGAATGTGAAGTGAGACTTCTTTGTAGTGCTGATTTGCATTTGGCGCTTGTTTGCATGGCCAAAAAGAGCGTATGTGTTTTTCCTGAATATATTTATTTTTATGATGGGGTTTAGCTGATTTCCACTGCTGTGTTTATGCCGCATTACACCCACTCGATTCACTTACAGAGAGAGATCAATAAATACATTTTAAGATTCTTAATAGTCAGATATATTCTTCGGCAGTGAATAGGGTGTGTTGAGTCCAGTTCATTGAGCAATGAGTAGGTCTTCACTATTACATATTTGATTTATGGAACGGTATCTGTGCTAATTTCAAACTCTGGTTTTATGCATCACCCCACCTCACCTTTCCCCTTAAGCAGGCATAAGTGTGTTTTCTAAATGTGAGCCTCTGTTCTGTTTTGTAATTCAGTTCATGTGTAGCCATGTTTACATTCCCTCTATAAGTGATAGCTTATGATAAGTTTTTCTGTGTGACTTATTTCACTTAGAATCATCGGACGTAAATCCACTCATTATGCTGCTGCTGGCCTTATGACATTGATTTCATGGCTGAGTGATATTCCATTGTACATAAGTACCACAACTTCTTTATCCATTTTTCTCTTTCCTGGGATATTTAAGGTGTACCGAAGTCGAGGTTCTTGTAAACAGAGCAGCCCTAAACTTTGGGGTGCCGGTTTCTTGTTGATTTTTAGTTCTCCCAAGATATACGCCCATGAGTCGAAGTGCCGAGTGCTCTGTAGCTCTGTGTTTTAGATGTTTCAGGAAACACCATACACTTCTCCAGAGTGGCTGTTGGCAATTTACATCCCACCCATCAGCGTAAAAAGGCTCCCTGTTCTCCATGGTCTTTCCTGCCTTTCTGGTTTTTACACTTTTTTCGGATGGCCCTTTTGACCGGTGGGAAGTGAGACTTCTTTGTAGTGTGGATTTGCATTGCCCGCTTGCTTGGTTGGCCAAAAAAGGGCGTATGCGTTTTTTCCTGAATATATTCAGGAAAAAACGCATACGCCCTTTTTTGGCCAACTGCATCATTGTCGAAGTTGTGCCGCTTTTCATGTGCTTTAAAGGCGACTCCAATCTACCTCTTGAAATCTGTTTCCTGCAATTCTGCCTTGCTTTCAAATCCTCTTCTTTGCCTTACCTCAATATATTTTTGGACGTTAGTTGTCATTTATAACTCTGCAGTTTTGTGAATTGCACTGCCTCTGAGCTCCATTTTTCAACTCCCTTTTTTGTGAGCTGGCCACTAAACCGCAGGATTGCTTCAGGTCCTATTCTGGTTCCGGGCCGGCAGGCTGAGCCTTTGGTTAATTCTTCTTCCTGATGGGAAATTAGAGTGACATGTGCCCCTCCAAACACCTACAGCTAGTCTCTTACTGGTTCCCCCTCTTCTCGTGCATCCTCCGGACATATTGCAAACTGTGCGAAACAGGAGGTTAAAGGTGCTGATTCTCCAAGTGGGGAGGTTGTTAGTAAAGTGGCTGGAATGGCGAATCCGAGCACCAGGAGATGAAAAATGAGGTGCGTTTTAGACACGTTTACCGATCACACGGTGTACAGTCCTCTGGGTTTCCCATGCATGTTTACCTGTAGGAAGATTCCCTTGAACCTACAAATTTGGGACCCATGGAATGGGTACCAGGAAGTAGTACTTTAAAGGGTCTGCATTCCCTCACTCAACCTCACTAATTCTCGTAGCTTGAACAGTTTCCAGCCTTATGTCTCATCCTACTGTGGGTCTAGATGTGTTCAATCCATGCTGCATCACAGCCTATGAGCAAAAGTTGTAAGAATTTTTCTCTGTCTCACTGTCTCTTATTTATTTTTAATTTATTATTATATTGGTTACAGCTGATTTTCAATGCTCTGTTTCTTGCTGCTGTACATGCACTTGATTCACGTACAGAGAGACATCAATAAATTTCTTACCAGCCGTGTATATTCTTTTACAGTGACTTGAGTGTGCTGAATGCAGTTCTTTGAGGTACCGTGTAGCCCTTGTCGATTATCATTGTGGTATTTGGAACAGTATCTTTGCTAATTTCAACCTCCTGGATAATGCCTCACCCCTCCCCACCTTTCCCCTTTAGCAGCCTTATGTGTGTTTTCTACATATTTGACTATGTTTCTGTTTTGTAATTTATTTCATGTGTAGCCATGTTTGATTCCACCTTTAAGTGATATCTTATGATATGTGTCTTTTTCTTTATGATGTATGTCACTTAGAATGATCGTACGTAACTCCTCCGGAGTTGTTGCAACTGGCCTTATTTCATTGATTTCCGTGCTGGGTAATATTCCACTCTACGTAAGTATCACATCTCTTTTATCCATTTTTTCCTTCCAGGTTATATCCAAGTCGAGGCTCTTTTAAACAGAGAGGCGGCAAACGTTGGGGTGCCTGTGTCCTGTCGATTTTTGTTTTTCCCAAGATATACGCCCATGAGTGCAAGTGCCCTATGCTCTGTAGCTCATTTTTTAGATATTTTAGTAAACACAATACACTTCTCCAGAGTGGCCATTGGCAATTTACATTTTCACTATCAGCCTCACAGGGCTCCCTTTTCTCCTCGCCCTGTCCTGCATTTCTGGTGTTTACACTTTATGAGGATGGCTCTTCTGACTGATGCGAAGTGATACCTTTTGTAGTATTGATTTCCAGTGCCCACCTGTTTGGTTGGCTAAAAAGAGTGTATGCCCTTTTCTTGAATATATTCAGAAAAAACGCATACGCCCTTTTTGGCCAACTGCATCATTGGCGATGTTCAGCCCCTTTTCTTGTGCTGTAATGGCCAGTCCTTTCTACCTCTTCAAATCCCTTTCCTGCCATTCTCCCTTGCTTACAAGTCCTTTTCGGTGACTTACCTCAAGGCATTTTTCGACGATAGATATTTTCAATTCTGCAGTTTCATGAATTTTAGTGCGCCTGAGTTCCATTTTTCAACTTGTGTTTTTGGGAACTGGCCACACAACAGAGGGATTTCCTCAAGCCCTATTCTGTTTCCGTGGGCAATCCTAGCCTTTGGTCACTTCGTCTTCCTGATTGGAAATTAGCGTGACATGTGCCTGTCTGAACACCTAGGACTTGTCTCTCATTGTTTCTCATCCTTCCGCTTCATCCTCTGGACAAATCCCAAACTGTGTGCAACAGGATGTTGACGGTGCTGACATCCCCAAGTGGGGAGATTGTTAGGAAAGACGCTGGAGGGGTGAACCCGAGCACCAGGAGATGAGGAGATGGGATGCGTTTTCCAGACTCTTCCTGGTCAAACGGTGTACCATCCTCTGGGTGTCACAGGCATGTTTGAGCTGTAGGAAGGGTCCCGTGCATGTAAGGAGAACACCAGGTACTTTTCCAAATCAGTGTCTCCCCGAACCCCAAACTGGGGAATTTTTAAGCTACGGCTACACGTATGTTCATTAAGGGCCTTGGGCAGTAGGCAGAGTCCGAACTTTAGATGATTGAAGCCTTCAGGGTCAGAGCGCTAACCATCGGCCTCCCTTAGGTTACATTTTATCTGTCGTTGATAGATGATGTCGATAAAAATTTCTATTCTTTTTCAGATTATTTCCCCTTATAGATTATCGCAAAATATTGAGTGTAGTTCCCTGTGCTATACAGTAGTTCCTTGTTGATGATCTATTTTATACATAGCAGTGTATATGTGTTAATCCCAAACTGTTAATTTATCCCTCCTCCCACCTTTCCCCTTTGGTAATAATAAATTATAAGATTTTATACTTCTCAGAAATGAGGGAGCTGAAAGAGAGGTATAATTTTCATTGGACAAGCATTCAAAACAAGATTGAAGCTTCAGCCAAGATTATTAGATGTACATCCTTGGAAAGAAATCACTTCATTTCTCTAATGTTGACCTGACAAATAAGACAAACCTCTTCACTGAACTTGCTTATAATAAAGTGATGGAAATATCAAATGGAAGTGTTAGAAACATCTTATTTTACCTGAGCCTTATACACTGCTCTATGTTAATTACAGTTTGGCTCACACATCTGTTCATTGAAGTTACAGTGTTCTCAATTTCTGTTACTGATCCTCCAGAGTGGGCCCCAACAAGGGTCCCCCTGCCCAGTGTCATTGGAGCCAACAGATCGAGACTGAGTTTGGTGCGGAAGCAAAGGAAACTTTATATTTTGATCAGAGAATGCAAGGTGAGAGCGTGCGCTCCCTCACGGGCTGTGGGTCGGGCTGCTGTGTAGGGATCCCGTCAGCGTCAGCGGGAGAGAGGGGGCGGAGCTCTCGAGGGCCGGGTTGGCTGCGGCTCAGGCTCTATGTCGAGGAGTCTGCACGGGGCCCCACGAGCTGAGGTGTCGGCCCAGCCATTCTGCACTAGGAAATCGGGTCTGAAGTGCCGGGTGTGGGACCTCTGCACATGGCAACTTAGGAGCACGTGAAATTAGACAAAGCACAAAGGAAAAAAAGGTTAGACTTTATTTTATTGCCCAGATTCTATTTTTATCTCCCAGGAATTTTTCATGGGCTTTGCCGGTGACAAACCCCTCCTCTGCCTTTTGTCCCGTTCCTCATTCTTGGGGCGCTGAGGGTGCAGACCCCTCTTCTGTAACTGCTTCGTGCTGAGTTGGGAGTCCTCATACCGGGGGGGAGGGGCAGAACTTCTCCCCAGCAGCCTCCAGGTGAGGTTGATTGTCCCCAGGCCTCCTGCCTCACTGCTCGTCCGCCTGAGCACCAGCATTGGAAGTGTTATAGATTCCAATGACCTTTAAGGGTCCAGGAAAGAGATGCGCAGAGACGCTGGGGGGGCCGTTTTTACCCCGCCCCACATTTGTTCGGCCACCTTAGGCTGACGGTTTCTGCCAGCCTAGATGCTCTGACCAGTAGTCTGCGCTTTCTTCAATTAGGCCCCTGAATTAACGTGCAAATAGCACCAGGTGTCAGAGCCCTGCCTGCTCAACTCCCAGACAGTCCAGGGCCGGTGGTGATCCAGGACCATGATGGTCACTGAGTCAATGGCCTTTTGAAGTAGCCACGAGTCCAGCCGGTCTCATTGGCCGCCGTCACAGTGGTGTCTGTAGGCTCTTCTATGGTGACAGCGTGATATACGGTTCCCCCACCAAGCTTATTAGCTCCCCTCTGGGTGCAGTAAGTCCTGCAAGCAGTAGTCTGCTCTTTTGGGGCACACTCTTGTTGTTTTCTGAGAGAAGGTCCAGGTCAAGTGATGGTCACACGAGTCGTCATGGGGGCCCGTTGCCCCTGGTTGTCTCTCTGGAGGTTGGAGCTGGAGGGCCTCCTCACTTGAGGTCAGTGTGCCCACGGAGCGACCCCTGCATCTTCAGGGCATGGACGGTGGTTAGGATCACCACATGGGGTCCTTTTCCCTTAGGAGGGAGCTGGCCTTGCGGGCTGCTGATTTCCAGGTTTTTAGATACCCCCAGTATCCTGGCCGGATGGGGCGGCGGGCCAAGCCCTTGGTGACCGTATCTTCTCCTACCTGGACGGCACACTTGAGTTGTTCCAGTTCAAGTGGTCCCAGTTTTTGCACTAATACTCCAAGGGCGATTCACCTTCTATGGGGATGTAAAGGTCAAAGGGTTTAGCTAAATTAGGGAGTTCCAGGGCAAGGGTCTGAATTGACTGCTCTTTCCATTCTTGAAAGACCACTTCTGGATTCTATTCGAAAGGATCATCATCTTTTCCTTTCAGTGTTTCGTATAGAGGCCCAGCTAGTAGACTGTAGTTAGGGATCCAGATGCAGCAAACCCCGGCCTTCCCAGGAACCCCTAAGCTGTCTTCTAGTTTTAGAAGGGGTAAGGCTGCAAATGGCTTCTTCCCTTTCCTGGGATGGGCTTCTCCGACCTTCTGTGAGAATGAAGCCCAGGCAGGTCACCTTAGTCTGTGATATTTGAGCCTTTTTCTTGGACACCTTCTATCCTTTATTGGCTAGGTAGTTCAGAGGCCTCCTTAGTAGGGCTGGCGATCAGAATGTCCTCTGCATATTGAAGGAGGGTTCCCTTTTCCAGAGGTGGAACTTTTAGGTGTTTAGCTAATGTTTCCCCAAAGATGGTGTGGAAATTTTTGAACCCTTGGGGCAGAACGGCCCAGCAGTATTGTTTTTGTTGTATGTTGAGTCCTGCCACTCACAAGCCAAAATTCTTGTGACTCTGGGACTAATGGGATACAAAAGAAGGCATCATTGAAGTCAATACAGAATACCATGTCCTGGTGGATGGTAGAATGACCAGCAGGGTGTAGGAATTAGGAGCAACTGGAGGTATATCCTCGGTGGCTTCACTGACCTGACATCCTTTCCACGTCCTCAGCGAGCCCACAGGGGGCTCTCGTGGTCACGGCCTCCCTCCCAGGATATGGAGCTCACCTGGGCAGTCGCCAGGCAGCCCACGGGCTCTCGTGGTCAGGCCCGCTCC